>NC_091287.1:445318506-447718506 GCF_032444005.1 Ranitomeya imitator | reverse complement strand
TGCATTTGCTGACCAATGATGTCCCAGATATGCTCAATGGTTGACAATTCTGGAGTTGCTGCAGGCCTTGGTAGCATGCAGGCTGCTCTCAGTAGCATTAGTAACATACAGTATGGACTGGGACTATCATGGCCTGTATAAAAGCTGAGGCAGGAAATGCAACAGCTATTAAAGGTGTTTCAGGATGGCTAAAGGGCATCAGAGCTCACAGCTCTGCAATAGAATAGGAAGGGAAGCCCTAAAAAAAATTTCAGAAATTCCTTGTACGTCTTGCAATCCTGAAAAAGATGAGTGTAGTAGTTTGCGAATAAGGCTAGATATACACATCCGTATGAGTATTACTATCTGAGATTAATGGACCAATTTCTCTCATAGCCGTCATCTTAGTTGCAACCTAGGTGCTTCCTAGTTACAGTTTGTTTCTCATCCCATATTTTTCACTGAAGCAGGTATATTGTCTAAACTATTTTTACCAATTGACTCTTAACAATGTCACTGTTAATAATAGATGGAACTCCTTGTCTCATGGATCCCCATAGACTTTAAAGGGAATCTGTCACCTAATTTTGGCCCTATAAACTGTGGCCACTGCCATCAGGGGCTTATCTACAGCATTCTGTAAAGCTGCAGATAAGCCGCCGATGTTACCTGAAAGATAAGAAAAACAAGTTATATTATACTCACCTGGGGGGCGGTCCGGTCCGATGGGCGTCGCACGACCGGGTCCGTCGCCTCCCATCTTCATATGATGTCATCATCTTCCTTGCTTCTGTTGCGGCTCCTGCGCAGGCGTACTGATTTGCCCTATTGAGGGCAGCGTAAAGTACTGCAGTGCGCAGGTGTCGGGCCTCTCTGACCTTTCCCGGTGCCTGCGCACTGCAGTACTTTGCTCTGCCCTCAACAGGCCAGAGAATTACGCCTGCACAGGAGCTGTGACAGCAGCAAGGAAGAGGATGGCATCATATGAAGATGGGAGGCGCCGGACCCGGACCTGCGACGCCCATCGGACCTGAAACGCAACGGACTGTCCTGGGGTGAGTATAATCTAATTTGCTTTTCTTATCTTTCAGGTTACATCGGCGACTTATCTACAGCATTACAGAATGCTGTAGATAAGCCCCTGATGGCAGTGGCCGCAGTTTATAGGTCCGAAATTAGGTGATAGATTCTCTTTAAGGGCTCATACTCACTTGCTTGAAATACGGCCGAGTCTCGCATGGTAACACCCGGAACTCCAGAGCGGAGCGTGCAGCCTCATAGCAATACATGGAGCTGCACACTCCCAAGTGCTGGCGACAGAGCTGGGTGTTACCATGCGAGACTCGGCAGTATTTCACGCAAGTGAGTATGAGCCATAGTGGCTGAGTTTGATCCAAAAAATGGATGAGAATAGGACTTGCCCTAAATCTTTTGGATATGAGACATCAATTTGTTTTTAAAAATGATGTGTGCATGGGTTAGTGATTCAGAAAAAGAAGAGGGGCCAGCATTCGCATGTGGTAAGATCGATAGAAGTTTATTTAAAATTATATTAAATATGCCTTGGCAATATAGCAAAGTACAATAAAGGAAGGAGTTTACATTATAATGTGTTTCAAGCTGATATGGTCTATACCAGACCTGGGCAAAGTGTGGCCCGTGGGCCACATCTGGCAGTCTGGCTGTCTCAGTCTGGCCCCCGGACCGAGACAGCCATGGGGCTGAAAACCAGCTTGCCCCTGTCTCCCACAGTCAGCATTGGTGGAGGAGGGGCCTCTGGCCACTTCCTCCACCAATCAGCCTGTGAAACAGCTGACATGATGACGTCATGTCAGCGTGTGAAATAGCATCAGCTGTGTACCGCTGGAGAGTCAGCGCATCGGAGACAGCAACAGAAGCAGAAGCAGGGCGCCTGGGAACGGTACCGAGGTGAGTAGATAGGGATTCTATGGGGGTGAACATGGGGATTCTATGGGAGTGAACATGGGGATTCTATGGGGGTGAACATGGGGATTCTATGAGGTGAACATGGGGATTCTATGGGGGTGAACATGGGGATTCTATGGGAGTGAACATGGGGATTCTATGGGGGTGAACATGGCGATTCTATGAGGTGAACATGGGGATTCTATGGGGGTGAACATGGGGATTCTATGGGAGTGAACATGGGGATTCTATGGGGGTGAACAAGGAGATTCTATGGGGTGAACATGGGGATTCTATGGGAGTGAACATGGGGATTCTATGGTAGTGAACATGGGGATTCTATGGGGGTGAACATGGGGATTCTATGGGGGTGAACAAGGGGATTCTATGAGGTAAAGATGGGGATTCTATGGGGGGTGAACATGGGGATTCTATGGGGGTGAACATGGGGATTCTATGGGAGTGAACATGGGGATTCTATGGGGTGAACATGGGGATTCTATGGGGGTGAACATGGGGATTCTATGGGGTGAACATGGGGATTCTATGGGGGTGAACAAGGGGATTCTATGAGGTAAACATGGGGATTCTATGGGGTGAACATGGGGATTCTATGGGGGTGAACATGGGGATTCTATGGGAGTGAACATGGGGCTTCTATGGGCTGAACATGGGGATTCTATAGGGTGAACATGGGGATTCTATGGGGGTGAACATGAGGATTCTATGGGGGTGAACATGGGGATTTTATGGGGGTGAACATGCGGATTCTATTGGGGTGAACATGGAGATTCTATGGGGTGAAATGGGGATTCTATGGGGGTGTCATGCTGCACATGGGGAGGCTGTGGGGGTGACATGCTGCACATGGTGAGGCTATGGGAAGGCTGTATACTGTCATGAAATATATGGGGAGGCTGTGTGGGTCTCAATCAATATATGGGAAGGCTGTGGGGGCCTCATGCAGCATATGGGAGGCTGTGTGGGGCCTAATTCAGTATGTGGAGAGACTGTGGGGCTCATGCTGTATATAAGAAGGCTGTGTGGGGCTCATGCAGTTTATGGGGAGGCTGTATGGGGCCTCCTGCAGTATATGGGGAAACTGGGGCTCTTGCAGAACATGGGGAGGCTTTGTAGGGCTCATGCTGTACATGGGGAGGCTGTGTGGGGCTCATTTTTTGCTCAGAAAAATTCCCACTCTAGAGTTCATATTATTATTTATTATTATTATGGCGCCATTTATTCCATGGCGCTTTACATGTGAGGAGGGGTATACATAATAAAAATAAGTACAATAATCTTAAACAATACAGGTCATAGCTGGTACAAGAGGAGAGAGGACCCTGCTCGCGAGGGCTCACAATCTACAAGGGATGGGTGAGAATACAGTAGGTGAGGGTAGAGCTGGTCTTGCAGCGGTTTGGTCGATCGGTGGTTACCGCAGGTTGTAGGCTTGTCGGAAGAGGTAGGTCTTCATGTTCTTTTTGAAGGTTTCGATGGTAGGAAAGAGTCTGATATGTTGTGGTAGAGGGTTCCAGAGTAGGGGTATGCGCAAGAGAAATCTTGCATACAATTGTGGGAAGAGGAGATAATTGGGGAGTAGAGAAGGAGATCTTGTGAGGATCGGAGGTAGCGTGCAGGTAAGTACCGGGAGACGAGGTCACAGATGTATGGAGGAGACAGGTTGTGGATGGCTTTGTATGTCATGGTTAGGGTTTTGTACTGGACTCTCTGGGCAACGGTGAGCCAGTGAAGGGATTGACAGAGGGGAAAGGCCGGGGAATAGTGGGGGGACAGGTGGATTAGTCGGGCAGCAGAGTTTAGAATAGATTGGAGGGGTGCGAGAGTGTTAGAGGGGAGGCCACAGAGTAGGAGGTTGCATTAGTCAAGGCGAGAGATGATGAGGGCATGGACTAGGGTTTTTGCAGATTCTTGGTTGAGGAATGTATGGATCCGTGAAATATTTTTGAGTTGAAGTCGACAGGAAGTGGAAAGTGCTTGGATATGTGGTTTGAAGGAGAGATCAGTGTCAAGGATTACCCCGAGGCAGCGAGCTTGTGGGACTGGGGAGAGTGGGCAGCCATTTAGTGTAATGGATAGGTTCATTGGGGGGTCGCGTGAGATGGGGAAAGATGATGAATTCTGTTTTGTCCATGTTAAGTTTCAGAAATCTAGCGGAGAAGGATGAAATAGTTGACAGACATTGAGGGATTCTGGTTAGTAGTGAGATGATATCTGGTCCAGAGATGTAGATCTGTGAGTCATCAGCATAGAGATGATACTGAAAGCCGTGAGATTGTATGAGTTGTCCCAGCCAAAAGGTGTAAATGGAGAAGAGCAGGGGCCCTAGGACTGAACCTTGGGGACTCCGACAGATAGGGGGCGAGGTGAGGAGGTGGTGTGTGAGTGGGAGACGCTGATTGTCTGGTCTGTTAGGTATGATGAGATCCAGGATAGGGCCAAGTCTGTGAAGCCAAGGGATGAGAGTGTCTGTAGTAATAGGGAATGGTCCACTGTGTCAAAGGCAGAGGACAGGTCCAGGAGGAGGAGGACAGAGTAGTGTTGCTTGCTCTTGGCAGTTAATAGGTCATTGGTGACTTTAGTTAGGGCAGTTTCAGTGGAGTAGTGTGACCGGAAGCCAGATTGTAAGCGGTTGAAGAGGGAGCAAGAAGAGAGATGGGCGGACAGTTCAAGATAGACGTGTTGTTCCAGTAGTTTGGAGGCATAGGTGAGAAGTGATATAGGACGATAGCTAAATACAGAGGTTGGGTCAAGAGAGGGCTTTTTGAGGATAGGTGTGACTCAGGCATGTTTAAAACTTGAGAGGAAAACACCAGTTGTTAGTGATAGGTTGAAGAGATGGGTTAAGGTTGGGATGAAGACTGTGGTGAGGTTTGGGATGAAGTGGGATGGGATCGGGTCAAGTGCACAGGTGGTGAGATGCGATCTTGAGAGTAGAGTGGAGAGTCTTCTACTGTAGAAGACGTGGGGCCGCTCATTTACAGTAATGAATATGCAGCTCCACCCCTATGGGAGGTGGAGCTGCATATTCATGTTTGTAATCGGCGGCCCCAGGTGACCGCTCATACAGTTGAAGATGCGGCCAGGACAGGAAGCAGCACCAGCGAGGGAGCTGGGTGAGTATTTTAAGAACAGCGGGCGGGTGCACAGGGGGTGGGAAGGGGGTGGGGACATGGATCTTTATTGTAAACACAAGAAACAAAAAAAAAAGGAATATTCATATCTTCTCTACAGCAAACGCTGCTGCAGGGAAGATATGAATGGCGGCTTCAGCACCAGTGGGGGGGACAGCGCTTACTGTAGCGCTGTCTCCTGCACGGCACACGGACTGCAAACGGACACCGTCCGTGTGCGGTACGTGTTTTACACGGACCCATTGACTTTAATGGGTCCGTGTAATCCATGCGCTCCCACGAACACTGACATGTCTCCGTGTTTGGCACACGGAGACACGGTCCACAAAAAATCAATGACATCTGCACAGATGCATTGATTTCAATGTGTCTACGTGAGTCAGTGGCTCCGGTACGTGAGGAAACTGTCACCTCACGTACCGGAGCCACTGACGTGTGAAACCGGCCTTACTAGTCTAATTCTACTTCCCAATACACCATACCAATACTGTTCCCTGTTAAATTACTGACTGTTTCTAGCATTTCTCATTTTATTTTTAGGAAGGATGTTGAATTTTGTTAAATAGAAAAAAATGTAGACATTTAACAATGCTTGTCTGTTTTTCTGTTTTTATACACCTGTTTTAAGAAAGCGAACTCAAAAGAAATGAACTGGAGTATAAATTGGTATACATGCAATGTGCAGGAGCATGTTCAGGGCCGGCTCCAGGTTTTTGAGGGCCCCGGGCGAAAGAGTCTCAGTGGGCCCCCCCTCTTTAACACATACCACGATTCATGATGCAGATACAGCAGAGAAATATACCACAGCCAAGTAGCGTATAATACAGCCCACGTAGTATATAACACAGCCCACATAGTATATAGCACAGCCACGTAGTATATTGCCTAGCCACATAGTATATAGCACAGCCATGTAGTATATAGCACAGCCACGTAGTATATAGCACAGCCACGTAGTATATTGCCCAGCCACATAGTATATTGCCCAGCCACATAGTATATTGCCCAGCCACATAGTATATTGCCCAGCCACGTAGTATATTGCAGCCACGTAGTGTATTGCACAGCCACGTAGTATATAGCACAGCCAAGTAGCGTATAACACAGCCACATAGTATATAGCACAGCCACGTAGTATATAGCACATCCACATAGTATATAGCACAGCCACGTAGTATATAGCAACGCCACGTAGTATATAGCACAGCCAAGTAGCGTATAACACAGCCACATAGTATATAGCACAGCCACGTAGTATATAGCACATCCACATAGTATATAGCACAGCCACGTAGTATATAGCAAAGCCACGTAGTATATAGCACAGCCACGTAGTATATTGCACAGCCACGTAGTATATTGCACAGCCACATAGTATATAGCACAGCCACTTAGTATATAGCACAGCCACGTAGTATATAGCACAGAGACGTAGTATATAACACTGCCCATGCAGTATATAATACAGGCCACGTAGTATATAGCAGCCCACGCAGTATATAGCACAGCCCATGCAGACGCAGTATATAGCACAGCCCACGCAGTATATAGCACAGACAGCCCACATAGTATATAACACACAGCCACCCACATAGTATATAGCACAGGCCCGGGCCGTGACGTAGTATATAACACAGCCCACGTACGTACTATATAACTCAGCCAGCCATTTAGTATATACAGACAGTCTAGGCTAGGACTGGCCTTGGTAACTGCTGAGTCTACCGTGTACTAATGATAAACTGTGATATTTGATAAGTTATACCACATGTATTTAGATGCAGTAGGCGCTGGCAAATCGCGGCCTCGCAGCGATCCTAGTGGTCATCCCGCAGGACAATGTGTCGGTCAGAAGAGGCCATTACCTCTGAGTCCACCTTCTCACATTATGGTGATTTTTGCATTGTGCCACATGGTTGGTAGGTAGGACTGAAATATATCTATAATGTGTGATCGCACCTTATATAAATAGGTCTACAGCAAACGCACGAGAAACAGAAAAACTTGCTGTGAGACCGAGTCAAGGCTTGGGCATAGTCAGTCACTGAGGACAATAGTTTACATAGCACAAAAGACAGGATACCCCATGACCTAGTCAAAGGACAATTTCGATTGTGAGGAAGTCTGTGCTGTGATTGGACGATGCTTCTGCGTGAGCGGGACAGAGTTTGTAGTGACTTCTACACATAAAGCCATTGCCAACAAGGGGTCAGAGGCGAAAGTGTTTTGCGTTTCTGTCTACATTGAGGGTGTGCTGTTGACACCAGTTGAACCGGTATTACTGACATGGAGCCCGTGTTATGGACTTGGGGTTTAACTGTATGTCAGGAAAGTCAGCATGTTGCATGTTGCATGTTGCATGTTGCACGCTGCACTTCTGCAACCATGTGTGGTTGGGAGAAATTCCTGAAAAACAGAGTGGGATAGGAGAAACTATGGCCCCTGGAAGAGTCAGGCCATCAGCAAACAAGAGGCTGACTGAACAAGGCAGACATGCCCAGATGGGACCCGTTATAGTAGGAGAGAGCCTCCCTTAGCGCCATAGAAGCACAGGAGGTTTAAGCAGGAGCGCATAGCCATCTTGGGCATGAACTGAACACCTGAAGGATTTTTAGTGAGGCGCACATTCATCCAAGCACCAGAAAAGCTTCCTGACGCTGTTCTGCAGAACAATTGCTTAGGAATCACAGTGTGCCACTTTTTCTAGGTCCTGAGGGGGTCCTAAATGTTATGTCAATGCTACACCTGCTTGATAGAATGGGTAAGACTGGCAGTGTCCTGATGCTGCCATGTTTTCCAAACACCAGCTCCATATGCAAGCCTGTCATTACCAGCCGCCATACTAAATATCTCTTCTGAAGTGAATGTATTCTGCGTAGAGTGACACAGAGTGCAGACATATCCATTATACTGTAGGTGATGGGCTAAGCACTTCTACCATATCAGCAACATGGCTTCTCTACAACCAGGCTCACAGCAGGCTGCATCCGACCCTACCCCTCCCTCCTCCCCCCGCAATGCATTGGGACCAGGAACTTGGAGGAAGACTCACTCTTCACTCACTGCTTCACTTCACCGTAGGTTACGTTCCGTTGTGGACACAGCCTGGGACCGGGTGCACCATCCGTGCACCTGACTGCTGCTCTTGCTCCTCTTTCTGGTTGGCGCTGCCTGCGCCTGCAGCTGGATCTCTTCTCTGAGCTCTCACACGACCGGAAATGGCAGGACAGAGCGACTGCCGGCCTGGAAGTGACTCGTATCCATGGTGATGGCGACGCCGGCCTTGACTGGTGAGTTTTGCAACTGTGTGAAACTCAGTCCCAGGCCCGGCCCGGAAGTGACTCACTCTGCGTATCCATGGTGATGGTCCCGACTCCTGGAGGTGAGTATTCCTGCTTCAACTGCGCACCGTAAATGGCCCCCCCCATCTCGCCAGGGCCCTGGCATTTGCCCGGGTACGCCGGGTGCTGACGCCGGCCCTGAGCATGTTCACACTGTTCATTATTTTTTCATATTTTTAAAAAAATTTTTTTCACTCTTTGCATGCTTCAATAGTCTCCGTGGGAGACTAGAAGCAGGAGTACTTTGATTGCCTCTGCTACACACTGGTGATGATCAAATGTGTAGAAAAATACTCACTTGCTAAGAACGCTGACCATGGGGTGGCGCTTATAGCAATCTGGCAATGAAAACCATAGAGGTCTGCTGTAGGTCTTTAGTTGTCATGCCACCCCTTCAGTTACCCGTGATCATTTTACGGGGTCACCGATGGGCGGGATTAGCGACAAGCTTCTGGTAAGCGCGAGTTGAAAGCCGCTGTCAGAGATTGACAGCAGCATTTAACTAGTTAACAGCTGTGGAGATCAGCTGTCATGTGCCCGAATGGTGCGGGCTGTCGCCGGAGCCCGCACCAAACAGGGGGAGTCCGGCATGGGCATACTATTATGCCCGATGTTGGAAAGGGGTTAAATTACATTGTCAACGGCATACAATATGATTGCAAATTGATTGTTTTATTGTCTATGATAGCATTAAATTATTTGACTATTGAGGTTTGTATTATTTTTGACATTATCATGCTTGTTAACGTACCACGTCCTACTCGTACTGTACATATTACAGAAATCAATAATATGTTCTCAGCTTATGGCACTTCAGTGCACCATGGGAGTTACAATGATATATTCAGGTTATGCTCCACTTGTCAAGCATGGTGACCTATACCGAAAATTAAGATGCAATAATTGGCCAGAGCTAATTAAAAAAAAAAACAAGAATCAATTGATGGAAGTAACAGGTTTTTCTAATCGGATTACAATGACTCCAACAGTTGTTTGCAAGGGAATATATACATTAATGAGGTTCTTAAGTTGTTAATATATTAACCTTTTAGTTACCGGGCTAATTTTGACCTTAATGACCAGTTCAAATTTTAGAAATCTGACCAGTGTCACTTTATGCAGTAATAACTCTGGAGCGCTTCAATGTATGGGCTCATTTCCACTTGTGTTGAAATCGGACTAATGCAGTCGGATTGCATTTGGACCAATGTTATTCTATCATTGTGTGTTCATCTGCATTTTGCTTTTTTTTCTGAGTCAGATTGGATCCCGATTGGACTGGAAAAAAATCGCAGCATGCTGCGATTGTAATAGGAAATTGGATCGCATTTGGCAATAGAAGTCAATTGTTGCGAGAAAAAAATCCCACAGGAATCGGCTCATGCAAGTGGTGTCCGATTTTTACACACCAATCACATTTGAAAAGCCGGCAATTCATCTGCCTCGTACAGTAAAATCACATCCGGACCCGACAGGAAAGAATAGATAGATTACATACAGTATATAGAATTATAAAAGATAGATATAAAGATGTCAGTGACTTATACAAGTAGTACAGTGTGTGTGCAGCTCACTGAACATGTATTTAACATGTACCTTTCTTCATCAGGGTTGCTGTCTACACCTCTGACCCGTCTATATATACATCCCCACAAATCCCCCTACTATGACCCGTTGATCTACTGTAACCCTATGTGTGTTATGCCTCTGTGTTCACTGGAGTGATTAAAGGGTCTCAACATTATATAGTGTGCTGGAAAATAAAGTTCTGTCAGATATTGAATATACTGGAGAAAAAAATGAAAAATAGTTGTGTGTCATTAAAGGGAACCTGTCACCTGTATCAATCTTGCCTTGCGCAGGCGTGTACTACAGAGGACAGAGAATGAACTTCAATCCAATATTGCAGCCAGCATGCAGCCAGCGGGTAAGGAAAGGGTGAATCAAACACCCAAAAACTCTGCCCATATGACCCAAAACCAGTCCCACCAAATTCAGGTGACAGGTTCCCTTTAACTTCCATATGACTCTTCAACTGCAAAACTGTGACAGTTTATTTAAAATGCCAAGTTACATAGACACTTTACTTTTTTTACACTTAATTCAATTCTGTGAAGATATAAACTAGATGCCACGGCAAAAGCTATAAAAAGGATACTAAATACGGCAAAACTCTGACTCATGCAGAGTCATCCTACAGTGATGATTGAGAGGAAACCCCCTATAGAGGAAACCACTGGGTAACTATGGCTAAAGGATTGCCATTCTTTTGGACTTAGAAGATTAGTGCAAACTTTATCTCACTATAGACTAGATAGAATTTCACATAGCACCAGATAGTTGATTCACCAAATACAATAAGACATGAATCCTTATACAAGTAATGGTTAAATAAGCATTTGTAAAATAGTGATTTATAACAGTGCAGGTGGGAAAAATTTGCTCCAATTTTTCTGGTATGAGAAAGAGGAAGAGAAAGATACGACTGGAGGTTACATATCTTCATAAACCGCACTCTCTTCAAGCTAAATCACTGGATATTCCCATTCTATACTCCTTTGTATTAATGGAGAACCATCCTTGCTTCAAGTGTACACTACTGCAATAACAAAACTACAGGTGTTGTATATCTCTTCCCTCCCAAAGTCATGCTGTTCTTTGCTTCATGCTCTTGGGGTGTCTCAACATTTCGATATGGGATGGACCCTCATTCCGACTTAAATCAACATAACTACACAAAACCTAGAAACTAAAATAAATATGCAAAAATGTTACGTTGGTTGTCAAAATGACCACAGCTTTATTTAAATTACAGGATAAAAACAATCACAGCAAGAGTCAGGTGAAGTGGTAGACCATTGGGGTTCAAGAATATTATCTGACATTCAGCACAGCGCCAGAAAGCAATAAAGGGGCAGCGAGCACTGGCTTGCTATTCAAGCAGAGTCAGTAAACTTCAAGGACACCAATGACCCTGTTGAAGATCGTCACTCCTCACCACTGTGTCACACTAGAGATAAGTGGATCTTTTAATTCACCGTCATTATCAAATTTTCTCATACAATTTGATCTGTGGAGAATAAACTTGAATTGCATAATTATAAAGCATCTATTACCTGTAAAATATTATTTTAATATTGTGTGTTTATCCTTTTTCTCCTCCATTTGTTTTACACCATCTACTGTTCCCTTGATTTCCACTCAGTTGTTTGGCTAGTGTATTTGTATGATTGTAGTTTGTTTCATCCCTGTTTGTTTCCCCTGTCTGTCAGTTTTATGTTATTCTATACACTTCTGTCCCATACCTCCCTGGGTGGGGGAGAAAACATCAGCGTGCAGCATGTGACTTGTATTTTGACACAAAATGGCCATGAAGAAGTTGAAATTGTTCTTGCTTTATTCTCTTTTGAATGCTAGTGAGATTTTTTTTTCAAGTTAAGTGTTAGCAGAATTGCATAATTGATTCCACAGTTCTGTACTGCCAAATGTTTTCTCCTATTCAAAGGGGTTCAGTAGGTCAGTGCACATATCTCAGTGTCTGCCAATGTCAGATCTCAAAGTAAACTATGCTAAAACTTGACTTCTGCGTGATTTAGTTCATCACTGCTTTATGCTGACTGCAATACGTCCGCTTTATGGATTTTCTCCCTCAGGTTTCCATGCTGCTAAACTGTTTGAGAAAGGAACCAAAAGAGAGGATGAAGACCCCTTAAAAATAACAATTATTGATATATTGAAGTATACTCAATAAAAAAGGTGCTAGAGTCAACCATGAACCACCCAATACACAATGTACACAGAAAAAGGTATAATAACCAAATATAGAAAGGAAGGGGGCTACTCTCTCCCTAGAAGGCCCTAAAAGCAGCCCTGCCTACCAGCGGAGGATGGCACCCTAGTTGTTGATGTAATGGCACCCCCACTCAATCTTGGCCTGTGAACCCTAGACATACCAAAAAATGGGACTCACAAGAAAAACGCACACATAAAGAAACCGTAAAAATACCCCTAGTGGGAAAACAAAATAGTCTCATTGGGAACTGGATCTCAATTATCTCGGAGTGCTAAAGTGCTGATGTCTATGGGAGACCCGAGTATTTTTACCGCGATCCCCCCGGGGGTCCTTTTAAGGTCTAAAAACATCTGAAAATGATGGAAACACTGCTCAAATGACACAGGGAAATCATGGGGATCGCCCCTGGAAGTATTCCTAACTCCACTTAACAATATGCTTTTTTGTGCTCTGTATTCCTTTGTTTTACACATTGGCACCAAGGCGAGCCCTGCTGCAGTGTCATATGCACCCCATTACTCCTTGGAACCCACATACTAGATGGGCCCATGAAAATCCACTTCACAATATTCATTTTGTACTCCCATATTTATTTAATCGTATGAACATATATTTTAACATCATATAAGAATGAATAACAAACAATAAAAAGTGATTGAAAGGGGACAAAGAAACAGAAATCAGAGTCGAAATGATGTAAAATACATTGACCAAGAGATCTAGATGTAATTTGATTGTTTGGTCGTCAAGATTGTTAGTCCTTTAGCGTTACCCAGGGTGCACTACGTGGAGGCGGACTAACATTGCACCTCTGTACTCCCATACAGCTTTGTTTACACAGTGACAGCAATGTCTGCCCTACTGCATAGTCATATGCACCCCATTACTCCTTGGAACCCACATACTGGATGGGCCCATGAAAATCCACTTCACAATATGCATTTTGTGCTCTGTACTCCTTTGTTTTACACATTGGCCGCAAGGCCAGCTCTGCTGCATAGTCATATGCACCCCATTATGCCTTGGAACCCACATACTGGATGGGCCCATGAAAATCCACTTCACAATATGCAATACTTACAATACAACCCAATTTTATTGCAAAGTTCAAAATTCAAGGAATAGTATGATTGAATAGTATGAGTGCATACACTTTTGAATATGTTAACATACAAAGTGTTATGACCTGGTGGTTAGGACAATAATGGACCTGATGATCAAGAGCACCCGGAAAGATCTGATAGCTACAAAAACACGGGACAAGCTCTGGGAAGTGGAAACTCTGCTGACCGCAATCCCTAATCCTATCACACACACTAGAAATAGCCATGGATTGCTCCTAACGCTCCCTATGCAACTCGTCACAGCCTCAGAACTAGCTAGCCCTAAGAAAGGAAAATAAAGCCTACCTTGCCTCAGAGAAATTCCCCAAAGGAAAAGGCAGCCCCCCACATATAATGACTGTGAGTTAAGATGAAATCACAAACATAGAGATGAAATAGATTTAGCAAAGAGAGGCCCGACTTACTGGACAGACAGAGGATAGAAAAGGTCACTTTGCGGTCAGCACAAAAACCTACAAAAAGCCACGCAGAGAGTGCAGGGAAAAAACCTTCCGCACCGACTCACGGTGCGGAGGCACCCCTCTGCGTCCCAGAGCTTCCAGCAAGCAAGGCAATATTCACAATAGCAAGCTGGACAGAAAAAATAGCAAACAGGAAAATAGCAAAGAGGAACTTAGCTTCTGCTGGAGTAAACAGGTAACAGAACGATCTAGGAGCGAACTAGACCAATAGTACAACATTGACAGCTGGCATGGGGCAAAGATCTAAGTGGAGTTAAATAGAGCAGCCCACTAACGACTTAGCCTCGTCACCTGTGGAAGGAAACTCAGAAACACCCACAGCCACCAGAGGAAGTCCATGGACAGAACCAGCCGAAGTACCATTCACGACCACAGGAGGGAGCCCGACAACAGAATTCACTTGAGGAGGGGTCACCGAACCCTCACCAGAGCCCCCAGGCCGACCAGGATGAGCCAAATGAAAGGCACAAACCAGATCGGCAGCATGAACATCAGAGGCAAAACCCCAGGAATTATCTTCCTGACCATAACCCTTCCACTTGACCAGGTACTGGAGTTTCCGTCTCGAAATACGAGAATCCAAAATCTTCTCCACCACATACTGCAACTCCCCCTCAACCAACACCGGGGCAGGAGGATCAACGGATGGAACCACAGGCACCACGTATCTCCGCAATAACGACCTATGGAACACATTATGGATGGCAAAAGAAGTTGGAAGGGCCAAACGAAATGAGACAGGATTGATAACTTCAGAAATCTTATACGGACCAATGAAATGAGGCTTAAACTTAGGAGAGGAAACCTTCATAGGAACATAACGAGACGACAACCAAACCAAATCCCCAACACGAAGTCGGGGACCCACACAGCGCCGGCGGTTAGCGAAACGTTGAGCCTTCTCCTGGGACAATGTCAAATTGTCCACCACATGAGTCCAAATCTGCTGCAACCTATCCACCACAGTATCTACACCAGGACAGTCCGAAGACTCAACCTGCCCTGAAGAGAAACGAGGATGGAAACCAGAATTGCAGAAAAACGGCGAAACCAAAGTAGCCGAGCTGGCCCGATTATTAAGGGCGAACT
The DNA here is from genome assembly GCF_032444005.1 of Ranitomeya imitator. NCBI lineage: Eukaryota > Metazoa > Chordata > Amphibia > Anura > Dendrobatidae > Ranitomeya > Ranitomeya imitator. The sequence continues at coordinate 447,703,638 of NC_091287.1, read as the reverse complement.
CAGCCAACGGCAAAAAGGACACCCAATCATCCTGATCAGCAGAAACAAAGCATCTCAGATATGTTTCCAAAGTCTGATTAGTTCGTTCGGTTTGGCCATTTGTCTGAGGATGGAAAGACGAGGAAAAAGACAAATCAATGCCCATCCTAGCACAAAAGGATCGCCAAAACCTCGAAACAAACTGGGAACCTCTGTCCGAAACGATGTTCTCCGGGATACCATGTAAACGAACCACATGCTGGAAAAACAATGGCACCAAATCAGAGGAGGAAGGCAATTTAGACAAGGGTACCAAATGGACCATCTTAGAAAAGCGATCACAAACCACCCAAATGACCGACATCTTTTGAGAGACGGGGAGATCCGAAATAAAATCCATAGAAATATGCGTCCAGGGCCTCTTCGGGACCGGCAAGGGCAAAAGCAACCCACTGGCACGAGAACAGCAGGGCTTAGCCCGAGCACAAGTCCCACAGGACTGCACAAAAGAACGCACATCCCGTGACAAAGACGGCCACCAAAAGGATCTAGCCACCAAATCTCTGGTACCAAAGATTCCAGGATGCCCAGCCAACACTGAACAATGAATCTCAGAGATAACTCTACTAGTTCATCTATCAGGGACAAACAGTCTCTCCGCTGGGCAACGGTCAGGTCTATCAGCCTGAAATTTTTGCAGCACCCGCCGCAAATCAGGGGAGATGGCAGACAAAATTACCCCCTCTTTGAGAATACCCGCCGACTCAGGAAAACCCGGAGAGTCAGGCACAAAACTCCTTGACAGGGCATCAGCCTTCACATTCTTAGAGCCCGGAAGGTACGAAACCACAAAATCAAAACGGGAGAAAAATAACGACCATCGAGCCTGTCTCGGATTCAACCGTTTGGCAGACTCAAGATAAGTCAAATTCTTGTGATCTGTCAAGACCACCACGCGATGCTTGGCTCCTTCAAGCCAATGACGCCACTCCTCGAATGCCCACTTCATGGCCAACAACTCTCGATTACCAACATCATAATTGCGCTCAGCAGGCGAAAACTTTCTAGAAAAGAAAGCACATGGCTTCATCACCGAGCCATCAGAACTTTTTTGCGACAAAACAGCCCCTGCTCCAATCTCAGAAGCATCAACCTCAACCTGAAACGGGAGCGAAACATCTGGCTGGCACAACACAGGGGCAGAAGAAAAACGATGCTTCAACTCCTGAAAAGCCTCTACAGCTGCAGAAGACCAATTGACCACATCAGCACCCTTCTTGGTCAAATCAGTCAACGGTTTAGCAACACTAGAAAAATTAGCGATGAAGCGCCGATAAAAATTAGCAAAGCCCAGGAACTTTTGCAGGCTCTTCACAGATGTCGGCTGAGTCCAATCGTAAATGGCCTGGACTTTAACAGGGTCCATCTCGATAATAGAAGGGGAAAAAATGAACCCCAAAAATGAAACCTTCTGAACTCCAAAGAGACACTTTGACCCCTTCACAAACAAGGAATTCGCACGAAGGACCTGGAACACCATTCTGACCTGCTTCACATGAGACTCCCAATCATCCGAAAAGACCAAAATATCATCCAAATACACAATCAGGAATTTATCCAGGTACTCTCGGAAGATGTCATGCATAAAGGACTGAAATACTGATGGAGCATTGGAAAGCCCGAATGGCATAACCAGGTACTCAAAATGGCCCTCGGGCGTATTAAATGCTGTTTTCCATTCATCGCCTTGTTTAATACGCACAAGATTATACGCCCCTCGAAGATCTATCTTGGTGAACCAACTAGCCCCTTTAATACGAGCAAACAAATCAGACAGCAACGGCAAAGGATACTGAAATTTGACTGTAATTTTATTAAGAAGGCGGTAATCAATACAAGGTCTCAAAGAACCATCCTTCTTGGCCACAAAAAAGAAACCTGCTCCTAACGGTGATGACGACGGGCGAATATGGCCTTTCTCCAAGGATTCCTTTATATAACTCCGCATAGCGGCGTGTTCTGGCACAGATAAATTGAACAATCGGCCCTTAGGAAACTTACTACCAGGAATCAAATTAATTGCACAATCGCAATCCCTATGAGGAGGTAGGGCACTGGCGTTGGGCTCATCAAATACATCCCGATAATCCGACAAAATCTCTGGAACTTCAGAAGGAGTGGAAGACGAAATTGACAAAAATGGAACATCACCATGTACCACCTGGCAACCCCAGCTGGACACAGACATAGATTTCCAGTCCAATACTGGATTATGAACCTGTAGCCATGGCAACCCCAAAACGACCACATCATGCAGATTATGCAACACCAAAAAGCGGATATCCTCCTGATGTGCCGGAGCCATGCACATGGTCAATTGGGTCCAGTACTGAGGCTTATTCTTGGCCAAAGGCGTAGCATCAATTCCTCTCAATGGAATAGGATACTGCAAGGGCTCCAAGAAAAAACCACATCACCTAGCATACTCCAAGTCCATCAAATTCAGGGCAGCGCCTGAATCCACAAATGCCATAACAGAATAGGATGACAAAGAGCAAATCAGAGTAACGGACAATAGAAATTTAGACTGTACCTTACCAATGGTGGCAGACCTAGCGAACCGCTTACTGCGCTTAGGACAATCGGAGATAGCATGAGTGGAATCACCACAGTAAAAACATAGCCCATTCCGACGTCTGTGTTCTTGCCGTTCAGCTCTGGTCAAAGTTCTATCACATTGCATAGGCTCAGGCCCATGCTCAGATAGTACCGCCAAATGGTGCACAGCTTTACGCTCACGCAAGCGTCGATCGATCTGAATGGCCAAAGACATAGACTCATTCAGACCAGCAGGCATGGGAAATCCCACCATGACATCCTTAAGGGCTTCAGAGAGACCCTTTCTGAAGATTGCTGCCAGGGCACATTCATTCCACTGAGTGAGCACAGACCACTTTCTAAACTTCTGACAATATATCTCCGCTTCATCCTGACCCTGACACAGAGCTAGCAAGATTTTCTCTGCCTGATCCACTGAATTAGGTTCGTCATAAAGCAATTCAAGCGCCAGGAAAAATGCATCAACACCACGCAATGCCGGATCTCCTGGCGCAAGGGAAAATGCCCAGTCTTGAGGGTCACCACGCAACAAAGAAGTAATGATCCTTACTTGTTGAACAGGGTCACCTGAGGAGCAAGGTTTCAAGGCAAGAAACAATTTACAATTATTTTTGAAATTCAAGAACTTAGATCTATCACCAAAAAACAAATCAGGAATAGGAATCCTAGGCTCTGACATCGGATTCTGAACCACAAAATCTTGAATGTTTTGTACCCTTGTAGTGAGATTATCCGTCCAAGAGGACAGACCTTGAATGTCCATGTTTACACCTGTGTCCTGAACCACCCAGAGGTAAAGGGGAAAAGAGAGACAAAACACACTGCAAAGAAAAAAAAATGGTCTCAGAACTTCTCTTATCCCTCTATTGAGATGCATTAATACTTTGGGCCAGCTGTACTGTTATGACCTGGTGGTTAGGACAATAATGGACCTGATGATCAAGAGCACCCGGAAAGATCTGATAGCTACAAAAACACGGGACAAGCTCTGGGAAGTGGAAACTCTGCTGACCGCAGTCCCTAATCCTATCACACACACTAGAAATAGCCATGGATTGCTCCTAACGCTCCCTATGCAACTCGTCACAGCCTCAGAACTAGCTAGCCCTAAGAAAGGAAAATAAAGCCTACCTTGCCTCAGAGAAATTCCCCAAAGGAAAAGGTAGCCCCCCACATATAATGACTGTGAGTTAAGATGAAATCACAAACATAGAGATGAAATAGATTTAGCAAAGAGAGGCCCGACTTACTGGACAGACAGAGGATAGAAAAAGTCACTTTGCGGTCAGCACAAAAACCTACAAAAAGCCACGCAGAGAGTGCAGGGAAAAAAACCTTCCGCACCGACTCACGGTGCGGAGGCACCCCTCTGCATCCCAGAGCTTCCAGCAAGCAAGGCAATATTCACAATAGCAAGCTGGACAGAAAAAATAGCAAACAGAAAAATAGCAAAGAGGAACTTAACTTCTGCTGGAGTAAACAGGTAACAGAACGATCCAGGAGCGAACTAGACCAATAGTACAACATTGACAGCTGGCATGGGGCAAAGATCTAAGTGGAGTTAAATAGAGCAGCCCATTAACGACTTAGCCTCGTCACCTGTGGAAGGAAACTCAGAAACACCCACAGTCACCAGAGGAAGTCCATGGACAGAACCAGCCGAAGTACCATTCACGACCACAGGAGGGAGCCCGACAACAGAATTCACAACAACAAAGGTTAAGTACATGTAAGGATTAAATACATATAATGATTAAGTATATATAAAGATTAACTACATACAGTATACTTACATCATCACCAAGAGGCTTTTAAACATCATCCGTCTGGAATATCAGAGAAGCAACACCAAGACAGAGAACCCATGTGAGATTTCCTATACTGCATGGGCATCTACAATTATGCAGGTATGAGCACACTGTACATGTACAAGTACCCCAGTTTTTGCATCTGTCTTAGTCATGTTTCTCTGGTCTTATATAGTGATTTACACTATGTAGTAACTCTAGTTTCACCCAGCCCTTCAAGTTGCCAGCTTTCAAGGTGGTATGAAACTGAGATATCATGGAGTCATCAGATGAGGGGCCATAAACCCCTATGATATAAAAGCCACAAGGATTTAGATCAAACCACCACAGGCAGAGTTTCAGTAAACCTTAATGTTTTACAATGACAAACAGAAAACATATAAAGGCTTAGAACTGTTTGTGAAGTGAATAAACAAACATTTCTCAAGATTGTGTCACTATGAGTATTGACTGTCACATCTGTAAATGTTTTACAAGAAATGCAGCTATGTAATTGTTTGAATGCATTCGGTATACAGTATTTTAATCTGGACTCCAAATCGCCATTTGTATATTCGCCATTTGTACATTTGATGCAGCCTAAGTTATGGCTCTCAAGGAGAGAAACTAATATAGTGGACAAAGAAATATTTGTAATGAACTACTGAGCAAAACTATCAGCATTGCTTTATCAAATTTATATGAAGTGTATTGTGTCCAATTTGAGCAATCAGGCAACACAAAAAGGAGCTTTTCAAGTGAGTTCTTTAAGGTACACAAATGTTACGAAGTCTGTGCCAACAAGGATGTGGTTTCACCAATGGGGGGTACCTTTTTTAAAAATATACAATTGCCATCACAGCCCCCCTTGCCCAAAATTCTGTGGCCTATAACAGTACAGAACACGTTCACCCAGGTCATGTAGTCGGAGATAAGGAAAAGTTAAGAAGTAGCCCAATGTAGGGGTGTGGGTATCTGTGACTTGTAATGGAGTGCATGAGCTGACAAACAATTGGCCAATGGGGGTCCTTTTTAATAAATAAAATAGTGCCATCACAGCCCCCTTGCCCAAAATTCACTGGCCTATAACAGTGCAGAGCACGTTCACCCAGGTTATATAGTCGGAGATAAGGAAAAGTTAAGAAGTAGCCCAATGTAGGGGTGTGGGTATCCATTTCCAAAAAATTAACTGTAACAGCATGGGACACGTGAACCCTGGTGATCTAGTGGTGGAGTATGAGGAGACATTGCTGAAGGCCTCATTAAAACCTCGGCCTAATTTAAAGGAGCGTTTCTCCTAAATTTGTAATGCCTATACAATAAGTGTATAGGCTGACAAACATTTCCCCAAGGGGGATACATTTATTAAAAACATACTATGGGCATCCTAGACACCCTTGCCAAAAAATTGACTGCCTGTGGCGGCACAGAAGGCAATAAGCCTGGTGATCTAGTGGTGGAGAATGAGGAGACATAAAGCTAAATCATAATGAAATAAAACAAATAAATAAAAATGTGAATCCACCGATGAAAGTAAATAACAAAAGGGAGGGGCGAACACAGGTTCATAGATTTGAAGCCTGAATGTGTCCAATGAGATATTTTTGTCCCTAACAACTGCTCAGAGACAGGGCTAAAAATAAAAATATAATATAAAAGTCTTTGAATAATTTTCTATTGAAGAGGTATACACTACCTCATTAGAGCACTGTCCAGAGATTGGGGAAATGGAAAATATAAGAATAAATGGGAATAACAGACTTACATCTTTTTTTATGACATTTCCCCCTGTGGGAGTAACATTTGTTTTGGTTTCCAATTAGTTACGGGCATAATAGTTACACCCTTGCCAAAAAAAAAAATTGTGACTTTGGCATCATGGAATCCATTCACTCTGGTGCTCTACTGGTTGTGGCTGATGAGGATGAGGATAAGGAGGAGGATAACAACAGACCAAATCTGGAAGCGTAAACCCATGTGTGGTTGTGAAGAGGTGCATGAGAATACACCTCCACAAAGCAGAGAATGTATTTGAGGTTATGTTTCGCTGTTTTCACTTGGTGGTGTACAGAAGTCTTTCCCAATCCAGCCCTTGTTCATTTTTATAAGAGTCAGCATTTTCAGTTGACAGGCGGATGCGCTTATCTGTTATAATTCCACCATCGGTACTAAAATCCAGCTCTGACAGAACGCTAGAATCAGGGCAGGCAAGGACCTCCAAGGCATAGAAAGCCAGTTCATGCCACGTGTCCAGCTTGGATACCCAATAATTAAAAGGCACAAAGGAATCCCAGAGGACGTTTGTACGATCTGCAAGGTACTCCCTCAGCATTTTCCCAAACATTGCAAGTCTTGTGACAGCACCGCTTGCCTCTGTCCAGGGACGATGGGAGGGTCTGAGAAAACTGTCCCAGAACTTTGCCATTGTTTTCCTGCCTGAGCTGGATTGTACTTCTGTCTCTCTTGCTTCGAGTCCTTGGTTGTACAACAAACTCTGATGTCTGCTGCCAGCATTATCACATGGGAATTTTCTAAGTAATTCTGCTACGAGGGGCCTCTGGTACTGCAACATTTTAGTACACCTCTCTGCCTCAGGCAGAAGAGATTGAAAGTTCTTGTATCGTGGGTCTAGAAGTGTCACCAACCAGTAATGAGTGTCACCCCAAATTTTTATAATGTGAGGGTCATGTGACATGCAGCGCAACATAAAGTCAGCCATGCGTGCCAGACTGCTAACAGGAAAGACTTCCATGTCCTCACCAATAGGACGACTGAACATGCTGTCCTCCTCTTCCTCATCCTCCTCCTCCTCCCTGTCCTAAGGCCATCTCCGCTGAACAGACGGTAGGACAGCTATGTTTGTAGTACCATCTATAGCACATGAAAGTAGCTCCTATTCTTCCTCCTCCTCCTCATTGATTACCAATCCACATTGAGACGACATGAAGCTGAGCTGAGTGTAATCCCCCTGTATGGTTCTTTGCTCCATGTCCTCATGCTCTACCTGCAATGCATCCTCTTTAATTATGAGCAGAGAGGTTTTCAAAATGCTGAGAAGCGGGATGGCATCATCGCCGCTCACCATCTTGGTACAGTCCTCAAGGTTTTGGAGGATTGTACATATGTCTGACATCCATGTCCACTCCTGAGGTCTTATGTATGGAGTCTGCACTGAATATCGACGGCCTTGTTGATGTTGGTAGTCAACAACTGCCCTCTTCTGCTCATAAATCCTTTCCAACATACGCAGTGTAGAGTTCCTGCGCGTGGGGACATCACACACCAGTCGGTGAGCTGGATGCTGCAAACGCTGCTGAAGCACGGCAAGAGCCGCTGAAGCTGTAGCTGACTTTCTAAAATGTGCAGACAAACGGCGTACTTTACACTAGCAAATCCAGCAGCTCCGGGTAGCTTTTCAGAATACGTTGAACCACGAGGTTAAGCACATGGGTCAAGCAAGGTATGTATGTGAGCTCACCTTGCCTCAGAGCCACCACCAGGTTCCAGCCATTGTCACACACGACCATGCATGACTGTAGGTTCAGCGGTGTCATCCAAATATCTGACTGCTCCTTCAGCGCTGTCCACAACTCTTCTGCATTGTGCAGTTTGTCACCTATGCAGATTAGCTTCAGCACAGCCTGTTGCCGCTTGGCTGAGGCAGCGCTGCAGTGCTTCCAGCTTCTGACTGATATGTTGATTTCAGAGATGGAGAATGAAGAGGAGGAGGAGGTGCAGGAGCTGTAGACTGTGGGGGCAACCCTGATTGACATAGGGCCAGCAATCCTCGGTGTGGGGAGGATGTGTTCCATCCCAAGGTAAGACTGGGTCCTGGCTTCCACTATGTTAACCCAGTGTGCCGTCAGTGAGATGTACCATCTCTGCCCACAAGCACTTGTCCACATATCTGTGGTTAGGTGGACTTTCCCTGTAACAGCATTGTTGAGGGCACGGGTAATATTGTGGGACACATGCTGGTGTAATGCCGGTATGGCACACCGGGAGAAATAGTGATGACTGGGGACCAAGTACCTTGGGAAGGCCGCCGACATCAGGTTGCGGAAAGCTTCCATCTCAACGAGTCTAAAAGGCAACATTTCTAGTGCAAGCAGAAGAGAAATGTTAGAATTTAGGACTGTGGCCGGTGGAGTGTTGGCTGGGTATTTCCGCTTGCATTCCAAAGACTGGGGTATAGACAACTGAAGGCTGTGCTGGACATGGACGTGAACGGGCTTGATGATGGTGCTGCTTGACTGTGGGCAACAACAGGTGCAGGGCTAGAGGCATCTTCACATGCACGGTGTACTGGGGATTGTCTTCTATGCAAAACAGTGGAAGAAGCAGTGTGGTGACCAGCAGGCCGTGGTCCTGGAGCCACAAAGTCAGGTGCTTTGCTTGCATGTGCCTTATCATTCTGATGGTGGTGAGGCTGGTTGTTTTGCTACCCCTACTGATGCGGGCATGGCAGGTGCTGCAAATGGCCTGTTTGGGGTTATCTGCAGAGTCTTTAAAAAATAACCAGACTTGGGAAAATTTAACAGTTGGAATGGCAACTTCCTTCATGTTGGTGTTACTGGGAACGGATGCACGCCTTCTGTCTGTGGCCACCACACTGCTTCTTCCTGCCTGTTGGGGGGATATGCCTCCTTCCCCATTTGTGCTGCTGTCCTCACTATGCATGTCCTCCTGCCAGGTTGGGTCAGTCACTATGCCATCCACCACCTCGTCTTCCACATCTGCACCCTGCTCCTCCTCCTGACTTTCTGGCAATTGTGTCTCATCATCATCCACCTCTTGTAACACTTTCCCACCTTCACCTTCATGTGACCATGGCTGGTCAAAGCTTTGGGCATCGCTATATGCGATCTCATCTGGCCCCACTTCAAGTTGACCAGCCGAGAGTCCGGAATCTTGAAATGGAAAACTGAACAGCTCTTCAGAGTGTCCAAGTGTGGGATCAGTTGGCTCAGGGCACTTGGCACGGTGGGAGGAAGGAGGATCAGGGTGAGGAATATCCGGGCCACACTCACGGCTACTCAGACTTGACCGTATGGAAGACATGGTGGTGGTGCTGCTTGCTAAGTGACTGGAAGCATTATCCGCTATCCAACCAACAACCGTTTCACACTGCTCTGGCTTCAATAGTGGTGTGCAGTGGTCCCTTAGAAACTGGGACATGGATCACGCAGATATATGAGGCCTGTCACGGAAATACCACACTGCCAAATATGTGGCCTGAATTTTTTTTAATGCAAACTAGTGCTGTATATAAGTAGGGTAACAGACAACAAAAAAGGTTGGAAACAGGCCTACAATGCCCAAACTTGGAGCACGCAGATATATGAGGCCTGTCACTGAAATACCACACTGCCAAATATGTAGCCTGTATTTTTTTATGCAAAATAGTTCTGTATATAAGTAGAGTAACAGGCAGCAATAAAAGTGGGAAACCGGCCTACAATGCCCAAACTTGGAGCACGCAGATATATGAGGCCTGTCACGGAAATACCACAATGCCAAATATGTGGTCTGTATTTTTTGTAATGCAAAATAGTGCTGTATATAAGTAGAGTAACAGACAGCAAAAAAAGTGGGAAACCGGCCTTCAATGCCCAAACTTGGAGCACACAGATATATGAGGCCTGTCACATAAATATCACACTGACAAATATGTGGCCTGTATTTTTTGGGGTGTGTGCAAAATAGTGCTGTATATAAGTAGAGTCACAGACAGCAAAAACAGTGGAAAACCAGCCTTTAATGCCCAAACTTGGAGCACCACGATATACGAGGCATTTTTTGTTTTTTTTGGTGAATTTAAAACAAAAAAAAAAGAGTGGCACAAGGCTACCACACAGAACTATGCTACTGCGGAAATACGATTTAAAAAAAAAAAAAAACACCAGGACTCAGCCTGATATAACAGACTGTATTAATTTTTTTTTTTGGCTTTTGGCTGAATTTATTAAAAAAACAAAATAGTAGAACAAGGCTAGCACACACAACTATGCTACGTATGCCTGACAAACTATGATTTTTCTACAGATGCACCAGGACTCAGTCTGACATAACAGACTGTATATTTTTTTTTTTGGGGGGGGGGGTGAATTTTTGGAAAAAAGAAAAAAAAATGAAAACTGCAACTAGGCATATAGTAAATAAGCAGCAGCAGACAGTTATGGAGCTTTGGGAGGGATGCAGTGGGAGCTATGTACGCAAATACAGTGCCTGCAGGCCTTTAACTGATGTGGATATGCTGTGCCCTGCCTACCTAGCGCTGCAATATCAGGATCCACGAATTAGCCCTAAAAAGGACTGTTGGTTTCTCAGGAGTTGTGGAATTAACAGTTGCAGACCTACAATAACTATTAAAAGCACGATTCTGACCCTATCTCGGCAGCAGCTCTCCCTACATTAGCTAAGTCTGGAGCAGAATGCGGTGAGTAGGGCGGCCCCAGGTCTCTTATACTCGTGATGATGTTGTGCGGCCAAGCTAATCACTGCCCGACCACAACAAAGATGGCTGCGGCATTTCATGGCCTGGCAGACAATTCCTGCAGTGTGATTGGTTCTCTAAAGTCTGTCAAAAATGCTGGGTGGAGACATCAGTTACCGCTGAATAATCCCGGAAATGCTCGGTGCTCGGCAAGTACCCCGAGTACACTGATATTCGGGCGAGTAACGAGTAGTGGCGAGCACATTCGCACATCACTAGTCATCATAGTATACATGGAGGGCTGGTTTGGTCTTCATACTATTTATGGAGGGCAGTGGTGGACATCATACTATATATGTCAGGCTGTGGTGGTGATCATACTATGTATTGATGGCTTGCTGTGGATATCATACTGTTTGAGTGGTTGTGGTGACCATCATACTTTGTAGGGGGACAGTGTGAGGATTGGATACAGTTTGAAGAAGGCAGCATGGTGGGCAATATGAGGACATAGTGTGAAGAAGGGGAACAGAATAGATATGGAGAAGGGACAACTGTTGTGAATTCCGCTCTTGGGCTCCCTCCAGTGGTTGTAAGTGGCACTTTTGTGAGTTCTGCTCTTGGGTTCCCTCCGGTGGTTTTAAGTGGTATGGCTGCTCCTTGGATTTAGCAGTCTACAGCTGCTTCCACTGATTGTCTTTCTGCTCGGCTATTTTTGCCTGGCTCTTCCCTTCAGCCAGTGCCACTTGTCAATGGTTCCTGGTTGGATTCACATCTCTTTGGATTTCCCTGTTATCCTGACCAGTTCAGCAAAGTTAAGTCCTTGCTTGCTCTTTTCTGTCCACAGGTTGTGGACTTATCTGTTCTGTGCTTTCTATGTTTTGTCCAGCTTGTCAGTATGAATTAATTCAGTGAAGCTGGAAGCTCTGGGAAGCAGATTTACCCTCCACACCTTTAGTCAGGTGTGGAGATTTTTGTAAACTCTGTGTGGATTTTTTGTATTGTTTTATACTGACCGCACAGTATTCCATCCTGTCCTATCTATCTAGCTAGACTGGCCTCCTGTGCTACATCCTGGTTTCATTCTGTGTATGTCTTTTCCCTCTCCACTCACAGTCATTACTTGTGGGGGGCTATCTATCCTTTGGGGATTTTCTCTGAGGCAAGATAGTTTTCCTGTTTCTATCTTTAGGGGTAGTTAGTTCTCAGGCTGTGACGAGGTGCCTAGGGAGTGTCAGGAGCATCCCACGGCTATTTCTAGTGTTGTGTTGAGCTTAGGGACTGCGGTCAGTACAGGTACCACTTCCTTCAGAGCTCGTCCCATGTTGCTCCTAAACCACCAGTTCATAACAGTACAAGTGGCCAAAAATGAATTAAATGCATCTCAAAAGAAGGAAAAAAAATTCTGAGCAATTTTTTTTCTGTGCTCTGTTTTGTCTTTTTTTTCCTCTTGATCTCTGGTTGGTTCAGGATTTATGCTCTGGCATGGATGTTCAGGGTTTGTTTTCTCGTGTGGATCAACCTGCTGCAAGAGTACAGAGTATCCAAGATTATGTTGTCCAGACTCCGGCTTTGGAGCCTAGAATTCCTACTCCTGATTTGTTTTTTGGGGACAGATCCAAGTTTTTGAACTTTAAAAATAACTGCAAATTGTTTTTTGCTTTGAAACCCCGTTCTTCTGGTGATCCCATTCAGCAAGTTAAAATCATCATATCCTTGCTGCGTGGTGACCCTCAGGACTGGGCATTCTCCCTTGAATCAGGGGATCCGGCATTGCTGAATGTAGACGCATTTTTTCAAGTGCTCGGATTATTGTATGACGAACCTAATTCTGTGGATCATGCAGAAAAAACCCTGTTGGCCCAGTGTCAAGGTCAGGAAGCGGCAGAATTATACTGCCAGAAATTTAGGAAATGGTCTGTGCTCACTAAATGGAATGAGGATGCTCTGGCTGCTATTTTCAGAAAAGGTCTTTCTGAAGCCCTTAAAGATGTTATGGTGGGCTTCCCTACGCCTACTGGTTTGAGCGAATCTATGTCTCTAGCCATTCAGATTGATCGGCGTCAGCGCGAGCGCAAAGCTATGCACCATATGGCAGTGTCCTCTGAGCAGAGTCCTGAACCTATGCAATGTGATAGGATTTTGACTAGAACAGAACGGCAGGAATTCAGGTGTCAGAATAGGCTGTGTTTTTACTGTGGTGATTCTGCTCATGTTATTTCTGATTGCCCTAAACGTACTAGGAGGGTCGCTAGGTCTGTTACCATCAGTACTGTACAGCCTAAATTTCTTTTATCTGTGACCCTGATTTGCTCATTGTCGTCCTTTTCTGTCATGGCATTTCTGGATTCAGGCGCTGCCCTGAACTTAATGGACTTAGAATTCGCCAGGCGCTGTGGTTTTTCCTTGCAGCCTTTGCAGAGCCCTATTCCTTTGAGGGGCATTGATGCTACACCATTGGCCAAGGATAAACCTCAGTACTGGACGCAGATGACCATGTACATGGCTCCAGCACATCAGGAAAATTGCCGTTTTCTGGTGTTGCATAACCTGCATGATGTTGTTGTACTGGGTTTTCCATGGTTACAGGAACATAATCCGCTGCTGGATTGGAAAACTATGTCTGTGACTAGTTGGGGTTTTCAAGGGGTACATAGTGACGTTCCTTTGATGTCAATTTCCTCTTCCCCCTCTTCTGAGGTCCCTGAGTTTTTGTCGGATTTCCAGGATGTATTTGATGAGCCCAAGTCCAGTTCCCTTCCTCCACATAGGGACTGTGATTGTGCTATTAACTTGATTCCAGGTTGTAAGTTCCCTAAGGGCCGACTTTTCAATCTGTCTGTGCCAGAGCATGCCGCCATGCGGAGCTATGTTAAGGAATCTTTGGAGAAGGGGCATATTCGGCCGTCTTCGTCACCATTGGGAGCGGGTTTCTTTTTTGTTGCTAAGAAGGATGGCTCTTTGAGACCCTGTATAGATTATCGTCTTCTTAATAAGATCATGGTCAAATTCCAATACCCCTTGCCTTTGCTTTCTGATTTGCTTGCTCAGATTAAGGGGGCTAGTTGGTTTACTAAGATTGACCTTCGAGGGGCATATAATCTTGTTCGTATTAAACAGGGTGACGAATGGAAAACTGCATTTAATACGCCCAAAGGCCATTTTGAATACCTTGTGATGCCATTCGGGCTCTCTAATGCTCCATCTGTGTTCCAATCCTTCATGCATGATATTTTCCGCAATTATCTTGATAAATTCATGGTTGTATATTTGGATGATATTTTGATTTTTTCCGATGATTGGGTGTCTCATGTGAAGCAGGTCAGGATGGTATTCCAGATCCTTCGTGATAATGCTTTATTTGTGAAGGGGTCTAATGCCTATTCGGAGTTCAGAAGGTCTCTTTTTTGGGTTTTATTTTTTCTCCCACGTCTATGGAAATGGATCCTGTTAAGGTCCAAGCTATTCATGACTGGATTCAACCCACATCTGTGAAGAGCCTTCAAAAATTTTTGGGCTTTGCTAATTTCTATCGCCGTTTCATTGCCAACTTTTCCAGTGTGGTTAAGCCCCTTACTGATTAGACGAAGAAAGGCGCTGATGTGACGAATTGGTCCTCTGCGGCTGTTGAGGCCTTTCGGGAGCTTAAACGCCGATTTACTTCTGCCCCTGTGTTGCATCAGCCGGATGTTTCTCTTCCTTTTCAGGTTGAGGTTGACGCTTCTGAGATTGGGGCAGGGGCTGTTTTGTCTCAGAGGGATTCTGATGGTTCTTTGATGAAACCGTGTGCTTTTTTTTCCAGAAAGTTTTCGCCTGCGGAACGCAATTATGATGTCGGCAATCGGGAGTTGTTGGCTATGAAGTGGGCATTTGAGGAGTGGCGACATTGGCTTGAGGGAGCTAAGCGTTGTGGCCTTGACTGATCATAAGAATCTGATTTACCTCGAGTCTGCCAAGCGACTGAATGCTAGACAGGCTCGATGATCCCTGTTTTTCTCCCGTTTTGATTTTGTGGTCTCGTATCTTCCGGGATCTAAGAATGTTAAGGCTGATGCCCTCTCTAGGAGTTTTTTGCCTGATTCTCCTGGAGTCCTTGAGCCGGTTGGCATTCTTAAGGAAGGGGTGATTCTTTCTGCCATCTCCCCTGATTTGCGGCGGGTGCTTCGGGAATTTCAGGCTAATAGGCCTGACCGCTGTCCAGTGGGGAAGCTGTTTGTTCCTGATGGATGGACAAGTAAGGTGATTTCTGAGGTTCATTGTTCAGTGTAGGCTGGTCATCCTGGGATTTTTGGTACCAGAGATTTGGTTGGTAGGTCCTTTTGGTGGCCTTGCTTGTCGCGCGATGTGCGTGCTTTTGTGCAGTCCTGTGGGACTTGCGCCCGGGCCAAGCCTTGCTGTTCCCGCGCTAGTGGGTTGCTTTTGCCTTTGCTGGTCCCTGAGAGGCCCTGGACGCATATTTCCATGGATTTTATTTTGGATCTTCCTGTTTCCCAGAAGATGTCTGTTATCTGGGTTGTTTGTGACCAGTTCTCTAAAATGGTCCATCTGGTACCTTTGCCTAAGTTGCCTTCCTCCTCAGATTTGGTTCCATTGTTTTTTCAGCATGTGGTTCGTTTGCATGGCATTCCGGAAAATATTATGTCTGACAGAGGTTCTCAGTTTGTCTCTAGGTTTTGGCGGGCCTCTTGTGCTAGAATGGGCATTGATTTGTCTTTTTCTTCTGCGTTTCATCCTCAGACTAATGGCCAAACTGAGCGAACTAATCAGACCTTGGAGACCTATTTGAGATGCTTTGTGTCTGCTGATCAGGATGATTGGGTGGCTTTCTTGCCGTTGGCCGAGTTTGCCCTTAATAATAGGGCTAGTTCGGCTACTTTGGTTTCACCTTTCTTTTGTAATTTTGGTTTTCATCCTCGTTTTTCTTCTGGGCAGGTTGAGCCTTCTGATTGTCCTGGTGTGGATTCTGTGGTGGACAGGCTGCAGCAGATTTGGACTCATGTGGTGGACAATTTGACGTTGTCTCAGGAAAGGGCTCAACGTTTTGCTAACCGCCATCGGTGTGTTGGTCCCCGGCTTCGTGTGGGGGATTTGGTTTGGTTGTCTTCTCATCATGTTCCTATGAAGGTTTCTTCCCCTAAGTTTAAGCCTCGGTTTATTGGTCATTATAAGATTTCTGAAATTATCAATGCTTTGTCTTTTCGTTTGGCTCTTCCAGCCTCTTTTGCCATTCATAATGTTTTCCATAGATCTTTGTTGCGGAGATACTGTATGTGGTGCCCGTTGTTCCCTCGGTTGATCCTCCTGCCCCGGTGTTGGTTGAGGGAGAGTTGGAATATGAGGTTGAGAAAATTTTGGATTCTCGTTTTTCGAGGCGGAGGCTTCAGTATCTTGTCAAGTGGAAGGGTTATGGCCAGGAGGATAATTCTTGGGTTGTTGCCTCTGATGTCCATGCCGCCAATTTGGTTCATGCTTTTCACTTGGCTCGTCCTGATCGGCCTGGGGGCTCTGGTGAGGGTTCGGTGACCCCTCCTCAAGGGGGGGGGTACTGTTGTGAATTCCGCTCTTGGGCTCCCTCCGGTGGTTGTAAGTGGCACTTTTGTGAGTTCTGCTCTTGGGTTCCCTCCGGTGGTTTTAAGTGGTATGGCTGCTCCTTGGATTTAGCAGTCTGCAGCTGCTTCCACTGATTGTCTTTCTGCTCGGCTATTTTTGCCTGGCTCTTCCCTTCAGCCAGTGCCACTTGTCAATGGTTCCTGGTTGAATTCACATCTCTTTGGATTTCCCTGTTATCCTGACCAGTTCAGCAAAGTTAAGTCCTTGCTTGCTCTTTTCTGTCCACAGGTTGTGGACTTATCCGTTCTGTGCTTTCTATGTTTTGTCCAGCTTGTCAGTATGAATTAATTCAGTGAAGCTGGAAGCTCTGGGAAGCAGATTTACCCTCCACACCTTTAGTCAGGTGTGGAGATTTTTGTAAACTCTGTGTGGATTTTTTGTAGTGTTTTATACTGACCGCACAGTATTCCATCCTGTCTTATCTATCTAGCTAGACTGGCCTCCTGTGCTACATCCTGGTTTCATTCTGTGTATGTCTTTTCCCTCTCCACTCACAGTCATTACTTGTGGGGGGCTATCTATCCTTTGGGGATTTTCTCTGAGGCAAGATAGTTTTCCTGTTTCTATCTTTAGGGGTAGTTAGTTCTCAGGCTGTGACGAGGTGCCTAGGGAGTGTCAGGAGCATCCCATGGCTATTTCTAGTGTTGTGTTGAGCTTAGGGACTGCGTTCAGTACAGGTACCACTTCCTTCAGAGCTCGTCCCATGTTGCTCCTAAACCACCAGTTCATAACAGACAACATAAAATGGGAGCATAATGTGGAGAGGGGTTAGCATGAGAAGGGGGCAATGTGGAGATTTAGAAAGTGTAATGGAAAATTAGAGAAAGGACAGTCATAGTTGAGGCAATCATTCATAAGGGTGGATGATGTGGGAGTTAGAGCTGACAATGGTAGACAGTGTGGAGGCCATATACCATAGGCTTATTTAAGGTACAATATAGACATATATTTTCATGCAGAGGGCATGTTAATACTGTGTAGTGATGTGCTGTAAAAGACTAGAGAAGAGAGAGGTCTGTAGAGACAAGCTGTGGATGTGAAAGTAATCAAAGCATCTAAACAAAATGGAGATGAAAAGAAAGAGACAACCCCAGAGAATATGTAATCTATAAGGAACCTGGATGTAAATGTTTACTTGTGATACTGACTGTGATCCCATCGGTCCGATGATTGCTGTGTGGTCTGCAGTCTGATAGTAGCAGTTGTTACTAAAGGCCCCTTCACATTAAGCGACGCTGCAGCGATACCGACAACGATCCGGATCGCTGCAGCGTCGCTGTTTGGTCGCTGGAGAGCTGTCACACAGACCGCTCTCCAGCGACCAACGATGCCGGTAACCAGGGTAAATATCGGGTAACTAAGCACAGGGCCGCGCTTAGTAACCCGATGTTTACCCTGGTTACCATGCTAAAAGTGAAAAAAACAAACACTAGATACTTACCTACAGCCGTCTGTCCTCCAGCGCTGCGCTCTGCTTCTCTGCACTCCTCCTGTACTGGCTGTGAGCCGGAAAGCAGAGCGGTGACGTCACCGCTCTGCTTTCCGGCTCACAGACAGTACAGGAGGAGAGCAGAGCACAGCGCTGGAGGACGGACGGCTGTAGGTAAGTATCTAGTGTTTGTTTTTTTTCACTTTTAGCATGGTAACCAGGGTAAACATCGGGTTACTAAGTGCGGCCCTGCGCTTAGTTACCCGATGTTTACCCTGGTTACCAGTGAAGACATCGCTGGATCGGTGTCACACACGCCGATCCAGCGATGTCAGCAGGAGTCCAGCGACGAAATAAAGTTCTGGACTTTATTCAGCGACCAACGATCTCCCAGCAGGGGCCTGATCGTTGGTCGCTGTCACACATAACGATTTCATTAACGATATCGTTGCTACGTCACAAATAGCAACGATATCGTTAACAATATCGTTATGTGTGAAGGTACCTTAACAGCCATCATCTCCTTACCATTGTTAAGAATATACTGGTAGTTGTAGTGTTGTGGGTTCATGCAATACAATTGTTTATTGGGCTGATTTGACATTACAATTGATCATTGTACTAAGCTTGGTTCTTGTATTCAAGTACTTTGGGTTCTGGTAATGTATTCAGGTACTTATGGTGTTTGTGGTGACGTTTTCATGTGCTGATTGTTGTTCTAGTGATGTAGTCATGTACTGATGGTGTTGCTGTTGATGTATTCATGTACTGATGGTGGCTTCTAATGATGCATTCATTTACTGATGGTGGCTTCTAGTGATGCATTTATTTACTGATGATGTTTCTGGTGCCATATTTATGTACTATTGATGGCTCTGGTGCTATAATTATGTACTAATGATGACTTTGGTTTTGTATTCATGCACTTATGATGGTTCTGCTGATGAATAGAGCAACAAAATCATCTTCACTACATGAATACAGCACCAGAACAACCATCACTACATGAATATGTCTCCAGAACCGGAATACATCACTATAACCACCATCATTTTTGTGCAAGCTGTATTTGTCGCATGACTGATGCAAAAACCATCAAATTGATCCCTTTATCTATGATGGGGGTCTGTTTGTTTTCCATTAGGGTATTTGCCAAATGCTGAACACCTTAATTGAAACCAAATGGCCCCCATTATAGTTACGCTATATTAGTTTCCATGTCTATCCTTGGGTTTGTCATTTAAAATACAGAACATCAGGGATGATTATTGCTATTTCTTCACCTGTATTGTGTAAATAGTCTGCAAAAAACTGATTTTGTATCTAACTTTGAAATTGCATTCCTTATTAAGTCACCTCCCTAAAGTACTCCATTTTTTTTTTTTACTTTTGCTGACATTTTTTGTGAAAAACGTAACAATTCTAGTGGAAGTGGTCATCAGACCCATTGGAGGGGAAGGTGCATTAGGTGTCCTGTTGCCTTAGTGTTTGATCTATTCCTTTGCTTTGGGGTGTGAGGGGCCATTGGCTTCATCTGCCTAGGGAACCAAAATACCTTGTCCCAGCCCTACAGGGAACCTTGCTTTCATCTATTGTGGAGGCATACTATCTCTCCTTCTGTACTTGTTAGTGCCTTATTTTTGCTCATGTTTATTGTACTTGTCTATACTTGCCCCTTTTTCACATGTAACGCGCCATGGAATAAATGGCACTATAAAAATGTATACTAATAAAAATAAAAATGCTCTTTTTTCCTTTGAGTGTTGCTGCCTGCTTATGATTGGACAGCATCATACTGGTAGAAGAAGTACATGCCACCAGTGAAAACTGTCTGATAACACCCATTTATTAACAATTTCAGTGCCAAATACTTTGATTGCTAATATTTGCAACAGAGAGGTGAAATTTAATAACAAAACAAAAAAAACACATTTTATGCCACCCTGCAGCCACTATAACATTCCATATCCAACTTAAATTTTTTAACTTGAAAAATTTGATAAAGGCCAGGCTCCTTTATAATGTCTGCCGGATGTGATTTAATTTCTTTGACTTGAGCCCATCAATAGCATATTGGTATCTTCAGTTGCATTGTTCAAAACTGGAACATGAGGCCAGTCTTTATCTTAGGTTGTCATTTCAATTCAATAGAATCAGAACCCTACATTATTTTTTTCTTTTTATTTATAAAAATAACTTATCTTAATATCTTAAAAATAAATAACTCAACTTATATACTGATTAAAGCTGTTAGGTTAATAAGAGCCATAGACAGTCATCTTCCATACATGTATGTATTTATTTTTCCTTTGTGTGATCATTAGTGTTGAGCATTCCGATACTGCAAATATTGGGTATCGGCCGATATTCGCTGTATCGGAATTCCAATACCGAGTTCCAATACTTTTGCGGAACTATAATGGAGTGTGGGTGGTGCATGGGCGAAGACTGCGTGTGTGTGTGTGGGCGGAGTCTGTGCGTGACCATGGGGGGGTCTGTGCGTGCCTGCCGGGGGTCTGTGCGGCGTTCTGGGGCTCTGTGCATGTGTGCCAGGATTCTGTGCGGGCCTGCCGGGGCTCTGTGCGGGCCTGCTGGGGTTCTGTGTGGCGTGCCGAGGCTCTGTGCAGCGTGTGGGGCTCTGTGCGGCGTGCGGGGCTCTGTGCTTGTGTGCCGGGGCTCTGTGCGGTGTGCCGGGGCTCTGTGCGGTGTGCCGGGGCTCTGTGCAGGGCTCTGTGCGGTGTGCCGGGCTCTGTGCGGCGTGCAGGGCTCTGTGCGGCGTACCGGGGCTCTGTACGGCGTGCAGGGCTCTGTGCGGGCTGCCGGGGCTCTGTGCCTGTGTGCAGGCATCGTCCAATGGGACTACAAGTCCCATCGGACGATGCCTACTACAGTGACAGTGATTGACACATTATCCAATGATGGGACAGTAGTAGTCCCATCATCTGGCTAATGTGTTGAATGAAAAACAAACAAACATACATGCCACATACATACTACATACATGCTACATACATGCCACATACATACTACATACATACTACATGCATACTACATACATGCTACATACATGCTACATACTGCATACATACTACATACATGCTACATACTACATACATGCTACATACATGCTACATACTACATACATGATACATATATGCTACATACATGCTACATACATGCCACATACATGCTACATACTGCATACATGCTACATACATGCTACATACATACTACATACATGTTACATATATGCTGCATACTGCATACATGCTACATACATACATGCTGCATACATGCTATATACATACTACATACGTGCTACATACTACATACATGCTACATGCATGCTACATACATACATACATGCTACATACATGCTACATACATACTACATACATGCTACATACAGTACATTCTTACAGACATACAGTACATTAAACATAGAGTACATACTCACCATTACTTGTCACTTTGTTCCCCGAAGCCAGTGTCATCTGTAAAAAAATATGAAAATAACAAACAACCAATATACTCCCTGTCCGCAGAAATCCACGAGTGTCCCATGACGATCTCCCGTAGAGAACGGCAGCATCAGCTGATGCAACCGCTCTCTAGGGGCTCCAGGAACATAATGACGGGATGAAGGTATCCTTCTGCACTGTATTCCTCCGCCGCTGTAAAAAGAAAATAGTCCCTAGTCTCACTTTTGGCATTGTTGTATGAGAAATTTTCCCACGCAGCAATTGCCATAAAGTGAGATTTTGTCTTAAGGTAACCTCAGTGATGCACTGCAGGAGCCATTGTCTCCTGTCAGTGTGTCACTGAGGGTCCTATAGAGCAGTGACATCACCCGATGTCACTGTTCTATAGGGGAGATCGTCGTGGGACACTCGTTATTAATTGGACTACGGCGGACAGGCAGTATACGGTTTATTATTTTACGTTTTTTGCAGACGCTAAAGTATGGTAAGTATGGTTAAATGAAGAATATTAAAATACTTTTTTCCTAATGTGTGTGTGTTTTATTAACCCTTTATTACTATTGGATTAATAATGGATAGGCGTCTTATTGACGCCTCTCCATTATTAACCTGGCTTAATGTCACCTTACAATAGCAAGGTGACATTAACCCCTTATTACCCAATATCCCACCACTACACGGGAGTGGGAAGAGAGGGGCTAAGTGCCGGATCTTACAGATGCGCCATTTCTGGGGAGGCTGCGGGCCGGGGGGACAATATCCATGGCCCCTCTCTAGGCTATGAATATCATGTTTTCTACCGCGCATGCGCGGACCAAGCTCTGCCCCCTCCTCCCTGGACTTCAGAATGGGCAGTGCATGCATTGAAAAACTGCATCCGCTGCCCACGTCGTGCACAAATTTCACAACGTGCGTCGGTACGTTGGCCCGACGCATAGCGACGGACCCGTACCGACACAAGTGTCAAAGAGGCCTTAATGAGCATTGAATTTAAAAAAACGTAAAAAAAATGACGTGGGCTCCTGCGCAATTTTCTGCACCAGAGGGGGAAAGCCGATGGCCGGGGACCAATATCTGTAGCCTGCTATGTATATCAGCCCGCAGCTGTCTGCGTAGCCTTTACTGGCTATTAAAATAGGGGAGCCCCCCCAAAAATGACATGGGGTCCTCCTATATTTTATAACCAGAAAGGCTACCCAGACAGCTGCGGGCTGATATTCATAGCTTAGAGAGGCGCCATGGATATTGTCCCCCCAGCTACAAATACCAGTCCGCAGCCACCCCAGAAATGGTGCATCTGTGAGATGCGCCAATTCCGGCACTTAGCCCCTCTCTTCCCACTCTTGTGTAGCGGTGAGATATGGGGTAATATCTATTGTATGGTGACATTAAGCCGGGTTAATAACAGAGAGGCATCAATAAGAAGCCTATCCATTATTAATCCACTAGTAGGAAAGGGTTAAAAAAAAACACAAACACATTCGGAAAAAAGTATTTTAATATTCTTCATTTAACCATACTTACCATACTAAAGCGCCTGCAAAAAATGTAAAATAATAAACCGTAAACTACTTGTCCGCCGTAGTCCAATTAATAATGAGTGTCCCACAACGATCTCCCCTATAGAACAGTGTCATCGGGTGATGTCACTTCTTTATAGGACCCTCAGTGACACACTGACAGGAGACAATGGCTCCTGCAGTGCATCACTGAGGTTACCTCAGGACAAAGTCTCATTTTATGGCAATTGCTGCGTGGGAAAATTTCTCATACAGCAATGCCAAAAGTGAGACTAGGGACTATTTTTTTACAGCGGCGGAGGAATACAGTGCGGAAGGATACCTTCCTCCCGTCATTGTGTTCCTGGAGCCCCCAGAGAGCGGTCGCAACAGCTGATGCTGCCGTTCTCCACGGGAGATCGTCATGGGACACTCGTGGATTTCTGCGGACAGGGAGTATATTGGTTGTTTTTCATTTTCATATTTTTTTACAGATGACACTGCCTTCGGGGAACAAAGTGACAAATAATGGTGAGTATGTACTCTATGTTTAATGTACTGTATGTCTGTATGCATGTATTGTATGTAATGTACGAATGTATTGCATGCAGTATGTATGTAGTATGTATGTATGTAGTATGTATGTAGCATGTATGTAGCATGAATGTAGTATGTATGTAGTATGTATGTTTTTTTTTTTTTCATTTAACACATTAGCCGGATGATGGGACTACTACTGTCCCATCATTGGCTAATGTGTCAATCACTGTCACTGTAGTAGGCATCGTCTGATGGGACTTGTAGCACAGAGCCCCGGCACGCCGCACAGAGCCCCGTACGCCGCACAGAGCCCCGGCATGCCGCACAGAGCCCCGCATGCCACACAGAGCCTTGTACGCCACACAGAGCCCCAGCACGCCCCACAGAGCCCCGGCACACACGCACAGAGCCCCGGCACGCCGCACCGAGCCCCGTCACACACGCACAGAGCCCCGCACGCCGCACAGAGCCCCGCACGCCGCACAGACCCCCGGCAGGCCCGCACAGACCCCCGGCAGGCACGCACAGACCCCCGGCAAGCACGCACAGACTCCTGTGAGGCCTGTACAGATCCCCGGCAGGCCCGCACAGACCCCGCCCACACACACAGACACGCACAGTGTCCGCCCATGCACCATCCACACTCTTCCCCCCTCTGGAACAGGATGTAGAAGGACAGAAGGGCCTATTTACATTCCGATATTTGTGTCCCATTGACTTGTATTGGTATTGGGTATCGTATCGGCGATATCCGATATTTTTTGGATATTGGCCGATCCAATCCGATACCGATACTTCAGGATATCGGAAGGTATCGCTCAACACTAGTGATCATTTGTAGAGCTCAGCAGCTCTCTGTTGTAAGGCATATTATCTACATGACATACATTTGAGCATTTTTTTGCCCAGATATATACTTTCCTTTATCTCGCATATCATTCATTACCAGTGTGACTTGATCTGACGCTTTGTAGTTTAGCACCAATACCTTAATAAAGAAAAGGTCATTGACTTTATTCTTTTCCATGTATAAGTCAAATGATGTCAACCAGAAATGTGTATTACAAAAGTCACACAATGCCTTTTCGCGCACTGTGAAAGGTCATCAAATCTGCACACATCTAACCTAGAAATTACATAAGAATTTCTATAGAGTTGACATCAATTGTGGCTAAATCTGCTGTTGTATTCGATCAGTGGGAAAAAAAAAATTAATTTATTTAGTATCTACAGAACTTGGGTCCCCTGACCACCCTTCTACCTTGTCATTCTGCCATCCAGATAAAGAATAAATGTGGCATTCACTTCTATTTGAGTTAGGCCGGGTTCACATTGCGTTAACAGCAGCCCGTTCAACACATGTGTTAACGGGCTGCTGTTAACGCAAGTGCCGATATGTCAGCGCGCTAGCGCAGATAGAGCTAGCAGATGCTCTATCTGTGCTAGCAGTGACGGACCCGGAAACGCTGCAGCCTGCGTCCCAGGGTCTGTCACTCAATGACGGCACATCGCTAACGCACGCCCATTGTGGGAGTGCGCTAGCGATGCATCCGCCATAGGACTTAATGGCGGCATTAACGGACTGCGTTACACTGCGGCATAACGCGGTGTAACGTAGTCCATCTAACGGATGCCAAAGACGCAATGTGAACCCAGCCTTAGTGGAGCAAGAGTACTCACCTGTTTCTGTGACTCCCGAAGAATTGTATGGACTGAGCCATATACATAAGGGGCCAATGTATATTCATTCTCATACAGAACTAGGGTTTAGTTACTGTTTATTTAGGCAGTATAAGATTTAGGAGATCATCATTCTTGAAACAGTTATGGGTCCTATATATAGGTACTATATGCCATAAATGTCACAGAACAAAGTACTCCATTGAAGAAACAGTTGATAACTATGCTTATCATCTTCTTCATGTTTTGCCGTTCTGTAAACATTGCAAAATCTGCAAATTGATATATCAGTAATAGTGTTGAGCGATACCGTCCGATATTTGAAAGTATCGGATGGTATCGGCCGATATCCGAAAAATATCGGATATCGCCGATATCCGATACCAATACAAGTCAATGGGACACAAATATCGGAAGGTATCCTCTATGGTTCCCAGAGTCTGAAGGAGAGGAAACTCTCCTTCAGGCCCTGAGATCCATATTCATGTGTAAAATAAAGAATAAAAATAAAAAATATTGATATACTTACCCTCAGACGCGCCCTGGTTGTCACCGCTGCAACCGCCATGCTTCCCTTCTTAAGAATGAGCGCGTTAAGGACCTTCGATGACGTCGCGGCTTGTGATTGGTCGCTGAGCGGTCATGTGACCGCTCACGCGACCAATCACAAGCCGCGACGTCATCAAAGGTCCTTAACGCGCTTATTCTTAGGAATGAACGTGTTAAGGATCTTCGATGATGTCGCGGCTTGTGATTGGTCGCGTGAGCTGTCACATGACCGCTCAGCGACCAATCACAATCCGCGACATCATGGAAGGTCCTTAACGCGCTCATTCTTAGGAACGGAAGCATGGCGGTTGCAGCGGTGACAACTAGGGCGCTTCCGAGGGTAAATATATATGTATTTTTATTCTTTATTTTACACATGAATCTTAATCCCGATACCGATTCTCGATATCACAAAAATATCGGAACTCGGTATCGGAATTCTGATACTGCAAATATCGGCCGATACCCGATACTTGCGGTATCGGAATGCTCAACACTAATTAGTAAAGAAACATTGACTTCTAGCACATAGCTCTCATGACAGCTATGGCTAAGCAATATTAATACTCCTCATCCAGCCAGGAGTGAACTATTTCCCGCCAACTCATGGAACTGAAAATGGATCTTGTTGTTGCATATAAATGAGGCTAATGCTTATTATTGATTACATTTTAAAGAAACATAATGTCAGAAAATAACCTATTGTTCGGTCAATGCTTTAAAACATCTTTAAATCTATTTGTAGGTTGTGCTGTATCCGTTTAAATATATAGTAGACTGCAATAGCAAAATCACAGGGAGGCACCATGCTTGGCGGTGACATAATTATGCATGGGGCACTGTGTTGGATGGTTACAGTTACATAAAACTTAGTTGAAAAGAGGTATCGGTCTTCTGACAAACTCCTCAACATGTTCTCCTCTAATCTGTCACAGTCTATAGGTCACTATCGAACCCCTCTGTTGGCCATCTCTCTCGACTGCTATGCCCTCTAATAGCCTTTTAACAAGGGGTGATACCCCCAAAAATATGATGTGGGGTTCCCCTATTTTTATTAACCAGAAAAGGCTATCGGTATTGGCTCACTCCCAGACTAAGAACATCAGTCTTCAGCCGCCCTAGAAATGGCACATCCATTAGATGTGTGTTGTGAGTTCCGTTCTGGAGCTCCCTCCTGTGGTTGCTAATGGTATTTTTGTGAGTTCTGCCCTTGGGCTCCCTCTGGTGGTTTCGAGTGGAACTGCTGCTCCGTTGGGTGGCTGTAGCAGCTGCCTTCACTAATCGCCTTGCCTGGGTTTGTTATTTAAACCTGCTCTGGGCTTTAGTCCATGCCTGCTGTCAATGTTCTTGGTTGAATTTGATTCTTCCCTTGGATTTCTCATATGGCCAGTCCTTGTCTGCAAAAGATAAGTTTTGCTAGTTTTGTTTGTCCATTTGTTTGGACTCTATTGCTTGCATTTTGTCTCTTTTGTCCAGCTTGTCACTATGTCTTATTCAGGCTAGCTGGAAGCTCTGGGAAATCAGATTTGCCCCTCCACACCGTGAGTCGGTGTGGAGTTCATTTTTGTAAACTCTGCGTGGATTTTGTAGTTTTTAATACTGACCGCACAGTATCCTTTGCTCTCTGTCTATCTAGTTTAGTTTCGGCCTCCCTTTGCTGAATTCTAATTTCATTTCTGAGTTCGTCATTTCCCTCTCCTTTCACAGTCAATATTTGTGGGGGGCTATCTTTCCTTTTGGGGGTTTCTCTGAGGCAAGATAGCTTTCTATTTCCTTCTTTAGGGGTAGCTATATCTGAGGCTGTGACGAGGTGTCTAGGGAGTGTCAGGAACATCCCACGGCTATTTCTAGTTGTGTTGTTAGGATTAGGGACTGCGGCCAGTAGAGATACCACCTTCTCAGAGCTCGTTCCATGTTGCATTTTAGCCACCAGGTCATATCAGTGTGGCCTCTTAACAACCAGGTCATAACAGATGTGCTAATTTTGGCGCTCAGCCTCCGCTCTTCTCTCTAGCCCTGGTGTGGTGGCAAGTGGGGTAATAATATTGGGGTTGATGTCAGCTTTGTAATGCCAACTGACATCAAGCTCAGGGATTAGTAATGGAGAGGCATCTATAAGACACCTCCATTGCTAACCCCGTCAGTTTAAATAAAAACAACACACACAGAGCCAAATCCTTTATTTGAAAAAGAAAAAACACACTGCCCGACCCTGTTTTAAGCATTAAACTTCTTAGATATGCAACAGAAAATTAAATGCAAACTTTGATTTTTATTAAAATACTTAGATATCTTACCCAGGATCCAAAAATTAGTCATTTGGAACACATAAGTCTCACAATTCCAAGTACTATTTTACAGTTTTTAAAGCCTCTTTTTTTATTTTTAATTAAACTTTCAAGCATATAGTGTTCAGTGTATCACTTTAATTTAATCTGCTGACGACATTTTATGCAGTCTGCTACAAATACTTCATTATAGATCATTCAGTGTTTAATACCATCTCATAACATAGAAAGCTTTACGCACATTTCTCTATCAGAATGCTGCTTAGGTCTCTCTCCTCCTTGATTGATGGTAGTCTTAAAATGCTGATCGATCTGATCAACAGCGTCAGCCCCTAAACGATTGGGCAAATCATAATGACATGCTTGAGTAATAGATTCCCCTTTAAATGTCAAGCGGCTATGTTAACACAGGCTAATATTAGAGTTTATAGCGCATTAATGCACAGATGCAAATACTAAATTTTTTTTTTAAATAGTAACATAAAATATTCTGTTTTATTTGTCCTACATCATTTTTACATATATAATTTACAGTAGGAAATAGAGATGGTCGCATCTTGGCACCGTCCAGGTTGAAAACTTTTTATCCCCAGACACAGATTACTGCATGGGACAGAACGACAGGCAGGTGAGGGATATTGTTGTTTTTTATTTTCAGAAGACGAGATCTTCAATGGAATGGGCATTCCCCATAAGATGCTCCATACAGATAATTACCCCATATAATGCTACACATGGCCCCATAAGATGCTCCATACAGATATTTGCCCCCATATAATGCTGCACATGGCCACATAAGATGCTCCATACAGATATTTGCCCAATATGCTGTTGTTGCTGCAATTAAATAAAATAAAAAAATTACATACTCACCTCTTCGGCCCCCGGCACTTGCTATAGTCACCTGCTCCCCGTTCCACCGCTGACCACCGCTGTGTCTTCCCCATTCTCTGCACCGACGTTCAGGAAGAGGGCGGCGCGCACTAATCGCGTCACCGCGCCCTCTGACCTGAGCGTCACTACGGAAGACACAGTGGCGTCGATGGTGGAACGAGGAGCAGGTGAATATCGTGCACTGCCCCCGTCATACTTGCCTGCTCCTGGCGCCGTTGCTGCACGTCTGTTCCCCGGCGCTGCATTATCTTCCTGTAGTGAGTGGTCACCGTTACCGCTCATTATAGTAATGAATATGCCGCTCCACCTCTATGGGAGGTGGAGCCGCATATTCATTACTGTAATGAGCGGTACCATGTGACCGCTCACTACAGGAACAAGCTGCAGCGCTGGAAGAACCAGGGACGTGCAGGGACCACGTCAGGAGTTGGTGAGTATAATTAGACAGCCCCCGCTCCCCCTCCCCTGCCGACCCCTGGGTATGACTCGAATATAAGCTGAGAGGGGGACTTTCAGCCCAAAAAAGTGGGCTGAAAATCTCAGCTTATACTCGAGTATATACGGTATCTCAGTAAATTAGAATAAATAACAAAAAACACTAGTTTAGTGAGAAGCACTTATATATACCCCTCAGCCCAGGCCCACTAGTATCTATATTGTATATATTTATATATGTTTATTACATATCATCTGATCTCCCATAGAGGATGCCTGGTCAGTCAACGAAGAGTGGGGGCGCCATACCTTTTTAATTTAGGGTGCCAACCTCCGCTGTCAGGAAGAGAATTGTGAAGGGCAAATAGTCCCTATCTCCCCTCATTTCTGCTCTTTTAAGAAAATTTTAAAAAATCACTGGTTTTCTATGCAAATATGTGTGTATGTATGTCTTTATGTATTGGTTCTTACACTAACTAAAAGAGAGAATTTTTAAGGGCTTTATTTGTTATGGTTTGTTTACATGTATAAGGGTGCTATGTGGGGGGTTAGGCTGCCGTCACACTAGCAGTATTTGGTCAGTATTTTACATCAGTATTTGTAAGCCAAAACCAGGAGTGGGTGATAAATGCAGAAGTGGTGCATATGTTTCTATTATACCTTTCCTCTATTTGTTCCACTCCAGGTTTTGGCTTACAAATACTGATGTAAAATACTGACCAAATACTGCTAGTGTGATGGCAGCCTTGTACTGTATATAGGGGGATGTCAGCAAACTTAATTCTGCTTAATATTAAGTCAAACAATTATTAATATATTTTTTATATTATATTAACCCCTTAATCCCCGGGCCATTTTCCGTTTTTGTTTTTTGCTCCCTTTCTTCCCAGAGTCATAACTTTTTTATTTTTCTGTCAATATGGCCATCTGAGGGCTTGTTTTTTGCAGGACAAGTTGTACTTTTGAACGACACCATTGGTTATTGTGTACTGGAAAATGGGGAAAAAATTCCTAGAGCGGTGAAAATGCAAAAATAAGTGCAATACCACAGTTGTTTTTTTTACCATGTTCACTAAATGCTAATATGATTCTCCAGATCATTACGAGTTCACAGTCACCAAACATGTACAGGATTTTTTTTATTTTAGTGGTGAAAAATAAATGCAAAATTTATAACAAAAAAAAAACTACCATTTTCCGAGACATGTTGCGTTTCCATTTTTCTTGATCTGGGGCAGGTGAGGGCTTATTTTTTGTGCACCCAGCTGCTGGTTTTATTGATACCATTTTGGTGTAGATATAATCATTTGATCGCCCGTTATTGCATTTTATTGCAATGTAGTGGCTACCAAAAAAACGTAATTCGGGTGTTTTTAATTTTTTTCTTGTTACGCCGTTTAGCAATCAGGTTAATTCTTTTTTATATTGATAGATTGGGGAATTCTGAACATGGTGATACCAAATATGTGTATATTTGATTTTTTATTAATTGTTATGTTTTGAACGGGGCGAAAGGGGGGTGATTTCAAATTTTATTTTGTCTTATTTTTTTATATTTTTAAAAACTTTTTATTTTTTTTTTATTTTTTCATGCTTCAATAGTCTCCATAGGAGACTAGAAGCTGCAGTACTTTGATCGCCTCCCTCACTATGAGCGCCAACCACGCTGTGGCGCTCATAGCAATCTGGCTATGACAACCATACAGGTCTGCTGCAGACCTCTAGTTGTCGTGTCAACCCATTGGTGGCCTGCTATCATGTGATGTTGTCAACAATGGGCGGGATTAGTGGCTCGCTTACTGTAAGCGCAAGTTACATGCCGCTGTCAGAGATTGGCAGCGGCATTTAACTAGTTAACAGCCGCGTCTGGATCGCGATTCCACCTGCGGCTGTTGTGGGCACATGTCACCTGTATAGATCAACTGTCATGTGCCTGGAAAGGTGCAGGCTCAGGACTGGAGCCCGCTTCAAACAGGTGAAGTCCAACATGTGTGTACTATTACGCCACATGTTGGAAAGGGTTTAATATTGAGCAGAATTAATTTCAGCCTATTGGTTCAGCCTCCACAATAGTCTCAGTGTGTTATGTGACCCCTGGAGAAAATTAATCTCTCACCCCTGCTGTATTTTGTATAGTGCTATGTTATTTATAGTGCCCTACATAAGGGAAAAACTTGCACAGCGCACTATGTGCTCCACTATCTCTGGCGTTTTTGTTGTGAGTCGCCCGTTAGGGCCCTGGGGTACTCGGTACAGGGTCCGGTACTTAAAGGAATGTGTCATGGAGGCAGCGACCCGGTCCGTGGCCCTGGGCGCCCATGTAAAAGGGAATGTCTTTAAAGAGGTTTGAATAAAGTTTGTGTTCGTCACGCTACCAGTGGTTCTCGGTCAGAGGTGACCG
This sequence comes from Ranitomeya imitator, assembly GCF_032444005.1. Lineage (NCBI taxonomy): Eukaryota > Metazoa > Chordata > Amphibia > Anura > Dendrobatidae > Ranitomeya > Ranitomeya imitator. Next base: position 447,672,010 of record NC_091287.1, on the reverse strand, counting down.
ACGCTGCTAAAAGGCGTCAACTGGGGTGATGTTATGGCAGCTAAGATGGTATAGCTTCCCATAGGTGAAGTTGGGTCCCCAGGGCTCCCAGGGTGTAGATGGAGATGGTGGGTAGTGTAGAAAGAAACGGATGACACAGGTTTGCAGTCTCTTTACCTGGTTTACTGAAGACTTCAGGCAGCCATAGTCCGGGGCACCAGATCACAGATACAGGCAGGTTCTGGTCAGCTTGGAATAGAGTTCAAAGTCCCCTTTACCTGGAGGCGTTAGAAGCCTTCCTACTAGTGTTGTGGTGTGGTCCCTTGCTGCCTGTGGCTTCTATCAAGGTCCTCACTGTTTTCTCCGTTCTCCTTAAAGGTGGGACACTAACCCGTATGACAGGTGGCTCGAGACTTTTTACAGGGTCTCTATCACAACCCGGGATCTATGCGCCACTGTGTCTCCAGGTGTTAGGGCAGACAGGTGGCATGTAGTTCAGCTGTCCTGCCGGTTTCTGCTGTAAGTCTTGGAGCCCCTCACAACCTTGGTCTTCCGGCTACCGCTGGTGTCTGCGCTCTGTAGGGAGGTAGCCGATTTGAAGCTGTCCTCCCCAGTTCTCACTCTCCTGTGCTTCACTTCTCCAACACGCTTTCTACAAATTGGCTTTCTCCTTCTCTTTCTTTAGGAGCTGCAGCACTTCTCGTGGCTGCACGGCCCCTCTGCTTCCTTCTCCTCTGTCTCTCTGACAGGAACTAACGCTCAGACTGGCTGACTTTCCCTCCAGATCAGAATATATATTGGGGAGCCACCCACAAGCTAGATCAGAGCTCCCCCTTCTGGCCTGGAGTGTGTTTCATGCTTGTGTGTACCTGATGAAGAGGATCCTCCTTCGCTTCCAAGCGTGACATCACCCTGACTGTTAGGAAAGCAATGCCACTGTGACACTCAGGAACCTGGGGTGTCACATTTGCACCTGTGTGTCACTCACATGACCTATCACATGATCTATTGGGGGATTATGTATACATCAGATATTGGGGGCCCTGCCTCCTAAACTGTCCAGGGCCCTGGCTAATCTGAATCCACCCCTGGATGTGGGTACCAAGTGGGGTACCCACATATGATGTCCATATGGATTAATAGGATCTATAGACTTCATCTTATCTGATACTGCACACTGGAACTATATTTACTGTGCTATGCATCTTGTAAGAATTTTAGGGACTGATATAATTTATGCATTTTTATTTTTATACTATTGGAGATGTATGAGTCTAATACATGCATTAGACTGAATAGTACACTCATCTGTGCAGTCTGATTGCCACAATACATGCATGAGCAGAAAGACATTAAACTTCCGAATTTCCCAGAGGCCTACGTGTAGGGTTATAAGATTATTGTCATTTGCATCCCTTAAAGACCTCATTGAAATTATACAACCAGGCTGAAAACTTAATGGTAAAAATTATATTGCTCAGAGAACTTCAACTTTTTTGGCAAGAGGCAATACCAGATTGCTAACATCAAATGACGTAGATTTTAATTATTGCTTAGTAATGAGAATTTCAAACCAGCTTATTGCCTCTTGGGGGAAAGCAAATAAGAGGAACATTTCATTGTATGTAAAACATGATTACATTTTCTTAATAATAGATATTAAACATTGTAGATGTTAAACAATAGAAAGGAAAATGTTGTCTTTAGATGCAGTTAGATGCAAAAATGCAATCAATTTGAAGTATTGGTAAACTTGCTAAAATGTTAAAAAAAATAGATTCAGCAAAGATGAAATTTGAAATATTTAAAACATTGTATTTCTTATTCTTTTTTAAAAATCATATCTTTTTTCAAAGCCTTCTCATTCAATGATGTAGTTTATACACATATTGAAAGGAAATGCTTGGGCTTCATTGAGGACCATAGGTTGCCATAGATTTTCTCCATGCATATGTGTTCTTCCATTAAAAAATTCTACGGGATACCAATGAGAACAGACAATGATCCATCACTACTTCACAGTAAGCCATGTTATCGTAGTTGATTTTTATTGCAGATGATTAAGCTTTAATCATTGGTACCAGACATTTTATTGGATGGCAAACATAGGTAAAATTACATAGGTTGCCATCCAAAGATTGTTCTTATATAAAAATAGCACAACTTCCTAAAGGCTACACACAGCATGAAACAAGAAATGTGACCTAATAGTTTATTTGCCCTGTGGTGTAACTGTCATTCAGGCTCTCACAATACTCTATGCTATGATCAGAATTATGAATTTGGCTTTAGGAGTAAAATTCCTGAAACTCAAAGTCAAGAAATATATTAACAACATTACTAAATTTTAAGTGTATTCACAAACGATTGCTCTATAAAGTACTATACACATCCCTCCCATATGAAGGGTAAAATACCTACTACCAGTATATCTCTCACATGCAGTGTGACCAATGAAATAAAGTGATCTCCACTATGGTACTCATATAAAATAACAATTTTATTTAGACCAAATATTAAAAGACATGTAAAAATACGATTTACTACATGCAAAGAAAGGTGCAAAATCCACAATGAGGGACTATACTGCCATAGGCATACTCGAAACAACCAGGATAAACACTAGCAAATATATGCAAAAATAGACCACTGCAATAATGCATCTAATAATAAAAGGTCTCCAAAGTAGGAAAAGCCTCGGCGTCCCTCGGCCCCGATGCGCGTTTCGCGTTCGCTTCTTCTGGAGAAGCGAATGCAAAACGCGTGTCAGGGCAGAGGGACGCCGAGGCACTCACACAGGACGTACAGCAAGGTATTATATCTTTGTCCATATTACCCACTATTTGTGTGCCGTATATGTTTATAGCCGCTATTGACTTGAGCTAGATGACCACAGGCTTTTCCTACTTTGGAGACCTTTTATTATTAGATGCATTATTGCATTGCCTCTATAGCTCTTAGTAATAGTGACTCTTATACACACTCAGGCTGTTTTCATTAGTGGTCTATTTTTGCATATATTTGCTAGTGTTTATCCTGGTTGTTTCGAGTATGCCTATGGCAGTATAGTCCCTCATTGTGGATTTTGCACCTTTCTTTACATGTAGTCAATCGTATTTTTACATGTCTTTTAATATTTGGTCTAAATAAAATTGTTATTTTATATGAGTACCATAGTGGAGATCACTTTATTTCATTGGTCACACTGCATGTGAGAGATAAATTTTAAGTAACATAGTAACATAGTAACATAGTTAGTAAGGCCGAAAAAAGACATTTGTCCATCCAGTTCAGCCTATATTCCATCATAATAAATCCCCAGATCTACGTCCTTCTACAGAACCTAATAATTGTATGATACAATATTGTTCTGCTCCAGGAAGACATCCAGGCCTCTCTTGAACCCCTCGACTGAGTTCGCCATCACCACCTCCTCAGGCAAGCAATTCCAGATTCTCACTGCCCTAACAGTAAAGAATCCTCTTCTATGTTGGTGGAAAAACCTTCTCTCCTCCAGACGCAAAGAATGCCCCCTTGTGCCCGTCACCTTCCTTGGTATAAACAGATCCTCAGCGAGATATTTGTATTGTCCCCTTATATACTTATACATGGTTATTAGATCGCCCCTCAGTCGTCTTTTTTCTAGACTAAATAATCCTAATTTCGCTAATCTATCTGGGTATTGTAGTTCTCCCATCCCCTTTATTAATTTTGTTGCCCTCCTTTGTACTCTCTCTAGTTCCATTATATCCTTCCTGAGCACCGGTGCCCAAAACTGGACACAGTACTCCATGTGCGGTCTAACTAGGGATTTGTACAGAGGCAGTATAATGCTCTCATCATGTGTATCCAGACCTCTTTTAATGCACCCCATGATCCTGTTTGCCTTGGCAGCTGCTGCCTGGCACTGGCTGCTCCAGGTAAGTTTATCATTAACTAGGATCCCCAAGTCCTTCTCCCTGTCAGATTTACCCAGTGGTTTCCCGTTCAGTGTGTAATGGTGATATTGATTCCCTCTTCCCATGTGTATAACCTTACATTTATCATTGTTAAACCTCATCTGCCACCTTTCAGCCCAAGTTTCCAACTTATCCAGATCCATCTGTAGCAGAATACTATCTTCTCTTGTATTAACTGCTTTACATAGTTTTGTATCATCTGCAAATATCGATATTTTACTGTGTAAACCTTCTACCAGATCATTAATGAATATGTTGAAGAGAACAGGTCCCAATACTGACCCCTGCGGTACCCCACTGGTCACAGCGACCCAGTTAGAGACTATACCATTTATAACCACCCTCTGCTTTCTATCACTAAGCCAGTTACTAACCCATTTACACACATTTTCCCCCAGACCAAGCATTCTCATTTTGTGTACCAACCTCTTGTGCGGCACGGTATCAAACGCTTTGGAAAAATCGAGATATACCACGTCCAATGACTCACCGTGGTCCAGTCTATAGCTTACCTCTTCATAAAAACTGATTAGATTGGTTTGACAGGAGCGATTTCTCATAAACCCATGCTGATATGGAGTTAAACAGTTATTCTCATTGAGATAATCCAGAATAACATCCCTCAGAAACCCTTCAAATATTTTACCAACAATAGAGGTTAGACTTACTGGCCTATAATTTCCAGGTTCACTTTTAGAGCCCTTTTTGAATATTGGCACCACATTTGCTATGCGCCAGTCCTGCGGAACAGACCCTGTCGCTATAGAGTCACTAAAAATAAGAAATAATGGTTTATCTATTACATTACTTAGTTCTCTTAGTACTCGTGGGTGTATGCCATCCGGACCCGGAGATTTATCTATTTTAATCTTATTTAGCCGGTTTCGCACCTCTTCTTGGGTTAGATTGGTGACTCTTAATATAGGGTTTTCATTGTTTCTTGGGATTTCACCTAGCATTTCATTTTCCACCGTGAATACCGTGGAGAAGAAGGTGTTTAATATGTTAGCTTTTTCCTCGTCATCTACAACCATTCTTTCCTCACTATTTTTTAAGGGGCCTACATTTTCAGTTTTTATTCTTTTACTATTGATATAGTTGAAGAACAGTTTGGGATTAGTTTTACTCTCCTTAGCAATGTGCTTCTCTGTTTCCTTTTTGGCAGCTTTAATTAGTTTTTTAGATAAAGTATTTTTCTCCCTATAGTTTTTTAGAGCTTCAATGGTGCCATCCTGCTTTAGTAGTGCAAATGCTTTCTTTTTACTGTTAATTGCCTGTCTTACTTCTTTGTTTAGCCACATTGGGTTTTTCCTATTTCTAGTCCTTTTATTCCCACAAGGTATAAACCGCTTTCACTGCCTATTTAGGATGTTCTTAAACATTTCCCATTTATTATCTGTATTCTCATTTCTGAGGATATTGTCCCAGTCTACCAGATTAAGGGCATCTCTAAGCTGTTCAAACTTTGCCTTCCTAAAGTTCAATGTTTTTGTGACTCCCTGACAAGTCCCCCTAGTGAAAGACAGGTGAAACTGCACAATATTGTGGTCGCTATTTCCTAAATGCCCAACCACCTGCAGATTTGTTATTCTGTCAGGTCTATTAGATAGTATTAGGTCTAAAAGTGCTGCTCCTCTGGTTGGATTCTGCACCAATTGTGAAAGATAATTTTTCTTGGTTATTAGCAGAAACCTGTTGCCTTTATGGGTTTCACAGGTTTCTGTTTCCCAGTTAATATCCGGGTAGTTAAAGTCCCCCATAACCAGGACCTCATTATGGGTTGCAGCTTCATCTATCTGCTTTAGAAGTAGACTTTCCATGCTTTCTGTTATATTTGGGGGTTTGTAACAGACCCCAATGAGAATTTTGTTACCATTTTTCCCTCCATGAATTTCAACCCATATGGACTCGACATCCTCATTCCCTTCGCTAATATCCTCCCTTAAAGTGGACTTTAGACAAGACTTTACATAGAGACAAACCCCTCCTCCTCTCCGATTTTTACGATCCTTTCTAAACAGACTGTAACCCTGTAAGTTAACTGCCCAGTCATAGCTTTCATCTAACCATGTCTCGGTTATTCCCACTATGTCAAAGTTACCTGTAGATATTTCTGCTTCTAGTTCTTCCATCTTGTTTGTCAGGCTTCTGGCGTTTGCGAGCATGCAGTTTAGAGGATTTTGTTTTGTTCCAATCTCCTCACTGTGGATTGTTTTAGAAATGTTCTTACCTCCCTTCTGAGTATGTTTTCCTGGGTCGTCTTTGTTCGAGTCTAATGTTTTTCTTCCCGTCCCCTCTTCTTCTAGTTTAACGCCCTCCTGATGAGTGTAGCGAGTCTTCTGGCGAATGTGTGTTTCCCAGGTGTGTTGAGGTGTAGTCCGTCTCTGGCGAGGAGTCCATCATACCAGTAATTCACACCGTGGTCCAGGAATCCAAATCCTTGTTGTCTGCACCATCGTCTTAGCCAGTTGTTTGCATCAAGGATCCTGTTCCATCTCCTGGTGCCATGCCCGTCTACTGGAAGGATAGAAGAAAAAACTACCTGTGCATCCAGTTCCTTTACTTTCTTCCCCAACTCTTCAAAGTCCTTGCAGATTGTCGGTAGGTCCTTCCTTGCCGTGTCATTGGTGCCAACATGTATCAGAAGAAATGGGTGGACGTCCTTGGAGCTGAAGAGCTTTGGTATCCTATCGGTCACATCCTTGATCATCGCACCTGGAAGGCAGCATACTTCTCTTGCAGTTATGTCCGGTCTGCAGATGGCTGCTTCTGTGCCTCTCAGTAGTGAGTCTCCCACCACCACCACTCTTCGTTGCTTCTTGGCTGTACTTTTTGCTGTCACTTGTTGCCGTGTGCCCTTTTCTTTTTTGCTTGCTGGTATTGCTTCATTCTTAGGTGTGCCATCTTCATCCTCTACAAAGATTTGATATCGGTTCTTCAGTTGTGTGGTTGGTGATTTCTCCATGGTCTTCTTGCTTCTTTTGGTCACATGCTTCCACTCATCTGCTTTTGGAGGTTCTCTGACACTTTTTGCACCTTCTGTGACCAGTAGAGATGCTTCTGTTCTGTCTAGAAAGTCTTCATTCTCTTTGATGAGTTTCAAAGTTGCTATTCTTTCTTCCAGACCCCGCACCTTTTCTTCTAAAAGGGCCACTAGTCTACACTTCTGACAGGTGAAATTGGATTCTTCTTCTGGTCGATCTGTGAACATGTAGCACATGCTGCAGCTCACCATGTAGGTTGTCACATCTGCCATGTTGCTCCTAGATCCTGCTGACTTGCTGTGTGTTTTCCTTCTTGTGTAATCTACTCAGCCAAGCTCTCTTGCAATAATGTCCTACAGGCAAAAATTCGCTTCTCCCAGAAGGCACCTGGAATATGCAAATTAGCCTCCTGAAGCTTGAATCCCTGGTTTGGTGATGCTTTCGAAGCAGCTGGTCCCGGCTGTACCCAACGATCTTCTAGCTTAGGGAGACTTCGCTTCTCCCAGAAGGCACCTGGAATATGCAAATTAGCCTCCTGAAGCTTGAATCCCTGGTTTTGCTTGAATCCCTGGTGTAAAGCATTGTACGTTAAAGTTTTGTTTCTCTTCAAAACTTCAAATATAAGTACACTTGGATAATTATTGTACTAAATAAGATACAGGAAAATATATATCTTTGTACCATTTTAGCCAGTAGACAGAAAAAAATAAAAATTTGAGTTTTCATTGGTTGATACCTTTTAATGGCTAACTGGCTACAATCTTTTCAGTTAGCCATTAAAAGGTATCAACCAATGAGGACTCTCAAATTTTAATACTAAATATTAAGTTTAAGGGGATTTCTATCACTTCTCCAATAATTTCCAAAAGTATTTTTCAAACATTCTTACTTTACAAAAGTGCCATCATTTTACTGTCCATTGGTTGTGCAATGTAATGCGCCACTCTGCTCCATGATTTAGAGATTTTCTATAACATTTTTACTACCCTGGCAATAAATGAAACTTCATAAAGGGAACAAGTCATGTAAAAAAGCCCAATATTAATCTGCAGATTAATAGGGTTCTGAAAATTCCTCACACTAAGAGCCCCACTGCTGGGAGAAAATTGACTTTCAGTTACAGAGGTGCTTTCAGTCATAGAGACACAGCTTCAGTCACGCAGAGGCTGTAACCACACCCTGGCACTGACTTACAGCTCTCTCTATTGCTGAGCTGGATGTCCGTCAGAGCTGGGGCATAGTTACAGCCGCCGCTCACTATACACTGAGCAGTTACTGAAGCCACATCTAGGACTGAAATCCAGAGGCTTAATTTCCTCCCGGCAGGGGTCTCTCAGTATAGCTTTTTTTACATGACAAGTTTCCTATAACTGATGTCTCATAAAGGTCTAGCCGCATGTGCCTTTCTGAGAAAGGTCATGCACAGCTGAATGGTGAGATGAAAGTAAAGGGTTTGGCTGGCTGGTACAGTAGTAGAGTCTTTCGTTGGGCAAAGATAGCACTAGATAAAAAACCAACGCTATAGGACCAGAAAGTCCCTATAGTGTTGGTGGAGAGCCCGTTTAATTTTTGTGGACATAGCTGATTTCCATGAAATCTGACAAAATTGAGACAATAAGTCATCTGGTTGGATATAAATATTAGCAATACTACAAAATAACAGAATGTAACATATTTTTTAGCTTTGCTGCATATTGTAATATTCTATAATCTATATCTATCTATATAAAAATGAGTGTGTGTGTGTATGTATGTATCGGCAACCAATCACTAAGCATCTTTCATTTCACAAGAGCTGTTTATAAGAAGCTGAGCTGTGACTGGTTGCTATGAGCAACAGTTTTCCATGCTTTTCTCATGGTCAACTTGACCTGGTCTGTTCAAGAGTTGGAACTGCCAAAAATCTGTTCATCTTTGCACCGGAAGGAAAAAACAAAAATGTTGTTTATCCAAAAAGCTCTTGAATGAGTTGAAAATAAAATACTATCAATACGTAGGTAATCATTTAGTTAATTTGTGTTGCAAATTTGTAGTGTTGAGTATATGATGTGTTGTGAATTCTGTGGCCAAGCTCCCTCCTGTGGTCGAGAGTGGTACTTCGGCTGGTTCTGTCTATGAGCTTCCTTTGGTGGATGAGAGTGGTACTGCGGCTTCTGAGTTTCCTTCCTCAGGTGATGAGGTTAAGTCGTTAGGTGCTGCTCTATTTAACTCCACCTGGTGCTTTGATCCTGGCCTCCAGTCAATGTTCTAGTATTGGTCTTGCTTCCTCCTGGATCGTTCCTGTGGCCTGTCTATCCTGCATAAGCTAAGTTTTGCTTGTGTTATTTTTGCTTGCTATTTTTTCTGTCCAGTTTGCTTTATTGGTTTTTCTTGCTTGCTGGAAGCTCTGAGACGCAGAGGGAGCACCTCCGTACCGTTAGTCGGTGCGGAGGGTCTTTTTGCCCCTCTGCGTGGTTGTTTGTAGGTTTTTGTGTTGACTGCAAAGCTATCTTTCCTATCCTCGGTCTATTCAGTAAGTCGGGCCTCACTTTGCTAAATCTATTTCATCTCTGTGTTTGTATTTTCATCTTACTCACAGTCATTATATGTGGGAGGCTGCCTTTTCCTTCGGGGAATTTCTCTGAGGCAAGGTAGGCTTATTTTTCTATCTTCAGGGCTAGTTAGTTTCTCAGGCTGTGCCGAGTTGCATAGGGAGCGTTAGGCGCAATCCACGGCTACCTCTAGTGTGGTGTGTTAGGATTAGGAATTGCGGTCAGCAGAGTTCCCACGTCTCAGAGCTCGTCCTTTGTTTTTGGTAATTGTCAGGTCACTTTGTGTGCTCTGAACTTCAATGTCCATTGTGGTTCTGAATTACCTGTTCATAACAGTACTGGAGGCCCAAAGTACTAATGCTTCTCAATAGAGGGAAAAGAGAAGTTCTGAGACCATTTTTTTTTCTTTGCACTGTGTTCTGTCTTTCTTTTCCCCTTTACATCAGGGAGATTCAGAACACAGGTGTGGACATGGACATTCAAGGTCTGTTCTCTTTGATGGATAATCTCGCTATAAATGTACAGAATATTCAAGATTTAGTGGTTCAGAATCCTATGTTAGAACCTAAGATTCCTATTCCTGAGTTGTTTTCTGGAGATAGAGCAAAGTTTTTGAATTTTAAAAATTATTGTAAACTATTTCTGGCTTTGAAACCCCGTTCCTCTGGTGACCCAGTACAACAAGTTAAGATCATTATTTCTTTATTACGTGGCGACCCTCAAGACTGGGCATTTTCCCTTGCGCCAGGAGATCCTGCATTATGTAATATTGATGCGTTTTTTCTGGCGCTCGGATTGCTGTACGACGAACCTAATTCAGTGGATCAGGCAGAGAAAAATTTGCTGGCTCTGTGTCAGGGTCAGGATGAGATAGAGATTTATTGTCAGAAGTTTAGAAAGTGGTCCGTGCTCACTCAGTGGAATGAATGTGCGCTGGCAGCTATTTTCAGAAAGGGTCTCTCTGAAGCCCTTAAGGATGTCATGGTGGGATTTCCTATGCCTGCTGGTCTGAATGAGTCTATGTCTTTGGCCATTCAGATCGGTCGACGCTTGCGCGAGCGTAAATCTGTGCACCATTTGGCGGTATTATCTGAGCATGAACCTGAGCCTATGCAGTGCGATAGGACTTTGACCAGAGCTGAAAGGCAAGAACACAGACGTCAGAATGGGCTGTGTTTCTACTGTGGTGATTCCACTCATGCTATCTCCGATTGTCCTAAGCGCACTAAGCGGTTCGCTAGGTCTGCCACCATTGGTACGGTACAGTCGAAATTTCTTTTGTCCGTTACTTTGATCTGCTCTTTGTCTTCCTATTCTGTCATGGCATTTGTGGATTCAGGCGCTGCCCTGAATTTGATGGACTTGGAGTTTGCTAGGCGCTGTGGGTTTGTCTTGGAGCCCTTGCAGCGTCCTATTCCATTGAGAGGAATTGATGCTACGCCTTTGGCCAAGAATAAGCCTCAGTATTGGACCCAGCTGACCATGTGCATGGCTCCTGCGCACCAGGAGGATATTCGCTTTCTGGTGTTGCATAATCTGCATGATGTGGTCGTGTTGGGGTTGCCATGGCTACAAGTCCATAACCCAGTATTAGATTGGAAATCAATGTCTGTGTCCAGCTGGGGTTGTCAGGGGGTACATGGTGATGTTCCATCTCTGTCTATCTCATCATCCACCCCTTCTGAGGTCCCAGAGTTCTTGTCTGATTACCGGGATGTATTCGATGAGCCCAAGTCCAATGCCCTACCTCCGCATAGGGATTGTGATTGTGCTATCGATTTGATTCCTGGTAGTAAGTTTCCTAAGGGTCGACTGTTTAATTTGTCTGTGCCTGAGCACGCCGCTATGCGGAGTTACGTGAAGGAGTCTTTGGAGAAGGGTCATATTCGCCCGTCATCGTCGCCATTGGGAGCAGGGTTCTTTTTTGTGGCCAAGAAGGATGGTTCGCTGAGACCTTGTATTGATTACCGCCTTCTAAATAAAATTACGGTCAAATTTCAGTACCCCTTGCCGCTGCTGTCTGATTTGTTTGCTCGGATTAAGGGGGCTAGTTGGTTCACCAAGATAGATCTTCGTGGTGCATATAATCTTGTGCGTATTAAACGGGGCAATGAATGGAAAACAGCATTTAATACGCCCGAAGGCCATTTTGAGTACCTGGTTATGCCATTCGGACTTTCTAATGCTCCATCAGTGTTTCAGTCCTTTATGCATGACATCTTCCGAGAGTACCTGGATAAATTCCTGATTGTATACTTGGATGATATTTTGGTCTTCTCGGATGATTGGGAGTCTCATGTGAAGCAGGTCAGAATGGTGTTCCAGGTCCTGCGTGCTAATTCTTTGTTTGTGAAGGGGTCAAAGTGTCTCTTTGGTGTTCAGAAGATTTCATTTTTGGGGTTCATTTTTTCTCCTTATACTATCGAGATGGACCCTGTTAAAGTTCAGGCCATTTATGATTGGACTCAGCCAACATCTCTGAAGAGTCTGCAGAAGTTCCTGGGCTTTGCTATTTTTTATCGTCGCTTCATCGCTAATTTTTCTAGCATTGCTAAACCGTTGACTGATTTAACCAAGAAGGGTGCTGATGTGGTCAATTGGTCTTCTGCTGCTGTGGAAGCTTTTCAGGAGTTGAAGCGTCGTTTTTCTTCTGCCCCTGTGTTGTGCCAACCAGATGTTTCGCTTCCGTTCCAGGTCGAGGTTGATGCTTCTGAGATTGGAGCAGGGGCTGTTTTGTCGCAGAGAAGTTCTGATTGCTCGGTGATGAAACCATGCGCCTTCTTTTCAAGGAAGTTTTTGCCTGCTGAGTGAAATTATGATGTTGGCAATCGAGAGTTGCTAGCCATGAAGTGGGCATTCGAGGAGTGGCGTCATTGGCTTGAAGGAGCTAAGCATCGCGTGGTGGTCTTGACTGATCACAAAAACTTGACTTATCTCGAGTCTGCCAAACGGTTGAATCCTAGACAGGCTCGTTTGTTGCTATTTTTCTCCCGTTTTGACTTTGTGGTTTCGTACCTTCCGGGCTCTAAAAATGTGAAGGCGGATGCCCTGTCTAGGAGTTTTGTGCCCGATTCTCCGGGTTTGTCTGTGCCGGCGGGTATTCTCAAAGAGGGGGTAATTTTGTCTGCCATCTCCCCTGATTTGCGGCGGGTGCTGCAAAAATTTCAGGCTAATAGACCTGACCGTTGCCCAGCGGAGAAACTGTTTGTCCCTGATAGGTGGACGAATAAGGTTATCTCTGAGGTTCATTGTTCGGTGTTGGCTGGTCATCCTGGAATCTTTGGTATTAGAGATTTGGTGGCTAGATCCTTTTGGTGGCCGTCTCTGTCGCGGGATGTGCATTCTTTTGTGCAGTCCTGTGGGATTTGTGCTCGGGCTAAGCCCTGCTGTTCTCGTGCCAGTGGGTTGCTTTTGCCCTTGCCGGTCCCGAAGAGGCCTTGGACACATATCTCTTTGGATTTTATTTCGGATCTCCCCGTCTCTCAAAGAATGTCGGTCATTTGGGTGGTTTGTGATCGCTTCTCTAAGATGGTCCATTTGGTGCCCTTGTCTAAATTGCCTTCCTCCTCTGATTTGGTGCCATTGTTTTTGAAGCATGTGGTTCGTTTACATGGCATTCCAGAGAACATCGCTTCTGACAGAGGTTCCCAGTTTGTTTCAAGGTTTTGGCGAGCCTTTTGTGCTAGGATGGGCATTGATTTGTCTTTTTCCTCGGCTTTCCATCCTCAGACAAATGGCCAGACTGAACGAACCAATCAGACCTTGGAAACATATCTGAGATGTTTTGTTTCTGCTGATCAGGATGATTGGGTGTCCTTTTTGCCTTTGGTTGAGTTCGCCCTTAATAATCGGGCCAGCTCGGCTACTTTGGTTTCGCCGTTTTTCTGCAATTCTGGGTTCCACCCTCGTTTCTCTTCAGGGCAGGTTGAGTCTTCGGACTGTCCTGGTGTGGATACTGTGGTGGATAGGTTGCAGCAGATTTGGACTCATGTAGTAGACAATCTGACTTTGTCCCAGGAGAAGGCTCAACGTTTCACTAACCGCAGGCGCTGTGTGGGTCCCCGACTTCGTGTTGGGGATTTGGTTTGGTTGTCATCTCGTTATATTCCTATGAAGGTTTCCTCTCCTAAATTTAAGCCTCGTTTCATTGGTCCATATAGGATTTCTGAGGTCCTTAATCCTGTGTCTTTTCGTTTGACTCTTCCAGCTTCTTTTTCCATCCATAACGTGTTCCATAGGTCATTGTTGCGGAGATACGTGGCACCTGTGGTTCCATCTATTGATCCTCCTGCTCCGGTTTTGGTTGAAGGGGAATTGGAGTATATAGTGGAGAAGATTTTGGATTCTCGTGTTTCGAGACGGAAACTCCAGTATCTGGTTAAGTGGAAAGGTTATGGTCAGGAAGATAATTCCTGGGTCTTTGCCTCTGATGTCCATGCTGCCGATCTGGTTCGTGCCTTTCATGTGGCTCATGCTGGTCGGCCTGGGGGCTCTGGTGAGGGTTCGGTGACCCCTCCTCAAGGGGGGGGGGTACTGTTGTGAATTCTGTGGCCAAGCTCCCTCCTGTGGTCGAGAGTGGTACTTCGGCTGGTTCTGTCTATGAGCTTCCTTTGGTGGAGGAGAGTGGTACTGCGGCTTCTGAGTTTCCTTCCTCAGGTGATGAGGTTAAGTCGTTAGGTGCTCCTCTATTTAACTCCACTTGGTGCTTTGATCCTGGCCTCCAGTCAATGTTCTAGTATTGGTCTTGCTTCCTCCTGGATCGTTCCTGTGGCCTGTCTATCCTGCATAAGCTAAGTTTTGCTTGTGTTATTTTTGCTTGCTATTTTTTCTGTCCAGTTTGCTTTATTGGTTTTTCTTGCTTGCTGGAAGCTCTGAGACGCAGAGGGGGCACCTCCGTACCGTTAGTCGGTGCGGAGGGTCTTTTTGCCCCTCTGCGTGGTTGTTTGTAGGTTTTTGTGTTGACCGCAAAGCTATCTTTCCTATCCTCGGTCTATTCAGTAAGTCGGGCCTCACTTTGCTAAATCTATTTCATCTCTGTGTTTGTATTTTCATCTTACTCACAGTCATTATATGTGGGGGGCTGCCTTTTCCTTCGGGGAATTTCTCTGAGGCAAGGTAGGCTCATTTTTCTATCTTCAGGGCTAGTTAGTTTCTCAGGCTGTGCCGAGTTGCATAGGGAGCGTTAGGCGCAATCCACGGCTACCTCTAGTGTGGTGTGTTAGGATTAGGGATTGCGGTCAGCAGAGTTCCCACGTCTCAGAGCTCGTCCTTTGCTTTTGGTAATTGTCAGGTCACTTTGTGTGCCCTGAACTTCAATGTCCATTGTGGTTCTGAATTACCTGTTCATAACAATGATGTGAAATGTTTTTATGTGCAATATAATCATTGTAATTTTTTATAACCAACCACAGTTAGTTACTATGCCCGGGCAACGCCGGGCTCTTCAGCTAGTTATATTATAAATCAGTAAATGCTCAGTTAACATTAAGTAGGACAGTCATTACATCAGCCATTGTAAATGCTACAGAGGAAACAGAGAATGAATCCGTACCATAAGCCCTTAATGAAAAGTATAGCATTATGTATTTGCGTTGAATAGAAAAGATAAACTAATGGTGATCTTTTTTATCACAATGTTATTGTTAACAGTGCATGAATCTGAAATCATCACACTGAAGATTTTTATATTCATAACAAGTGTTAAAACCTTTCTATTATTACATGCAGTGTACTTCAGGGTATATTAACACAACACAATTTTTGCCCATCACATCAATTTCTTCATGCCTCATTTAGATGAATGCAACAGTTGTAAAAATGTCTCCAAAAAATATGCCATGTGTATGTAGCCCAGGGAGAGGTAACATAGTAACATAGTAACATAGTTAGTAAGGCCGAAAAAAGACATTTGTCCATCCAGTTCAGCCTATATTCCATCACAATAAATCCCCAGATCTATGTCCTTCTCCAGAACCTAATAATTGTATGATACAATATTGTTCTGCTCCAGGAAGACATCCAGGCCTCTCTTGAACCCCTCGACTGAGTTCGCCATCACCACCTCCTCAGGCAAGCAATTCCAGATTCTCACTGCCCTAACAGTAAAGAATCCTCTTCTATGTTGGTGGAAAAACCTTCTATCCTCCAGACGCAAAGACTGTCCCCTTGTGCCCGTCACCTTCCTTGGTATAAACAGATCCTCAGCGAGATATTTGTATTGTCCCCTTATATACTTATACATGGTTATTAGATCGCCCCTCAGTCATCTTTTTTCTAGACTAAATAATCCTAATTTTGCTAATCTATCTGCGTATTGTAGTTCTCCCATCCCCTTTATTAATTTTGTTGCCCTCCTTTGTACTCTCTCTAGTTCCATTATATCCTTCCTGAGCACCGGTGCCCAAAACTTGACACAGTACTCCATGTGCGGTCTAACTAGGGATTTGTACAGAGGCAGTATAATGCTCTTATCATGTGTATCCAGACCTCTCTTAATGCACCCCATGATCCTGTTTGCCTTGGCAGCTGCAGCCTGGCAATGGGTGCTCCAGGTAAGTTTATCATTAACTAGGATCCCCAAGTCCTTCTCCCTGTCAGATTTACCCAGTGGTTTCCCGTTCAGTGTGTAATGGTGATATTGATTCCTTCTTCCCATGTGTATAACCTTACATTTATCTTTGTTAAACCTTATCTGCCACCTTTCAGCCCAAGTTTCCAACTTATCCAGATCCATCTGTAGCAGAATACTATCTTCTCTTGAGGTAGAAGAGCATAAGAAGTAATCAGGGAACAATTTTTGTAGAATGTGTCAGAAAAGGACAGTTTAATAAAAATAGGAAGCTAGTACTAGCAGAGATGATTCAGTGTCTAACATAGTACCAGTGAAGGTCACACCATGTGATGCTCAAAATGCCTAAAAGATGGATTTTGCTGCAAGATAACCAGGGTGGCAGAAACAGTGTATCATTAGTTGAAAGTTTGTCTTAAGTTATACCAAAAGCAAAGAGAAGACTGCAGAGCAAATCAATGAGGGAAAGACTTGAAAGTATCCAGTGGGCACCTGGTGTACCGACTCCACAACTAAAATTGAAGTCAAACTGTTCAAGGGAGGCTTCATAATGTGCAAGTGTGGTGCCGAAGAGAGATATTGTATGTAGTGTAGACTGTGTTAAATTTTACAATTGTTGTTTGTTGCTCCAGGAGTGAGGTCATTAACATACCGAAAAGGATGTTGATTTTGTTGCTAGAAGAATCCATTACATAAATATCAAAAGTTGAAAGAAGTCGTGGTACTCACTAATCATAATCTCTTCTCTTTATTTGAAAACATCCATACAATTGTGCATAAAGAATTCAGAAGAATAACATGCTTCACTCCGCACGACGGATGTTTCACGTATACCGACACCTCTTCTGGCCAATAACACTTTCTGTATGTTAATAATATCCCGCCTTGAATAGCAGGTGCAATGGAAAAGTTTACGTCAATCTACAAATGATATTTATTTTCGGCATCACACTTGAATGACGTGCAGCCTCTATGAAACATTATTTTGGTTGTGTTGTGTTGTACTAAGCCAGAAGAGGTGTCCAAACAGCCGTCATGTGAAGCATGCTGCTATATTTTTCACTACCACCTTATGCTCTATTATATGGACATTTTTACACAAGTAGAAGAGATTACCATTGGTGAATGCTACTAGTTCTTTTACTTTTTCATTTTTATTCAATAAACTTATGGATTTTAGTAACAGAGCACCATTTATGGCTTTAGCCAATGATGTAATCATACCTATGTACAGTGAATTATCCCTTGCAGAGTAGTACTGGTCTATCTACAATTTTTGTAATATTTTTTAATAGATTATTTAATTAATGTATGATTATAGTTCTGTAAACTGAGAGTGTTTTTATACTTTGTTTCTTCATTTCTAGAGTGGTGAATACCCACAGTAGCTCTTTAACCTGCCAACATGAGTAAAAAGTTACTTAAAGGAGTTAGCCCCCTACTTTGTTTATTGATAGCCTATCTTTAGGATTGACCACCAATATCTGATCGGTGGGGCTGTGACATCAAGCACTCTCACCGAACAGTATCAGTTTTGTCATTTCTATCTGCGGCTGGGTACCACAGATCCATCCCCTATTCTAACAGGTGGTAGATCTGTAGTACCCAGCTGTGGCTGGAATATCTTAGAAGCTGCAGAAACACAGCAACTCCATCTTTTCTATAGTGGTCACGGCCTGGTACTGCACATTAATGCTCTATTCATTATGCCATCGATAAAAAAAGTAGTGACTAACTACCTTAACTGCAGCTAAGGCTATGCTCACATGTCTGGTAATCGTCAGTTAGAATGGATCCAGAAGCAATATGTTAGCAAAAAAGTTGTTCAAACACAACTTTTCTGTCTGTTTTTAACCCCTTTACCCCCAATGATGGTTTGCATGTTAATGACCAGGCCAACTTTTACAATTCTGACCACTGTCCATTTATGAGGTTATAACTCTGGAACGCTTCCATGGATCTTGGTGATTCTGACAATGTTTTCTCTTGACATATTGTACTTCATGACAGTGGTAAAATTTCTTTGATATGACTTGCTTTATATGTGAAAAAATGGAAATTTGGTAACAATTTTGAAAATTTCGCAATTTTCCAACTTTGAATTTTCATGCCCTTAAATCACCCAGATATGTCACACAAAATACTTAATAAGTAACATTTATCACATGTCTACTTTACATCAGCACAATTTTGGAACCAATTTTTTTTTTGTTAGGTAGTTATAAGGGTTACAAGTTGACCAGCGATTTCTAATTTTTACAACACCATTTTTTGTTAGGGACCACACCACATTTGAAGTCACTTTGAGGGGTCTATATGATAGAAAATACACAAAAGTGACACCATTCTAAAAACTGCACTTAACCCTTGAGATGTTTCACAGGAATTTTTGGAATGTTTAAAAAAAATGAACATTTAACTTTTTTTCACATAAATTTATTTCAGATCCAATTTGTTTTATTTTACCATGGGTAACAGGAGAAATTGGACACCAAAAGTTGTTGTGCAATTTGTCCTGAGTATGCCGATACCCCATATATGCAGGTAAACCACTGTTTGGGCACATGGCAGAGCTTGGAAGGGAAGGAGCGCCGTTTGACTTTTCAATGCAAAATTGACTGGAATTGAAATGGGACACCATGTTGCGTTTGGAGAGCCCCTGATGTGCCTAAACAGTGGAAACCCCCCAATTCTAACTCCAACCCTAACCCCAACACACCCCTAACCCTATTCCCAACCCTAACCATAACCCTAACCACATACACATCCCTAACCCTAATCCCAACTATAACCCTAATCCCAAGCATAACCCTAACCTTAGCCCAAATCCTAATCCTAACATTAGCCCCAACCCTACCTCTAACCTCAACCTTAACCCAACCTTAACCCTAATGGGAAAATGGAAATTAATACTTGTTTTAATTTTATTATTTTTCCCTAACTAAGGGGGTGATGAAGGGGGTTTGATTTACTATTTATAGCGGGTTTTTATGTTTGGCAGCTGTAACACACTACACTGTGTGCAGAATTATTAGGCAAGTAATATTTTGATCACATGATACTTTTTATACATGTTGTCCTACTCCAAGCTGTTCAGGCTTGAGAGCCAACTACCAATTAAGTAAATCAGGTGATGCGCATTTCTGTAATGAGGAGGGATGTTGTCTAATGACATCAAAACCCAATATAAGGTGTGCTTAATTATTAAGCAACTTCCTTTCCTTTGGAAAAATGGGTCAGAAGAGAGATTCGACGGGCTCTGAAAAGTCCAAAATTGTGAGATGTCTTGCAGAGGGATGCAACAGTCTTGAAATTGCCAAACTTTTGAAGCGTGATCACTGAACAATCAAGCGTTTCATGGCAAATAGCCAACAGGGTCGCAAGAAGCGTGTTGTGCAAAAAAGATGCAAAATAACTGCCCATGAATTGAGGAAGATCAAGCGTGAAGCTGCCAAGATGCCATTTGCCACCAGTTTTGCCGTATTTCAGACCTGCAACGTTACTGGAGTAGCAAAAAAGCACAAGGTGTGCGATACTCAGGGACATGGCCAAGGTAAGGAAGGCTGAAAAACGACCACCTTTGAACAAGAAACATAAGATAAAATGTCAAGACTGGGCCAAGAAATATCTTAGGACTGACTTTTCAAAGGTTTTATAGACTGATGAAATGAGAGTGACTCTTGATGGGCCAGATGGATGGGCCAGAGGCTGGATCAGTAAAGAGCAGAGAGCTTTACTCTGACTCAGACACCAGCAAGGTGGAGGTGGGGTACTGGTATGGGCTGGTATAATCAAAGATGAACTTGGGGGACCTTTTCGGGTTGAGGATGGAGTGAAGCTCAACTCCCAGACCTACTGCCAGTTTCTGGAAGACAACTTCTTCAAGCAGTGGTACAGGAAGAAGTCAGTATCATTCAAGAAAAACATGATTTTCATGCAGGACAATGCTCCATCACATGCCTCCAACTACTCCACAGCGTGGCTGGCCAGTAAGGGTCTCAAAGAAGAAAAAATAATGACATGGCCCCTTTGTTCACCTGATCTGAACCCCATAGAGAACCTGTGGTCACTCATAAAATGTGAGATCTACAGGGAGGGAAAACAGTACACCTCTCGGAACAGTGTCTGGGAGGCTGTGGTGGCTGCTGCACGCAATGTTGATCGTAAACAGATCAAGCAACTGACAGAATCTATGGATGGAAGGCTGTTGAGTGTCATCATAAAGAAAGGTGGCTATATTGGTCACTATTTTTGGGGGTTTTTGCTTTTGTATGTCAGAAATTTTTATTTCTAAATTTTGTGCAGTGATATTTTTACCTGGTGAGATGGGAATATATTTGGTTTTTATTAAGTTGCCTAATAATTCTGCACAGTAATAGTTACCTGCACAAACAGATATCCTTTTGGGTTGATTAAGAACATAGTTGTTGATCAATAATAAAAATAATCCTCTAAAATACAACTTGCCTAATAAATCTGCACACAGCGTAAAAGAGTTTTTGCATCACCACATTTTGAGAGCTATAATTTTTCCATATTTTGGCCCACAGAGTCATGTGAGGTCTTGTTTTTTGCGGGACGAGTTGACGTTTAATAATAATCTTTATTTAATAATAATCTTTATTTATATAGCGCCAACATATTCCGCAGCGCTTTACAGTTTCAAACACAAAAGTCATAAGTAACAACGTTAACAATACAATAATTAAAGCAAAATAAGACGACCCTGCTCGTGAGAGCTTACAATCTACAATGAGGTGGGGGAGATACAAAGTACAGGTGTGTATTTACAATGATGTATTTACAATCATGGTCCAGCCATCTTCAGGGGTTGGGGAATAGATGGGGATAGTGAATGGACTACACACACACACAAACATAACATAACTTTGATTAGTGAACGTGATAGGCCGCTCTGAACAAATGTGTTTTGAGCGAGCGCCTAAAACTATGCAAATTATGGATGGTCCTAATATCTTGGGGTAGAGCATTCCAGAGGATTGGCGCAGCACGGGAGAAGTCTTGTAGTCGGGAGTGGGAGGTACGGATTACTGCAGAGGTTAGCCGAAAGTCATTTGCAGAGCGCAGTGGTCTGTTAGGCTGATAGACAGAAATGAGGGAGGAGATGTAAGGGGGTGCCGCACTGTGGAGAGCTTTGTGGGTGAGAACAAGTACTTTGAATTGTATCCTGTAATGAATGGGCAGCCAGTGTAACGACTGGCGAAGAGCGGACGCATCCGAGTAACGATTAGCCAGATGGACGACCCTGGCTGCTGCATTAAGGATGGACTGGAGAGGGGAAAGTCGAGTGAGGGGGAGGCCAATTAATAGAGCGTTACAGTAGTCCAGGCGGGAGTGGATCAGGGCGACCGTGAGGGTTTTAGCTGTCTCCATGGTGAGAAAAGGGCGGATTCTAGAGATGTTCTTTAGGTGTAAGCGGCACGAGCGGGCAAGAGATTGTATATGGGAGGTGAAGGAGAGATCGGAGTCAAACATAACACCCAGACAGCGCGCCTGCTGCCGGGGTGTTATTATGGTGCCACCCACGGAGAGGGAAATGTCAGATTTAGGCAGGTTAGTAGATGGTGGGAGCAGAAGAAGTTCAGTTTTGGAGAGGTTGAGTTTCAGATAGAGAGCGGACATGATGTTGGAGACTGCGGACAGACAGTCAGTGGCATTCTGTAGTACAGCGGGGGTAAGGTCAGGGGATGACGTATATAGTTGTGTGTCGTCAGCATAAAGATGGTACTGAAAGCCAAATCTGCTGATGGTCTGTCCAATTGGGGCCGTGTAGAGAGAGAACAGAAGGGGGCCAAGGACTGAGCCCTGAGGTACCCCAACAGTGAGAGGAAGAGGAGATGAAGTGGAGCCAGAGAACAGAACACTGAAGGAGCGGTCGGAAAGATAGGAGGAGAACCAGGAGAGAGCAGTGTCCTTAATGCCTAGTGACTGGAGCCTAGAGAGCAGGAGAGGGTGGTCAACAGTGTCAAAAGCTGCAGAAAGGTCGAGAAGAATGAGCAGAGAGTGGTCACCATTACGTTTTGCTGTCAGAAGGTCATTGGTCACTTTGATGAGTGCAGTTTCTGTCAAATGTAGGGGGCGGAAACCGGACTGTGAAGGGTCTAGGAGGGAGTGAGTGGAGAGGTAACGGGTAAGGCGGGAGTATATCAGGCGCTCCAAGAGTTTAGAGATGAAGGGGAGATTGGAGACCGGTCTGTAGTTATTTGTGCAGGATGGGTCGAGTGTGGGTTTCTTTAGTAATGGAGTAATGATAGAGTGTTTGAAGGAGGAGGGGAAAATGCCAGAGGAGAGGGAGAGATTAAAGATTGTAGTTAGGTGACTTGTGACAACTGGAGAGAGAGACTGGAGGAGATGTGAGGGAATGGGGTCGGTAGTGCATGTAGTCGGATGAGAAGAGGAGAGGAGCTTGGAGACTTCGTTTCTATTGGTACCACTTTTGGGCACATGACATTTTTGATCACCGTTCCGCGTGTGGTAAAATGGATAAAGCAGTTTTATTCTTTGGGTCAGTACGATTACAGCAATACCTCATTTATATCATTTTTTATGTTTTGGCACTTTTATACAATAAAAATTATTTTATATAAAAAATAATTATTTTTGCCTTCCTTTATTCTAAGAGCTATAACTTTTTTATTTTTCCAGTGATGGAGGTATTTGATGGCTTGTTTTTTGCAGACAAGATAACATTTTCAGCGGTACCATGTTTATTTATATCTGTCTTTTTGATCTCACGTTATTCCACTTTTTGTTCGGCGGTATGATGATAAAGCATTGGTTTTTTTTTGGTTTTTTTAATGGTGTTAACTCAAGGGGTTAACTAGTGGGACAGTTTTATAGGTTGGGTCATTATGGACGCTGCGATACTAAATATGTGTACTTTTATTGTTTAGATTTTTTTATTCAAATATTCATTTAATGATATTAATTATTTATGTTTTTATTATTATTTTTGAAATATTTTTACAATTATTTTTTTAAATTTTTTTTACTTCGTTCTTACTTTTACACGGCGTGTCCCACTATGGGACACTCATTTTGTGCAGGCTAATCGTTTCTATAGCATGCAGATCTGCATGCTATAGTTGCAGCTGCTGTGCACTAACCTTAGAGACTTCCTAACATGCACTGCGCATGACCGGAAGTCTCTCAGATCTGGAGACCCAGATGTCCTCATGATGACATCAGGTCTCTATGGCAGCGATCGCAGGGTCTCCAATCCAAAGGCAGAGGGGCTGTCAGAGCTGACAGTCCCTCTGCCTGCTCCCGATCATGTTTGATCGCAGTGTTCCGGGGGATAAAGTGCCGGGAGTGGTCCGTGATCGCTCCTGGCACTTAGTGTCGGGTGTCAGCTGTGACAATCATCTGACACCTGGCCCTGATCGGCCGCACACACCTGTGTGCATGGCCGATTGGCTATGGCATACTATCCCGTCCATGGTCAGACGGGCCCAGGGTACATCGGATGTCATAAAGGAGTTAAAAAATTAGTTTCAGCTGGATCCATTTTTTTGTAAACTGAAGTCTACGGAAAATCTTTTTAGCTTAGTGGAGGTGTAAAAACAAATATTTCACATAATAACAAATCTGCAGGTGGTCGGGCATCTAGGAAATAGCGACCACAATATTGTGCAGTTTCACCTGTCTTTCACTAGGGGGACTTGTCAGGGAGTCACAAAAACACTGAACTTTAGGAAGGCAAAGTTTGACCAGCTTAGAGATGCCCTTAATCTGGTAGACTGGGACAATATCCTCAGAAATAAGAATACAGATAATAAATGGAACATGTTTAAGAACATCCTAAATAGGCAGTGTAAGCGGTTTATACCTTGTGGGAATAAAAGGACTAGAAATAGGAAAAACCCAATGTGGCTAAACAAAGAAGTAAGACAGGCAATTAACAGTAAAAAGAAAGCATTTGCACTACTAAAGCAGGATGGCACCATTGAAGCTCTAAAAAACTATAGGGAGAAAAATACTTTATCTAAAAAACTAATTAAAGCTGCCAAAAAGGAAACAGAGAAGCACATTGCTAAGGAGAGTAAAACTAATCCCAAACTGTTCTTCAACTATATCAATAGTAAAAGAATAAAAACTGAAAATGTAGGCCCCTTAAAAAATAGTGAGGAAAGAATGGTTGTAGATGACGAGGAAAAAGCTAACATATTAAACACCTTCTTCTCCACGGTATTCACGGTGGAAAATGAAATGCTAGGTGAAATCCCAAGAAACAATGAAAACCCTATATTAAGGGTCACCAATCTAACCCAAGAAGAGGTGCGAAACCGGCTAAATAAGATTAAAATAGATAAATCTCCGGGTCCGGATGGCATACACCCACGAGTACTAAGAGAACTAAGTAATGTAATAGATAAACCATTATTTCTTATTTTTAGGGACTCTATAGCGACAGGGTCTGTTCCGCAGGATTGGCGCATAGCAAATGTGGTGCCAATATTCAAAAAGGGCTCTAAAAGTGAACCTGGAAATTATAGGCCAGTAAGTCTAACCTCTATTGTTGGTAAAATATTTGAAGGGTTTCTGAGGGATGTTATTCTGGATTATCTCAATGAGAATAACTGTTTAACTCCATATCAGCATGGGTTTATGAGAAATCGCTCCTGTCAAACCAATCTAATCAGTTTTTATGAAGAGGTAAGCTATAGGCTGGACCACGGTGAGTCATTGGACGTGGTATATCTAGATTTTTCCAAAGCGTTTGATACCGTGCCGCACAAGAGGTTGGTACACAAAATGAGAATGCTTGGTCTGGGGGAAAATGTGTGTAAATGGGTTAGTAACTGGCTTAGTGATAGAAAGCAGAGGGTGGTATAGTCTCTAACTGGGTCGCTGTGACCAGTGGGGTACCGCAGGGGTCAGTATTGGGACCTGTTCTCTTCAACATATTCATTAATGATCTGGTAGAAGGTTTACACAGTAAAATATCGATATTTGCAGATGATACAAAACTATGTAAAGCAGTTAATACAAGAGAAGATAGTATTCTGCTACAGATGGATCTGGATAAGTTCCAAAGACATACTGATAGGGATTCTAGATTGTGAGCCCCATCAGGGACAGTGATGATAATGTGTGCAAACTGTAAAGCGCTGCGGAATATGTTAGCGCTATATAAAAATAAAGATTATTATTATTTATTTATTATAAGTTGGAAACTTGGGCTGAAAGGTGGCAGATGAGGTTTAACAATGATAAATGTAAGGTTATACACATGGGAAGAAGGAATCAATATCACCATTACACACTGAACGGGAAACCACTGGGTAAGTCTGACAGGGAGAAGGACTTGGGGATCCTGGTTAATGATAAACTTACCTGGAGCAGCCAGTGCCAGGCAGCAGCTGCCAAGGCAAACAGGATCATGGGGTGCATTAAAAGAGGTCTGGATACACATGATGAGAGCATTATACTGCCTCTGTACAAATCCCTAGTTAGACCGCACATGGAGTACTGTGTCCAGTTTTGGGCACCGGTGCTCAGGAAGGATATAATGGAACTAGAGAGAGTACAAAGGAGGGCAACAAAATTAATAAAGGGGATGGGAGAACTACAATACCCAGATAGATTAGCGAAATTAGGATTATTTAGTCTAGAAAAAAGACGACTGAGGGGCGATCTAATAACCATGTATAAGTATATAAGGGGACAATACAAATATCTCGCTGAGGATCTGTTTATACCAAGGAAGGTGACGGGCACAAGGGGGCATTCTTTGCAAACAGGAAAAAAAGGAAAAAAAAAAAAAAAAGGAAAAAAAAAATCCAGCTTCCAAAAATATCAAGATTTATTGAGGATAAAATCCAAAGTCCAATGACATGGTTCACAGGAGAATGAGTAGCAGCAGGCTACGCATTTCGAACAATGAGTTCTTTTTCAAAGCTGCTCACTATGCATGACAGTATGGTTAAATAGCAGCTGTGACAAATCACAGTGAGTAAACCTATCACCTGACACATAAGTGAATATACACAATAAAAACATCAAAATAACAGAAAAAGAGGAAAATTAACATACAAGTGCATCAAACATTACATGCAAACTAAACAATGTTGATATCTTAATAGTGGAACATGATTTCTTTGCGAGCATTCAAGCCCGCAGGATAGCAAGTGTTAAGGCAGAACATCCAGTAAGCTTCACGCGTCATTAAGCGTCTTTTGAAGTCTCCTCCTCTGGCTGACATCGCAAGCTTCTCAATGCCGACAACCCGGAAAAATGCTGTGCTCCTCTGGTGACAGGTAATAAAATGCTTAGAGGCATAAGACATGGAGTGATTACTATCAGTAGAGACAACAATGTCAGTAATATGCTCAGAAATACGGATCTTAAGCGTACGAGTAGTGCAACCTATATAACTCAGTTTGCATTTTGTGCATGTTATCATATATACCACATTTCTGCTGTTACAATTAATAAGTTGCTGAATTCTATATTCCTGTCTGTTGTCGCTATCATGAAAAGAATGTGCAACAACAGAGTGAGCACATGTTCGGCATCTAGGGGCACCGCAGTGGTAAAAACCTGTATGATATAACCAGGTGCGAGATACATTACCAGAATTGAAAAAACTGGGAGAAAGAATGTCAGATAAAGTGGTGGCCTTCTTTGCAACCACTTGACACCCTGAAGACAAAATCTTGGAAAGAATTTCGTCCTCATATAAAATAGGAATGTTTTTTAGAATAAGAGATTTAATACTATTATATTGAGAACTGTATTTAATAGAGCAAAATATCTTTTGATTTTGATTAGAATTCCTCTCCTTATCTTTTGGCAAGAGCATATCGCTCCGTTTTTTCCTTTTCACTATATTTTTAGCTCTATCAAGCGACCAATTAGTGTAGCCTCTTTTTTCTAGTCTCCTGCAACACGAATCAATTTCTTGCCTGAGAATACCAGCATCATTGCAGTTTCTAGTTATCCTGGTTAATTCACCTACTGGTATAGACTTAATAGTATGTCCAGGATGGCTACTAGACGCATGCAAGATGCTGTTACCCGACAATGGTTTACAATATGTGGAAGTGGTGATAACATCACCTACAGTACCACGCAACGTCAGATCTAAAAAAGAAATTACATGTGAATCAGTGTTACAGGTAAAACGAAGATTGAATTCATTGGAATTAAAATAACTCAAAAGTTCCGGTATGGCAGATACATCGCCACTCCAAATAAGGAGCATATCATCGATGTATCTGCCATACCAGAATATATCCAACAAAAACGGATTACAGTCCGAGTATAGAAACAATTCCTCCCAATATGACATGACCAAATTGGCCACGGATGGTGAATGTTTACCTCCCATAGAGACTCCTTTACATTGGAGAAAAAACTGTTGGTCAAAAGAAAAATAATTGTGAGTCATCAGAAAATAGATAGCTTGCATAATGTAATTGAACAAATCAATAGTATAATTGCTATATTTGTGCAGATGAAATTCAAGCGCTTGAATGACAATATTCTGTGGAATACATGTATAAAGAGAGATGACATCACAGCCTATCCAATGAAAACTGTCACTCCATACAGTATTAGAAAGTTGGTGCAAAACATCCCTTGAGTCTCTCAGAAATCCTGGAACTCTCATGACAAGAGGCTGCAACAAAGAGTCCACCCATTGACTTAAATGTTCCATAAGGGAACCCATCCCGGATATAATAGGGCACTTTGGGCAAGCCGTACATCGTAGGTATAATAGGGTGACCCACCTTCAAATATTCCACATGCGTTTTAGTTAGTATACCCAAAGCTGCACCATCATCTACTAGGCTAAACAATTCATTCTTAAAAGAAAGTGTGGGATCTGAAGGCAATCTCCTATATGTCGTACTATCACTGAGCAGACAATTAATTTGATCTTTGTATGTCGATGTGTCCATCACTACAATTAAACCACCTTTGTCTGCCTTTTTTATAGTGATCTCGTCCATGTTTCTGATTTCTTGAAGAGCTTTACGCTGCTTCGAGTTGAGATTACCTTTACATGTTTTCTGCTGAACAGATATATCTAGGGATCTCAAATCCCGTTCAATAACAGCTTGAAATCTGTCCATGCAATCCACTCTCGATTGAATGGGATAGAATAATGGATTTTTTGTGTTAAATTGTTCAGCTTGATTTACATCTCTATTCATGGATACATTGAGATTATTTAGATCGTTCAAATTTCTCAATAGACATTGTTCATTAAATGTGAGATCACAATATTCATTCTGAACAGCAGAAACACCCACAGTTGTAACCGATTCCTGTCCAAAGAAATGTCTTTTAACTGTTAGGTTACGAATGAATCTGTTAACGTCCATTAATGTATGAAACAGGTCAAACCGTTGATCCGGTGCATATTTAAGTCCCAGAGAAAGAACTTGCAATTGTTCCACTGAAAGATTACAACTAGAAATATTTAAAACGTTAGAAAAATCACCTTGAAAAGTAGATGTTATTTCCTGTTGCGGGTAGCCATTCGGAAATTTCCGGCGGTGCTTGCGGCCCCCGCGCCTCTTGCGTTTTTTGAATTGTGTCTTCTTGGTTTGCGATAATAAGTATTAGTATTGTCCATACTTTGATTGATATTTCCATCAGCGCAAACTTCATTAGAACCATTATCCGTAGAATCCACGTCTGAAGAACTGAAAGAGACTCAGCGCTCAGATGCATCAGAGGAATTAGTGCGTTTGAGAATTGGGCGAGGGTTTCTGTTTGATTTCTGCCACCTGCCCCACTCATACACCTGATTAATTTGATAATCTCTCAAATCACGTTGGAATTTACTTTTCTTCCGACTCATAATACCATCTTCTGATTTAGAGAGAGATATCTTGATGTTTTTTAATTCCTCATTATATTTGGCAATATTTTTATTTTCCAAGCCGATTTTAATGTCATTAATTTCTGACTGAATATTTTTAAGCTTGGTGTCCTCATATTTCATAATTAATTGCATCAATTGAATAGAGCAGTTGCTCAGGATCAAATTCCATTCCTCCACAAACTCTTGTGAGTATATAGTGGTGGGAATTTGTCACAGCTGCTATTTAACCATACTGTCATGCATAGTGAGCAGCTTTGAAAAAGAACTCATTGTTTGAAACACGTAGCCTGCTGCTACTCATTCTCCTGTGAACCATGTCATTGGACTTTGGATTTTATCCTCAATAAATCTTGATATTTTTGGAAGCTGGATTTTTTTTTCCTGTTTGCCTTATCGTTCCACGTGATGACTGCACGGTATCCGGGCTTCCCCACAACAAATGCCTAATAGGTGAGCTGGTTTTTCACTATTTTTCCTTGTTCAGTTCAGTTTTTTAACCGTGCACACCGAGAGCCTAAGAAAATAAGTATTTTACTTTGCTAAAACTCTGTGCTCTGGGGCATTTTTTTGTTTGTGGTTTTTTTTGGAAATATCTTTAAAATATGAACGAAAGTCCAGAAAGAGCTCGAAAGGCTGCTCAATTATTTTCAATGGATCAATCCTTAACAGCTGATGGGTCTGAGTCCGACCTTTTCAGCATAGACATTAATAAATTGGAAAAACTTATGATAAGTGAAATGAAAGTATGGTGGGATTTCACTACATTGGACAATTATGTGCGCAAAGATATGATCCCTAGAGGATTGCGTATAAAAAAAATTCCCACCACTATATACTCACAAGAGTTTGTGGAGGAATGGAATTTGATCCTGAGCAACTGCTCTATTCAATTGATGCAATTAATTATGAAATATGAGGACACCAAGCTTAAAAATATTCAGTCAGAAATTAATGACATTAAAATCGGCTTGGAAAATAAAAATATTGCCAAATATAATGAGGAATTAAAAAACATCAAGATATCTCTCTCTAAATCAGAAGATGGTATTATGAGTCGGAAGAAAAGTAAATTCCAAAGTGATTTGAGAGATTATCAAATGAATCAGGTATATGGGTGGGGCAGGTGGCAGAAATCAAACAGAAACCCTCGCCCAATTCTCAAACGCACTAATTCCTCTGATGCATCTGAGCGCCGAGTCTCTTTCAGTTCTTCAGACGTGGATTCTACGGATAATGGTTCTAATGAAGTTTGCGCTGATGGAAATATCAATCAAAGTATGGACAATACTAATACTTATTATCGCAAACCAAGAAGACACAATTCAAAAAACGCAAGAGGCGCGGGGGCCGCAAGCACCGCCGGAAATTTCCGAATGGCTACCCGCAACAGGAAATAACATCTACTTTTCAAGGTGATTTTTCTAACGTTTTAAATATTTCTAGTTGTAATCTTTCAGTGGAACAATTGCAAGTTCTTTCTCTGGGACTTAAATATGCACCGGATCAACGGTTTGACCTGTTTCATACATTAATGGACGTTAACAGATTCATTCGTAACCTAACAGTTAAAAGACATTTCTTTGGACAGGAATCGGTTACAACTGTGGGTGTTTCTGCTGTTCAGAATGAATATTGTGATCTCACATTTAATGAACAATGTCTATTGAGAAATTTGAACGATCTAAATAATCTCAATGTATCCATGAATAGAGATGTAAATCAAGCTGAACAATTTAACACAAAAAATCCATTATTCTATCCCATTCAATCGAGAGTGGATTGCATGGACAGATTTCAAGCTGTTATTGAACGGGATTTGAGATCCCTAGATATATCTGTTCAGCAGAAAACATGTAAAGGTAATCTCAATTCGAAGCAGCGTAAAGCTCTTCAAGAAATCAGAAACATGGACGAGATCACTATAAAAAAGGCAGACAAAGGTGGTTTAATTGTAGTGATGGACACATCGACATACAAAGATCAAATTAATTGTCTGCTCAGTGATAGTACGACATATAGGAGATTGCCTTCAGATCCCACACTTTCTTTTAAGAATGAATTGTTTAGCCTAGTAGATGATGGTGCAGCTTTGGGTATACTAACTAAAACGCATGTGGAATATTTGAAGGTGGGTCACCCTATTATACCTACGATGTACGGCTTGCCCAAAGTGCATAAGGGTACTACACCTCCTCCAATGCGTCCTATTATATCCGGGATGGGTTCCCTTATGGAACATTTAAGTCAATGGGTGGACTCTTTGTTGCAGCCTCTTGTCATGAGAGTTCCAGGATTTCTGAGAGACTCAAGGGATGTTTTGCACCAACTTTCTAATACTGTATGGAGTGACAGTTTTCATTGGATAGGCTGTGATGTCATCTCTCTTTATACATGTATTCCACAGAATATTGTCATTCAAGCGCTTGAATTTCATCTGCACAAATATAGCAATTATACTATTGATTTGTGCAATTACATTATGCAAGCTATCTATTTTCTGATGACTCACAATTATTTTTCTTTTGACCAACAGTTTTTTCTCCAATGTAAAGGAGTCTCTATGGGAGGTAAACATTCACCATCCGTGGCCAATTTGGTCATGTCATATTGGGAGGAATTGTTTCTATACTCAGACTGTAATCCGTTTTTGTTGGATATATTCTAGTATGGCAGATACATCGATGATATGCTCCTTATTTGGAGTGGCGATGTATCTGCCATACCGGAACTTTTGAGTTATTTTAATTCCAATGAATTCAATCTTCGTTTTACCTGTAACACTGATTCACATGTAATTTCTTTTTTAGATCTGACGTTGCGTGGTACTGTAGGTGATGTTATCACCACTTCCACATATTGTAAACCATTGTCGGGTAACAGCATCTTGCATGCGTCTAGTAGCCATCCTGGACATACTATTAAGTCTATACCAGTAGGTGAATTAACCAGGATAACTAGAAACTGCAATGATGCTGGTATTCTCAGGCAAGAAATTGATTTGTGTTGCAGGAGACTAGAAAAAAGAGGCTACACTAATTGGTCGCTTGATAGAGCTAAAAATATAGTGAAAAGGAAAAAACGGAGCGATATGCTCTTGCCAAAAGATAAGGAGAGGAATTCTAATCAAAATCAAAAGATATTTTGCTCTATTAAATACAGTCCTCAATATAATAGTATTAAATCTCTTATTCTAAAAAACATTCCTATTCTATATGAGGACGAAATTCTTTCCAAGATTTTGTCTTCAGGGTGTCAAGTGGTTGCAAAGAAGGCCACCACTTTATCTGACATTCTTTCTCCCAGTTTTTTCAATTCTGGTAATGTATCTCGCACCTGGTTATATCATACAGGTTTTTACCACTGCGGTGCCCCTAGATGCCGAACATGTGCTCACTCTGTTGTTGCACATTCTTTTCATGATAGCGACAACAGACAGGACTATAGAATTCAGCAACTTATTAATTGTAACAGCAGAAATGTGGTATATATGATAACATGCACAAAATGCAAACTGAGTTATATAGGTTGCACTACTCGTACGCTTAAGATCCATATTTCTGAGCATATTACTGACATTGTTGTCTCTACTGATAGTAATCGCTCCATGTCTTATGCCTCTAAGCATTTTATTACCTGTCACCAGAGGAGCACAGCATTTTTCCGGGTTGTCGGCATTGAGAAGCTTGCGATGTCAGCCAGAGGAGGAGACTTCAAAAGACGCTTAATGACGCGTGAAGCTTACTGGATGTTCTGCCTTAACACTTGATATCCTGTGGGCTTGAATGCTCGCAAAGAAATCATGTTCCACTATTAAGATATCAACATTGTTTAGTTTGCACGTAATGTTTGATGCACTTGTATGCTAATTTTCCTCTTTTTCTGTTATTTTGATGTTTTTATTGTGTATATTCACTTATGTGTCAGGTGATAGGTTTACTCACTGTGATTTGTCACAGCTGCTATTTAACTATACTGTCATGCATAGTGAGCAGCTTTGAAAAAGAACTCATTGTTCGAAACGCGTAGCCTGCTGCTACTCATTCTCCTGTGAACCATGTCATTGGACTTTGGATTTTATCCTCAATAAATCTTGATATTTTTGGAAGCTGGATTTTTTTTCCTGTTTGCCTTATCGTTCCACGTGATGACTGCACGGTATCCGGGCTTCCCCACAACAAATGCCTAATAGGTGAGCTGATTTTTCACTATTTTTCCTTGGCATTCTTTGCGTCTGGAGGAGAGAAGGTTTTTCCACCAACATAGAAGAGGATTCTTTACTCTTAGGGCAGTGAGAATCTGGAATTGCTTGCCTGAGGAGGTGGTGATGGCGAACTCAGTCGAGGGGTTCAAGAGAGGCCTGGATGTCTTCCTGGAGCAGAACAATATTGTATCATACAATTAGGTTCTGTAGAAGGACGTAGATCTGGGGATTTATTATGATGGAGTATAGGCTGAACTGGATGGACAAATGTCTTTTTTCGGCCTTACTAACTATGTTACTATGTTACTATGTTACATATACTGCTGGACATGTGAATTTTCAAGTAATAATTATCTATTTGAAACTGATCCAGTAAGCAAAAAATTGATCCGTTACAAATGGGAGAACAAAAATGACTATTTAACGGAAACTTTTCCCTTGGAATTCAATGTTAAAAAAAAACAGATTGTGCTGAAATTAGTTTATTAGAAAAAGGTCAAAAGTTTTGCCTGTACAACTTTTTGCCTATGGATTGCTGCTGAATCCATTCTAAGGGCTCATACTCACTTGCGAGAAACTCGGATGAGTCTCGCACGGCAATACCCGGCACTGCACCCGGCACTCAGGAGCATAGCGTGCGGCTGCATGTATTCCTATGCGGCCGCACGCTCCTATCTGAGTGCCGGCAGCAGCACCGGGTATTGCCGTGCGAGACTCATCCGAGTTTCTTGCAAGTGACTATTAGCCCTAACACATCACTACTGGACATGTGAACATACCCTTAGTGGCATAATCTGCATTACAGCAGTTCTGAATACATTCTTAGTAGACCTTCAACTTTGCATATGAGTTCTAGATTTAGATGTAGTAGAAGGGTACTTCGATTCATCCCTCAAATAAACCACGAATTAAGAAGACTGTAGCGAGGAAGTAAACTATGGCAGGCATTCCCTCATTAAAAAAAAGTCTGAGGTCACGTGCATACATTGAGTGTTTGTTGATTTTTTTCCATCAGTATCTGGTCAGTGTTTTCCATCGGTATTTGCCAAAACCAGGAGTGGGTGATAAATACTGAAGGGGTGATGTGTTTCTATTACACTTTTCCTCTGATTGTTCCACTCTTGGTTTTGTCTTAGGGTATGTGCACACGTTGCGGATTTGGCTGCGGATCCGCAGCAGATTTGATGTTGCGGATTCGCAGCAGTTTTCCATGCGTTGTACAGTACCATGTAAACCTATGGAAAACCAAATCCGCAGTCCCCATGCTGCGGAAAATACCATGCGGAAATGCTGCAGTATAAATTCCGCAGCATGTCAATTCTTTGTGCGGATTCCGCAGCGTTTTACACCTGCTCCACAATTGGAATCTGCAGATGTGAAAACGCAGGTGAAATCTGCACAAAAAACTGCAGGGCGTTTTACCTGCGGATTTTTCAGATAACTGCTTGGAAAAATCAGCACATGAATCCGCAAAGTGTGCACATACCCTTACAAATACTGATGGAAAATACTGACCAAATGCTCAAGGAATGCACATGGTGCTCTGTCTCCGTCATACAATTTGTTCATATCTTTATTTGTTTTTAGTGCTTTGGCTCCCTCTAGCGGTCAGAGTTATGTTGGCAGTTCAATCTTCTGTGTTTGTATTATCCATGTCTGATTCTCCTCCTCCTTTGCAATGCATTATGGTAGCTCAGCCTCCATTTCCCTCCATTTTTCCTTTCACTTTCTTCAGTTTGCCTTCAAGGAAAGACGCTTCACTTCATCCCCCTTGCGATTGCATTGCCGGTATGTCTTTATGCTTCCTATAGATATTTCTGCTCTATATTAGCTCAGTTTAACCAGTTGTACTCCTAGTTCAATTACTAGCCTTCTAAATGTTATGCATAATGTATATCATGTGTATTATGTATCTGTTCTATACCATGCACTGATTCTATGTATATCATTGTATACAGTTTCACCGCATCAATATACCACTACGTTTAATAAAGCACAGACTCAACTACAGTCTCCTTATTGGACCCCGGTATAGCGGTTTAGCTGACTGGATAGCTACGTGAGCCTGTCTCATTTAGTGAGGACAGAACAGTGAAACGGCAGCCATCCAACTAGTGGGATTCAAGTCACCGGCTACTCAGAGACTAAAGACAGCTACAGCAATCTCTGCACAGCCAAGCACTTTCCCAAGACACCATGTCTCACAAATCGCATAAGACAAGATCTGTTACTTCCGTCTCCTCAAAGACAACATCCATCAGCAGCGCTGTCGCCATTGCCCGCGCAAATGCTGAAGCCGCCAGAATACGAGCGAGCTTTGCTGACCAAGAGATGCAACTTAAATTAGAGAAAGCACGCATAGATCATGAGAGAGCTGACCAAGAGAGAAGGACGCAGTTAGAGAAGGCACGTGTGGATGCCGCCTTAGAAAGCCTAGCAGCAAAAAGGGAAGCTGCCGCAGCCCTCGCCGAAGCAGAATCGCTAGAGGCCACACAAAATCCCAAGCTGCATAGCCAAAGCAGTACGTCGAGTCTGGAGTTTCCACTGCAAGACTCACCACAACGCACATCTCAGTATGTTAATGAACTTCCTGATCCAAACTATAACCCTGAACCAGTACCAAAACCAGAATACGACACCTCCAGCGAAGTGAGCGAGAGTCGTCACGAGGCTCAGCTCCAGGACAGAAACAAACTCGAAAACGTGAGGCAAAACAACTCTGCTAATGACTACCTTGCCCCTCACCAGGTAACCAACGTGGATCACCCTGCTGACACACCGTACATCAGGCCGAAGCAATACGACACCGGCTGGCGCCACCATGAGGACACTAACAGGTACGAACGCACCTCACATCACTATCAGGGCGACCCATCACCAGTATACTCTGCTGACAACCGGTTCACGACAGAATTTGCCAAGTTCTTCACACGACGTGAACTGGTTGCCAAGGGACTCATGAAATTCACTGACCGAGCTGAAGGTTACAGAGCTTGGAAAGCTTCCTTCCAAAATGTCATTAGAGACTTGGGGCTACAACACAGGGAAGAGATAGACTTGTTAGTCAAATACCTGGGAGAAGAGTCGGTCAAACACGCAGTAAGGATCAGAGACATTAATATAAACCGCCCTGATACTGGCCTCAAAGATATCTGGAAAAGGCTGGATGAGTGTTATGGCTCAGCAGAAGTAATAGAAAGAGCCTTGTTCAAAAGAATCGATGACTTTCCTAAAATATCTAACAAAGGTCTCCAAAAACTTAGAGAGCTAAGCGACCTGCTAAAGGAAGTCCAAGTTGCCAAATATGAGGACGACCTACAGGGACTTGCATTTCTCGACACAGCCAGAGGTGTTAACCCTATAGTCCAGAAGTTGCCCTACAATCTACAGGAGAGGTGGCTCACACATGGTTCCACGTACAAATGCAAACACAGCGTTCCATTCCCTCCCTTCTCCGTTTTTGTAGACATCATACACCAACAAGCGAGAATTAGAAACGATCCCAGCTTTGACTTTGCAATACCATATGCCACACCATCACCACCTGCAAATCCACGCAGAACATCTGTGGCAGTACACAAGACTTATGTTTCTCCTCCAGATTCTAATTACAGGTCTGCTGGCTGCTCCCAATCAGAGACAAAGGTGCAGGACCCTGACAAGCAGTGCTCACTTCATCAGAAGCCTCATCCTCTCCTGAAATGCAGAGCCTTCAGAGGAAAATCTATGCCAGATCGCAGAAGCTTCCTGAAAGAAAACGGTATCTGCTACAAGTGCTGCTCGTCCACAGCTCATCTCGCCAAGGATTGCAAGGTCAGTGTAAAATGCACAGAATGTGGCACCACAGACCATAACACCGCTCTACACCCTGGCCCAGCTCCATGGAGTACACAAAACACGCCAGCTGACAGTGAGCATGGCGGGGAGGAAAGGAGCACTGATACAGCTACGCCAGAGATCACTTCACAGTGTACAGAAGTCTGCAAAGGGACAATAGACAGTAGGTCCTGTTCAAAAATATGCCTCGTCAGAGTATACCCGAAGGGCCATAGAGACCAAGCTGTAAGACTGTATGCTATCTTGGATGATCAAAGTAATCGATCCTTGGCTAGATCAACGTTCTTTGACCTATTCAACATCAAAGGGCTAAGCATTCCCTACTCCTTAAAGACGGGTACAGGTACTGTGACAACAGCAGGCAGGAAAGCTACTGACTACCAGATCGAGTCTTTAGATGGACAATTCTGCCTACCGCTACCTACGATCATCGAATGTAACCAGATCCCAGACAACAGATCTGAAATCCCTACACCAGATGTAGCAATCCATCACGCTCACTTAAAACGAATAGCACACCTTATACCGGAACTCGACCATCAGGCCCAGATAATTCTGCTGTTGGGGAGAGATATCCTGCAGGTTCATAAAGTGAGACGTCATATCAATGGACTCCACAATGCTCCCTATGCCCAAAGGCTAGACCTAGGATGGGTCATAATTAGCAACGTATGCTTGGGACGCATGCACGCCCCATCTTCTGTGACAAGCATGCTGACAAATACATTGGAGAAAGGACCTTCATCTCTGTTTCAAACTTGTAACAATGAGTTCCATGTCAGGGAACTGCCACACAGCATCCAACTACCTGATCATTTAATAGACTTTACTCACGACAGCAATATAGTGTCGGGAAGCTATGAGGATCAGTTAGGGTGCACAGTCTTCCAGAGAACTAAACAGGACAACCAAGTGGCAATGTCGGTAGAGGACAAGTTGTTCTTAGAGGTAATGGACAAGGGACTCGTTAAAGATGACACCAACAGCTGGGTCGCACCTCTTCCCTTCAAAACCCACAGACCACGTCTACCAAACAACAGAAATCAGGCATTACAACGTTTCTCCTCTCTCAAACGTAATCTGCAAAAGAAACCAGAGATGAAAGATCACTTTTTCTCCTTCATGTCAAAAATTTTTGAAAACTGTCACGCAGAACTAGCTCCCACTCTCAAAGAATCTGAAGAATGCTGGTTCCTACTCATGTTTGGAGTATACCACCCTAAGAAACCAGGCCAGATCAGAGTTGTGTTTGATTCCAGTGCTAAATTTAATGATGTCTCCCTGAATGACGTTCTACTGACAGGATCAGACCTCAATAACAAACTACTGGGTGTACTTATGCGCTTCCGTAAGGATTCCATTGCCTTCATCGCTGACATCCAGCAAATGTTCCATTGTTTCCTTGTGAGAGAGAGAGAGACAGGAACTTCCTAAGATTCTTCTGGTACAGAGACAATGATCCTACTAAAGAAGTCACGGAGTATCGCATGAGAGTGCACATCTTTGGCAACAGCCCTTCCCCTGCAGTCGCCATTTACGGACTCAAAAGGTTGGCTCAGGAAGGAGAAGCAGAATACGGAGCAGATGTCAGACAATTCATAGAAAAGGACTTTTATGTCGACGACTGTCTAAAAGCCATGCCTTCAAATGAGACTGCCATCAGTCTTCTCAGGAGAGCCCAAGACATGCTTGCCTGCTCGAACCTTAGGCTTCATAAAATAGCCTCAAACAGCCAAGAACTCATGGAAGCATTCCCTTCTCAGGACCTATGTAATGGTCTCAGAGACCTCGACCTGGGGTCAGACCCCGCACCAATGCAACGCAGCCTCGGGCTTCTCTGGAATCCACAGTCAGACACTTTCACCTTTCAGGTCAGTCAGGAAGAAAGGCCTTTCACACGTAGAGGCGTCCTGTCTACCATCAACAGTCTGTACGATCCCTTGGGTTTTGCAGCTCCTGTTACTATACAAGGCAAGGCCCTACTAAGAGACTTAACTAGGGAAACATCTGACTGGGATGCACCTCTGCCACCTGATAAGAGGATCCAGTGGGAAGAGTGGAAGAACTCATTAGCGGCACTCTCCAACCTGCATGTGCCAAGACCATACACCCCTGTGCCATCTACTGAGATACAGAGCCAAAGACTGTACGTATTTGCAGATGCTTCTGTCAAAGCAATTGCCGCTGTTGCCTACCTCAAAACTGTAGACTCTAAATGTCAGTGCCACATTGGTTTCGTCATGGGAAAGGCCAAACTCGCACCACAACCAGAGCACACTATACCCAGGTTAGAGCTTTGTGCCGCAGTCTTAGCCGTTGAGTTAGCGGAGTTCATCGCATCCGAAATGGATATCGACCTGACACAGGCCAAGTTCTACTGAGACAGCAAAGTAGTCCTGGGATATATCTACAACGAAACCAGGCGATTCTACGTTTATGTCAATAACAGAGTGCTACGAATCAGGAGATCAGTTCATCCAAAGCAGTGGCATTACATACCCTCAGACCAGAATCCCGCAGATCATGCAACTAGAGCAGTTGACGCAAGTCGACTAGGAAGCACAACGTGGCTCTCTGGACCAAAACTATTGTACATTGAGGAATGTTTTCCAGACACCTTTGAACTAGTAGGAGAGGACTCAGATGCTGAAATCCTCCCTCAGGTGTCTACACTACATACAATGACCTCTGTTATCCAGCTTGGATCTTGCAGGTTCGACAGATTCTCAAGTTGGAAGTCACTTACTCGAGCCATTACCTGCCTGCCTCATATAGCTCGCTCATTCAGGACCACCAGAACTTGTGGCACAGAAAAATGTAAAGGTTGGCATCTTTGTAAAAATACCTACGTTACCTCTGACTTAGAGTGCTCTAGAAATCACATCATCCTCACTGTTCAAAGAGAAACCTGCTTTGCAGAAATCCAATGTCTTATTAACAAAGCTCCAATACCAGTGAGCAGCGTATTGAGAAAACTCGACCCATTCATCGACAACAGCGGGCTACTGAGAGTAGGAGGCCGACTCAAAGAAGCTGAGATGGAGTTTGTGGAGAAATTCCCTCTTATACTTACCCAGAAAACGGGACTGTCCAGTGCCCCTCCAGGAGGATTCGACGCTGAGGACCTCTACAAGTGCCAATGGAGACAGGTACAAAGTCTTGCAAATACTTTCTGGGACAGGTGGCGCAAACAATATTTGTCTACCCTGCAGCCACGTACGAAGTGGCAATCCACTAAACCTAATCTGAACATAGGTGACCTGGTTCTTGTGAAAGACTGTCAAATTCATCAGAACCAGTGGCCCTTGGTCTAGTTACCGCAACGTTCCCGAGCAAGGATGGCAACGTCCGCAAAGTTGAGCTAAAGATGACCAAAGGGAATGAACCTAAGACATTTTCCAGACCGGTATCTGAACTGGTCCTATTGTTGCCTTCAGAAGAAAGGAGTAGTGACATCCGTTGATGTCAGACGGGGAGTGTTCTGTCTCCGTCATACAATTTGTTCATATCTTTATTTGTTTTTAGTGCTTTGGCTCCCTCTAGCGGTCAGAGTTATGTTGGCAGTTCAATCTTCTGTGTTTGTATTATCCATGTCTGATTCTCCTCCTCCTTTGCAATGCATTATGGTAGCTCAGCCTCCATTTCCCTCCATTTTTCCTTTCACTTTCTTCAGTTTGCCTTCAAGGAAAGACGCTTCACTTCATCCCCCTTGCGATTGCATTGCCGGTATGTCTTTATGCTTCCTATAGATATTTCTGCTCTATATTAGCTTAGTTTAACCAGTTGTACTCCTAGTTCAGTTACTAGCCTTCTAAATGTTATGCATAATGTACATCATGTGTAGTATGTATCTGTTCTATACCATGCACTGATTCTATGTATATCATTGTTCACAGTTTCACCGCATCAATATACCACTACGTTTAATAAAGCACAGACTCAACTACAGTCTCCTTATTGGACCCCGGTATAGCGGTTTAGCTGACTGGATAGCTATGTGAGCCTGTCTCATTTAGTGAGGACAGAGCACATGGCCTAAGAGTAATCTTTAATGATGCCTCGTATAATAATCTAGGACAAACAATCAATACATTACATAATCAGTTTTATTATTGGTCAGTTTTATCATAACAGTTTTATCATCGGTATTACAACAGTTTTATATCAGAAATCTAACCATTAGCCTCATGGAAATAGTCAGGATTTATAAAGTAATAAGCTGTATCTCACTTGGGTGTTTTGAAAAAATTAGAGCCCCATTAAAAAAGTTTTAAAAAAACGGAATCCATTTCCGGATTCCGTCATTTGAAGGATCCAGCGCCCATAGGCTTCCATTCTTGCAAACGCCGGACAGCGACGGATCCGTCGCTGTTTGTTTTTTCGACGTACACAAAAAACGTTACTTTGCCCATTGTCTCCGGCCACCGGACAAACAATTTACGACGGATGAAACGTAAGGCCATCCTTTGCAATCCATCGCTAATACAAGTCTATGAGAAAATAACGGATCCGGCTGCATCAGTCGCCGGATCTGTTTTTTTCAAAATTCGACGGATTGCAACTAATAGCAAAAAACTGATGTGTGAAAGGGAAAGGGGCCTTAGGCTGGTGTCACAATTGTGAGTGCAATGCAAGAAACTCACGCAAGTCTCTCGCCTCAATACCCGGTACTGCCGCCGGCACTCGGGACCGGAGCATTCAGCTGCATAGAAATACATGCCGCCACACGCTCCGGTCCCTAGTGCCGGCGGCAGTGACAAGTATTGAGGCGAGAGACTTGCGTGAGTTTCTTGCATTGCACTTGCAAGTGTGACCCCGGTCTTAGAAGAAAACACTGAGAATACAACAATGTGCAGGAACCACTTGGGACCTCAGCAGCATTGAACCTATGACCATTTAGATACTGCTAACCTGTAGGACACAGCTATCTTTGTTTTAGAGAAATTAACTGTTCAAGCTAATTTCGGAACCATTATTAAGGC
Source organism: Ranitomeya imitator (assembly GCF_032444005.1). Lineage (NCBI taxonomy): Eukaryota > Metazoa > Chordata > Amphibia > Anura > Dendrobatidae > Ranitomeya > Ranitomeya imitator. The sequence goes on along the minus strand of NC_091287.1, from coordinate 447,630,110 downwards.
TGCAGCCACATAATCTAGTGTCATTGCAGGTTATTGTGATTAAGGCAAGCAATACTGCGGTATACCTACTCTATATTGATTTGTCATTACAATGTTATTATGCACTAATTTGGCATATAATTGATATAAATTGTATAATCAGAAGCAAATTAGCAATTTATGTTCTTATAATAATGGCTTGTAAGCAATATTTAATAATAAATGTATTTTTTTGCAAACGATAATTGTTTTTTTGTTGATATCTAGATCATATAATTGTCACTTTTTTTTTCAAAGTGACCTGGATATTATGACTTCTATTTCATGCACCATTAAATAACCTTTATGTTAGGCCGGTTTCACACGTCCAGATAATTCCAGTACCGTACAAAAACGGTACTGGAGTTATCCGTGTCCGTGCGCACACGGGGAACATCAGTGTGGCACACGTGCGGCACACGTGTTCCGCCCGTGTGCCCACTGGGTACCACACGCACCGTGCAGGAGACAGCGCTAAAGTTTAGCGCTGTCCCCTGAATCGTGCTGAATCGGCGATTCATATCTTCCCTGCAGCAGCGTTTGCTGCAGGGAAGATATAAATAATACTGTTTAAAATAAAGATTTATCTCCCCCCCGCCCTCCCACCCTCTGTGCACCTCCCCACCCTCTGTGCGCCCCCCCGGTGCTGAAAATACTCACCCGGCTCGCTCCCTCGCTGCCGCTGCTTCCTCTCCTGGCCGCAGCTTCTCCCTGTATGCGGTCACATGGGGCCGCCGATTACAGTAATGAATATGCGGCTCCACCCCTATGGGAGGTGGAGCCGCATATTCATTACTGCAAATGAGCGGCCCCACGTGACCGCATACAGGGAGAGTAGTAGAGAAAATTACCGCACACTCAATACTGGTATAGTGCTTGAAAAAGGTATATGCCAATTTTATTCAGAGAATTAATACAAAAAATGGTGGTTGCCACATAGGTAGAGGTAGACAATGAACCTGACGTTTCGACCCTCCCGGGTCTTATTCAGGTTGGAAAAGACTAAGCACAGGAGGGGCCGTAATGTATCCAATGGGCCTGTGAGGAGTCCTGTGTGGGGTCAGCGGCGCATCCCGCACCAAGCTGTACTGTCCTGGACGGATGCTGTCGGAGTCTTTTCCTACCTGGGACACAGCAGCCCCTACTGGTTTTACCGACAGGTCATGTCTTATACGTAAGGGATCGCTTGCTTTTCCCACACTACTGCCATCTATATGCGTTTATATCTAAGGACTTGAGTAGCCCCATGAATAAGACCCGGGAGGGTCGAAACGTCGGGTTCATTGTCTACCTCTACCTATGTGGCAACCACCATTTTTTGTATTATTTCTCTGAATAAAATTGGCATATACCTTTTTCAAGCACTATACCAGTATTGAGTGTGCGGTAATTTTCTCTACTATTGATTGGACCACATGGTCGGTTTACCAGCACCTCACTTGTCCCTGACCTGAGTGTACACCAACACCATTTTCCTTATTTATTCGCATACAGGGAGAAGCTGCGGCCAGGAGAGGAAGCAGAGACGGCGAGGAAGCGAGCCGGGTGAGTATTTTCAGCACAGCGGGGGGGGCACACGGGGGGTGGTGTTGTGAGTTCTGTTTTTGGGCTCCCTCTGGTGGTTACTGATGGTACTGGGTGACTTGTGTTCTCTGCGGTCTCTGGTCTCCACCTGTTCCATCAGGTTATGGGAGTTTCCTATTTAACCTGGCTTTTTTGTCATTTCCTCGCCGGCTATCAATGTAATCAGCGTGTCTTTTCACCTCTGCTCCCTGCGTCTGTTATCTTCAGGACAAGCTAAGTTTTGATTTTCCTGTTCCACGTTTTGCTTTATTTTTTGTCTTAGTCCAGCTTGCAGATATGTGATTCCTTGCTGCTGGTAGCTCTAGTGGGCTGAAATTACTCCTCATGTTCCATGAGTTGGCACATGAGTTCAAGTAATTTCAGGATGGTTTTTTGAAGGGTTTTTCGCTGACCGCGCAGTTCACTTTTGTATCCTCTGCTATCTAGCTTTAGCGGGCCTCATTTTTGCTGATTCTATTTTCATAACTACGTATGTGCTTTCCTCTCATTTCACCGTTATTACATGTGGGGGGCTGCTATTTCTGTGGGGTGTTTCTCTGGAGGCAAGTGAGGTCTGTGTTTCTTCTGATAGGGGAAGTTAATCCTTAGGCTGGCGCGAGACGTCTAGGAATCATCGTAGGCACGTTCCCCGGCTACTGCTAGTTGTGTGTTTAGGTTCAGGATCGCGGTCAGCTCAGGTTCCATCACCCTAGAGCTTGTTTTGTTTTTGTGCTTGTCCTTTTGTGATCCCCTGCCATTGGGATCATGACAGTATAGCCGGCCAAAAGAAAAAAAAAATTGGTCATCGTTTTGGCTGAAGTAGGAGGAAAAGTAGTCTGAGGAAGTTTTTTTTTTTTTTTTCCTCCTCTTAATCCTTGAATGGCTCTGACCTCAGCTGTTTATCATGGACGTCCAGAGTTTGGCTTCCAGCCTGAATAATCTTGCTGCTAAGGTTCAAAATATACAAGATTTTGTTGTACATACGCCTATGTCGGAACCTAGAATTCCTATTCCAGAGTTTTTTTCTGGAGATAGATCTAGTTTTCTGAATTTTAGGAACAATTGCAAGTTGTTTCTTTCCTTGAAATCTCGCTCCTCTGGAGACCCTGCTCAGCAGGTCAAGATTGTTATATCTTTCCTGCGTGGTGACCCTCAGAATTGGGCATTTGCATTGGCACCAGGGGATCCTGCGTTGCTCAATGTGGATGCGTTTTTTCTGGCATTGGGTTTGCTCTATGAGGAACCTAACCTAGAGATTCAGGCTGAAAACGCTTTATTGGCTCTCTCTCAGGGGCAAGATGAAGCAGAAATATATTGTCAGAAATTTCGGAAATGGTCGGTGCTTACTCAGTGGAATGAGTGCGCTCTGGCTGCAAAATTCAGAGATGGCCTTTCTGAGGCCATTAAAGACGTTATGGTGGGGTTCCCGGCGCCTACAGGTCTGAATGAGTCCATGACTATGGCTATTCAGATTGATCGGCGTTTACGGGAGCGCAAACCTGTGCACCATTTGGCGGTGTCTTCTGAACAGGCACCTGAGATAATGCAATGTGATAGAATTCAGTCCAGAAGTGAACGGCAAAATTATAGGCGGAAAAATGGATTGTGTTTTTATTGTGGTGATTCAGCTCATGTTATATCAGCATGCTCTAAACGCACAAAAAAGGTTGATAAGCCTGTTGCCATTGGTACTTTACAGTCTAAGTTCATTCTGTCTGTGACGCTGATTTGTTCATTATCATCCATTTCCGTCGATGCCTATGTGGATTCAGGCGCTGCCCTGAGTCTTATGGATTGGTCATTTGCCAATCGCTGTGGGTTTAGTCTGGAACCTCTGGAAGTTCCTATTCCTTTGAAAGGAATTGACTCTACACCTTTGGCTATGAATAAACCTCAGTACTGGACACAAGTGACCATGCGTATGACTCCCGTTCATCAGGAGGTGATTCGCTTCCTGGTACTGTATAATTTACATGATGTCTTAGTGCTTGGTCTGCCATGGTTACAAACTCATAACCCAGTCCTGGACTGGAAAACAATGTCTGTGTTAAGCTGGGGATGTCAGGGGGTTCATGATGATGCATCTCCGAGCCTAAGCTCAGTTCGCTTCCTCCTCACAGGGATTGCGATTGTGCTATAGATTTGATTCCTGGCAGTAAATTCCCTAACGGTCGTTTGTTCAATCTGTCAGTGCCAGAGCATACTGCTATGTGGAATTATGTTAAGGAGTCCTTGGAAAAGGGACATATCCGTCCATCTTCGTCCCCTTTGGGAGCAGGTTTTTTTTTTGTGGCCAAAAAGGATGGTTCCTTGAGGCCTTGCATAGATTATCGTCTTTTGAATAAGATTACAGTCAAATATCAGTATCCTTTGCCATTGTTGACTGATTTGTTCGCTCGCATTAAGGGGGCTAAATGGTTCACTAAGATTGATCTTCGGGGTGCGTATAATCTTGTGCGGATAAGGCAGGGTGATGAGTGGAAAACCGCATTTAAAACGCCTGAGGGCCATTTCGAGTATTTGGTGATGCCTTTTGGACTTTCTAATGCTCCTTCTGTCTTCCAGTCTTTTATGCACGATATTTTCCGTGAATATCTGGATAAATTTATTATCGTGTATTTGGATGATGTTTTGGTTTTTTCTGATGACTGGGAGTCTCATGTTCAGCAAGTCAGGAAGGTGTTTCAGGTTCTGCGGGCCAATTCTTTGTTTGTAAAAGGTTCTAAATGTCTCTTTGGAGTCCAGAAGATTTCTTTTTTGGGGTATATTTTTTCCCCTTCTACTATTGAGATGGATCCCGTCAAGGTTCAGGCTATTTGTGACTGGACGCAGCCTATATCTCTTAAGAGTCTGCAGAAGTTCTTAGGCTTTGCTAATTTTTATCGTCGCTTCATAACTAATTTTTCTAGTGTTGTTAAGCCTTTGACGGATTTGACTAAAAAGGGTGCTGATGTTACTGATTGGTCTCCTGCGGCTGTGGAGGCCTTTCAGGAACTTAAGCGCCGGTTTTCTTCGGCTCCTGTGTTGCGTCAGCCAGATACGTCGCTTCCTTTTCAGGTTGAGGTTGATGCTTCCGAGATCGGAGCTGGGGCGGTTTTTTCACAGAGAAGCTCCGATGGCTCAGTGATGAAGCCATGTGCGTTCTTTTCTAGAAAATTTTCGCCCGCTGAACGGAATTATGATGTTGGTAATCGGGAGCTTTTGGCCATGAAGTGGGCATTTGAGGAGTGGCGTCATTGGCTTGAGGGTGCTAGACATCGTGTGGTGGTCTTGACTGATCACAAAAATCTGATGTACCTTGAGTCTGCCAAGTGTCTGAATCCTAGACAGGCTCGTTGGTCACTGTTTTTCTCCCGTTTCAATTTTGTGGTTTCGTACCTGCCAGGTTCAAAGAATGTGAAGGCGGATGCTCTTTCTAGGAGTTTTGTGCCTGACTCCCCTGGAAATTCGGAGCCCACTGGTATCCTTAGGGATGGGGTGATTTTGTCGGCTGTCTCCCCAGACTTGCGACGTGCTTTGCAGGAGTTTCAGGCGGATAAACCTGATCGTTGTCCGCCGGAAAGACTGTTTGTTCCGGATAATTGGACCAGTAGAGTCATCTCCGAGGTCCATTCTTCTGTGTTGGCAGGTCATCCTGGAATATTTGGTACTAGAGACTTGGTTGCCAGGTCTTTTTGGTGGCCTTCCTTGTCGAGGGATGTGCGTTCTTTCGTGCAGTCTTGTGGAGTTTGCGCTCGGGCTAAGCCTTGCTGTTCTCGGGCCAGTGGATTGTTGTCACCTTTGCCTATCCCGAAGAGACCTTGGACGCACATTTCCATGGACTTTATTTCGGATCTCCCTGTCTCTCAAAAAATGTCCGTCATAATGGTTGTGTGTGACCGCTTTTCTAAGATGGTTCATCTGGTACCCTTGCCTAAGTTACCTTCCTCCTCTGAGTTGGTCCCTCTGTTTTTTCAAAACGTGGTCCGTTTGCATGGCATTCCGGAGAACATCGTTTCTGACAGGGGATCCCAGTTTGTGTCTAGATTTTGGCGGACGTTCTGTGCTAAGATGGGCATTGATTTGTCCTTTTCGTCTGCATTCCATCCCCAGACGAATGGCCAGACAGAACGAACTAATCAGACTTTAGAAACTTATTTAAGGTGTTTTGTTTCTGCTGATCAAGATGACTGGGTTTCCTTTTTGCCGCTTGCCGAGTTTGCCCTTAATAATCGGGCTAGTTCTGCTACCTTGGTTTCTCCTTTCTTTTGTAATTCGGGGTTTCATCCTCGTTTTTCCTCTGGTCAGGTGGAGCCTTCTGATTGTCCTGGAGTGGACATGGTGGTGGATAGGTTGCATCGGATTTGGAGTCATGTGGTGGACAATTTGAAGTTGTCCCAGGAGAGGGCTCAGCAGTATGCTAATCGCCGTCGCCGCGTGGGTCCTCGACTTCTTGTTGGGGACTTGGTGTGGTTGTCTTCTCGTTTTGTTCCTATGAAGGTCTCTTCTCCTAAGTTCAAGCCTCGGTTCATCGGTCCCTATAGGATCTTGGAAATTCTTAACCCTGTGTCGTTTCGTTTGGATCTTCCGGCATCGTTTGCTATTCATAATGTGTTCCATCGGTCGTTGTTGCGGAAGTATGAGGTACCTGTTGTTCCTTCGCTTGAGCCTCCTGCTCCAGTGCTGGTGGAGGGTGAATTGGAGTATGTTGTGGAGAAGATCTTGGATTCTCGTGTTTCCAGACGGAAACGCCAGTATTTGGTCAAGTGGAAGGGTTATGGTCAGGAGGATAATTCTTGGGTGATTGCCTCTGATGTTCATGCTGCCGATTTGGTCCGTGCTTTTCATAGGGCTCATCCTGGTTGCCCTGGTGGTTCTCGTGAGGGTTCGGTGACCCCTCCTCAAGGGGGGGGTACTGTTGTGAGTTCTGTTTTTGGGCTCCCTCTGGTGGTTACTGATGGTACTGGGTGACTTGTGTTCTCTGCGGTCTCTGGTCTCCACCTGTTCCATCAGGTTATGGGAGTTTCCTATTTAACCTGGCTTTTTTGTCATTTCCTCGCCGGCTATCAATGTAATCAGCGTGTCTTTTCACCTCTGCTCCCTGCGTCTGTTATCTTCAGGACAAGCTAAGTTTTGATTTTCCTGTTCCACGTTTTGCTTTATTTTTTGTCTTAGTCCAGCTTGCAGATATGTGATTCCTTGCTGCTGGTAGCTCTAGTGGGCTGAAATTACTCCTCATGTTCCATGAGTTGGCACATGAGTTCAAGTAATTTCAGGATGGATTTTTGAAGGGTTTTTCGCTGACCGCGCAGTTCACTTTTGTATCCTCTGCTATCTAGCTTTAGCGGGCCTCATTTTTGCTGATTCTATTTTCATAACTACGTATGTGCTTTCCTCTCATTTCACCGTTATTACATGTGGGGGGCTGCTATTTCTGTGGGGTGTTTCTCTGGAGGCAAGTGAGGTCTGTGTTTCTTCTGATAGGGGAAGTTAATCCTTAGGCTGGCGCGAGACGTCTAGGAATCATCGTAGGCACGTTCCCCGGCTACTGCTAGTTGTGTGTTTAGGTTCAGGATCGCGGTCAGCTCAGGTTCCATCACCCTAGAGCTTGTTTTGTTTTTGTGCTTGTCCTTTTGTGATCCCCTGCCATTGGGATCATGACAGTATAGCCGGCCAAAAGAAAAAAAAAATTGGTCATCGTTTTGGCTGAAGTAGGAGGAAAAGTAGTCTGAGGAAGTTTTTTTTTTTTTTCCTCCTCTTAATCCTTGAATGGCTCTGACCTCAGCTGTTTATCATGGACGTCCAGAGTTTGGCTTCCAGCCTGAATAATCTTGCTGCTAAGGTTCAAAATATACAAGATTTTGTTGTACATACGCCTATGTCGGAACCTAGAATTCCTATTCCAGAGTTTTTTTCTGGAGATAGATCTAGTTTTCTGAATTTTAGGAACAATTGCAAGTTGTTTCTTTCCTTGAAATCTCGCTCCTCTGGAGACCCTGCTCAGCAGGTCAAGATTGTTATATCTTTCCTGCGGGGTGACCCTCAGAATTGGGCATTTGCATTGGCACCAGGGGATCCTGCGTTGCTCAATGTGGATGCGTTTTTTCTGGCATTGGGTTTGCTCTATGAGGAACCTAACCTAGAGATTCAGGCTGAAAAAGCTTTATTGGCTCTCTCTCAGGGGCAAGATGAAGCAGAAATATATTGTCAGAAATTTCGGAAATGGTCGGTGCTTACTCAGTGGAATGAGTGCGCTCTGGCTGCAAAATTCAGAGATGGCGTTTCTGAGGCCATTAAAGACGTTATGGTGGGGTTCCCGGCGCCTACAGGTCTGAATGAGTCCATGACTATGGCTATTCAGATTGATCGGCGTTTACGGGAGCGCAAACCTGTGCACCATTTGGCGGTGTCTTCTGAACAGGCACCTGAGATAATGCAATGTGATAGAATTCAGTCCAGAAGTGAACGGCAAAATTATAGGCGGAAAAATGGATTGTGTTTTTATTGTGGTGATTCAGCTCATGTTATATCAGCATGCTCTAAACGCACAAAAAAGGTTGATAAGCCTGTTGCCATTGGTACTTTACAGTCTAAGTTCATTCTGTCTGTGACGCTGATTTGTTCATTATCATCCATTTCCGTCGATGCCTATGTGGATTCAGGCGCTGCCCTGAGTCTTATGGATTGGTCATTTGCCAATCGCTGTGGGTTTAGTCTGCAACCTCTGGAAGTTCCTATTCCTTTGAAAGGAATTGACTCTACACCTTTGGCTATGAATAAACCTCAGTACTGGACACAAGTGACCATGCGTATGACTCCCGTTCATCAGGAGGTGATTCGCTTCCTGGTACTGTATAATTTACATGATGTCTTAGTGCTTGGTCTGCCATGGTTACAAACTCATAACCCAGTCCTGGACTGGAAAACAATGTCTGTGTTAAGCTGGGGATGTCAGGGGGTTCATGATGATGCATCTCCGAGCCTAAGCTCAGTTCGCTTCCTCCTCACAGGGATTGCGATTGTGCTATAGATTTGATTCCTGGCAGTAAATTCCCTAACGGTCGTTTGTTCAATCTGTCAGTGCCAGAGCATACTGCTATGTGGAATTATGTTAAGGAGTCCTTGGAAAAGGGACATATCCGTCCATCTTCGTCCCCTTTGGGAGCAGGTTTTTTTTTGTGGCCAAAAAGGATGGTTCCTTGAGGCCTTGCATAGATTATCGTCTTTTGAATAAGATTACAGTCAAATATCAGTATCCTTTGCCATTGTTGACTGATTTGTTCGCTCGCATTAAGGGGGCTAAATGGTTCACTAAGATTGATCTTCGGGGTGCGTATAATCTTGTGCGGATAAGGCAGGGTGATGAGTGGAAAACCGCATTTAAAACGCCTGAGGGCCATTTCGAGTATTTGGTGATGCCTTTTGGACTTTCTAATGCTCCTTCTGTCTTCCAGTCTTTTATGCACGATATTTTCCGTGAATATCTGGATAAATTTATTATCGTGTATTTGGATGATGTTTTGTTTTTTTCTGATGACTGGGAGTCTCATGTTCAGCAAGTCAGGAAGGTGTTTCAGGTTCTGCGGGCCAATTCTTTGTTTGTAAAAGGTTCTAAATGTCTCTTTGGAGTCCAGAAGATTTCTTTTTTGGGGTATATTTTTTCCCCTTCTACTATTGAGATGGATCCCGTCAAGGTTCAGGCTATTTGTGACTGGACGCAGCCTATATCTCTTAAGAGTCTGCAGAAGTTCTTAGGCTTTGCTAATTTTTATCGTCGCTTCATAACTAATTTTTCTAGTGTTGTTAAGCCTTTGACGGATTTGACTAAAAAGGGTGCTGATGTTACTGATTGGTCTCCTGCGGCTGTGGAGGCCTTTCAGGAACTTAAGCGCCGGTTTTCTTCGGCTCCTGTGTTGCGTCAGCCAGATACGTCGCTTCCTTTTCAGGTTGAGGTTGATGCTTCCGAGATCGGAGCTGGGGCGGTTTTGTCACAGAGAAGCTCCGATGGCTCAGTGATGAAGCCATGTGCGTTCTTTTCTAGAAAATTTTCGCCCGCTGAACGGAATTATGATGTTGGTAATCGGGAGCTTTTGGCCATGAAGTGGGCATTTGAGGAGTGGCGTCATTGGCTTGAGGGTGCTAGACATCGTGTGGTGGTCTTGACTGATCACAAAAATCTGATGTACCTTGAGTCTGCCAAGTGTCTGAATCCTAGACAGGCTCGTTGGTCACTGTTTTTCTCCCGTTTCAATTTTGTGGTTTCGTACCTGCCAGGTTCAAAGAATGTGAAGGCGGATGCTCTTTCTAGGAGTTTTGTGCCTGACTCCCCTGGAAATTCGGAGCCCACTGGTATCCTTAGGGATGGGGTGATTTTGTCGGCTGTCTCCCCAGACTTGCGACGTGCTTTGCAGGAGTTTCAGGCGGATAAACCTGATCGTTGTCCGCCGGAAAGACTGTTTGTTCCGGATAATTGGACCAGTAGAGTCATCTCCGAGGTCCATTCTTCTGTGTTGGCAGGTCATCCTGGAATATTTGGTACTAGAGACTTGGTTGCCAGGTCTTTTTGGTGGCCTTCCTTGTCGAGGGATGTGCGTTCTTTCGTGCAGTCTTGTGGAGTTTGCGCTCGGGCTAAGCCTTGCTGTTCTCGGGCCAGTGGATTGTTGTCACCTTTGCCTATCCCGAAGAGACCTTGGACGCACATTTCCATGGACTTTATTTCGGATCTCCCTGTCTCTCAAAAAATGTCCGTCATAATGGTTGTGTGTGACCGCTTTTCTAAGATGGTTCATCTGGTACCCTTGCCTAAGTTACCTTCCTCCTCTGAGTTGGTCCCTCTGTTTTTTCAAAACGTGGTCCGTTTGCATGGCATTCCGGAGAACATCGTTTCTGACAGGGGATCCCAGTTTGTGTCTAGATTTTGGCGGACGTTCTGTGCTAAGATGGGCATTGATTTGTCCTTTTCGTCTGCATTCCATCCCCAGACGAATGGCCAGACAGAACGAACTAATCAGACTTTAGAAACTTATTTAAGGTGTTTTGTTTCTGCTGATCAAGATGACTGGGTTTCCTTTTTGCCGCTTGCCGAGTTTGCCCTTAATAATCGGGCTAGTTCTGCTACCTTGGTTTCTCCTTTCTTTTGTAATTCGGGGTTTCATCCTCGTTTTTCCTCTGGTCAGGTGGAGCCTTCTGATTGTCCTGGAGTGGACATGGTGGTGGATAGGTTGCATCGGATTTGGAGTCATGTGGTGGACAATTTGAAGTTGTCCCAGGAGAGGGCTCAGCAGTATGCTAATCGCCGTCGCCGCGTGGGTCCTCGACTTCTTGTTGGGGACTTGGTGTGGTTGTCTTCTCGTTTTGTTCCTATGAAGGTCTCTTCTCCTAAGTTCAAGCCTCGGTTCATCGGTCCCTATAGGATCTTGGAAATTCTTAACCCTGTGTCGTTTCGTTTGGATCTTCCGGCATCGTTTGCTATTCATAATGTGTTCCATCGGTCGTTGTTGCGGAAGTATGAGGTACCTGTTGTTCCTTCGCTTGAGCCTCCTGCTCCAGTGCTGGTGGAGGGTGAATTGGAGTATGTTGTGGAGAAGATCTTGGATTCTCGTGTTTCCAGACGGAAACTCCAGTATTTGGTCAAGTGGAAGGGTTATGGTCAGGAGGATAATTCTTGGGTGATTGCCTCTGATGTTCATGCTGCCGATTTGGTCCGTGCTTTTCATAGGGCTCATCCTGGTTGCCCTGGTGGTTCTCGTGAGGGTTCGGTGACCCCTCCTCAAGGGGGGGGTACTGTTGTGAGTTCTGTTTTTGGGCTCCCTCTGGTGGTTACTGATGGTACTGGGTGACTTGTGTTCTCTGCGGTCTCTGGTCTCCACCTGTTCCATCAGGTTATGGGAGTTTCCTATTTAACCTGGCTTTTTTGTCATTTCCTCGCCGGCTATCAATGTAATCAGCGTGTCTTTTCACCTCTGCTCCCTGCGTCTGTTATCTTCAGGACAAGCTAAGTTTTGATTTTCCTGTTCCACGTTTTGCTTTATTTTTTGTCTTAGTCCAGCTTGCAGATATGTGATTCCTTGCTGCTGGTAGCTCTAGTGGGCTGAAATTACTCCTCATGTTCCATGAGTTGGCACATGAGTTCAAGTAATTTCAGGATGGATTTTTGAAGGGTTTTTCGCTGACCGCGCAGTTCACTTTTGTATCCTCTGCTATCTAGCTTTAGCGGGCCTCATTTTTGCTGATTCTATTTTCATAACTACGTATGTGCTTTCCTCTCATTTCACCGTTATTACATGTGGGGGGCTGCTATTTCTGTGGGGTGTTTCTCTGGAGGCAAGTGAGGTCTGTGTTTCTTCTGATAGGGGAAGTTAATCCTTAGGCTGGCGCGAGACGTCTAGGAATCATCGTAGGCACGTTCCCCGGCTACTGCTAGTTGTGTGTTTAGGTTCAGGATCGCGGTCAGCTCAGGTTCCATCACCCTAGAGCTTGTTTTGTTTTTGTGCTTGTCCTTTTGTGATCCCCTGCCATTGGGATCATGACAGTATAGCCGGCCAAAAGAAAAAAAAAATTGGTCATCGTTTTGGCTGAAGTAGGAGGAAAAGTAGTCTGAGGAAGTTTTTTTTTTTTTTCCTCCTCTTAATCCTTGAATGGCTCTGACCTCAGCTGTTTATCATGGACGTCCAGAGTTTGGCTTCCAGCCTGAATAATCTTGCTGCTAAGGTTCAAAATATACAAGATTTTGTTGTACATACGCCTATGTCGGAACCTAGAATTCCTATTCCAGAGTTTTTTTCTGGAGATAGATCTAGTTTTCTGAATTTTAGGAACAATTGCAAGTTGTTTCTTTCCTTGAAATCTCGCTCCTCTGGAGACCCTGCTCAGCAGGTCAAGATTGTTATATCTTTCCTGCGGGGTGACCCTCAGAATTGGGCATTTGCATTGGCACCAGGGGATCCTGCGTTGCTCAATGTGGATGCGTTTTTTCTGGCATTGGGTTTGCTCTATGAGGAACCTAACCTAGAGATTCAGGCTGAAAAAGCTTTATTGGCTCTCTCTCAGGGGCAAGATGAAGCAGAAATATATTGTCAGAAATTTCGGAAATGGTCGGTGCTTACTCAGTGGAATGAGTGCGCTCTGGCTGCAAAATTCAGAGATGGCGTTTCTGAGGCCATTAAAGACGTTATGGTGGGGTTCCCGGCGCCTACAGGTCTGAATGAGTCCATGACTATGGCTATTCAGATTGATCGGCGTTTACGGGAGCGCAAACCTGTGCACCATTTGGCGGTGTCTTCTGAACAGGCACCTGAGATAATGCAATGTGATAGAATTCAGTCCAGAAGTGAACGGCAAAATTATAGGCGGAAAAATGGATTGTGTTTTTATTGTGGTGATTCAGCTCATGTTATATCAGCATGCTCTAAACGCACAAAAAAGGTTGATAAGCCTGTTGCCATTGGTACTTTACAGTCTAAGTTCATTCTGTCTGTGACGCTGATTTGTTCATTATCATCCATTTCCGTCGATGCCTATGTGGATTCAGGCGCTGCCCTGAGTCTTATGGATTGGTCATTTGCCAATCGCTGTGGGTTTAGTCTGCAACCTCTGGAAGTTCCTATTCCTTTGAAAGGAATTGACTCTACACCTTTGGCTATGAATAAACCTCAGTACTGGACACAAGTGACCATGCGTATGACTCCCGTTCATCAGGAGGTGATTCGCTTCCTGGTACTGTATAATTTACATGATGTCTTAGTGCTTGGTCTGCCATGGTTACAAACTCATAACCCAGTCCTGGACTGGAAAACAATGTCTGTGTTAAGCTGGGGATGTCAGGGGGTTCATGATGATGCATCTCCGAGCCTAAGCTCAGTTCGCTTCCTCCTCACAGGGATTGCGATTGTGCTATAGATTTGATTCCTGGCAGTAAATTCCCTAACGGTCGTTTGTTCAATCTGTCAGTGCCAGAGCATACTGCTATGTGGAATTATGTTAAGGAGTCCTTGGAAAAGGGACATATCCGTCCATCTTCGTCCCCTTTGGGAGCAGGTTTTTTTTTTGTGGCCAAAAAGGATGGTTCCTTGAGGCCTTGCATAGATTATCGTCTTTTGAATAAGATTACAGTCAAATATCAGTATCCTTTGCCATTGTTGACTGATTTGTTCGCTCGCATTAAGGGGGCTAAATGGTTCACTAAGATTGATCTTCGGGGTGCGTATAATCTTGTGCGGATAAGGCAGGGTGATGAGTGGAAAACCGCATTTAATACGCCTGAGGGCCATTTCGAGTATTTGGTGATGCCTTTTGGACTTTCTAATGCTCCTTCTGTCTTCCAGTCTTTTATGCACGATATTTTCCGTGAATATCTGGATAAATTTATTATCGTGTATTTGGATGATGTTTTGGTTTTTTCTGATGACTGGGAGTCTCATGTTCAGCAGGTCAGGAAGGTGTTTCAGGTTCTGCGGGCCAATTCTTTGTTTGTAAAAGGTTCTAAATGTCTCTTTGGAGTCCAGAAGATTTCTTTTTTGGGGTATATTTTTTCCCCTTCTACTATTGAGATGGATCCCGTCAAGGTTCAGGCTATTTGTGACTGGACGCAGCCTACATCTCTTAAGAGTCTGCAGAAGTTCTTAGGCTTTGCTAATTTTTATCGTCGCTTCATAACTAATTTTTCTAGTGTTGTTAAGCCTTTGACGGATTTGACTAAAAAGGGTGCTGATGTTACTGATTGGTCTCCTGCGGCTGTGGAGGCCTTTCAGGAACTTAAGCGCCGGTTTTCTTCGGCTCCTGTGTTGCGTCAGCCAGATACGTCGCTTCCTTTTCAGGTTGAGGTTGATGCTTCCGAGATCGGAGCGGGGGCGGTTTTGTCACAGAGAAGCTCCGATGGCTCAGTGATGAAGCCATGTGCGTTCTTTTCTAGAAAATTTTCGCCCGCTGAACGGAATTATGATGTTGGTAATCGGGAGCTTTTGGCCATGAAGTGGGCATTTGAGGAGTGGCGTCATTGGCTTGAGGGTGCTAGACATCGTGTGGTGGTCTTGACTGATCACAAAAATCTGATGTACCTTGAGTCTGCCAAGTGTCTGAATCCTAGACAGGCTCGTTGGTCACTGTTTTTCTCCCGTTTCAATTTTGTGGTTTCGTACCTGCCAGGTTCAAAGAATGTGAAGGCGGATGCTCTTTCTAGGAGTTTTGTGCCTGACTCCCCTGGAAATTCGGAGCCCACTGGTATCCTTAGGGATGGGGTGATTTTGTCGGCTGTCTCCCCAGACTTGCGACGTGCTTTGCAAGAGTTTCAGGCGGATAAACCTGATCGTTGTCCGCCGGAAAGACTGTTTGTTCCGGATAATTGGACCAGTAGAGTCATCTCCGAGGTCCATTCTTCTGTGTTGGCAGGTCATCCTGGAATATTTGGTACTAGAGACTTGGTTGCCAGGTCTTTTTGGTGGCCTTCCTTGTCGAGGGATGTGCGTTCTTTCGTGCAGTCTTGTGGAGTTTGCGCTCGGGCTAAGCCTTGCTGTTCTCGGGCCAGTGGATTGTTGTCACCTTTGCCTATCCCGAAGAGACCTTGGACGCACATTTCCATGGACTTTATTTCGGATCTCCCTGTCTCTCAAAAAATGTCCGTCATATGGGTTGTGTGTGACCGCTTTTCTAAGATGGTTCATCTGGTACCCTTGCCTAAGTTACCTTCCTCCTCTGAGTTGGTCCCTCTGTTTTTTCAAAACGTGGTCCGTTTGCATGGCATTCCGGAGAACATCGTTTCTGACAGGGGATCCCAGTTTGTGTCTAGATTTTGGCGGACGTTCTGTGCTAAGATGGGCATTGATTTGTCCTTTTCGTCTGCATTCCATCCCCAGACAAATGGCCAGACGGAACGAACTAATCAGACTTTAGAAACTTATTTAAGGTGTTTTGTTTCTGCTGATCAAGATGACTGGGTTTCCTTTTTGCCGCTTGCCGAGTTTGCCCTTAATAATTGGGCTAGTTCTGCTACCTTGGTTTCTCCTTTCTTTTGTAATTCGGGGTTTCATCCTCGTTTTTCCTCTGGTCAGGTGGAGCCTTCTGATTGTCCTGGAGTGGACATGGTGGTGGATAGGTTGCATCGGATTTGGAGTCATGTGGTGGACAATTTGAAGTTGTCCCAGGAGAGGGCTCAGCAGTATGCTAATCGCCGTCGCCGCGTGGGTCCTCGACTTCTTGTTGGGGACTTGGTGTGGTTGTCTTCTCGTTTTGTTCCTATGAAGGTCTCTTCTCCTAAGTTCAAGCCTCGGTTCATCGGTCCCTATAGGATCTTGGAAATTCTTAACCCTGTGTCGTTTCGTTTGGATCTTCCGGCATCGTTTGCTATTCATAATGTGTTCCATCGGTCGTTGTTGCGGAAGTATGAGGTACCTGTTGTTCCTTCGCTTGAGCCTCCTGCTCCAGTGCTGGTGGAGGGTGAATTGGAGTATGTTGTGGAGAAGATCTTGGATTCTCGTGTTTCCAGACGGAAACTCCAGTATTTGGTCAAGTGGAAGGGTTATGGTCAGGAGGATAATTCTTGGGTGATTGCCTCTGATGTTCATGCTGCCGATTTGGTCCGTGCTTTTCATAGGGCTCATCCTGGTCGCCCTGGTGGTTCTCGTGAGGGTTCGGTGACCCCTCCTCAAGGGGGGGGTACTGTTGTGAGTTCTGTTTTTGGGCTCCCTCTGGTGGTTACTGATGGTACTGGGTGACTTGTGTTCTCTGCGGTCTCTGGTCTCCACCTGTTCCATCAGGTTATGGGAGTTTCCTATTTAACCTGGCTTTTTTGTCATTTCCTCGCCGGCTATCAATGTAATCAGCATGTCTTTTCACCTCTGCTCCCTGCGTCTGTTATCTTCAGGACAAGCTAAGTTTTGATTTTCCTGTTCCACGTTTTGCTTTATATTTTGTCTTAGTCCAGCTTGCAGATATGTGATTCCTTGCTGCTGGTAGCTCTAGTGGGCTGAAATTACTCCTCATGTTCCATGAGTTGGCACATGAGTTCAAGTAATTTCAGGATGGATTTTTGAAGGGTTTTTCGCTGACCGCGCAGTTCACTTTTGTATCCTCTGCTATCTAGCTTTAGCGGGCCTCATTTTTGCTGATTCTATTTTCATAACTACGTATGTGCTTTCCTCTCATTTCACCGTTATTACATGTGGGGGGCTGCTATTTCTGTGGGGTGTTTCTCTGGAGGCAAGTGAGGTCTGTGTTTCTTCTGATAGGGGAAGTTAATCCTTAGGCTGGCGTGAGACGTCTAGGAATCATCGTAGGCACGTTCCCCGGCTACTGCTAGTTGTGTGTTTAGGTTCAGGATCGCGGTCAGCTCAGGTTCCATCACCCTAGAGCTTGTTTTGTTTTTGTGCTTGTCCTTTTGTGATCCCCTGCCATTGGGATCATGACAGGGTAGGGGGGGGTGCACAGAGGGTGGGAGGGCGGGGGGGAGATAAATCTTTATTTTAAACAGTATTATTCATATCTTCCCTGCAGCAAACGCTGCTGCAGGGAAGATATGAATCGCCGATTCCGCAGGCGCCGATTCCGGGAGCGGGACGAAGAAAATGGCGGCGGAAAGGAATCAGGTGGCGTAAGTAACAAATAGCTGTGGCATTGCCACAGCAATTTGTTACTTGCGCCACCTGATTCCTTTCCGCCGCCATTTTCTTCGTCCTCCTGCTGCCGGGATCAACGCCTGTGCAGTCTGCGCTTTCCGGCGCCATTTTCTTGAAGACACACTGCAGTGTGTGTTCAAGAAAATGGTGCAGGAAAGCGTGGACTGCGCAGGCGCCGATTCCGGCAGCAGGAGGACGAAGAAAATGGCGGCGGAAAGGAATGGCGTAAGTAACAAATTGCTGTTGCATGAAGTGCCACAGCATAATCAGGGTGCAAATATGTGCACGGTGTCCCCCTGCCCCCAACCCCCTGCTCCCGGCAGTCCGCTCCTACCGGCGCCATTTTTTTTTTCCTGACACTCTATAATGTAACTCTAGGAGCGTCGCACCTGCGCAGTCTATAAAGGCTTTGGACAGAGTGATGCTCCCAGAGTTATATTATATATGTATATATATATATATATTATTTCATACAGCGCTAGATAGGAGAAAAGCCGGTAATTCAATTGCCGGCTTTTCCTATCTCCTTCACAAACCCGACATGATATGAGACATGGTTTACATACAGTAAACCATCTCATATCCCTTTTTTTTGCATATTCCACACTACTAATGTTAGTAGTGTGTATGTGGAAAATTTGGGCGCTCTAGCTATTAAATTAAAGGGTTAAATCGCCAAAAAAATTGGCGTGGGCTCCCGCGCAATTTTCTCCACCAGAGTGGTAAAGCCAGTGACTGAGGGCAGATATTAATAGCCTGGAGAGGGTCCATGGTTCTTGGCCCCCCTGGCTAAAATCATCTGCCCCCAGCCACCCCAGAAAAGGCACATCTGGAAGATGCGCCTATTCTGGCACTTGGCCACTCTCTTCCCATTCCTGTATAGTGGTGGGATATGGGGTAATGAAGGGTTAATGTCACCTTGCTATTGTAAGATGACATTAAGCCAGATTATTTATGGAGAGGCGTCAATTATGACACCTATCCATTATTAATCCAATAGTATGAAATGGTTAAAAAACACACACACATTATTACAAAGTATTTTAATGAAATAAATACACAGGTTGTTGTAATATTTTATTATACTGGTAATCCACCTGAAGACCCTTGTCACCTGAAAAAAATGTAAACAAAACAAACAACAATATCCCATACCTTCCGTCGATCAGTCAAGTCCCACGCTGTAAATCCATCTGAAAGGGTTAACTAATTTTACAAGCATAAGCCTGCTAATGCAGCCGCCCCTGCCTGTAAAATCCCGGCAAATTAATGGAATGTAGGTGAATAACCTGTAGTTACCTCGAGTTGCGGTGATGCGCCCTCTGCTGGATGTCATCATATGATCTCGAGCCTGGGAAAATATTCTGAAAAGTTCTGTGCGGGCTGCTGGGGCTCTGTGCGGGCTGCCGGGGCTCTGTGCAGGCTTCCGGGGCTCTGTGCGGCCAGCCGGGGGTCTGTACGGGCCTGCCGGGGCTCTGTGCGGGCTGCCGGGGCTCTGTGCGGGCCTGCCGGGGGTCTGTATCGGGCTGCCGGGGCTCTGTTCAGCCTGCCGGGGCTCTGTGCGGCCTGCTGGGGCTCTGTGCGAACCAGAGTCCTGGTTCGTTGCAGTAATGTCATTCTTCCACTTGGAAGAGTGATGTTACATCTGAAGGCAATGAAGGAGATCTTCTGTTCAGGTATCACAGACACACACACACACACTTCACACTCCAGCCACCAGAGGGAGCAAAAGATTTTATCTATTAGGCCACTCCTCACATTAGGGTAAAACTGGTAGTTGGAGGGAAAGTTAGAGAGTTCCTGGCTGGGGACAGATGAGGAAAGGTCTCCCGGTCGAGCTGGCTAGAGCGATCTCTAGTAATATCCAGACTGAAGTCTGAGGAGGACAGAGGGCACACGGAGCTGTGCCTGCAACCCATGCGGCAGCATCCCAGGAAAGGACACGAAGCGAATTGTGCTGTAGTGAGTGAGAAAAGAAGTCATAGCAACAGGAGTGACACATTAGTGGGAGACCAGCTAGGAGCAGGCTGCCTCCCGCTGAAGCGCAGGACCGGTAGCCAGAACACCGAGGGAGTGAAGAGCTCTATGCCGTTACTTCAGACACTGGCAGGACAATTAATTCCAAGTTGGCTGTCCGACCTTTATACCTAAGAAGACACAGTGGCAATTTGTGGGGGCCTGTTGTGAATTCTGTGGCTGAATTCACTCCTGTGGTCACAAGTGGTACTGCAGCTTCTGAGCTTCCTCCCTCAGGTGTTCTGGTGAGCTCGTTAACTGCTTCATTACTTAACTCCGCCTGATGCTGCTATCCTTGCTCCTTGTCAATGTTTCAGTGTTGGATCTGAGCTTCTCCTGATTGTTCCTGTGACCTGCTGCTCTGTATAGCTAAGTGCTTTTTGCTTTTTTGTTGCTTTTTTTTCTGTCCAGCTTGTCTTTTGTTTTGCTGGAAGCTCTGAGACGCAAAGGGTGTACCGCCGTGCCGTTAGTTCGGCACGGTGGGGTTTTTTTGCCCCCTTTGCGTGGTTTTGCTTTAGGGTTTTTTGTAGACTGCAAAGTTCGCTTTACTGTCCTCGCTCTGTCCTAGAATATCGGGCCCCACTTTGCTGAATCTATTTCATCCCTACGTTTTGTCTTTTCATCTTACTCACAGTCATTATATGTGGGGGGCTGCCTTTTCCTTTGGGGAATTTCTCTGGGGCAAGTCAGGCCTATTTTTCTATCTTCAGGCTAGCTAGTTTCTTAGGCTGTGCCGAGTTGCCTAGGTAGTTGTTAGGCGCAATCCACAGCCGCTTTTAGTTGTGTTTAGGATAGGATCAGGTGTGCAGTCTACAGAGTTTCCACGTCTCAGAGCTCGTTCTTGTATTTTTGGGTATTTGTCAGATCACTGTGTGCGCTCTGATCGCTAAGCACACTCTGTTTCTGGATTGCCTTCATAACACCTGTCATTAGCAAACATAACAGTACAAGGAGCCCAACTAATGATTCTCAATAGAGGGAAAGAAAAAGTTCTGACATCATTTTTTTTTTTTTTTCTGCTCTGTGTTCACTTTTTTTTTTTCCCCCTAGACATTTGGGTGATTCTGGACACAGGTGTGGACATGGATATTCAGGGTCTGTGCTCTTCAATGGATAATCTCGTTATAAATGTACAAAAAATTCAAGATACTATTGATCAGAAATCTATGTTAGAACCAAGAATTCCTATTCCTGATTTGTTTTTTGGAGATAGAACTAAGTTTCTAAGTTTCAAAAATAATTGTAAGCTATTTCTGGCCTTGAAACCTCATTCTTCTGGTAATCCTATTCAACAGGTTTTGATTATTACCGTATATACTCGAGTATAAGCCGAGATTTTCAGCCCATTTTTTTGGGCTGAAAGTCCCCCTCTCGGCTTATACTCGAGTCATATACCCGGGTGTCAGCAGGGGAGGGGGAGCGGGGGCTGTGTAGTCATACTTACCTGCTCCCAGCGCGGTCCCTGCAGTCCCTGGCTTCTCCGGCGCTGCAGATTCTTCCTGCACTGAGCGGTCACATGGCACCGCTCATTACAGAAATGAATAGGCAGCTCCACCCCCATAGGGGAGGAGCCGCATATTCATTGCTGTAAATGATCGGTGCCATGTGACCGCTCAATTACAGGAAGGAGCTGCAGCGCCGGAGAAGCCAGGGACTGCAGGGACCGCGCCGCAGCAGGTAAGGGGAGCGCAGCGCTATAATTACCTGCTCCTCGCTCCGGCTCCGTCTGCAGCGTCCTCTAGCAGTGACGCTCAGGTTAGAGGGCGCTGTGACGTAGTCAGTGCGCGCCCTCTGCTGAGCGTCAGTGCTGGAGACGGAGCCGCAGAGGAGCAGGTAATTATTGAAAGCGCTGGCGTCCTGAGAAGAGAGGTGAGTATGTGATTTTTTTTTTTTTATGGCAGCACCAGCAGCATTCTAAGGAGCACCTATGGGGCCATAAAGGTGCAGAGCATATAAAGGGCACAGCATTATAAGGAGCACCTATGGGGCCATAAAGGTGCAGAGCATATAAGGGGCACAGCATTCTAAGGAGCACCTATGGGGCCATAAAGGTGCAGAGCATATAAGGGGCACAGCATTATAAGGAGCACCTATGGGGCCATAAAGGTGCAGAGCATATATGGGGCACAGCATTATAAGGAGCACCTATGGGGCCATAAAGGTGCAGAGCATATATGGGGCACAGCATTATAAGGAGCACCTATGGGGCCATAAAGGTGCAGAGCATATAAGGGGCACAGCATTCTAAGGAGCACCTATGGGGCCATAAAGGTGCAGAGCATATATGGGGCACAGCATTATAAGGAGCACCTATGGGGCCATAAAGGTGCAGAGCATATATGGGGCACAGCATTATAAGGAGCACCTATGGGGCCATAAAGGTGCAGAGCATATATGGGGCACAGCATTATAAGGAGCACCTATGGGGCCATAAAGGTGCAGAGCATATAAGGGGCACAGCATTATAAGGAGCACCTATGGGGCCATAAAGGTGCAGAGCATATATGGGGCACAGCATTATAAGGAGCACCTATGGGGCCATAAAGGTGCAGAGCATATATGGGGCACAGCATTATAAGGAGCACCTATGGGGCCATAAAGGTGCAGAGCATATAAGGGGCACAGCATTCTAAGGAGCACCTATGGGGCCATAAAGGTGCAGAGCATATAAGGGGCACAGCATTATAAGGAGCACCTATGGGGCCATAAAGGTGCAGAGCATAAATGGGGCACAGCATTATAAGGAGCACCTATGGGGCCATAAAGGTGCAGAGCATATATGGGGCACAGCATTATAAGGAGCACCTATGGGGCCATAAAGGTGCAGAGCATAAATGGGGCACAGCATTATAAGGAGCACCTATGGGGCCATAAAGGTGCAGAGCATATAAGGGGCACAGCATTATAAGGAGCACCTATGGGGCCATAAAGGTGCAGAGCATATAAGGGGCACAGCATTATAAGGAGCACCTATGGGGCCATAAAGGTGCAGAGCATATATGGGGCACAGCATTATAAGGAGCACCTATGGGGCCATAAAGGTGCAGAGCATATATGGGGCACAGCATTATAAGGAGCACCTATGGGGCCATAAAGGTGCAGAGCATATATGGGGCACAGCATTATAAGGAGCACCTATGGGGCCATAAAGGTGCAGAGCATATATGGGGCACAGCATTATAAGGAGCACCTATGGGGCCATAAAGGTGCAGAGCATATATGGGGCACAGCATTATAAGGAGCACCTATGGGGCCATAAAGGTGCAGAGCATATATGGGGCACAGCATTATAAGGAGCACCTATGGGGCCATAAAGGTGCAGAGCATATATGGGGCACAGCATTATAAGGAGCACCTATGGGGCCATAAAGGTGCAGAGCATAAATGGGGCACAGCATTATAAGGAGCACCTATGGGGCCATAAAGGTGCAGAGCATATAAGGGGCACAGCATTATAAGGAGCACCTATGGGGCCATAAAGGTGCAGAGCATATATGGGGCACAGCATTATAAGGAGCACCTATGGGGCCA
Source organism: Ranitomeya imitator (assembly GCF_032444005.1). Classification (NCBI taxonomy): domain Eukaryota; kingdom Metazoa; phylum Chordata; class Amphibia; order Anura; family Dendrobatidae; genus Ranitomeya; species Ranitomeya imitator. Next base: position 447,607,395 of record NC_091287.1, on the reverse strand, counting down.
TAAAGGTGCAGAGCATATATGGGGCACAGCATTATAAGGAGCACCTATGGGGCCATAAAGGTGCAGAGCATAAATGGGGCACAGCATTATAAGGAGCACCTATGGGGCCATAAAGGTGCAGAGCATATAAGGGGCACAGCATTATAAGGAGCATCTATGGGGCCATAAAGGTGCAGAGCATATATGGGGCACAGCATTATAAGGAGCACCTATGGGGCCATAAAGGTGCAGAGCATATAAGGGGCACAGCATTATAAGGAGCACCTATGGGGCCATAAAGGTGCAGAGCATATATGGGGCACAGCATTATAAGGAGCACCTATGGGGCCATAAAGGTGCAGAGCATATATGGGGCACAGCATTATAAGGAGCACCTATGGGGCCATAAAGGTGCAGAGCATATATGGGGCACAGCATTATAAGGAGCACCTATGGGGCCATAAAGGTGCAGAGCATATAAGGGGCACAGCATTATAAGGAGCACCTATGGGGCCATAAAGGTGCAGAGCATATATGGGGCACAGCATTATAAGGAGCACCTATGGGGCCATAAAGGTGCAGAGCATATATGGGGAACAGCATTATAAGGAGCACCTATGGGGCCATAAAGGTGCAGAGCATAAATGGGGCACAGCATTATAAGGAGCACCTATGGGGCCATAAAGGTGCAGAGCATATATGGGGCACAGCATTATAAGGAGCACCTATGGGGCCATAAAGGTGCAGAGCATAAATGGGGCACAGCATTATAAGGAGCACCTATGGGGCCATAAAGGTGCAGAGCATATAAGGGGCACAGCATTATAAGGAGCACCTATGGGGCCATAAAGGTGCAGAGCATATATGGGGCACAGCATTATAAGGAGCACCTATGGGGCCATAAAGGTGCAGAGCATAAATGGGGCACAGCATTATAAGGAGCACCTATGGGGCCATAAAGGTGCAGAGCATATATGGGGCACAGCATTATAAGGAGCACCTATGGGGCCATAATCAAAGGTGCAGAGCATATATGGCACAGCATTATAAGGGACATCTATGGGGCCATAATCAACGGTGCAGAGCATTCTATATAGCACAGTTGTATATGGAGCATCTATGGGGCAATAATGAACGGTATGGAGCATCTATTTTTATTTTTGAAATTCACCGGTAAATGCTGCATTTTCTACCCTAGGCTTATACTCGAGTCAATAAGTTTTCCCAGTTTTTTGTGGCAAAATTAGGGGGGTCGGCTTATACTCGAGTATATACGGGGTATTTCTTTTTTGCGCGGCGACCCTCAAGACTGGGCATTTTCTCTTGCGCCAGGAGACCCTGCATTGAGTAGTGTCGATGCGTTTTTCCTGGCGCTCGGATTGCTGTACGATGAGCCTAATTCAGTGGATCAGGCTGAGAAAAATTTGCTGGCTTTGTGCCAGGGTCAGGATGATATAGAAGTATATTGTCAGAAATTTAGGAAATGGTCAGTACTCACTCTGTGGAATGAATCTGCGCTGGCAGCTTTTTTCAGAAAGGGTCTCTCTGAGGCTCTTAAGGATGTCATGGTGGGATTTCCTATGCCTGCTGGTTTGAATGAGTCTTTGTCTTTGGCCATTCAGATCGGTCGACGCTTGCGCGAGCGTAAATCTGTGCACCATTTGGCGGTACTGCCTGAGGTTAAACCTGAGCCTATGCAGTGCGATAGGACTATGACTAGAGTTGAACGGCAGGAATACAGACGTCTGAATGGTCTGTGTTTCTACTGTGGTGATTCCACTCATGCTATTTCTGATTGTCCTAAGCGCACTAAGCGGTCCGCTAGGTCTGCCGTCATTGGTACTGTACAGTCCAAATTCCTTCTGTCCATTACCTTGATATGCTCTTTGTCGTCGTTTTCTGTCATGGCGTTTGTGGATTCGGGCGCTGCCCTGAATCTGATGGATTTGGATTATGCTAAACGTTGTGGGTTTTTCTTGGAGCCTTTGCGGTGTCCTATTCCATTGAGAGGAATTGATGCTACACCTTTGGCCAAGAATAAACCTCAATACTGGGCCCAGCTGACCATGTGCATGGCTCCTGCACATCAGGAAGTTATTCGCTTTCTGGTGTTGCATAATCTGCATGATGTGGTCGTGTTGGGGTTGCCATGGCTACAAACCCATAATCCAGTATTGGATTGGAATTCCATGTCGGTATCCAGCTGGGGTTGTCAGGGGGTACATGGTGATGTTCCATTTTTGTCGATTTCGTCATCCACCCCTTCTGAGGTCCCAGAGTTCTTGTCTGATTATCAGGATGTATTTGAAGAGCCCAAGTCCGATGCTCTACCTCCGCATAGGGATTGTGATTGTGCTATCAATTTGATTCCTGGTAGTAAATTCCCTAAAGGTCGATTATTTAATTTATCCGTGCCCGAACACGCCGCTATGCGCAGTTATGTGAAGGAATCCCTGGAGAAGGGACATATTCGCCCATCGTCATCACCACTGGGAGCAGGGTTCTTCTTTGTAGCCAAGAAGGATGGTTCGCTGAGACCGTGTATTGATTACCGCCTTCTTAATAAGATCACTGTTAAATTTCAGTATCCCTTGCCATTGTTATCTGACTTGTTTGCTCGGATTAAGGGGGCTAGTTGGTTCACTAAGATAGATCTTCGTGGTGCGTATAATCTGGTGAGAATCAGGCAAGGAGATGAATGGAAAACTGCATTCAATACGCCCGAGGGTCATTTTGAGTATCTAGTGATGCCGTTCGGACTTGCCAATGCTCCATCTGTGTTTCAGTCTTTTATGCATGACATCTTCCGTGAGTATCTGGATAAATTCCTGATTGTTTACTTGGATGACATTTTGATCTTCTCAGATGATTGGGAGTCTCATGTGAAGCAGGTCAGAATGGTTTTTCAGGTCCTGCGTGCTAACTCTTTGTTTGTGAAGGGATCAAAGTGTCTCTTCGGTGTGCAGAAAGTTTCATTTTTGAGGTTCATCTTTACCCCTTCTACTATCGAGATGGATCCAGTTAAGGTCCAAGCCATCCAGGATTGGATTCAGCCGACATCTCTGAAAAGTCTGCAAAAGTTCCTGGGCTTTGCTAATTTTTATCGTCGCTTCATCTGTAATTTTTCTAGCATTGCCAAACCATTGACCGATTTGACCAAGAAGGGTGCTGATTTGGTTAATTGGTCTTCTGCTGCTGTGGAAGCTTTTCAGGAGTTGAAGCGTCGTTTTTGTTCTGCCCTTGTGTTGTGTCAGCCAGATGTTTCTCTTCCGTTCCAGTTGGAGCAGGGGCGGTTTTGTCATAGAGAGGTTCTGATTGCTCAGTGATGAAACCATGTGCTTTCTTTTCCAGGAAGTTTTCGCCCGCTGAGCGTAATTATGATGTGGGCAATCGAGAGTTGCTGGCCATGAAGTGGGCATTCGAGGAGTGGCGTCATTGGCTTGAAGGAGCTAAGCATCGCGTGGTGGTATTGACTGATCATAAGAACTTGACTTATCTCGAGTCTGCCAAGCGCTTGAATCCTAGACAGGCCCGTTGGTCGTTATTTTTTGCCCGCTTCGACTTTGTGATTTCGTACCTTCCGGGCTCTAAAAATGTGAAGGCGGATGCTCTGTCTAGGAGTTTTGTGCCCGACTCTCCGGGTTTATCTGAGCCAGCGGGTATCCTCAAGGAAGGAGTCATTGTGTCTGCCATCTCCCCTGATTTGCGGCGGGTGCTGCAAAAATTTCAGGCGAATAAACCTGATCGTTGTCCAGCAGAGAAACTGTTCGTCCCTGATAGGTGGACTAATAAACTTATCTCTGAACTTCATTGTTCGGTGTTGGCTGGTCATCCTGGAATCTTTGGTACCAGAGAGTTAGTGGCTAGATCCTTCTGGTGGCCATCTCTGTCACGGGATGTACGTACTTTTGTGCAGTCCTGTGGGATTTGTGCTAGGGCTAAGCCCTGCTGTTCTCGTGCCAGTGGGTTGCTTTTGCCCTTGCCGGTCCCAAAGAGGCCTTGGACACATATTTCGATGGATTTCATTTCTGACCTTCCCGTTTCTCAAAAGATGTCAGTCATTTGGGTGGTCTGTGATCGCTTTTCTAAAATGGTCCATCTGGTGCCCTTGGCTAAATTGCCTTCCTCCTCTGATTTGGTACCTTTGTTCTTTCAGCATGTGGTTCGGTTGCATGGCATTCCTGAGAATATTGTTTCTGACAGAGGTTCCCAGTTTGTTTCAAGGTTTTGGCGAGCCTTTTGTGGTAGGATGGGCATTGACCTATCCTTTTCCTCGGCTTTCCATCCTCAGACTAATGGCCAGACCGAACGAACCAATCAGACCTTGGAAACATATCTGAGATGTTTTGTTTCTGCAGACCAGGATGATTGGGTGTCCTTTTTGCCGTTGGCTGAGTTCGCCCTTAATAATCGGGCCAGCTCGGCTACCTTGGTTTCTCCATTTTTTTGCAATTCTGGGTTCCATCCTCGTTTCTTTTCAGGACAGGTTGAGTCTTCGGACTGTCCTGGTGTGGATTCTGTGGTGGATAGGTTGCAGCAGATCTGGACTCAGGTACTGGACAATTTGATCTTGTCCCAGGAGAAAGCTCAACTTTTCGCTAATCGCAGACGCCATGTGGGTCCCCGACTTCGTGTTGGGGATCTGGTTTGGTTATCTTCTCGTCATATTCCTATGAAGGTTTCCTCTCCTAAATTTAAACCTCGTTTTATTGGTCCGTATAGGATTTCTGAGGTTCTCAATCCTGTGTCTTTTCGTTTGACCCTCCCAGACTCCTTTTCCATACATAATGTATTCCATAGGTCGTTGTTGCGGAGATACGTGTTACCTATGGTTCCATCTGTTGAGCCTCCTGCCCCGGTTTTGGTGGAGGGGGAATTGGAGTATATTGTGGAGAAGATTTTGGATTCTCGTGTTTCTAGACGGAAACTCCAGTATCTGGTTAAATGGAAGGGTTATGCTCAGGAAGATAATTCCTGGGTTTTTGCCTCTGATGTTCATGCTTCCGATCTTGTTCGTGCCTTTCATGCGGCTCATCCTGGTCGGCCTGGGGGCTCTGGTGAGGGTTCGGTGACCCCTCCTCAAGGGGGGGGGTACTGTTGTGAATTCTGTGGCTGAATTCACTCCTGTGGTCACAAGTGGTACTGCAGCTTCTGAGCTTCCTCCCTCAGGTGTTCTGGTGAGCTCGTTAACTGCTTCATTACTTAACTCCGCCTGATGCTGCTATCCTTGCTCCTTGTCAATGTTTCAGTGTTGGATCTGAGCTTCTCCTGATTGTTCCTGTGACCTGCTGCTCTGTATAGCTAAGTGCTTTTTGCTTTTTTGTTGCTTTTTTTTCTGTCCAGCTTGTCTTTTGTTTTGCTGGAAGCTCTGAGACGCAAAGGGTGTACCGCCGTGCCGTTAGTTCGGCACGGTGGGTTTTTTTTGCCCCCTTTGCGTGGTTTTGCTTTAGGGTTTTTTGTAGACTGCAAAGTTCGCTTTACTGTCCTCGCTCTGTCCTAGAATATCGGGCCCCACTTTGCTGAATCTATTTCATCCCTACGTTTTGTCTTTTCATCTTACTCACAGTCATTATATGTGGGGGGCTGCCTTTTCCTTTGGGGAATTTCTCTGGGGCAAGTCAGGCCTATTTTTCTATCTTCAGGCTAGCTAGTTTCTTAGGCTGTGCCGAGTTGCCTAGGTAGTTGTTAGGCGCAATCCACAGCCGCTTTTAGTTGTGTTTAGGATAGGATCAGGTGTGCAGTCTACAGAGTTTCCACGTCTCAGAGCTCGTTCTTGTATTTTTGGGTATTTGTCAGATCACTGTGTGCGCTCTGATCGGTAAGCACACTGTGTTTCTGGATTGCCTTCATAACACCTGTCATTAGCAAACATAACAGGGGCCGGGGCGTCTCTAGGGTCCCTATAAAAAGCCTCAGGCCATCAGTCATACGGGTTTTGTTCTATCCGCACCATCTGGGGAACAGTGAGAGGAGTAACCACAGTGAGGACCTTATGGTAGCTTATGCAAGTAGGGACCTACTGTGTTACTGTGCGCTAGGGGAAGGCTATTGAATTCCTCCTGGACAAGGGGACTCTGGATATTGCCTTCAGACCGGATGGACTCTGCCTACCCTGTGGTCCCTACACTGGACTGTGGATGCTGAAGCCTTCAGTAAAGGTAAAGAGACTGCAACCTTGTGTCCTTGCTATTTCCTGCGCCTTACAACATCCACCATCCACTATCTACACTCTGGGAAGCCCTGGGGATACACTTCATCTGTGGGAAGGTATACCATCTAGCTGCCATAACATCACCCCAGTGGACCCCTAAGCAGCGTTGGTCACCCTGACCGAATACCACAGGTGGCGTCACGAACACTATCTCTATAAACTGTACACCTTTAATTGGAAGCCCCTCAAAGGGCCACGGACCGGGTCTGGCCACCGTGACATCCCCATCGACTGCAGAAAGGGGGCCCGGATTCGAGTACCCCATTGCCCTACACGTGGGGGAGATCCACATACATACTACATACATACTACATACATACTACATACATACTACATACTACATGTATACTACATACATACTTCATACAGTACATGCATACATTTCATACAATATATACATACAGAAATACAGTACATATAACATAGATTACATACTCACCATTACTTGTCATTTTGATCCCCGAAGCCATTGTCATCTGTAAAAAAGATTAAAATAACAAACAACCAATATACTCCCTGATCCGCAGAAATCCACGAGTGTCCCACGATGATCTCCCATGAAGAACGGCAGCATCAGCTGATGCGACCACTCTCCAGGGGCTCCAGGAACAAAATGACGGGAGGAAGGTATCCTTCCGCACTGTATTCCTCTGCGGCTATAAAAAAATAGTCCCTAGTCTCACTTTTGGCATTGCTGTGTGAGAAATTTTCCCACGCAACAATTGTCATAAAGTGAGACTTTGAACTCTAGTAACCTCAGTGATGCACGGCAGGAGCCATTGTCTCCTGTCAGTGTGTCACTGAGGTTCCTATAGAGCAATGACATCACCCGATGTCACTGTTCTATAGGGGAGATTGTCGTGGGACACTCGTTAATTGGACTACGGCAGACAGGTAGTATACGGTTTATTATTTTACGTTTTTTGCAGGCACTGAAGTATGGTAAGTATGGTTAAATGAAGAATATTAAAATACTTTTTTCCTAATGTGTGCGTGTTTTATTAACCCTTTATTACTATTGGATTAATAATGAATAGGCGTCTTATTGACGTCTCTCCGTTATTAACCCGGCTTCATGTCACCTTACAATAGCAAGGTGACATTAACCCCTTATTACCCCATACCCCACCGCTACACAGGAGTGGGAAGAGAGGGGCTAAGTGCCGGAATTGTCGCATCTTACAGATGCGCCATTTCTGGGTCGGCTGCGGATTGGTATTTGTAGCCGGGGGGGGGGGGGGGCAATATCCATGGCCCCTCTCTAGGCTATGAATATCAGCCCGCAGCTGTCTGCGTAGCCTTTGTGGCCATAAAATATAGGGTGACCCCACGTCATTTTTTTGGGGGGTCCCCCTATTTTAATAGCCAGTAAAAGCTATGCAGACTGCTGAGGGCTGATATTCATAGCAGGCTACAAATATTGGCCCCCGGCCATCGGCTTTCTCCCTCTGGCGCAGAAAATTGCGCAGGAGCCCATGCCGTTTTTTTCCATTTTTTTTTTAATTCAACGCTCAATAAGGCACATTTCACACTTGCGTCGGTACGGGTCCGTCGCAATGCGTCGGGCCGACGTACCAACGCACGTTGTGAAATCTGTGCACGACATGGGCAGCGGATGCAGTTTTTCAACACATCTGCTGCCCATTCTGAAGTCCGGGGAGGAGGGGCGGAGTTTCTGCCGCGCATGGGCGGTAGAAAATGGCGGACGCGACAGACAAAAAAAGTTCACTTGAATGTTTTTTCATGCCGACGGTCCGCCAGAACACGACGGATCTGTTGCACGACGGACGCGACGTGTGGCCATCCGTCACGATCCGTCGCTAATACAAGTCTATGGGTAATAAAACGCATCCTGCAAGCACATTTGCAGGATCTGTTTTTTTCCCAAAACGACGGATTGCTAAAAGCGCAAGTGTGAAAGTAGCCTTAGAAACATCGGCCTTTCTATTATATATCTATGGATATATCTATCTATAGTTATATTTATAGATAGATATATCTATAGATACAAAGATGTATCCATCCATATATCTGGCTGCTTTCACACATCAGGTTTTTGCCGTCAGGCACAATCCGGCAAGTTTTGAAAAAAACAGATTATTAATCCAATAGTAATAAAGGGTTAATAAAACACACACACATTAGGAAAAAAGTATTTTAATATTCTTCATTTAACCATACTTGCCATACTTCAGCGCCTGCAAAAAACGTAAAATAATAAACCGTATACTACTTGTCCACCATAGTCCAATTAATAACGAGTGTCCCACGACGATCTCCCCTACAGAACAGTGACATCGGGTGATGTCACTGCTCTATAGGACCCTCAGTAACACACTGACAGGAGAGAATGGCTCCTGCAGTGCATCACTGAGAGGTTACTAGAGTTCAAAGTTTAATTTTATGGCAATTGCTGCGTGGGAAAATTTCTCACATAGCAATGCCAAAAGTGAGACTAGGGACTATTTTTTTTTTCAGCGGTGGAGGAATACAGTGCGGAAGGATACCTTCCTCCCGTCATTGTGTTCCTGGAGCCCCTGGAGAGCGGTTGTATTAGCTGATGCTGCCATTCTCCACGGGAAATCATCGTGGGACTCGTGGACTTCTGCGGACAGGGAGTATATTGGTTGTTTTTTATTTTAATATTTTTTACAGGTGACACAGGCTTCGGGGATCAAAATGACAAGTAATGGTGAGTATGAAGTCTATGTTTAATGTACTGTATGTCTGTATGTATGTATAGTATGTAATGTATGAATGTACTGTATAGAGTATGTTTGGAGTATGTATGGAGTATGTATGTGTTTGTTTTTTTCATTCAACTCATTAGCTGGATGATAGGACTACTACTGTCCCATCATTGGCTAATGTGTCAATCACTGTAGCAGGCATCGTCTGATGGGACTTGTAGTCCTATCGGACGATGCCTGCACACATGCACAGACCCCCGGCAGCCCGCACAGAGCCCGGCAGCCCGAACAGAGCCCCGGCAGGCTTGCACAGAGTCCCGGCAGCCCGCACAGAGTCCCGGCAGCCCGCACAGAGCCCAGGCAGCCCGCACAGAGCCCCGGCAGGCCCGTACACATCCCCGGCAGGCCCGCACAGACCCCGCCCGCGCACCGCCCACACTCTTCCCCCCTCCGGAACAGGATGTAGAAGGAAAGAAAGGGCTTATTTACATTCCGATATTTGTATCCCATATACTTGCATTGGTATCGGGTATCGGCGATATCTGATATTTTTTGGATATCGGCCGATCCAATCCGATACCGATACTTCTAGATATTGGAAGGTGTCGCTCAACACTAATTATGGGTTATAGTTAAATTAGTGACCAAATGTACAATTGGTGGAGAAAGGTTGAACTTGATGGACCTAGGTCATTTTCAACCTATGTAACTATGTAACTTGTGGTGAGCAGCATCAACTTTTCTTCTGGTGTCATAATAGCAGGTAGATTTACTAACACACAAGTCTTTAAGGCCCGACAAAACATGTTGTATGAAAATGAATGGTATCTGGTGTTTCTGGGAAAGGTAATCCTTGATGTTATATAGCCAGAGGCGTAGCTAGAGCTTTTGCCGCCCGGGGCTGTTCCCGAGTTTGGCGCCCCCCCCCCCTCCCCGGCTCAATACACACAAAGGTTACCAAAAACGGTTTTCCTGTTTTGTAGAACTTAAACTGGGCCTAATGGTGTCACCCCCACATGCCACACCTGTGACTTAATACCACCACACCATGACCAGGCCACATAGTGACCGAATAATACTACATACAAGGGACAAATACCACAACACCATTTCCAGACCACATATTACCACCACATAGTGACTGAATACTACAATACTGATCAGTAATAAAAAAAAAAACACAATACTATCACCATAAGTGCCAGTATTCACAGGAGATCTGTACTTAGTATGCAGTGTCTGTGTAGAGGTAATACAGAGATCACTGGTGACATTATACACAGGACCTCTATATAGTATACAGTGTATAGTGTCAGTGTATAGGTAACACTGACTCACCAGTGACGTCTCTAGGTGAAGTCCTTCATCTTTCATCCAGCACAGACCGCCATCATTCCTTCCAGCCAGGACTCGTTTCTGCAGGAAATAACACAGTTATCTCGAGCTCCGCTTGCAGAACACATTACTTAATTTTTCACAACTTCTACATTACATCACATGAAGAAAAAAAGGTGATATAGTGTCACTCTGCACAGTAACAGGACCGCCCCCCCATTTAAAACAGTACACTCAAAAAATAAAATAAATACATCACTGCAGTAATAATATCCCTTAATTAGCCCCTATGGTAATAATATTCCCCACCCTGGCCCCGTTTCTCATTCCTGGCTCCAGCCATATGTTCTCGCATCCTGCCCTCATGAGTATCCATTCTGCCCCATATGATCTCCCCATCCTGCCCCACCAGCCTCCATCGTATCCGTCCTGCCCCATGATCCAATCCTGCCCCGTGTCTCCAATCATGCCCCGTATCTACATTCTGCCCATGCCTCAAGTCCTGCCCCCAGTGTGTCCAGCATATTACCCCCATGTTGTCCAGCAATCTGCCCCAGTGTGTCCAGCATATTACCCCCAGTGTGTCCAGCAATCTGCCCCAGTATGTCCAGCACTGCCCCCAGTGTGTCCAGCAATCTGCCCCAGTGTCCAGCCTTTCCCCAGTGTGTCCAGCAGTCTGCCCCAGTGTGTCCAGCATATTACCACCAGTGTCCAGCATTGCCCCAGTGTGTCCAGCATATTACCCCCAGTGTGTCCAGCAATCTGCCCCAGTGTCCAGCATTGCCCCAGTGTGTCCAGAAGTCTGCCCCAGGGTCTCCAGCATTGCCTCAATGTGTCCAGAAATCTGCCCCATGGTCTCCTGTATTGCCCCAGTGTGTCCAGCATTCTGCCCCATGGTCTCCAGTATTGCCCCGGTGTATCCAGCAATCTGCCCCATGGTCTCCTGTATTGCCCCAGTGTGTCCAGCAATCTGCCCCATGGTCTCCAGTATTGCCCCAGTGTGTCCAGCAATCTGCCCCATGGTCTCCTGTATTGCCCCAGTGTGTCCAGCAATCTGCCCCATGGTCTCCTGTATTGCCCCAGTGTGTCCAGCATTCTGCCACATGGTCTCCTGTATTGCCCCAGTGTGTCCAGCATTCTGCCCCATGGTCTCCAGTATTGCCCCAGTGTGTCCAGCAATCTGCCCCATGGTCTCCTGTATTGCCCCAGTGTGTCCAGCAATCTGCCCCATGGTCTCATGTATTGCCTTAGTGTGTCCAGCAATCTGCCCCATGGTCTCATGTATTGCCCCAGTGTGTCCAGCAATCTGCCCCATGGTCTCCAGCATTGCCCCAGCCCCAGACAGTGAGACATAAAGAAAAAAAAAAAAAAGTAAAATCCTCACCTCTCCCGTTCCTAGCGCAGGTCCGGTGCAGTCAGCGTCTCTCCGGCTCTGCGACGCTCAGGACAGAGAGGCAGAGCGGCGCGCACAGTAGTGACGTCATCGCGCCCTCTGCTCTGAGACGTCGCAGAGTCAGAGGACGCTGCAGCTGCCGGCGCCGCAGGAACCAGGAGAGGTGAGTATAGAGCGGGGGGCGGGGTCCGGTGGTGGGGGGAGCTGGCCCTGGTCGTGGCGGCGGACGGCGCCGCCCGAAGATTTAAAGGGGCGTCTTTTTTTTTTTTTTTTCTTCTGCAGCGCCGGCCGCCCCCCGCATTGTGCCGCCCGGGGCGGACCGCCCCCCCCGCACCGCCCTTCCTACGCCACTGTATATAGCAAGTTACATTTTAAAAAGAGAAAATAATATTAAAATGTCCTCAATATGTTAAATTATTAAAGTCTTTTTGAATCTTTCAGCAAATTGTTGCTACTTAATTTGACAGCAGCACAATATAGGGCAAGTGAGCCGGAGTCCAAATATGTGTGACTTATTAAACTGTGTGCTGTAGTTTCAATACAATCAGCATTTTATCAGCAGGGGATTATCACTGCCTGACTAGGTTTCACTTGTACAACAGTTAGGCTAATCTGTAAAACTACAACCCCACTTTATTGCCTCATTGCTTCTGTGTTAACTTTGGTTGTCAAAGTTCATTATTGTGGTCTTTAGCAGTTTAACAGATACCTTCTGTTGTACTTGTGTATCAGGAAGTCCACCATTAGGAAAATACAGTGCCTACATGTACCATAACACCAGTAACCACCTCAAGACAGTATAGACATGCAGATCTCAGCAGTCTAAGTAGCCCCTTTGTGGGTTAGTTTAATCAAAGTAAAGGTGAGCATCACAGTCATATATTCATAAATGGAGTCACAAGCCAATCTCAGGTACTCAAATATACAGTCTCATATACAATGACTGTGATGAATGGACTCATGACGGGCTCTAATACTCTGAAACTAGTTAGTGCTCAGATAAAGATGTTTGGTTATAAACAGTCCAATTGGATTTGATGTCATATGATGTCAAAGAGAGGTCTTATAATTTAGAGGTAGTATCATGCACCACCATTAAAGGGAATACCAGCATGTAGTACTTTGCACTGGCCTCTAGAGGGAGATCCACAGTGTAGCATTGTGTACAGACCCTAGAAGGAGTTATGGCATTGGAAACAGCTGACATCATGCTGGACTGAGGAAAATCTTAAAGTATGTGCAGACGTTCAGGAATTGGCAGCGCTTTGGACACAGCACATGTCCGCTGTGTCCAAAGCACTACCGGCTATTGAATGCAGGTAAATCTGCATGTGTTCACTGAATACATTGTACGGGTGAAATTTATCTGGTGGAGGCTCGCGTCTCTACAAGATAAATAGACATAGTGCGGTCTGGAAAGATGCACCACACGTCCGTCTCCACGGGTGAGCCGCGGGCAAGTACGCAGCATCCAACCCGCAGCATTTACTTATCGTGTGCACATACACTAATAGAGCCAGGAACCTAATGGAAGCGCCCTTGCAGCGACAGCATTTATCATCCTTACATACTGTCAGATCTCCTTTTATATCGTGGGTTACCGTATATACTCGAGTATAAGCCGAGATTTTCAGCCCAAATTTTTGGACTGAAAGTGCCCCTCTTGGCTTATACTTGAGTCAAGGTGGGTGGCAGGGTCGGCGGGTGAGGGGGTGAGGGCACTGAGGCATACTTACCTGCTTCCAGCGATCCTGGCGCTCCCCTTGCCGTCCCACGGTCTTCTGTGCTGCAGCTCTTCCCCTGTTCAGCGGTCACGTGGGACCGCTCATTAGAGAAATGAATAAGCGGTTCCACCTCCCATAGGGGTGGAGCCGCCTATTCATTTCTCTAATCAGCGGTGCCGGTGACCGCTGATAGAGGAAGAAGCTGCGGCACTGAAGACAGCTGTACGGGGGAAGGAGCCAGGGATGCCGGGAGCAGGTAAGTATGTCATATTTACCTGTCCACGTTCCAGCCGCCGGGCGCTGCTCCATCTTCCCGGCGTCTATCTGCACTGACTGTGCAGGTCAGAGGGCGCAATGACGCATATAGTGTGCGCGGCGCCCTCTGCCTGATCAGTCAGAGCGGAGAGACACCGAGACCGGACGCTGGGAGCTGCAAGCAAGAAAGGTGAGTATGGCGTTTTTTGTTTTTTTTATTGCAGCAGCAGCAATGGCACAGATATATGTGGAGCATCTATGGGGAAATATGAACGGTGCAGAGCACTATATGGGGCACAGCTATGGGGAAATATGAACGGTGCAGAGCACTATATGGCAGAGCTATGGGACAATATGAATGGTGCAGAGCACTATGTGGCACAGCTATGGGGAAATCTGAACGGTGCAGAGCACTATATAGCACAGCTATGGGGCAATATGAACGGTGCAGAGCACTATATGGCACAGCTATGGGGAAATATGAACGGTGCAGAGCACTATATGGCACAGCTATGAGGAAATATGAACGGTGCAGAGCACTATATGGCACAGCTATGGGGCAATATGAACGGTGCAGAGCACTATATGGGGCACAGCTATGGGGAAATATGAACGGCGCAGAGCACTATATGGCACAGCTATGGGAAAATATGAACGGTGCAGAGCACTATATGGCACAGCTATGGGGAAATATGAACGGTGCAGAGCACTATATGGCAGAGCTATGGGGCAATATGAACGGTGCAGAGCACTATGTGGCACAGCTATGGGGAAATATGAACGGTGCAGAGCACTATATGGCACAGCTATGGGGAAACATGAACGGTGCAAAGCACTATATGGCAGAGCTATGGGGCAATATGAACGGTGCAGAGCACTAAATGGCACAGCTATGGGGAAATATGAACGGTGCAGAGCACTATATGGCAGAGCTATGGGGCAATATGAACGGTGCAGAGCACTATATGGCAGAGCTATGGGGAAATATGAACGGTGCAGAGCACTATATGGCAGAGCTATGGGGAAATATGAACGGTGCAGAGCACTATATGGCACAGCTATGGGGCAATATGAATGGTGCAGAGCACTATATGGCACAGCTATGGGGAAATTTGAACGGTGCAGAGCACTATATGGCACAGCTATGGGGCAATAATGAATGGTGCAGAGCACTATATGGCACAGCTATGGGGCAAGAATGATCTATTTTTATTTTTGAAATTCACCGGTAAATGCTGCATTTCCACCCTAGGCTTATACTCGAGTCAATAAGTTTTCCCAGTTTTTTGTGGCAAAATTAGGGGGGTCGGCTTATACTCGGGTCAGCTTATACTCGAGTATATACGGTATATCCTTGGCTAGAGGAGGTAGATTTGATTGTGTCACCTGCTAGATCCAGGATCTGAACTGCTTAGGCTTCGTTCACAGGTCTGATCGTCCTTTACTCTTTTGTTTTTTATATTAATTTATGTGAATATATATTTTATTACATTACATTGATTTATATGGATGCTCCTGGTTTATGTTTGTTTTTAGAACTGAAGAAAAATAACTAGTGATGAGCGAGTATACTCGTTGCTCGGGTGACCTCCGAGTATTTGTTAGTGTTCGGAGATTAAGTTTTCATCGCGGCAGCTGAATGATTTACAGCTACTAGACAGCTTGATTACATGTGAGGATTCCCTAGCAACCAGGCAACCCCCACAGATGTGTGGTCGCAGAGAAAAATGCAATTTTTTCATAATGATATATTTTTCTACTTACAACATTTACCTCCTGATTTTTATATCTTGATAGAATGGGCTTTTACGAATGCATTGACACAAAAAATGTTTATTTTTTTAACTTCTTTATTTTTAATAGGGGGAAAGGAAAGCTTCACAGGAGTACCAAAATGGCAGTAACGGTAGCCTTCAACAAATCTTAACCAATCAGTGCCTCATGAACACATTGCAAGTGGCCGAAAGGAGTTTGTGTTTGCGCCGGCAATCTCTTCATTAAAATTTAAGGGATTGACAGCGGCATCTAAATGGTTAACAGCAGTGATCAGAGCTCAGCTCTGGTCGCTGTTGTTAGAGACAGTTGCCAGCTGTTTAACAGCCCTTAACACTCTCCTGCAGTCACCTAGACAATGATTGGCGTAAGGGTCGAGTATACGCACCTCCACACCATTATAGATAAGGTTGCAGAACCTCACTCTCTGAGTTCCAAAGCCCAATTGTCAGGATCAGTGGAGGTTCCAACTATCAGACACCCAGCAATCAGCAAATAATCCCCTATTCTAAGAATAAGGGATAGCTTGTTTTTGGGGGAAATAATGCTTTAAATGCTAAAGTTCTGTGATTAGACGCTCCCACACAGTACACAGCAGGGACTCATTTATAAGATTATCTCAGCACATTTTATTTAAAGGGAATCTGTCACCCCAATATTGGCCTATAAACTAAGGCCACCGGCATCAGGGGCTTATCTATAGCATTCTGTAATTTTGTAGATAAGCCCCCGATGTAACCTGAAAGATAAGAAAAACAGGTTATATGATACTCACCCAGGGGCGGTACTAGTGCGGTCCGGTATGATGGGTGTCGCGGTCCGAGCCTGGCACCTCCCATTTTCATACGATATCATCCTCTTCTTTTCTTCCTGCCGCGGCTCCTGTGCAGGCGTACTGATTTGCCCTGTTGAGGGCAGAGCAAAGTACTGCAGTACAGTACTTTGATCTGCCCTCAAGAGGACAGATAAAGTACCCCCTGGCGGCCATCAATTTAAAAGTCACGGACAATCCCATTAGGATGTATCTAATTTTGCCAAAATAAAAACAATAAATTTGTAGTTTCCATAGATAGAAAAAATTGCTAAATCTGTAACATCTTTATGAGATATATAAGTTTCTTTGCTAAATGTTTAGTTCAGTTTCACAGCCATAGCTTTGTATAATACATGAAGGAATATCTGGACAAAATAGTGACAAAAGGTGGCAAACAAACATGGGGTCTCAGCTACTATGACAACTGGAAGACCTTTTGGCCAGTTAGTAAAAGAAAACATTCTCTACAGACTAACCTACAGTCATTGTGTCTTTTCAATGTGAACTTGAAGCCTTAATTAAGGTGGCTGACCTGCCGAGACATTGTATTTATCTCCTATAGATGTTTTCGCGTTTTTCTTTTATAAAAGTCAAAGATTAGTTTAAAGTCAACAAAATTGCAGGCTTCCTAAATGGTCTGATTGCATGAGGATATTTAGATTAGTTTTACTTAAAATGAGGTAAATTACTGTTCTTCCATCAACCAAATAGTATTTTAGTGGAAAAGACTAGAAAACTAGAAACTCTGTTTTGGAACCATTCAGCAATCGGCTATAAAGCGCTTATATAATGGTAATAAAGACAGAGCTTGTTTTGGTAGATGCTCATTTCTATTACTGATCACGCTGGTTTTGTACTAAGGTCTTTTTTTTATATTTTAACACTAACACCTCATGATGTAGTAATATGTCATGATAGATGGGTCATTGCCACAATTTGGTGCAATAACCGGGATATTTTAGATGGTGAAGACTCTGGGGCTTCCGCCCTTGTCCTATCTCCTAGATTAGCCCTTCATCTGTCCCCTTTCCCCACCCAGGGACGAGGGGGTACTACTGTGCACCACAGTACACCAACCCGACAGACATGGTAACAAGACAAGGGTAAACTGAAAACTCCACACGCACACAAAATAAACACTCATACATAGTGGGGCAAAAAAGTACTTAGTCAGTCAGCAATAGTGCAAGTTCCACCACTTAAAAAGATGAGAGGCGTCTGTAATTATCATCATAGGTAGACCTCAACTATGGGAGACAAACTGAGAAAAAAAAATCCAGAAAATCACATTGTCTGTTTTTTTAACATTTTATTTGCATATTATGGTGGAAAATAAGTATTTGGTCAGAAACAAAATTTCATCTCAATACTTTGTAATATATCCATTGTTGGCAATGACAGAGGTCAAACGTTTTCTGTAAGTCTTCACAAGGTTGCCACACACTGTTGTTGGTATGTTGGCCCATTCCTCCATGCAGATCTCCTCTAGAGCAGTGATGTTTTTGGCTTTTCGCTTGGCAACATGGACTTTCAACTCCCTCCAAAGGTTTTCTATAGGGTTGAGATCTGGAGACTGGCTAGGCCACTCCAGGACCTTGAAATGCTTCTTACAAAGCCACTCCTTCGTTGCCCTGGCGGTGTGCTTTGGATCATTGTCATGTTGAAAGACCCAGCCACGTTTCATCTTCAATGCCCTTGCTGATGGAAGGAGGTTTGCACTCAAAATCTCACGATACATGGCCCCATTCATTCTTTCATGTACCCGGATCAGTCGTCCTGGCCCCTTTGCAGAGAAACAGCCCCAAAGCATGATGTTTCCACCACCATGCTTTACAGTAGGTATGGTGTTTGATGGATGCAACTCAGTATTATTTTTCCTCCAAACACGACAAGTTGTGTTTCTACCAAACAGTTCCAGTTTGGTTTCATCAGACCATAGGACATTCTCCCAAAACTCCTCTGGATCATCCAAATGCTCTCTAGCAAACTTCAGACGGGCCCGGACATGTACTGGCTTAAGCAGTGGGACACGTCTGGCACTGCATAATCTGAGTCCATGGTGGCGTAGTGTGTTACTTATGGTAGGCCTTGTTACATTGGTCCCAGCTCTCTGCAGTTCATTCACTAGGTCCCCCCGCGTGGTTCTGGGATTTTTGCTCACCGTTCTTGTGATCATTCTGACCTCACGGGGTGGGATTTTGCGTGGAGCCCCAGATCGAGGGAGATTATCAGTGGTCTTGTATGTCTTCCATTTTCTAATTATTGCTCCCACTGTTGATTTCTTCACTTCAAGCTCGTTGGCTATTGCAGATTCAGTCTTCCCAGCCTGGTGCAGGGCTACAATTTTGTTTCTGGTGTCCTTTGACAGCTCTTTGGTCTTCACCATAGTGGAGTTTGGAGTCAGACTGTTTGAGGGTGTGCACAGGTGTCTTTTTATACTGATAACAAGTTTAAACAGGTGCCATTACTACAGGTAATGAGTGGAGGAAAGAGGAGACTCTTAAAGAAGAAGTTACAGGTCTGTGAGAGCCAGAAATGTTGATTGTTTGTTTCTGAACAAATACTTATTTTCCACCATAATATGCAAAAAAAATGATAAAAAAACAGACAATGTGATTTTCTGGATTTTTTTTCTCAGTTTGTCTCCCATAGTTGAGGTCTACCTATGATGTAAATTACAGACGCCTCTCATCTTTTTAAGTGGTGGAACTTGCACTATTGCTGACTGACTAAATACTTTTTTGCCCCACTGTATAACAATATAACAGAGTTATTCACCAGGGTGTGTAGGGAGTGGGAAGAAAGCAAAACAGTAAAGGATAAGGAATTTCCAAGAGTACAAACCAGGCAACAGTCGCTAATAAATTCCTCCAGCACTCCTTCACAAAAACCAACTTCTCCCACTCCTATGTCTTGCAGCAATTGCTAACTCAGACAAGAACTTGGTAATCGAGCCCAGATTTTATAGGGGAAATTGGTGGCTAAGCGAGCACCCCAGTTCTGCTGAAAGAAATAAACACGTTTAATAAACTGGAAAGTGCTTCTTCCCAGCTTCAGAGTAGGAGCCACCAGACGCTGCGGTCTTCTGGCTCCGCTCCGATGCAGTAACCCCGTGACAGACATTTTGGCTCTCAGAATATGGCTTCACAAAGCAAATTAATATTTTTTTAACTTTCCATTATCCAAAATTACTGGTTCATTGCAAAAAAAATTATAATGATAATTCTGTAAATGGCACTACAAAAATGTTGCCACCAGTACTTAGGAACTTAGCAGAATTCTTCTAATGAAATAAGACATTATTTATACATGTAATGATAAAACTCTTACAGCATCTTAGGAGATTGCAATTCGCTCTCAGACTGTGCAATCATCATGACCTATTAGGACTCACAATGTGTATAATCGGTTCATAAAATATATACCCAGCGCAGGTCAGCTGCTTCTCAGGCTGTCTGATGTGTAAAGGTATGCGTCTCTACTGTTCTGTTAGTCACGCAACAATCTACACGACGTTCACAGTTCTGCTTTTAATGGCTTGCAGGGATAAGATATTTAAGAAACTTTTTTTTTTTCATTTTATACCATTAGTCATGTCTTAAGAAAAAGATGAAACCTGTGCAGAGTGCCACAGTTTATTCTACACTACAATGTCACAAACATAAAGGTCCGTCACTCTCTTAGTTTGAGATGTTTTTGCTTATTTGCATATTGTGTATGCTAAACTTGCAGAATTATGATACAACTTGCCAGAAAGCAAATTTATCTTGTATCCATCCAATTAACCTCAAAAGGATCACATTTCGTGAAATACATTTTACACTAATAATGTGACTTCCTACATCAGGTAGCGTATGCGTTTATCTTGTCACTGATTCTTTCTTTCTAGTTTTCTTTCTCTTTTCTTTACTTCTAGGAACTTCAAGGGAAAAGTCTAAATGAAGGCTATACAGTTTACTATACTTATAAGGCCTGTTCACATTGCAAATTTTCCATCCAGATTTTGGGGGTGGAAAATCTACAGTGGAATATTTTTTATATGAATTAATTAATTTGGCCACGGATTTCATGCAGATATTGCCCATTGATATTTCCTCCGTTTAATTTAATGGAGAAGCCAAAATCCACAACAAATGTCAATTATTGTATATAGGAGGGTGGCACTAAAGTAATGTTTGGATGACTGGACCCCTCAGTTAAGGGCGGAGAGTTATTCGAGTCGAACCACTTGTTGGCAATGATATGTTTCCAATATAGCCTAGAATAAAAATAATGCATAGAAACCCTAAAGTAAATAATAACACATGTGAAAAATAAAGGATAGTTAGTTCATATTGTTTTACTAAAAAAAAGCTTAAACCCTTTAGTGACCGAGCTAATTTTGACCGTAATAATCAGCCTACTAAAAAATGTGAATAAACACTAGCAAAATATCCAATAAAAAAAGATTTTTTATTATAACATGAGAATAAAACTGTCAATGACAGACAGATTAAAAACATACTGAGGGGATAGAATCCTATATAGGAAAATTTCAAGAAAACTTATGGGAAGTGCGTATAACAGACAAATGGTATTATCACTGCATCATATGTCAGGATCAAAATAATGGGTGAAATCCATACAATATCATGTAATCAATAGTGGGTTTTCAAGACATCAGTGTCCCATGATCACATCGCGAGAGCGCCAATGAGGGCATAGAATGGCGTGGCCCCCTGCCGGGGCGCTGTTAATGCCGCTGTCACAGATAAAAAAGCGGCATTTATCAGGTTAATAGATACAGGTGGAGATGCGCTTAACCCAAGGTTGTTAGAGGCAGGTAATGACTAAATACTTCAGCTATTATCTGCCACGAAAGATGACTTATTTTCATGTGCATGCTGCCAACTTCCATTCAGATCAATCCAAAGTGTTATGTATAATCATGTTACTTACCTCACGAGCACTCGCTTGGCCAAATCCGCTAATTGAGACTCGTGATCCTCGTCTGAATAACATGGACGATTTCCTAGCTGCATTGTCTATGATGTTTGATGATCCTAATCGTCGCACTACAGCTGAAACCGCATTGTTGTCATTACGTCAGTGTTAGCGCTCTGTTGTTGAATGCGCCACTGAATTTAGATTGCTGTCGATGGATACAGTTTGGACTGTTATGCTCAATTACCCATTTTTAAGAGAGGACTTTTTAATGTGATTAAAGATGAGTTAGCCCATGCAGATGCTCCTCAAGAGCTGGAGGCATTCATACAGCACTGCGTGCGCATTGAAATACGTATTACAGAATGTAGACCGGAGACATTTGCAGCCTCTAATCCTGTCTCTAACTCTCCCCTTCCTCCTAAAGAACTTGCGGGCAAATCCTCATGGGAAGTTGAACCAGTTCCCATGCAAGTGGATGTTTCACAGCGGCGTGAGAGTAACGAGCACAGGGAGCATCATTTTCATGAGAGTTTGTGTTTTTACTGTGGTCAGTCTGATCATTTCCTTATTAACTGTCCTAAGCGGCCTCGCAAGGTACTAGCCGCTGTAGGGGAGTATGAGAATCAAGATGTTGAATCTGTTGTTTCTGAGTCCAGTTCTTCAGTGAATGCTGTCTTTCATTCCCTATCTATGACTGCCTCTCCCAAGACACGGAAGGATAAAGATACACATTACTCCCTCCCAATTAAGATCTTGGCATCGGAACAATGGATCTCGTGTGCAGCTATGGTGGATTCTGGGATGAGGGGTAACTTTAAGGATCTCACCTTTGCCAAGGAACATGGCATACCGGATCAACAGAGAGCATCCCAGTAACCATGGAGACGGTACCTCTGGAGATTTGCATTGCATCACCGGCAGGAGCACCAATCTTTTTCGTAAAGAAAAAGGATGGAACTCTTAGACCCTGTATTGACTATCAGGAGCTCAACAAGGTAACCATTAGGGAACCGGTATCTTTTGCCGTTAATTCCTGAATTGCTGGAAAGAGTGTGACATGCCAAGAACTTTTCTAAGTTGGATCTTCGAGGAGCTTATAATCTAGTTCGGATCCACTCTGGGGATGAATGGAAGACAGCGTTTAGATGTCATTATGGGCACATCGATTACCTTGTGATGCCTTTTGGGCTCTGCAACGCTCCGGAAACCTTCCAACACTTGGTTAATGACATTTTAGAGATCTGCTAGATCATTTTGTCGCAATCTATCTGGATGATATTTTTATTTTCTCCGAATTCTTTGCAGGAGCATCAAGAACATGTTAAGACTGTCTTAAGATGCCTGGAAGAGAATGGATGTGCCAGTCAGTTTTTTGTCTTTTGTATGTTAGCTTACCAACCGAGCACTCCGCCCTCCACCAGGTGGTGATTTTAATTGCTGCAGGTCCCTAGCTTACCCATAAATATAGGCATTGCTGGCAGAGGTGCCCACATTCACCCAGGAATTCAGTCATCAGCCTTAGAGAGGTATTCACACAGGCCAGGGATTCATCAGACTGAGACCACCTTGACGTTGGTTGATGGGCACATAATATTTGGCCAAATTATATGCTAAGTGTCTCATATTTTTTTTCCTAATTCTACCAAAGCCATATTGCTATTCAAATTTCACATATTCCAAATTGACATGCTTTAGCATGATAGAGTGCAACCTTTTTTGTATATTGTATATGGAGGTAGCTCCTCCTGGTATGCACCTATTCACACTTGTCTGGATGTGTCAGTCAGTTTTTTGTCTTTTGTATGTTAGCTTACTGACCGACCACTCCGCCCTCTGCCAGGTGGTGATTTTAATTGCAGCAGGTCCCTAGCTTACCCATAAAGCAGGCATTGCTGACAGAGGTGTCCATATTCACCCAGGAATTCAGTCATCAGCCTTAGAGAGGTATTCATACAGGCCTCTGTCAGCAATCTTGCCTTGCGCAGGCGTGTACTATGGAGGACAGAGAATGAACTTCAATCCAATATTGCAGCCAGCATGCAGCCAGCGGGTAAGGAAAGGGTGAATCAAACACCCGAAAACCCGGCCTCTATGGATGAAAATTGTTCCCTCGAAATTCAGGTGACAGAGTCCCTTTAACATGAAGGCAAGTAAGATCCAGGCTATTCTTGATTGACCCGCACCAAAAAATGTCAAGGAGGTACAATGTTTTATCGAGTTCACTAACTTTTATAGACGGTTTATTTGTAATTTCTCTGAGATTCTTCGACCCATTACACAACTAACCACAAAGAAAAAAACTTTCTTATGATTTACACAGGCTCAAGGGGCTTTTGATTGTCTTAAGTCTTGTTTTACATCTGCACCTTTGTTGATTCATCCTAACCCAGTACATCCATTCATCGTGGAAGTGGATGCTTCAGGTTGTGCTCTGGGGGGCCATCCTCTTGTAAGAACAGGAGAGAAAGGTCTGTTACATCCATGTGCTTTTTTCTCTCATAAACTTTCTGCTGTGGAGAAGAATTATGATGTGGGAGATAAAGAGCTTCTAGCCATCCTCGCTGCATTTAAAGAATGGATGCATCATCTGCAGGGGGCAACACAATAAATTATTGTGCGCACAGATAATTGTAACCTGGAATTTCTTAGGTCTGCTAGTTGTCTTTTTCCAGATCAGGCTCGTTGGATTTTGTTTTTGAATCAATTTAATTTTGTCATTTCTTACCGCCCAGGTAGGAAAGCGGATGCTTTTTCCCAAATCCATGCCACGGATTCAATACTTGGGACCCCGTCCAAGATCATTTTGTCAGATGCCAACTTTGTCGGAGTCATCCAGAATAAGGACTTATGGAAGACTATTAAGGAAGCCTATGATGCAGACCCATTCCTCGCTAACCCAATGGATGATGTAAACTTGGTTCTCAAGAACGGAATGTGGGTTCGGGACCAAAGTCTTTACGTTCCGAAGGTCGTAAAGCTGCAGGTCCTAAAGTTTGTCGATGACTCTAAGTTGGCTAGTCATCATGGGGTACAGAAGACACAAGAGTTTCTGAGCCATTTCTTTTGGTGGCCTACCTGTCTGAGGGACGTGAAGAGCTACGTTCTCTCTTGTGAGGTATGTGCACGTTTTAAGACTTGTGTATCAGCTACTGGTTTGCTGCAACCACTGTCCGTTCCTGCTCGCCCTTGGGGGTCTATTTCTTTGGACTTTATAGAGGAATTGCCCACCTCTGGGGGAAGGAACTCTATTCTGGTAGTGGTAGATCACCTTATGAAAGCTGTTCACTTCATTCCATGTACTGGTCTTCCCTCAGCCAAGGAGATGGTAGATCTGGTCATTCAGAATGTGTTCTGGCTGCATGGAGTTCCAGATGAGGAGAACTCTTGGGAGGCGGTGAGTAATATCTGTGCTCCTCAAAATATTGCTCTGTTTCATCAAAAATATCCTGGAAAACCTGGCCCTGGATCGTCCTGATGCCGCTTCTAAGGTGGTAGTAATGTAAGGATTCCGGATGTTCCTTGGAGCTTGTTTTGCCCTTGTCCAAGAGGAAAATAGAGTAATCCAGGTGCACAACTATAACAACCGTAAATACGGGAGGTGCAAGGCCAGTAGTAGGGATAATCAATATTAAGAAGAGCAAAAAAACTACGGCACAGTATAATGGCCACACATAGTTACCCCACCCCCATCATTGCCTTCTCCCCAACCCCCATCATTGGCTTCTCCTCACTACACACTCACACACCTACACACACCTCTCACCTCTCACGTGGTGCTGAATGATGTCATCCAGCAGTGCCGCTGACTGCTCAGGTAGCTGCAGCTCTGGTACGCCACTGATAAAGACCTCTCCGTGTCTCCTGTGCCAGTCAGTGACAGAGCGCGTAGCAATATCTGCTCCGATCCGACAAAGCTAGCGATCACACTAGCAGTTTAAAGCAGCGGTACATTTGGTCTGACACCATGCGGAAAAAGGAGGATCCCGGCCGGGACAGAGTCGGACTGTCTCACTGGATCCGGGATGGTTGGGAGTTATGCACACGTGACTCCGCTCCGTACACACACACGGCCCCACTCTGTACACCTCGTACACACATGGCTCCATACACTTTGTACACACACATGACTCCACTCCCTACACATGCGGCTCCACTGCGTACACCTCGTACACATGCGGCTCCACTCCATACACCTCATACACACGCGGCTCCACTCTGTACACCTCGTACACACACGACTCTGCTCCGTACACCTTGCATACGCGGATCCGCTATGTACGCCTCGTACACATGCGGCTCCACTCCGTACATCTCATACACACGCGGCTCCACTCTGTACACCTGGTACACACGCCGCTCCACTCTGTACACCTCGTACACACATGACTCCGCTCCGTACACCTTGCACACGCGGATCCACTCTGTACACCTCGTACACACACGGCTCCGCTCCGTACACCTTGTGCACACATGGCTCCGCTCCGTACACCTCATACACATGCAGCTCAGCTCTGTACACCTCGTACACACTCGGCTTTGCTACATCCACACTGTAAACCCATCCTGACCCCACACATAAACTTACCCTCATCCAGCACCATGACAGCACAGCTGAGTCTTGCATACACGGAGGCCCCGATCATGTGACCCCTGACTCCTCCCCTCCTGTGACCTCATTACAGGTCCTGTGCGCACAGAGCAGCCATATATGTGGAGTGTGGCTCTGCAGGTGGAGGGATGAGGCTGAGGCTCACATTACAGTACGGGAAAAGTAAGGTCCCAGCTGTGACAGTGGGGCAGACTCTCAAAATCGGGACTGCCCCGCTGGATCCAGGATGGTTGGGAGGCATGGCATTGGCTATGTTTATGGAGCAGCGGAAAACTGCACACATGTCCTGCATGAAGGCCCAATCGGAAAGAGAAAAGGTTAGGAGTCGGCTGCAGTGTGCAGTAGCAGTCAACTTAATTGCTAGGCGGTGACCTTGGTGTCTTTGCACCCTGCTCCCTCATTTCCTGTGCAGCTGGGGCAACATGACAACACCTCTTCCTCCAAACTGTCTATGTCACTTGGATGGCCTTTACTCCATGTGGGGTGTAGAAACTCATAATCTCCCATCGCATTATCACAACCCTCGAGTCTGTCCGTTACTCTGCTCCCCTATTAATCCAATTCTGTCTTCTCTACTTCTCTGCTTCTTCCGTCTGCAAATCCCTTCATTGTCTCCCAATTCCATAATATATTTTTTAGTAATACATGCCATGGACGCAATCATCCTCCTCTGGTTTCCAGACTGATCCACTGGTCAGTCCATGCTGGGAGCGGAGCCTTGTGCCTTGTGTGTGGAACTGATAAGGGATGTGAGAACACGGGATGCTGTGCTTCCCACTGGTTTCCTGACCCAAAAGACATAGGATATGCAATGCAAGATGCTGCAAATCTTGAAAACCCATGTCTTCAGAAAAGCTTAGAGCCTGCAATGACCCCACTGCCACCTCACCAACACCAGAGCAGCTGCAGCCCCCAAACATACTGTCTCCTTCCCTGTAAAGTGTAATGATA
The DNA here is from genome assembly GCF_032444005.1 of Ranitomeya imitator. NCBI lineage: Eukaryota > Metazoa > Chordata > Amphibia > Anura > Dendrobatidae > Ranitomeya > Ranitomeya imitator. The sequence continues at coordinate 447,580,735 of NC_091287.1, read as the reverse complement.
GTGTCCTCTCCTCTCTGTACTTGTCCATCACTATTTGTCTGTTTATTGTAAGTTCTATTTGTGTTTTGTATGTAACCTTTTCTCATGTAGAGCACCATGGAATTAATGATGTTCTAAGTTACTTTTTGATAATAATAATAATAATAATAATAATCCTCTGCATGATGTTCCACCTAGTCCTCACCCCTGACCTCCTTGCTAGACTACATACAGCAGAAAGCTGCAGCAGTTGGTACCTGTGTGTCATCATCATCAGACATGTGTTGCGGTGGTCCATTGACCATTTGCAATACCGCTCCAACGTGCTTATATTCCAACAGAACAAGTGGTTGGGCATCAGTGCACTCAATCTCTTACAATTGTTGTCCAGGGCCAGGTGTATGGCCCATGGAACTACAACCAGCAGAGTCATCAAAAAGCAAAAGTGACTGCTATATGACTTGGGGCTCAGACTGCTTGCCTGATTTGGGGTGAAGTGGAAAACAAATTCCTATGGGCTGATTGGACCGGGTGGAAGACAAAGCAAAGCAACGGAAGAAACTCTCAGCCAACCAATCTAAAATGACCTTTATTTGTTCTGGCTTCACCATTCGTCGAGCAGTACTATGAAATTACGCAGAAGTCTTGTCGCCTGCATTTAGCAGAAGAAGGTGTTTCATTTGGGTGTATAGCAGGCACAGATTGCCCATATCATCTCTCTCCTTGCAGCAGCTACACCACAACTTGCAGAAATACGCTCACGTACCCCAAATTGATGCTCTCCTTATTTTTTTTCAAACCAAAAAAGTTTAGAGTATTACATGCATGTATACAGAGAGACAGTGGCCAACAGGTTATTACAGTACATGTTTTCAGATTACCTCCTCCCCCCAAAAAACACCTCCACCCCAACGTTCTTCTCAAACTCCTCCTCTACTTGGACCTCCACCTTCTGGTTCTAGATTGTTATTTTTTTTAATTCTATGTTCTTTTAAATCAGTTCCTTAAGAGAACCAACACCCCCCCAAAAAAATAACCCAGTGATGAATACCTCCTCCCCTGCCTCTTCCACCTACACCGACATGTCCACCTCTTCCTCCACTAGGACTTCAGTCTCCTGGTTCAATATTATTATTTTTTCTTTTGTTTATTCTGTGTTATTTTAAGTAATTTCCCGATACACATTTGTTTGAAGGGCAATTCTCCAACATTTACTCCCATATAACTTCCTTTTGAAGCCCCCTGACCCTTACTGTGACCATTTTACATCCATTTTCAAGCACTGAAGTTCAGGTTCCCATTGACTTCTACTGGGTTCCAGTCCAAACTTTTTATTGTATATTTGGCCAGCTCGAACATCCACGGGTCCACTCATCACTAGAACTTCCCGATGTTCGCTGAACAGTTCAATGAATTTATCCAAACCCCATTGAATTCAATGGGAAGCAAAGCTAAGCACATAGACAACACCTTCAGGGTGGCCCAAAAGCTGCCTAGACAGCTCAAATTAAAAGCAGACACCAAGAAAAGTGGCACCAATTGACGCAGAGTAAAAATAGTATAATTGCGCAGCATGGATGCATGGGACAGGGCTTGGATCCGCTTTTCTAGCTAAAACAATGATCAGTAACAGGTGGATAGGTGTAGGTGTAGGCAGGGCTGCCACTAGGAATTCCAGGGCCCCATGCTGCCAATATTTTGGGGCCCCCTTGAAACTCCGCCCAGGCTCCACCCCCAGTTCTGCCTCCACCCTAGCTCCGCCTCCACCCCTTGAACCTTCTATAGTTCCTCCGCCCATTCTCGGTCTGCATTTGGACTGCTCTGCATGGACAGGCTGCGGGTCTCCTGACCTGAACTCAGCAGCCTCACAGCATGTATGAGGATGCTGGTCAGGAGATCAGCGTCCAGTCCGTGCACTGCTGTGCGAGCGCAGACCGATAGCCCTCTTTCAAAAATTACACTGCCATAATGATAAAGATGTTTCCCGATCATATATACCCACTTGCATCAATAATTCCCCACCCGGATTCCAAACCCCAACCAAAACTTATAAGTTACTGGATGACCCTGAGCTGCTGCCTGATGTTATAATTGGACATTTGGTTTTGCAGCAGGTCAGGATCATCCAGTAACTTATACATCCCACTAGCCTCTCCCTGGACCCTGTTGGATGTGGCCCCCAGTCACCACTAGCCTTCACTCATTAGCCACATGATACCAGTCCAGCCGCAGCCACAGTGAGCCACCTGAAGCCTCTTCTCACCGGAGAAGTCAAGTAAATAAGGCAGCACACTGCAGCGCTAAAACATGCAAACATGAAACACGAAAATTGAACTGCATTACTGCACTAGAAATATGAAAAATGAGAGCGTTTTATTTACTTGACTATACATGAGTTGGCGTCTCTAGGTTCAGCACCTGTTCACACTTAGTCTATGTTTGGATGTGACGGTCAGTCTTTTGAAATGTATTCTTTAGCCTTCTGACTGAGCACTCCACCTCCTAGTCACAGGTGTTTTAATTACAGCAGGTCCATTACCCCTCCACAGAGAGAGAGAATTTTAGTCTAAGAAGAGGTTTCACATGTACCCATTCAGATGGAGACGTTTATTCTCAGCGAGGAAAGGCAAGTTTAGGACCTGGTATAAGAGAGATGCCGTAAAGTGGCTACCAGGTACACATAAAATTGGCCATTTTTATTCGCTAAACGCTCTCATTTTTCATATTTCTAGTGCAGTAATGCAGTTCAATTTTCGTGTTTCATGTTTGCATGTTTTAGCGCTGCAGTGTGCTGCCTTATTTACTTGACTATATATGAGTTGGCGACTCTAGGTTCAGCACCTGTTCACACTTAATCTATGTTTGGATGTGATGGTCAGTCTTTTGAAATGTCTTCTCACCGGAGAGACTAACCCTGCTCGTCTGCCCGCCGCCTCACCCTGCTCGTCTGCCCGCCGCCTCACCCTGATGTCCGCCCGCCGCCTCACCCTGCTCGTTTGGTCTGACCGCCGCCTTCCGCCTGCTTATCCATCGCCCCCAGTCAGAAGAGAACAGAAGAAGCGATGACCTACAAGACGACCCAACCTGCAACAGTGAGAAGGGGTCATACCACAGTGCCCACTGGACGGGGTCACACAGGGGAGAATGAGATACAGCTCAGCAGACAGTATCACACAGGATAGGATTAGATACACAGCTCAGTAGACAGTATCACACAGGAGAGGATTAGATACACGGCTCAGCAGTCAGTATCACACAGGAGACGATTAGATACACAGCTCAGCAGACAGTATCACACAGGATAGGATTAGATACACAGCTCAGTAGACAGTATCACACAGGAGAGGATTAGATACACGGCTCAGCAGTCAGTATTACACAGGAGAGGATTAGATACACAGCTCAGCAGTCAGTATCACACAGGAGAGGATTAGATACACAACTCAGAAGACATTATCACACAGGAGAGGATTAAATACACAGCTCAGCAGTCAGTATCACACAGGAGATGATTAGATACACGGCCTAGCAGACAGTATCACATAGGATAGGATTAGATACATGGCTCATCAGAAAGTATCACACAGAAGAGGATTAGATACACGGCTCAGCAGTCAGTATCACACAGGAGAGGATTAGATACACAACTCAGCAGACAGTATCACACAGGAGAGGATTAGATACACGGCTCAGCAGTCAGTATCGCACAGGAGATGATTAGATACACGGCTCAGCAGACGGTATCACATAGGATAGGATTAGATATATGGCTCATCAGACAGTATCACACAGGAGAGGATTAGATACACGGCTAAGCAATCAGTAACACAGGAGAGAAATAGATACATGGCTCAGCAGACAGTATCACATAGGAGAGGATTAGATACACGGCTCAGCAGTCAGTATCACACAGGAGAGGATTAGATACATGGCTCAGCAGTCAGTATCACACAGGAGAGCCTTAGACACACGGCTCAGCAGTCAGTATCACACAGGAGAGGATTAGATACATGGCTCAGCAGTCAGTATCACACAGGAGCGGATTAGATACATGGCTCAGCAGTCAGTATCACACAGGAGAGGATTAGATACATGGCTCAGTAGACATTATCACACAGGAGAGGATTAAATACACAGCTCAGCAGTCAGTATCACACAGGAGATGATTAGATACACGGCCTAGCAGACGGTATCACATAGGATAGGATTAGATACATGGCTCATCAGACAGTATCACACAGAAGAGGATTAGATACACGGCTCAGCAGTCAGTATCACACAGGAGAGGATTAGATACACAACTCAGCAGACAGTATCACACAGGAGAGGATTAGATACACAGCTCAGCAGTCAGTATCACACAGGAGATGATTAGATACACGGCTCAACAGATGGTATCACATAGGATAGGATTAGATACATGGCTCATCAGACAGTATCACACAGGAGAGGTTTAGATACACGGTTCAGCAGTCAGTAACACAGGAGAAAAATAGATACACTGCTCAGCAGACAGTATCACACAGGAGAGAATTAGACACACGGCTCAGCAGTCAGTATCACACAGGAGAGGATTAGATACACGGCTCAGCAGTCAGTATCACACAGGAGAGGATGAGTTACACAGCTCAGCAGACAGTATCACACAGGAGAGGATTAGATACACGGCTCAGCAGTCAGTATCACAGGAAAGGATTAGATACACAACTCAGCAGACAGAATCACACAGGAGAGGATTAGATACATGACTCATCTGTCAGTATCACACAGGAGAGGATTAGATACACAGCTCAGCAGACATGATCACACAGGAGAGGATTAGATACATGGCTCAGTAGTCAGTATCACACAGGAGCAAATTAGATACATGGCTCAGCAGTCAGTATCACACAGGAGAGGATTAGATACACGGCTCAGCAGTCAGTATCACACAGGAGAGGATTAGATACACCGCTCAGCAGACGGTATCGCTCAGGAGATGATTAGATACACGGTTCAGCAGACAGTATCACACAGGAGAGGATTAGATACATGGCTCAACAATCAGTATCACACAGGAGTGGCTTAGATACACGGCTCAGCAGTCAGTATCACACAAGAGAGGATTAGATACACAGCTCAGCAGTCAGTATCACACAGGAGAGGATTAGATACATAGCTCAGCAGACAGTATCACACAGGAGAGGATTAGATGCACATCTCAGCAGTCAGTATCACACAGATGATTAGATACACGGCTCAGCAGACGGTATCACATAGGATAGGATTAGATACATGGCTCATCAGACAGTATCACACAGGAGAGGATTAGATACACAGCTCAGCAGTCAGTAACACATGAGAGAAATAGATACACAGCTCAGCAGACAGTATCACACAGGAGAGGATTAGATACATGGCTCAGCAGTCAGTATCACACAGGAGAAGATTAAATGCACGGCTCAGCATTCAGTATCACACAAGAGATGATTAGATACACGGCTTAGCAGACGGTATCATAGGATAGGATTAGATACATGGCTCAGCAGACAGTATCACACAGGAGAGGATTAGATACACGGCTCAGCAGATGTTATCACACAGGTGATGATTAGATACACACTCAGCAGTCGGTATCACACAGGAGATCATTAGATATACTCGGATCAGAAGACAGTATCACACAGGAGATGATTAGATACATGGCTCAGCAGATGGGATCACACAGGATAGGATTAGATACATCTCAGCAGTCAGTATCACACAGGATAGGATTAGATAGAGCTCAGCAGACGGGATCACCAGAGAGAGTGAGACTCACCCTGCTCCTCGCCCGCCGCCTCCACCTACTCGTTCGTCATCCGCCGTCCACCCCTGCGTGACACACCGCATGCTGCTCTGCTCTGGAATGAGGAAGTGGAGCACCATGTGATGTCAGGAAGGACCATGATGCACCCTGGCCGGCCGCAGCACAGTGCCATTTTCCTTTCGCCTGATGTATTAACAACACTGTAGGTGTATCTTTAAAACACCACAGTGTTGTTATGCATCGGGCATTCAGAAACCTTGAACAAAAGGTTCAGGGGCCCAATGAGGAGAAGCAAAAAGAGGGGGCCAGAGCGGACCGGGTTGCCAGCTGTTCGGGCCCCCCTTTCTGCTACTAATCACTGGGCCCAGTACAGTAGTATAGTAAGGGCAGTAATGACCTGATGGTGGCCCTGGGTGTAGGCCTGGAGAACCCTTGCAAAATCAGGCAACACACATGAAGGAGACCCAACTTGGAGTGCAAACATTTACAAAAATTGGGGGCAGATTCCAGGAAAAGTGGCATCAATTGACCCATAGTAGAAATTTTATAATGGAACAGCAGTCAGGGCCATGTATGAGACAGTGTCTGGGACAGCATTTACAGCTTTGAATTTAAGTTAAAATTAAGAGGTAGGTGAGTGACCGGTTTAGGCCTCCTGTGCTCTGATACCTCATGCAACAGATCAAACAGCTTTTCTGCTCAGCCGCACTCAGGTCGCACAAATATCAGCTTTGTAGACTACTATTGTTAGAAACATTTCAGGATAGGAACACACATAGTTGACTGAAAGTAAGTGCAGGCCTGCCAGCCTGGGAGTCCTATTGCTACAGGCAGCACCGATGAAGGAGACCCAACTTGGGAGTCTCCACATTTCAAAAAATTATTGGCACACAACACTAAAGTGACATCAATTTCCCCAGAGTACAAATAATACAATGGTGCTCCGAGACCCCTTCCACTACAGGCAACCCACTAAATGAAACCCCAACTTCGAGTCTCAACATTTCAAAAAATTATCGGCACGTACCACCAAAGTTGCATCAATTTCTACAGAGTAGAAACAGTATAATAGGCTCTGACACACCTTCAACTACAAGCAACCCATCAGATGGAGACCCAAGTTGGAGTCTCCACATTTCAAAAAATTATTGTCTCACACCAGTAAAGTGGCATCAATTTCCCCAGAGTACAAATAATACAATGGTGCTCCGAGACCCCTTCCACTACAGGCAACCCACTAAATGAAACCCCAACTTCGAGTCTCAACATTTCAAAAAATTATCGGCACGTACCACCAAAGTTGCATCAATTTCTACAGAGTAGAAACAGTATAATAGGCTCTGACACACCTTCAACTACAGACAACCCACCAGATGGTGACCCAACTTGGAATCTCCACATTTCAAAACAATATTGTCATACACCACTAAAGTGTCATCAATTTCTACAAAGTTGCATCAATTTCTACAGAGTATAAGTATTATAATAGGCCTCTAACACACCTTCCACCACAGACAACCCACCAGATGGAGACCCAGCTTGGAGTCTCCACATTTCAAAAAATTGTTTGTAACATCAGCAGCAGTAGCAACAGCAGGCACAGAAGATACCACAAGATACGTTCATTTTCAAAAGTCGCCGACTTTTGGCAAAGTCGGGTTTCATGAAACCCGACCCGACCCCTGTGTGGGGTCGGCCATGCGGTACGCGACTTTCGCGCCAAAGTCGCGTTTCAATGACGCCATTTCTCAGCCAATGAAGGTGAACGCAGAGTGTGGGCAGCGTGATGACATAGGTCCTGGTCCCCACCATCTTAGAGAAGGGCATTGCAGTGATTGGCTTGCTGTCTGCGGCGTCACAGGGGCTATAAAGGGGCGTTCCCGCCGACCGCCATGTTACTGCTGCTGATCTGAGCTTAGGGAGAGGTTGCTGCCGCTTCGTCAGAAGCAGAGATAGCGTTAGGCAGGGTCCATTAACCCCCAAACCGCTTGTGCTGTAGCGATTTCCACTGTCCAACACCACCTTCGGTGTGCAGGGATAGTGGAAGCTACATTTTTTTTTCTCAGCGCTGTAGCTCATTGGGCTGCCCTAGAAGGCTCCCTGATAGCTGCATTGCTGTGTGTACGCCGCTGTGCAAACCAACTGCTTTTTTCAAAGCACAAATCCTCTTATTCCTTCCTTTCTGCACAGCTATCTTTTTTGTTTGTCCACACTTTTTATTTAATTTGTGCATCAGTCCACTCCTTATTGCTGCCTGCCATACCTGGCTGAGATTACTGCAGGGAGATAGTAATTGTAGGACAGTCCCTGTTTTTTTTTTTTGTGGGAGATTAAGATTGGCATTTCTGCTAGAGTGCCATCCCTGTGTGTGCCATCTCTCACTCAGTGGGCCATAGAAAGTCTATTTATTTTTTTGGTTGATTTGGGTTCTAAATTCTACCTGAAAAAAATCACTAAATCAATCAGTGGGAGATAAATATTGGCCTCTGGGCTTGTGTGCCACTCCTGACTCCTGTGTGTGCCATCTCTCACTCAGTGGGCCATAGAAAGCCTATTTATTTTTTTGGTTGATTTGGGTTCTAAATTCTACCTGAAAAAATCACTAAATCAATCAGTGGGAGATAAATATTGGCCTCTGGGCTTGTGTGCCACTCCTGACTCCTGTGTGTGCCATCTCTCACTCAGTGGGCCATAGAAAGCCTATTTATTTTTTTGGTTGATTTGGGTTCTCAATTCTACCTGAAAAAATCAATAAATCAATCAGTGGGAGATAAATATTGGCCTCTGGGCTTGTGTGCCACTCCTGACTCCTGTGTGTGCCATCTCTCACTCAGTGGGCCATAGAAAGCCTATTTATTTTTTTGGTTGATTTGGGTTCTCAATTCTACCTGAAAAAATCACTAAATCAATCAGTGGGAGATAAATATTGGCCTCTGGGCTTGTGTGCCACTCCTGACTCCTGTGTGTGCCATCTCTCACTCAGTGGGCCATAGAAAGCCTATTTTTTTTTTATTTGGTTTCTAAATTCTCTATGAAAAAATCATTTTATTTTATTTGGTTTCTAAATTCTTCCTGAAAAAATCATTTTATTTTATTTTGTTTCTAATGTCTCCTTGAAAAAAAAAAAATCAGTGGGAGATTAATATTGCCCTTTCTGCTTGTGTGCCAGTCTTGACTCCTGGGTGTGCCATCTCTCTCTCTCAGATAGTGGGCCATAGAAAGCCTATTTATTTTTTTGGTTGATTTGGGTTCTAAATTCTACCTGAAAAAATCACTAAATCAATCAGTGGGAGATAAATATTGGCCTCTGGGCTTGTGGGCCACTCCTGACTCCTGTGTGTGCCATCTCTCACTCAGTGGGCCATAGAAAGCCTATTTATTTTTTTGGTTGATTTGGGTTCTAAATTCTACCTGAAAAAATCACTAAATCAATCAGTGGGAGATAAATATTGGCCTCTGGGCTTGTGTGCCACTCCTGACTCCTGTGTGTGCCATCTCTCACTCAGTGGGCCATAGAAAGCCTATTTTTTTTTTGGTTGATTTGGGTTCTAAATTCTACCTGAAAAAATCACTAAATCAATCAGTGGGAGATAAATATTGGCCTCTGGGCTTGTGTGCCACTCCTGACTCCTGTGTGTGCCATCTCTCACTCAGTGGGCCATAGAAAGCCTATTTATTTTTTTGGTTGATTTGGGTTCTAAATTCTACCTGAAAAAATCACTAAATCAATCAGTGGGAGATAAATATTGGCCTCTGGGCTTGTGTGCCACTCCTGACTCCTGTGTTTGCCATCTCTCACTCAGTGGGCCACAGAAAGCCTATTTATTTTTTTGGTTGATTTGGGTTCTAAATTCTACCTGAAAAAATCAATAAATCAATCAGTGGGAGATAAATATTGGCCTCTGGGCTTGTGTGCCACTCCTGACTCCTGTGTGCACCATCTCTCACTCAGTGGGCCATAGAAAGCCTATTTTTTTTTTATTTGGTTTCTAAATTCTCCCTGAAAAAATCATTTTATTTTATTTGGTTTCTAAATTCTTCCTGAAAAAATCATTTTATTTTATTTTGTTTCTAAAGTCTCCCTGAAAAAAAAAAAAAAAATCAGTGGGAGATTAATATTGCCCTTTCTGCTTGTGTGCCAGTCTTGACTCCTGGGTGTGCCATCTCTCTCTCTCAGATAGTGGGCCATAGAAAGCCTATTTAGTTTTTTGGTTGATTTGGGTTCTAAATTCTACCTGAAAAAATCACTAAATCAATCAGTGGGAGATAAATATTGGCCTCTGGGCTTGTGTGCCACTCCTGACTCCTGTGTGTGCCATCTCTCACTCAGTGGGCCACAGAAAGCCTATTTATTTTTTTGGTTGATTTGGGTTCTAAATTCTACCTGAAAAAATCAATAAATCAATCAGTGGGAGATAAATATTGGCCTCTGGGCTTGTGTGCCACTCCTGACTCCTGTGTGCGCCATCTCTCACTCAGTGGGCCATAGAAAGCCTATTTTTTTTTTATTTGGTTTCTAAATTCTCCCTGAAAAAATCATTTTATTTTATTTGGTTTCTAAATTCTTCCTGAAAAAATCATTTTATTTTATTTTGTTTCTAAAGTCTCCCTGAAAAAAAAAAAAAATCAGTGGGAGATTAATATTGCCCTTTCTGCTTGTGTGCCAGTCTTGACTCCTGGGTGTGCCATCTCTCTCTCTCAGATAGTGGGCCATAGAAAGCCTATTTAGTTTTTTGGTTGATTTGGGTTCTAAATTCTACCTGAAAAAATCACTAAATCAATCAGTGGGAGATAAATATTGGCCTCTGGGCTTGTGTGCCACTCCTGACTCCTGTGTGTGCCATCTCTCACTCAGTGGGCCATAGAAAGCCTATTTATTTTTTTGGTTGATTTGGGTTCTAAATTCTACCTGAAAAAATCAATAAATCAATCAGTGGGAGATAAATATTGGCCTCTGGGCTTGTGTGCCACTCCTGACTCCTGTGTGCGCCATCTCTCACTCAGTGGGCCATAGAAAGCCTATTTTTTTTTATTTGGTTTCTAAATTCTCCCTGAAAAAATCATTTTATTTTATTTGGTTTCTAAATTCTTCCTGAAAAAATCATTTTATTTTATTTTGTTTCTAAAGTCTCCCTGAAAAAAAAAAAAAAAATCAGTGGGAGATTAATATTGCCCTTTCTGCTTGTGTGCCAGTCTTGACTCCTGGGTGTGCCATCTCTCTCTCTCAGATAGTGGGCCATAGAAAGCCTATTTATTTTTTTGGTTGATTTGGGTTCTAAATTCTACCTGAAAAAATCACTAAATCAATCAGTGGGAGATAAATATTGGCCTCTGGGCTTGTGTGCCACTCCTGACTCCTGTGTGTGCCATCTCTCACTCAGTGGGCCATAGAAAGCCTATTTTTTTTTATTCGGTTTCTAAATTCTCCCTGAAAAAATCATTTTATTTTATTTGGTTTCTAAATTCTTCCTGAAAAAATCATTTTATTTTATTTTGTTTCTAAAGTCTCCCTAAAAAAAAAAAAAAATCAGTGGGAGAATAATATTGCCCTTTCTGCTTGTGTGCCAGTCTTGACTCCTGGGTGTGCCATCTCTCTCTCTCAAATAGTGGGCCATAGAAAGCCTATTTAGTTTTTTGGTTGATTTGGGTTGTAAATTCTACCTGAAAAAATCAATAAATCAATCAGTGGGAGATAAATATTGGCCTCTGGGCTTGTGTGCCACTCCTGACTCCTGTGTGTGCCATCTCTCACTCAGTGGGCCATAGAAAGCCTATTTTTTTTTTATTTGGTTTCTAAATTCTCCCTGAAAAAAATCATTTTATTTTATCTGGATTCTAAATTCTTCCTGAAAAAATCATTTTATTTTATTTTGTTTCTAAAGTCTCCATGAAAAAAAAAAAAAATGGGAGAATTATATTGACATTTGTGCTTGAGTGACAGTCCTGCGTGTGTGGCATCTCTGTGATTTGGTGCCACAGCAAACAGAGTGTGTAACATTGTGCCTGATTTTCCTTGCGGTCTCACCAACCTGTAAAGGGATATCGAAATCATACTGAAGTTATAGCTCACCGTGTAAGTTGTTTGACAGCAACAAATAAAGTTACTTTGGTTAAGTTTTTAAAACAATGAGGAAGTCTGGTGCAAGAGGTCGTGGCCGTGGGCGTTCATTGTCAGCTGGTAATGATGGTATTGGTAGTGGAGCATCAGGTGGTCGTGGGAAAAAAAATATTCCACCTAAGTCTGGAGCTGTGGAGCCAGGTTCGTCGTCTGGCTACACAAGGCCTCGAACGCTCTCTTTTCTGGGAGTAGGAAAACCGCTTTTAAAGCCGGAGCAACAACAGCAAGTTTTGGCTTACCTTGCTGACTCAGCCTCTAGCTCTTTTGCCTCCTCTTCTGAAACTGGTAAATGTAAAAGCAGCGCGTCGTTTGTGGATGTTCACAGTCAGGGACAAGTCGCTTCCTTGTCCTCTTCAGCAAAAACAACCACAAGAGAGAAGGATGCAGCAGGCGACACAACGGGTTACTCCATGGAGCTCTTTACACATACCGTCCCTGGCTTAGAAAGTGAAACAGTTAACAGGCCATGCCCATTACAAATAGATTCTGACATGGAGTGCACTGATGCACAGCCACAGCCAGACTACTATGCTGGTCCTTTGACTCAGACCACAACATTGCCCTCTCAGGGTACTGATCCACAATCAGACCCTGATGAGACTATGTTGCCCCGTCACGAACGCTATACCACCGACCGACACGGTGACACAGACGAAGTTGCACACGAGCTAGAAGAGGAGGTTATAGATGACCCAGTTGTTGACCCCGATTGGCAGCCATTGGGGGAACAGGGTGCAGGCGGCAGTAGTTCTGAAGCGGAGGTGGAGGAGGGGCCGCAGCAGGCATCAACATCGCAACAGGTTCCATCTGCCGGGCCCGTATCTGGCCCAAAACGCGTGGCAAAGCCAAAACCTGTTGGAGGACAGCGTGGCCATCCGGTTAAAGCTCAGTCTGCAATTCCTGAAAAGGGATCCGATGCTAGGAAGAGTGCAGTCTGCAATTTTTTTAAACAACATCCAATTGATCAGCGCAAAGTCATTTGTCAAAAATGTTCAACTAGCTTAAGCAGAGGTCAGAATCTGAAAAGTCTCAATACAAGTTGCATGCATAGACATTTAACCACCATGCATTTGCAAGCCTGGACTAACTACCAAACGTCCCTTAAGGTTGTAGCACCCTCGGCCAATGAAGCTAGTCAGCAACGCAACATCCCTTCCGTCACTGTAAGGCCACCATTTTCCGCACCACCGGCAGTATCTGTGCAGGTTTCTTTGCCAGCCCAAAGCAGTCAGGGTCAGGGAATCACCAGTTTTGTAGGAGGAAATACTGCATATAGGGCACTGGTGGAAACAATACCGTCTCCAACCGTCTCTCAGTCTGCCATGTCCACCGGCACACCCGCTAGTTCCACGATCTCCAGCTCTCCAGTCCAGCTCACCCTACATGAGACTCTGGTTAGAAAAAGGAAGTACTTATCCTCGCATCCGCGTACACAGGGTTTTAATGCCCACATAGCTAGACTAATCTCGTTAGAGATGATGCCCTACCGGTTAGTTGAAAGCAAAGCTTTCAAAGCCCTGATGGAGTACGCTGAACCACGCTACGAGCTACCCAGTCGACACTTTTTTTCCAGAAAAGCCATCCCAGCCCTGCACCAGCATGTTAAACAGCGCATCGTCCATGCACTCAGGCAATCTGTGAGTACAAAGGTGCACCTGACTACAGATGCATGGACCAGTAGGCATGGCCAGGGACGTTACGTGTCCATCACGTCACACTGGGTGAATGTGGTGGATGCAGGGTCCACAGGGGACATCAATTTCGGGACAGTTGTGCCTAGCCCACGGTCTAGGAAACAGTTGGCTGTAGGCGTTCGCACCCCCTCCTCCTCGTCCTCCTGCAGAAGCGAGAGCTCTTCCACAGACCGCAGTCGCCCAACCACTCCATCGGCAGCTGACACTGTTGCACACCAGTTGTCCCATTATGGGCCAGCTACTGGCAAGCGTCAGCAGGCTGTATTGGCTATGAAGTGTTTGGGCGACAACAGACACACCGCGGAAGTTCTGTCCGAGTTCTTGCAGCAAGAAACGCAGTCGTGGCTGGGCACTGTAGATCTTGAGGCAGGCAAGGTAGTGAGTGATAACGGAAGGAATTTCATGGCTGCCATCTCCCTTTCCCAACTGAAACACATTCCTTGCCTGGCTCACACCTTAAACCTGGTGGTGCAGTGCTTATTGAAAACTTATCCTGGGTTCTCCGACCTGCTCCTCAAAGTGCGTGGACTTTGCTCACATATCCGCCGTTCGCCTGTACACTCCAGCCGTATGCAGACCTATCAGCGGTCTTTGAACCTTCCCCAGCATCGCCTAATCATAGACGTTGCAACAAGGTGGAACTCAACACTGCACATGCTTCAGAGACTGTGTGAACAGAGGCGGGCTGTTATGTTTTTGTGGGAGGATACACATACACGGGCAGGCAGTAGGATGGCAGACATGGAGTTGTCAGGTGTGCAGTGGTCGAAGATACAAGACATGTGTCAAGTCCTTCAGTGTTTTGAGGAATGCACACGGCTGGTTAGTGCAGACAACGCCATAATAAGCATGAGCATCCCCCTAATGTGTCTGCTGATGCAAAGTTTGACGCACATAAAGGATCAGGCGTCTGCACCAGAGGAAGAGGAAAGCCTTGATGACAGTCAGCCATTGTCTGGTCAGGGCAGTGTACAGGACGAGTTAGCGGGCGAAGAGGAGGTGGAGGACGAGGAGGATGATGGGGATGAGTATATTTTTAATGAGGAAGCTTTCCCGGGGGCACTGGAAATTGGTTGCGTGGCAAGGCCGGGTTCTGGTTTTTTGAGGGACACAAGTGACGTAGATTTGCCTGAAACTGCCCCTCAACCAATCACAACCGCAGATTTGACAACTGGAACTTTGGCCCACATGGCGGATTATGCCTTACGTATCCTCAAAAGGGACACACGCATTACTAAAATGATGAACGATGACGATTACTGGTTGGCCTGCCTCCTTGATCCTCGCTATAAAGGCAAATTGCAAAATATTATGCCACATGAGAACTTGGAACTAATATTAGCAACCAAACAATCAACTCTTGTTGACCGTTTGCTTCAGGCATTCCCAGCACACAGCGCCCGTGATCGTTCTCACACGAGCTCCAGAGGGCAGCAGACCAGGAGTGTTAGGGGTGCACACATCAGAAGTGGCGTTGGATAGAGGGGTTTTCTGACCAGGTTGTGGAGTGATTTTGCTATGACCGCAGACAGGACAGGTACTGCTGCATCAATTGAAAGTGACAGGAGACAACATTTGTCCAGTATGGTTACAAACTATTTTTCATCCCTTATCGATGTTCTCCCTCAACCGTCATTCCCATTTGATTACTGGGCATCAAAATTAGACACCTGCCCAGAATTGGCAGAATATGCATTGCAGGAGCTTGCTTGCCCGGCAGCTAGTGTCCTATCAGAAAGAGTATTCAGTGCTGCAGGTTCAATATTAACCGAAAAAAGGACTCGTCTGGCTACCCAAAATGTTGATGATCTAACATTCATTAAAATGAACCACAACTGGATTTCGAATTCTTTTGCCCCACCTTGCCCGGCCGACACCTAGCTTTCCTATGAAAAGCTCTTGCCTGTGGACTACTGTGAATTACTTTTCTAATGTCTAATTTGCTGCAGCTGATTGTCCAGCATACGACATGTTTACACCTCCCTAAATGGCCAAACTCCCCACACGGGGCCGTGGTATCGCGACTTGGCGCAAGCACCCGTGAGAGTGCTGTTTGTCTGAAGAGGTGGGTGTGCCCGCTTTTGGTCGACAGCACTGCCACTGGGTCCCTCATAGTACAATAAAGTGTCTCTGGCGGTGGTGGTGCGCACCCAACATCAGACACACTGTTGTAACATGAGGGGCCCTGGGCCTGTACCGCCGGCCACAAGAGAGTTCACCCACCCCCAGGTCAAACATTGCTCTACCACTACCACAGTTATCTCTCACACTTCCACCAATGTTTAGTCTATGCGCTGACATCCTTCCATTCCTGCCACTGACAATACCATTGTGTTGACATGTATGATGGTACTTAACATAGTCAGGGGCAGTGTCCTCTATTTACCACAGTAAATACTTTGCGCTAAATTAGTAGGTCTGAAACTACGCAGAGGATCCCACCCCTGTACCTAATGATTGCACCCTTTAGTGTTTTCGTTTTGTTTTAATGCGAGACATTCACATTTATTTATTGTTTTGGACTACTAACTGGCAGACACTCATTACAATCGGCCTCCGCTGACCAGACCACTGCTGCCCGTGTACCCCTGGAACCAATTTTATATTGCCTACAGCCAGCCCAATTTTATTATGTTAGGCCTTCGAAGCCTGTCTGCGGTCCCTCCTTCCACTAGGCCTCCACTGACCAGACCACTGCTGCCCGTGTACCCCTGGAACCAATTATAAAGTGCCTACAGCCTGTCCAATTTTATTATGTTAGACCTTTGAAGCCTGTCTGCGGTCCCTCCTTCCACTAGGCCTCCACTGACCTGTGTACTGCTGCCCGTGTACCCCTGGAACCAATTATAAAGTGGCTACAGCCTGTCCAATTTTATTATGTTAGGCCTTCGAAGCCTGTCTGCGGTCCCTCCTTCCACTAGGCCTCCACTGACCAGACCACTGCTGCCCGTGTACCCCTGGAACCAATTATACAGTGCCTACAGCCTGTCCAATTTTATTATGTTAGGCCTTCGAAGCCTGTCTGCGGTCCCTCCTTCCACTAGGCCTCCACTGACCTGTCTACTGCTGCCCGTGTACCCCTGGAACCAATTATAAAGTGCCTACAGCCTGTCCAATTTTATTATGTTAGGCCTTCGAAGCCTGTCTGAGGTCCCTCCTTCCACTAGGCCTCCACTGACCAGACCACTGCTGCCCGTGTACCCCTGGAACCAATTTTAAATTGCCTACAGCCAGCCCAATTTATTATGTTAGGCCTTCGAAGCCTGTCTGCGGTCCCTCCTTCCACTAGGCCTCCACTGACCTGTCTACTGCTGCCCGTGTACCCCTGGAACCAATTATAAAGTGCCTACAGCCTGTCCAATTTTATTATGTTAGGCCTTCGAAGCCTGTCTGCGGTCCCTCCTTCCACTAGGCCTCCACTGGCCAGACCACTGCTGCCCGTGTACCCCTGGAACCAATTTTAAATTGCCTACAGCCAGCCCAATTTATTATGTTAGGCCTTCGAAGCCTGTCTGCGGTCCCTCCTTCCACTAGGCCTCCACTGACCAGACCACTGCTGCCCGTGTACCCCTGGAACCAATTATAAAGTGCCTACAGCCTGTCCAATTTTATTATGTTAGGCCTTCGAAGCCTGTCTGCGGCCCGTTCTTTCTACTACTACTACACTGACCAGACCACTGCTGCCTGTGTACCCCTGGAACCTATTTAAAAGTGCCTACAGCCCAATATTTTTTTATGTTAGGCCTTCGAAGCCTGTCTGCGGCCCGTTCTTTCTACTACTACTACACTGACCAGTCTACTGCTGCCCGTGTACCCCTGGAACCAATGTTAAAGTGCCTACAGCCCAATATTTTTTTCTGTTAGGCCTTCGAAGCCTGTCTGCGGCCCGTTCTTTCTACTACTACTACACTGACCAGTCTACTGCTGCCCGTGTACCCCTGGAACCAATGTTAAAGTGCCTACAGCCCAATATTTTTTTATGTTAGGCCTTCGAAGCCTGTCTGCGGCCCGTTCTTTCTACTACTACAACACTGACCAGTCTACTGCTGCCCGTGTACCCCTGGAACCTATTTAAAAGTGCCTACAGCCCAATATTTTTTTATGTTAGGCCTTCGAAGCCTGTCTGCGGCCCGTTCTTTCTACTACTCCTACACTGACCAGACCACTGCTGCCTGTGTACCCCTGGAACCTATTTAAAAGTGCCTACAGCCCAATATTTTTTTATGTTAGGCCTTCGAAGCCTGTCTGCGGCCCATTCTTTCTACTACTACTACACTGACCAGTCTACTGCTGCACGTGTACCCCTGGAACCTATTTAAAAGTGCCTACAGCCCAATATTTTTTTATGTTAGGCCTTCGAAGCCTGTCTGCGGCCCGTTCTTTCTACTACTCCTACACTGACCAGACCACTGCTGCCCGTGTACCCCTGGAACCTATTTAAAAGTGCCTACAGCCCAATATTTTTTTATGTTAGGCCTTTGAAGCCTGTCTGCGGCCCGTTCTTTCTACTACCACTACACTGACCAGTCTACTGCTGCCCGTGTACCCCTGGAACCAATGTTAAAGTGCCTACAGCCCAATATTTTTTTATGTTAGGCCTTCGAAGCCTGTCTGCGGCCCGTTCTTTCTACTACTCCTACACAGACCAGACCACTGCTGCCTGTGTACCCCTGGAACCTATTTAAAAGTGCCTACAGCCCAATATTTTTTATGTTAGGCCTTCGAAGCCTGTCTGCGGCCCGTTCTTTCTACTACTCCTCCACTGACCAGACCACTGCTGCCCGTGTACCCCTGGAACCTATTTTTAATTGCATAGAGCATCCTTTTTTAATAGTAGGCGTACAAAGTCTGTCTGCGGTCCACTATTGAAATTGTCCTCCACTGTCCAGAGCAATGCTGCCTGTGTACCCCTGTAACCTTTTTTAAGCTGCAGTCAGCCACATTTTTGGTTTAAGGCCTACTACCTGTGTCTGTCTGCGCCACTCAATACAGCTGTGTTCCTTTGAAAAAAGCTGAGCCTCAATAGTCTTGTTTTCAGCCTCTAGGAATTTTAAAACTGCATTGGGGCTACAACTTTGGTAGGGCCTACTAACGGTGTCTACCGCCCCAAGGTGTGCCCCAGGTTTCGTCCACATTGCTTCGATCTTCCTACTCTCGTTTAGTAGTTGTTGCAAACTACACTGCATTAGGCCTACAAATTTGGTATGGGGTGTAGAGACGGTGTGTTCCACTCCAAAGTGTTCCCCAGGTTTCCTCTCCATTGCTTCAATCTTAATGCTCTCGTTTAGTAGTTGTTAAAAACTACACTGCATTAGGCCTACAAATTGGGTATGGGGTGTAGAGACGGTGTGTTCCACTCCAAGGTGTTCCCCAGGTTTCCTCTCCATTGCTTCAATCTTAATGCTCTCGTTTAGTAGTTGTTGGAAACTACACTGCATTAGGCCTACAAATTGGGTATGGGGTGTAGAGACGGTGTGTACCACTCCAAGGTGTTCCCCAGGTTTCCTCTCCATTGCTTCAATCTTAATGCTCTCGTTTAGTAGTTGTTGGAAACTACACTGCATTAGGCCTACAAATTTGGGATGGGGTGTAGAGACGGTGTGTTCCACTCCAAGGTGTTCCCCAGGTTTCCTCTCCATTGCTTCAATCTTAATGCTCTCGTTTAGTAGTTGTTGGAAACTACACTGCATTAGGCCTACAAATTTTGTATGGGGTGTAGAGACGGTGTGTTCCACTCCAAGGTGTTCCCCAGGTTTCCTCTCCATTGCTTCAATTTAATGCTCTCGTTTAGTAGTTGTTGGAAACTACACTGCATTAGGCCTACAAATTGGGTATGGGGTGTAGAGACGGTGTGTTCCACTCCAAGGTGTTCCCCAGGTTTCCTCTCCATTGCTTCAATCTTAATGCTCTCGTTTAGTAGTTGTTGGAAACTACACTGCATTAGGCCTACAAATTGGGTATGGGGTGTAGAGACGGTGTGTTCCACTCCAAGGTGTTCCCCAGGTTTCCTCTCCATTGCTTCAATCTTAATGCTCTCGTTTAGTAGTTGTTGGAAACTACACTGCATTAGGCTAACAAATTTGGTATGGGGTGTAGAGACGGTGTGTTCCACTCCAAGGTGTTCCCCAGGTTTCCTCTCCATTGCTTCAATCTTAATGCCCTCGTTTAGTAGTTGTTGGAAACTACACTGCATTAGGCCTACAAATTGGGTATGGGGTGTAGAGAGACGGTGTGTTCCACTCCAAGGTGTTCCCCAGGTTTCCTCTCCATTGCTTCAATCTTAATGCTCTCGTTTAGTAGTTGTTGGAAACTACACTGCATTAGGCCTAGCCTACAAATTGGGTATGGGGTGTAGAGACGGTGTGTTCCACTCCAAGGTGTTCCCCAGGTTTCCTCTCCATTGCTTCAATCTTAATGCTCTCATTTAGTAGTTGTTGGAAACTACACTGCATTAGGCCTACAAATTTGGTATGGGGTGTAGAGACGGTGTGTTCCACTCCAAGGTGTTCCCCAGGTTTCCTCTCCATTGCTTCAATCTTAATGCTCTCGTTTAGTAGTTGTTGGAAACTACACTGCATTAGGCCTACAAATTGGGTATGGGGTGTAGAGAGACGGTGTGTTACACTCCAAGGTGTTCCCCAGGTTTCCTCTCCATTGCTTCAATCTTAATGCTCTCGTTTAGTAGTTGTTGGAAACTACACTGCATTAGGCCTACAAATTGGGTATGGGGTGTAGAGAGACGGTGTGTTACACTCCAAGGTGTTCCCCAGGTTTCGTCCACATTGCTTCGATCTTCCTACTCTCGTTTAGTAGTTGGTGAAAACTACACTGCATTAGGCCTACAAATTGGGTATGGGGTGTAGAGACGGTGTGTTCCACTCCAAGGTGTTCCCCAGGTTTCCTCTCCATTGTTTCAATCTTAATGCTCTCGTTTAGTAGTTGTTGGAAACTACACTGCATTAGGCCTACAAATTGGGTATGGGGTGTAGAGACGGTGTGTTCCACTCCAAGGTGTTCCCCAGGTTTCCTCTCCATTGCTTCAATCTTAATGCTCTCGTTTAGTAGTTGTTGGAAACTACACTGCATTAGGCCTACAAATTGGGTATGGGGTGTAGAGAGACGGTGTGTTACACTCCAAGGTGTTCCCCAGGTTTCCTCTCCATTGCTTCAATCTTAATGCTCTCGTTTAGTAGTTGTTGGAAACTACACTGCATTAGGCCTACAAATTGGGTATGGGGTGTGGAGACGGTGTCTTCCACTCCAAGGTGTTCTCCAGGTTGCCTTTCCTGAGCTTCTATCTTCAGGCTCTTGTTAAATAGTGGTTAAATGGAACAACTGCATTTGGCGTACTAGTTGGTTTGGGGCCTACTAACAGTGTCTGCCGCTCCTTGCTGTTCTCCTGGTTTCCTGTCCTGAAATTCCATTTTCAGGCTCTCGTTAAGTAGTTGTTAATGTTAGACTGCATTTGGCCTACTAGTTGGGTTGGGGCCTACTATCGGTGTCTGCCACTCCTTGCTGTTCTCCTCCACTGAACAAAGCTGTGCCGCCTGTTTACTACGGTTGCCAATTTTGAACTGCATTTCGACTACTTACTGATTTGGGCCTACTCTCTGTGTCAGCCTCTCATTCCAGTTGTCCTCCACTGCAATGCCCCCTGGTTAGTCCTGTGTTACCAATTTTGAACTGCATTTAGCCAACTTTTATTCTTTGGGCCTATATCTGTGTTTCCTCCTCATCCTGCCCATTGCCCAGCCAGTGATAGATGAGTCTGCTGATACATTGACCCATAACGCAACATTCCCCGTGCACGCTACACAACAAGACTGTGACCCTGCTGAAAGTCAGGTTCCTCTTCCCGCATACCATACCACCTTACACGGGGACAAAGAGGAAGGTGCAGATGAAAGTGCAGGTTCCTTCATCAGGTGGGGGGAGGAATACTAGTTGGCGACGTCACTGGCACAGGGCCTCTCATAGTACGCAAAAGTGTTGCTGCCGGTGGGAGGCGCCCCCGCCGTGCAAACACACCGCTGTACTTTGAGGAGCCCTGTGCCAGTGCCAATGCCAACGAGTGGGCCCCCCCTGCTTGCTCAGGATCACAGCACTTGCAAAGTTGAAATACTTACCTCTCCCTGCTCCACTGCCGTGACGTGGTCCAGATTTCCTGGGGCCACTAATTACTTGAACCAGCCCTACCCCCCACAACTTTAGCCAAATGACCCCCAATTTCAAATGCCTTCCAATTATTATAAGGTAAATTACGATTGACAAGCTTCTGTAACAAGAATGGATGTTTTTGCCATTAAAATGGGCAGTGTAGGTGTTTTCCTGGCCTCCACTCACTGCCGACTATGCTCCCCCATTGACTTGCATTGGGTTTCGTGTTTCGGTCGATACCCGACTTTTCGCGATAATCGGCCGATTCCACTCGACTCGACTTCTAAGATAGTCGGGTTTCGCGAAACACGGCTCGACTCTAAAAAGGTCAAGGTCGCTCAACCCTACTCTTCAGTCGTTCACAATATACAAAAAAACCCTGTTTGGGAGAGAAGAACAGACAAATCGCGGCGCCCTAAGTGCGTAAACACAATATTATAGTCTTTAAAGGGTGCACAATTTTATGCACTCACCTGATAAAAGACTAAAATGGCTTTAGATTGTGTATCCTCCAAATTCCCTCTGAGATACTTTTCAATATACAGGGCTTGCAGCTTGCCTCGGGTGGATCCAAGTGAGAGAGCCAGAGTAAGGCTCACACAGGATGAGTAGTTCAAGAAAAGCACACCCCAAATCAAGTTTCTGAGACTGGGATAAAAGTTATGAAATAAAAAAATATGAAATATCATCTTTGAATGTGAGTCCTGGGAAGCGCTGCCATTCATGGGCTGGATGTGCTTTTCTTGAACTAGTCGTTCACAATATGTCAGACTTGTACTCTGTTGTGCTGATGCACAGGCGGATCTAAAAAATTTGTGAAACGACTCACGAAAAATTGCTTATGCCACTGATGCTGCTGCCAATATTTTTGCAATGGTGCCTTGATGTTCTCGGGGGTTGGATGTCTAGAACTGGCATGCACACTGTATGCCTCACTGCTGTTTTGGGGAAAACCACTCTTAAGATTGTCTACAAGTGTATTTCGATACTCCAGCATGCATGCCTCCTTTTCCAGAAAGGAAAGCATCTGGCTAAATTTACACTTGTACAGTGGATCTAACAGAGTGGTAATCCAGTAGTCAGCACTATTTCTAATCCCAAGAATACGAGCATCATGGTAAAGATAGAGCAGCAAGAAGGCTCTCATGTGTCGGGCGCTTCCATGAGGTTCAAGTCCATGGTGTTTTTGTGGCGGGGCATCTCTTAAGGTTGTTTCCTCCGTCCCCTCGCACCATCCGCAGACAACAGAGTCTAGGTGTCTGTGTTTTTTTACATACAGTATATGACTATGGGGTTAGTAATGGGGGCATCTTATTGACGCCTCTCCATTACTAACCTCGGGGCTTGATGTCACCTGACAATACAACGGTGGCATCAACCCCCCTAACTATCACCCCACTTGCCACAGCTACAGGGCAAGTGGGAAAAGCGAGGCTAAGTGCCAGAATTGGCGCATCTTAGAGATAGTTACAAAAATTGTGTGGGAGCCCACGCCATTTTTTTCAGAGAAATAATCTTTTATTAATTAAATACATGTACAGTAAGCTGCACACACACTGTACTAATTGTATGTGTCACAGACATCTATATATCTATCTATTCTATATGTATTTACTGTATGTAATCCATCTCTTCAATTCTGTCAGCATTGAAGAAGTGAAATAAATTAACTTTTTGATGATATTCTAATTTTATGAGAAGCACCTGTATATATGTGTGTGTCATCGAGGTTACCTCCACTAATGTGTCACTAATGCTGCACTCGCAGCAGTTCAGTCACCAATGGTTCTCAGCCTGGACAGTCGCATCTTGGCACAGTCCAGGTTGAAAACTATTAATCTCCCAGACATGGATTACGGCGTGGGACAGGTGAGGGATATTGCTGTTTTTTTATTTTAGTTTTATTACAGGAGAACGAGGGCTTCGGTGGAATAGGCGTTAGCTGAGCATAACTGTATTTGTTATTTTTAAGTAAAAATGGATAACTGTGCTTTGTTTTATTTCTAATAAAAGACTTTATGCTGGCTGTATCTTTATCTACCATATAACTATAGGATTAGTAATGGATAGGTGTCTTATAGAAGCCTCTCCATTACTAAGCCGCTGTGGGCTTGATGTCACTGGACAATACAAAGGCGACACCAACCCCACAAATATGAACCCCACTTGCCATGGCTACAGGGCAAGTGGGAAGAGCCGGGCAAAGTGCCAGAATTGGCGCATCTAATAGATGTACCTTTTCTGGGCGGCTGCAGGCTGCTATTTTTAGGCTGGGGGCCAATATCCATGGCCCATTACCAGCCTGAGAATACCAGCCCCCAGTTGTCTGCTTTAGCAAGGCTGGTTGTCTAAAATGAAGGGGACCTCACGCTGTTTTTTTAATTATTTAAATAATTAAAAAATATGGCATGGGGACCCCCTATTCTTGATAGCCAACCCTGCTGAAGCTGACAGCTGAGGGTTGCAGCCCCCAGCTGCGAATTTTGCCTGGCTGGTTATCAAACATACAGTTGAACCCACACAGGTTTTTTTTTTTAATTATTTATCTACAGCGCAGGAGCAGGCTAATGAATACTCCCATCTGCCCTCCTGCTCTCACTGTTATTAGCGGCAGCAGGTGTCAGATGATGGCAGCTGCAGTCCCATCAGTTGACACCAGTTACCGGAGGTAAACTTTATACCTCCAATCATAGCTGAGTGCTCACGCTGTCTTCTTACAGTGTGAGAACCGAGGCTTTCTGACCGGGGGGATGATGTCACACAGTGTGGGAAACACCAGCTTTTGTGCTGTGTATGTTCGGCTATATTTAGCGATTAAATGGACAATTAAATCGGCAAATATTGCAAATTTGTCAATCGTGAAATATTCGCTCATCTCTAGTAAAAACAAAAGCATTAGTAGTGGAAGCACGATGGTTTACCGAACTGTGACCAAATCTGGCCGACTTTGAATAAAAATGCTTGTGAAACCAAACACGAATCTGAATGTGCTACGGTCATGACGAACGTTTTTCATAACAAGTTCGCACATCTCTACTTAAAACCTCATCCCTTCATTTTAACGGTTATAGACATTACTTTTTCACACTATTTGAGAATATATACTGTAGATACCAGCTGTAAGACTGGCTCATGAAAGTTTATGTGTATCACGGTAGTTAGTATAAAACACATGTACCTTTTTTGCTACCACTATACACAAATAGATTGTAAGCTTTTTCTAGCAAAACTATGTTTTCTTCAATATGTAATTACCATATATATATACTCGAGTATAAGCCGACCCGAGTATAAGCCGACCCCCTAATTTTGCCACAAAAAACTGGGAAAACTTAATGACTCAAGTATAAGCCTAGGGTGGAAAATGCAGCAGCTTCCGGTAAATGTCAAAAATAAAAATAGATACCAATAAAAGTAAAATTAATTGAGACATCAGTAGGTTAAGTGTTTTTGAATATCCATATTGAATAAGGAGCCACATATAATGCTCCGTACAGTTCATGATGGGCCCCATAAGATGCTCCATACAGTCATTTGCCCCATATAATGCTCCATAAATGCAGATTATGGCCCCATAAGATGCTCCATACAGTCATTTGCCCCATGTAATGCTCCATAAATGCTGATTATGGTCCCATATAATGCTGCACATGGCCCCATACAGATATTTGCCCCATGTATTGCTGTACATGGCCCCATAAGATGCTCCATACAGTCATTTGCCTCATGTAATGCTCCATAAATGCTGATTATGCCCCATAAGATGCTCCATACAGTCATTTGCCCCATATGCTGTTGCTGCGATAAAAAGTCACATACTCACCTCTCGTCGCTCAGGCCCCTGGCACTTTCTATATTCACCTGCTCCGCGTTTCACCTCCGCCAGCCGTCGCTACGTTCCCCGTTCACTGTACTGACTGCTCAGGCAGAGTGCGCGCACACTAATCGCGTCACCGCACCCTCTGACCTGAGCGTCACTGCAGAGGATGCAGAAGACGCAGCGGCGGCTGGCGACGGTGGAACGAGGAGCAGGTGAATATCGCGCACTGCTTATACTTACCTGCTCCTGGCGCAGTCCCTGCTTCCCCGGCGCCGGCAGCTTCTTCCTGTATTGAGCGATCACATGGTACCGCTCATTGCAGTAATGAATATGTGGCTCCACCCCTATGGGAGTGGAGTCGGGTCCATATTCATTACTGTGATGAGCGGTACAGGTGACCACTCACTACAGTAAGAAGCTGCCGGCGCCGGGGAACCAGGGACCTGCAGGGACCGCGCCAGGAGCAGATGAGTATGCTTAGGCAGCTGCCACTCCACCTCCCCTGCCGACCCCTGGGTATGACTCAAGTATAAGCCGAGAGGGGCAATTTCAGCCTAAAAAAAAAGGCTGAAATTCTCGGCTAATACTCAAGTATATACGGTAGTTCATTTTTGTCCAGTTACCTACCCCTGCAATAGACTATAGAAATTAAAAGAGACAAGTGTAATAATAATAATAATAGAATATGCCTGTAGTTGTTTAAAGACCATTATCTAAAATAATCTGATTCCATTAATCATTTTTGACATCTAATAATTCTGACATACTGTAAATCTGATTACCGTATTTTTCGGACTATAAGACGCACCGGACTATAAGGTGCACCCAGGTTTTAGAGGTGGAAAATAGGGAAAAAAAATATTTGAAGCAAAAAAATGTGGTAAAATATTTAATAACATAAATAACATACTATTATATGTGGTGTTATTATATATAATAGTATGTTATTATGTTGGAAGCTGCGGGACCAGTGTGGTGTCTGTACAGTACTATATGAAGATGCTGAAGGGTGAGTATAAAAATGGGGGCACAGGGCTTATATTGAAAGCACCACTCCAGCACTGCAAAATAACACTGGAGTGCTGCTTTAAAATCCCATGGAAGAACTATAATTCCCAGCATGTCCTGCAGATCCTATGACATGCTGGGAGTTATAGTTCACCAAAGGAGTGGCAGAGTGCTTTATTTTGTTTTGTAAAGACTAACCTCTTAAATGTGACAGCCAGCCACACTGTGGTGAGGTAAAAGCATCCCATGACTGCACACGGAGCCTTCCCTCGTTTCCTTTCCACAGCACAGGTTATGAGGAAGCTGCAGATTCTAGTGGAGAGTCTGAAGGACCTGTGATGATGTCAAGAAGAGGGAGGGCTCTGAGCTGCCATGTGATGCTCCAGCCCGCCCACTGACACTGACATCAAACAGGTCCTGTTTGTGCAAAGCACTCAGCGTCCAGCCCAGGCATGGCAGGCAGGTATGCAGCGATCCCCGCTCTCCTCTGGCCCCTGCTGCTGCCTCCTCTCCCCCGGACACACAGACCTCCCCAGCTGCTGCAGGAATCAGCGCTGGAGAAGCCATGTGTGTCCCTGCTTAAGTGCAGTATTCATTTGCTGCTCCTGGCTCACTGCTCAGCTGATAGGTGGGCGGGGAGCCGCTAATAAATATTCACTGCACTTAATCATCGGGACCACATGGTTTCCCCAGCAGTGATTCTGGGCAGCGGGGACATCCTGAAGTAGGATAACAGTGCGATCCCACTCACTGCTGCCCCCCTCCCCACATGCTACATCCGTACCATAAGACGCACCCACAGTTTCCTTCCAAATGTGTAGGAAAAAAAGTGCGTCTTATGGTCGGAAAAATACGGTAGTAATTTTTTTTTTTTTAATTGTATTTAGAATTCTTTAAATTACTATTAGAAATTATAATTACTGTATTTTTCCGACTATTAAACGCATTTTTTTACTTCAAAACTTTGGAGGAAAGTGTGGGGAGGTGTCTTATACCGTAGTCTGGATGTACTCTATATACAGTACAGTATATGTCAAATCTGACTATGAATTTACACAAAAAAATTGGTACATACAGAATTCTTTAAATTGCTATTAGAAATTTTAATTTCTGTAGATACATTCACGCATCATATTATCGACAGTTCAAAAGTACTGGAATCTACACACAAAATTGTATTTTTAACATTCAAAGTTATAGATAAGACCGGTTACTGAGCCTGGGCATCACTGCTGAGATCAAGTGCTGTCACAAAATCAGCTGCACAAGCTGTTACCATAAGACATCTAACATGTTTCACAAAGAGGTGTCTAATGAAACATTCCTGAAGAATGAAAAAATTGTAACCCATATAAGACAGTAAAAAGTGAAAGGATATTCATTGTTATTTTTTTTTTTTAATGTTAAGTATAAAGTTCTGACTTTCATTTTAATGAAACCAAAAGACTCAGTTCAACTAAAAAGAACTGTATATCAAAAAACTGATAAACACATTAGATATTAAATGTGCAGGGTTTCATTTGGTAAACCTACATTTTCATATTAAGGAATTGTATAAACTGTGAATCTTTACTACAGTGGGGGAAATAGTTATTTGATCCCTTGCTGATTTTGTAAGTTTGCCCACTGTCAAAGACATGAGCAGTCTATAATTTTAAGGGTAGCTTAATTTTAGCATTGAGAGATAGAATATCAAAAATAAAATCCAGGAAATCACATTGTAGAAATTATATACATTTATTTGCATTTGTCAGTGAGAAATAAGTATCTGATCCCCTACCAACCATTAAGAGTTCTGGCTCCTACAGACCATTTATACTCTCCTAATCAACTCATAACCTGCATAGTCACCTTTATAAAAGACTCCTGTCCACAGACTCAATTAATCAGTCAGACGCTATCCTTTACAACATGGGCAAGACTAAAGAGCTTTATAAGGATGTCAGGGACAAGATCATAGACCTGCACAAAGCTGGACTGGGCTAGAAAACCATAAGTAAGACGCTGGGTGAGAAGGAGACAGCTGTTGGTGCAATAGTAAGAAAATGGAAGAAATACAAAATGACTGTCAATCGACATTGATCTGGGGCACCATGCAAAATCTCACCTTGTGGGTTATCCTTGATCATGAGGAAAGTGAGAGGTCAGCCTAAAACTACACGGGGGAACTTGTTAATGATTTCAAGGCAGCTGGGACCACAGTCACCAAGAAAACCATTGGTAACACATTATGCCGTAAAGATTTAAAATCCTGCAGTGCCCGCAAGGTCCCCCTTTTCAAGAAGGCACATGTGCAGGTCCGTCTGAAGTTTGCCAATGAACACCTAGATGATTCTGTGAGTGATTGGGAGAAGGTGCTGTGGTCAGATGAGACAAAAATTGAGGTCTTTGGCACTAACTCAACTCGCCGTGTTTGGAGGAAGAGAAATGCTGCTTATGACCCAAAAAACACCGTCCCCGCTGTCATGGAGGTGGAAATGTTATGTTTTGGGGGTATTTCCCTGCCAAGGACATAGGACTACTTCACCAAATCAATGGGAGAAAGGATGGAGCCATGTACCGTAAAATCCTGAGTGACAACCTCCTTCCCTCCACCAGGACATTAATGCTTAAAATGCATTCCTATGCAATCCTATGGGATTCCGCAGTTGCTGTGCTCATACTGTGGATTTTCCCGCTGTGGAATCGCATAGAGGTAAAATCCGCAGCATGTTCATTATTTCTGCGGAATCGCAGCGATTCCGCAGCCATAGGATTGCATTGAAACGCTCACTTTACGCATGTGGCTATGCCCACCATACGTAAGGTGAGCGTTCATGTGCAGATGGTACTCAGGATCTGGAGGAGAGGAGACTTTCCTTCAGGCCCTGGGATCCATATTCATGAAAAAAAAATACTTAAAATAAAAAATAGGGATATACTTACCTTCTGATGGCCCCCGGAGTCCTCCCGGCTCTCAGCGGTGCACACGGCGGCTTCCGTTCCCGATACATTGCGCGAATCACCTGAGATGACATTGAGGTCACACGACCGTTACATCACAAAGGTTCTTCGCGCAAAGCATCCCTGGGAACAGAACGTACCTGGAGCGCTGCTGAGGAGATCAGGGGCCGTCAGAAGGTGAGAATAATCATATTTTTTTATTTTTTTTATTATTTTTAACATTCTATCTTTTACTATTGATGCTACATAGGCAGCATCAATAATAAAAAGTTGGTCGCACTTGTCAAGCACTATGCTTGACAAGTGTGACCAACCTGCCAATCACTTTTCCAAGCGATGCTTCAGATCGATTAAAAAAACGCAAGCATTCTGCAAGCTAAAAATGCATTCAAACCGCTTGTGTTTTGTGGGAAAACGTATGCGAATTCCTCATGCATTTTACCTGTGGCAGGGAGTTGCGGAAATGATGCGGACATTTCCGCAGCATTTCTGCAACATGGGCACATAGCTTAAAAGTGGGTCCTGGCTGGGTCTTCCAGCAAGACAATGACCCAAAATATACAGCCAAGGCAACAAAGGAGTGGCTCAAAAAGAAGCACATTAAGGTCATGGAGTGGCCTAGCCAGACTCCAGATCTTAATTCCATAGAAAACTTATGGGGGGAGTTGATGCTCCGAGTTGCCAAGCGACAGCCTCAAAATCTTAATGATTTAGAGATTATTTGTAAATAGGAGTGGACCAAAATTCCTCCTGGCATGTGCGCAAACCTCATTATCATCTACAAAAAACATCTGACTGCTGCGCTTGCCAACAAGGGTTTTGCCACCAAGTATTAAGTCTTGTTTGCCAGAGGGATCCAATACTTATTTCTCACTGCAAAATGCAAATAAATGTATATAATTTATTCAATGTGATTTTCTGGATTTTATTTTTGATATTCTATCTCTCAATGTTAAAATTAATCTACCCTTAAAATTATAGACTGTTCATGTCTTTGTCAGTGGGCAAACTTAAAAAATCAACAGGGATCAAATACTTCTTTCCCCACTGTAGATCAAGTAGTGAGTGCTACCACACTTCTACCTCAACTTTTGATTTGGAGCAGTGAGATGAAAATTAATAGACTAGGCTCTGATGGGTGCAAATGGGTCTGTAATATACAAGGAAAGAAGGGGCTAACGGATCGAAAAATTGAAGGAACTGTCAAGTTCGGTGGTGGAAGCCTGATATGGGGTTGTTTCACAGCCAAAGGCGTTGGAAACTTGACCAGCATTGATGGTGGTCTTTATGCTGAGCTATATGCGAGTATCCTACAAGATAAGTTACTTCGTACACTTGAGTACTATGGGTATGAAAAGGACGACATATTGTTCCAGCAGGACAATGCCCGAAGCATACGTCAAGTTTGGAGAAGAAATGGTTCAATAGCAATGAAGTAGAGGTGCTGGATTGGCCACTACAGTCCCCAGACCTCAACCCAATCGAACACTTGTGGATATAGTTGAAGAAAAAACTGTATACATACCCAAGTGAGTTGACCAGTATGAACCAACTTTGGGAACGTGTAGAAGAGACCTCGGATCATATTTCAGTCCAGACATATTTGAATCTGATTGAGAGCATGTCCACAAGGATCCAGGCAGTGTTGAAAGTCAAACGTGGAATTACAAAATACTAACAAAATAATAAATTAAATATAAATTTTTATTAGCAAAACAGTAACAATGCTAAATAGTTGCAAGTCAAATTTATGCACATGATAGCTAAGATGATTGTCTATAAAATGATGGTAGTCTCACTTTTGAAGCAGTAGTGGATTGTGACCTATGGAGCCTGAAAGACAAAAGTTCAAAACATTTTAAGGGTATGTTTCCACGTTCAGGAAACGCTGCGATTTTGACGCTGCGTTGAGCAGCGTCCAGATGTTACAGCATAGTGGAGGGGATTTCATGAAATCCCGTCTCCACTATGCATTAAAAGACGCATGCGGCATACCCGCGAAAACGCACATGCGGCGCGTCTTTTAAAAACGCAGCATGTCCTTACATTGCAGAAAAAATGCAAGGACAGCGCAGGTGACCTGCCAGTGACCTCAGATGCAGATTTGGTCAGGATTTTACCTGCATAAAATCCTGACCAAATCCTCATGCAATCCTGAACGTGGACACATACCCTTACCCTTTTTCTCGTCAGTGTATATCAAATGTGAAAATATAAACTATTTAGTCTCTATCTATTGACTATTAGTGAATAATTTATTATAAATGCAGTATAGGTACATATACCACATACATTTTGAGCTACTTTGACAGAATAAAACATTATACCTACCTTTATTGAAGTAATCCATTGCATTATTGACTCACATGCTTTCCACACAAATGAGGACTGGTTAAAGTGCTATGTAGCAGCTAATTGCTCTGTTTGGCTTAGGAAGGAGAAAAGTCGTACTAACAACGATTTCTGACTTATTTTATTTTCACACTGATAACAAATGGGGTATTATTGACAATGGCAGAGAACACTTCTCTCCCCCTTGTGGCAATTCCAACAGTAATTTGCTGTTTCTAACAAAACTTTGAACAACAGCAGATGTCCCCATGTGTGATGTTCATGTGTGGAACAGGAAAATAAGCAATTACACATAAGAACAGAAACTCCATAATATCAGCGTCAGTTGCCCTTTGAGCCTACGTCAGTGTAACACTTATAGCTTCTACTTTAAGATGGATTTGAAAAGTCCTTATTTTGCATGTAATGCTGTGCCTCTCTGATTTGTGCTTTGTAAAGTCAGACACTGGTTGTTTATGTGCACTCTTGGGAGTTGCATATACAGTAATTTATCTGCACACTTGAGGAATGCATACTTAGTAGTTTATGTGCACATTTGAGGAATGCATACTTAGTAGTTTATGTGCACACTTGGCAGTTGCATACATAGCAGTTTATGTGCACACTTGGGAGTTGCACATATAGTAGTTTATGTGCACACTTAGGAGTTGCATATATAGTAGTTTATGTGAACACTTGGGAGTTGCGCACATAGTAGTTTAAATGCATAATGGGGAGTTGCATACGTAGTTATGTGCACACTTGGGAGTTGCATATATAGTATTTTATGTGAACACTTGGGAGTTGCGCACATAGTAGTTTAAATGCATAATTGGGAGTTGCATACATAGTTATGTGCACGCTTGGGAGTTGCATACATAGCAGTTTATGTGCACACTTGGGAGTTGCACACATAGTAGTTTATGTGCATACTTGGGAGTTTCATACATAGCAGTTTATGTGCAAACTTGGGAGTTGCATACATGGCAGTTTATGTGCACACTTGAGAGTTGCACACATAGTAGTTTAAGTGCACAATTTGGAGTTGCATTTATAGTTATGTGCACACTTTGGAGTTGCATACACAGAAGTTTATGTGCACACTTGGGAGTTGCGCACTTAGTAGTTTAAGTGCATAATTGGGAGTTGTATACATACTTATGTGCACACTTGGGAGTTGCAAATGTGGCGCCCCAGGGTCCTGGTCATCAAAGTAGCATTGCTTTCCTCGTGGGGAGAGGGATTTTATGCTTGAAGGCAAGAAGGGATAACTGTAACCAGGTACCACAAACATGCAACACACTCCATGCCACCAGGGGGAGCTTTTGATCCTATTTACTAGGTGACTCCCCATATATATATAACTGGTATTCTGTAGGGGGGAGTTAGTTCAGTCTTGCCAGGAAACAGACTGGATCAGTCTGAGGCAGTGGAAGGTTTTACGGAGCCGGAACACCGAGGTTGTAAGGACCTCCACGACTTACATCAGAGACCGGCAGGACAGCTGAACTCCAAGTTCCCTGTCCGACCTAATACCCAGGAGGCACCCCTCAGAGGCTTGGGCGTGCTAGAGTCTCTATAAACCGCCTCAAGCCACCAGTTATACGGGTTATGTCCTATCCTATACGGGGGACAGAGAGAGAGATAACATCTGTGAGGACCTTATGTGAAGCCATAGGAAGTAAGGGACTACACCAACACGGCGCTAGAGGAAGGCTTTGATTTCCACCTGGATAAGGGGACTCCTAACTTGCCTTCAAGCCGGCCGGCCCTGCCTGCCCTGTGATCTGGTGCCCTGGACTGTGGATGCCTGAAGTCGACAGTAAACAAGGTAAAGAGAATGCAACCCTGTGTCCTCATTCTTTACTGCAACATCCACCATCTACCATCTACACACCGGGAGCCCTGGGGATATACTTCACCTGTGGGAAGTTATACCATCTAGCTGCCATAACATCACCCCAGCGGACGCCTTTAAGCAGCGTCGGTCCCCACTGACCGAATACCACAGGTGGCATCACGAACATAAACTTTGTTCCCTTTAAAGACCTTTCCCTTTTACATGGGCGACCAGGGCCAAGGACCGGGTCGCATCCACCATGACATCCCCCTGTGAAACCGCAGGACCCGATACCGAGTACCCCACAGCCCAGGCGGGGCTCTCCATCTTGGCATCACAAACAGGATGGACTGACCCAGCAAATCGGGTCATGTGCGCCTAAGAGACTGTGCCTAACTGTGATTTATTGAGAGACTGTGTACTGTGAAATACAAAACCACCGCCATTACAGCACCATGTGGCGTGAAGGAGGAGTGAGGCGTGTTGTCGTGGGCGGAGCTTGGAAAAACAGCGCAAAAGTAGTAGCCGCCCCTCACAGATACTACTATGTCCGAAGGATATGCCCATCAACAGAAGAGATCCGCTTCCTAGTATGGGATGGTGGGGAAGGAGGAGAGACCGCCCAGAACAGGAAGACGCAAGGAGAACCTGGTTGGCAGGAGGATGCCCGCAGCTATTCCAGCCAATCGGAGGAGGAATGGGCCCCGCTGTCACCAATGGACCCGGAGGTTCTCGGCGCAGAGGTGGAGGAGCTATGCTGTCAGCTCCAGCGATCATGGTACCATGCAGCCACAAACGTCAATGAGCAGCAGCGCAGCCGATCCCAGGAGCCCAAGCCTGCAGTGGAAGGGACAGGCACTGGAGATGCCGTGGTGGCAGGTAGGAACACCAACCCTGCCCCGGTAGCCTAGGAAACCCTACTAGTGCCCATAGATGCTCCTTTACCTCCACCACCCGGCCGGATTTGTAGCGTCCTTGAGTGGGAACGGCCCTGGGAGACCTTGCAGACCCCCGATGCCCCGCTGCAACCGACATGGAAGACACTAGACCTACAGTGAGAATGGATAACCTTCCGGTGGAAGCTCACCAGTACTGAATTCATCGGATTCCCCAGGGAAGCCCAAGCTGAAGGGGAGTAGCTGGAGACAGTTAGGCGGGAGGAGTACCGTCAGCAGCAGGCGCTCCAACAAGAACAGGAGAACAGGGAGCAGGAGCTCTGACACCAGGCAGTGAGAGAGAGACTTACAGGCTAAAACCCGGGCCAGGAAAGTGGGTCATGAGGACAGGGGCCCGCGGAGATTTGGGACTGTGGTGGCCTTCCGCCTCAACTTCGGCTGGGGCTTTATTAAAGAACCTGATCTCTTTCCAGAGGTATTTGTCACTAGGCATGATGTGGAGGCCCACCTGAAGGAGGGACACCATGACAGGGACCCATATCCTTGTGATCGCGTCACCTATACCAGGCACTGGGGAGATAAAGGGTGGTACTCCCTACATGTGCACAGATGTGTACCAAAGATTTTGGAATCTCCAGCTTATGACCTTGAGCCATTGCTACCAGTGAGTCCACGTTGTCTACCAACGCCCTCATCTGGCAAGGTGACATCAGCATCTACTTCCCACAGAGCACCTGTCGTCATGTGCTCAAGATGTACACGAACTGTCATCGAACAAAAATCCGTGGGCACTCAGACTCCCATCAGGAATGTGGATGCTCTCTATGTGGTACCCGTTAGCTGCCCACCTCTGCAGGGGCTACCTTGGACAACTAAGATAAAGTAAACATTGAAAATAACTATAAATAGTTGAAAGTTGACTCTTAGCTGCTACCAAAAGTTCGTTAAATCTGACCAGGTTTCTACTTAAAGAGGTCCCAGGTTTAAAGGGATCC
This sequence comes from Ranitomeya imitator, assembly GCF_032444005.1. Classification (NCBI taxonomy): domain Eukaryota; kingdom Metazoa; phylum Chordata; class Amphibia; order Anura; family Dendrobatidae; genus Ranitomeya; species Ranitomeya imitator. Next base: position 447,545,166 of record NC_091287.1, on the reverse strand, counting down.
TCTGTTTGCAAAGTTTGTTTATTTCAGGAGTTTTGTTTTGCTTCAAAGACATTTGAATCATGGCTAGTGAATGATTCACAAACTGTCATGTAAATAGTTTGTACCTTCTTAAAGGTGATTCCTACTGGTTTTACAAAGAAGTTTTAAAAGACTGCTTCTAACGTTACTGTGAAAGTTGCTTTGTTTTGCAGAGACCTGAAGAAAAACTCCTCTGGCGCGGCAGGATTCCAGGTCTGGATACATGCCTTGTAGCCTGCCCAAGCCCAAAGTTGGGGGTTAATGACGGGTCCCTCGCATCGTTGCTGCTGTTCTAAAGTTTTGATTGACTTGAGTATTAATTGCACTACCTCAGTATTGAAAGACTTGAACATTGATTTGTTGCACTTTGCTGAACTAATACCTAAAGTTACTTAGAAATGTACGTTATATGCCAGCTAGTTAGTATATTAGAGAGTTAATATAGTGAATAAGAATAATATTGAGACTTGAATTTAGACATTGTTGTGCGCAGATAGTTATGAAGATATCTCATGATGCACGTTTGAATAAAATGAAAAAGATATAGTGAGCCTGTGGGGGTTGGTAGAAAGTTTTTCACTTGAAGAACAATAAAGAAAATGCTTGTGTTGCACTTTGAAGCCTTAAAATCGCATACCTGTAGCGGGTAATAGCATTTCATAGTTAGTTAATTATTATATTGTTCTATTAAATTGCTCTATTCTAAAAGTGGGCCCACCATGTAAATAAGTTAATGTAACGTTCAAGCGCCCTCACCTCCCATAAGGGGAAGCTGTAGTTCCATTATTAATTACTGTTAATTTGTTTTATAAGTTTATAGCATTCCAAAAATTGTATGTCTTTTTGCTAATCTGTATTGTTGTTCTTCTTTTCCCAGTCCGGGAGTACTGGATTTAATGGGGGTGGGGGGAGGTGTGGCGCCCCAGGGTCCTGGTCGTCACAGTAGCGTTGCTTTCCTCACAGGGAGAGGGATGTTACGCTTGAAGGTAAGAAGGGATAACTGTAACCCGATGCCACAAACATGCAACACATTCACACTCCAGGCCACCAGGGGGAATTGATTGCAGTGAACTTGCAGGAGAGCAAAGCACAGGAGAGGATATCAGGGGGAGACCAGCCCCAAGCAGGCTGCCTCCTTCTGAGGCGCAGAGACCGGTAGCCAGAACACCGAGGTTGTAAGGACCTCCACGACTTACATCAGAGACGGGCAGGACAGCTGAACTCCAAGCTCCTTGTCCGACCTAATACCCAGGAGCACGGTGGCACCCCTTAGAGGCTGGGGCATGCTAGAGTCCCTACACACCGCCTCAAGCCACCAGTCATAACGGTTATGTCCCATCCTATATGGGGGACAGAGAGAGCGAGATAACATCTGAGAGGACCTTATGTGAAGCCATAGGCAGTAAGGGACTACACCAACACGGCACTAGAGGAAGGCTTTGATTTCCACCTGGATAAGGGGACTCCTAACTTGCCATCAAGCCGGCCGGACCCTGCCTGCCCTGTGATCTGGTGCCCTGGACTGTGGCTGCCTGAAGTCGACAGTAAACAAGGTAAAGAGACTGCAACCCTGTGTCCTCATTCTTTACTGCTCCATCCACCATCTACCATCTACACACCGGGAGCCCTGGGGATATACTTCACCTGTGGGAAGTTATACCATCTAGCTGCCATAACATCACCCCAGCGGACCCCTTTAAGCAGCGTCGGTCCCCATTGACCGAATACCACAGGTGGTGTCACGAACATAAACTCTATTCCCTTGAAAGACCTTTCCCTTTTACATGGGTGCCCATGGCCACGGACCGGGTCGCAGCCACCATGACATCCCCCTGTGAAACCGCAGGACCCGATACCGAGTACCCCACAGCCCAGGCGGGGCGCTCCATCTTGGCATCACGAACAGGATGGACTGACCCAGCAAATCGGGTCATGTGCGCCTAAGAGACTGTGCCTAACTGTGATTTATTGAGAGACTGTGTACTGTGAAATACCGCCAAAATTGCCGTCAAAACCACCGCCATTACAGCACCATGTGGCGTGAAGGAGGAGTGGGGCGCGTTGTCGTGGGCAAAGCTTGGAAAAACAGCGCAAAAGTAGTAGCTGCCCCTCACAGATACTACTATGTCCGAAGGATATGCCCATCAACAGAAGAGATCCGCTTCCTAGTATGGGATGGTGGGGAAGGAGGAGAGACCGCCCGGAGAACCTGGTTGGCAGGAGGATGCCCGCAGCTATTCCAGCCAATCGGAGGAGGAATGGGCCCCGCTGTCACCAATGGACCCGGAGGTTCTCGGCGCAGAGGTGGAGGAGCTATGCCGTCAGCTCCAGCGATCATGGTACCATGCATGTTATGGACCTGGTGGTTAGGAGCACCCGGAACGACCTGATGGTTAAATTCACACAGGACGAGCTGTTGAAAGTTGGAGCTCTGCTGACCGCAACCCCTAATCCTATCACACAACTAGAAATAGCCGTGGAGCGTACCTAACTCTGCCTAGACGCCTCTTCACAGCCTAAGGGCTAACTCTTAGGCTATCTTTAGATAGAAAATAAAGCCTACCTTGCCTCAGAGAAATTCCCCAAAGGAAAAGGCAGCCCCCCACATATATTGACTGTGAGTTAAGATGAAAGTCACAAACACAGAAATGAAACAGGTTTCAGCAAAGGGAGGCCAGACTTACTAAACAGACTGAGGATAGGAAAGGTATCTTTGCGGTCAGCACAAAAAACTACAAAAGACCACGCAGAGTGTGCAAAAAGACCTCTGCACCGACTCACTGTGCGGAGGTGCCACTCTGCATCCCAGAGCTTCCAGCTAGCAAGGCAAAATCATGATAGCAAGCTGGACAAGGAAACAATGAACAAATAATTAACTAGCAGGGACTTAGCTTCTGCTGGAGTAGACAGGTCACCAGAAAGATCCAAGAGCGAACTGAACCAGTACAAGAACATTGACAGCAGGCATGGAGTAACGATCTGAGTGGAGTTAAATAGAGCAGCCAGCCAAAGAATAAACTACGTCACCTGTGGAAGGAACCTCAGAAGCAGCAGCTCCACTCACAGCCACCAGAGGGAGTCCATGGACAGAACTCGCCGAAGTACCATTCATGACCACAGGAGGGAGTTCGATAACAGAATTCACAACAGTATCCCCCCTTGAGGAGGGGTCACCGAACCCTCACCAGAGCCCCCAGGCCGATCAGGACGAGCCAAATGAAAGGCACGAACTAGATCGGCAGCATGAACATCAGAGGCAAAAACCCAGGAATTATCTTCCTGACCATAACCCTTCCACTTGACCAGGTACTGGAGTTTCCGTCTCGAAATACGAGAATCCAAAATCTTCTGCACCACATACTCCAACTCCCCCTCGACCAACACCGGGGCAGGAGGATCAACGGAGGGAACCATAGGCGCCACGTATCTCCGCAATAACGACCTATGGAACACATTATGGATGGCAAAAGAAGCTGGAAGGGCCAAACGAAATGACACAGGATTGAGAACTTCAGAAATCTTATACGGACCAATGAAACGAGGCTTAAACTTAGGAGAGGAAACCTTCATAGGAACATAACGAGACGAACAACAAACCAAATCCCCAACACGAAGTCGGGGACCAACACAGCGCCGGCGGTTAGCGAAACGTTGAGCCTTCTCCTGGGACAATGTCAAATTGTCCACCACATGAGTCCAAATCTGCTGCAACCTGTCCACCACAGTATCCACACCAGGACAGTCCAAAGGCTCAACCTGCCCTGAAGAGAAACGAGGATGGAAACCAGAATTACAGAAAAAAGGCGAAATTGACAGCAATGGAACATCACCATGTACCCCCTGACAACCCCAGCCGGACACAGACATAGATTTCCAATCCAATACTGGATTATGGACCTGTAGCCATGGCAACCCCAAAACGACCACATCATGCAGATTATGCAACACCAAAAAGCGAATATCCTCCTGATGTGCAGGAGCTATGCACATGGTCAATTGAGTCCAGTACTGAGGCTTATTCTTGGCCAAAGGCGTAGCATCAATTCCTCTCAATGGAATAGGATACTGCAAGGGCTCCAAGAAAAAAACCACAGCGCCTGGCAAACTCCAAGTCCATCAAATTCAGGGCAGCGCCTGAATCCACAAATGCCATAACAGAATAGGACGACAGAGAGCAAATCAGAGTAACGGACAAAAGAAATTTAGACTGTACCGTACCAATGGTGGCAGACCTAGCGAACCGCTTAGTGCGCTTAGGACAATCGGAGATAGCATGAGTGGAATCACCACAGTAAAAACACAGCCCATTCCGATGTCTGTGTTCTTGCCGTTCAGCTCTGGTCAAAGTCCTATCACATTGCATAGGCTCAGGCCTATGCCCAGAGAATACCGCCAAATGGTGCACAGCTTTGCGCTCATGCAACCGCCGATCGATCTGAATGGCCAAGGACATAGACTCATTCAGACCAGCAGGCGTGGGAAATCCCACCATGACATCCTTAAGGGCTTCAGAAAGACCCTTTCTGAAAATTGCCGCCAGGGCACACTCATTCCACTGAGTAAGCACAGACCACTTTCTAAACTTCTAACAGTACACCTCTGCTTCATCCTGACCCTGACACAAAGCCAGCAAGATTTTCTCTGCCTGATCCACTGAATTTGGTTCATCATAAAGCAATCCAAGTGCCAGAAAAAACGCATCTACATCAAGCAATGCAGGATCTCCTGGCGCAAGGGAAAATGCCCAGTCTTGAGGGTCACCACTAGTGTTGAGCGATACCTTCCGATATCGGAAAGTATCGGTATCGGTTTGGATCGGCCGATATTCAAAAAATATCGGATATCGCCGATACCGATACCCGATCCCAATGCAAGTCAATGGGACCAAAATATCGGAATTAAAATAAACCCTTTCTTTCCTTGTAGGTTCATTCTACATGAAGGAAAACAACTAAGAATAATGTAGGATGTATGGGGGAGGTGGCGGAGACATTAAAGGCAATGAGGATTAGTCCAATCAAATAGAATAGCATGATTTTTTTTTTTTTTAAAGACGTTCGGATTGAAAAAGATATTGACTATGTAAATTTTTTTTATTTTGTCAGATATTGATGTTTCACTATTCCACGACCTTCCCCTTCTTTTTTTTCCTTTTCCCACACTTTCATCTTCATCATCATCAGCATCTTTGACATCAACTTCTTCACCTTATTCATCTTCTTCTTCATCTTCTACCTATATTTTTTTTTTTATTACATTCTTCATATTCATTTTCTTCAACTATTATTATTCTTCCTATTCTACATATTCTTTTTATTCCACTGTTATTATTCTTCCTATTCTACTTCTTCATCATATTCTCATTTGTGACAGGCATTCCCGTAGTTGTTATCTATAAAAGTTGGAAGATTACACCTTCCGTTCTGCCAGTCACAAAAGTTACATTTGTCCGCGTTCAGTTTGGCCTGCAGCATCAGGCTTTATCCAGGGGCACCACGAGGAGGAACGGACTCACCCCCATACACTGCTTAGTCTTCTTCTGCATATAATTGAGATAATATCTTTTGCTCTGATATTAAGTCTTATGCTTAATGTTCTTCTGCTCTTTGTTCTGCAGCCTCTTGTTCTTCTGCTTCTCGGTCTTCCATGTTGTCGTCTCCAGGGTCGTCGTCTCCAGTGTCGTCATCTCCGCCGTCGTCGTCTCAGCCGTCGTCGTCTCCGCCGTCGTCGTCTCCGCCGTCGTCGTCGTCGTCATCGGGGTGGTCTTCCGGGTCGTCGTCATCGGGGTGGTCTTCCGGGTCGTCGACGTTAGGGTCTTCAACTTGGAAATGTAGCAGAAGGTACAAGAAGGCTGAGAAAATGCCAAGAACCAGCTGATGGAACTGGAACTCGGATGGCTACCCGAAGGTTCAAGAGCCTATGGAACTACCGAGGACCAGCTGACGTTACTGGAACCCGGTTACTAAGCAGGAGGTACCCGTGCTAAAAAGCACTACCAAGGACCGCCTGACGTTGGCGGAACTCGGATACCCAGAAGGAGGCACCTAAGCCAAAGGCTCTGCCCGGAACGAGCTGACGTTACTGGAACCAGGATGGGGAGCAGAAGGTACAAGAGCAAAAGACACTGCCGAGAACCAGCTGACGGTACTGGAACCCGGATGGGTAGCCGAAGGTCCAAGAGCCAATGGAACTACCAAGGACCAGATGACGTTACTGGAACCCGGTTACTAAGCAGGAGGTACCCGTGCCTGAAAGCACTACCAAGGACCACCTGACGTTGGTGGAACTTGGATACCCAGAAGGAGGCACCTAAGCCAAAGGCTCTGCCCGGAACCAGCTGAAGGTACTGGAACCAGGATGGGGAGCAGAAAGTACAAGAGCAAAAGACACTGCCGAGAACCAGCTGACGGTGCTGGAACCAGGTGGTGGACCCGAAGGCCCACAGGAGAGGAGAGAACAGCTAGGCCGCGAGGCAGCCACAGTTACCGAACCCCAACAGTCCTACAGGGGGAGCTGGGCCTACTGGCACTACAGAACCAGCCTTGACTACCAGTTCACGCAGCCCACATAGGAAGCTCCTAAACTGGAGGCACCCTGGAGTTGGCTAACTCGACCGCACCACGACGGGGCAAGCATAGGCGTCTCAGTGAAGTTGACACAACCCTGAAACAGCTGACGGTGCTGAAACCAGGCTTGGCACGAGGGAGTACCTGTGACAAGAACACTGCCGAGAACCAGCTGGCGGTGCTGGAACCCGGATGCGTTGCCCCAGTGTGCAAGAGCCAATGGCACGACCGAGGACTAGCTGACGGTGCTGGAACCCGGTTACTAAGCTGTAGGTGCCCGCGCTTAAAAGCACTACCAAGGACCGCCTGGCGTTGGCGGAACTCGGATACCCAGGAGGAGGCACCTAAGCCAGAGGCTCGGCCCGGAACCAGCTGACGGTGCTGGAACCAGGTGGTGAACCCCAAGGCCCACAGGAGAGGAGAGAACAGCTAGGCCGCGAGGCAGCCGCAGTTACCGAACCCCAACAGTCCTACAGGGGGAGCTGGGCCTACTGGCACTACAGAACCAGCCTTGACTACCAGTTCACGCAGCCCACATAGGAAGCTCCTAAACTGGAGGCACCCTGGAGTTGGCTAACCCGACCGCACCACGACGAGGCAAGCATAGGTGTCTCAGTGAGCTTGACACAACCCGGAAACAGCTGACGGTGCTGAAACCAGGTTTGGCACGAGGGAGTACCTGTGACAAAAACACTGCCGAGAACCAGCTGGCGGTGCTGGAACCCGGATGCGTTGCCCCAGTGTGCAAGAGCCAATGGCACGACCGAGGACTAGCTGACGGTGCTGGAACCCGGTTACTAAGCTGTAGGTGCCCGCGCTTAAAAGCACTACCAAGGACCGCCTGGCATTGGCGGAACTCGGATACCCAGGAGGAGGCACCTAAGCCAAAGGCTCGGCCCGGAACCAGCTGACGGTGCTGGAACCAGGTGGTGAACCCCAAGGCCCACAGGAGAGGAGAGAACAGCTAGGCCGCGAGGCAGCCGCAGTTACCGAACCCCAACAGTCCTACAGGGGGAGCTGGGCCTACTGGCACTACAGAACCAGCCTTGACTACCAGTTCACGCAGCCCACATAGGAAGCTCCTAAACTGGAGGCACCCTGGAGTTGGCTAACCCGACCGCACCACGACGAGGCAAGCATAGGTGTCTCAGTGAGCTTGACACAACCCGGAAACAGCTGACGGTGCTGAAACCAGGTTTGGCACGAGGGAGTACCTGTGACAAAAACACTGCCGAGAACCAGCTGGCGGTGCTGGAACCCGGATGCGTTGCCCCAGTGTGCAAGAGCCAATGGCACGACCGAGGACTAGCTGACGGTGCTGGAACCCGGTTACTAAGCTGTAGGTGCCCGCGCTTAAAAGCACTACCAAGGACCGCCTGGCGTTGGCGGAACTCGGATACCCAGGAGGAGGCACCTAAGCCAAAGGCTCGGCCCGGAACCAGCTGACGGTGCTGGAACCAGGTGGTGGACCCCAAGGCCCACAGGAGAGGAGAGAACAGCTAGGCCGCGAGGCAGCCGCAGTTACCGAACCCCAACAGTCCTACAGGGGGAGCTGGGCCTACTGGCACTACAGAACCAGCCTTGACTACCAGTTCACGCAGCCCACATAGGAAGCTCCTAAACTGGAGGCACCATGGAGTTGGCTAACCCGACCGCACCACGACGAGGCAAGCATAGGTGTCTCAGTGAGCTTGACACAACCCGGAAACAGTTGACGGTGCTGAAACCAGGTTTGGCATGAGGGAGTACCTGTGACAAAAACACTGCCGAGAACCAGCTGGCGGTGCTGGAACCCGGATGCGTTGCCCCAGTGTGCAAGAGCCAATGGCACGACCGAGGACTAGCTGACGGTGCTGGAACCCGGTTACTAAGCTGTAGGTGCCTGCGCTTAAAAGCACTACCAAGGACCGCCTGGCGTTGGCGGAACTCGGATACCCAGGAGGAGGCACCTAAGCCAAAGGCTCGGCCCAGAACCAGCTGACGGTGCTGGAACCAGGTGGTGGACCCCAAGGCCCACAGGAGAGGAGAGAACAGCTAGGCCGCGAGGCAGCCGCAGTTACCGAACCCCAACAGTCCTACAGGGGGAGCTGGGCCTACTGGCACTACAGAACCAGCCTTGACTACCAGTTCACGCAGCCCACATAGGAAGCTCCTAAACTGGAGGCACCCTGGAGTTGGCTAACCCGACCGCACCACGACGAGGCAAGCATAGGTGTCTCAGTGAGCTTGACACAACCCGGAAACAGCTGACGGTGCTGAAACCAGGTTTGGCACGAGGGAGTACCTGTGACAAAAACACTGCCGAGAACCAGCTGGCGGTGCTGGAACCCGGATGCGTTGCCCCAGTGTGCAAGAGCCAATGGCACGACCGAGGACTAGCTGACGGTGCTGGAACCCGGTTACTAAGCTGTAGGTGCCCGCGCTTAAAAGCACTACCAAGGACCGCCTGGCGTTGGCGGAACTCGGATACCCAGGAGGAGGCACCTAAGCCAAAGGCTCGGCCCGGAACCTGCTGACGGTGCTGGAACCAGGTGGTGAACCCCAAGGCCCACAGGAGAGGAGAGAACAGCTAGGCCGCGAGGCAGCCGCAGTTACCGAACCCCAACAGTCCTACAGGGGGAGCTGGGCCTACTGGCACTACAGAACCAGCCTTGACTACCAGTTCACGCAGCCCACATAGGAAGCTCCTAAACTGGAGGCACCCTGGAGTTGGCTAACCCGACCGCACCACGACGAGGCAAGCATAGGTGTCTCAGTGAGCTTGACACAACCCGGAAACAGCTGACGGTGCTGAAACCAGGTTTGGCACGAGGGAGTACCTGTGACAAAAACACTGCCGAGAACCAGCTGGCGGTGCTGGAACCCGGATGCGTTGCCCCAGTGTGCAAGAGCCAATGGCACGACCGAGGACTAGCTGACGGTGCTGGAACCCGGTTACTAAGCTGTAGGTGCCCGCGCTTAAAAGCACTACCAAGGACCGCCTGGCATTGGCGGAACTCGGATACCCAGGAGGAGGCACCTAAGCCAAAGGCTCGGCCCGGAACCAGCTGACGGTGCTGGAACCAGGTGGTGAACCCCAAGGCCCACAGGAGAGGAGAGAACAGCTAGGCCGCGAGGCAGCCGCAGTTACCGAACCCCAACAGTCCTACAGGGGGAGCTGGGCCTACTGGCACTACAGAACCAGCCTTGACTACCAGTTCACGCAGCCCACATAGGAAGCTCCTAAACTGGAGGCACCCTGGAGTTGGCTAACCCGACCGCACCACGACGAGGCAAGCATAGGTGTCTCAGTGAGCTTGACACAACCCGGAAACAGCTGACGGTGCTGAAACCAGGTTTGGCACGAGGGAGTACCTGTGACAAAAACACTGCCGAGAACCAGCTGGCGGTGCTGGAACCCGGATGCGTTGCCCCAGTGTGCAAGAGCCAATGGCACGACCGAGGACTAGCTGACGGTGCTGGAACCCGGTTACTAAGCTGTAGGTGCCCGCGCTTAAAAGCACTACCAAGGACCGCCTGGCGTTGGCGGAACTCGGATACCCAGGAGGAGGCACCTAAGCCAAAGGCTCGGCCCGGAACCAGCTGACGGTGCTGGAACCAGGTGGTGGACCCCAAGGCCCACAGGAGAGGAGAGAACAGCTAGGCCGCGAGGCAGCCGCAGTTACCGAACCCCAACAGTCCTACAGGGGGAGCTGGGCCTACTGGCACTACAGAACCAGCCTTGACTACCAGTTCACGCAGCCCACATAGGAAGCTCCTAAACTGGAGGCACCATGGAGTTGGCTAACCCGACCGCACCACGACGAGGCAAGCATAGGTGTCTCAGTGAGCTTGACACAACCCGGAAACAGTTGACGGTGCTGAAACCAGGTTTGGCATGAGGGAGTACCTGTGACAAAAACACTGCCGAGAACCAGCTGGCGGTGCTGGAACCCGGATGCGTTGCCCCAGTGTGCAAGAGCCAATGGCACGACCGAGGACTAGCTGACGGTGCTGGAACCCGGTTACTAAGCTGTAGGTGCCTGCGCTTAAAAGCACTACCAAGGACCGCCTGGCGTTGGCGGAACTCGGATACCCAGGAGGAGGCACCTAAGCCAAAGGCTCGGCCCAGAACCAGCTGACGGTGCTGGAACCAGGTGGTGGACCCCAAGGCCCACAGGAGAGGAGAGAACAGCTAGGCCGCGAGGCAGCCGCAGTTACCGAACCCCAACAGTCCTACAGGGGGAGCTGGGCCTACTGGCACTACAGAACCAGCCTTGACTACCAGTTCACGCAGCCCACATAGGAAGCTCCTAAACTGGAGGCACCCTGGAGTTGGCTAACCCGACCGCACCACGACGAGGCAAGCATAGGTGTCTCAGTGAGCTTGACACAACCCGGAAACAGCTGACGGTGCTGAAACCAGGTTTGGCACGAGGGAGTACCTGTGACAAAAACACTGCCGAGAACCAGCTGGCGGTGCTGGAACCCGGATGCGTTGCCCCAGTGTGCAAGAGCCAATGGCACGACCGAGGACTAGCTGACGGTGCTGGAACCCGGTTACTAAGCTGTAGGTGCCCGCGCTTAAAAGCACTACCAAGGACCGCCTGGCGTTGGCGGAACTCGGATACCCAGGAGGAGGCACCTAAGCCAAAGGCTCGGCCCGGAACCTGCTGACGGTGCTGGAACCAGGTGGTGAACCCCAAGGCCCACAGGAGAGGAGAGAACAGCTAGGCCGCGAGGCAGCCGCAGTTACCGAACCCCAACAGTCCTACAGGGGGAGCTGGGCCTACTGGCACTACAGAACCAGCCTTGACTACCAGTTCACGCAGCCTACATAGGAAGCTCCTAAACTGGAGGCACCCTGGAGTTGGCTAACTCGACCGCACCACGACGGGGCAAGCATAGGCGTCTCAGTGAAGTTGACACAACCCGGAAACAGCTGACGGTGCTGAAACCAGGCTTGGCACGAGGGAGTACCTGTGACAAGAACACTGCCGAGAACCAGCTGGCGGTGCTGGAACCCAGATGCGTTGCCTTGCCTATTAAAGATTGTCTTCCTAGAGCCCCAACTAGCGGTGTTGGAGCAAAGGGTAAGCAGGGGGAGATGAGTGTAGGCCGAAGCCTGCACTGGAGGCAGCTTTGTGTCTGCGTTGCGTTTGCAGGACACTTTGCCGGCTACACACTGGGGGAACAGCTGGCGTTGCTGAACCCCACTAACACAATGGCGTGTGTTTTTCTCTGTGCAGCTAGCACTTGCGGGCAAAAACTAGCGATGTTAGAGCCCGTGTTGAAGCAGGAGGAGGAGGAGAGGAGCAGAGTGTAGGCCGAAGCCTAGTTGAACCAATTTCAAAGGAAACCTTTAACCCCCCCCTCAGGTGTTACAAAGTACAAGAGACACACCTTGTGCAGTATTAATGCTGCACAAGTGAAAGGTTGCTCTATTAATTTGTCTACTTGCACACGCTGAATGAAAGACATACACAATTTACCCCATTCTACAGTCAAACTGTAGTGGATGCGTGACTTGGTTTTTTGATGAGACGCAGCACAGGTGTCCAAAATAACGCCTTGGTGCTTGGCGCAGCTTCCTGAGCGTTGTTATTTGCTGTACAGGAGTCTGCGCTCTTGTGTTATCCCTTGGCAATGCCCTGTTAGCGCTGCCCATCTTATGACATCATTTCATGTTGGCCCGTGCGGTTAACGATGGCCATAAATCCCAGACCCCCAGTGTCTTTTCATAAAGCCACACTGCGGTGCTGGGATTCGTGGCCTTGAGCAGTAAATATTTTGGCCGCTCACACACGTCCTTACACCTGCTTCAGACTGGGCGGCCTCTGCTGATCCCTTCTCGCATGCCGCGGCCATGAGGCTGCACAGTCTGAAGAAGGCGGAAGGAGATGAGTTAAGACAGGCGAAGATATGCACTGCTCGTGCCCATCAATCACACCCTCGCAGTCAAAATAATTAAGACAACGAGGAGCATTTTATTCAGGCAGGGCGGACGAACAGGCGCAAGTAGCCAACCAATGATGTCAGAAGACGGGAAGCGCTACCAAGGGGGGTGCTGCGTATCATTAGAAAGGAAAGTCACACCTCAGGGACAGTGGAATGGTCTCAAAGAGACACATTTTGTACGTGTTGAGTTCCACGTGGGCAAGGAGAAAACATCAGCCACCTTGTACAAATGCAGCAGTACTGCTGTACAAGGTGGCTGTTATACATAGAAACACCTGTGGGTGGGGGGCAGGCTCCCTTCAATTTCAGTTCATGTGCCTGCGTGGCGTTTGCAGGTCACGTTGCAAGCTACACAGCAGGGGAACAGCTGGCGTTGCTGAACCCCACTGACACATTGACTGGTGTTTTTCTCTGTGCAGATTGCATGTCCGGGCAAAAACTAGCGGTGTTAGAGCCCAGGGTCAGCAGGAGGAGGAGGAGAGGAGCAAAGTGTAGGCCGAAGCCTGCACTGGTGGCAGCTTTTGGTCGGTTGTGCCAGCGTGGCTTGTGCTGGACACGATGCCGGCTACACAGCGGGGGAACAGCTGGCGGTGCTGAACCCCACTAACACATTGGCTGGTGTTTTTCTCTGTGCAGCTAGCATTTCCGGGCAAAAACTAACGTTGTTAGAGCCCAGGGTCAGCAGGAGGAGGAGAGGAGCAGAGTGTAGGCCGAAGCCTAGTTGAACCAATTTCAAAGGTTACCTTTAACCCCCCCTCAGGTGTTACAAAGTACAAGAGCCACTCCTTCTGCAGCATTAATGCTGCACAAGTAAAAGGTTGCTCTATTAATTTTTCTACTTGCACAAGCTGAATGCAACACGTAGACTATTTAGCCCATTATACTGTTAATCAGTAGTGGAGGCGTGACTTGTCTTTTTAAAGAAAAGCAGCACAGGTGTCGAAAACAACACCTTTTTGCATGGGCGCAGCTTCCTGAGCGTTGTTAGTTGCTGTACAGGAGTCTGCGCTCTTGTGATCCTTTGGCCATGCGCTGTGAGCGCTTCCTGTCTTATGACCTCATTTCATGTTGGCCGTTGCGGTTAGCGATGGACATGAATCCCAGACCCACAGTGTGTTTTTAAAAAATCACACTGCGGTGCTGGGATTCGTGCCCTGGTGCACTAAATATGTTTGCCGCTCACACATGTCCTTACACCTGCTTCAGACTGGGCGGCCTCATCTGATCCCTTATCGCCTGCCGCGGCCATGAGGACACCCAGTCTGAAGAAGGCGGAAGGAGATGAGTGAACACAGGCAAACATATGCACTGCACATGCCCATCAATCACACCCTCGCTGTCCAAAAAAATAAGACACCGAGGGGCGTTGTTTCGAGCAGGGGAGATGCACAGGCGCAGCCAGCTAACCAATGATGTCAAAAGACGGGCAGCGCTAACAAGGGTGGTGCTGCGTGTCATTACAAAGGAAAGTCACACCTCAGGGACATTGTAATGGTCTCTAATGAGACACATTTTGTACGTGTTGAGTTCCACGTGGGCAAGGAGAAAAAGTCAGCCACCTTGTACAAATTCAGCAGTACTGCTGTACAAGGTGGCTGTTATACATAGAAACACCTGTGGGTGGGGGGCAGGCTCCCTTCAATTTCAGTTCATGTGCCTGCGTGGCGTTTGCAGGTCACGTTGCAAGCTACACAGCAGGGGAACAGCTGGCGTTGCTGAACCCCACTGACACATTGACTGGTGTTTTTCTCTGTGCAGATTGCATGTCCGGGCAAAAACTAGCGGTGTTAGAGCCCAGGGTCAGCAGGAGGAGGAGGAGAGGAGCAAAGTGTAGGCCGAAGCCTGCACTGGTGGCAGCTTTTGGTCGGTTGTGCCAGCGTGGCTTGTGCTGGACACGATGCCGGCTACACAGCGGGGGAACAGCTGGCGGTGCTGAACCCCACTAACACATTGGCTGGTGTTTTTCTCTGTGCAGCTAGCAGTTCCGGGCAAAAACTAGCGGTGTTTGAGCCCAGGGTCAGCAGGAGGAGGAGGAGAGGAGCAAAGTGTAGGCCGAAGCCTGCACTGGTGGCAGCTTTTGGTCGGTTGTGCCAGCGTGGCTTGTGCTGGACACGATGCCGGCTACACAGCGGGGGAACAGCTGGCGGTGCTGAACCCCACTAACACATTGGCTGGTGTTTTTCTCTGTGCAGCTAGCATTTCCGGGCAAAAACTAGCGGTGTTTGAGCCCAGGGTCAGCAGGAGGAGTAGAGGAGCAGAGTGTAGGCCGAAGCCTAGTTGAACCAATTTCAAAGGTTACCTTTAACCCCCCCCTCAGATGTTGCAAGGTACAAGAGCCACACCTTGAACAGCATTAATGATGCACAAGTCAAAGGTTGCTCTATTTAATTTTGCTCCTTGCACACGCTGAATTAAACACGTACACTATTTAGCCCATTATACTGTCAAACAGTAGTGGAGGCGTGACTACTAGTCTTTTTAAGGTGACGCAGCACAGGTGTACAAATTTACACCTAGGTGCTGTGCGCAGATTCCTTACCGTTGTTATTTGCAGTACAGGAAACTGCGCTCTTGTGTTATCCCTTGGCAATACCCTGTTAGTGCAGGCCGTCTCATGACCTCATTTCATGTTGGCCGGTGCGGTTAACGATGGCCATAAATCCCAGACCCACAGTGGCTTTTCCTAAAGTCACACTGCGGTGCTGGGATTCGTGGCCTTGTGCAGTAAATATGTTCGCCGCTCACACATGTCCTTACACCTGCTTCAGACTGGGCGGCCTCAGCTGATCCCTTATCGCATGCCGCGGCCATGAGGCCGCACAGTCAGAAGAAGGCGGAAGGAGGGGAGTTAAAACAGGGGAACATATGCACTGCTCGTGCCCATCAATCACACCCTCGCAGTCAAAATATATGAGACAACGGGGGGCGTTGTGTCGGGCAGGGGGGACGCACAGGCACAGCCAGCCAACCAATGATGTCAGGAGACGGGCAGCGCTAACAATGGGGGTGCTGCGTGTCATTAAAAAGGAAAGTCACACCTCAGGGACATTGTAATGGTCTGTAATGAGACACATTTTGTACTTGTTGAGTTCCACGTGTGCAAGGAGAAAAAGTCAGCCACCTTGTACAAATGCAGCAGTACTGCTGTACAAGGTGGCTGTTATACATAGAAACACCTGGGGGGGTGGGGGGCAGGCTCCCTTCAATTTCAGTTCATGTGCCTACGTGGCGTTTGCAGGACACGTTGCCAGCTACACAGCAGGGGAACAGCTGGCGGTGCTGAACCCCACTAACACATTGGCTGTTTTTTTATCTCTGTGCAGCTAGCATGTCCGGGCAGAAACTGGCGTTGTTTGAGCCCAGGGTCAGCAGGAGGAGGAGAGGAGCAAAGTGTAGGCCGAAGCCTGCACTGGTGGCAGCTTTTGGTCAGTTGTGCCAGCGTGGCTTGTGCTGGACACGATGCCGACTACACAGCAGAGGAACAGCTGGCGGTGCTGAACCCCACTAACACATTGGCTGGTGTTTTTCTCTGTGCAGCTAGCATGTCCGGGCAGAAACTGGCGTTGTTTGAGCCCAGGGTCAGCAGGAGGAGGAGAGGAGCAAAGTGTAGGCCGAAGCCTGCACTGGTGGCAGCTTTTGTTCTGTTGTGCCAGCGTGGCTTGTGCTGGACACGTTGCCGACTACACAGCAGGGGAACAGCTGGCGTTGCTGAACCCCACTAACACATTGGCTGGTGTTTTTCTCTGTGCAGCTAGCATTTCCGGGCAAAAACTAGCGGTGTTTGAGCCCAGGGTCAGCAGGAGGAGTAGAGGAGCAGAGTGTAGGCCGAAGCCTAGTTGAACCAATTTCAAAGGTTACCTTTAACCCCCCCCTCAGGTGTTGCAAGGTACAAGAGCCACACCTTGAACAGCATTAATGATGCACAAGTCAAAGGTTGCTCTATTTAATTTTGCTCCTTGCACACGCTGAATTAAACACGTACACTATTTAGCCCATTATACTGTCAAACAGTAGTGGAGGCGTGACTACTAGTCTTTTTAAGGAGACGCAGCACAGGTGTACAAATTTACACCTAGGTGCTGTGCGCAGATTCCTTACCGTTGTTATTTGCAGTACAGGAAACTGCGCTCTTGTGTTATCCCTTGGCAATACCCTGTTAGTGCAGGCCGTCTCATGACCTCATTTCATGTTGGCCGGTGCGGTTAACGATGGCCAAAAATCCCAGACCCACAGTGGCTTTTCCTAAAGTCACACTGCGGTGCTGGGATTCGTGGCCTTGTGCAGTAAATATGTTCGCCGCTCACACATGTCCTTACACCTGCTTCAGACTGGGCGGCCTCAGCTGATCCCTTATCGCATGCCGCGGCCATGAGGCCGCACAGTCAGAAGAAGGCGGAAGGAGGGGAGTGAAAACAGGGGAACATATGCACTGCTCGTGCCCATCAATCACACCCTCGCAGTCAAAATATATGAGACAACGGGGGGCGTTGTGTCGGGCAGGGGGGACGCACAGGCACAGCCAGCCAACCAATGATGTCAGGAGACGGGCAGCGCTAACAATGGGGGTGCTGCGTGTCATTAAAAAGGAAAGTCACACCTCAGGGACATTGTAATGGTCTGTAATGAGACACATTTTGTACTTGTTGAGTTCCACGTGTGCAAGGAGAAAAAGTCAGCCACCTTGTACAAATGCAGCAGTACTGCTGTACAAGGTGGCTGTTATACATAGAAACACCTGGGGGGTGGGGGGCAGGCTCCCTTCAATTTCAGTTCATGTTCCTGCGTGGCGTTTGCAGGAAACGTTGCCAGCTACACAGCAGGGGAACAGCTGGCGGTGCTGAACCCCACTAACACATTGGCTGGTGTTTTTCTCTGTGCAGCTAGCATGTCCGGGCAGAAACTGGCGTTGTTTGAGCCCAGGGTCAGCAGGAGGAGGAGAGGAGCAAAGTGTAGGCCGAAGCCTGCACTGGTGGCAGCTTTTGTTCTGTTGTGCCAGCGTGGCTTGTGCTGGACACGTTGCCGACTACACAGCAGGGGAACAGCTGGCGGTGCTGAACCCCACTAACACATTGGCTGGTGTTTTTCTCTGTGCAGCTAGCAGTTCCGGGCAAAAACTAGCGGTGTTTGAGCCCAGGGTCAGCAGGAGGAGTAGAGGAGCAGAGTGTAGGCCGAAGCCTAGTTGAACCAATTTCAAAGGTTACCTTTAACCCCCCTCAGGTGTTGCAAGGTACAAGAGCCACACCTTGTGCAGCATTAATGCTGCACAAGTAAAAGGTTGCTCTATTTGTTTTGCTCCTTGCACACGCTGACTAAAACACGTACACTATTTAGCCCATTATACTGTCAAACAGTTGTGGAGGCGTGACTTGTCTTTTTAACGAGACGCAGCACAGGTGTCAAAATTTGCACCTAGGTACTGGGCGCAGATTCCTGAGCGTTGTTATTTGCTGTACAGGAGTCTGCGCTATTGTGATCCCTTGGCCATGCGCTGTGAGCGCTTCCTGTCTTCTGACCTCATTTCATGTCGGCCGTTGCGGTTAGCGATGGACATGAATCCCAGACCCACAGTGTGTTTTCAAAAAATCACACTGCGTGGCTGGGATTCGTGGCCTTGTGCAGTAAATAGGTTTGCCGCTTACACATGTCCTTACACCTGCTCCAGACTGGGCTGCCTCAGCTGATCCCTTATCGCCTACCACGGCCAGGAGGCCGCACAGTCTGAAGAAGGCGGAAGGAGATGAGTTAAGACAGGCGAACATATGCACTGCTCGTGCCCATAAACCACACCCTCGCTGACAAAATAAATATGACAACGAGGGGCGTTGTTTCTAGCAGGGCGGATGCACAGGCGCAGCCAGCTAACCATGATGACAAAAGACGGGAAACGCTACCAAGGGGGGTGCTGCGTATCATTACAAAGGAAAGTCACACCTCAGGGACAGTGGAATGGTCTCAATGAGACACATTTTGTACGTGTTGAGTTCCACGTGGGCAAGGAGAAAAAGTCAGCCACCTTGTACAAATGCAGCAGTACTGCTGTACTAGGTGGCTGTTATACATAGAAACACCTGGGGGGGTGGGGCCAGGTTCCCTTTTAATTTCAGTTCCTGTGCCTGCATGGCGTTTGCAGGTCACGTTGCCGGCTACACAGCAGGGTAACA
This sequence comes from Ranitomeya imitator, assembly GCF_032444005.1. NCBI lineage: Eukaryota > Metazoa > Chordata > Amphibia > Anura > Dendrobatidae > Ranitomeya > Ranitomeya imitator. Next base: position 447,526,484 of record NC_091287.1, on the reverse strand, counting down.
GCTGGCGTTGCTGAACCCCACTAACACATTGGCTGGTGTTTTTCTCTGTGCAGCTAGCACTTCCGGGCAAAAACTAGCGGTGTTTGAGCCCAGGGTCAGCAGGAGGAGGAGAGGAGCAGAGTGTAGGCCGAAGCCTGCACTGGTGGCAGCTTTTGTTCTGTTGTGCCAGCGTGGCTTGTGCTGGACACGTTGCCGACTACACAGCAGGGGAACAGCTGGCGGTGCTGAACCCCACTGACACATCACCTAGTGTTTTTTCTGTGTAGACAACACTTCCAGGTGGCAACTGACAGTGTTGAAACCCAGGGAATCAAAGAGGAGCAGAGTGTAGGCCGAAGCCTGCAGTGGAGCAAGTTGAAAGGGAACCTTTAACCCCCCCCCCCAGGCATTTGTTGCTGAAAGAGCCATCTTGTACAGCAGTAATACTGCACATGGAAAATGGTTGTTCCGAAAATTATGCTCCTTGCAAACGCTGAAGTACACACTCATATAATGTGTCCCCTCACACCGTCAAACCATCCCGGAAGTGGGACTTTCCTTTGTAATGTGACACAGCACAGCCGTCATTCCAACCCCCTTGGTGCCGGGCGCCACCTCCTCAACGTTGTTTGGTTCTGTCACGGAGCCCGCGCTGTAATGTTATCCCTTGGCCATGCACAGTTAGCGGTGCCCGTCTTCTGACATCATGTAGGTGTCAGGCTGGCAGTGCCTGTGCGTCCAAGCTGCCCGAGATCCAACCTTGCAGTGTCATCTAATGTAGTCCCACTGCGGGCCAGGGATCCATGGGCATGCGCAGTGCATATCATCGCCTCTCACTCACCTCCTTCCTGCTTCTTCAGACTGTGCGGCGTCACGGCCGTGGCATGCTATTAGGGATCAGCTGACGCCGCCTAGTCTGAAGAAGCGTGAAGAAGGGGAGTGAGAGGCTAGTATATGCACTGCGCATGGCCATGGATACCAGGCCCACTGTGGGATCACATTAGACGACACTGCGAGGTGTGATTTCGGGCAGCGTGGACGCACAGGCGCAGCCAGGACGACAACAAATGATGTCAGAGGACGGGCAGCGCAAACTGTGCATGGCCAAGGGATAACATAACAGCGCAGGGTCCATGACGGAATCAAACAACGCTAAGGAGGCAGCGCACGGTGCCAAGGGGGTAGCAATGACGGCTGTGCTGCGTCACATTACAAAGGAAAGTCCCACCTCCGGGACGGTTGGACGGTGTGAGGGGACACATTACATGAGTGTGTAGTTCAGCGTTTGCAAGGAGCATAATTTCAAGAGCGACCTTTCCCTTGTGCAGTATTAGTGCTGCACATGGTGGCTCTTTCAGTAACAAACGCCTAGGGGGGGGGGGGGACAGGTCCCCTTACATTTTAGTTGTGCCAGCGTGGCGGTCGCATGACACGTTGCCGGATACACAGCTGGGGATCAGCTGACGTTACTGAACCCCAATAACAGAGGAGCGACTGTTGACTGTGCACACAGCACTTCCAGGCACCAACTGGCGGTGTTAGAGCCCAGGGACAGCAGGAGGAGCAGATTGGAGGTATTGCCGCACACACAGCTGGGGATCAGCTGACGTTACTGAACCCCAATAACAGAGGAGCGACTGTTGACTGTGCACACAGCACTTCCAGGCACCAACTGGCGGTGTTAGAGCCCAGGGACAGCAGGAGGAGCAGATTGGAGGTATTGCCGCACACACAGCTGGGGATCAGCTGACGTTACTGAACCCCAATAACAGAGGAGCGACTGTTGACTGTGCACACAGCACTTCCAGGCACCAACTGGCGGTGTTAGAGCCCAGGGACAGCAGGAGGAGCAGAGGAACAGAGTGTAGGCCGAAGCCTGATTGGAGCAAGTTGAAAGGAAACCTTTAACCCCCCCCCAAGACGTTTGTAGCTGAAAGAGCCATGTTGTGCAGCACTAAGGATGCAAAAGGAAAAGGTTGCTCTTTTAATTATGCTCCTTGCAAACATCGAAGTAAACACTAAAAATGTGTCCCTTTATACCGTTAAACCGTTCCGGAGGTGCGAATTTCCTTCGTAATGGGACACAGCACAGCTGTCATTCCTATCCCCTTGATGCCGTGCGCTGCCTCCTCAGCGTTGTTTTAAGCTGTCACGGAGCCTGCGCTGTTCTGTTATCCCTTGGCCATGCCCAATTAGCGCTGCCTGTCTTCTGACATAATTTGGTGTCAGGCTGTCAGTGCCTGTGCGTCCACGCTGCTCCAGATCCCACCTCGCAGTCTCATCTAACGTAATCCCACTGCGGGCCTTGGAACCATGGGCATGCTTAGTGCATAACCTCGACTCTCACTCCCCTCCTTCCCTCTTCTTCAGACTGTGCGGTGTCACGGCCGTGGCATGCTAGGGATCAGCTGACGGCGCACAGTCTAAAGAAGGCGGAGGGAAATGAGCGAGAGCCCGAGGGGAAGATATGCACTGCGCATGCCCATGGATCCCAGGCCCGCAGTGTGACTCAATCAGAAGACACTGCGAGGCGGGATCTCGGGCACCGCGGCCACACAGGCGCAGCCAGCCTGACACCAAATTATGTCAGAAGACAGGCAGCGCAAATAGGGCATGCCCAAGGGATAACAGAACAGCGCAGGCTCCGTGACAGCTTAAAACAACGCTGAGGAGGCAGCGCATGGCACCAAGGGGGTAGGAATGACGGCTGTGCTGCGTCACATTACGAAGGAAAGTCCCAGCTCCGGGACGGTATAACGGTATCAGTGAACACATTTTATAAGTGTTAAGTTCTGCGTGTGCAAAGAGCTAAAAAAAAAGAGCTACCTTTTCCTTGTGCAGCATTACTGCTGCACAAGATGGCTCTTTCAGTAACAAACGACGGGGGGGGGGGACAGGTTCCCTTACATTTAGGTTGTTGTGCCAGCGTGGCGGTCGCAGGACACATTGCCGGCTACACAGCTGGGGATCAGCTGACGTTACTGAAACCCAATAACACTGGGTCGTATGTTTTTACTGTGCAGCCTGCACTTCTGAGCCGCAACTGGCGGTGTTGGAGCCCAGGAATAGCAGTTCAGGTGGTAGAAAGATGAACACAGCAGGAGACCTGGATGACACCCAATTACTTAATCAGGCAGAGGAGTGGCAAATTCCTGCGAGATCCAGGCCTGGTTCATTTTCAGGAAAGTAAGCCGGTCAACGTTATCGGAGGATAGTCGCATGCGACGGTCTGTTAGTACACCACCTGCGGCACTAAAGACACGTTCCGATAAGACACTAGCCGCAGGGCAAGCCAGCACCTCCAATGCATACTGGCTTAGCTCTGGCCATGTATCCAGCTTAGAGACCCAAAACTTGAACGGGGAAGAGCCGTCTGGGAGTACAGTAAGAGGGCAAGCCATGTAGTCTGTCACCATCTGACGGAACCGTTGCCTCCTGCTGACTGGAGCCGCCGGTGATGGTGTAGACATTTGGGGCGGGCACACAAAAGTGTGCCAGAGTTGTGCCATACTGGGCTTGCCTTGGGCAGAGGCACTGCTTCTGCTCCCTCTTTGGGCAGAGCCTCCCCCACTGCCTCGACGCACTGAGCTGCTTTGTAAAGCACTAGCAGCACTCCTCTCAGTTGGACAGGAGAAGATGATGGAATTCACCAGTGTGTCGTGGTACTCCCGCAATTTACGCTCCCGGGTCAACGCAGGGATGAGGTTTTGGACGTTGTCCCGGTAGCGAGGATCGAGGAGGGTGAACACCCAATAATCAGGCATGTTGAGAATGTGGTCGATGCGGCGGTCGTTTCTCAGGCACTGCAGCATGAAATCCACCATGTGCTGCAGAGTGCCAACTGGCCCAGAAACGCTGTCCCCTGCTTGAGACATGATCTCTGCCCGCTCGTCATTACCCCACCCTCGCTGTACACACTGACCACTGGACAATTGTGTCGCTCCCTCCTCTGGACGGAGCTCTTCCTCCTCCATTGACTCCTCCTCATCCTCCTCACAAATTGGCCCCTGCGTACCCCTTTGTGAGGAACCACGTGGCGCTGACTCTCCAGAAGCTGATGGAAAAGGTGACTCCTCATCCTCCACCTCTTCCACCACATCATCCCTTAACCCTTGCAAAGTTTGCTGAAGCAGGCAGATAAGGGGGACAGTCATGCTGACTAGTGCATCATCTGCACTTGCCATCCGCGTGGAATAATCAAAAGGACGCAAAACCTGGCAGACGTCCTTCATAGTGGCCCACTCTGTGGTTGTGAAGTCTGATCGGCGCTGACTGCGACTTCTTTGCGCCTGATGCAGCTGGTACTCCATAACTGCTTGCTGCTGCTCACACAACCGCTCCAACATATGTAACGTGGAATTCCACCGGGTAGGTAGGTCACATATGATGCGGTGTTCCGGAAGGCGGAATCGGCGCTGCAGAGCAGCAATGCGGGATCTGGCCAAGCTGGAACGCCGCAAGTGAGCACACTCTAGGCGGACCTTGTGCAGCAGGGCATCAAGATCCGGATAGTCCCTCAGAAAACTCTGCACAACCAAATTGAGCACATGTGCCAGACATGGAATGTGAGTGAGGTTGCCAAGGGCCAAAGCTGCCACCAGATTTCGGCCATTGTCACACACTACCATGCCTGGCTGGAGATTCGCTGGCAGTAACCACACATCGCTCTCCTGCTTTATGGCATTCCAGAGCTCCTGCGCTGTGTGGCTTCGATGCCCCAATGAAACTAGTTTCAAGATGGCCTGCTGACGTTTGGCCACGGCTGTGCTCATGTCGGTCATAGGTAAACGTTCACGGGTCCATGTGGGGGTGGACTGTGACGGATCCTGCAGAGAGGAATCAGAGGAACTGGTGTAAGAGGAGGAGTCGATGCGTACAGACTGGATTCCTGCAATCCTTGGAGTGGGCAGGACACGTCCTGCGCCACTCGCACGATCTGTACCTGGCTCAACAACATTAACCCAATGGGCAGTGAGGGAAACATATCGCCCCTGTCCATGCTGACTGGTCCACGCATCGGTGGTGAGGTGGACCTTGCTACTGACGGCGTTCAGTAGCGCATGTTTTATGTTTGCCTCAACATGCCTGTGCAGGGCAGGGACAGCCTGCCTGCTGAAGTAAAAGCGGCTGGGCACCTTGTACTGTGGGACTGCCAATGCCATCAAGTCACGGAAGCTGTCAGTCTCCACCAGCCTGAACGAGAGCATTTCCAGGGACAACAGTTTGGCAATGCCTGCATTCAGAGCCTGTGCTCGGGGGTGGTTGGCCGAGAATGCCCGCCTTTTCTCCCATGCCTGTACTACCGATGGCTGTAGAGTAGACTGGGAGTGTGAGGATGACTGGGAAGGTGGTGCTGTGGGTGGAATTACACAAGGTCTCTGGGAGGAAGCCAAACCAGCTGTGCGTGAGCTGGAGGAAGAGGCAACACGAGCTGAAGAGGTGGTAGCTGCCGCTGTTGGTTGGCCTACATCTTCAGTGTGTTTCTGTAACTCCACCGCGTGCCTGGTCCGCACATGTTTCCACATATTTGTGGTATTGAGGTTGCTGACATTTTTCCCTCTTTTTACTTTATGATGACACAGCTTGCATTTGACAAAACAAATGTCATCTGCAACTGTGTCAAAAAAGGACCAGGCACTGCAAGTCTTGGGAGCGCCCTTTTTGGCTTTGGAAAGAGACAGGCTCCTAACGGGTGCCAAAGTGGAGGCTACAGGCTCCGCAGTCTTCCCCCTCCCTCTCCCTCTTTGGCCCGTAAGAGGAAGCTCTTCCTCTGAGCTGCTCCCACCACCTTCCTGTTCCTCACGCCACGATGGGTCAAGGACCTCATCATCTCCACTACCCTCTGCCACCAACTGCTCCTCCTGGGTAGTCTCAGCAGCACAGTACGCACGAGAAAGCGGCACCTGAGTTTCATCATCAGATGCGTACTGCGCTGTGGTCACCGGAGGCACTGGCCCACCTGCCTCTTCAGAGTCAGAGAGAAAAAGGTGTTGGGCATCACTGCACACTGCCTCTTCTTCCATTTCTCCAATGCTGCTTGGCTGGCCCCCTGTTTCCAAGCCAAGAGATTCAGAGAACAGAAGTAGAGACGGCTCCTGTCCTGGGCTCTCTGACTGCCTGGCCAATTTGGCAGGTGGTGAAGAGACAGATGGCTGCTCTCCAGTGCTCTGTGCCTGAGAGGATGTGGCACTAACTGAAGTCGATGCCGAGGCATTAGCTGCCATCCACCCGACAACGGCTTCAATTTGGTCTTCACGCAGCAGCGGTGCACGGCGCTCTCCGACAAAGCTGCGCATGAAGGACTGTTCCCTGCTGAAACTGAGTGACGACGAGTCACCGGCGCCCGCAGCAGGCACAGAATCACCACGTCCTCTCCCTGCTCCTCTCCCTGCTCCGCGCCCACGCCCACGTGCCTTACTCCCTGCCCTCTTCATCTTGGTTGACAGATAAAGATAAGCAGAAAAGTACTAAGGCCTTAGTGTGCTTATTCCTGTAATGCTCCTCCTAACAGGTGTAAGAAACACTAATGTTGTAAATTGTGGACTAAACTTTATTATTTTTCAAATGTGGCCTACACAAGTGTTAAGTTGTGTTTGGTGAACTTAACTGTTTTTTTGGTGCAGATCGGGCTACAGAGCTAGTTTAAATCACACGGAGACCGTGCAGACAGCCGTAAACGGCGCTGCAAGGCCAAAAAACCCTCCTCTAGGTTATCCTATATAGTGTTTTTCCACTATTTAGCTGGATACAAGTGGAAAGACACTAATAGGAATTTTTTTTTTTCAAATTTTAAACTGGCTGCACTATTTGAAAAAAAGGAAATTGTTTTTCAAGGTATGAGGCAGTAACGCACCCTGAGCTGAATCCAACCGGCTATGGCTGCACACAGACTACAGGGCGAGCTGCGCTCACACAGAGACCGTGCAGACAGCCGTAAACGGCGCTGCAAGGCCCCAAAAAAAACCTCTAGGTTATCCTATGTAGTGTTTTTCCACAATTGAGCTGGAGACTGGTGGAAAGACACTAATAGGAATTTTTTTTTTTTCAAATTTTAAACAGGCTGCACTATTTCAAAAAAGGAAAATTTTTCTCAAGGTATGAGCCAGTAACGAACCCTGAGCTGAATCCAACCGGCTATGGCTGCACACAGACTACAGGGCGAGCTGGGCTCACACGGAGACCGTGCAGACAGCCGTAAACGGCGCTGCAAGGCCAAAAAACCCTCCTCTAGGTTATCCTATATAGTGTTTTTCCACTATTTAGCTGGATACGAGTGGAAAGACACTAATAGGAATTTTTTTTTTTCAAATTTTAAACAGGCTGCACTATTTGAAAAAAAGGAAAATTTTTCTCAAGGTATGAGCCAGTAACGAACCCTGAGCTGAATCCAACCGGCTATGGCTGCACACAGACTACAGGGCGAGCTGGGCTCACACGGAGACCGTGCAGACAGCCGTAAACGGCGCTGCAAGGCCCAAAAACCCCCCTCTAGGTTATCCTATGTAGTGTTTTTCCACAATAGAGCTGGAGACTGGTGGAAAAACACTAATAGGAAATTTGAGAAAAAATGTGCAGCAGGCTGCACTAAGAGCAAAAAAGAACAACTGTGTGAGGCAGTGTGAACCCCCCCTGAGCTGAATACAACCGGGTATATGGCTGCACACAGACTACAGAGTGAGCTGCACACACACACACACACAGAGACCTTGCAGAACGCTGTTAAAACAGCGCTGCAAGGCAAGAGCAAGGTGAACAGTGAAGAACACACAGCGTTTTGCTAAATTAGCCTTTGGAAAGGAAAATAAAGCAATTAGCAAGCTCAACTGGCCCTCAGTTAGAACACAGCGTCCTGTCCCTAACTGAAATCACAGCAGAGTGAGCGCAAAATGGCGGCAGCGCTTTTTTATAGTGCAGAGTGACATCATTTCAGCAGCCAATCCCAGCCTTGCCAGTACTTACATGCCCACCATGCTAAACAGGATGTGCCCACACTTTCATTCATTCCTCATTGGCTGCTGCGTTCAATTTGAATTCTGGGAACTTCCGATTCCGGTATCCGATACGCGGGAAGTATCGGAATTCAGTATCGGAATTCCGATACCGCAAATATCGGCCGATACCCGATACTTGCGGTATCGGAATGCTCAACACTAGTCACCACGCAACAAAGAAATAATGATTTTTACTTGTTGAACGGGGTCACCAGAGGAGCGGGGTTTCAAAGCTAGAAACAGTTTACAATTATTTTTGAAATTCAGGAACTTAGATCTATCCCCAGAAAACAAATCAGGAATTGGAATTCTAGGCTCTAACATCGGATTCTGAACCACAAAATCTTGAATGTTTTGTACCCTTGCAGTGAGATGATCCACACGAGGACAGACCTTAAATGTCCATATCTACACCTGTGTCCTGAACCACCCAGAGGTTAAGGGGAAAAGAAAGACAAAACACACTGCAGAGAAAAAAAAATGGTCTCAGAACTTCTCTTATCCCTCTATTGAGATGCATTAATACTTTGGGCCAGCTGTACTGTTATGGACCTGGTGGTTAGGAGCACCCGGAACGACCTGATGGTTAAACTCACACAGGGCAAGCTCTGGGAAGTGGGAGCTCTGCTGACCGCAACCCCTAATCCTATCACACAACTAGAAATAGCCGTGGAGCGTACCTAACTCTGCCTAGACGCCTCTTCACAGCCTAAGAGCTAACTAGCCCTAAAGATAGAAAATAAAGCCTACCTTGCCTCAGAGAAATTCCCCAAAGGAAAAGGCAGCCCCCCACATATATTGACTGTGAGTCAATATATGAAAGTCACAAACACAGAAATGAAACAGGTTTCAGCAAAGGGAGGCCAGACTTACTAAACAGACTGAGGATAGGAAAGGTATCTTTGCGGTCAGCACAAAAAACTACAAAAGACCACGCAGAGTGTGCAAAAAGACCTCCGCACCGACTCACGGTGCGGAGGTGCCACTCTGCATCCCAGAGCTTCCAGCTAGCAAGGCAAAATCATGATAGCAAGCTGGACAAGGAAACAATGAACAAATAATTAACTAGCAGGGACTTAGCTTCTGCTGGAGTAGACAGGTCACCAGAAAGATCCAAGAGCGAACTGAACCAGTACAAGAACATTGACAGCTGGCATGGAGTAACGATCTGAGTGGAGTTAAATAGAGCAGCCAGACAAAGAATAAACTATGTCACCTGTGGAAGGAACCTCAGAAGCAGCAGCTCCACTCACAGCCACCAGAGGGAGTCCATGGACAGAACTCGCCGAAGTACCATTCATGACCACAGGAGGGAGTTCGATAACAGAATTCATAACACATGCAGCCACAAACGTCAATGAGCAGCAGCGCAGCCAATCCCAGGAGCCCAAGCCTGCATTGGAAGGGACAGGCACTGGAGATGCCTTGGTGGCAGGTAGGAGCACCATCCCTGCCCCGGTAGCCTAGGAAACCCTACTAGTGCCCATAGATGCTCCTTTACCTCCACCACCCGGCCAGATTTGTAGCGTCCTTGAGTGGGAACGGCCCTGGGAGACCTTGCAGACCCCCGATGCCCCGCTGCAACCGACATGGAAGACAGTAGACCTACAGTGAGAATGGATAACCTTCCGGTGGAAGCTCACCAGTACTGAATTCATCGGATTCCCCAGGGAAGCCCAAGCTGAAGGGGAGTAGCTGGAGACAGTCAGGCGGGAGGAGTACCGTCAGCAGCACGCGCTCCAACAAGAACAGGAGAACAGGGAGCAGGAGCTCCGACACCAGGCAGCGAGAGAGAGACTTACAGGCCAAAGCCCGGGCCAGGAAAGTGGGTCATGAGGACAGGGGCCCGCGGAGATTTGGGACTGTGGTGGCCTTCCGCCTCAACTTCGGCTGGGGCTTTATTAAAGAACCTGATCTCTTTCCAGAGGTATTTGTCACTAGGCATGATGTGGAGGCCCACCTGAAGGAGGGACACCATGACAGGGACCCCTATCCTTGTGATCGCGTCACCTATACCAGGCACTGGGGAGATAAAGGGTGGTACTCCCTACATGTGCACAGATGTGTACCAAAGATTTTGGAATCTCCAGCTTATGACCTTGAGCCATTGCTACCAGTGAGTCCACGTTGTCTACCAACGCCCTCATCTGGCAAGGTGACATCAGCATCTACTTCCCACAGAGCACCTGTCGTCATGTGCTCAAGATGTACACAAACTGTCATCGAACAAAAATCCGTGGGCACTCAGACTCCCATCCGGAATGTGGAGAGGGATGTTACGCTTGAAGGCAAGAAGGGATAACTGTAACCCGATGCCGCAAACATGCAACACATTCACACTCCAGGCCACCAGGGAAAATTGATTGCAGTGAACTTGCAGGAGAGCAAAGCACAGGAGAGGATATCAGGGGGAGACCAGCCCCAAGCAGGCTGCCTCCTTCTGAGGCGCAGAGACCGGTAGCCAGAACACCAAGGTTGTAAGGACCTCCACGACTTACATCAGAGACGGGCAGGACAGCTGAACTCCAAGCTCCTTGTCCGACCTAATACCCAGGAGCACGGTGGCACCCCTTAGAGGTTGGGGCATGCTAGAGTCCCTATACACCGCCTCAAGCCACCAGTCATACCGGTTATGTCCCATCCTATATGGGGGACAGAGAGAGCGAGATAACATCTGAGAGGACCTTATGTGAAGCCATAGGCAGTAAGGGACTACACCAACACGGCACTAGAGGAAGGCTTTGATTTCCACCTGGATAAGGGGACTCCTAACTTGCCTTCAAGCCGGCCGGACCCTGCCTGCCCTGTGATCTGGTGCCCTGGACTGTGGCTGCCTGAAGTCGACAGTAAACAAGGTAAAGAGACTGCAACCCTGTGTCCTCATTCTTTACTGCTCCATCCACCATCTACCATCTACACACAGGGAGCCCTGGGGATATACTTCACCATCTAGCTGCCATAACATCACCCCAGCGGACCCCTTTAAGCAGCGTCGGTCCCCATTGACCGAATACCACAGGTTGTGTCACGAACATAAACTTTATTCCCTTGAAAGACCTTTCCCTTTTACATGGGTGCCCATGGCCACGGACCGAGTCGCAGCCACCGTGACATCCCCCTGTGAAACCGCAGGACCCACCCGGTAAGAGTACCTCACTTCCCAGGTGGAGCGCTCCACATACATAGCAGTTTATGTGCACAATTGAGAGTTGCACACATAGTACTTTAAGTGCACAATTGGGAGTTGCATACATAGTTATGTGCACACTTTGGAGTTGCATACATAGCAGTTTATGTGCACAATTGGGAGTTGCACACAGAAGTGTAAGTGCACAATTGGGGGTTGCATACACAGTTATGTGCACAATTGGGAGTTGCATACATAGCAGTTTATGTGCACACTTGGGTGTTGCATACATAGTTATGTGCACACTTTGGAGTTGAATACATAGCAGTTTATGTGCACACTTGGGAGTTGCATACATAACAGTTTATGTGCATACTTGGGAATTGCATACATAGCAGTTTATGTGCACACTTGGGAGTTGCAGACATAGTAGTTTATGACCCAACCTTGACCCAACTACTATGCCCAGCTATCGCCCCATATCATTGCTCCCGTTTACTTCAAAACCCCTTGAGCAGCAAGTCCATGCTCAACTTTCCTCCCACCTCTCATCTAACTCTCTCCTTGACAATCTTCAATCTGGCTTCCGCCCCCACCACTCCACCGAAACTGCCCTGACAAAAATTACTAATGACTTACAGCCAAAGCTAACAGACAGTTCTCCATCCTCCTCCTTCTCGACCTGTCCTTTGCCTTCAACACAGTCGACCACTGCCTACTGCTACAAATTCATTCTTCCCTTGACATCAAAGACCTTACCCTGTCCTGGATTGCCTCATACCTTTCCAACTGTACATTTAGCATTTCCCACTCCCACACTACCTCCTCATCTCACCCTCTCTCTGTTGGAGTCCCTCAAGGCTCTGTCCTAGGGCCCTACTTTTTCCATCTATACCCTTGGCCTAGGACAACTCATAAAGTCCCATGGCTTCCAGTGCCTCCTGTATGCGGACGACACTCAGATCTTCCTCTCTGGCCCTGATGTCACCTCTCTGCTGTCCAGAATCCCAGAGTGTCTGTCAGCCATATCCTCCTTCTTCACCTCTCGCTTCCTAAAACTCAATGTAGACAAAACCAAACTCATCATCTTTCCTCCATCTCGCATATCCCCCCTACCTGATCTATCTATTATGGTAAACGGCATCACGCTCTCTCCCTCACCTGAAATCCGCTGCCTCATGGTAACTCTCGACTCGGCCCTGTCCTTCAATCCGTACGTCCAAATTCTTGCCACATCCTGTCACCTCCAACTCAAAAATATTGCCAGAATCTGTCCCTTCCTCAGCCCACAATCTACCAAAACTCTTGTGCATGCCCTCATCATCTCCCGTCTCGATTACTGCAACACCCTCCTCTGTTGTCTCCCTGCTAACTCTGTTGCACCACTCCAGTCTGTCCTCAACTCTGCTGCCCGGCTAATCCATCTCTCTCCTCGCTACTCCCCTGCTTCTCCCCTCTGCAAATCCCTCCACTGGCTCCTAATTCCCCAACAACAATATACTATATACAGGAGGAGATGACACACGTATATACTATATACAGGAGGAGATGACATACAGGTATATACTATATAAAAGAGGAGATGACACATAGGTATATAGAGGAGGAGATGACATACAGCAAAAATATACTATATACAGGGGAGAAGACATACAGGTATATACTATATACAGGAGATGACATACAGGTATATACTATACAGTGGGGCAAAAAAGTATTTAGTCAGTCAGCAATAGTGCAAGTTCCACCACTTAAAAAGATGAGAGGCGTCTGTAATTTACATCATAGGTAGACCTCAACTTTGGAGACAAACTGAGAAAAAAAAATCCAGAAAATCACATTGTCTGTTTTTTTAACAATTTATTTGCATATTATGGTGGAAAATAAGTATTTGGTCAGAAACAAACAATCAAGATTTCTGGCTCCCACAGACCTGTAACTTCTTCTTTAAGAGTCTCCTCTTTCCTCCACTCATTACCTGTAGTAATGGCACCTGTTTAAACTTGTTATCAGTATAAAAAGACACCTGTGCACACCCTCAAACAGTCTGACTCCAAACTCCACTATGGTGAAGACCAAAGAGCTGTCAAAGGACACCAGAAACAAAATTGTAGCCCTGCACCAGGCTGGGAAGACTGAATCTGCAATAGCCAACCAGCTTGGAGTGAAGAAATCAACAGTGGGAGCAATAATTAGAAAATGGAAGACATACAAGACCACTGATAATCTCCCTCGATCTGGGGCTCCACGCAAAATCCCACCCCGTGGGGTCAGAATGATCACAAGAACGGTGAGCAAAAATCCCAGAACCACGCGGGGGGGACCTAGTGAATGAACTGCAGAGAGCTGGGACCAATGTAACAAGGCCTACCATAAGTAACACACTACGCCACCATGGACTCAGATCCTGCAGTGCCAGACGTGTCCCACTGCTTAAGCCAGTACATGTCCGGGCCCGTCTGAAGTTTGCTAGAGAGCATTTGGATGATCCAGAGGAGTTTTGGGAGAATGTCCTATGGTCTGATGAAACCAAACTGGAACTGTTTGGTAGAAACACAACTTGTCGTGTTTGGAGGAAAAAGAATACTGAGTTGCATCCATCAAACACCATACCTACTGTAAAGCAAGGTGGTGGAAACATCATGCTTTGGGGCTGTTTCTCTGCAAAGGGGCCAGGACGACTGATCCGGGTACATGAAAGAATGAATGGGGCCATGTATCGTGAGATTTTGAGTGCAAACCTCCTTCCATCAGCAAGGGCATTGAAGATGAAACGTGGCTGGGTCTTTCAACATGACAATGATCCAAAGCACACCGCCAGGGCAACGAAGGAGTGGCTTCGTAAGAAGCATTTCAAGGTCCTGGAGTGGCCTAGCCAGTCTCCAGATCTCAACCCTATATAAAACCTTTGGAGGGAGTTGAAAGTCCGTGTTGCCAAGCGAAAAGCCAAAAACATCACTGCTCTAGAGGAGATCTGCATGGAGGAATGGGCCAACATACCAACAACAGTGTGTGGCAACCTTGTGAAGACTTACAGAAAACGTTTGACCTCTGTCATTGCCAACAAAGGATATATTACAAAGTATTGAGATGAAATTTTGTTTCTGACCAAATACTTATTTTCCACCATAATATGCAAATAAATTGTTAAAAAAACAGACAATGTGATTTTCTGGATTTTTTTTTCTCAGTTTGTCTCCCATAGTTGAGGTCTACCTATGATGTAAATTACAGACGCCTCTCATCTTTTTAAGTGGTGGAACTTGCACTATTGCTGACTGACTAAATACTTTTTTGCCCCACTGTATACAGGAGATGACATACAGGTGTATACTATATATAAGGGAGAAGACAAAAATGTATATAATGAGGGGAAAATGAGAGGTGTGAGGTGAAAATGAGGGGTGTGAGGTGAAAATGAAAAGGTGTCAGTGCAAAATGAGAGGAGTGAGGGAAAATAGTGGAGTGTTCGGAAAATGACTGATGTGAGGTCGAAATGACAATTGTTAGGGGGGAATGAGAGGAGTGAGGGGGAAAATAAGAAGAATGAGGGGGAAAATGAGAGGTGTAAGGGAGAAAATGAGAGATGTGAGGGGGAAAATGAGAGGCGTGATGGGAAAATAAGAGAAGTGAGGTGCTATAACTAACCACAGATATTTACTATGCCCAGACAACGCCGGGCTCTTCAGCTAGTATATATATATATGTATGTATATATATATATATGTGTGTGTCTCACTGACATATATATATATATATGTATATATATATATATACATATATATATATATATACCCCTATACTATGTGTACACATTTATCTTAGCTATTCTATTCTAACCTGTCAGTGTGATTTTACTGTACACCGCACTGAATTGCCGGCTTTTCGCTAGAACAGTGCTGCGTATTTCTCGCAAGTCACACTGCTGGTCCGTGTGTAATCCATATTTTTCAGGTCCCCATAGACTTTTATTGGCGTATTTTTTGTGCAATACGATGACAAACGCAGTGTGTGTGTGTGTGTGTGTGTGTGTGTGTGTGTGTGTGTGTGTGTGTGTGTGTGTGTGTGTGTGTGTGTGTGTGTGTGTGTGTGTCCAGTGCTCTTAGCACAATTCACAAATGAGAGGGGAACATCATTTTTTTACTTACAGACTTAGAAAAAGTAAGAATCATTTTGCATTTACCGTCTTCATCACACTGTCCCCGTCATTAATAATGTGCACAGGAGATACATGACCCCAGTGGTGAGGCTGTGGGCCCCCAGTGGACGGTCACTTGATGTTGCTGAGCACGCTGGAGACATTTCATTCAAGTTTTTTTGTCAATGGGAGACTTGTGACTTTCACTGACGTCACCCACGAGGCGATAAATATCTGGGCCGATAATTGGACGGGAGATGCATTGTTGTGAGCGCAGGACTCTGCCATTATTTATTCAGTAGAGGAGCGTCAGCTTATTAGGCGAGAGCTGCGTGACCGTGGCCGAGGCTCCGAGCTATAAATCCCGCGCCGAGGCTCCTTGTGGTGAGGGACTCCGCGCACAACACCCGGCTATGTCCTCCTAGGAAGAGAGGACGCACCGAGCTCCGAGCCTCCCTCCATGCTGTGATCCTGCCCGGACACAGGACCCTCAGCCAGCGAGTAAGTTCAGCTCTGTGGACCCTTCACATCTCCTTCACTAATGTCTGACAAGTAAAGCAGCTGCAGGCAGGTCTGATATCTGTACAGAGCCTTAATAATAATAATAGTAATCATAATAATCTTTATTTCTTCAGATATGTGCATCATGGCTTCACTTTCTGCATTGCTCGGTGCTATCAGGTGTCACTTACATTCACCCTGATACTTTGATAGGATCATGTGTCCACAACCTCTGAAGTTTGATATTACTAAGTGCTATCTATTATTGTTGATCAGCTCTTATATCTTTATTTTCTCCATTATTAAGTGGTATAATTTTTGCTTTACCTCTCATATATTCATTTTTTTCCATTACAGTGTGATATAACTTTTGCTTATGTACCTCACATATAATCAGATACCTGGACCTTATCCCTAATATATTTCTCCTTTAATAAGTGGTGTAATATTTGATTGACATTTTTACCTCTCATTTATATGATCACAAATCAATTATGTTTTTCCATTCCTCAGTGGTATAATTTTGCTTTACATTCGCTTTAGCTCCTCTCTTATGATTATGATTGTCCCTCTCGCATTTTTCCATATTTTCCTGCTTCCCAGCTGACACTTCTGGGATTAGTCTTCATTACTCCAATAATCTGAGGATTTAGTGATAATAATCTGCAGGTAATATGTGTCCTGGTCATTCACCTGCTGGATATTACAGATGAAGGTCTAGAAATATCGGGAATAGTTATGGAGAGAGGACTTATCTCCTTCATGATGTAGTGTTGGTAATCTCACGACATGTTGTGACAATGGTGGCATAGATGCGATATTGACAGGAGAAACAGTATGGAGCTTTTTTTTCTGCTGTGATATTAAAGATGAAGGCTTAGTGTACTGATAGAGATATCGGGATATGGTTATGGAGAGAAGACTTATCGTTGTGTATAAAAGTTAAACAGCAGGGCAGTGAGTGACTTATTGTGTTGGTAATGTCGCGACATGCTGTGACAGTGGTGACATAGATGCAATACAGATGTTTGGAAAGAGACTGCTTAGTTTGGAGTTATTTCTCTGCTGTGATATTACAGATGAAAGCTTAGTGTCGTGAAGGAGTATCGGGATATAGTTTACAGCTGTGTACAGAAGTTAGACATCAGTGCAGTTAGTGACATATTGTGTTGGTAATGTCACAATATACTGTGACAGTGGTGGAATACATGCAGGAGAATCCCTTAGTCTCAGCTGTGACTGTATGAAGCCATTGCTGATGGTGTCAGAGCTGATGGTTGGGTGTTTCAGCACCTTGGACAGCTGACTCCTTGGCATCTCCATCCTTCTCCCTGCTGTCTTCTCACTTTCTTACCGCTTCCTTCCTCCTCTTATTTCAGGTCTCCCCTGCAAATCTTTTCCGTTGCAGATTCGGTTTTCGGAGTAACATGAAGTTCCAGGTCTGGGTGTGTATGGGGATCCTCCTGGTCGCCCTCCTCCCCTGCCAGGAGTGCAGAGCCTTCAGCAAACCTCCACCCTCTTCTGCAGGGTCTCCCCTGTCTGAATACCAGCCCTTTTTACTTCGTATGGGAGAAGAATATTTCATCCGCCTTGGGAACCTCCACAAATATCCTCCAAATTCTTTACTAGGAGCAATCCGCCTCCCAGATGCCTCCTCCAGTAACTTTGTCAGGGCTTTGCAGCCCCAGCAGTGGGGTGGGCAGCAGCAGGGGCTGAGGGCTGGCATCCTGGAGGAAGCAAATTCCCAGTACAGCGCTCAGGAGGAACCTACAGAAAGAGGCAGAAGATCAGAAGAGCCTCCTATATCCTTGGATCTCACTTTCCATCTGCTTCGGGAGGTCCTGGAAATGGCCAGAGCTGAGCAGATAGCCCAGCAAGCTCACAGTAACAGGAAACTGATGGACATTATTGGGAAGTAACCCACTGTCACCTACCAAAGAGTTTCCTGCATCTAGCACAAACTATACAGTATGATGTACCATGTGCTGCCCTGATACCATGTGTTTATTTTTCTATAGCTTCAGACATAGAGGATGCACTCCACTCCTTAACCCCTTGGGTGCCTGTGGGGCCAGCACGACAAAGCAATGCTCTGCTGCTAGTCCCCAGGTGAGAGCCTAGATCTGTTTATCAGCATGCATCGGGCAACAGATGTAATTTGTAATTTATTTTTCTTTGGATATATGAAAATCCTTAGGAAAAAGCAGATTGGGAATAGGCTGTACAATCCGAACTAGCGAAATCTACTGGACCTGTTGGGTTTCCTATGGGAAGTGAAAGAAAATTAACAAAAGAAATAATTTGCTGTAATTTATTTTGCATCAAAAGTTTATTGTATACATTTCCATAATAAAAAACATCTTTTCAGAACTGGCACAACATTGGTGTGTAAACATAATGTTTAATATCTATATTTTTAATAAAATCTGCAAAGCTTGATCTGTCCATCTTAATTTATTGGGGGATATGTATGGAAGTAGACAGAGAGGTGGTCCTGACTTTGGGGTTTTGGAGCAAATGATAAATACTGTGACTAGATGGCACTAAGTCTAATAAAAAAGGAATGAGATGGTAAAACAAGAGAATTTTGGTGGTGGCCAAAAAATAAAGCAATGACACAAGATCCCAGAGAAATGAGAGTATCTTGCATAGTGACCCTACGAAATCTGTAAATGTTCCGTCAGGAGGTAACAGGTTGTCAGGATCAAACAATAGTCATGTTTTCCAAACCTTGTATTTTAATGTTGATCACATTTGCAGATTTCCAATTAATGCTTTGTGATCTATAATAACACATGGAGCAGAGTGTTTCTTATCTGTGTGTGTTTTATATCACTATATCATAGTAACTCACTCATTTTTAACTCATTATACCATAAAATAAACCGCAATCACTAAGGCTGTCGTAACACTAGCAGTATTTGGTCAGTATTTTACATCAGTATTTGTAGCCAAAACCAGGAGTGGAACAATTAGAGGAAAAGTATAATAGAAACATATGCACCACTTCTGTATTTATCACCCACTCCTGGTTTTGGCTTACAAATACTGATGTAAAATACTGACCAAATACTGATAGTGTGACGGCAGCCTAGGGGTTTCTGTGCTTCTTGGAAGTTAACCACTACTTGGTTATTTCAAGTAGTGAAAAGAAGAATTCATGTGGGTAAGACAGCACTTTATACACACTGGCACAGACATATACACAAACTACTCTGCTGATATAAAGGGGGGCACAAAGCAGAATGGATGGAATTATCAAAGTAGTGTTTGGACCCCGATGTCAGTTTCTATTGTATAATGATTAATTTTATGGAAAGTAATTGATATTGGGAAGCCTGGTATGTCATCCCCTGGTAGGGGATCCCCTGGCTTTGCTCTTAGGTGAGTATTCATCCTGGTGCTGGAGACAAATGCAGGTTTCCCACAATCAGACACTTATTCAGGTAATGTATTAAGCCAGGAAAAAGAGAAAACATGACGTGAAGTGTCGGTGCTGCCGGACTGATTAGCTTCTGTCGTCCCTTGAGCATCTTCTTGGACTAATGTCTCAAACCCAGTCTGCAAGAGAAATAGGTTTATATGAGAAAAAAATGGGGACATTTCAATGAAGACTTCTGCATATCAGACCATGGTCTTCAGCCAAAATACCAAAACTGGGCTGGAGGTTGTAGTGGAATTATCAGATCCGAATTTCTTCTATAATAATTATGCTGGAGAATGTAATAAATGACTAAAAATGTTTTATTAAAGGGATATAAAATAGTGCTCATTTTATAGATGCAGTTACGTTTCGGCTGCGTAGTTATGGGGCGTGAGATGCTCCAATGCATTCTGAAGATCCTTTTAGGAATACACAATATTAATATTTTTCAACACTGGCAGTTCTACCTCATAAAATGAAATCTGTAAGATACATTAAATAATATAATGATCTATGTCTACTGGATGATGTAGAGAGGCTGTCCAGTTGCTGCCCAAGATCTACTCAATACTGCCATTGTTTCCATATCTTGCACTGATGAGGCTAAGAACCCGCTCAAATATCTCATTACAAGGTGAAATGATGAAAGTGGCAGACACAGGCTGAAAAGGGCCCCTGTGAACAGTATATGGGCCCCTTATAGTCCAATAGTTCTGTCTTTGATAGACGCTGCTTTGCTGTTTTGGAGGTGGAAGTGGGACCCCTTGGCACAGGTTGCACCAATGGTTTATTCACCCCTAAAAAACCAATAGTTTCCCATGGAAACAGTTTGGCAGCCAGTGGCATAAATTGTGATGCCGCAACCCTCCCTGTGCCAGATAAAACATTTTGCACACACAAAGTACACAGAATTGTTCTCAGCTGAATTTAGCTAAGATATAAGAAACAGGCTTATGTAAGAAGCCGCTGCCAGATACCTCTGTCAGGAGTGTATCTGCAGCAGGAAAATAAGGATCAGGTGGGTTGAAATCTTACATGCTTCTTTACCCAAATATCTGTCAAAAAATCATAGTATGCTGTCCATACATGTATGCTCATTGACCAATCTTATCGAAATCGCCACGTTCAGCCAACGTTTATCTTATGTGCATCAATATAGATATATAATATTGGAAATTTATATGTGATAAAATGGATCAAGAGGCGTGGATGTAGTATTCTAATTTAAAGGGGTTGTAAAGGACTGTTTTATCTTTTTTTACTATGGGCCTAAAAACGAACAGGCAGGAAGTTGTTACCAGTTTCAAGTACCTGCCTGATCTACTCGGCGCCGGCCGGCTCAGATCGGTCACCAAATATTCCGCTGGTGATTTAGCTGCTTTATGTCAACAGAGCAACTCTCCTCTTCCTGGATGCTCTATCGATGTGGTGTGACTGCAGACGTCATGGTGATTGACAGGCAGCGTGAAGATGGCTGTCAATCAGCATGACGTCAGAAGTCATGCCCCATCGACAGAGCATCTTGGCAGAGAAGCAGCTGCTGTGACTACGTGATGTCAGCAGGAATGCTCTGTAACCATTCTGTGCCAGCATAGATCAGCATCAAGCATGACAGGCAGGTAGTTAATATTTACCTGCTGGTTAGTTCTTAGGCCCATAGTTAAAAATTAAATAGTCCTGGACAACCCCCTTTAAAGGGCAGCATAAATCAGAGCTTGGCTGTATGTTTTTCTCTCAAATACTCTGATATTTTATAGAAAATGTAGTTTGATTATCTGCTCTGAGATCCTAGGGAGAGATGAGACTGGTCCTGCATCGGCGCCGGCTGGCTTTTTCCAGCACCGCTCGAGGTTATTGATAAGGCTCTCCCTATGTGCGCACATAGGAGTAAACTATCAATTAAGTAGAGCGATGAATGCAGCCAGCGTCATCGTCAGACTAGTCTAGCCTCTGTCTATGATCCCCAGTTCTTTAAATTATACTGTTTCTGAAAACATGGAGCGTTTCAGAAGGAATATGTACCTGGCTGTAATCGTGCATTGGGCAGCATAGTTTAGGCAGCAAAAATCAGCTGACAGGTTCCCTTTAACATCTTGATACGGTCCACTTTTATAGGTACAAGTAAAATATACTGTGCAGACATACAATAGGCCCATGACTATCTTCTAAATTGCATTTATGAACATTTTTTTAAAAAAAAGGATCACATAACTTCTTTACAGTTTTACATACGGTACTTGATATCACACATTGCAGCACTTACCATTGCCATTGTAAGCATTTTAATAAAATGATCCATAATTTGCCATATTTCCACTGTATCACAAAAGTAACAGCAGTTTCTACAACCATGATAGCTCCAATTGTATTAATCAAAACTGAATTATTAATTCAAAATCAAAGATGAAGTAATAAGTATGAAATGAAAAGCAAGGTGATTAATAAAGCCTCAACAATTTACTGCTGGTGAGAGAAAACCATACAATGTTACTGCTCACTGTATGTACATACTGTATATCCTAAAGAACAGGACACAAAGTATTATCATAATTTCACTCTTCAAGTTGATCTTCATGTAGTGAACATTATCCAGGCTTATTAAAAAAAAATAATAAGAAAAGAAAAACAAGGTAAGAGCAATATGGAGATGTGGAATCAGCGCACTGCTTCATAGTAAATGAGTTAAGCTGCTTTAAATAAATCCTTTTTTATTACTTTCCTTTGGATAGTGATTGATTCCGTGCAATTTTTTTTTTATTTTTCCCATAATCTTGTCTTTTTTGGTTACTTTGCATAGTTCTGACTGCACTGAATTAATTGATAATACAAAGGGGGGATTGAGAATATTTTAAAGCGTCATGTCCCCAAAGTCTATTAAGCTGCAGGTTAATAGTGTTACGATACTGTTCGGCTGCCTTACTAAAAACTTTATTCCTCCGGGAGCCGGCAGCTTTCAGTCATAGAGTCGTGCCTGGCATGGCTACAGTCACAGCTCATGGTATTCTGTAGTGTAAACACATCTTGTAACTTTGATTGACAGCTCGCTCTACAAAGATGTGATGCAGAGGGAACTGTCAATCAAAGTACCAGTGTGTGCTTACAGCCACCGCTCACAATGCTGTAAAGTGATGACTGTGGTCCTGCCAGGGACGGTTCTATGACTGAAAGCTTCAAGCTCCTGGGAGGAATAAAGTCTATTTTCTCCCAGTATCCACACTTTCAATAAGGTGGTCAAACGGCATTATATGGTTACCAGCGTTTAGAAACATGACAGTTCCCATTTAGTGTAATTTTTAGGATCCTCTCATTCTGTGGTTCTTGAAGATCCAAGTAGCCAAACCACAAGTGGTCTACAAAATGTCTAATTTAAGAGAACCAAAGATTATTTGACTTCTAAAATATGTTTTTAAAAATATGACGCAAAATGCCTACAGTGCCACAACAATGTACAACAGTGAGAATACCTGTCCTTCTGCAGGGAACGGGCCTATTCTACATTACATGTCCTCTCAATGACCCCAAAGTACATCATCTAACAATGCTGATACAGATGTTTCAGTAATAGTATAATCTCCAGGTTTTATTGTCCACAGAATGTTCTTCATCCAATTTCCACATAATTGATGTCACTGAGATGATATATTCTGTGTACTGAAGATGGAGTCCAAAAGCAGCATTTAAAATAAGCCTTACAGGAAATACTCTGCTTATCATGTTAGTGGTTAATTGCCTTTCCTATAGTATAACTAAATCTGCCTGGTCCCGACCATAGCGCTAGCATAGGCAGTTGTAGGAGTATGGATAGATTAATCTAACCTGGGGTGGTTATGTCATTAGTTATTGTCTTTCCAGGTTTCTCCTTTGATGACATTTTAAAGTTCCCATGAAAGCAAACATCAGTATGTGAATTTCACCAGGGGAGATATTTACTGAGAACCATTTGTGGATGATTTCAATTCCATACCATTACTTACTAAAGGTCATTTTGGACTTTTGTGCCTGTTTTATATAAAGATGCAATTATTGACAAAGTTTAATAACTGAGCAAAATAGTGAATTTAGGCAGCAGATTTAGTCATTTCAGCAATTATTTACACCACTACATATATATTATATTACATTATTATATTATATTATACATTATATTGCATAGAATCCCATCTTGTCACTTCTTTACATGATGTATGTTAGAAATTACTTCTGCCATTACAGATGCAGTTTTAAGCTTTATTTCAATTTTTAATTCCACATATATAAAGAGTGACTGCGCCCTAAAAGAAAAGCTTGATCTATCGTAAAAAATTCCCATTATACAAAGGCACACAAACCCAAGTTATTCTTAGGCATTGAATAGGTGTATCCTGTGTCAGGCTAAGGCCCCCTTAAGGGTATGTGTCCACGGGCCGTTTTACATCGGGACTAGCTGCGGATTGAACGCTGCGTGGAGCCACAGCGTTCAATCCGCAGCGTCCAGATGTTACAGCATATTGGAGGGGATTTTATGAAATCCCGTCTCCACTATGCGTGGTAAGGCTACTTTCACACTAGCGTCGGAATCTCCCCATCACAATGCATCGGGCAGAGATTCCGACGCTAGCGTTTAGCGCACTGCACAACGGAGGCAGCGGATGCATTTCTCTGGCGCATCCGCTGCCCCATTGTGAGGTGCGGGGAGGTGGGGGCGGAGTTCCGGCTGCGCATGCGCGGTTGGAAAAAGCGGTCCGTCAGGGGCAAAAAACGTTACATGTAGCGTTTTTTGCTCCCGATGGTCCGCCAAAGCATGACGCATCCGTCGCACGACGGATGCGACATGTGGCAATACGTCGCAATGCGTCATCAATACATGTCTATGGGGAAAAAACGCATCCTGCAAGCACTTTTGCAGGATGCATTTTTTCTGCAAAACGACGCATTGTGACGGATTGCAGTTAACGCTAGTGTGAAAGTAGCCTAACACGCATCCGGCGGCCCTGCGATTCCGGACCACTCTGCTTTCCGGCCGCTGTGCTTACACAGGGCAGAGAAGCAGAGCGCCGAGGGACAGACAGCGGAAGGTAAGTATGAAGTGCTTTTTTTTTTTTACTTTTACGCTGGTAACCAGGGTAAACATCGGGTTACTATGCGCGGCCCTGCGCTTAGTAACCCGATGTTTACCCTGGTTACCGGCAACGTTGGTTGCTGGAGAGCTGTCTGTGTGACAGCTCTCCAGCGACCAAACAGCGACGCTGCAGCGATCCGGATCGTTGTCGGTATCGCTGCAGCGTCGCTCAGTGTGACGGTACCTTAAGGCTACATCTGAGAACCCCGGTTGCCCTTATCCACAGTAGACTCATGACCACCTAGGCAAATAGAATATGCGCATTTTGGCATTGGACTACAGTACAATACTTATAATGGCTATTTCTGAGTGCATACAAAAGGATAAACTAAGATAAGAATTTGACTCTAATTTTGCTTTGTTTTGGGTCACCCTCTCTTTTGGTAAAGCCTGTTACACATTATTATCAAATACTATAAAACATTTCTAATAAATAGGCAATATAGTTATTAGACTATTTTAAGCAATCATCAATTTTTTCTCTGGTTAATTGTGGAAATATGCTGTATTTTGAGAGCTACATACACTAGCAAACATTATGTAGTAGGTGTAATAATAATAATATTAGCAAATACCTCCAATTAGAAATGTAGTATAGTTTTTCTGATTCGCTATGTCTCTTTCCTCAAGTGCAGGCATTGTTAGCTAGCTGCTAGTGGCCATAACCATGGATACCTAAGGTCCTGGAATGCCTGCACATGAGGAAAGAGACATAGTGAATCAGAAAAAGTATCCTATATTTCTTATTGGAGGTATTTGCTAGTATTACTATTTTTACACTTACAACACATAGGATCTTGGAGATGGGAATACTTTGTTAAGGAAAAATACATGGAATGATAGAATTTTAAAAATTTCCGATTAATGAGGTTTACTTTAATAGAAAGATTTCCGAATCAGGACTTTCACCATCGCTAGCCAGAATATAGAGCAGCTACAAGAAGCTTCTCTCGCCCTCTGAGGCCTCACTATTAGCATTTATTACATGGACAAACTACTACGTAATTAAGTGTATGATGCATCGGGTCCCCTGTGGTAACGCTGCGGGGATAGTCCAAAGCGGACAACCTCTTTAACCTTCATTAATTCAGCATGCATCATTTTTATTGCTAAACAATCTATAATGTATTTGTCTTCTACATTAGAGACATAAAAGATAAATGCTAATCTTGTTAGTCAGACTCTACTATACAGCACCTGTATTGTGTCCAGTCAGGTCTGTAATAGCTTAAAAGTCATTTTTCTGCTTTCACTGTATTGATATGTATCCATTATGAAGAATTATTTTCATTTATAGACCCTTATTGATGCCAATTTCCTTTACTCTGATTCCCTGAAAGTCCAAAATGCTTCTTTTCTTTTTTTTTAAACGTAACATCGCGCTCAGTCAGCAAAATCATAGACTACTTTAGCTAAGCCTAAATAATTGGGTTTGTGTTAACAAGTCCTTGTGGGCGACGGGTCTTTAGGAATGGTGATCAATTACTACTAAAGTAACCAGAAAACTAGGTTTTAAATGAACAATTTGGACATCAGGGAGACAGATGAATTTGCCTGTGCTTCATATTAACATGCATCCTGCTGATCACGTCACTTTAATACAGAAGTGATTTTATAAATTGACTTACAATAGGACATAATAAAACTATAAAATAAATAGTAAAAAGCAAATAAAAACAAGGTGAATGCAACGATTATAATACTTTATGCATTTATTCATAGAACAGGGGTTTAAAGGGCTGTTTCGTGAATGCCAGGAGACATGGCACTGCAATTGGAGGAATAGCACAATTCTAGGAGGCCAATGTATATATAAATACATATATATCTATATATATAAGCGATAAAAGGAGGCAGCACTCCAACATTTCACCTGCGGATTCCTATTATGGAGCAGGTGTAAACCGCTGACATGCTGCGGAATAAACAACATTACGTTTCCGTGCGTTTTTTTCCACAGCATGTGCACTGCAGATTTTGTTTTCCATAGGTTTACATGGTTCTGTAAACTCTGGGAAAACTGCTGCGGATCTTCAGCAAAATCCACAACGTGCGCACATACCCTTAAGCAAGTTGAAGATGAAATGATCTCTAAAAGGACTAAAGTTAAAGCTGACACATTTCCTTTGTATTTTAGAAAAATCTATATATATTGCCATCTTTTACATTTTAAAAATTACAAAAATTAAAATGGGCTGATGCAAAAGTTTAAACCCTTGGAGATTTGTGTGCTCAAATAACTGACCAAGATTTCAGACCTTATGCAGCCTGTGATAAAAATTTCTCAGTTTTAAAAACCAAGCCTCCTCTAACCTTGCGCCAAAAACAGCAGCCATGGATTCTTCTAATCAGCTGCCTAGCACTGCAAAAATTATAATGGTGGAGGGCCACAAAGCAGGAGAAGGCTATAAGATGATAGCACAGCATTTCCAAAATTACCCTTTCCTCAGTTCGAAATGTAATTAAGAAATGGCAGTTAACAGAAACAGTGAGGTCAATATAAGGTCTGTAAGACCAAGCAAAATTTCAGTGAGAGCTGCTTGCAAGATTGCTGGAGAGGCAAGTCAGAATCCGCACTTGACTGCAAAAGACCTTCAAAAAAATTTAGCAGACTCTGGAGTTTTGGTACATTATTCTATGGTTAAGAGATACCTACACAAATATGGCCTTCATGGAAAAGTCACGGGCAGCACGGTGGCGCAGTGGTTAGCACTGCAACCTTGCAGCGCTGGGGTCCTGGGTTCTAATACCACCCAGGACAACATCTGCAAAGAGTTTGTATGTTCTCTCCGTGTTTGCGTGGGTTTCCTCCGGGTACTCCGTTTTCCTCCCACATTCCAAAGGCATACTGATAGGGAATCTAGATTGCAGTGATGATAATGTGTGCAAACTGTAAAGCGCTGCGGAATATGTTAGCGCTATATAAAAATAAAGATTATTTATTTATTAAAAGTCATCAGAAGAAAACCATTCAACTTTAGAAATATGCAAGAGAACATCTAAACAAGCCTGACGCATTTGGGAAACATGTCCTGTGGACTGATGAAGATAAAATAGAACTCTTTGGCCACAATGATCAAAGGTATACAGTATGTGGGAAAAAAAAGAGCACAACATTTCAGGAAAAGAACATATCACCAACCATTAAGCATGGGGGTGGATCAATCATGCTTTGGGGTTATGTTGCAGCCAATTCCATGGGGAACAGAGTGAAGAATTGATTCAATTAAATTTTTCCAAATTCTTGATGCAAGCATAACACCATCTGTTTGAAAACTTAAGCTGGAAAGAGTATGGCTTCTACAAATGGATAATGATCCTAAACAGACATCAAAATACACAATAGACTATCTTAACCCCTTCATGCCGCGGCCCTTTTTTCATTTTTGTGTTTTCGTTTTTCACTCCCCTCCTTCCCAGAGCCGTAACTTTTTTATTTTTCCGTCAATATGGCCATGTGAGGGCTTGTTTTTTTGCGTGCCGAGCTGACGTTTTTAATGGTACCACATTTGTGCAGATATGTTCATTTGATCGCCCATTATTGCATTTGAATGCAATGTCGCGGCGACCAAAAAAAACGTAATTCTGGTGTTTCAAATTTTTTTCTCGCTACGCTGTTTAGCGATCAGGTTAATGCTTTTTTTTCCTGATAGATCAGGCGATTCTGAACGCGGCGATACCAAATATGTGTAGGTTTGATTTTTTTTTAATTATATTTTGCATGGGGCAAAATGGGGGTTATTTAAACTTTCATATTTTTTTATTTTTTTTCATATTTTTAAAAACATTTTTTTTTTACTTTTGCCATGCCTCAATAGCCTCCATGGGAGGCTAGAAGCTGGCACCACTCGATCGGCTCAGCTACATAGCAGCGAACATCAGATCGCTGCTATGTAGCTGAATTGCAGGTGTGCTATGAGCACCGACCACAGGGTGGCACTCACAGCAATCCGGCATCAGTAACCATAGAGGTCTCAAGGACCTCTATGGTTACCATCCTGACGCATCGCCGACCCCCGATCATGTGACGGGGGTTGGCGATGCGCTTCTTTTCCGGCCGCACGATGGTTAAATGCCGCTGTCAGCGTTTGACAGCGGCATTTAACAGGTTAATAGCGGCGGGGGAATCGCGATTTCACCCGCCGCTATTGCGCGCACATGTCAGCTGTACAAAACAGCTGGCATGTCTCGACTTTGATGTGGGCTCAACGCCGGAGCCCACAGCAAAGGGGGAGACACGATATGAGCAGTACATGTACTGCTCATGTCATGAAGGGGCTGATCTGAACATCATTCAAAATCTGTGGCTAGACCTCAAAATATCAGTGCATGCAAGACGACCCAGGAATCCTACAGAACTGGAAGAATTTTCCAAGGAAGAATGAATGAAAATCTCTCAGACAAGAATTGAAAGACTCTTGTCTGGCTGAAAAAAGCATTTACAAGCTGTGATGCTTTTCAAAGGGGGTCCTACAAGGTACTAGCGATGCACAATGCCCAAACTTGTGCATCTGCCTATTTTCCTTCCTGCAATTTTTAAAATGTAAGAAAAGAAATATACATATATTTTTGCCTAAAATACAAAGGAAATGTGTCATCTTAACTTTACGTCTTTTAGAGATCATTTCATTGTCAACTTGCTTAACTGTGCACAATAATAGTCATTTGGCCAGTGGTGAATAAACTTTTACATGCCATATGTATATATACCGTGTATATATATATATATATATATATATATATATATACTGTATATATATAGTAGAGACCAAAAGTTTGGACACACCTTCTCATTTAAAGATTTTTCTGCATTTTCATGGCTATGAAAATTGTACATTCACACTGAAGGCATCAAAGCTATGAATTAACACATGTGGAATTATATACTTAACAAAAAAATGTGGAACAATTCAAAATTATGTCTTATATTCTAGGTTCTTCAAAGTAGCCACCTTTTCCTTTGATGACTGCTTTGCACACTCTTGGCCAGGTCATCTGGCATAGCACCCTATCACTCTCCTTCTTGGTCAAATAGCCCATACACAGCCTGGAGGTGTGTTTGGGGTCATTGTGCTGTTGAAAAATAAATGATGGTCCAACTAAACGCAAACCGGATGGAATAGCATGCCGCTGCAAGATGCTGTGGTAGACATGCTGGTTCAGTATGCCTTCAATTTTGAATAAATCTCCAACAGTGTCACCAGCAAAGCACCCCCAACCATCACACCTCCTCCTCCATGCTTCACGGTGGGAACCTGGCATGTAGAGTCCATCTGTTCACCCTTTCTGCATCCCACAAAGGCACAGTAGTTGGAACCAAAGATCTCAAATTTGGACTCATCAGACCAAAGCACAGATTTCCACTGGTCTAATGTCCATTCCTTGTGTTCTTTAGCCCAAACAAGTCTCTTCTGCTTGTTGCCTGTCCTTGGCAGTGGTTTCCTAGCAGCTATTTTACCATGATGGCCTGCTGCACAAAGTCTCCTCTTAACAGTTATTGTAGAGATGTGTCTGCTGCTAGAACTCTGTGTGGCATTGACCTGGTCTCTAATCTGAGCTGCTGTTAACATACGATTTTGGAGGCTGGTGACTCAGATAAACTTATCCTCAGAAGCAGAGGTGACTCTTGGTCTTCCTTTCCTGGGGCAGTCCTCATGTGAGCCAGTTTCTTTGTAGCGCTTGATGGTTTTTGCCACTGCACTTGGGGACAGTTTTAAAGTTTTTCCAATTTTTCGGACTGACTGACCTTCATTTCTTAAAGTAATGATGGCCACTTGTTTTTCTTTACTTAGCTGCTTTTTTCTTGCCATAATACAAATTCTAACAGTCTATTCAGTAGGACTATCAGCTGTTTATCCACCAGACTCCTTCACAACACAATTGATGGTCCCAACACCATTTATAAGGCAAGAAATCCCACTTATTATACCTGACAGGGCACAAGTGAAAACCATTCCCGGTGACTACCTCTTGAAGCTCATCAAGAGAATGCCAAGAGTGTGCAAAGCAGTCATCAAAGCAAAAGGTGGCTACTTTAAAGAACCTAGAATATAAGACATAATTTCAGTTGTTTCACACTTTTTTGTTAAGCATATAATTCCACATGTGTTAATTCATAATTTTGATGCCTTCAGTGTGAATGTACAATTTTCATAGTCATGAAAATACAGAAAAATCTTTAAATGAGATGTGTCCAAACTTTTGGTCTGTACTGTATATGTATATAATGGACAGTGTTGTTGTTAAGAAGGGGTAGTCCTGTAGTTGGCATCCACTTTAACTATAATATAATGGTAGGAGCGTCACTCTGTCCAAAGCATTTATAGACTGCGCAAGCGCGACGCTCCTAGCGTTAGATTATAGACACAGTGTCCGTATTCAAGAAAAAATGGCACCGGAATGCGCAGACTGCGCTGGCGCCAAAATCTGTGTCACAATCCCGCCCATATCACTTATTTTCCACCCCCACAGTGTCCCCATGCCCCCCGATTCTGGCCCATAAATGTCCCTCTGCTCCGGAATCAGGGGGCGTGGGGACACGGTGGACATGATCCCACATTCATGACGTTGCAGCAGATCATGCCACAACAATTACTTACGCCCCCTGATTCCGGCGCATGAATGTCCCCCTGCTCCCGGAAACGGCGCCTGCACAGTCCGCGCTTTCCAGCGCCATTTTCTTGAATACATACTACAGTGTGTCTTCCAGAAAATGGTGCCGGAAAGCGCGGACTGTGCATGTGCCGATTTCGGGAGCAGGGGGACATTTATGAGCCGGAGTCAGTGGGCGTGGGGACATGGTGGACACGATCCCTCCCTCATGACGTTGTGGCAGTTCATGCTACAGCAATTACTTACTTAGGCCCCCTGATTCCAGGGCATGAATGTCCCCCTGCTCCCGGTACCGGCACCTGGACAGTCTGTGCTTTCTGGCGCCATTTTCTTGGATACTGCAGTGTGTCTTCAAGAAAATGGCGCCGGAAAGTGTGGACTGCGCAGGCGCCGATTCAGGGAGCAGGGGGACATTTATGGGCTGGAATCAGGGTCCATGGTGGACACGATCCCGCCCTCATGACATTACTTACATACATCTGAAGAGACACTGCTGCACGGACTGCGCAAGCGCCGATTACTGCGTCACAATCCTGCACTCTCATGATGTCGTGGCATTTCCGCCCACATTAATGATTTCGTTACAGATATCAGGAGCATGTGTAAGAATATGTACACTATACGTCAGCAAAGCTACCAAGTAACTTTCTAAAGAATATATAACACACGTCTGTGGAGCAAGGCAGCCACTTTCGACTCAATACTGCCACAGTGTCTGTTGCCATCACTGATTAAAACGGTGGCGCAGGATGGGAGCAGCACATAACAGGATGGGGACCATATACCAATATAAATGCTCGCCACCCGGGCGTAGAACGGGTTCAATAGCTAGTAAGATATATGAGTGTAAACTGATTTCTTACAGTTGAAAATTGATACTTGATACAAACAAGAATTTGGTATCAGATGTATGAGCACCATGTCATACTTAGCTTCAACATTCTGTGCTGATTATATTTTTTAATATAAAATTAAAAGGGGTTGAAAGTTTGATTCATGACAGGGAAGTCCGAATCCACTTCATAATTAAAGAATATTGTCACCTCCAGGGGATTTTTTTTTGTTGCTTAAATGTAGATATACAGTAAGTGAATATACTGTATTTAAGTGGAATTGAATTCTTGAATCTTGAAACATGAATTCTACAAAAATCTGCATTCCCCAAAATGTGGATTTTCTGTTGTCATTCACTACTGCCACGGGTATCTATGTTGCTGAATTATAAATGGCAATAAAAATGTTAAAATATTAAAGAATTACTAAAAATGAAGACAAACAAAATGTCTAACACTAACAAGCAGATCAGCTTTATACCAGCAATTCACCAAACAACTGCACATAGGATTGGTAGTGCTCCGTGTTAAAAAATAAAAATAAATCTGCATTAGTCATTCAAAGTACAATAATATGCTCGGTATCCATCAAAGCATTTTTTATCCATTAAAATCCACTTGTTGAAATACAAAGTGTATAACAGGATATATCTTCTTGGAAACACAAGTGCAACAATAGCAGCAACAATCATTTCATGTCCTCAGATTGTGCCTTGAGGAAGCGTCTGAGGATGTGAAACGATTGTTAATGCTATTGTTGCACGTCTCCAGGAATATTTGTCCTGTTAAGCACTTTGTACTTCATACATTAATTTTGATGGATGAAGATACTTTGGTGAGTGCCATACATATTATTTTACTTTAAATGAAAATAAACTTATGCTCACCTCACTGCTCACTTCTTCTGCCCCTCCGCTCCTTCACCTTGTCTCGTCTGGTCCTTGTCCCATCTTCTGAACCTGCCACGAGCGCTGAAATCCTCAGAACTCTCATACTACGAGACACTTCTGTGTATGCATGACCTATCATGCTCTAGTGCAGAACCCTCCTTGACCTCTCATGTAGGGCCGGGACTTCTGGATCTGATGAGGATTTCCGTTCTTGCATCGGTGACCCGAAGATGCAGCAATGACCAGACAGGTGATGGTCAGCAGAAGAGGGGCTGGAGAAGTGAGTGGTAAAGTAAGTATAAGGATTTTATTTTATATATCTTATGTTTATTAAGGTCTGGGGTCTGGAAAAACTCGAGAACATAATAAGAGACTTTACATTTACAGAGAATAACTTCTCTGCAAATCGAATTTTTTAAGAAAATCCACACAAGCTGGTGAATTGAAATTTTCCCTGATCTGCATGTATCTTGCATGCATTTTTGATGGTCTAGAAATAATTTTTTATAGTAGGGTATAGATGCCTATGGTTTTGTAGCATGCATCTAATGGCAGGTATCCTTAAAAGTAATTTTCGTCGGTTTCATGACTAACTCAGGAGAGAAGTTATGTAACGTGTAAAGGTGTGACAGAGGTTGTCATATGCCTCTGCCACAGTGTTTGTGCTGATTTGTGACTATTATAATATGTGGTGCTTCATAGAATTCTATGAGCACTAATGTAAGCAGTTAAAGTGATGTACAGTGATGAATATATAATGTTATTTATGTATAATGTTTAGGGAAAGTTTAGAGATAATGACAGGGTATAGCATAGGGTTCATAGTTTAGGATAGGATTGGGTATAGGATTGGGTATTAGAGTTGAGCGACCTTGACCTTTTTAGAGTCGAGCCGGGTTTTGCGAAACCCGACTATGTCCAAAGTCGGGTCGAGTGAAATCGGCCGATTATGACGTAAAGTCGGGATCGACCGAAACACGAAACCCAATGCAAGTCAATGGGGCAGCATAGTCGGCAGTGAGTGGGGGCCAGGAAAACACCTAGAGTGCCCATTTTAATGTCAAAACCATCCATTCTTCTTAATGAAGCTTGTCAAGCGTAATTTACCTTAAAATAATTGGAAGGCATTTGAAATTGGGGGTCATTTGGCTAAAGTTGTGGGGGGTAGGGCTGGTTCAAGTAATTAGTGGGCCCAGTAAATCTGGACCACGTCACGGCAGTGGAGCAGGGAGAGGTAAGTATTTCAACTTTGCAAGTGCTGTGATCCTGAGCAAGCAGGGGGGGCCCACTCGTTGGCATTGGCACTGGCACAGGGCCCCTCAAAGTACAGCGGTGTGTTTGCACGGCGGGGGCGCCTCCCACCGGCAGCAACACTTTTGCGTACTATGAGAGGCCCTGTGCCAGTGACGTCGCCAACTAGTATTCCTCCCCCCACCTGATGAAGGAACCTGCACTTTCATCTGCACCTTCCTCTTTGTCCCCGTGTAAGGTGGTATGGTATGCGGGACGAGCAACCTGACTTTCAGCAGGGTCACAATGTTGTTGTGTAGCGTGCACGGGGAATGTTGCGTTATGGGTCAATGTACCAGCAGACTCATCTATCACTGGCTGGGCAATGGGCACGATGAAGTGGAAACACAGATATAGGCCCAAAGAAGAAAGTGGGCTAAATGCAGTTCAAAATTGGTAACACAGGAATAACCAGGGGGCATTGCAGTGGAGGACAACTGGAATGAGAGGCTGACACAGAGAGTAGGGCCAAATCAGTAAGTAGTCGAAATGCAGTTCAAAATTGGCAACCGTAGTAAACAGGCGGCACAGCTTTGTTCAGTGGAGGAGAACAGCAAGGAGTGGCAGACACCGATAGTAGGCCCCAACCCAACTAGTAGGCCAAATGCAGTCTAACATTAACAACTACTTAACGAGAGGCTGAAAATGGAATTTCAGGACAGGAAACCAGGAGAACAGCAAGGAGTGGCAGACACCGATAGTAGGCCCCAAACCAACTAGTACGCCAAATGCAGTTGTTCCATTTAACCACAATTTAATGAGAGCCTGAAGATAGAAGCTCAGGAAAGGCAACCTGGGGAACACCTTGGAGTGTAACACACCATCTCTCTCCACCCCATACCCATTTTGTAGGCCTAATGCTGTGTACTTTTCTACAACTACTAAACGAGAGTCGGAAGACCGAAGCAATGGCAAGGAAACCTGGGGAACACCTTGGAGTGTAACACACCATCTCTCTCCACCCCATACCCAATTTGTAGGCCTAATGCAGCCTACTTTCCGACACCTGCTAAACGAGAGCATGAAGATCGAAGCTCAGGAAAGGCAACCTGGGGAACACCTTGGAGTGTAACACACCATCTCTCTCCACCCCATACCCATTTTTTAGGCCTAATGCAGTGTACTTTTCTACAACTACTAAACGAGAGTCGGAAGACCGAAGCAATGGCAAGGAAACCTGGGGAACACCTTGGAGTGTAACACACCATCTCTCTCCACCCCATTCCCCATTTTTTAGGCCTAATGCAGCCTACTTTCCGACACCTACTAAACGAGAGCATGAAGATCGAAGCTCAGGAAAGGCAACCTGGGGAACACCTTGGAGTGTAACACACCATCTCTCTCCACCCCATACCCATTTTGTAGGCCTAATGCTGTGTACTTTTCTACAACTACTAAACGAGAGTCGGAAGACCGAAGCAATGGCAAGGAAACCTGGGGAACACCTTGGAGTGTAACACACCATCTCTCTCCACCCCATACCCAATTTGTAGGCCTAATGCAGCCTACTTTCCGACACCTACTAAACGAGAGCATGAAGATCGAAGCTCAGGAAAGGCAACCTGGTGAAAACCTTGGAGTGTAACACAACCTGTCTCTACACCCCATACACAATTAGTAGGCCTAATGCAGCGTAGTTTCCAACAGCTACTAAACGAGAGCCGGAAGATCGAAGCTCAGGAAAGGCAACCTGGGGAACACCTTGGAGTGTAACACAACCTCTCTCTACACCACGGAAGGGCTGATTCTTAGGAAGGAAGGCTGTTGTAAATTGCGCGTCCGAGGGTGATTATATTCTTATTCGGTATCTACTCACCCTCGGACGCGCCATGCTTCTTGATTTGTAATTAATGTTTATTTGCAATGTGCTTTTGACTTACTCAATTATTTTTTTAATTATTGATTTTATTAAATTAATAGTTTAACATCTTATTGGAAATAATTTAAAGGAGACGCGACAGGACAACACTCGGTGGATGCCATATCTGTGTTAACAACTCCAAAAAACTTTCAGTTAACTTCTTGCAGGAGAAAGAAATTGTAGCTGTTGGACCTTTGTAGTACAGTTCCAGATATTTGTTGTGTGTTTGTTTTGATTGTTAAAATGTCTGCATTTGAGATCTCAACACGATATTATTTTTTATAATCAAATTAATTTTTTAAATATTTTATTAGGTTGGTTCAAGGGGTACACGGGCCGCAGTAGACAGGTCAGTGGAGGCCTAGTGGAAGGAGGGACCACAGACAGGCATCGAAGGCCTAAAATAATAACACATGGCTGTAGGCAATTTTAAATTGGTTCCAGGGGTACACGGGCAGCAGTGCCCTGGTCAGTGTAGTAGTAGTTGAAAGAATGGACCGCAGACAGGCATCGAAGGCCTAAAATAAAAAAATTGGGCTGGCTGTAGGCAATTTTAAATTGGTTCCAGGGGTACACGGGCAGCAGTGGTGTGGTCAGTGGAGGCCTAGTGGAAGGAGTGACCACAGACAGGCATCGAAGGCCTAAAATATTAACACATGGCTGTAGTCAATTTTAAATTGGTTCCAGGGGTACTTGGGCAGCAGTGCCCTGGTCAGTGTAGTAGTAGTTGAAAGAATGGACCGCAGACAGGCATCGAAGGCCTAAAATAAAAAAATTGGGCTGGCTGTAGGCAATTTTAAATTGGTTCCAGGGGTACACGGGCAGCAGTGGTGTGGTCAGTGGAGGCCTAGTGGAAGGAGTGACCGCAGACAGGCATCGAAGGCCTAAAATAATAACACATGGCTGTAGGCAATTTTAAATTGGTTCCAGGGGTACACGGGCAGCAGTGGTGTGGTCAGTGGAGGCCTAGTGGAAGGAGTGACCGCAGACAGGCATCGAAGGCCTAAAATAATCACACATGGCTGTAGGCAATTTTAAATTGGTTCCAGGGGTACACGGGCAGCAGTGGTGTGGTCAGTGGAGGCCTAGTGGAAGGAGTGACCACAGACAGGCATCGAAGGCCTAAAATATTAACACATGGCTGTAGTCAATTTTAAATTGGTTCCAGGGGTACTTGGGCAGCAGTGCCCTGGTCAGTGTAGTAGTAGTTGAAAGAATGGACCGCAGACAGGCATCGAAGGCCTAAAATAAAAAAATTGGGCTGGCTGTAGGCAATTTTAAATTGGTTCCAAGGGTACACGGGCAGCAGTGGTGTGGTCAGTGGAGGCCTAGTGGAAGGAGTGACCGCAGACAGGCATCGAAGGCCTAAAATAATAAAACATGGCTGTAGGCAATTTTAAATTGGTTCCAGGGGTACACGGGCAGCAGTGGTCTGGTCAGTGGAAGTCTAGTGGAAGGAGTGACCGCAGACAGGCTTCGAAGGCCTAACATAACAAACTTGGGCTGGCTGTAGGCACTTTTAAATTGGTTCCAGGGGTACATGGGCAGCAGTGTATGGTCAGTGGAAGTCTAGTGGAAGGAGTGACCGCAGACAGGCTTCCAAGGCCTAACATAACAAACTTGGGCTGGCTGTAGGCACTTTTAAATTGGTTCCAGGGGTACACGGGCAGCAGTGGTCTGGTCAGTGGAAGTCTAGTGGAAGGAGTGACCGCAGACAGGCTTCCAAGGCCTAACATAACAAACTTGGGCTGGCTGTAGGCACTTTTAAATTGGTTCCAGGGGTACACGGGCAGCAGTGGTCTGGTCAGTGGAAGTCTAGTGGAAGGAGTGACCGCAGACAGGCTTCGAAGGCCTAAAATAATAAAACATGGCTGTAGGCAATTTTAAATTGGTTCCAGGGGTACACGGGCAGCAGTGGTCTGGTCAGTGGAAGTCTAGTGGAAGGAGTGACCGCAGACAGGCTTCGAAGGCCTAACATAACAAACTTGGGCTGGCTGTAGGCACTTTTAAATTGGTTCCAGGGGTACATGGGCAGCAGTGGTCTGGTCAGTGGAAGTCTAGTGGAAGGAGTGACCGCAGACAGGCTTCCAAGGCCTAACATAACAAACTTGGGCTGGCTGTAGGCACTTTTAAATTGGTTCCAGGGGTACACGGGCAGCAGTGGTCTGGTCAGTGGAAGTCTAGTGGAAGGAGTGACCGCAGACAGGCTTCGAAGGCCTAACATAACAAACTTGGGCTGGCTGTAGGCACTTTTAAATTGGTTCCAGGGGTACATGGGCAGCAGTGTATGGTCAGTGGAAGTCTAGTGGAAGGAGTGACCGCAGACAGGCTTCCAAGGCCTAACATAACAAACTTGGGCTGGCTGTAGGCACTTTTAAATTGGTTCCAGGGGTACACGGGCAGCAGTGGTCTGGTCAGTGGAAGTCTAGTGGAAGGAGTGACCGCAGACAGGCTTCCAAGGCCTAACATAACAAACTTGGGCTGGCTGTAGGCACTTTTAAATTGGTTCCAGGGGTACACGGGCAGCAGTGGTCTGGTCAGTGGAAGTCTAGTGGAAGGAGTGACCGCAGACAGGCTTCGAAGGCCTAACATAACAAACTTGGGCTGGCTGTAGGCACTTTTAAATTGGTTCCAGGGGTACATGGGCAGCAGTGGTCTGGTCAGTGGAAGTCTAGTGGAAGGAGTGACCGCAGACAGGCTTCCAAGGCCTAACATAACAAACTTGGGCTGGCTGTAGGCACTTTTAAATTGGTTCCAGGGGTACACGGGCAGCAGTGGTCTGGTCAGTGGAAGTCTAGTGGAAGGAGTGACCGCAGACAGGCTTCGAAGGCCTAACATAACAAACTTGGGCTGGCTGTAGGCACTTTTAAATTGGTTCCAGGGGTACATGGGCAGCAGTGGTCTGGTCAGTGGAAGTCTAGTGGAAGGAGTGACCGCAGACAGGCTTCCAAGGCCTAACATAACAAAATTGGGCTGGCTGTAGGCACTTTAAATTGGTTCCAGGGGTACATGGGCAGCAGTGTATGGTCAGTGGAAGTCTAGTGGAAGGAGTGACGGCAGACAGTCTTCGAAGGCCTAACATAACAAAATTGGGCTGACTGTAGGCACTTTTAAATTGGTTCCAGGGTAACACGGCCAGCAGTGGCCTGGTCAGTGTAGTAGTTGTAGAAAGAAGGGACCGCAGACAGGCTTCGAAGGCCTAACATAACAAAAATGTCAAAACAATGGTATTGTCAGTGCCAGGCATTGAAGGATGTCAGCGCCTAGACTACACATTGGTGAAGCTGTGAGAGATAATTTTGCTAGTGGTAGAGCACTGTTTGAGCTGGGGGGGGAACTGGCTTGTGGCCGGCGGTACAGGCACAGGGCCCCTCATATTACAACGGTGTGTCTGACGTTGGGTGCGCACCACCACCGCCAGAGACACTTTATTGTACTATGAGGGACCCAGTGGCAGTACCGTCGACCAAAAGCGGCCACACCCACCTCTTCAGACAAACAGCACTCTCAAGGGTCCAAGCGCAAAGTGGCGATAGCACGGCCCCGTGTGGGGAGTTTGGCCATTTCGTGAGGTGGAAACATGTCGTATGCTGGACAATCAGGTGAAGAAAATTACGAGATTGGAAAAGTCATTCAGAATAGTCCACAGGCAAGACCTTTTCATAGGAAAGCTAGGTGTCAGCCGGGCAGGGTGGGGCAAAAGATTTTGAAATCCAGTTGTGGTTCATTTTAATGAAGGTTAGATCATCTACATTTTGGGTAGCCAGACGAGTCCTTTTTTCTGTTAGTATTGAACCTGCAGCACTGAATACTCTTTCTGATAGGACACTAGCTGCCGGGCAAGCAAGCTCCTGCAATGCATATTCTGCCAATTCTGGCCAGGTGTCTAATTTGGATGCCCAGTAATCAAATGGGAATGACGGTTGAGGGAGAACGTCGATAAGGGATGAAAAATAGTTTGTAACCATACTGGACAAATGTTGTCTCCTGTCACTTTGAATTGATGCTGCAGTACCTGTCCTGTCTGCGGTCATAGAAAAATCACTCCACAACCTGGTCAGAAAACCCCTCTGGCCAACGCCACTTCTGATTTCTGCCCCTCTAACACCTCTGGTCTGCTGGCCCCTGGAGCTCGTGTGAGAACGATCACGGGCGCTGTGTGCAGGGAATGCCAGAAGCAAACGGTCAACAAGAGTTGATTGTTTTGTTGCTAATATTAGTTCCAAGTTCTCATGTGGCATAATATTTTGCAATTTGCCTTTATAGCGAGGATCAAGGAGGCAGGCCAACCAGTAATCGTCATCGTTCATCATTTTTGTAATGCGTGTGTCCCTTTTGAGGATACGCAAGGCATAATCCGCCATGTGGGCCAAAGTTCCCGTTGTCAAATCTGCGGTTGTGCTTGGTTGAGGGGCAGTTGCAGGCAAATCTACGTCACTTGTGTCCCTCAAAAAACCAGAACCCGGCCTTGCCACGCCACCAATTTCCCGTGCCCCCGGGAAAGCTTCCTCATTAAAAATATACTCATCCCCATCATCCTCCTCATCCTCCACCTCCTCTTCGCCCGGTACCTCGTCATGTACACTGCCCTGACCAGACAATCGCTGACTGTCATCAAGGCTTTCCTCTTCCTCTGGTGCAGACGCCTGATCCTTTATGTGCGTCAAACTTTGCATCAGCAGACGCATTAGGGGGATGCTCATGCTTATTATGGCGTTGTCTGCACTAACCAGCCGTGTGCATTCCTCAAAACACTGAAGGACTTGACACATGTCTTGAATCTTCGACCACTGCACACCTGACAACTCCATGTCTGCCATCCTACTGCCTGCCCGTGTATGTGTATCCTCCCACAAAAACATAACAGCCCGCCTCTGTTCGCACAGTCTCTGAAGCATGTGCAGTGTTGAGTTCCACCTTGTTGCAACGTCTATGATTAGGCGATGCTGGGGAAGGTTCAAAGAACGCTGATAGGTCTGCATACGGCTGGAGTGTACAGGCGAACGGCGGATATGTGCGCAAAGTCCACGCACTTTGAGGAGCAGGTCGGATAACCCCGGATAACTTTTCAGGAAGCACTGCACCACCAGGTTTAAGGTGTGAGCCAGGCAAGGAATGTGTTTCAGTTGGGAAAGGGAGATGGCAGCCATGAAATTCCTTCCGTTATCACTCACTACCTTGCCTGCCTCAAGATCTACAGTGCCCAGCCACGACTGCGTTTCTTGCTGCAAGAACTCGGACAGAACTTCCGCGGTGTGTCTATTGTCGCCCAAACACTTCATAGCCAATACAGCCTGCTGACGTATGCCAGTAGCTGCCCCATAATGGGAGACCTGGTGTGCAACAGTGGCAGGTGCGGATGGAGTGTTTGTGCGACTGCGGTCTGTGGACGAGCTCTTGCTTCTGCAGGAGGACGAGGAGGAGGAGGAGGAGGAGGGGGTGCGAACGGCTACAGACAACTGTTTACTAGACCGTGGGCTAGGCAGAACTGTCCCAAACTTGCTGTCCCCTGTGGACCCTGAATCCACCACATTTACCCAGTGTGCCGTGATGGACACGTAACGTCCCTGGCCATGCCTACTGGTCCATGCATCTGTTGTCAGGTGCACCTTTGTGCTCACAGATTGCCTGAGTGCATGGACGATGCGCTCTTTAACATGCTGGTGGAGGGCTGGGATGGCTTTTCTGGAAAAAAAGTGTCGACTGGGTAGCTCGTAGCGTGGTACAGCGTAGTCCATCAGGTCTTTGAAAGCTTCGCTTTCAACTAACCGGTAGGGCATCATCTCTAACGAGATTAGTCTAGCTATGTGGGCGTTCAAACCCTGTGTACGCGGATGCGAGGCTAAGTACTTCCTTTTTCTAACCATAGTCTCATGTAGGGTGAGCTGGACTGGAGAGATGGAGATCGTGGAACTAGCGGGGGTGCCGGTGGACATGGCAGACTGAGAGACGGTGGGAGATGGTATTGTTGCCGCCGGTGCCCTAGATGCAGTGTTTCCTACTACGAAACTGGTGATTCCCTGACCCTGACTGCTTTGGCCTGGCAAAGATACCTGCACAGATACAGCAGGTGGTGCGCTAAATGGTGGTCCTACACTGCCGGAAGGGATGTTGCGTTGATGACTAGCTTCATTGGCCGAGGGTGCAACAACCTTAAGGGACGTTTGGTAGTTAGTCCAAGCTTTCAAATGCATGGTGGTTAAATGTCTATGCATGCAACTAGTATTGAGACTTTTCAGATTCTGACCTCTGCTTAAGGAAGTAGAACATTTTTGACAGATGACTTTGCGCTGATCAATTGGATGTTGTTTAAAAAAATGCCAGACTGCACTCTTTCTAGCATCGGATACCTTTTCAGGCATTGCAGACTGAGCTTTAACCGGATGGCCACGCTGTCCTCCACCAGGTTTTGGCTTTGCCACGCGTTTTGGGCAAGATACGGGCCCGGCAGATGGAACCTGTGGCGATGTTGATGCCTGCTGCGGCCCCTCCTCCTCCTCTGCTTCAGAACTGCTGCCGCCTGCACCCTGTTCCCCCAATGGCTGCCAATCGGGGTCAAGAACTGGGTCATCTAATAACTCTTCTTGTACCTCCTGCGCAACTTCGTCTGTGTCACCGTGTCGTTCGGTGGTATAGCGTTCGTGATGGGGCAACATAGTCTCATCAGGGTCTGATTCTTGATCAGCACCCTGCGAGGGCAATGTTGTGGTCTGAGTCAAAGGACCAGCATAGTAGTCTGGCTGTGGCTGTGCGTCAGTGCACTCCATGTCAGATTCAATTTGTAATGGGCATGGACTGTTAACTGCTTCACTTTCTAAGCCAGGGACGGTATGTGTAAAGAGCTCCATGGAGTAACCCGTTGTGTCGCCTGCTGCATTCTTCTCTGTTGTTGTTTTTGCTGAAGAGGACAAGGAAGTGACTTGTCCCTGACCGTGAACATCCACTAACGACGCGCTGCTTTTACTTTTACCAGTTTCACGAGAGGAGGCAAAAGAGCTAGAGGCTGAGTCAGCAAGATAAGCCAAAACTTGCTCTTGCTGCTCCGGCTTTAAAAGCGGTTTTCCTAATCCCAGAAAAGGGAGCGTTCGAGGCCTTGTGTAGCCGGACGACGAACCTGGCTCCACAGCTCCAGACTTAGGTGCAATATTTTTTTCCCCACGACCACCTGATGCTCCACCACTACCACTACCCTCATTACCAGCTGACAATGAACGCCCCCGGCCACGACCTCTTCCACTAGACTTCCTCATTGTTTTAAAAACGTAACCAAACTAACGTTATTTGTTGCAGTCACACAACTTACACGGTGAGCTATAACTTCAGTATGATTTAGCTACCCCTTTACAGGTTGGTGAGACCACAGCGAAAATCAGGCCCAATGTTACACACTCTTTTTTTGGTGGCTGCAAATTAGAGAGATGCCCCACACGCAGGACTGTCACTGAAGCACAAATGTTAATATTAATGTCACACTATTATTTTTTTTTTATTTTTATTTTTTTCAGGAACACTTTAGAAACCCCCCCCAAAAAAAACATTGATTTTTGCAGGGAGAATTTAGAAAACAAATGTAACAAACTATATGCTTTCTATGGGCCACTGAGTGAGAGATGACGCACACAGGAATCAGGAGTGGCACACAAGCCCAGAGGCCAATATTTTTCTACCAATGATTGATGGAGTTATTTTCTCTGGTAGATTTTGGAACCCAAATCAAGGAAAAAAAATATAGGCTTTCTATGGACCACAATTGGAGAGAGAGAGAGAGAGAGAGAGAGATGGCACACCCAGGA
Source organism: Ranitomeya imitator (assembly GCF_032444005.1). Classification (NCBI taxonomy): domain Eukaryota; kingdom Metazoa; phylum Chordata; class Amphibia; order Anura; family Dendrobatidae; genus Ranitomeya; species Ranitomeya imitator. Next base: position 447,482,947 of record NC_091287.1, on the reverse strand, counting down.
GTCAAGACTGGCACACAAGCAGAAAGGCCAATATTAATCTCCCACTGTTTTTTTTTTTTTTTTTTTTTTTTTTTTCAGGGAGACTTTAGAAAAAAAAATAATAAAAAAAATATGATTTTATCAGGAAGAATTTAGAAACCAAATAAAATAAAATGATTTTTTCAGGGAGAATTTATAAAACAAACAAAACCAAAAATAGGCGTTCTATGGCCCACTGACTGAGAGATGACGCACCCAGGAGTCAAGACTGGCACACAAGCAGAAAGGCCAATATTAATCTCCCACTGTTTTTTTTTTTTTTTTTCAGGGAGACTTTAGAAAAAAAAATAATAAAAAAAATATGATTTTATCAGGAAGAATTTAGAAACCAAATAAAATAAAATGATTTTTTCAGGGAGAATTTATAAAACAAATAAAACCAAAAATAGGCGTTCTATGGCCCACTGACTGAGAGATGACGCACACAGGAATCAGGAGTGGCACACAAGCCCAGAGGCCAATATTTTTCTACCAATGATTGATGGAGTTATTTTCTCTGGTAGATTTTGGAACCCAAATCAAGGAAAAAAAATATAGGCTTTCTATGGACCACAATTGGAGAGAGAGAGAGAGAGAGAGAGAGAGAGATGGCACACCCAGGAGTCAAGACTGGCACACAAGCAGAAAGGCCAATATTAATCTCCCACTGTTTTTTTTGGTTGATTTTTTTTTTTTTTTTTCAGGGAGACTTTAGAAAAAAAAATAATAAAAAAAATATGATTTTATCAGGAAGAATTTAGAAACCAAATAAAATAAAATGATTTTTTCAGGGAGAATTTATAAAACAAATAAAACCAAAAATAGGCGTTCTATGGCCCACTGACTGAGAGATGACGCACACAGGAATCAGGAGTGGCACACAAGCCCAGAGGCCAATATTTTTCTACCAATGATTGATGGAGTTATTTTCTCTGGTAGATTTTGGAACCCAAATCAAGGAAAAAAAATATAGGCTTTCTATGGACCACAATTGGAGAGAGAGAGAGAGAGAGAGAGAGAGAGATGGCACACCCAGGAGTCAAGACTGGCACACAAGCAGAAAGGCCAATATTAATCTCCCACTGTTTTTTTTGGTTGATTTTTTTTTTTTTTTTTCAGGGAGACTTTAGAAAAAAAAATAATAAAAAAAATATGATTTTATCAGGAAGAATTTAGAAACCAAATAAAATAAAATGATTTTTTCAGGGAGAATTTATAAAACAAATAAAACCAAAAATAGGCGTTCTATGGCCCACTGACTGAGAGATGACGCACACAGGAATCAGGAGTGGCACACAAGCCCAGAGGCCAATATTTTTCTACCAATGATTGATGGAGTTATTTTCTCTGGTAGATTTTGGAACCCAAATCAAGGAAAAAAAATATAGGCTTTCTATGGACCACAATTGGAGAGAGAGAGAGAGAGAGAGAGAGATGGCACACCCAGGAGTCAAGACTGGCACACAAGCAGAAAGGCCAATATTAATCTCCCACTGTTTTTTTTGGTTGTTTTTTTTTTTTTTTTTTCAGGGAGACTTTAGAAAAAAAAATAATAAAAAAAATATGATTTTATCAGGAAGAATTTAGAAACCAAATAAAATAAAATGATTTTTTCAGGGAGAATTTAGAAAACAAATAAAACCAAAAATAGGCGTTCTATGGCCCACTGACTGAGAGATGACGCACCCAGGAGTCAAGACTGGCACACAAGCAGAAAGGCCAATATTAATCTCCCACTGTTTTTTTTTTTTTTTTTTTTTTTTTCAGGGAGACTTTAGAAAAAAAAATAATAAAAAAATATGATTTTATCAGGAAGAATTTAGAAACCAAATAAAATAAAATGATTTTTTCAGGGAGAATTTAGAAAACAAATAAAACCAAAAATAGGCGTTCTATGGCCCACTGACTAAGAGAGAGAGAGAGAGATGGAACGCTTAGTACTGGCACACAAGCCCAAAGGGCAATATTAATCTCCCTTTTTTTTTCCAGGGAGAATTTCTAAAACCCCCCCCAAAAAAAAATAGGCTTTCTATGGCCCACTATTTGTGAGAGAGATGGGACGCTCAGGACTGGCACAGATGGCACGCTCAGGACTGGCACAGAAGCCCAGAGGCCAATATTAATCTCCCTTTTTTTCTGGGAGAATTTATAAAACCAAAAAAATATTTAAATAGGCTTTCTATGGCCCACTATTTGTGAGAGAGATGGCACGCTCAGGACTGGCACAGATGGCACGCTCACAACTGGCACACAAGCCCAGAGGCCAATATTAATCTCCCTTTTTTCAGGGAAAATTTATAAAACCAAAAAAAAAATTAAATAGGCTTTCTATGGCCCACTATTTGTGAGAGAGATGGCACGCTCAGGACTGGCACAGATGGCACGCTCACAACTGGCACACAAGCCCAGAGGCCAATATTAATCTCCCTTTTTTCAGGGAAAATTTATAAAACAAAAAAAAAAATTAAATAGGCTTTCTATGGCCCACTATTTGTGAGAGAGATGGCACGCTCAGGACTGGCACAGATGGCACGCTCACAACTGGCACACAAGCCCAGAGGCCAATATTAATCTCCCTTTTTTTCAGGGAGAATTTATAAAACCAAAAAAAAAATTAAATAGGCTTTCTATGGCCCACTATTTGTGAGAGAGATGGCACGCTCAGGGCTGGCACAGATGGCACGCTCAGGACTGGCACACAAGCCCAGAGGCCAATATTAATCTCCCTTTTTTTCAGGGAGAATTTATAAAACCCAAAAAAAAAATAAAATAGGCTTTCTATGGCCCACTATTTGTGAGAGAGATGGCACACTCAGGACTGGCACACAAGCCCAAAGGCCAATATTAATCTCCCACTGTATTTTTATCAGGGAGAATTTATACACCCCACAAAAAAAAATACAGAAAAATGAAAAGGCTTTCTATGGCCCACTATGTGAGAGAGATGGCACACACAGGGATGGCACTCTAGCAGAAATGCCAAATTGCCAATCTTAATCTCCCACCAAAAAAAAAAAAAAAAAAAACACAGGGAATGTCCTACAATTACTATCTCCCTGCCTGCAGTAATCTCAGCCAGGTATGGCAGGCAGCTACTATCTCCCTGCCTGCAGTAATCTCAGCCAGGTATGGCAGGCAGCAATAAGGAGTGGACTGATGCACAAATGAAATAAAAAGTGTGGACAAACAAAAAAGATAGCTGTGCAGAAAGGAAGGAACAAGAGGATTTGTGCTTTGAAAAAAGCAGTTGGTTTGCACAGCGGCGTACACACAGCAATGCAGCTATCAGGGAGCCTTCTAGGGCAGCCCAATGAGCTACAGCGCTGAGGGGAAAAAAAAAAAAAAAAACTTCCACTGTCCCTGCACACCGAGGGTGGTGTTGGACAGTGCAAATCGCTGCAGCACAAGCGGTTTTGTGGTTAATGGACCCTGCCTAACGCTATCCCTGCTTCTGACAAAGCGGCAGCAACCTCTCCCTAAGCTCAGATCAGCAGCAGTAAGATGGCGGTCGGCGGGAACGCCTCTTTATAGCCCCTGTGACGTCGCAGACAGCAAGCCAATCACTGCAATGCCCTTCTCTAAGATGGTGGGGACCAGGACCTATGTCATCACGCTGCCCACACTCTGCGTTTACCTTCATTGGCTGAGAAATGGCGCTTTTCGCGTCATTGAAACGCGACTTTGGCGCGAAAGTCGCGTACCGCATGGCCGACCCCGCACAGGGGTCGGATCGGGTTTCATGAAACCCCGACTTAGCCAAAAGTCGGCGACTTTTGAAAATGTTCGACCCGTTTCGCTCAACCCTATTGGGTATAGTGCAGTGATGGGCACAATAAGTTCAGGAAGAGGAGAGGTTTAGGATAGAAATGATTAAGGCTTCAGGGATTTTCCCAGTTGGGAGGGGTAAGAGTAGGTATAGTAGAGATACTTCCTGGTTTTAGGGAGTCAGTCAGAGATAGAGTTGGAGATAAAACAAGTGACAGAGGAAAGGCAACTGCCAGTGGGCTAGTGGGCCTGATAGTACCGGAAAGCACAGGACTTTTGGGAAGCAGCATACAGATGGCCATCACTACTTTAAGAGGTCCCTCTGAGGATATCCGGGGCTAATAAAGGGGAGGGAGATGGTGAACAGGACAGAAAAATGGGCAAGGAAGCATGGGAGCGGACAGAGCCTCTCAGGGGTCAAAAGTGCTAGGAAACAAAGGGAGAGCTCTCGTTGGAAAAACTAACAAAGTGGGCACATGCTATACTGTAACTGCCATGGAACCTTTGAACTTGTTGAGTAAAGTTAATATGTTAAAAATGGACACGGAATCTGTTATTTAATGTGTGGTGGCATCTGGATCGGGGATCATGGAACCAGCAGAGACATCCAACGCAAAAATGAGTGTTACACATTTCACCCAAACCACATGACAGATAGGACATTGTTTGTTAGTAGGCGGCCAGGGCTTGGGAGAACAGCAGCCCCTCGCCCGCAACTACTGTCCTGGGCCCCTTACAGTTTTCTACCCACATACTGATACTAAGCACATAGCACTGAGGGTTAAAAGGAACCTGTCACGTCCTTTTTTGCTACTAAACTGCCACCAATGTCTAGTTAGTGATGCACATTGCATCACTAACATGTTTATCTCAAACGGAGAGCCAGTGACCACACGATAGTTTATGAGAGCCCACACATTGGGCACCCGTCTTCCCGCTCACCATTCTGACTCTCAGCGGCTCCAGAGCATGGGCACATAGGATAAGAAGCTGGGGAATGATATGAAGCTGGGATGTACACCCAAATTCAGTGCGCATGACCGGAAAGTTGAAGTCTTTGTGCAAGAGCGGGATCTGCTGGGAGATTGTGGTGACGTAGGGAGCAGTGAAGGTAATATGTTATAATGCAATGGACATGGGGAACGTGAAAAAGGCATTTGACTGACCGTGACTGAAAAGTTAGAGATCCCCAACCCTATGACTCCAACAGAAAGTATGTGGGGCAATCATCAAAGTATAAAAAGTGATTTTTGCGATAAATACTGGGACGTTTTGCTTGAGAAAAAAATGTTAGTGATGCAATGTGCTTCACTAACAAGATATTGGGGGCAGTTTAATAGCAAAGAAGGACAGGACAGGTTCCCTTTAAATATTCAACTCTGGCAATTCAGACTAGGACTTTTTCAAGTTTAGCTAGAGCCATTATACTTTTCAGTATGATAATACAGTTAAATTGTGTTCTTTATGTCAATACATTCTCTCATATACACTACCGTTCAAAAGTTTAGGGTCACTTAGAAATTTCCTTATTTTTGAAAGAAAAGCACAGTTTTTTCCAGTGAAGCTAACATTAAATGATTCAGAAATACACTCTATACATTGTTAATGTGGTAAATGACTGTTTTAGCTGCAAGCATCTGGTTTGCAATGCAATATCTTCATAGGTGTATAAAGACCCATTTCATCACTCCAGTGTTCTTATGGTACTTTGTGTTTGCTAACTGTGTAAGAAGGCTAATAGATGGTTAGAATACCCTTGAAAACCCTTGTGCAAGTATGTTAGCACAGCTGAAAATAGTTTGGCTGATTAGAGAACCTATAAGCCTGACCTTCCTTTGAGCTAGTTGAGAATCTGGAGCATTACATTTGTTGGTTCCATAAAACTCTCAAAATGGCCAGAGAAAAAGAACTTTCATGTGAAACTCGACAGCCTATTCTTGTTCATAGAAATGAAGGCTATTCCATGCGAGAAATTGCCAAGAAACTGAAGATTTCCTACAACGGTGTGTAGTACTCCCTTCAGAGCAGAGCACAAACAGGCTCTAACCAGAGTAGAAAGAGAAGTGGGAGGCCCCGCTGCACAACTGAGCAACAAGGCAATTATATTAGTTTGAGAAATCGACGCCTCACAGTTCCTCATCTGGCAGCTTCATTAAATAGTACACGCAAAACGCCAGTGTCAATGTCTACAGGGAAGAGGCGACTCCGGGATGCTGGCCTTCAGGGCAGAGTGGCAAAGAAAAAGCCATATCTGGGACTGGCTAACAAAAGGAAAAGATTAATATGGGCAAAATAACACAGAAATTGGACAGAGGAAGATTGGAAAAAAGTGTTATGGACAGACAAATCCAAGTTTGAGGTGTTTGGATCATACAGAAGAACATTTGTGAGACGCAGAACAACTGAAAAGATGCTGGAAGAGTGCCTGACACCATCTGTCAAGCATGGTGGAGGTAATGTGATGGTCTGCAGTTGCTTTGGTGCTGGTAAAGTGGGAGATTCGTACAAGCTGAAAGGGATATAGAATAAGGAAGGCTGTCACTTCATTTTGCAACGCCATGCCATACCATACCATGTGAACAGCACTTGATTGGAGCCAATTTCATCCTACAACAGGACAATAACCCAAAGCACACCTCCAAATTATGCAATAACTATTTAGGGAAGAAGCCGGCAGCTGGTATTCCATGTGTAATGGAGTGGCCAGCGCAGTCACCAGATCTCAACCCCATTGAGCTGCTGTGGTAGCAGCTTGACTGTATGGTACACAAAAAGTGCTCATCAAGCCAAACCAACTTGTGGGAGGGGGATCTGGAAGTATGGAAGTATGAGGTGAAATTTCTCCAGATTACCTTAGCAAATTAACTGATAGAATGCCAAAGGTCTGCAATGCTGTAATTGCTTAAAAGGGAGCATTCTTTGACAAAAGCAAAGTTTGAAGGAGAAAATTATTATTTCAAATAAAAATCTTTTTTTTGAACCTTGTCAATGTCTGGACTAGATTTGCAATTCATTTAACAACTCATTTGATTAATGAAAGTATAACTTTTCATGTAAAACACAAAATTGTGTTCCTTTTTGTACAGTTAATTCTTCTCTTTTCCATTAGGTCCATGACATCAGGTGATTAAAAACTGACTAGCTGAATGCTTCTAAGCTCTGTGTAGAAACTGGAGGTCAGTTTTTCCTGTATGAGCCATAAGTCACTGCAAAAGTCCCTGGTAGGGGAAGGAGGCAGCAGCTGGGTCAGGAGTTTAAAAGGGGAATGATAAATGCAAGGAATAGAGACTTCCTGTTTCTACATAGAGCAGAGAAAACAAAAGAATTATCTGAGTAGAAAGGCAAAATGAGCAATTGTATGTACACAGTGTTATATAATATGATGACTGCAATATATTAAACTGATAAAAAAAATTATGGGAGTGCTTCTTTAAGAAGAAAACAGTTTTGTCACTTGAGGAAATGGCAGCTCTTTATCCATTACATTTGTCGCATCTTGGAAAAAACGTTTATTTAGCGTCAAAATAGTCAAATGGGCACTATTTTATTTTCGGCCTTACTAACTATGTTACTATGTATTGTTAGAGCAACAATGATGGCTAAAGTAGGACATTTCTTCTAACTAGTCTAAAAGACAAAGGTCCTGATTAATTGTCAGGCAGTATTTTAAGACTTTATTCACACTTATTTTTGTCTTTTATGTCATGCTTCTGTTGTTATGGATAATGGTTTTTACTGCAAACCAGTAAAAAAACAGGAAATGTGAAATAACTCATTGCAAGCCTTTTCTTACATTCCTGGCAACCATGACAGATCCCTTTTTATAAAGGATCTTGGTGAGCTCCTAGGATGGATCCTATTGACTATTAGTGGGATCTTCTACCTATAGAATAGCAAAGAAAACCAGAACAACATGCAAAAACTATGGAGAAAAGGGCCCAATTCAGTCAAAGTAAAGAAAATAGAGCCTAATGGGACAAGCAGGTCAAAGTCAACTGGCACATTGACCAAATACTGAAGAAAATTAATTTGAATCTTCGGAGTATTAGTGTTAACAGAGGCTTCACAAGTTTCCATTTAGCTTTAATTTTTGAAGGGACTGTTGACAGATCAGTTGTCTTATTCTATAAATTGACGTCTCTCTGACGCCATAGTGCCTTAGTCCTCAACATTACCTTCAGGCTCAATCAGCAGTTTTTCAACCTCTTTAGGTCACTTGTAGACCAAAAATGTTGCAATTGTGAAAAGATGGAAGATAGAAGGTATTATAGATTATTTTACAACAATTTATAAAAACAAGTTCACTCAAAATATATACATACTTCAATTTTTTAATTACTGTCCTCTTTTTGTCACCAGGCATTTGGACAACCCTTTACTTTTACCATCTCGGTCATAAAATATGAATCACAAGTATTATTTGGTCATAAGTAATTCTGCATTTCAAACAGCATTAATGAGAAAATTCAAAGAAAATAATTGTCTCCAAATGACTATACACAAGTGTCTCATTTCCAGGAATAAATATGTAATTAATTGAGCTAAGAAGGTAGATACCCAGTTGACTATTGACGTGAAACTACAAAGGTTTACTCTGGACGTCAGTAAGGGAGTTCTAAGGCAGTATTGAAGCTGCAGGTCAATGAACTGTGCAGAATGCTCAATCATAGCCCTGTTCTTTCTTGCTGCCGGTAAGTTCATACGGTGTTTGTAATTGAATTAAAAGAGCTATTTAACGTAAAAAGTGGGATTGAATTATAGGTCTTTCAACTAAAATTATCAGTCATAATCTACAGAAAATGAAACATATTTTATAGAAGAAGAATGCATTCTATATGTACGATACATTTCAAACTAGTAAACTGCTGCAATTAAGTCAATGAAGTCAATGAATGCTGCTTTCCATAATTTCCTTTGCTTTCTGTAAGTCATCTCTACGATTCAGCAGAGCAGTGCTAGCCTTTGGTCCTCTGTGTTTTCTTGGGACTCCCACTATTTAACCGAGTAGAAAGATGGTTAAAAGACACCCCTCTAGATTGAAGTTGCAAGACCAAGAAAAAAAAGCCGTAAAATCGCATAATATGAAAATGATGAAAAAGTCAAAATTAAGTATGAGCACCATTTGCAGAAATACACGCACTTAGACACCTTTGATTGCTATCACTGAGATTGAAGCAACTTGTTAAGTAGAACAATGCTATTAATCTACTATTAACATTGACCTACAAAGCCATCCATAATCCGTCTCCTCTGTATATCTCCAAATTAATCTCCTAATATCTTCCAACGCATACCTGGTCCTCCCAAGACCTCTTTCTCTCATCCACACATGTATGTTCCTCACCCAATCATCTCCAAAAAGTCTCCTGAGTATCTCCCATCCTCTGGAATTCTGTGCCCTAACATGTTTATCCATCACATTTGGAAATTTCAGACAGAACTTGAAAACTCATCACTTCAAGAAAGCTTACAGCCCGCAATGACCTTGTTGCCATCTCACCACCACTGGAGCTGCCGCAACTCCCCAACCTACTGTCTCCTTCCCCATTTTCTTGTAAACAGTAAGCCCGCAAGGGCAGGGCCCTCTTCCCCTTTGTACCTGTTTGCAGGGGTGAACCTAGCCTCTCTGCTGCCTGAGGCGAATGGAAAAATGGCGCCCCCCCACACACACACACAGTCCCTGCTGGAGGGGCGGGAAGGAGGGAGGGAGGAGGGGAAGTGGGCACTTGACCCCGGAGTTTTATAAAAAAAAAAGCAGCGCAAATCCAGTTACCGTATATACTCGAGTATAAGCTGACCCGAGTATAAGCCGACCCCCCCTAATTTTGCCACAAAAAACTGGGAAAACTTAATGACTCGAGTATAAGCCTAGGGTGGAAAATGCAGAAGCTACCAGTAAATTTCAAAAGTAAAAATAGATTCCAAAAAAATTAAAATTAATTGAGACATCAGTAGGTTAAGTGTTTTTGAATATCCATATTGAATCAGGAGCCTCATATAATGCTCCATAAAGTTTGATGAGCCCCATTAGATGCTCCATATTAAAATATGCCCCATATAATCCTGCATAAAGGGTAATAAGGGCCCCATAAGATGCTCCATAGAGATATTTGCCCTATATAGTGCTGCACAAGCGCTATGGCCCCATAAGATGCTCCATATAGTCACTTGCCCCATATAGTGCTGCACAAGTGTTATGGCCCAATAAGATGCTCCATACAGTCACTTGCCCCTTATAGTGCTGCACAAGCGCTATGGCCCCATAGGATGCTCCGTACAGTCACTTGCCCCTTATAGTGCTGCACAAGCGCTATGGCCCCATAAGATACTCCATACAGTCACTTGCCCCATATAATGCTGCACAAGTGTTATGGCCCCATAAGATGATCCATACAGTCACTGCCCCATATAGTGCTGCACAAGAGTTATGGCCCCATAAGATGCTCCGCACAGTCACTTGCCCCTTATAGTGCTGCACAAACGTTATGGCCCCATAAGATGCTCCAGTCACTTGCCCCTTATAGTGCTGCACAAGCGCTATGGCCCCATAAGATACTCCATACAGTCACTTGCCCCATATAATGCTGCACAAGTTTTATGGCCCCATAAGATGCTCCATACAGTCACTTGCCCCTTATAGTGCTGCACAAGTGTTATGGCCCCATAAGATGCTCCAGTCACTTGCCCCTTATAGTGCTGCACAAGCGCTATGGCCCCATAAGATACTCCATACAGTCACTTGCCCCATATAATGCTGCACAAGTTTTATGGCCCCATAAGATGCTCCATACAGTCACTTGCCCCTTATAGTGCTGCACAAGCGCAATGGCCCCATAAGATGCTCCATACAGTCACTTGCCCCTTATAGTGCTGCACAAGCGCTATGGCCCCATAAGATGCTCCGTACAGTCACTTGCCCCTTATAGTGCTGCACAAGTGATATGGCCCCATAAGATGATCCATACAGTCACTTGCCCCTTATAGTGCTGCACAAGTGTTATGGCCCCATAAGATGCTCCACACAGCCACTTGGCCCTTATAGTGCTGCACAAGTGTTATGGCCCCATAAGATGCTCCGCACAGCCACTTGCCCCTTAGAGTGCTGCACAAGCGTTGTGGCCCCATAAGATGCTCCGCACAGCCACTTGCCCCTTATAGTGCTGCACAAGAGTTATGGCCCCATAAGATGCTCCGTACAGCCACTTGCCCCATATAGTGCTGCACAAACGTTATGGCCCCATAAGATGCTCCGCACAGCCACTTGCCCCTTATAGTGCTGCACAAGCGTTATGGCACCATAAGATGCTCCGTACAGCCACTTGCCCCTTATAGTGCTGCACAAGTGTTATGGCCCCATAAGATGATCCATACAGTCACTTGCCCCATATAGTGCTGCACAAGTGTTATGGCCCCATAAGATGCTCCGCACAGCCACTTGCCCCATATAGTGCTGCACAAACGTTATGGCCCCATAAGATGATCCGCACAGCCACTTGCCCCTTATAGTGCTGCACAAACGTTATGGCCCCATAAGATGCTCCGCACAGCCACTTGCCCCTTATAGTGCTGCACAAGTGTTATGGCCCCATAAGATGCTCCGCACAGCCACTTGCCCCTTATAGTGCTGCACAAGTGTTATGGCCCAATAAGATGCTCCATACAGTCACTTGCCCCATATAGTGCTGCACAAGCGTTATGGCCCCATAAGATGCTCCATACAGTCACTTGCCCCATATAGTGCTGCACAAGTGTTATGGCCCCATAAGATACTCCATACAGTCACTTGCCCCATATAGTGCTGCACAAGTGTTATGGCCCCATAAGATGCTCCGCACAGTCACTTGCCCCTTATAGTGCTGTACAAGTGTTATGGCCCCATAAGATGCTCCATACAGCCACGTGCCCCTTATAGTGCTGCACAAGTATTATGGCCCCATAAGATGCTCCGCACAGTCACTTGCCCCTTATAGTGCTGTTCAAGTGTTATGGCCCTATAAGATGCTCCGTACAGCCACTTGCCCCTTATAGTGCTGTACAAGTGTTATGGCCCTATAAGATGCTCCGTTCAGCCACTTGCCCCTTATAGTGCTGCACAAGTATTATGGCCCCATAAGATGCTCCGCACAGTCACTTGCCCCTTATAGTGCTGTACAAGTGTTATGGCCCCATAAGATGCTCCGTACAGCCACTTGCCCCATATAGTGCTGCACAAACGTTATGGCCCCATAAGATGCTCCGCACAGCCACTTGCCCCTTATAGTGCTGCACAAGTGTTATGGCCCCATAAGATGATCCATACAGTCACTTGCCCCATATAGTGATGCACAAGTGTTATGGCCCCATAAGATGCTCCGCACAGCCACTTACCCCATATAGTGCTGCACAAACGTTATGACCCCATAAGATGCTCCGCACAGCCACTTGCCCCTTATAGTGCTGCACAAACGTTATGGCCCCATAAGATGCTCCGTACAGCCACTTGCCCCTTATAGTGTTGCACAAGAGTTATGGCCCCATAAGATGCTCCGTACAGCCACTTGCCCCATATAGTGCTGCACAAACGTTATGGCCCCATAAGATGCTCCGCACAGCCACTTGCCCCTTATAGTGCTGCACAAGAGTTATGGCCCCATAAGATGCTCCGTACAGCCACTTGCCCCATATAGTGCTGCACAAATGTAATGGCCCCATAAGATGCTCCGCACAGCCACTTGCCCCTTATAGTGCTGCACAAGAGTTATGGCCCCATAAGATGCTCCGTACAGCCACTTGCCCCATATAGTGCTGCACAAATGTTATGGCCCCATAAGATGCTCCGCACAGCCACTTGCCCCTTATAGTGCTGCACAAGTGTTATGGCCCCATAAGATGCTCCGCACAGCCACTTGCCCCTTATAGTGCTGCACATGTGTTATGGCCCCATAAGATGCTCCGCACAGCCACTTGCCCCTTATAGTGCTGCACATGTGTTATGGCCCCATAAGATGCTCCGCACAGCCACTTGCCCCTTATAGTGCTGCACAAGAGTTATGGCCCCATAAGATGCTCCGTACAGCCACTTGCCCCATATAGTGCTGCACAAATGTTATGGCCCCATAAGATGCTCCGCACAGCCACTTGCCCCTTATAGTGCTGTACAAGTGTTATGGCCCCATAAGATACTCCATACAGCCACTTGCCCCTTATAGTGCTGCACAAGTATTATGGCCCCATAAGATGCTCCGCACAGTCACTTGCCCCTTATAGTGCTGTACAAGTGTTATGGCCCCATAAGATGCTCCGTACAGCCACTTGCCCCTTATAGTGCTGTACAAGTGTTATGGCCCTATAAGATGCTCCGTACAGCCACTTGCCCCTTATAGTGCTGTACAAGTGTTATGGCCCTATAAGATGCTCCGTACAGCCACTTGCCCCTTATAGTGCTGTACAATTATGGCCCCATAAGATGCTCCGCACAGTCACTTGCCCCTTAGAGTGCTGTACAAGTGTTATGGCCCTATAAGATGCTCCGTACAGCCACTTGCCCCTTATAGTGCTGCACAAGTGTTATGGCCCCATAAGATGCTCTGCACAGCCACTTGCCCCTTATAGTGCTGCACAAGTATTATGGCCCCATAAGATGATCCATACAGTCACTTGCCCCATATAGTGCTGCACAAGTGTTATGGCCCCATAAGATGCTCCGCACAGTCACTTGCCCCTTATAGTGCTGTACAAGTATTATGGCCCCATAAGATACTCCATACAGTCACTTGCCCCATATAATGCTGCACAAGTGTTATGGCCCTATAAGATGCTCCGTACAGCCACTTGCCCCTTATAGTGCTGCACAAGTGTTATGGCCCCATAAGATGCTCCGCACAGCCACTTGCCCCTTATAGTGCTGCACAAGTATTATGGCCCTATAAGATGCTCCGTTCAGCCACTTGCCCCTTATAGTGCTGCACAAGTATTATGGCCCCATAAGATGCTCCGCACAGTCACTTGCCCCTTATAGTGCTGTACAAGTGTTATGGCCCCATAAGATACTCCATACAGTCACTTGCCCCTTATAGTGCTGTACAAGTGTTATGGCCCCATAAGATGCTCCGCACAGCCACTTGCCCCTTATAGTGCTGCACAAGTATTATGGCCCCATAAGATGCTCCGCACAGCCACTTGCCCCTTATAGTGCTGTACAAGTGTTATGGCCCCATAAGATGCTCCATACAGCCACTTGCCCCTTATAATGCTGCACAAGTGTTATGGCCCCATAAGATGCTCCGTACAGCCACTTGCCCCATATGCTTTTGCTGCGATAAAAAAAATCACATACTCACCTCTCTTCGCTCAGGACCCCGGCACTTTCAATATTTACCTGCTCCTCGTGCGGCTCCATCTTCGGCATTGACGTTCAGCAGAGGGCGCGCACTGACTACGTCACCGCGCGCTCTGACCTGAGCGTCACTGCCAGAGGACGCTGAAGACGGAGCCGCACTGGAACGAGGAGAGGTAAATATCGCGCACACATGCATATACCGTACATACACACACATACCGTACACACACATACCGTACATAGATATACTGTACATACACACAGATACACATACCGTCATACATATATGCATGTACCGTACATACACACAGATACACATACATATACTGTACATACACACAGATACACATACCGTCATACATACACGCATATACCGTACATACACATACATATACCGTACATGCATTCAGGTACACATACTCGTACCGTACATACATATACAGTTATATACACAAAGTATACACATACCGTACACACAGACATACACATATACTGTACATACATGCGCATAAACATACATACCGTATATACATACAAATATATCGCACATACAGATACACACATATTATACACACAGACATACACATATACTGTACATGCATACACAGATACATACAGAAGCATACACATAGATACGCACACTGTACATACACAGATGTACACACATACATATACAAGCATATACATACACACATACTAATCTTGTATAGGTGATCAGATGAGCCTTGGAGGAGGTCAGTTCAGCTGGAGAGGGCTGCAGAACTCACTGTGGGGGATGGGGCACAGAGCAGACTGATAACAGCCCCCTGGTGCTGCTGTGCTGTCCCGTGCAGTGAGCTCCTCCCCATCTCTTCACAGTGAGGACGGAGATGCTGCAGCCTGCTGGGGAGTGGGGACAGAACAGTGGAGGAAGAAAACACACTGTAAGTCCTGCTCTTCCTCCACTGCTGTATCTGTGTGCTGTGCGGCGGGGCCCCCGACTGTACTGTAAGGGAGGGAGTACTCACCAGTCACCAGCCATACAGGAGGACAGAGAGAGACAGCAGCCAGTGAGCGCTCACTTCAGTCTGGTGAGGAAAGCGTTCATTGGCCAGCGTCTCTCCCTGCATGACACGCCCCCTTTTGAACTCCTGCACTTCCCGCGCCGCTCTCTCCCCAGCTGAGGGTGTTGGCAGGATTACAGGAGCGAGTGACAGGGGCCCAATGCTACATGATACCGGGCCTGCCTGCAGGGGTCACCCTCCACCTCTCAGCCCCAGAGCAGTGGCATTGGCGGTATGTCCACTCCTGGCTGGGGGCCTCTAGGGGCCGGGTACTACAGAATCTGCCGCCCCCTCTCTTCTGCCGCCTGAGCCAAAAAGCTCAAATCGCCTAATGGTAGCAGCGTCACTGCCTGTTTGTCATTTTTAGTTTGTTCATTGTAATTCATATTTGTATTTTGTATGTATGCCCTTCTCATGTACAACCCCATGGAATCAATGGTGGTCTTAAAATAAATAATAATAATAACCTGTAGATAAATCGTTAATTTGCAGGTTAATAGTGTGAGAAAGGTGTCCAGCTGCATTACTGAAACTGCAGTACCCAAGAGAAAATGAACTTTATTCCTCCCAGTAGTCGGTAGTCAGGAGCTTTCAGATATACAGGTGTGACGGCGCAGCTACAGTCGCCGCTCCATGTTCAGTAAGTGGTTGACTGACAGCTGGCTCTGCAGTTCATCAGTGCACAGATAGCAGTCGGTCAAATTGCGGGCATACTTTGCTGCTTCTCACTGTGTACTGAGCGGTGTCTGAACCCATGCTGGCAAACTTCTATGACTGAAATCCAGCACCTCCCGGGAGCAATAAAGTACATTTTCTCCTGGATGCCACACTTTTAATACTATGCAGGACATCTTTCTCACATGATTAACCTGCTGATTAACCCCATATTTGCAGGTTAATAGCGTTATCCAATGTGACAGGTTTTTGAAGAATGTTCTGCATACTGAATGCACTTGGGAATGCAAATCATCAAGATCCGCTGCTGGCAGCTGCTTTGACAATTTCTGACCAATGCCGTCCCTTATGTTCTCAATGGAAGACAAGTCCAGAGGTGCTGAAGGCCATGAATGCAAATTTTGAAAAATGGCTCCTTGGACACTTTTTAAAAATGGCCGTACCACTGGTTCAACAAGCAAATATATGTAGCGCCAAGCTATTTGTCTATCAGGAATGAAATTTAGAATGGGCCAGTAGGACCAGTAGCATTCCTTCTTGGTTGCAATTTCACTGTTGAAGACTGTATATGTACTCAGTGTTACATAGTTATCCATTCACTTGGCTGTTCAAAATGTAACAGCCCTTTTTCTGTAGAGCCAACATGTTACCCCAGTGAAATCAACAACATTTGCAAAAGGGTTTGTCTTAATGGAACCAAGAGTTAGCTACTGACACTTTTTGATGTAATTTTGGCTTAATAGAAACGGCAAGAGCTGGGCCCGATGTAAAAAAGGTTTGAATGGGCCCCTTATTGAGGTTGCAAAAAGGGTCCAAAACGTAGGTCCACAAGAGGGAGAATATTTTTTTTAATCGATTGACCCTTGATGCTTTAAAAGATGCAAAATCCACAAAAGAAATTGAAATGTCGGAGATATCAATGTGCACAAACAGGTCAATTTCTGTGCAGGAAAAATAAGCAGTTCATGGAATTGATTTGATAAAATCACATCCACTCCACTGCTATTGTAATCTCCTGTGGATTTTACTTGTGTAAATCCGCACATAAAATCTTCAGAATTTCCATCTCTTTATATCAGAAGACAATGAGAGCAGGATAGGTGTCATCCAGTCGTCACCCTCTTCAGTCGTCGGTATAAGTACGCCTTGTGGACAGGAGAAAAGTGTTGCAACCTGCAGACTACAGGACGTCTTCTGTGACTGCTGCTGTGATGGTGAAGCTTTCCCAAATGCACTGGCGCAGGGATGAGATTTTCACTATCAAGCCACTTTTATATGAGTAGAAATAAGAAATAAGGGCATATGTTTCCGTCTCTGTAATAGACGCAGCTCTAGACCACAGGTCTTATGACCCGACCTGACAGTTTCACAGGAATCCAGTGGTCGGGATCAAGCAAACAGCCGTACTGTAAGTGCAATAATATAAAATTATCACTTTGGGTCACACAAATAATTGCGACTCTTGACTTTCTTTACTTTGCGATATAGAAGAATTCTTCCAGATGAATGATATTTCAGTTCTTAGATTCAATAAAACGCTACATACATACATGGCTGTGACCCATATTCTGTACAAGTTTAAATTCGACATGGCCTACTTTAATGCATTTTCACATTTTTTTGTGAGTTGTATTTTATATTAATAAGTTGAAAGCACATTTTTGCAAACTAGTTAGACAGCATGAAAAGATGATCTGTTAGTAAATGAAGAAAACAAAGAATTTCCTACCCATAAAAGTAAATATCATGTACTGAATTTGATTCCAGAGATGGTGCAGTATCATTAATATAGTCAGAATTGATAAGCTGAGAACTAATCCCTGTGAGAAAATAAGAAAACATGCTTTCACCATTGACATTAGGATAATACAGGCTTCAACTAGGATCCGTAGCTTTATCATTCAAGGACTGAGAATGATGCCATTGAAATTTAGAGTAAAACATTCTATTAACCCAATGAGTTGAATATTGGTCATCAATTTGTTAGGATTTATACAGAAGTCTTCCATTCATGTAATATACAGTCCTGCCATGGTATATGACTTGTGACATGAAACTGTCTTCCACAACCTCACCTTTATAGCAGAGTTTGGGTGTTCCCCACCCAGTTTTAAGCCTCCAACATAGCTGTCTCTGTTTATGAATATCATTTAACCTACATATGAAAATGCTGATTATTCTCTTCTGTTTGGTATTAATAGTTACTCTTACAGTTGACTATAATCCTACAAAATCCCAGACTTTGTAGAAATGTACCTAGAAGAATTGAAGTTGTTTCGAAGGTCAAGGACAGACACACCAAATAATGATTTTATTTTAGATTTCTCTTTTGTTAATTCAATTTGCTTTTTGTTATTTGCTTTAAAAATAAACTATCAACACTGCTATTTTTTAATGCATTCTTACTTTGCAGTATGTTTCCATACCTGCCCAAAACGTTTGCACATATTGTATATCCACAAATATTATCATGTGCATAAATATCGTGTGCTGTTTTTGAGCTCTGGATATGAGGCCACCTCTGCAATTTTCTAATCAAATCTACCAATTATAGGGAAATTACTGGCAAGTGTTATAACCAATCTTTTTACAGCCATGAAGAAAAATAATAGAAATCATTTTTATTACTGAAGGATATAGGCATGGAAAGTTGGTTTAAAATACCAATAGGATATTAGGGTTTTTTTGTTTCAAAGTTTTATCACAAATTGGCTTTATTGAAAGGCAAAAATATCTGTAAATGTCAGTATTATCGACCTTTAGTTTCAAATAGAAGTTCTTTAAAAGGTTACTCCCTAGGATAAGCCATCAGTAGGTTTGGTAGATAATGTTCTGTGAACAATAAAATCATGATAATTACAATCACAATAACCGGCACAAGTTCTTCTCACTATAAAACCATCACGGATACAACAAGGCGACAGATATGGACACTGCAGAAAGTATCCCATTTTTTATGGATTATTTCTGAATTTCTGGATGTTGCCAACTGTTACTTATATAAGAGTTTTTGTTCATGCACCTGTATGTTTTTACATATACAACTCCTGGCAAAAATTATGGAATTACCGGCCTTGGAGGATGTTCATTCAGTTGTTTAATTTTGTAGAAAAAAAGCAGATCACAGAGATGGCACAAAACTAAAGTCATTTCAAATGGCAACTTTCTGGCTTCAAGAAACACTAAAAGAAATCGAGAACAAAAAATGTGGTAGTCAGTAATGGTTACCTTTTTTAACCAAGCATAGGGAAAAATTATGGAATCACTCAATTCTGAAGAAAAAATTATGAAATCATGAAAACAAACAAAAAAAAAAACACTCCAACACATCACTAGTATTTTGTTGCACCACCTCTGGCTATTATAACAGCTTGCAGTCTCTGAGGCATGGACTTAATGAGTGTCAAGCAGTACTTTTCATCAATCCGGCTCCAACTTTCTCTGATTGCTGTTGCCAGATCAGCTTTGCAGGTTGGAGCCTTGTCATGGACCATTTTCTTCAACTTCCACCAAAGATTTTCAATTGGATTGAGATCCGGACTATTTGCAGGCCATGACATTGACCTTATGTCTCTTTTTTCAAGGAATGTTTTCACAGTTTTTGCTCTATGGCAGGATGCATTATCATCTTGGAAAATGATTTCATCATTCCCAAACATCCTTTCAATTGATGGGATAAGAAAAGTGTCCAAAATATCAACATAAACTTGTGCATTTATTGAAGATGTAATGACAGCCATCTCCCCAGCGCCTTTACCTGACATGCAGCCCCATATCATCAGTGACTATGGAAATTTGCATGTTCTCTTCAGGCAGTCATCTTTATAAATCTCATTGGAGCGGCACTAAACAAAAGTTCCAGCATCATCACCTTGCCCAATGCAGATTTGTGATTCATCGCTGAATATGACTTTCATCCAGTCATCTACAGTCCACGATTGCTTTTCCTTAGCCCATTGTAACCTTTTTTTTCTGTTTAGGTGTTAATGATGGCTTTCGTTTAGCTTTTCTGTATGTAAATCCCATTTCCTTTAGGCGGTTTCTTACAGTTCGGTCACAGACGTTGACTTCAGTTTCCACCGATTCGTTCCTCATTTGATTTGTTGTGCATTTCCTGTTTTGGAGACATATTGCTTTAAGTTTCCGGTCTTGATGCTTTGATCTCTTCCTTGGTCTACCAGTATGTTTGCCTTTAACAACCTTCCTGTCAGGCTGCTGCAGTGCAGTACAGCGCAACTTCCACCAGGGGGAGTGTTATGGACCTGGTGGTTAGGAGCACACGGAACGACCTGATGGTTAAACGAACACAGGACAAGCTCTGGGAAGTGGGAGTTCTGCTGACCGCAACCCCTAATCCTATCACACAACTAGAAATAGCCGTGGAGCGTACCTAACACGACCTAGACGCCTCTTCACAGCCTAAAAGCTAACTAGCCCTAAAGATAGAAAATAAAGCCTACCTGGCCTCAGAGAAATTCCCCAAAGGAAAAGGCAACCCCCCAAATATATTGATTGTGAGTTAAGATGAAAGTCACAAACACAGAAATGAAACAGGTTTCAGCAAAGGGAGGCCAGACTTACTAAACAGACTGAGGATAGGAAAGGTATCTTTGCGGTCAGCACAAAAAACTACAAAAGACCACGCAGAGTGCGCAAAAAGACCTCCGCACGGACTCATGGTGCGGAGGTGCCACTCTGCATCCCAGAGCTTCCAGCTAGCAAGGCAAAATCATGATAGCCAACTGGACAAGGAAACAATGAACAAATAATTAACTAGCAGGGACTTAGCTTCTGCTGGAGTAGACAGGTCACCAGAAAGATCCAAGAGCGAACTGAACCAGTACAAGAACATTGACAGCTGGCATGGAGTAACGATCTGAGTGGAGTTAAATAGAACAGCCAGCCAAAGAATAAACTACATCACCTGTGGAAGGAACCTCAGAAGCAGCAGCTCCACTTACAGCCACCAGAGGGAGTCCATGGACAGAACTCGCCGAAGTACCATTCATGACCACAGGAGGGAGTTCGAAAACAGAATTCACATCAGGGGAGCCTGGTAGGGAAACCAGGCTGCACACACAGAGCAACTGAACAGACGCCACCTAGTGGCGAGAGCGAGGTCAGGACAGCCAAGTCAGAGCATAAGACAGCACAACAGTACAAACGGATTTAGACAGAATGGATAGTCAGAACATAGCAAGGGATCAGTAAACCAGGACAGGCAAATACGGTACCATAGGGACAAACTGAAACAGAGTCAAAAGCCAAGCCAGAAGATCAGACCCAGGGAGTCAAGCAGAATGGCAGGCAAACAAAGAGACACTGGGAAAGGGCAGGCAGGGGGAGATAACAGACACAGGACAAGTCAGGGTTCACAGTAGGACAAACCAAGGGCCTCCAGAGTCAGGTTCACACGCCAAAGACAGAGCTATAGCTGACACTGCCAGCAAGATTCATGGGAGCTAAATAGCAAACCTGAACCCAGAATGAGACAGAGCAAATTTAACCCTTGACATGATCCGTCCAGAAAAAAGGGCAGACACTAATAAACCCTGGAACGAATCATGACACTTCCCATGTTGTTTGTATTTGGTCCAGATTTTAGACACAGCTGACTGTGAACAACCAACATCTTTTGCAACATTGCGTGATGTTTTACCCTCTTTTCAGAGTTTGATAATCCTCTCCTTTGTTTCAATTGACATCTCTCCTGTTGGAGCCATGATTCATGCCAGTCCACTTGGTGCAACAGCTCTGCAAGGTGTGATCACTCTTTTTTAGATGCAGACTAACGAGCAGATCTAATTTGATGCAGGTGTTATTTTTGGGAATGAAAATTTACAGGGTGATTCCATAATTGTTTCCTCAGAATTGAGTGATTCCATAATTTTTTTCCTTATGCTTGGTTAAAAAAGTAACCTTTACTGGCTACCACATTTTTTGTTTTTGATTTCTTTTAGTGTTTCTTAAAGCCAGAAAGTTGTCATTTGAAATGACTTTAGTTTTGTGCCATGTCTGTGATCTGCTTTTTTTCTACAAAATTAAACAACTGAATGAACATAATTTTTTGCCAGGGGTTGTATTAGATTTCACAGAAAACTCCTCTAAATAGGCATTTTATTTTAGCTTTTTTCCAATTAGAAATTGGGCAACTCCTTTAAGAATGCAGTTATTTTTATTTTTTTCACTTTTATTTTTCATCCACGCCTTACAAAGATCTATAACATTTTTATTTTTCTATTTACATAACTATATAAGGTCTTGTTTTTTGTAGGACAAGTACTATTTTTTTACTGGCATGAAATAAGATGCACAAAATGGGGAAGCTGAAGAGAAGAGGTGCATAGGCCAGGATGACTGGATGCGGGGAGTTGAGACACATGATCAGTGAGGTGAGTACTATTATTATCACTTTTTTTAACCATTTGCTCAGATCCCTAGGCTTCATCAAAATGACTGCTGCAGATGATTGCCATTTTGTTGAATTTGAACTAAGCAATTGCAAATATACTGGAGAATACAAGTTTTTGCAAAATTTGAGAAGAATTCATTACCACTCAAATATATTTGCTTTTCTCTAGCAGAGATGGTAGACCCCAAACAGTAAAGTTCGGCGTCTGTACCGAACACCTACTGTTCAGGAACAGACACCGAATACGGACTTCACCAGGAAGTCCGTGTTACTGTTTGGGTTCGGCCCCCCAAACACTGCTCTTGATTGGGTGTAAAGTCTTTACCACCGGTCAGGGAGCCATGGTTCCCACGTTGTCAATTGACAGCATGAGCCCATGGCTGTGATTGGAGATAAAAAGTTTACCGCCTGTCACTGGTGTCGGATAATAACAGTGAGAGCAGGCAGCAGCTGATGGGAGTATACATCAGCCAGAGCCTGCGCTCTAAATAAATAATTTTAAAAAATGGCGTAGGTTCCCCTGTATTTTTGATAGGCAGCCAAGCAAAACTAACAGCTGCAGGCTGCAACACTCAGCTGTCAGTGTTATCAAGTCTGGTTATCAAGAATAGTGGGGTCTCCACGCTGTTTTTTGAGTTATTTAAATAAATAATTTAAGAAAATAGCTTGGCATCCCCCCATTTTTGACAACCAGTCTTGCTAAAGCAGACAGGCAGTGAAATCACCTCTGAGTCTGCACTGCTACAGGGCAAGTGGGAAGAGCACGGCAAAGTGCCAGAGCTGGCGCATCTAATAGATGTGCCTTTTGTGGGCTGCTGCGGGCTAATATTTTTAGGCTGGGGGGAGTCAATATCCTTGGCTCCTTACTAGCCTGAGAATACCAGCCCCTAGCTGTCTGCTTTAGCCGTTTTTTTAATTATTTATTTAAAGGGAATCTGTCACCTAATTTTGGCCCTATAAACTGTGGGCACCGCCATCAGGGGCTTATCTACTGCATTCTGTAATGCTGTAGATAAGCCCCCGATGTAACCGGAAAGATAAGAAAAACAAGTTAGATTATACTCACCCAGGGGCGGTCCTGATGCGGTCTGGTCCGATGGGCGTTGCGGTCCTGGTCTGGCGCCTCCCATCTTCATACGATGTCGTCCTCTTCTTTGCTTCCTGTTGTGGCTCCTGCGCAGGCGTACTTTATCTGCCCTGTTGAGGGCAGAGCAAAATACTGCAGGCCTCTCTGACCTTTCCCGGCACCTGCACACTGCAGTACCCAGACCTACGACACCCATCGGACCCGGACCGCACCAGACCGCCCCTGAGTGAGTATAATCTAACTTGTTTTTCTTATCTTTCAAGTTACATCGGGGGCTTATCTGCAGCATTACAGAATGCTGGAAATAAGTCCCTGATGGTGGTGGCTGCAGTTTATAGGGGCAAAATTAGGTGACAGATTCCCTTTAAATAATTAAAAAAACAGTATGAGGATGCCTCTATTCTTAATAACCAATATTGCTAACATTGACAGCTGAGGGTTGCAGCCCCAGCTGTCAGTTTTTCCTGGCTGGTTATAAAAAATACAGAGGAACCCACGCATTTAAAAAAAAAATATTTACTTTGAGTGTAGGCAACGACTGATGTATACTCCCATTAGCCGCCACCTTCTCTCACTGTAATTAGCGTCAGTAGGCATCAGCTGATGGGAGCAGTAGTCCCATCAGCCGACGCAAGTGACCGGAGGTAAACTTACCTTCGGTCACAGCTGCGAGCTCAGGCTGTGAGCTTGATTTTACCGCCGATCAGAAGCTGTGTTTGCCGCGCTGTCATGCACATAAAAGCATGGAAAGCACTGGATTTTTGGGTCCCCCATTCAAGTGAATGGGATCTGGGTACTGTTCTAGTACCCAAACCTGAACTTTTATAACTGTTCGTCTGAGCCTGCCGAACCTGCCGGAACTGAACTTCCAGGGGTCCGCCTATCTTTAATCTCTAGTGATAAGTTATCAAGATTGTTTTTTCATGATAAACTTTGCTACATATGTATGATTAGATAATTGGTGATACTTTGACTTAATTTATTTCAATAAATGGCTTTTTAAAGGGGACCTGACAGTTAATACATGTTGTCCAATCAGTGGGCAGCATATATTAGCCATTGGCTGTAGATCACAGCAATGTATGTTCGACTCTGAAATACTGCAGCATTTTAGAGAAAAACATACTTTTAATAGGCGCTGGGGACAGAGCCGCACGGGTGACTATTTGTGCAGGCGGGTCCCCAATAGCTCCTTTCCGCCCACTGTCAGTGACTGACAAGCTTATGCCTACAGGAAGGAAAGAATACTATCTTGCTAATTTCATAAACTTAAAAATTACACTTTGGTTATTAAAGATGTCCAGAGCTAGAATTGTACAGAATAGGTAAAGAATATAGATTTCCGGTAAAGATAACACTAGCAATTCGCTCACCCACAAACTACAGGTAAATCAAATGAATCAGCTTTTCACTCAAAGGACACAGAACTGCTCAGGGAGGCGGAAATTTCTCACAATAGAAGACAGCACCATAGTGACGGTGAAAGTTTATTCAGCACCCATTAAAAAAACATAAAGCATCTAATGAGAAATTAACTTTTAATTACATAGTTGGAATGTCACATTTTTTGGGAGCTATTAGTAAGAGCTTAACTGATGCTGTATGGTTTTTAATGGAGTTTGAATTAACCAAGATTTTTTTTGCGGTGTAGACTGGTTCTTCTGTGTGAAAGTTGATATACCGGTACTTTTACCTGTTCCTTGCACAATTATGAAGCACAATTTAAGATTATAAAACAATATTAAATGTAAAAAATATTTTTACAACCTTTTTTAATAATCAATTTTAACCTTAAAATACATTTTTTTGTGAGCCTAAGGTATATTAATAAACTAAAACCAGAAACTAATACTAAACTAAGGGTTGGTGGTTTATAAACTTATTCCAGAGCAACAAAGAAGTATTATAATGTATTTTTAATCTTCACTTTTAGTAAGGCTTTCTCAGACGTCCAATTTTCTTGTACAAATGCTATCTGTGGTCTGACCTGTGATAGTCTGTGGGGCCTGCCATGAATTTTTGCTGACCAAGAAGTCCATGGAAAATCGCGAAGACAAGTTCAATTTTGATCCAAGTGTCGGATCAAAATTGGCAATGCAAGTATGTACAGGTCCTTGAAAAAATCAGACTGCACTTGGAAGACATCAAAGTGTGGTCCGATTTTCATGAACTGTCACATAGGAAAAGGTGGAGAAATGTTTTTTTCTGAACGTACGAGAAAAACAGACCAGACCAGACTCTGATCAAACTCTGATCAAAATTATCAGTCCTTTTTTCTAGTATGCGATAACCAGACATCCGAATGAGGCTTAATGTTTTCTTTAGCACAAGAAGAAGATGTTTTTGTGTTTTTTTTTTATTGGTGTAGCACAGTCACTGCACATATAGGCAACATGGACATAAAGACTGACCTGGGGATTATTTGCAGATGGACTGGTTTCCTTACCAGCCACTACCACACTCTCCTCAATGAGTCCTGCCGTTGGGTCTACTTTCTTTACAGTCATTTCCTTAGGCATGGAGGGATCTATTTGACCCACAGCGTCATTCAGCTGGAGCTTGTTTGGTTTAGATTGTTGCTGTGCTTGGCTCTTATACCAGCTAGGGTAAAACAAGGGGTTTGACGTTTCTGCAGTTGAGAGCACTTGAACGTTAGGAATTTGTTGATTACCACTTGGCTCAACACCACCCTTTATCAGAACAAATAGAACAGAAAGTCATGTTATCTTCTGCAATGCAACCTCAGTCTTTAGGACATTTAGATTCAGCTTATAAGGCAACATATCGCAGAGCAAGCAAGATCTCAAGGCGTAATAGTGTTAAGGTCCTAATGACGATGATATAGTTAATTTATTCTGCAACTGTATGTTCCAGGCAAAAGCTTACAGAGTCAGATATAGTAAAGAAATAAATGAAAGTCAGGATTAATAATATAAGATTTACGTAATCATACAATTGAAACACAAGGGATTTGTAGCCAGCAGGAAAAAAGCATGATCTTTAGATAATAAAAGTTTATACTTAAAGGGGTTTATCCTAAAAAAAAGACATTTATAAGATATGCTTTAAAAAGGTGAGAAATGTATTGCCTAGATCCCAATTGGTCAAGAGAATGGGGTCCTGAAATCTATTTTCCCTTTATGCGGTCAGAGTTGAATGGAGTGGCATGATTGCGCGCAAATACTCCACTCAGTATCTATGCAACTTACAATACTGCGCTCAGCGATCTCCATCTGTCTCATATGCATACAGATCCAGTAAAAGGTTTGGACACACCAGGTCATGCAATGGTCTTCTTTGTTCTTATTGGAATGTGCACATTGTAGATCCAGACTGAAGACAGCAAAAAAAAAACAAAGGAAAATACACGGAAACATGGAGTAAAAAAGTGCTAAACCTTAAATTCCTCAAGATAACGCCCTTTTACTTTGACCACAACTCCTTCTCTTTGCTCCAATAGCCCATTAACTGCTTGGATGTGTGTTTTGGAGCATTGTCCTGTTGCAACCCAACTAATGGTCCCACCAACTGCAAACCAGATGGCATGGCATATTGTTGCAGAATGCTGTGGTCAATATGCTTGGTTAGTGTGCCTTTAATTTGGAAAAAAATCACCAACTGTGTCACCAGTAAGGCAGCTATGCACTGTCACATGTAGAAACCATTCACACACTTTGTCTGCATCTCACAAAAACATGTCAGTTGCTAACAAAAATCTTACATTTTGACCCATTGGATCACAGTACAAATTTCCACTGATCTACAGTAATGTCTGATCTTTGTATTGCTTGGCCCAAACAAGGCTCTTCTTTCTTGTTTACTTCAGTAGAGTCTTCCTTGTGACAGTTCAACCATAAAGAACTGATTCTCACAGTCTCCTCTGGAAATATGACATTGAGAAGCGTTTGCTATTTGATGTCTGGGCACCATTTATGAGGGCTGTTATCTGAGGTGCTGTCAGTTTCTGAAGTTGGTCACTGATTACCTTATCCTCTGCAGCAGATGTATTTCTTGGTCTTCCTTTTCTGGTGCAGTCCTCAAGAGAGCCAGTTTCATCATAGCGATTAATGTTTTTTTTGACTCGAAGATACGATTAAGGTTCTAAAAATATTCCAGATTGACTGATCTTCACATTTTAATGGGGCACTCTACTGATTTTTTATTTTATTTCTCCATTTGTAAGCAGTAATGTGTGTATCTGTAGTTAATGCATTAAGTGTTATTCTTCACTACTTGCCGACGTCTGCCATTTTCAGTTGGGCTCTGTTCGGTTCCAGCACTATGTGACCACATCTGTAACATTTACTGATCACACAGCATCTTTTGTGACGAGCGATGGTTACTTTCTCAATGTAAGTCTATGAGACTCACAACATATCTCAGATTTACATTGAGAAAATTTGAAAGAGAGTATATTTCTGCAATTAATATACATACACACGATTGCTAATGAAAGAAGAAATTTTAAGAAAAAAATCACTGGGGTGGTCTTTTAAAACAGTGATGGACTCTAGCTTCTCTTTAATTGAGTGATTATTGCCATATTCTGGCTTAGAACAGTTGTGGAATAGGACTCAGCACTGTATAAAACTTTGTTACAACATCTCCTCTCCAAAACACATCTAATAGTTGCTAACACTATCTGAAGAGCTGTGATTCCACAAATGAACTCTTGGTGAGGCAGACCTGATCATTGGACGCCATACCAGGTGACAACCTGAAGCTACTTCAGAGAATGCCATGGGGGTGTAAAGCTGGGGAGTCAAAGGTTTAACTTTGGATTGTGTCACACATTTCTTTCCCCTTTGTTTCCATATGTGTGCTTTGTGATTTTGTTGCCTTCAGTCTTAATCTACAATATGCACATTCCAATAAGAAGAAGGAAAACCATTGCACAAATAGATGTGTGCAAGTTTTTCACTGTAAATGGAGTAGCATTAAGGTAGCATCACACTTAGCGACGCTGCAGCGATACCGACAACGATCCGGATCGCTGCAGCGTCGCTGTTTGGTCGCTAGAGAGCTGTCACACAGACCGCTCTCCAGCGACCAACGATGCCGGTAACCAGGGTAAACATCGGGTAACTAAGCGCAGGGCCGCGCTTAGTAACCCGATGTTTACCCTGGTTACCATCCTAAAAGTAAAAAAAACCAAACACTACATACTTACCTACAGCCGTCTGTCCTCCAGCGCTGTGCTCTGCACTCCTCCTGTACTGTCTGTGAGCACAGCGGCCGGAAAGCAGAGCGGTGACGTCACCGCTCTGCTTTCCGGCTGACCGACGCTCACAGCCAGTACAGGAGGAGAGCAGAGCACAGCGCTGGAGGACAGACGGCTGTAGGTAAGTATGTAGTGTTTGTTTTTTTACTTTTAGGATGGTAACCAGGGTAAACATCGGGTTACTAAGCGCGGCCCTGCGCTTAGTTACCCGATGTTTACCCTGGTTACCAGTGAAGACATCGCTGAATCGGTGTCACACACGCCGATTCAGCGATGTCTACGGGGAGTCCAGCGACCAAATAAAGTTCTGGACTTTCTTCCCCGACCAGCGACAGCACAGCAGGGGCCTGATCGCTGCTGCCTGTCACACTGGACGATATCGCTAGCGAGGACGCTGCAACGTCACGGATCGCTAGCGATATCGTCTAGTGTGACGGTACCTTTAGTCAAGAAGTTTCATTCAATCCTGACTCCATTTAGAAGGACCTCTAGTCTTCTGATCAATGAGGGTCCACAAATTTGTCCCTATCATTGACAAATGTCTTTTATGTAAAACTTCTTTAATGAAGTAATATTTGTTACTAATTGTTGTGTGATGATTGGATAAAACTAACAGTTTAGTTTTTGCTTAGGGGCATACTTTAGAATATATGGTATGGTTATGGTACAAAATGGGATATTACAGGATTACTAAACCTAAAGCACATAAAGTATAACATCAGCACGAGAAGAGCAGCCACTATCATTGACAGATGTGTGTGTGATTTTTAATCCCTTTGAAAACCACTGTAATCATTCTTACCTTTACGGATAGCAGAAAGACACTAATGGATTGCATAGGAAATACAGTTTGCAAGAGCCAAAGGAGAAATCTACTTTTGGGCTAGGTAATGATAGTCATCAGACAGATTGTAATACCTTCACTGACCTAGATTCTCCAGATGATACAATCAATGTCCTAAATAATCTAATGACAAAGTGATTTTTCCTAGATTACTCTTAAACTATAAGCAATATGACAATTGTTGGTAATAGCTGATCTGTATATGCAAGAAAGATTGAAATTCAGAAAAGGAGTATTCCCATCTCCAAGATCCTATCCCAATATGTAGTAGGTGTAATAATAATAATATTAGCAAATACCTCCTATTAGAAATATAGGATAGTTTTTCTGATTCGCTATGTCTCTGTCCTCATGTGCAGGCATTGCAGGACCTTAGGTATCCATGGTTACGATGACTCACAACTAACTGCCACTATATCAATGGTCGTAACTATAGATACCTAAGGTCGTGCAATGCCTGCACATGAGGACAGAGACATAGCGAATCAGAAAACGATAATTTATTTCTAATTGGACGTATTTACTAATATTATTTTTACACCTACTACATATTGGGATACGATCTTGGATATGGGAACACCCCTTTAAGTATTACTAAAACAATGTCTGCCATATAAGAACCTGTCACTAGAAAAGGCGGTGAAAAAATTGCCATCTGTTTAACACTCTATAAAAGCTGAACTAGCATCACAGGGTCCATGTTATCCCGTCTGTATGTGGCCCTTCATCACAGACAAAAAATTAGACAATACATTAGCAATGTATAGTCACCATTCCTGGTGCCTCCTGTTGTAATGTATTCAGGTCTGTCTCCCCTTTTTCACTGCAGCCATCACATGGGTGGGGGGCACTATAACTATAAGAAGTCTGAATATCACCTTCCCAACCCCTTCACTACTGTGGAATGTACCACCACCAAGGACATTGGCGCTATGTCCATCCCATCTGCAGTAGGTGGACATGGAAGGTATGTTTAACTTTTTCCACATTACTCCCATGCAACTGCAATGGTCATGTTGTTTTTAAGACGGATATGTCAATGTCAGCTCTTCTGACGTGTCTGTGTAGGTAAATGTTTGAAATTGTCATTACATACCAGTTCTGAAACATCTTTGTCAGTGTTCCCTCTGTTTTTTTATTTTCTACTACTAAGTTATAAAATAAAAAAATGTACAAAACAATAAGTATGCTTTCAGCTCTGAAGCTCTTTTTCACTATGATTTTGAATGGTAATTCACAATTTCCACTAACGTATTAAAGGGGTTTCCTGGTCTAAAATGAAAAGTCTGCAGTCACTCTGTATGACTGCAGACTTCTGAGATCACCCAGCGCACGTACTGTGCTCTGCGGGGATTTCTCAGCTTCTGAGCTGGGGATGGCGGTGATTTCCGCGTTATGCATACTCCCGGGCAGAGCCTGTCTAGTAGTCAAGGCCTTGCTCCATACTCTTGTATAGAGCAAGAACGCGGCCTTCTAGTGACGTGGCCATCTAGTGGGAGTGGCCATCTAGTGGGCATGGCCTAGCTCAACACAAGTGTATGGAAGCAAGACTTCGCCCACTGGCCCGGAATATGCATAACTCATAAATTACCAACGTTCCTGGCTCAGGAACCAGCAAATCCACACAGGGCACTGTGCGTGCACTAGGAGACAGAGTGACTGCAGACTTATTGATTTGGACAGTTAACTTCTTTAAAGGTGGTCCTCCTTATATTCTGTAGGAACACACGCTCCCTTGCCTTCCTACTTTCTGCTTGCTGGGACTGAGTATATTTTAGTTATTGTAGACCCCAACAACCATCTGAAGCTTTCTCACTACAGAGTGTTGACCTAAGCAGCAATGGACACAGTGTTACTCCTAATTAGAGATGAGCGAACATCGTCGGCTCCTTCTTTATTCGGCAACTATAGCGCTTA
This sequence comes from Ranitomeya imitator, assembly GCF_032444005.1. Lineage (NCBI taxonomy): Eukaryota > Metazoa > Chordata > Amphibia > Anura > Dendrobatidae > Ranitomeya > Ranitomeya imitator. The sequence continues at coordinate 447,451,647 of NC_091287.1, read as the reverse complement.
CTGAAGAAGCTGCATCGGGAACCCAGATACCTGGAGCGCTCCCGATAATCAGGTGTCCGGTGTCGCCACTGTGTGACAGGCACAACACACAGGCTCTCCCTGGATGGGTCATGACTGTCACACAGCCGCGACACATGCAGCTGCGGTGCCGAACACCTGATTATCGGGTGCGCTCCAGGAATCCAGGTTCCCGATGCAGCTTCTTTGGTAAGCTCTATAGCAGCCGAATAAGGAGGGAGCCGACGGTGTTCGCTCATCTCTACTCGCAATATTCAAGAATAAAGTGACAGAGTAATCTGATAAATTATTTTTTTTTCCAGAAACCATGTTTGTATGTGTTATAATAAAATATTAACATTCACAAGCTGCTGAAAGTGGCCCAAGACAGTGTGATGTGGGATTTTCACACATGATAATGATTCCTAAGTAATGTCACGTCAGCAATTTTCACTTCCATATTAATGATGTTCACACCATAAAGACTGAACAGATGCTAGTTATGTCTGGATAAAAGACAAGGCGAAAATAAATGAGATAACAAAACAACAAATTGCCACAATTTACTGTAACAATAAAGAACAGGATAAAGGTTTTTCAATAAAACTGTAACAAGTAGCATATGAAATCAATGATATAATCTTTAAACATATGGTTTATTGAAAGGGGTGACTGGAAGAACACCATGGCCTAAGGAGGAAACTGATGAATGGCAATACCTAATAGATATGCGTACAATATGTGCCTGACACATCTGAACTGTTAACTGATCTACTAACTAGACACCTTTTCATAAATCATATATTATGAGATTTCATGTTCTATAAATAATTTCCTTTTCTACAGTGATCCGACACCCTTACTTGCCCTCATTTTAAAACATGTTTTTATCCTTGTTATTGAACCCTTATTGGTACAAATACCAGCGTAATTACATTTTAGAAGCAAATATCTTAAAAACAAATCGGCTTCTGCTGATTGAGCTCCAGACAGATCAATGCAGGATCCCTTAGAGCTCATTCACACATCCGATTTCTGCGCACAAGTGCCCTCCATCGTTTTCACGGTTAGCACTCGTACCTATCATAGTCTTTTGGACTGTGCACAGGTCCTATTATTCCCTCCAACAGAGTGATCCATGGAAAATAGCAGAGACACGTCCGATTTTGATCCGAAGGTGAGATCAAAATCAAAAGTTTAAGTTCATAGGTTCATGAAAATATCAGACCTTACTTGGTTGACATTTGAGTGCAGTCTGATCCTCACAGACTGTCAAAATGAAGAAGGTGGAGAATTTTTTTTTAAAATTTTTGCACATGCAAGAAAAACGGATGGCACTCCGACCACACTCTGATCAAAGTTTGGTCAGTTTTTCGCTTATGTGGAAAAATCAGACACGTGCATGAGCTCTTAGGAATTCACTGCTATAAAAGAGGTCCTGTTACGCAACCAGAGTTACTTTAGTTCTGCACCCTGATCTTAGCATCAAGTAGTATGACACATATGTTTTTAAGATGGAGAATTGGGCAAATCTAATATTTAGCCCAACTGAGCAATCACAAGTCAAAGGTACTTCACACCTATTAATTGGTGCCGTACGGAAAGGATTCTCCAGTCATATACAGTATGTAGAAAATATCCACAGTACACAAAAGAATTTCATGCAAAATGAAGAAACTTGGTGGCTCAGTGGTTAGCACTGTTGCTTTGCAGCATTGGAGTACTGGGTGAAAAAGTAACCAAGCACAACCTCTGCAAGGAGTTTGCATGTTCTCCTTATGTCTGTGTGGGCCTCCTCTGTGTTAGCAAGCGTAATAAATAAATTAATGTATTGATCATAAAATAATACAAATGGATGTCATATGACATACAGTGGGGCAAAAAAGTATTTAGTCAGTCAGCAACAGTGCAAGTTCCACCACTTAAAAAGATGAGAGGCGTCTGTAATTTACATCATAGGTAGACCTCAACTCTGGGAGACAAACTGAGAAAAAAAAATCCAAAAAATCACATTGTCTGTTTTTTTAACATTTTATTTGCATATTATGGTGGAAAATAAGTATTTGGTCAGAAACAAAATTTCATCTCAATACTTTGTAATATATCCTTTGTTGGCAATGACAGAGGTCAAACGTTTTCTGTAAGTCTTCACAAGGTTGCCACACACTGTTGTTGGTATGTTGGCCCATTCCTCCATGCAGATCTCCTCTAGAGCAATGATGTTTTTGGCTTTTCGCTTGGCAACACGGACTTTCAAAGGTTTTCTATAGGGTTGAGATCTGGAGACTGGCTAGGCCACTCCAGGACCTTGAAATGCTTCTTACGAAGCCACTCCTTCGTTGCCCTGGTGGTGTGCTTTGGATCATTGTCATGTTGAAAGACCCAGCCATGTTTCATCTTCAATGCCCTTGCTGATGGAAGGAGGTTTGCACTCAAAATCTCACGATACATGGCCCCATTCATTCTTTCATGTACCCGGATCAGTCGTCCTGGCCCCTTTGCAGAGAAACAGCCCCAAAGCATGATGTTTCCACCACCATGCTTTACAGTAGGTATGGTGTTTGATGGATGCAACTCAGTATTCTTTTTCCTCAAAACACGACAAGTTGTGTTTCTACCAAACAGTTCCAGTTTGGTTTCATCAGACCATAGGACTTTCTCCCAAAACTCCTCTGGATCATCCAAATGCTCTCTAGCAAACTTCAGACGGGCCCGGACATGTACTGGCTTAAGCAGTGGGACACGTCTGGCACTGCAGGATCTGAGTCCATGGTGGCGTAGTGTGTTACTTATGGTAGGCCTTGTTACATTGGTCCCAGCTCTCTGCAGTTCATTCACTAGGTCCCCCCGCGTAGTTCTGGGATTTTTGCTCACCATTCTTGTGATCATTCTGACCCCACGGGGTGGGATTTTGCGTGGAGCCCCAGATCGAGGGAGATTATCAGTGGTCTTGTATGTCTTCCATTTTCTAATTATTGCTCCCACTGTTGATTTCTTCACTCCAAGCTGGTTGGCTATTGCAGATTCAGTCTTCCCAGCCTGGTGCAGGGCTACAATTTTGTTTCTGGTGTCCTTTGACAGCTCTTTGGTCTTCACCATAGTGGAGTTTGGAGTCAGACTGTTTGAGGGTGTGCACAGGTGTCTTTTTATACTGATAACAAGTTTAAACAGGTGCCATTACTACAGGTAATGAGTGGAGGAAAGAGGAGACTCTTAAAGAAGAAGTTACAGGTCTGTGAGAGCCAGAAATCTTGATTGTTTGTTTCTGACCAAATACTTATTTTCCACCATAATATGCAAATAAAATGATAAAAAAACAGACAATGTGATTTTCTGGATTTTTTTTTCTCAGTTTGTCTCCCATAGTTGAGGTCTACCTATGATGTAAATTACAGACGCCTCTCATCTTTTTAAGTGGTGGAACTTGCACTATTGCTGACTGACTAAATACTTTTTTGCCCCACTGTAAGTTCCATCCAGCAAGAGGCAATGCATATACCGATGCAAGAACAGTAAGTTATATTTCAGTCTTACCCAAACTTTTCTTAAAATCGTATGTGGTGGACGAAGAAGAGTGGGATTAGCAGCCTTTGCATTCCACTGACAGCAGATATGACTAAAAGAGTAACTGTCCCTTTATGAAATGTTTTATATATTACTAGCTGAAGAGCCCGGCGTTGCCTGGGCATAGTAAATATCTGTGGTTAGTTATAGCACCTCACTTCTCTTATTTTCCCATCACGCCTCTCATTTTCCCCCTCACATCTCTCATTTTCTCCCTTACACCTCTCATTCTTCCCCTCACTCCTCTTATTTTCCCCCTCACTCCTCTCATTCCCCCCTAACACTTGTCATTTTGACCTCACATCTGTCATTTTCCGATCACTCCACTATTTTCCTTCACTTTTCTCATTTTGCACTCACACCTTTTCATTTTCACCTCACACCCCTCATTTTCACCTCACACCTCTCATTTTCCCTGTGTGTCATCTCCTCCTGTATATAGTATATACCTGTGTGTCATCTCCCCTGTATATAGTATATACCTGTGTGTCATCTCCCCTGTATAAAGTATATATCTGTGTGTCATCTCCCTTGTATATAGTATACACCAGTGTGTCATCTCCTCTTGTATATAGTATATACCTGTATGTCATCTCCTCCTGTATATAGTATATACCTGTGTGTCATCTCCTCCTGTATATAGTATATACCTGTGTGTCATCTCTCCAGTATGTAGTATATATCTGTGTGTCATCTCCCCTGTATATAGTATATATCTGTATGTCATCTCCTCCTGTATTAGACCGCGTTCACACGCTATTTGGTCAGTATTTTTACCTCAGTATTTGTAAGCTAAATTGGCAGCCTGATAAATCCCCAGCTAACAGGAAGCCCTCCCCCCTGGCAGTATATATTAGCTCACACATAAACATAATAGACAGGTCATGTGACTGACAGCTGCCGTATTTCCTATATGGTACATTTGTTGCTTTTGTAGTTTGTCTGCTTATTAATCAGATTTTTATTTTTGAAGGATAATACCAGACTTGTGTGTGGCAATTTTTTTGCGTGTGGAAGTTTTGCGTGTGGCGAGTTTTCCATGAGGTGAGTTTTGCACGTGTGGCGAGTTTTGCGTGAGCCTAGTTTTGCATGTGGCGAGTTTTGCGTGTGGCGAGTTTTGAGCGGCGACTTTTGTGTTTCGACTTTTATGTGGCGAGGTTGGTGTATGTGTTGTGAAAGGTGTGCTGAGGGTGGTATATGTGTTCAAGCACGTGGTAGTGTGTGGCGCATTTTGTGTGTGTGTTCATATACCCGTGTGTGGTGAGTATCCCATTTCGGGGCCCCACCTTAGCAACTGTACGGTATATACTCTTTGGCGCCATCGCTCTCACTCTTTAAGTCCCCCTTGTTCACATTTGCCTCCAACACTTTTCCTTTCACTTTTTCCCCATTATGTAGATAGGGGCAAAATTGTTTGGTGAATTGGAATGCACGGGGTTAAAATTTCGCCTCACAACATAGCCAATGCCGCAACATTTTGTGGCTGTAGCTGTGATGGTGCAGATGCCAATCCCGGACATACACACATACACACACACATTCAGCTTTATATATTAGATAGGCTCTGAATTGTTATGATGATCGGCCGGAATCCAAATCCTGAGACCCCTACCGATAGAATCAAAATGATATTTGCAGCTCCTGCATGAACTGTGTGCACAGATTGGTGAGAGAATTTATGGTCCCATAGACTTATTATTGAGCTCGTCCACTGCTCTGTAAGCAGTGTTTTGACTGATCGGTGGGGGTCTCAAAATTTGACACCCAATGATCAACAAAACTATTGAAAGTATGAAAGTGTGTGTATATATACAGTATATATATATATATATATATATATATATATATATATATATATATCTACTATATAAAGCTGAATGTGTGTATGTGTGTGTGTGTGTGTGTGTATGTGTGTGTGTGTGTGTATGTCCGGGATTGGCATCTGCACCGTCGCAGCTACAGCCACACGTCTGGACCCCGAGAGCGTCATAGGCTATATTGTGAGGCGAAATTTTAACCCCGCGCTTTCCAATTCACCAAACAATTTTGCCCCTATCTACATAATGGGGAAAAAAGTGAAAGGAAAAGTGTTGGAGGCGTCGCAGCTACAGAAACAAAATTTTGCACAGTCACACGTCTGGACCCTGAGAGCGTCATAGGCTATGTTGTGAGGTGAAAGTTTAACTCCGCGCTTTCCAATTCACCAAACTATTTTTCCCCTATCTACATAATGGGGAAAAGTGAAAAGAAAAGTGTTGGAGGCAAATTGACAGCTGCCAGATGTGAACAAGGGGGACTTAAAGAGTGAGAGCGATGGCGCCAAAGAGTATATACCGTACAGTTGCTAAGGTGGGACCCCGACATGGGATACTCACCACACACGGGGATATGAACACACACACAAAATGCGCCACACACTACCATGTGCTTGAACACATATACCACCCTCAGCACACATTTCACCACACATACACCAACCTCGCCACATAAAAGTCGAAACACAAAAGTCGCCGCTCAAAACTCGCCATGCGCAAAACTCGCCACATGCAAAAAATAGGCTCACGCAAAACTCGCCACAAGTGCAAAACTCACCTCATGGAAAACTCGCCACACGCAAAACTTGCACATGCGCAAAAATTGCCACATGCACAAAATTTGCAACACATGCAAAAGTTGCCTCACACAAAACTTGCACATACTCAAAAGGCACCAGACATAAAACTCACCTCGTGCAAAACTCGCCATGCGCAAAACTTGCTGCACACAACTTGCTACACTAACCTGTCACATGCAACTCGACACACAAAAAGTTGCTACACGCATGTTGCCACACAAAACTCATCTCACAAAAGTCGCTACATGCATGTCGCCACACACAACTCAACACACACAACTTGACAAACGTAACTCGCCCTAAAACACACACAAGTCTGGTATTAGCCTTCAAAAATAAAAATCTGATTAATAAGCAGACAAACTACAAGAGCAACAAATGTACCATATTGGAAATACGGCAGCTGTCAGTCACATGACCTGTCTATTATGTGTATGTGTGAGCTAATATATACTGCCAGGGGGAGGGCTTCCTGTTGGCTGGGGATTTATCAGGCTGCCAATTTATCTTAAAAAATACTGAGGTAAAAATACTGAGCAAATAACGTGTTAGCGAGGTCTAATTCAGGAGATCACACAGGTATATACTATATACAGGGCAGATGACACACAGATATATACTATATACAGGAGAGATGACACACAGGTATATACTATAAAAAGGAGGAGATGACATACAGGTACATACTATATACAGGAGGAGATGACATACAGGTATATACTATATACAGGAGGAGATGACACACAGGTATATACCATATACAGGAGCAGATTACCTACAGGTATATACTATATACAGGAGGAGATGACATACAGGTATATGCTATATATAGAAGATGACATACAGGTATATACTATATACAGGAGGAGATGACACACAGATATATACTATATACAGGGGAGATGACACACAGGTATATACTATATACAGGAGGAGATGACATACAGGTATATACTATATATAGAAGGAGATGACATACAGGTATAAACTATATATAGGAGGAGATGACATACAGGTATATACTATATATAGGAGGAGATGACATACAGGTATATACTATATATAGGAGGAGATGACATACAGGTATATACTATATACAGGGGAGATGACATACAGGTATATACTATATACAGGAGATGACATACAGGTGTATACTATATATAAGGGAGATGACAAACATGTATATACTGAGGTGAAAATGAGAGGTGTGAGGTGAAAATGAAAAGGTGTGAGTGCAAAATGAGAGGAGTGAGGGAAAATAGTGTAGTGATCGGAAAATGACAGATGTGAGGTCGAAATGACAAGTGTTAGGCGGGAATGAGAGGAGTGAGGGAGAAAAAGAGAGGTGTTGGGGAGAAAATGAGAGATGTGAGGGGGAAAATGAGAGGCGTGATGGGAAAATAAGAGAAGTGACGTGCTATCACTAACCACAGATATTTACTATGCCCAGGCAACGCCGGGCTCTTCAGCTAGTATATATATATATATATATATAACCAGTTGTGTGGAAAAGTGGTTGCCCCTTCCTGATTTCCTATTCTTTTGCATGTTTGTCACACTTAAATGTTTGAGATCACCGAACAAATTTAAATATTAGACAAAAGGTACCGTCACACTAAGCGACGCTGCAGCGATACCGACAATGATCTGGATCACTGCAGCGTCGCTGTTTGGTCGCTGGAGAGCTGTCACACAGACAGCTCTCCAGCGACCAACGATCCCGAGGTCCCCGGTAACCAGGGTAAACATCGGGTAACTAAGCGCAGGGCCGCGCTTTGTAACCCGATGTTTACCCTGGTTACCATCGTTAAAGTAAAAAAAACAAACGCTACATACTTACCTACCGCTGTCTGTCCCCGGCGCTGTGCTTCTCTGCTCTGGCTGTTTTTTTTACTTTAACGATGGTAACCAGGGTAAACATCGGGTTACTAAGCGCGGCCCTGCGCTTAGTTACCCGATGTTTACCCTGGTTACCAGCGAAGACATCGCTGAATCGGTGTCACACACACCGATTCAGCGATGTCTGCGGGGAGTCCAGCGACGAAACAAAGTTCTGGACTTTCTTCCCCGACCAGCGACAGCACAGCAGGGGCCTGATCGCTGCTGCCTGTCACACTGGACGATATCGCTAGCGAGGACGCTGCAACGTCACGGATCGCTAGCGATATCGTCTAGTGTGACGGTACCTAAAGATAACACAAGTAAACACAAAATGCAGTTTATAAATGAAGGTATCTATTATTAAGGGAAAAAGAAATCCAAAGCAATAGATAAAGCCGCCAGCCAATCGGAGGCTGGTAGCTGACGTCAGCGCGCACCTCACTGGCGTATGACATCATTGTCATTCACTTGCGAGTGTGCGCTTGAGATGCCTGAAGGGATCATCATCACTGCAGGTGTGCGGCAAGGTAAGAAGAAAGGTTTTTTTTTAAATTAAAAGAAATATGTTTCCCCGGCAGGAAGGAGACACATGGACCATGTGTCTCCATCCTGCCCGGGACAGAATGGAGACACGGGGGCAGGATGAGAGAGACTGGAGCAGGATGGGAGACATGGGGCAGAATGGAGACACTGGGTAGAATGGAGACACGGGGGCAGGATTGGAGACACGGGGCAGGATTGGAGACACGGGGCAAGACGGAGACATGGGGCAGGATGGGAGACATGGGGACAGAATGGAGACAAGGGGCAGAATGGAGACAAGGGGCAGAATGGAGACACAGGGGCAGGATGGGAGACATGGGGCAGAATGGGAGACACGGGGGCAGAATGGAGACAGGGGGCAAGATTGGAGACAGGGGGCAGGATAGAGACATGGTGCAGGATGGAGACAGATGGGGCAGGAATATGGGGCAGGATGGAGAAAGATGGTGCAAGATCATGGGGCAGGATGGAGACAGATGGGGCAGGATAGAGACACATGGTGCAGGATCATGGAGCAGGATAGAGACATATGGGGCAGGATCATGGGGCAGGATGGAGACGGGCAGGATTGGAGACACAGGGGGCAGGATAGAGACATGGTGCAGGATGGAGACAGATGGGGCAGGAATATGGGGCAGGATGGAGACAGATGGTGCAGGATCATGGGGCAGGAAGGAGACACATGATGCAGGAATATGCCCGGGACAGAATGGAGACACGGGGGCAGGATAAGAGAGACTGGAGCAGGATGGGAGACATGGGGCAGAATGGAGACACTGGGCAGAATGGAGACACGGGGGCAGGATTGGAGACACGGGGCAGGATTGGAGACATGGGGGCAGAATGGAGACACGGGGGCAAGACGGAGACATGGGGCAGGATGGGAGACATGGGGACAGAATGGAGACAAGGAACAGAATGGAGACACAGGGGCAGGATGGGAGACACGGGGCAGAATGGGTAACACGCGGGGGCAGAATGGAGACAGGGGGCAAGATTGGAGACACAGGGGGCAGGATAGAGACATGGTGCAGGATGGAGACAGATGGGGCAGGAATATGGGGCAGGATGGAGAAAGATAGTGCAAGATCATGGGGCAGGATAAAGACAGATGGGGCAGATCATGGGGCAGGATAGAGACACATGGTGCAGGATCATGGAGCAGGATGGAGACAGATGGGGCAGGATCATGGGGCAGGATGGAGACGGGCAGGATTGGAGACACAGGGGGCAGGATAGAGACATGGTGCAGGATGGAGACAGATGGGGCAGGAATATGGGGCAGGATGGAGACAGATGGTGCAGGATCATGGGGCAGGAAGGAGACACATGGTGCAGGAATATGGGGCAGGATGGAGACAGATGGTGCAGGATCATGGGGCAGGATGGAGACAGATGGGGCAGGATGGAGACATATGCAGCAGGATCATGGGGCAGGATGGAGACACATGGTGCAGGATCATGGGGCACGATGGAGGCAGATGGGGCAGGATCATGGGGCAGGATCATGGGCCAGATGGGTCAGGATCATGGGACAGATGGAGCAGGATCATGGGGCAGATGGGGCAGGATCATGGTGCAGATGGGGCAGGATCAAGGGACAGATTGGGCAGGATTATGGGACAGATGTGGCAGAATCATGGGACAGATGGGTCAGAATCATGGGACAGATGGGGCAGAATGGGGAGATCAGATGGGGCAGGATGAGACATCACATGGAAGCAGGATGGGAGAACATATGGCTGGAGCCAGGAATGAGACACATGGGGGCCAGGATGGGGGATATTATTACTGCAGTGAGGTATTTATTTTATTTTTTGAGGATAGTGTTTTAAATGGGGGAGGCGGTCCTGTTATTATGCAGAGCAACACTGTCGCCTTTTTTTCTTCATCTGGTGTAGTTTAGAATTTGGAAAAAAATACGTAATGTGTTCTGCAAGCAGAGCTCTAGATAACTGTGTTATTTCCTGCAGAGACGAGTCCTGGCTGGAAGAAGTGATGGCGGTCTGTGCTGGATGAAGATGAAAAGCAAAGATGAAGGACTTCACCTAGAGACGTCACTGGTGAGTCAGTAAGTTACCTGTACACTGACACTATACACTGTATACCATATACAGCGGTCCTGTGTACAATGTCACCAGTGATCACTGTATTACCTTTACACTATACACTATATACAGAGCTCCTCTGTATAATGTCACCAGTGATCACTGTATTACCTGTACACAGACACTGCATACTAAGTACAAATCTCCTGTGTATAATGGCACTTATGGTGATATTAGTATTGTGTTTTTTTTATTACTAATCAGTATTTTAGTATTCAGTCACTAAGTGGTGGTAATATGTTGTCTGGCCATGGTGTGGCAGTATTTGTTCCTTGTATGTGCTATTATTTGGTCACTATGTGGTGGTAATTGTGGTCTGGTCATAGTGTGGTGGTATTTGTTCCTTGTATGTGGTATTATTGGTCATCATGTGGTGGCAATATGTGGTCTGGACATGGGGCGGTGGCATTTGTCCTTTGTATGTGATATTATTTGGTCACTGTGGTGGTAATATTTGGTCTGGACATGGTGTGGTGGTATTTGTTCCTTGTGTGTGATATTATTGGTCATTTTAAAAATTGAAAAATAAATACAAATATACCTAAATTGTATTAGATATTTTAACAAATGATTAATAGGATAAAGTAGAGTAGGCCCTGGCCAAAAGAATCTACATTGTCGTGGTGGTGGCTTAAAAAATCTTTTCACTGTGGAGAGTTCGAGGGGTGGAGTATGAAGGGGGGTGCCAGTATGGGGCCCCAAAATTCCTAGTGGCAGCCCTGAGAACAGTTTTAGTTATACTGAGAATAATTTACACACTGGTGGACTCAATTTACTACATTTTGTGACTTCTGGAGGCAATTGGTGACTGAGGATTTTATTTAGGGATATCAGACTACAGGGTGCTGAATACTAACGCACATCACAATTTTCAGATTTATATTTTTAAAATGATTAGAAAACCATGTATAATTTCCTCTACACTTCAGAAATACTTGCTATTTTGTGCAGGTATATCACATGAAATCCTATTGAAATTTGTGGATGTAACGTGAAAAAATGTGGAAAAGTTCGAAGTACTGTATATAAAGTTTTAAAAAAAATGCACAGTTACACTTTAAGCAGGGTCTCAGTAAATTAGCTCTTACTGGATTGAGCATATATAATATTAAGTCAATTTACTTTTCCTCATTTATACAGACAATACATTGCAATAAATGTTGCATCAATTCTTTACATGTGCTGGGAATTGTTTCTACATTGCCACAGTCTCTTGACATAATCTTGAACAGATTGTCCACTACTCAGATATCCCTTTCTTAATTACTAGGTTCCCCCTTGTAAAATAAAAACATCTCATACTCACCTTTCATACCAGTTTCATACCAGTGCAGCAATGTTGGCCCCGGGTCTCTCAAGGCTTGCATAACATTTTAAAGCCACGTGAGCCCTGAAGCCAAACAAATGGCTGCTAATGGGCTAAAGTACTCACACCTCCCGTAAATGTCCGAGGTCTGTCTGAAGAAATTGAGAGCACAGCAGCCCAATAGTGGCTGCTTACTGGCTGCAGGGCTCTCATGGCATAACAATGTCACATGATCCTTTGGGGACCTAGTCCAAACATCACTGGAATGGAACTGGTGTGGAAGGTGAGTATAGGGTAATTTTATACAAGGTGGAATACAGTAATTAAGTAGTGGTTATCCTACTAGTGGACAGCCCCTTTAACATAGTCCACATGATCACATAAACATAAAGTTATCAGATTCCCTCTAACAAAGATTGTTCATATGATGTGATGACCGGGAAAAAACAGTCTCGATTGGTTACACAATAACTGAATTACATTTACCACAATATCTGATATGTAGTGTGTCCAACTTTAGTGGATGTCAAGATGATCGTTAATAATGTTAATCTGTTTTTTATGGTTATTTATTAAAACTGCCATGGTCAAGTTCTCCACTATACAGTATGTGGCCTAAATCACTGAATATATTGTTCTTCAACTCCAAACTTAAGTAACATTATTATCCTCTGCATCTTCATTGGGGTTAACAATATGTTAATAATTAGCACAAGTGTCACAAACAGGTACATTATTAGTTTGTGTTATGTCTATATTACTTGTGGGGCGGGGGGACTTGGAGTTGGCTGTCCTGCTTCCTGAGATGTGGTTTGTTCTTCGGTTTGGCTTGTAGCTTTAGCTGTGGTCTCCGATGCAGGGGCAGGTTTTTGGGTCACTTTTTTTTCTGAGGTTTCTTCTTCACCTGACGACTCTGTATGAGCTTCTTCGGAGTCCTCATCCTCTGCCAATTCTTCTTCCTCCTCTTCACCTTAGGAAAAAAAAAAGAAAATATAAAGTTGTATTATTTACATCTTCTGACTAATAAAACAAATAATCAATCATATGTAGCTTGGTTGTAAAATAGTTTTTTGCTGTCTTCATTTTGCAGAAGCGGACGCAGTTCCTGTAGTCATCTGGAAACTCACAACAAGCAAAACAGTTGCTGATGGATCTTGCTGTAGGTTCAATATTATTTTGTTAATACATAGAGATCTGATGCTATAATATACAGTATATTCAAGTGTTGATAAGGCTAATGCAAGGCTGCCTGTGATATTATTGATATTAATGGACAATCAGATTCCAACTTGGTCCAATCAGAATGCTTGCTATAATATACTGCCATATATAAAGTGAAAATAGGCAAGAAGAAAAAGAGTGAACATGTATTAAAAATATTTTACATTTCACCATTACTAATGGTAGTCACAAATAGACCTACATTTTATTTAGAACCTCAAAAAACAGGTGTTATTCGGATGAGCTAAAAGTATAAGAAGCTGTGACCTCTCAGATATATCTCCTTATAAATTTAATAACAGTGTAGATGTTCTTGATACAAATAAAAAGCACAACACCAATGGAAATCTAACTGACCTCATGCAAAGTTGGTGAGGTCTATCAGGATTTGTTGGCATCCGTCATAGCTGTTATAATAACTGTGCTAAAGCTAATCCGTCAGCTAGTTTTTGATTTGTAATCTGACAGCAGCAATACATAGGGACAGAGACCCTGATTTCACTGATGTATCACTTAGTTTATTGGGTGCAGCAGACATGATAGAATCAGTTTTCTCTGTTGCAGATCTAGTACTGCTCAGTTGTTCCTCTTTGTATATCCCCGCTGCACCACAGTTTTCAGTGTACAGTGTATAGTGACAAAGAGCAGCTAATCAGTGCTGGTGGTGTGGTTGGACTAGTAGGCACAAGGCACCTAGTCCTTTAGATTATATTGAAACAGCAAAACACAGCCCAGTAAGTGACACATAACTGGAAACCGGGTTTCTGCTCCTACATTACAGTGTTCTCAGATTACAGAGCAAAATCCTTGTGACAGATTCCCTTTAAAAATAAAAGCCACAACGGTAATGTAAAAAGAGTGAAAATAAGTGTTAGATATAAATTATGTCTTTACATTTTATTTTTTTTAACCTGCTGTGAATAATTATTCCTCTATTAAATCTAAATATGAAATTGGAATAGAAAAAAAAGTACATACCCCTATAAAAGTAAATTTCCCTAATTATTCTCTCTTCTCGGTTGAGGTCCACTGTCAGATGACTCATATTATCGTATCCGGGCTCAATTTTTTCCATTTGGAATCCTCTAGATGCTTCTGTAATCCTAAAACATTTAACATTGTGTGTCAAGAGGCGTAAGCTAATACAAAACAATAGGCATGTTTAGAATTGTGGCTACTTACTTTTGTAGCAAACCTTTAGAATTCTGTGGATTAAAAAAAGGAAACATTATAGCATTATACTGGGATGCAAATAATGATATTTCTGTTGGTAATGAAAAAAGTTAACAATCTTCTTCAGAATGCTGCACTCAAAAGAATGGGCTGGAGAAGAGCACTCATGCTATATATTATCCAAGTGTTCGGTTTTATGTTACATCCCAGCCTACTTGGTGCTGTAGCTGCTACCAGCCAGCGCCTAGTTTCATGGCAGCAGGTGGAAGAACAGCTGCGGATAGCACTTACGAGAGCTCACGTCGCCATCTGATGTCCAGAGGAATGGGCTCAGTATCAACATGATCTGCGTCTCCTTATAGGCTGCCTGTAGCCATGTGCTTGGGATAGTAGGAACACCACATGTACCAAAGTGACTATGTTGTTAGTGTATTCCTACGTAATATCCATGACAAGGTGAATAATTTTATCTTGTATCAATCCTGTCTGCAGTATGGAGGTGGATGTCAACCAATAGGAAAGGAAGGAGCAAAAACTCAGGAAGTGTTTGTAACTCCAATAGTTAAAAGGGAACCTATCCCCTCCAAAAATACTACCTACCTGCAGGTATAGGGTTAATCTACAGTTATTATCATTTAAGTCATTTCTGGCAGGCTTACTGGAGCAGCAGATACAGGGGAAGATGAAGTTTTTTCTCCCTGTAGCCGCCTGCCGGATGTTTCAGTCACTGCTCATTACACAATGAGTGCACTGATAAAACTTCCCAGTACATTGATTGACAATTGTCTTTGTAGCATGTATGGGCAGCATTTGTGCAGCGCCTGTATGCTGTCCATCGTGAGCGTGCAGTGTGTGTGTGTGTGTGTGTGCAGCACAGACTGCCAATCAAGGACTACAACTGGGCTCACTGTGTAGTAAGCGGTGACTGTAACTGCTCCCTGCATCGCTCCAATGACAGGAAGCAAGCAGCTGCAGGGAGAAAATAACTTCATTTTCTCCCCGTAGCCGCTGCTCCAGCAACCTTGCCAGACATGACTCACATGCTATATATCTGCACATTATCAGGTAAAAAAATTTTTTGGAAGTGACAGTTTCCCCTAATATGAAATTATTGGAATAATGCATATTATTGAATATAAAGGGTGGGCCATTTACTGTATATAGATACACCTAAATAAAATGAGAATGGTTGGTGAAATCAACGTCCTGTTTGTGGCACATTAGTATATGGGAGAAGGAAAACTTTTTTAACCCCTTCCCGACCTTTGACGTCACGTAGGCGTCATGAAAGTCGGTGCCAATCCGACCCATGACGCCTATGTGGCGTCATGGAAAGATCGCGTCCCTGCAGGCCGGGTGAAAGGGTTAACTCCCATTTCACCCGATCTGCAGAGACAGGAGGAGTGGTAGTTTAGCCCAGGGGGGGTGGCTTCACCCCCTCGTGGCTACGATCGCTCTGATTGGCTGTTGAAAGTGAAACTGGCAATCAGAGCGATTTGTAATATTTCACCTATTATAACGGGTGAAATATTACAATCCAGCCATGGCCGATGCTACAATATCATCGGCCATGGCTGGAAATACTAATGTGCCCCCAGCCCACCCCACCGATCGCCCCCCCAGCCCTCCGATCTGGCCGGTACACTGCCCCGCTCCCCTCCGTCCAGTGCTCCGCTCCCCCCCGTGCTCTTGTCCACTCCCCCCGTGCTTCAATCACCCCCCCGTGCTCCGATCACCCCCCCTGCACTCCGATCCACCCCCCTCCGTGCTCCGTTCCACCCCCCCGTGCTCCGTTCCACCACCCCGTGCTCCGTTCTACCCCCCCGTGCTCCGTTCCACCCCTCCCGCGCTCCGATTCACCCCCCCATGCTCCGATCCCCCCCGTGCTCCCCCCCCACCCTATCATACTTACCGATCCTGCCGGGGTCCGTCCGTCTTCTCCCCGGGCGCCGCCATCTTCCAAAATGGCGGGCGCATACGCAGTGCGCCCGCCGAATCTGCCGGCCAGCAGATTCGTTCCAAAGTGCATTTTGATCACTGAGATATAATCTATCTCAGTGATCAAAATAAAAAAAATAATAAATGACCCCCCCCTTTGTCACCCCCATAGGTAGGGACAAGTTAGGGGTAGGGGTAGGGTTAGGGGTAGGGTTAGGGGTAGGGTTAGGGTTAGGGTTAGGGGTAGGAGTAGGGTTAGGGGTAGGGTTAGGGCTAGGGTTAGGGGTAGGGGTACGGTTAGGGTTAGGGGTAGGCTAGGGGTAGGGTTAGGGGTAGGGTTAGGGTTTCGGTATGTGCACACGTATTCTGGTCCTCTGCGGATTTTTCCGCTGCGGATTTGATAAATCCGCAGTGCTAAACCGCTGCGGATTTATGGCGGATTTACCGCGTTTTTTCTGCGCATTTCACTGCGGTTTTACAACTGCGATTTTCTATTTGAGCAGTTGTAAAACCGCTGCGGAAACCGCACAAAGAAGTGACATGCTGCGGAATGTAAACCGCTGCGTTTCCGTGCAGTTTTTCCGCAGCATGTGTACAGCGATTTTTGTTTCCCATAGGTTTACATTGAACTGTAAACTCATGGGAAACTGCTGCGGATCCGCAGCGTTTTCCGCAGCGTGTGCACATACCTTTAAAATTAGGCCATGTGCACACGGTGCGGATTTGGCTGCGGATCCGCAGTGGATTGGCCGCTGCGGATTCGTAGCAGTTTTCCATCAGGTTTACAGTACCATGTAAACATATGGAAACCAAATCCGCTGTGCCCATGGTGCGGAAAATACCGTGCGGAAACGCTGCGTTGTATTTTCCGCAGCATGTCAATTCTTTGTGCGGATTCCGCAGCGTTTTACACCTGTTCCTCAATAGGAATCCGCAGGTGAAATCCGCACAAAAAACACTGGAAATCCGCGGAAAATCCGCAGGTAAAACGCAGTGCCTTTTACCCGCGGATTTTTCAAAAATGATGCTGAAAAATCTCACACGAATCCGCAACGTGGGCACATAACCTTAGGGTTAGGGTTGGAATTAGGGTTGTGGTTAGGGGTGTGTTGTGATTAGGGTTATGGCTACAGTTGGGATTAGGGTTAGGGGTGTGTTGGGGTTAGGGTTAGGGCTGTGATTAGGGTTATGGCTACAGTTGGGATTAGGGTTAGGGATGTGTTGGGGTTAGGGTTAGGGCTGTGATTAGGGTTATGGCTACAGTTGGGATTAGGGTTAGGGATGTGTTGGGGTTAGGGTTAGGGTTAGGGCTATGATTAGGGTTATGGCTACAGTTGGAATTAGGGTTGTGGTTAGGGTTAGGGGTGTGTTGGGGTTAGGATTGTGGTTAGGGGTGTGTTGGGGTTAGGGTTGTGATTAGGGTTATGGCTGCAGTTGGGATTAGGGTTAGGGGTGTGTTGGGGTTAGTGTTGGAGGTAGAATTGAGGGGTTACCACTGTTTAGGCACATCAGGGGTCTCCAAACGCAACATGGCGCCACCATTGATTCCAGCCAATCTCGTATTCAAAAAGTCAAATGGTGCACCCTCAATTCCGAGCCCTGACGTGTGCCGAAACAGTGGTTTACCCCCACATATGGGGTATCAGTGTACTCAGGACAAACTGCGCAACAATTACTGGGGTCCATTTTCTCCTGATAACCTTGTAAAAATAAAAAAATGCTTGCTAAAACATCATTTTTGAGGAAAGAACAATGATTTATTATTTTCACGGCTCTACGTTGTAAACGTCTGTGAAGCACTTGGGGGTTCAAAGTGCTCACCACATATCTAGATAAGTTCCTTGGGGTGTCTAGTTTCTAAAATGGGGTCACTTGTGGGGGGTTTCTACTGTTTAGGCACACCAGGGGCTCTGCAAACGCAACGTGACGCCCGCAGACCATTCCATCAAAGTCTGCATTTCAAAAGTCACTACTTCCCTTCTGAGCCCCGACGTGTGCCCAAACAGTGGTTTACCTCCACACATGGGGTATCAGCGTACTCAGGAGAAACTGAACAACAACTTTTGGGGTCCAATTTCTCCTGTAACCCTTGGGAAAATAAAAAATTCTGGGCTAAATAATTATTTTTGAGGAAAGAAAATGTATTTATTATTTTCACGGCTCTGCATTATATACTTCTATGAAGCACTTGGGGGTTTAAAGTGCTCACCACACATCTAGATAAGTTCCTTTCGGGGTCTAGTTTCCAAAATGGGGTTACTTGTGGGGGGTTTCTACTGTTAAGCCACATCAGGGGCTCTGCAAACGCAACGTGACGCCCACAGAGCATTCCATCAAAGTCTGCATTTCAAAACGTCACTACTTCACTTCCGAGCCCCGGCATGTGCCCAAACAGTGGTTTACCCCCACATATGGGGTATCAGCGTACTCAGGAGAAACTGGACAACAACATTTGGGGTCAAATTTCTCCTGATACCCTTGGAAAAATAAAAAATTGCAGGCTAAAAGATCATTTTTGAGAAAATATTTTTTTTTTTTTTTCATGGCTCTGCGTTATAAACTTCTGTGAAGCACTTGGGGGTTCAAAGTCCTCACCACACATCTAGATTAGTTCCTTTGGTGGACTAGTTTCCAAAATGGGGTCATTTCTGGGGGATCTCCAATGTTTAGGCACACAGGGGCTCTCCAAACGTGACATGGTGTCCGCTAATGATTGGAGCTAATTTTCCATTTAAAAAGCCAAATGGCGTGCCTTCCCTTCCGAGCCCTGCCGTGCGCCCAAACAGTGGTTTACACCAATATATGGGGTAACAGCATACTCAGGACAAACTGGACAACAACATTTGGGGTCCAATTTCTCCTATTACCCTTGGCAAAATAGGAAATTCCAGGCTAAAAAATCATTTTTGAGGAAAGAAAAATTATTTTTTATTTTCATGGCTCTGCGTTATAAACTTCTGTGAAGCACCTGGGGGTTTAAAGTGCTCAATATGCATCTAGATAAGTTCCTTGGGGGGTCTAGTTTCCAAAATGGGGTCACTTGTGGGGGAGCTCCAATGTTTAGGCACACAGGGGCTCTCCAAACGCGACATGGTGTCCGCTGACAATTGGAGCTAATTTTCCATTTAAAAAGTCAAATGGCGTGCCTTCCTTTCCGAGCCCTGCCGAGTGCCCAAACAGTGGTTTCTCCCCACATATGAGGTATAGGCGTACTCGGGAGAAATTGCCCAACAAATTTTATGATCCATTTTATCCTATTGCCCATGTGATAATGAAAAAATTGAGGCGAAAAGAATTTTTTTGTGAAAAAAAAGTACTTTTTCATTTTTACAGATCAATTTGTGAAGCACCTGAGGGTTTAAAGTGCTCACTAGGCATCTAAATAAGTTCCTTGGGGGGTCTAGTTTCCAAAATGGGGTCACTTGTGGGGGAGCGCCAATGTTTAGGCACACAGGAGCTTTCCAAACGCGACATGGTGTCCGCTAACGATGGAGATAATTTTTCATTCAAAAAGTCAAATGGCGCTCCTTCCCTTCCGAGCCTTACCATGTGCCCAAACAGTGGTTTAACCCCACATGTGAGGTATCGGTGTACTCAGGAGAAATTGCCCAACAAATTTTAGGATCCATTTTAGCCTGTTGCCCATGTGAAAATGAAAAAATTGAGGCTAAAATAATTTTTTTGTGAAAAAAAAGTACTTTTTCATTTTTACGGATCAATTTGTGAAGCACCTGGGGGTTCAAAGTGCTCACTATGCATCTAGATAAGTTCCCTGGGGCGTCTAGTTTCCAAAATGGGGTCATTTGTGGGGGAGCTCCAATTTTTAGGCACACGGGGGCTCTCCAAACATGACATGGTGTCCGCTAAAGAGTGGAGCCAATTTTTGATTCAAAAAGTCAAATGGCGCTCCTTCCCTTCCAAGCCCTGCCGTGCGCCCAAACAGTGGTTTACCCCCACATATGAGGTATCAGCGTACTCAGGACAAATTGGACAACAACTTACATCATTCAGTTTCTCCTTTTACCATTGGGAAAATAAAAAAATTGTTGCTAAAAGATAATTTTTGTGACTAAAAAGTTAAATGTTCATTTTTTCCTTCCATGTTGCTTCTGCTGCTGTGAAGCACCTGAAGGGTTAATAAACTTCTGGAATGTGGTTTTGAGTACCTTGAGGGGTGCAGTTTTTAGAATGGTGTCACTTTTGGGTATTTTCAGCCATATAGACCCCTCAAACTGACTTCAAATGTGAGGTGGTCCCTAAAAAAATGGTTTTGTAAATTTCGTTGTAAAAATGAGAAATCGCTGGTCAAATTTTAACCCTTATAACTTCTTAGCAAAAAAAAATTTTGTTTCCAAAATTGTGCTGATGTACAGAAAACATGTGGGAAATGTTATTTATTAACTATTTTGTGTCACATAACTCTCTGGTTTAACAGAATAAAAATTCAAAATGTGAAAATTGCGAAATTTTCAAAATTTTCGCCAAATTTCCGTTTTTATCACAAATAAACGCATAATTTATTGACCTAAATTAACCACTAACATGAAGCCCAATATGTCACGAAAAAACAATCTCAGAACCGCTAGGATCCGTTGAAGCGTTCCTGAGTTATTACCTCATAAAGGGACACTGGTCAGAATTGCAAAAAACGGCAAGGTCTTTAAGGTCAAAATAGGCTGGGTCATGAAGGGGTTAAGATGGGTGGTGACCATGGTGGCCATTTTGAAGTTGCCCACCTTGGATCCAACCTTATTTTTTCCAATGGGAAGAGGGTCATGTGACACATCAAACTTGTTGAGAATTTCACAAGAAAAACAGTGGTGTGCTTGATTTTAACGTAACTTTATTCGTTCATAAATTATTTACAAGTTTATGACCACTTATAAAATGTGTTCAAAGTGCTGCCCATTGTATTTGATTGTCAATGCAACCCTCTTCTCCCACTCTTAACACACTGATAGCAACACTGCAGAAGAAATGCTAGCACAGGCTTCCAGTATCCGTGGTTTCACATGCTGCACATCTCGTATCTTGACAACATAGACAATTGTCTTCAGATGACCCCAAAGATAAAAGTCTAAGGGGGTCAAATCGGGAGACGATGGTGGCCATTCAACTGGCCCGCGATGACCAATCCACTTTCCAGGAAACTGTTCATGTAGGAATGCTCGGACCTGACACCCATAATGTGGTGGTGCACCATTTTGCTTGAAAAATTCTGGGAACATGCCATTTTCAGTGCATAAAGAGGGCAACACATCATCATCATGATGGTTGTCGTGGGCCAGTTGAATGGCTACCAAGGTCTCCCAATCTGACCCTCTTAGACTTTTATCTTTGGGGTCATCTGAAGGCAATTGTCTATGCTGTAAGGATACGAGATGTGCAGCATCTGAAACAATGGATACTGGAAGCCTGTGCTCGCATTTCTTCTGCTGTATTGCTATCAGTATGTCAATATGGGTGAAGAAGGTTGCATTGCCAATCCAACACAATGAGCAGCACTTTGAACACATTTTATAAGTGGGCATAAACTTGTAAATAACTCATGAAAGGATAAAGTTATGTTAAAACCAAGAACACCATTGTTTTTCTTGTTAAATTCTCAATAAGCTTGATGTGTCACATGACCCTCTTCCCATTGAAAAAAATAAAGTTAGATCCAAAATTCATGGACCCGTAGAAGCACTCTTGTATAGCGCGAAACGGCCGTCGTCTCATCTGCCGCACTCTCCTCTGTTACCCTTCACTCCCCCGTGCCGTGAAGAATGTACCGCTTGGTGTTGCAATAAAGGACACTTGAAACTGCATCTTGGTGAGTGCATTTGCGTTTCTTTCTTTACTGGAAAACTATGAATTAACACATGTGGAATTATATGCTTAAGAAAAAAGTGTGAAACAACTGAAAATATGTCTTATATTCTAGGTTCTTCAAAGTAGTCACCTTTTGCTTTGATGACTGCTTTGCACACTCTTGGCATTCTCTTGATTAGCTTCAAGAGGTAGTCACCGGTAATGGTTTTCACTTCACAGGTGTGCCCTGTCAGGTTTAAGACGTGGGATTTCTTGCCTTATAAATGGGGTTGGGACCATCAGTTGTGTTGTGCAGAAGTCTGGTGGATACACAGCTGATAGTCCTACTAAATAGACTGTTAGAATTTGTATTATGGCAAGAAAAAAGCAGCTAAGTAAAGAAAAACGAGTGGCCATCATTACTTTAAGAAATGAAGGTCAGTCAGTCTGAAAAATTGGGAAAACTTTGAAAGTGTCCCCAAGTACAGTGGCAAAAACCATCAAGCGCTTCAAAGAAACTGGCTCACATGAGGACCGCCCCAGGAAAGGAAGACCAAGAGTCACCTCTGCTCCTGAGGATAAGTTTATCCGAGTCACCAGCCTCAAAAATTGCAGGTTAACAGCAGCTCATATTAGAGACCAGGTCAATGCCACACAGAGTTCTAGCAGCAGACACATCTCTACAACAGCTGTTAAGAGGAGACTTTGTGCAGCAGGCTTTCATGGTAAAATAGCTGCTAGGAAACCACTGCTTAGGACAGGCAACAAGCAGAAGAGACTTGTTTGGTCTAAAGAACACAAGGAATGGACATTAGACCAGTGGAAATCTGTGCTGAGTCCAAATTTGAGATCTTTGGTTCCAACCACCGTGTGTTTGTGCGACGCAGAAAAGGTGAACCGATGAACTCTACATGCCTGGTCCCCACGGTGAAGCATGGAGGAGGAGGTGTGATGGTGTGGGGGTGCTTTGCTGGTGACACTGTTGGGGATTTATTCAAAATTGAAGGCATACTGAACCAGCATGGCTACCACAGCATCTTGCAGCGGCATGCTATTCCATCCGGTTTGCGTTTAGTTGGACCATCATTTATTTTTCAACAGGACAATGACCTCAAGCACACCTCCAGGCTGTGTAAGGGCTATTTGACCAAGAGGGAGAGTGATGGGGTGCTACGCCAGATGACCTGGCCTCCACAGTCACCAAACCTGAACCCAATCGAGATGGTTTGGGGTGAGCTGGACCGCAGAGTGAAGGCAAAAGGGCCAACAAGTGCTAAGCATCTCTGGGAACTCCTTCAAGATTGTCGGAAGACCATTCCCGGTGACTACCTCTTGAAGCTCATAAAGAGAATGCCGATAGTGTGCAAAGCAGTCATTAAAGCAAAAGGTGGCTGCTTTGAAGAACCTAGAATAGAAGACATAATTTCAGTTGTTTCACATGTTTTTGTTCAGTATATAATTCCACATGTGTTAATTCATATTTTGATGCATCCAAAGGAAGAAGAAAGCAGCAACACTTCCGTTATGTGACGAAGAAACCTTAGTCCTTTATTTCCAATATAAATTCATGGACAAGGTAGTGAGGGCAGGGACAGTGCAAGTAAAAGGACCTTTTACTTGCACTGCCCCTGCCCTCATTACCTTGTCCATGAATTTTGTAACCTGTAGACTGACATAGAATGACTCTCTAAAATGGCCATTTTTTGAGGAAAGGGCTGATGTCATTCTTTGTTTCTACATGATATATACAGCTATCATTAGACACAAATTTTTATATAACAAAAACACTCCTTTGTTCCTCCTTTTTTTGAATATGATATATTCAGCTGCCTGAAGTGTTGTGAACCTAGCAAGTAGCACTAGCAAACAGTTATGTGACATGCAATGTTTCAACATATGGCTGAATTCACACTTTTGCAGTTTTGCAACAGAAAGTTGCAAATCAATCACTCAGATAAAATAATAAAAAATAATAATTCTTGCTCAATTAGCTTAGAGCCTTGATTTATCTTTATTTGTACCTTTTTTAGTAAAAGTTTGAGATTCAGACATTTTATGTGTTATCCAATTTGCTTATGGCTTTTCCACCATTTTTTACACAATTTTTAACGTTTGCTCTATAAAGTGGGTGTTGGCTATTTGATCAGTTGAGACTTTTCAAAATGTTGCAAAATTATTGTGCGATTGTACTCCAGTGCGCCAGTGGACAACAAAATCTTTTTGCGCAATTGAAGACTAGATGCATATGCACTGGCCGATTATCGAGATTGAATGTTCCTTTCTTTTTTTATAGAT
Organism: Ranitomeya imitator; assembly: GCF_032444005.1. Classification (NCBI taxonomy): domain Eukaryota; kingdom Metazoa; phylum Chordata; class Amphibia; order Anura; family Dendrobatidae; genus Ranitomeya; species Ranitomeya imitator. The sequence goes on along the minus strand of NC_091287.1, from coordinate 447,427,214 downwards.
CATATGACTTAGAATGCCAATAACTTATCAGCACACTCTGTGGACCTAGGGGTGTCCCTTATTTGGACCATATTAATAGCACCATGAAATGCATTGTATGTTGAACCCTTGGTAACAGATACCTCTCCTGATTACAACAATTTTGGGGATCATACCAGAGTGCCAATCTGTGTTCATGTTATTTTCATAACGGAGATTTTTAACAAAATAGTAAGGTCAAAAGAGGATGCAATTTAATCGACCTATATTTACAAGTGCTAAAAGCACAATGAAACATAATGTAAGCAACTTTGAAGCCAAGTGGGACTGAACAACCCAGAACCCACCAGTCACGGGGCTCTACAATAGTCAAAGGTTTATTTAACCATATCTGAGGCATAATGTTAATCACATGCATTCCTATACACTCACCTGAAGGAACATCGCCATTTCAGGCTCATCCATGAACTGAATTCCTGATTCTACCAGTTTCGCGACCGTTTCCATATGATCTGAATACTTTTTCATTAAAGACTTGACATATTCAAGTTTCTTCTCTTGGTCTCTAGTGATAATCTGAGTCAGTTCACCTTTCCTTTCTTCAAGAAGTGCATATAAAAAATCAAATTTCTCACAAAGCTGTTCTTTCTGTCTCCGGCAGTTTTCCTAAAAGACAAAGAACGGTAACTAAAATGTTGCATTGTATACGCATTATAAGCTGTTACAGTGAAAAGAGAAAATAAAAATGTATATGAAAATGAGTATGTCTATGTGCATATATATGTATATTTCTATGTCTGTGTGTGTGTGTATATCTGTTTGTATGTGCGTGTATATATGTGTATACGTGTGTGTACAGTGCCTACAAGTAGTATTGAACCCCCTGCAGATTAAGCAGGTTTAATAAGATGCAAATAAGTTAGAGCCTTCAAACTTCAAACAAGAGCAGGATTTATTAACAGATGCATAAATCTTACAAACCAAAAAATTTTGTTGTTCAGTTACATTTTTATAAATTTTAAACATAAAAGTGTGGGTCAATTATTATTCAACCCCTAGGTTTAATATTTTGTGGAATAACCTTTGTTTGCAATTACAGCTAATAATCGTCTTTTATAAGACCTGATCAGGCCGGCACAGGTCTCTGGAGTTATCTTGGCCCACTCCTCCATGCAGATCTTCTCCAAGTTATCTAGGTTCTTTGGGTGTCTCATGTGGACTTTAATCTTGAGCTCCTTCCACAAGTTTTCAATTGGGTTAAGGTTAGGAGACTGACTAGGCCACTGCAACACCTTGATTTTTTGCCTCTTGAACCAGGCCTTGATTTTCTTGCCTGTGTGCTTTGGGTCGTTGTCTTGTTGGAAGCTGAAATGACGACCCATCTTAAGATCCTTGATGGAGGAGCGGAGGTTCTTGGCCAAAATCTCCAGGTAGGCCGTGCTATCCATCTTCCCATGGATGCGCACCAGATGACCAGGCCCCTTGGCTGATAAACAGCCCCACAGCATGATGCTGCCACCACCATGCTTGACTGTAGGGATGGTATTCTTGGGGTCGTATGCTGTGCCATCCAGTCTCCAAACGTCACGTGTGTGGTTGGCACCAAAGATCTTGATCTTGGTCTCATCAGACCAGAGAACCTTGAATCAGTCAGTCTCAGAGTCCTCCAAGTGATCATGAGCAAACTGTAGACGAGCCTTGACATGACGCTTTGAAAGTAAAGGTACCTTACGGGCTCGTCTGGAACGGAGACCATTGCGGTGGAGTACGTTACTTATGGTATTGACTCAAACCAATGTCCCCACTGCCATGAGATCTTCCCGAAGCTCCTTCCTTGTTGTCCTTGGGTTAGCCTTGACTCTTCGGACAAGCCTGGCCTCGGCACGGGAGGAAACTTTCAAAGGCTGTCCAGGCCGTGGAAGGCTAACAGTAGTTCCATAAGCCTTCCACTTCCGGATGATGCTCCCAACAGTGGAGACAGGTAGGCCCAACTCCTTGGAAAGGGTTTTGTACCCCTTGCCAGCCTTGTGACCCTCCACGATCTTGTCTCTGATGGCCTTGGAATGCTCCTTTGTCTTTCCCATGTTGACCATGTATGAGTGCTGTTCACAAGTTTGGGGAGGGTCTTAAATAGTCAGAAAAGGCTGGAAAAAGAGATAATTAATCCAAACATGTGAAGCTCATTGTTCTTTGTGCCTGAACTACTTCTTAATACTTTAGGGGAACCAAACAGAATTCTGGTGGGTTGAGGGGTTGAATAATAAATGACCCTCTGAAAAGACTTTTCACAATTAACCCCTTAAGCCCCGAGGGTGGTTTGCACGTTAATGACCGGGCCAATTTTTACAATTCTGACCACTGTCCCTTTATGAGGTTATAACTCTGGAACGCTTCAACGGATCTTGGCGATTCTGACATTGTTTTCTCGTGACATATTGTACTTCATTTTAGTAGTAACATTTATTCGATATAACTTGCGTTTATTTGTGAAAAAAACGGAAATTTGGCGAAAATTTTGAAAATTTCGCAATTTTCCAACTTTAAATTTTTATGCCCTTAAATCACAGAGATATCTCACGCAAAATACTTAATAAGTAACATTTCCCACATGTCTCCTTTACATCAGCACAATTTTGGAACCAAAATTTTTTTTTGTTAGGGAGTTATAAGGGTTCAAAGTTGACCAGCAATTTCTCATTTTTACAACACCATTTTTTTTTAGGGACCACATCTCATTTGATGTCATTTTGAGGGGTCTATATGATAGAAAATACCCAAGTGTGACACCATTCTAAAAACTGCACCCCTCAAGGTGCTCAAAACCACATTCAAGAAGTTTATTAACCCTTCAGGGGTTTCACAGGAATTTTTGGAATGTTTAAATAAAAATGAATATTTAACTTTTTTTCACACAAAATTTATTTCAGCTCCAATTTGTTTTATTTTACCAAGGGTAACAGGATAAAATGGATGCCAAACATTGTTGTACAATCTGTACTGAGTACGCTGATACCCCATATGTGGGGGTAAACCACTGTTTGGGCGCATGGCAGAGCTCGGAAGGGAAGGAGCGCCATTTGACTTTTAAATGCAAAATTGACAGGAATTGAGATGGGACACCATGTTGCGTTTGGAGAGCCACTGATGTGCCTAAACATTGAAACCCCCCACAAGTGACACCATTTTGGAAAGTAGACACCCTAAGGAACTTATCTAGATGTGTGGTGACCACTTTGACCCACCAATTGCTTCACAGAAGTTTATAATGCAGAGCCGTAAAAATAAAAAATCATATTTTTTCACAAAAATGATCTTTTCGCCCCCAATTTTTTATTTTCCCAAGAGTAAGAGAAGAAATTGAACCTCAAAAATTGTTGGCCAATTTGTCCTGAGTACGCTGATACCCCGTATATGGGTGTAAACCATTGTTTGGGCGTATGGCAGAGCTCGGAAGGGAAGGAGCGCCATTTTACTTTTCAATGCAAAATTGACTGGAATTGAGATGGGATGCCATGTTGCGTTTGGAGAGCCCCTGATGTGCCTAAACATTGAAATCCCCACAAGTGACACCATTTTGGAAAGTAGACCCCTTAAGGAACTTATCTAGAGGTGTGGTGAGCACTTTGACCCAACAAGTGCTTCACAGAAGTTTATAATGCAGAGCCGTAAAAATAAAAAATCATATTTTTTCACAAAAATAATCTTTTCGCCACCAATTTTTTATTTTCCCAAGGGTAAGAGAAGAAATTAGACCACAAAAGTTGTTGTGCAATTTGTCCTGAGTGCGACGATACCCCATATGTGGGGGTAAACCACTGTTTGGGCGCATGGCAGAGCTCGGAAGGAAAGGAGCGCCATTTGACTTTTCAATGCAAAATTGACTGGAATTGAGATGGGACGCCATGTTGCGTTTGGAGAGCCCCTGATGTGCCTAAACATTGGAACCCCTCACAAGTGACACCATTTTGAAAAGTAGACCCCTTAAGGAACTTATCTAGATGTGTGGTGAGCACTTTGACCCAACAAGTGCTTCACAGAAGTTTATAATGCAGAGCCGTAAAAATAAAAAATCTTATTTTTTCACAAAAATGATCTTTTCGCCCCCAATTTTTTATTTTCCCAAGGGTAAGAGAAGAAATTAGACCACAAAAATTGTTGTGCAATTTGTCCTGAGTGCGACGATACCCCATATGTGGGGGTAAACCACTTTTTGGGTGCATAGCAGAGCTCGGAAGGGAAGGAGCGCCATTTGACTTTTCAATGCAAAATTGACTGGAATTAAGATGGGACGCCATGTTGGTTTGGAGAGCCCCTGATGTGCCTAAACATTAAAAACCCCCACAAGTGACACCATTTTGGAAACTAGACCCTCTAAGGAACTTATCTAGATGTGTTTTGAGAGCTTTGAACCCCCAAGTGTTTCACTACAGTTTATAACGCAGAGCTGTTAAAATAAATTTATTTTTTTTTCGCAAAAATTTTTTAGCCCCCAGTTTTGTATTTTCACAAGGGTAACATAATAAATTGGACCCCAAAAGTTGTTGTCCAATTTGTCCTGAGTACGCTGATACCCCATATGTGGGGGGGAACCACTGTTTGGGCGCATGGCAGAGCTCGGAAGGGAAGGAGCGCCATTTGGAATGCAGACTTAGATGGATTGGTCTGCAGGAGTCACGTTGCATTTGCAGAGCCCCTGATGTACCCAAACAGTACAAACCCCCCACAAGTGACCCCATATTAGAAACTAGACCTCCCATGGAACTTATCTAGATGTGTTGTGAGAACTTTGAACCCCTAAGTGTTTCACTACAGTTTATAACGCAGACCCGTGAAAATAAAAATTCTTTTTTTTTTCACAAAAATGATTTTTTAGCCCCCAGCTTTGTATTTTTACAAGGGTAACAGAATAAATTGGACCCCAAAAGTTGTTGTTCAATTTGTCCTGAGTACGCTGATACCCCATATGTGGGGGGGAACCACTGTTTGGGCTCATGGCAGAGCTCGGAAGGGAAGGAGCGCCATTTGGAATGCAGACTTAGATGGATTGGTCTGCAGGCGTCACGTTGCATTTGCAGAGCCCCTGATGTACCCAAACAGTAGAAACCACCCACAAGTGACCCCATATTGGAAACTAGACCTCCCATGGAACTTATCTAGATGTGTTGTGAAAACTTTGAACCCCCAAGTGTTTCACTACAGTTTACAACGCAGAGCCGTGAAAATAAAAATCCTTTTTTTTCCCACAAAAATGATTTTTAGCCCCCCAAATTTTTATTTTCCCAAGGATAACAAGAGAACTTGGACCCAAAAAGTTGTTGTCCAATTTGTCTCGAGTACGCTGATACCCCATATGTTGGGGTAAACCCCTGTTTGGGCGCACGGGAGAGCTCGGAAGTGAAGGAGCACTGTTTTACTTTTTCAATGCAGAATTGGCTGGAATTGAGATCGGACGCCATGTCGCGTTTGGAGAGCCCCTGATGTGTCTAAACAGTGGAAACCCCCCAATTATAAATGAAACCCTAATCCAAACGCACCACTAACCCTAATCCCAACTGTAACCCTAACCACACACCTAACCCTGACACACCCCTAATTCTAATCCCAACCCTAATCCCAACCGTAAATGTAATCCAAACCCTAACCCTAGCCCCAACCCTAGCCCTAACCCTAACCCTAACCGGAAAATGGAAATAAATACATTTTTTTTAATTTTATTATTTTTCCCTAAGGCTAGGTTCACATTGCGTTAGGGAAATCCGTTTAGCACTAGCGGATTGCGCTAACACAATGTCTTTTTAGGTGTCGTGTTTAGTGGTCGCGTTAACGTCCCCGCTCTGGAAGATCGGGGATCGGACCTCGGGCGCGCCGCGGACGCTGCAAGCAGCGTCTGAGGCGCGCCACAAAAGAATGGCACCTTGCTAGCGCGAGCCGAAAATGGCACGCTCTAGCGATGCGCTACACCTGAAAATCACATTGCTGTCAATGGTTGTGCTAACGGACCCGTTGCACGGCGTTAATTGTGACATTTTCGCCGTGCAACGCTGTCCGTTAGCGTTAACCCATTAACACAATGTGAACCTAGCCTAACTAAGGGGGTGATGAAGGGGGGTTTGATTTACTTTTATAGCGAGTTTTTTAGCGGATTTTTATGATTGGCAGCCGTCACACACTAAAAGACGCTTTTTATAGCAAAAAAGTTTTTGCGTCTCCACATTTTGAGACCTATAATTTTTCCATATTTTGGTCCACAGAGTCATGTGAGGTCTTGTTTTTTGCGGGACGAGTTGACGTTTTTATCGGTTACATTTTCGGACACGTGACAGTTTTTGATCGCTTTTTATTCCGATTTTTTTGTGAGGCAGAATGACCAAAAACCAGCTATTCATGAATTTCTTTTGGGGGAGGCGTTTATACCGTTCCGCGTTTGGTAAAATTGATGAAGCAGTTTTATTCTTCGGGTCAGTACGATTACAGCGACACCTCATTTATATCATTTTTTTTATGTTTTGGCGCTTTTATACGATAAAAGCTATTTTATAGAAAAAATAATTATTTTGGCATCGCTTTATTCAGAGGACTATAACTTTTTTATTTTTTTGGTTATGATGCTATATGGCGGCTCGTTTTTTGCGGGACAAGATGACGTTTTCAGAGGTAACATGGTTATTTATATCCGTCTTTTTGATCGCGTGTTATTCCACTCTTTGTTCAGCGTTATGATAATAAAGCGTTGTTTTTTGGCTCGTTTTTTTTTTTTTTTTCTTACGGTGTTCACTGAAGGGGTTAACTAGTGGGCCAGTTTTATAGGTCGGGTCGTTACGGACGCGGCGATACTAAATATGTGTACTTTTATTGTTTTTTTGTTTTTTTTTATGTAAAGAAATGTATTTATGGGAATAATATTTTTTTTTTTCTGCTTTATTTAGGAATTTTTTTTTTATTTTTTTTTTTACAAGTGTGGAAATTTTTTTTTTTACTTTTTCACTTTGTCCCAGGGGGGGACATCACAGATCACCGATCTGACAGTGTGCACAGCACTCTGTTAGATCGGTGATCTAACATACAGCTGGGCAGGATTAGAGCTGCAGCTGCAGCCTGATCCTGACCCGGAAGTGCTCCCTGCAGGACCCGGATGCAGCCCGGCGGCCATTTTGGATCCGGGGACTGCAGGGAGAAGACGCTCGGTACACGGTGAGCACATCACCGTGTACCGATCGTCTCAGGGAAGCCCGCAGGGAGCCCCCTCCCTGCGCGATGCTTCCCTGCACCGCCGGCACACCGCGATCATCTTTGATCGCGGTGTGCCGGGGGTTAATGTGCCGGGAGCGGTCCGTGACCGCTCCTGGCACATAGTGCCGGATGTCAGCTGCGATAGGCAGCTGACACCCGGCCGCGATCGGCCGCGCTCCCCCCGTGAGCGCGGCCGATCGCATATGACGTACTATCCCGTCCATGGGAATTAAGTCCCAGGTCACCTGGACGGGATAGTACGTCATATGGGATTAAGGGGTTAAAAAAAATAAATAAAAAAAAATAACATTCTTTTTTGCTGCAGTGCATTTCACACTTCCAGGCTGATCTACAGTCCAAATGTCACAATGCCAAGTTAATTCCAAATGTGTAAACCTGCTAAATCTGCAGGGGGTTGAATACTACTTGTATGCACTGCATATGCGTGGGGTGCTTATGCATAGGGGTGTGTATGAATATGTGTGTATGTGTTAAACTGTTAAATTTAAGGGGAAATTGGCTCACAGGACTGGCAGTTTCTCACTCAGAAGGTTTTTGTTTTCAAGTAGCCTATGTATGTGTGTGTGTGTAGTGTACGTTTGTGTATGTATGTGTATATATGTGGGGTGTATGTGTAGGGGTGTGCATGCATGTGTGTGTGTGTGTGTGTGTGCGTGTGCGTGTGTGTGTGTGTGTGTGTGAGCATGTATGTTACATTTTAGGGGGAAATTGGCAATTTCTCTCCTACTCTGAGGATTTTTGTTTTAAACTAACCTCCATCAGCTATATTCTCTTTTCAGACAAATCATTTTCAGAAAACACAGTATAAACTTAATCACAGACTGTCCGGCCACTAACTACACACCAATCTGCCATCTTTTTAAGATTAACTTCTGGGAGATGACCCTTCTTCTCTTGACCCATCCATGACCTGCTCCCCCACGACAAGCTGATGCCATTATTCAGTGGCAAGGCAACGCAAAATGTTGAGGAACTGCCACTTTCTGGGAGGCGCATCAGTGCCTTCAAGATTTGCCATCTTTTATCTGGGAAGTTCCCCTGTTTCCAGGAGACTTGGAGAGTATAACTACACACCATAACATCCATTGTTGTCCAGTTAAGGCTATGTGCACATGCTGCGTTTTTTTTCGTGTTTTGTCCGTGTTTTTCGGGGTAAAAATGCTTACAAAACGTATCACATTATTTTTAATGGCATTCCGCATTGTTGTGCCCATGCTGCATTGTTTTCCGCAAAAAACACATCGCGGAAAAAAAACGCAACAAGTTCATTAATTTTATGGATTTTAGGCGATTTTGCCGCTATATTCTTGTATTGGAATGCTCCGGAAAAAAACATGAGAAAAAAGTGCAAAAAACACGAGCGGATTTCCTGCGAAAGGATTCCGGTTTTGCTCAGAAAAATTTTGCAAACATTCTGCAAAAACTTGCAACTTGGGCACATAGCCTAAAAGGACTACTGTCCAGCACCTGAGTGGAAAACACACTGATCTTCTGTCAGGGAAAGGCAGTGGCAGAACTGGACTGGGGCTAAAAAGCAGCATCGGCACACAAACTCAACCAGGCCACATACTGTACAATATGACCCTCATCCCAACGAGGTAAGATAGCAGCGTGCAATGTAAAGTTCAGCAAATTTTGCCTTAGTCCTCATGCCGACGTCCATTTTTCTGTCATATGTCGTAAAAATTGACCGATTTTCATCAGTGTTTGCTCAATCTGACAATCAGTGAATTTCTCATATGCCAAAAAATGCAAAGTTACGATTGTAATTTTAAAACCAGATAGCATGCAGATTGCACATGGGTGGCAATGCATGCTGTACAAGATTTTCGCAAATACATATACTTGTATGGGTGATTTTGATCCAGGACTCAGATAAAAAACAGATGACTTTCGTTTTTTTGCAGATACACGGTCTGCTCCATATACTATAATGGGTGCATGTTTTATCCTTGAAAATAAAAAAACAGAACACATACATGAAAAATGGACTATTGAATGAGGACTTACTTTGGCAAGTTCTTCAACACTCCCTTAAGGAAGCACCCGCATTATATTTTTTTATTCTACCCATCTAAATGTATATGTAATGTAATGTGAGTTAATATTCCTACAGATCACCACTAGTGTTGAGCATTCCGATACCGCAAGTATCGGGTATCGGCCGATACTTGCGGTATCGGAATTCCGATACCGAGATCCGATATTTTTGTGATATCGGGTATCGGTATCGGAAGTGTAAAATAAAGAATTAAAATAAAAAATATTGTTATATTCACCTCTCCGGCGGCCCCTGGACATCAGCGGGAGGATCCGGCGTCCGGCACGGCTTCTTTCTTCAAAATGCGCGCCTTCAGGACCTGTGGAATGACGTCCCGGCTTCTGATTGGTCGCGTGCCGCCCATGTGACCGCCACGCGACCAATCAGAAGCCGCGACGTCATTCCTCAGCTAAAGTCCTAGAATGAGCGCCTTCTAGGACCTGAGGAATGACGTCGCGGCTTCTGATTGGTCGCGTGGCGGTCACATGGGCGGCACGCGACCAATCAGAAGCCGGGACGTCATTCCACAGGTCCTGAAGGCGCGCATTTTGAAGAAAGAAGCCGTGCCGGACGCCGGATCCTCCCGCTGATGTCCAGGGGCCGCCGGAGAGGTGAATATAACAATATTTTTTATTTTAATTCTTTATTTTACACTTTAATATGGATCCCAGGGCCTGAAGGAGAGTTTCCTCTCCTTCAGACCCTGGGATCCATGAGGATACCTTCCGATACTTGATGTCCCATTGACTTGTATTGGTATCGGATATCGGTATCGGCGATATCCGATATTTTTCGGGTATCGGCCGATACTATCCGATACCGATACTTTCAAGTATCGGACGGTATCGCTCAACACTAATCACCACCTTCACAGTTCCCATGTTGCTTCAGTCCTCTTCTCACTTATGTGACTACAGTTCCAACTCACACTAAGGTTTATGAATCTGAAGTTGCTTTTACAGTGTAAATCCTTGAAGCGTCTGAACGAGGCTCTATAGGTTTATATTGTAAAAGCGACTTCTGGTTCACTCATAAACCCCTGTGTGATGCAGTGAGTTGGAAGTACACTCACATAAGTGAGAAGAGGACCGAAGTGGTGCTATAAACCAGGGAAGACGACAATCAGTAGATATATTAACTCACTCTACATTACACATATTTGCATTTAGACAGGGTTAGAGAATAAAATCATTCATCAGACTGCTTATTTAACCCCTTCATGACTTTGGGATTTTCGTTTTTTCCGTGTTCGTTTTTCACTTCCCTCCTTCCCAGAGCCACAACTTTTTTTATTTTTCCGTCAATATGGCCATGTGAGGGCTTATTTTTTGCTAAACAAGTTGTACTTTTGAATGACATCATTGGTTTTAGCATGTCATGTACTAGAAAACGGGAAAAAAAATACCAAGTGCGGTGAAATTGCAAAAAAAGTGCAATCCCACACTTGTTTTTTGTTTGGCTTTTTTGCTAGGTTCACTAAATGCTAAAACTGACCAGCCATTATGATTTTCCAGGTCATTACGAGTTCATAGACACCTAACATGACTAGGTTATTTTTTATCTAAGTGGTGAAAAAAAATCCAAACTTTGCTTAAAAAAAAAAAAAGTTGTGCCATTTTCCGATACCCATAGCATCTCCATTTTTCATGATCTGGGGTCGGTTGAGGGCTTATTTTTTGTGTGCCAAGCCGGCATTTTTAATGATGCCATATCGGTGCAGATACGTTCTTTTGATCGCCCGTTATTACATTTTAATGTAATGTCATGGCGATTAAAAAAACGTAATTCTGGCGTTTCAAATTTTTTTCTCGCTACGCTGTTTAGCGATCAGGTTAATCCTTTTTTTATTGATAGATTGGGCGATTCTGAACGCGGCAATACCAAATATGTGTAGGTTTGATTTTTTTTAAATTGATTTATTTTGAATGGGGCGAAAGGGGGGTGATTTAAACTTTTATATTTTTTTATTTTTTTCACTTTTTTTTTTTACTTTTGCCATGCTTCAATAGCCTCTGGCACAACTCGATCGCCTCTGCTACATAGCAGCGATCATCAGATCGCTGCTATGCAGTAGAAATGCAGGTGTGCTATGAGCGCCGACCACAGGGTGGAGCTCACAGCAGGCTGGGATCAGTAACCATAGAGGTCTCAAGGACCTCTTTGGTTATTATACAGAAGCATCGCTGACCCCCGATCATGTGACGGGGGTCAGTGATGCGCTTATTTCCGGCCGCCTGGCCGGAAGCGCCGGTTAAATGCCGCTGTCAGCATTTGACAGCGGCATTTAACTAGTTAATAGCGGCGGGTGAATCGCGATTTCACCCGCCGCTATTGCGGGCACATGTCAGCTGTTCAAAACAGCTGACATGCCCCGGCTTTGATGCGGACTCACCGCCGGAGCCCTGCATCAGAAAGGGGTTAAAGTTGAGATACTGCAGCACTCTAAATTCATTAAAATACTACTTTGTTGATATCAACACACGTGAAATCCAAAAAAGTAAAATCAAAAGATCCTAAATGTTTCAACTATACTGGTGGTCTTAATCATTTCATATCAGTCTATTTGTCTGTTCATATGAATAAAGATCTCCGTGAAAGGATAAAAAAGCACTGGGCTGCTCGGATGTAAGAAAGTTTCTTGCTGCAAAAAGGTTCAATGAAGGATCTTTTATTCTGACAATGCTTTTCAATGCCATACCGCAACAGATCAAACAAGGGCAGACACCGCAGCATCCCCTTTTTGCTATTTTTTTTCCTCCTCAAATATGGTCGCCTTATTGTGTGTGCTATCCCCCTCCACACTGTTTATTCTACATACAGTTGATACCAGAAGTTGACATACTCTATATAAAAAGACACATATGCATGTTTTTTTCAATATCCGAAATGAAATCAGAATAAAACCTTCCCACTATTGGCCAATTAGGATTACCATAATTATTAATATTTGCCAAATGCCAGAATACAAAGAGAGAGAGAATGTTTTAAGGCATTTTATTACTTACTGCAAAGTGAAAAGTTTACATACACTAAGATTACTATTCCTTTAAACAATTCTGGACTGCCCATATGACGATGTCATGTGTATTGAAGCTTCTGTTTTTTGGCAACAGCTGAGTTAGGGACACACCTGATACACACAGCTTCTTTGTGAAGAATCATAGCAAAGTCGAAAGAAATCAGCTAAGATATCAGGAAGAGAACGGTGGACTTGCACAAGTCTGGCTCATGCTTGGGTACAATTTCAAGATACGTGAAAGTGCCTCTTTCATATGTATAAACAATTATATGCAAGTGGAGCGCCCCCGTGGGCAGAGGGGTACTCGGTACCGGGTCCTTCGGTTCTCAAGGGGGATGTCACGGTGGCTGATCCGGTCTGTGGCCCTCGGGACGTCCGTTGTAAAAAAAAGGAAAGATCTTTAAAGGGGAAATGTTCTTGACGCAACCTGTGGTATTCGGTCAGGGTGACCGACGCTGCTTTAAGGGGTCCGCTGGGGTGATGTTATGACAGCTAGATAGTATACCTTCCCACAGGTGAAGTATGTCCCCAGGGCTTCCCAGTGTGTAGATGGTGGATGGTGTGAGGCGCAGTGAAGAATGAGGACACAAGGTTGCAGTCTCTTTACCTTTTACTGAAGGCTTCAACATCCAGAGTGCAGAGCACAGACCACAGGGCGGGCAGAGTCCGGCCGGTTTGGAGGCAAATCCAGAGTCCCCTTATCCAGGTGGAAATCAGTAGCCTTCTTCTAGCGCCTTGGTGTTATAGTACCTTACTGCTAAGCCTCTCATAAGGTCGTCACAGATGTTGTAGATGTTATCGATGTTATCTCTTTCTCTCTGTCCCCCAGATGTATAGGACAAACCCGTATGACCGGTGGCTTGAGACTTTTTACAGGGACTCTATCATGCCCCGGCCTCTCGTGGGTGCCACCTTGCCTCCTGGGTATAGGGCGGATCAGTAACTTGCAATTAGCTGTCCTGCCGGTCTCTGGAGCAAGGCATAAAGGACTGTTACTCCCTCGGTCATCCGGCTACCGCGATCCTGCGCCTCAGAAGGAGGCAGCCTGTGCAGGGCAGAACTCCTTCTGGTATCCACTCCTTTGCTATGACTTCTTCACCCTGTCTACAATACAGTTCTCTGTTCATGTCCTTTCTTAGCAACTGCTGCACTTAGGGCAGGCGCAGCTCCATGTCCTTCTGTCTAGGGCTCTGACAGGCTCCCACCCCTGTCAGGGACCAACTACCTGAGCAAAGCTCAGCCAGCAACTGCCTAACATCCTATCCAGGCCACCAGTTTTACCTAAGTGTGAAGAGTGCCCTAATAAATAGGAGCATAGCTCCCCCTGGTAGACTGGAGTATGAAATATGTTGTATGTTTGTGGTACCTGGTAAAGAGATCTCCTTTATCGCCTCCAAATGTAACATCACTCCCCCCTTGTTGTGAATTCTGTTGTCGAACTCCCTCCTGTGGTCGTAAATGGTACTTCGGTGAGTTCTGTCCATGGACTCCCTCTGGTGGCTGTGAGTGGAGCTGCTGCTTCTGAGGTTCCTTACACAGGTGACGTGGTTTATCCTTTGGCTGGCTGCTCTATTTAACTCCACTTAGATCGTTACTCCATGCCAGCTGTCAATGTTTCTGCATTGGTTCAGTTCGCTCTTGGATCTTTCTGGTGACCTGTCTACTCCAGCAGAAGCTAAGTTCCTGATAGTATCTAATTCGTTCATTGTTTTCTTGTCCAGCTGGATATCATGATTTTGTCTTGCTAGCTGGAAGCTCTGGGATGCAGAGTGGCATCTGGGTTAGTCGGTGCGGAGGTCTTTTTGCACACTCTGCATGGTTTTTTGTAGTTTTTTGTGCTGATCGCAAAGCTACCTTTCCTATCCTCTGTCTATTTAGTAAGTCTGGCCTCCCATTGCTGAAACTTGTTTAATTTCTGCGTTTGTGACTTTCATCTTTACTCACAGTCAATATATGTGGGGGGCTGCCTTTTCCTTTGGGGAATTTCTCTGAGGCAAGGTAGGCTTTATTTTCTATCTCTAGGGCTAGCTAGCTCTTAGGCTATGATGAGGCGCCTACGTAGAGTCAGGAGCGCTCCACGGCTATTTCTAGTGTGTGTGATAGGATTAGGGATTGCGGTCAGCAGAGCTCCCACATCCCGGAGCTTGTCCTGTGTGAGTTTTAACTATCAGATCATTCCGGGTGCTCCTAACCACCAGGTCATAACAGTACAGCTGGCCCAAAGTATTAATGCATCTCAATAGAGGGATAAGAGAAGTTCTGAGACCATTATTTTTTCTTTGCACTGTGTTTTGTCTTTCTTTTCCCATAAACCTTTGGGTGGTTCAGGACACAGGTGTAGATATGGACATTCAAGGTCTGTCCTCTTGTGTGGATCATCTCACTGCAAGGGTACAAAACATTCAAGATTTTGTGGTTCAGAGTCTGATGTTAGAGCCTAGAATTCCTATTCCTGATTTATTTTCTGGGAATAGATCTAAGTTTCTGAATTTCATAAATAATTGTAAACTGTTTCTAGCTTTGAAACCCCGCTCCTCTGGTGACCCCGCTCACCAAGTAAAAATCATTATTTCTTTGTTGCGTGGTGACCCTCAAGACTGGGCATTTTCCCTTGCGCCAGGAGATCCAGCATTGCGTGATGTTGATGCGTTTTTTCTGGCGCTTGGATTGCTTTATGATGAACCAAATTCAGTGGATCAGGCAGAGAAAATCTTGCTGGCTTTGTGTCAGGGTCAGGATGAAGCGGAGGTGTACTGTCAGAAGTTTAGAAAGTGGTCTGTGCTTACTCAGTGGAATGAATGTGCCCTGGCGGCAATTTTCAGAAAGGGTCTTTCTGAAGCCCTTAAGGATGTCATGGTGGGATTTCCCACGCCTGCTGGTCTGAATGAGTCTATGTCCATGGCCATTCAGATCGATCGGCGCTTGCGTGAGCGCAAAGCTGTGCACCATTTGGCGGTGTTCTCTGAGAATAGGCCTGAGCTTATGCAGTGTGATAGGACTTTGACCAGAGCTGAACGGCAAGAACACAGACGTCGGAATGGACTGTGTTTTTACTGTGGTGAATCCACTCATGCTATCTCCGATTGTCCTAAGCGCACTAAGCGGTTCGCTAGGTCTGCCACCATTGGTACGGTACAGTCTAAATTTCTTTTGTCCGTTACTCTGATTTGCTCTCTGTCGTCATATTCTGTTATGGCATTTGTGGATTCAGGCGCTGCCCTGAATTTGATGGACTTGGAGTTTGCTAGGCGCTGTGGGTTTTTCTTGGAGCCCTTGCAGTATCCTATTCCATTGAGAGGAATTGATGCTACGCCTTTGGCCAAGAATAAACCTCAGTACTGGACGCAATTGACCATGTGCATGGCTCCTGCACATCAGGAGGATATTCGCTTTTTGGTGTTGCATAATCTGCATGATGTGGTCGTTTTGGGGTTGCCATGGCTACAGGTCCATAATCCAGTATTGGATTGGAAATCTATATCTGTGTCCAGCTGGGGTTGTCAAGGGGTACATGGTGATGTTCCATTGTTGTCAATTTCGCCTTCCACTCCTTCTGAAGTCCCTGAGTTTTTATCAGATTACCGGGATGTATTTGAGGAGCCCAAATCCGGTGCCCTACCTCCTCATAGGGATTGCGATTGTGCTATTAATTTGATTCCTGGTAGTAAGTTTCCTAAGGGCCGACTGTTTAATTTATCTGTGCCAGAGCACGCTGCTATGCGGAGTTATATAAAGGAATCCTTGGAGAAGGGTCATATTCGCCCGTTGTCGTCACCATTGGGAGCAGGGTTCTTTTTTGTGGCCAAGAAGGATGGCTCTTTATGACCTTGTATTGATTACCGCCTTCTTAATAAGATTACAGTCAAATTTCAGTATCCTTTGCCGCTGATGTCTGATTTGTTTGCTCAGATTAAGGGGGCTAGTTGGTTCACCAAGATAGATCTTCGAGGGGCGTATAATCTTGTGCGAATTAAACAGGGCGATGAATGGAAAACAGCATTTAATACGCCCGAGGGCCATTTTGAGTACCTGGTTATGCCATTCGGGCTTTCTAATGCTCCATCTGTGTTTCAGTCCTTTATGCATGACATCTTCCGAGAGTACCTGGATAGATTCATGGTTGTATATTTGGATGACATTTTGGTCTTTTCGGATGATTGGGAGTCTCATGTGAAGCAGGTCAGAATGGTGTTCCAGGTCCTTCGTGCAAATTCCTTGTTTGTGAAGGGGTCAAAGTGTCTCTTTAGAGTTCAGAAGGTTTCATTTTTGGGTTTCATTTTTTCCCCTTCTACTATCGAGATGGACCCTGTTAAAGTTCAGGCCATTTATGATTGGACTCAGCCGACATCTGTGAAGAGCCTACAGAAGTTCCTGGGCTTTGCTAATTTTTACCGTCGCTTCATCGCTAATTTTTCTAGTATTGCTAAACCGTTGACTGATTTGACCAAGAAAGGTGCTGATGTGGTCAATTGGTCCTCTGCGGCTGTAGAGGCTTTTCAGGAGTTGAAGCATCGTTTTTCTTCTGCCCCTGTGCTGTGCCAGCCAGATGTTTCGCTCCCGTTTCAGGTCGAGGTTGATGCTTCTGAGATTGGAGCAGGGGCTGTTTTGTCGCAGAGAAGTTCTGATGGCTCGGTGATGAAACCATGTGCCTTCTTTTCTAGAAAATTCTCGCCTGCTGAGCGCAATTATGATGTTGGCAATCGAGAGTTGTTGGCCATGAAGTGGGCATTCGAGGAGTGGCGACATTGGCTTGAAGGAGCTAAACATCGCGTGGTGGTCTTGACGGATCACAAGAATTTGACTTATCTCGAGTCTGCCAAACGGTTGAATCCTAGACAGGCTCAATGGTCGCTCTTTTTCTCCCGTTTTGATTTTGTGGTTTCTTACCTTCCGGGATCTAAGAATGTGAAGGCTGATGCCCTGTCGAGGAGTTTTGTGCCTGACTCTCCGGGTGTTCCGGAGCCGGCAGGTATTCTTAAAGAGGGGGTAATTTTGTCTGCCATCTCCCCTGATTTGCGGAATGTGCTGCAGAAGTTTCAGGCTGATAGACCTGACCGTTGTCCAACGGAGAAACTGTTTGTCCCTGATAGATGGACTAGTAGAGTCATCTCTGAGGTTCATTGTTCGGTGTTGGCTGGTCATCCTGGAATCTTTGGTACCAGAGATTTGGTGGCTAGATCCTTTTGGTGGCCTTCTTTGTCGCGGGATGTGCGTTCTTTTGTGCAGTCCTGTGGGACTTGTGCTCGGGCTAAGCCCTGCTGTTCTCGTGCCAGTGGGTTGCTTTTGCCCTTGCCGGTCCCGAAGAGGCCCTGGACGCATATTTCCATGGATTTTATTTCTGATCTCCCTGTTTCTCAAAGGATGTCGGTCATTTGGGTGGTTTGTGATCGCTTCTCTAAGATGGTCCATTTGGTACCCTTGTCTAAATTGCCTTCCTCCTCTGATTTGGTGCCATTGTTTTTCCAGCATGTGGTTCGTTTGCATGGCATTCCGGAGAACATCGTCTCGGACAGAGGTTCCCAGTTTGTTTCAAGGTTTTGGCGGTCCTTTTGTGCTAAGATTGGCATTGATTTGTCTTTTTCTTCGGCTTTCCATCCTCAGACTAATGGCCAAACTGAACGAACTAATCAGACTTTGGAAACATATCTGAGATGCTTTGTTTCTGCTGAACAGGATGATTGGGTGTCCTTCTTGCCTCTGGCTGAGTTTGCTCTTAATAATCGGGCCAGCTCGGCTACTTTGGTTTCTCCTTTTTTCTGCAATTCTGGTTTCCATCCTCGTTTCTCTTCAGGGCAGGTTGAGCCTTCGGACTGTCCTGGTGTGGATACTGTGGTGGCTAGGTTGCCGCAGATTTGGACTCATGTGGTGGACAATTTGACATTGTCCCAGGAGAAGGCTCAACGTTTCGCTAACCGCCGGCGCTGTGTTGGTCCCCGACTTCGGGTTGGGGATTTGGTTTGGTTGTCATCTCGTCATGTTCCTATGAAGGTTTCCTCTCCTAAGTTTAAGCCTCGTTTCATT
The DNA here is from genome assembly GCF_032444005.1 of Ranitomeya imitator. Taxonomy (NCBI): domain Eukaryota; kingdom Metazoa; phylum Chordata; class Amphibia; order Anura; family Dendrobatidae; genus Ranitomeya; species Ranitomeya imitator. The sequence continues at coordinate 447,408,903 of NC_091287.1, read as the reverse complement.
GGGCCATATAAGATTTCTGAAGTTCTTAATCCTGTGTCATTTCGTTTGGACCTTCCAGCTTCTTTTGCCATCCATAATGTGTTCCATAGGTCGTTGTTGCGGAGATACGTGGCGCATATGGTTCCCTGTTGTGAATTCTGTTGTCAAGCTCCCTCCTGTGGTCATGAATGGTACTTCGGCTGGTTCTGTCCATGGGCTTCCTCTGGTGGTTGTGAGTGGAGCTGCGGCTTCTGAGTTTCCTTCCACCGGTGACGAGGTTAATTCGTTAGCTGGCTGCTCTATTTAACTCCACTTAGATCATTGCTCCATGCCACCTGTCAATGTTCCAGTATTGGTCTAGTTCTCTCCTGGATCGTTCTTGTGACCTGTCTTCCCAGCAGAAGCTAAGTTCCTGCTTGTTTTTCTCTGGTTTGCTATTTTTCTGTCCAGCTTGCTAGTTTGATTTTTTGTCTTGCTTGCTGGAAGCTTCGTGAGTCGGTGTGGAGGGTCTTTTTGCGCCCTCTGCGTGGTCTTTTTGTAGTTTTTTGTGCTGACCGCAAAGTTACCTTTCCTATCCTCTGTCTGTTCAGTAAGTCGGGCCTCACTTTGCTAAATCTATTTCATCTCTGTGTTTGTAATTTTCATCTTTACTCACAGTCATTATATGTGGGGGGCTGCCTTTTCCTTTGGGGAATTTCTCTGAGGCAAGGTAGGCTTTATTTTTCTATCTCTAGGGCTAGCTAGTTTCTTAGGCTGTGTCGAGTTGCATAGGGAGCGTTAGGAGCAATCCACGGCTATTTCTAGTGTGTGTGATAGGATTAGGGATTGCGGTCAGCAGAGTTCCCACGTCTCAGAGTTCGTCCTATATTATTAGTAACTATCAGGTCATTCCGTGTGCTCTTAACCACCAGGTCCATTATTGTCCTTACCACCAGGTCGTAACAGTACAGGTGGCCCAAAGTATTAATGCATCTCAATAGAGCGATAAGAGAAGTTCTGAGACCATTTTTTTTTCTTTGCAGTGTGTTTTGTCTCTCTTTTCCCCTTTACCTCTGGGTGGTTCAGGATACAGGTGTAGATATGGACATTCAAGGTCTGTCCTTTTGTATGGATAATCTCACTGCAAGGGTACAAAACATTCAAGATTTTGTGGTTCAGAATCCGATGTTAAAGCCTAGGATTCCAATTCCTGATTTGTTTTTTGGGGATAGATCTAAGTTTCTGAATTTCAGAAATAATTGTAAATTGCTTCTTGCTTTGAAACCTCGCTCCTCAGGTGACCCTGTTCAACAAGTGAAAATCATTATTTCTTTGTTGCGTGGCGATCCTCAAGACTGGGCATTTTCCCTTGCGCCAGGAGATCCGGCATTGTGTGATGTTGATGCGTTTTTTCTGGCGCTCGGATTGCTTTATGATGAACCTAATTCAGTGGATCAGGCAGAGAAAATCTTGCTGGCTCTATGTCAGGGTCAGGATGAGGTAGAAATATATTGTCAGAAGTTTAGGAAGTGGTCTGTACTCACTCAGTGGAATGAATGTGCCCTGGCAGCAATTTTCAGAAAGGGTCTCTCTGAAGCCCTTAAGGATGTCATGGTGGGATTTCCCATGCCTGCTGGTCTGAATGAGTCTATGTCTTTGGCCATTCAGATCGATCGACGCTTTCGTGAGCGTAAAGCTGTGCACCATTTGGCAGTATTATCTGAGCATAGACCTGAGCCTATGCAATGTGATAGGACTTTGACCAGAGCTGAAAGGCAAGAACACAGACGTCGGAATGGGCTGTGTTTTTACTGTGGTGATTCCACTCATGCTATCTCCGATTGTCCTAAGCGCACTAAGCGTTTCGCTAGGTCTGCTACCATTGGTACGGTACAGTCGAAATTTCTTTTGTCCGTTACTCTGATTTGCTCTTTGTCATCCTATTCTGTTATGGCATTTGTGGATTCAGGCGCTGCCCTGAATTTGATGGACTTGGAGTTTGCTAGGCGCTGTGGGTTTTTCTTGGAGCCCTTGCAGTATCCTATTCCATTGAGAGGAATTGATGCTACGCCTTTGGCCAAGAATAAGCCTCAGTACTGGACCCAATTGACCATGTGCATGGCTCCTGCACATCAGGAGGATATTCGCTTTTTGGTGTTGCATAATCTGCATGATGTGGTCGTTTTGGGGTTGCCATGGCTACAGGTCCATAATCCAGTATTGGATTGGAAATCTATGTCTGTGTCCAGCTGGGGTTGTCAGGGGGTACATGGTGATGTTCCATTTTTGTCTATTTTGTCATCCACCCCTTCTGAAGTCCCGGAGTTTTTGTCAGATTACCGGGATGTATTTGATGAGCCCAAATCCAGTGCCCTACCTCCTCATAGGGATTGCGATTGTGCTATCAATTTGATTCCTGGTAGTAAGTTTCCTAAGGGCCGACTGTTCAATTTATCTGTGCCAGAGCACGCCGCTATGCAGAGTTATGTAAAGGAATCCTTGGAGAAGGGTCATATTCACCCGTCGTCGTCACCATTGGGAGCAGGGTATTTTTTTGTGGCCAAGAAGGATGGTTCTTTGAGACCTTGTATTGATTACCACCTTCTTAATAAGATCACAGTCAAATTTCAGTACCCTTTGCCGCTGCTGTCGGATTTATTTGCTCGGATTAAGGGGGCTAGTTGGTTCACCAAGATAGATCTTCGTGGTGCGTATAATCTTGTGCGTATTAAACAGAGCGATGAATGGAAAACAGCATTTAATACGCCCGAGGGCCATTTTGAGTACCTGGTTATGCCATTCGGGCTTTCCAGTGCTCCATCAGTATTTCAGTCCTTTATGCATGACATCTTCCGAGAGTACCTGGATAAATTCCTGATTGTATATTTGGATGATATTTTGGTCTTCTCGGATGATTGGGAGTCTCACGTGAGGCAGGTTAGAATCGTGTTCCAGGTCCTTCGTGCGAATTCTTTGTTTGTGAAGGGGTCAAAATGTCTCTTTGGAGTTCAGAAGGTTTCATTTTTGGGTTTCATTTTTTCCCCTTCTACTATCGAGATGGATCCTGTTAAAGTCCAGGCCATTTATGATTGGACTCAGCCGACATCTGTGAAGAGTCTGCAAAAGTTCCTGGGCTTTGCTAATTTTTATTGTCGCTTCATCAGTAATTTTTCTAGTGTTGCTAAACCGTTGACTGATTTGACCAAGAAGGGTGCTGATGTGGTCAATTGGTCTTCTGCGGCTGTGGAAGCTTTTCAGGAGTTGAAGCGTCGTTTTTCTTCTGCCCCTGTGTTGTGCCAGCCAGATGTTTCACTTCCGTTTCAGGTCGAGGTTGATGCTTCTGAGATTGGAGCAGGGGCTGTTTTGTCGCAAAGAAGTTCTGATGGCTCGGTGATGAAACCATGTGCCTTCTTTTCTAGAAAGTTTTCGCCTGCTGAGCGCAATTATGATGTTGGCAATCGAGCGTTGTTGGCCATGAAGTGGGCATTCGAGGAGTGGCGTCATTGGCTTGAAGGAGCCAAGCATCGCGTGGTGTTCTTGACGGATCACAAGAATTTGACTTATCTCGAGTCTGCCAAATGGTTGAATCCTAGACAGGCTCGTTGGTCGCTATTTTTCTCCCGTTTTGATTTTGTGGTTTCGTACCTTCCAGGCTCTAAGAATGTGAAGGCTGATGCCCTGTCAAGGAGTTTTGTGCCCGACTCTCCGGGTGTTCCTGAGCCGGCGGGTATTCTCAAAGAGGTAGTAATTTTGTCTGCCATTTCCCCTGATTTGCGGCGGGTGCTGCAAGAATTTCAGGCTGATAGACCTGACCGTTGCCCAGCGGAGAAACTGTTTGTCCCTGATAAATGGACTAGTAGAGTTATCTCTGAGGTTCATTGTTCGGTGTTGGCTGGTCATCCTGGAATCTTTGGTACCAGAGATTTGGTGGCTAGATCCTTTTGGTGGCCATCTTTGTCGCGGGATGTGCGTTTTTTTGTGCAGTCCTGTGCGACTTGTGCTCGGGCTAAGCCCTGCTCTTCTCATGCCAGTGGGTTGCTTTTGCCCTTGCCGGTCCCGAAGAGGCCCTGGACGCATATCTCTATGGATTTTATTTCGGATTTCCCTGTCTCTCAAAAGATGTCTGTCATTTGGGTGGTTTGTGATCGCTTCTCTAAGATGGTCCATTTGGTACCCTTGTCTAAACTGCCTTCCTCCTCTGATTTGGTGCCATTGTTTTTCCAGCATGTGGTTCGTTTACATGGCATTCCGGAAAACATCGTTTCGGACAGAGGTTCCCAGTTTGTTTCGAGGTTTTGGCGAGCCTTTTGTGCTAGGATGGGCATTGATTTGTATTTTTCCTCGGCTTTCCATCCTCAGACAAATGGCAAAACTGAACGAACTAATCAGACTTTGGAAACATCTGAGATGCTTTGTTTCTGCTGATCAGGATGATTGGGTGTCCTTTTTGCCTTTGACTGAGTTCGCCCTTAATAATCGGGCCAGCTCGGCTACTTTGGTTTCGCCGTTTTTCTGCAATTCTGGTTTCCATCCTCGTTTCTCTTCAGGGCAGGTTGAGTCTTCGGACTGTCCTGGTGTAGATACTGTGGTGGATAGGTTGCAGCAGATTTGGACTCATGTGGTGGACAATTTGACATTGTCCCAGGAGAAGGCTCAACGTTTCGCTAACCGCCGGCGCTGTGTGGGTCCCCGACTTCGTGTTGGAGATTTGGTTTGGTTGTCATCTCGTTATGTTCCTATGAAGGTTTCCTCTCCTAAGTTTAAGCCTCGTTTCATTGGTCCGTATAAGATTTCTGAGGTTCTCAATCCCGTGTCGTTTCGTTTGACCCTTCCAGCTTCTTTTGCCATCCATAATGTATTCCATAGGTCATTGTTGCGGAGATACGTGGCGCCTGTGGTTCCATCCGTTGATCCTCCTGCCCCGGTGTTGGTTGAGGGGGAGTTGGAGTATGTGGTGGAGAAGATTTTGGATTCTCGTATTTCGAGACGGAAACTCCAGTACCTGGTCAAGTGGAAGGGTTATGGTCAGGAAGATAATTCCTGGGTCTTTGCCTCCGATGTTCATGCTGCCGATCTGGTTCGTGCCTTTCATTTGGCTCGTCCTGGTCGGCCTGGGGGCTTTGGTGAGGGTTCGGTGACCCCTCCCCAAGGGGGGGTACTGTTGTGAATTCTGTTGTCAAGCTCCCTCCTGTGGTCATGAATGGTACTTCGGCTGGTTCTGTCCATGGGCTTCCTCTGGTGGTTGTGAGTGGAGCTGCGGCTTCTGAGTTTCCTTCCACAGGTGACGAGGTTAATTCGTTAGCTGGCTGCTCTATTTAACTCCACTTAGATCATTGCTCCATGCCACCTGTCAATATTCCAGTATTGGTCTAGTTCTCTCCTGGATCGTTCTTGTGACCTGTCTTCCCAGCAGAAGCTAAGTTCCTGCTTGTTTTTCTCTGGTTTGCTATTTTTCTGTCCAGCTTGCTATTTTGATTTTTTGTCTTGCTTGCTGGAAGCTCTGGTACGCAGAGGGAGCGCCTCCGCACCGTGAGTCGGTGCGAAGGGTCTTTTTGCGCCCTCTGCGTGGTCTTTTTGTAGTTTTTTGTGCTGACTGCAAAGTTACCTTTCCTATCCTCTGTCTGTTCAGTAAGTCGGGGCTCACTTTGCTAAATCTATTTCATCTCTGTGTTTGTAATTTTCATCTTTACTCACAGTCATTATATGTGGGGGGCTGCCTTTTCCTTTGGGGAATTTCTCTGAGGCAAGGTAGGCTTTATTTTTCTATCTCTAGGGCTAGCTAGTTTCTTAGGCTGTGTCGAGTTGCATAGGGAGCGTTAGGAGCAATCCACGGCTATTTCTAGTGTGTGTGATAGGATTAGGGATTGCGGTCAGCAGAGTTCCCACGTCTCAGAGCTCGTCCTATATTATTAGTAACTATCAGGTCATTCCGTGTGCTCTTAACCACCAGGTCCATTATTGTCCTTACCACCAGGTCATAACAGTTCCCTCCATTGATCCTCCTGCCCCGGTGTTGGTCGAGGGGGAGTTGGAGTATGTGGTGGAGAAGATTTTGGATTCTCGTGTTTCAAGACGGAAACTCCAGTACCTGGTCAAGTGGAAGGGTTATGGTCAGGAAGATAATTCCTGGGTTTTTGCCTCTGATGTTCATGCTGCCGATCTAGTTCATGCCTTTCATTTGGCTCATCCTGATCGGCCTGGGGGCTCTGGTGAGGGTTCGGTGACCCCTCCTCAAGGGGGGGGGTACTGTTGTGAATTCTGTTGTCGAACTCCCTCCTGTGGTCATGAATGGTACTTCGGTGAGTTCTGACCATGTACTCCCTCTGGTGGCTGTGAGTGGAGCTGCTGCTTCTGAGGTTCCTTACACAGGTGACGTGGTTTATCCTTTGGCTGGCTGCTCTATTTAACTCCACTTAGATCGTTACTCCATGCCAGCTGTCAATGTTTCTGCATTGGTTCAGTTCGCTCTTGGATCTTTCTGGTGACCTGTCTACTCCAGCAGTAGCCAAGTTCCTGATAGTATCTAATTCGTTCATTGTTTTCTTGTCCAGCTGGATATCATGATTTTGTCTTGCTAGCTGGAAGCTCTGGGTTAGTCGGTGCAGAGGTCTTTTTGCACATTCTGTGTGGTTTTTTGTAGTTTTTTGTGCTGATCGCAAAGCTACCTTTCCTATCTTCTGTCTATTTAGTAAGTCTGGCCTCCCTTTGCTGAAACTTGTTTCATTTCTGCGTTTGTGACTTTCATCTTTACTCACAGTCAATATATGTGGGGGGCTGCCTTTTCCTTTGGGGAATTTCTCTGAGGCAAGGTAGGCTTTATTTTCTATCTCTAGGGCTAGCTAGCTCTTAGGCTGTGACGAGGCGTGTAGGTAGAGTCAGGAGCGCTCCACGGCTATTTCTAGTGTGTGTGATAGGATTAGGGATTGCGGTCAGCAGAGCTCCCACATCCCAGAGCTTGTCCTGTGTGAGTTTTAACTATCAGGTCATTCCGGGTGCTCCTAACCACCAGGTCATAACACCCCTAGAGGAGAATGATATTACTGCAACGACCAGGACCCTGGGGCGCTGCACAAGTACAAACAAAATGGGAATGTCCAGCCATCATATCGTTCAGGAAGGAGATGGGTGCAGTGTCTCAGAGATGAACGTTCTTTGGGCTGATGTGCATACCAACCCAAGGATAAAGGGAAGAGACCTTGTGAAGATAATGGCAGAAGCTGGTAAGATTGTGTCAATATCCACAGTGAAACGAGTACTGTATCAACATGGGCTCAAAGGTCACTCTGCCAGGGAGAAGCAATTACTCCAAAAGAAACATAAAAGGCCAGATTAATGTTTGCAAATGCACACAGGAATAAAGACCTAATTTTTTTAAACATGTCCCGTGGTCTGATTAAACTAAAATTGAACTTTTTGGGCATAATGACCATCGCTACATTTTGGAGGAAAAAAAGAGAAGCTTGGAAGCCTAAAAACACCATCCCAACTGTGAAACACGGGGTTGGCAGCATCAAGTTGTAGGGTTGTTTTGCTGAAGGAGGGACAGGCGCACTTCACAAATAGATGGCATCATGAGAAAAGAAGATTATGTGGCAATACTGAAGCAACATCTCAAGACATCAACCAGGAAGTTAAAGCTTGTGCGGAAATGGGTCTTCCAAATGGACAATGATCCGAAGCATGTTGCCAAAAAGGTAACAAAGTGGCTTACAGATAACAAAGTCAAAGTCAAGGATTCGGATTCCTGGACCACGGTGTGAATTACTGGTACGATGGACTCCTCGCCAGAGATGGACTACACCTCAACAAACCTGGGAAACACACATTTGCCAGAAGACTCGCTACACTCATCAGGAGGGCGTTAAACTAGAAGAAGAGGGGACGGGAAGAAAAACATTAGACTTGAACAAAGAAGACCCAGGAAAACATACTCAGATGGGAGGTAAGAACATTTCTAAAGCAATCCACAGCGAGGAGATTGGAACAAAACAAAATCCTCTAAACTGCATGCTCGCAAACGCCAGAAGCCTGACAAACAAGATGGAAGAACTAGAAGCAGAAATATCTACAGGTAACTTTGACATAGTGGGAATAACCGAGACATGGTTAGATGAAAGCTATGACTGGGCAGTTAACTTACAGGGTTACAGTCTGTTTAGAAAGGATCGTAAAAATCGGAGAGGAGGAGGGGTTTGTCTCTATGTAAAGTCTTGTCTAAAGTCCACTTTAAGGGAGGATATTAGCGAAGGAAATGAGGATGTCGAGTCCATATGGGTCAAAATTCATGGAGGGAAAAATGGTAACAAAATTCTCATTGGGGTCTGTTACAAACCCCCAAATATAACAGAAACCATGGAAAGTCTACTTCTAAAGCAGATAGATGAAGCTGCAACCCATAATGAGGTCCTGGTTATGGGGGACTTTAACTACCCGGATATTAACTGGGAAAGTGAAACCTGTGAAACCCATAAAGGCAACAGGTTTCTGCTAATAACCAAGAAAAATTATCTTTCACAATTGGTGCAGAATCCAACCAGAGGAGCAGCACTTTTAGACCTAATACTATCTAATAGACCTGACAGAATAACAAATCTGCAGGTGGTTGGGCATCTAGGAAATAGCGACCACAATATTGTACAGTTTCACCTGTCTTTCACTAGGGGGACTTGTCAGGGAGTCACAAAAACACTGAACTTTAGGAAGGCAAAGTTTGACCAGCTTAGAGATGCCCTTAATCTGGTAGACTGGGACAATATCCTCAGAAATAAGAATACAGATAATAAATGGGAAATATTTAAGAACATCCTAAATAGGCAGTGTAAGCGGTTTATACCTTGTGGGAATAAAAGGACTAGAAATAGGAAAAACCCAATGTGGCTAAACAAAGAAGTAAGACAGGCAATTAACAGTAAAAAGAAAGCATTTGCACTACTAAAGCAGGATGGCACCATTGAAGCTCTAAAAAACTATAGGGAGAAAAATACTTTATCTAAAAAACTAATTAAAGCTGCCAAAAAGGAAACAGAGAAGCACATTGCTAAGGAGAGTAAAACTAATCCCAAACTGTTCTTCAACTATATCAATAGTAAAAGAATAAAAACTGAAAATGTAGGCCCCTTAAAAAATAGTGAGGAAAGAATGGTTGTAGATGACGAGGAAAAAGTTAACATATTAAACACCTTCTTCTCCACGGTATTCACGGTGGAAAATGAAATGCTAGGTGAAATCCCAAGAAACAATGAAAACCCTATATTAAGGGTCACCAATCTAACCCAAGAAGAGGTGCGAAATCGGCTAAATAAGATTAAAATAGATAAATCTCCGGGTCCGGATGGCATACACCCACGAGTACTAAGGGAACTAAGTAATGTAATAGATAAACCATTATTTCTTATTTTTAGGGACTCTATAGCGACAGGATCTGTTCCGCAGGACTGGTGCATAGCAAATGTGGTGCCAATATTCAAAAAGGGCTCTAAAAGTGAACCTGGAAATTATAGGCCAGTAAGTCTAACCTCTATTGTTGGTAAAATATTTGAAGGGTTTCTGAGGGATGTTATTCTGGATTATCTCAATGAGAATAACTGTTTAACTCCATATCAGCATGGGTTTATGAGAAATCGCTCCTGTCAAACCAATCTAATCAGTTTTTATGAAGAGGTAAGCTATAGGCTGGACCACGGTGAGTAATTGGACGTGGTATATCTCGATTTTTCCAAAGCGTTTGATACCGTGCCGCACAAGAGGTTGGTACACAAAATGATAATGCTTGGTCTGGGGGAAAATGTGTGTAAATGGGTTAGTAACTGGCTTAGTGATAGAAAGCAGAGGGTGGTTATAAATGGTATAGTCTCTAACTGGGTCGCTGTGACCAGTGGGGTACCGCAGGGGTCAGTATTGGGACCTGTTCTCTTCAACATATTCATTAATGATCTGGTAGAAGGTTTACACAGTAAAATATCGATATTTGCAGATGATACAAAACTATGTAAAGCAGTTAATACAAGAGAAGATAGTATTCTGCTACAGATGGATCTGGATAAGTTGGAAACTTGGGCTGAAAGGTGGCAGATGAGGTTTAACAATGATAAATGTAAGGTTATACACATGGGAAGAAGGAATCAATATCACCATTACACACTGAATGGGAAACCACTGGGTAAATCTGACAGGGAGAAGGACTTGGGGATCCTAGTTAATGATAAACTTACCTGGAGCAGCCAGTGCCAGGCAGCGGCTGCCAAGGCAAACAGGATCATGGGGTGCATTAAAAGAGGTCTGGATACACATGATGAGAGCATTATACTGCCTCTGTACAAATCCCTAGTTAGACCGCACATGGAGTACTGTGTCCAGTTTTGGGCACCGGTGCTCATGAAGGATATAATGGAACTAGAGAGAGTACAAAGGAGGGCAACAAAATTAATAAAGGGGATGGGAGAACTACAATACCCAGATAGATTAGCGAAATTAGGATTATTTAGTCTAGAAAAAAGACGACTGAGGGGCGATCTAATAACCATGTATAAGTATATAAGGGGACAATACAAATATCTCGCTGAGGATCTGTTTATACCAAGGAAGGTGACGGGCACAAGGGGGCATTCTTTGCGTCTGGAGGAGAGAAGGTTTTTCCACCAACATAGAAGAGGATTCTTTACTGTTAGGGCAGTGAGAATCTGGAATTGCTTGCCTGAGGAGGTGGTGATGGCGAACTCAGTCGAGGGGTTCAAGAGAGGCCTGGATGTCTTCCTGGAGCAGAACAATATTGTATCATACAATTATTAGGTTCTGTAGAAGGACGTAGATCTGGGGATTTATTATGATGGAATATAGGCTGAACTGGATGGACAAATGTCTTTTTTCGGCCTTACTATGTTACTATGTTACTATGTTTTGGAGTGGCCATCACAAAGCCCTGATCTCAATGCTATTGAAACTTTTTGGGCAAAGCTGAAAATGCAGGTGCAAGCAAGGCGACCTACAAACCTGGATCAGTTACACCAGTTTTGTCAGGAGAAATGGGCACCAATTCCAACCAACTATTGTGAGAAGCTAGTGGAAGGAAAAGCCAAACGATTGACCCAAGTCATTCAGTCTAAGGGCAATGGTACTGTACCAAATACCAATGAAATGTATGTAAACTTTATACTACGTGGCTAGGCAATATACTATGTGAGAAGCTAGTGGAAGGAAAAGCCAAACGATTGACCCAAGTCATTCAGTCTAAGGGCAATGGTACTGTACCAAATACCAATGAAATGTATGTAAACTTTATACTACGTGGCTTGGCAATATACTATGTTACTGGGCAATATACTACGTCGCTGGGCAATATACTACGTGACTGGGCAATATACTATGTTACTGGGCAATATACTATGTGGCTGGACAATATACTACGTGACTGGGCAGTATACTACGTGACTGGGCAATATACTGCGTGACTGGGCAGTATACTATGTGACTGGGCAATATACTACGTGACTGGGCAATATACTACGTGATTGGGCAATATACTACGTGGCTGGGCAATATACTACATACTACATGACTGGGCAATATACTACGTGGCTGGGCAATATACTACCTCACTGGGCAATATACGACGTAGCTGGCCAATATACTACGTCACTGGGCAATATACTACGTCACTGGACAATATACTACGTAGCTGGGCAATATACTACGTAGCTGGGCAATATACTACGTGGCTGGGCAATATACTACGTGAATGGGCAATTTACTACGTGACTGGGCAATATACTACATGGCTGGGCAATATACTACGTGGCTGGGCAATATACTACGTGGCTGTGCTGTATACTACGTGGACATGCTTATTCTAGAAAAACCGATGCGTTAGAATCGGGCCACCATCTAGTTATTAATAATTATGGTAATCCTAATTGACCTAAAACTGGAAATATTTATTCTGATTTCATGTCAGATATTTAGAAAAACATGCATATGTGTTTTTTATATACAGTAGTATATGTAAACTTCTGGTCTCAACTGTATGTCTATAAGACATTTTTAATAATTTTGATGTGCTGGAGTTCCTCACCACTGAACTGTAGTTTGTGATGGGCAAGCTAGTCCTGTTTAGCCCTGTGCAATGCTGAATATGTTTCAATTTGAATGATACTCTTCTGAAATGGGTGATTTGATCAATCTCTGATTTTTAATCATGTAATCACACCATCAACAAAAGAAGAATAAAATACAAAACCTAGAACTACCTGTTTGCATGGTCAAGGACAAACGTATTGTCACGACTCAGCTGTCGGGTGACCCAGGACCAGGGGCTCCTTCCCTGTCCCTAACACTTTTGGGAGCCCTAGATCACCCTATTGCGTGGGATGCTTCTGAAGGTGAAGATGCTTTGACCTCCACCCTTGCCTTATCTCCTGAATCAGCCCTCCGTCTGTTCTCTTCCCACACCCAGGGAAGAGGGGCGCTACTGTGCAGGGCAGTACACCAACCCGACAAACAAGGCCATGCAAACAAGGGTAGCTGAAAATACCAGGCATACAAACATTCACTCACAGATAAGAGGGGAGTGCACTGGGGAGTGGAGGACAAGGAAAAAAACAAAGTAAGAGGAGGGAAGGGAATTATCACACTTACAAACCCACGCAACAGTCACAGATAACTCCTCCAAAGCTTCTTCTCATATAACCAATAAAACACATCTCCTCCAAGCTATGCAGCATAAGCTAGCTCTGACATGAGTTTCAATGAGGACCCAGATTATTAAGGTGATGGGAGTGGCAAACCGAGCTCAGCTGGGAGCTCAGACTATCAGAGCTCCCAACATGGCCGATTAATCCCTGTTCTGCCAAAAGAAATTAACACTATTTTAAAAGAAGGTGAAGTGCTTCTTTTCAGTGCAGGAGTAGGAGCAATCAGACGCTGCGGTCTTCTGGCTCCTCTCTGTTGTGATAATCCCGTGACACGTATATTACCTCCTTACAATTAACAATAGAACTTATAATACTGCTTTACAATGACCATATGGTGGTCACATGACACCAGTTCTTCTAAGCAGGAAATCTGTAGACAATTATCACACTGCAAACCACACAAGAGAATATAATACTGTCTAGACACACAGGCAGAATACATAATAATTACGATAGATCACGATTATAAAATCGATCGGGTCTGACACCTGGCACTTCCACAGATATGCTGTTTTCAGCTCTCGTTGTTGTAATAGTATGCAGGTACTGAGTATGTCACCACGGAACAGACAGACCAACAGATGAGGGGTTTAATAACAGGAATAAGGTTCTCCTCGCAGGGAGGAAGCAATGGAAAATAACTAGCAATAAAATAGTGCAAAAATATGGGAGTCAAACAGTGTAACAGAATTAAGCAGGATTTTCTTGAGAAAAGAACACTTATCAGTCTGATGAGGACTTGCTTGAAGGGTCGTCTTCTCCAACGTAGGTGCCAAGAAACAGCGGCACTTGTCGTCCCTCTGTTGTCCGTGGGCTGAGTAGTCTCTAGGAGCCCGCTGCCTGGAGTTTCGGGAGTTAATGTGATATACACAGGCTCTGAGTTTTTAGCTTTTACAGCACAGCAGGAATCAGGGGCTCTGCACTGTTAAGTCTCTCACCAGGAATCACAGTCTCTGTACTGATACCGCGGGTACCAGGGGGTCGCAGTCTCTACACGGGCCAATGTCTCTGCACGGGTCTCAAAGCACCCCTCACCAGTCACAGCAGAGTCCGCTTTCACGTACTCACAAGATGCAGTCTTTCTGGGCAATCTCCCTGTACTTGTCCTGTGACCGGGAGCTCTCTCTCTCTCCCGGAGCGCAGCTGCACCCTGCTCTGACCGCTGCTCACGCTGCTCTGTCCCTTGCGTGCGTGCCTTTCCCGCTCTCTGCCTGGCTTTCTTCCTGTCCCAGTCTCTAAGTCTGCTCCCTCAGGAACCTGCAGCACAGCTCAATGGTTCCAGGCACAGAGCCGAGAAGGTAACCACCCCCAGACTCTCCTTGTGCTTCACCTCCTTACACTGTGGCCAGATATATAGAGTGAATACAGTCGAACAGCACAGCACCATTCACTATGCAGTAGTTTTTCTTGGGTACTGCAGCTAAACTCACCTTCACTTCAATATGATCTTAGCAGCAGAATCTGAGAAATGTCACTAAACAAGTGTAGAACTGTGATGTTGTGGATCAGTACATGTTGTACATCCATCTGCAGTAAGAGCTTAAAGCAACTGATCTGTAAAGATGCATGGTGTTGGACCCCCACCGATCTATTATGGATGACCTATATCCCAAATATAAACTATCAGCATAAGTCCTGGAGATCCATGACTAGTCTGTGCCTCTCAGTCCGTACATCTGTTTCACAAATATTTGAATTCACCGCTCATACTCCCGTGCGAGAAACTCGGATGAGTTTTGCACGTCAATACCTGGCACTGCACCTGGAACTCAGGAGCGGAGCGTGCGGCCGCATAGCAATACATGAAGCTGAACGCTCCCCTCCTGAGTGCCGGGTGCAGGGCCGGGTATTAACGTGCCAGACTCATCCGAGTTTCTCGCAAGTGAGTATGAGCCCATATATAGATATACAGAGAGAGAGATTAGATAGATATATAGACAAAGAGACAGAAACAAAAAAAAATATATATATATATATATATATAAATATGTGAGTGTGACATAAAACAAGTGCTTTGTGTGTGCAATTTACTGTACTTTTTTTTTAATAAATTCCTTTTGGAAAAAAAGGCATGGGATCCCCCTTGCCCTTTAAAAAAACAGCAATTCATCTTCCATGTACAGTAAATTCACAGCATGACCTGACAAAATATATAATAGAATAGATATATACACATAGAATAGATATAAAGATGTCAGGCAAATAAAAATAGCACAGTGCGTCAGTAGCTTACTGTACATGTATTTTATTACTGAATAAATTATTTTCTGAAAAAAATTCACTGGAAAGCTGCATGGGCATTACACCCCTCCCAGGCTATAAAATCTGTCCGCTTTTCCTCTCCTGGTTAATAAAATGTCGGGGAACCCCACGGCATTTTTTTCAAAGTATGTCATGGCGAAAGTTGCAATGTAGCCCTAGCAAACTATTACCTCTGTGCCGTATCAACACTGCAATGCAATTCATAAACAGCATTTTATTATGAGCAAATCGCTTCACTAAATATAGCTTCACATTTGTCTCTCCATCTCAACAACTACACTGCATGCCCAGTTGGTTTAAGATTAATATAGGCTGTAGCATATAACAAAAGATTAATGTTTGAGATTCTGAACATGGATATTGTGCTAAGAGGTCAGAAACTTAGTCCAACTTTTAAGTATCAAACACTACACAAAAAATACATTGTGCACACAGAAAAAACAGCATACGCATTAGAAAATTGTCACACACATCAAGCAAACACAAACCCAGAGTGTACATCACACAAGCACATTGCGCATATAAAACATCACACAAGCACCATGCACATGTTATATATGTCACACATGCACACACTGCACAAATACCATGCACATATCACGCACATCACACAAGCACAGCGCACACATCACACACATCACACAAGCACAGCGCACACATTGCACAAACACCATGTACATATCACACACTTCACACAAGCACCATGTTCATATCACACAAATACCAAATACACATGACACAAGTCACACAAACACCATGCACACATAACAAATGTCGCACAAGCTGTATATACATGTCAAACACGTGTGTGTTTTTGAAGTGCAGTGTACACAATTACAGGATATATGCAACATACACACATTATAATCATGACAGTAAACTGTCAGTCACATTGTTGATTGCTTACCTCATCCAATGCTGTCTACAAAATGGATCCTTCAACTGGATTAGTCTGCCCCAAATGTTAAGGCTGACCCCCAATGCTGCTAAGTAACGTTCCCATATAATGAATTACGAGAAGCTAGTGTCACGACTCCGTTGTTGGGTGCCCCGGGACTTGGGGCTCCTTCCCTATCCTTAACACTAGGGGGCGCCCTACCTCGCCCTGTTCTCAGGGTTACTTCTGAAGGCGAAGATGCCAGCGCCAAGTACTTAGTGTTATCCCCTGAATCTGCCCTCTGTCTGTACCCTCCCCCACCTGGGGAAGAGGAGAATAGTTGTGCACCGTAGCACACCAACCAGACAAACACAGTAACACAAACAGGGGAAACGAAAAATACCAAACATACAAATATACACACACATATAACAGAGGAATGCACTGGGAAGTGGAGGATGGAGTAAAACCAAAGTAGGAGAAGGAAAGAGAATTATTACACTTACTGAACCAAGCAACAGTCACAGATAAACTTCTCATATAACCACAAAACTACTATCCTCCGAGCCATAACCTAGCTCTGACGATGTGTGTCAATCAGGACCCAGATTATATAGGGGATAGGAGTGGCTAACAGTGATCAGCTGAGAGCCCCAGCTCCCAGAGCTCCCAACATGGCCAATTAACCCCTGTATTCCCAAAAGAAATTTACACTGTTTAAAAAAGAAGGTGAAGTGCTTCTTTTCTGTGCAGGAGTAGGAGCAATCAGATGCTACGGTCTTCTGGCTCTTGTATGTCGCGGTAACCCGTGACAGCTTTTCTCTCTGAAAATGTTTTTGTAAAAGCCCCCTTTGTCACTCCTACACCACACAAGGTGTTACTGTGCAGACGTTCTTTAAGTCTGGAGACTCCTTACCATACACAGCCACAGAGCAAACTGCAGAGTCTCCTATGTCACTAAAGACAGGCCATGCACTGCAAGAGAGGAAGAGCCTGGAGAGTGAAGCAGCACATTTCTGCCCCAAAAAACATCCTGCCAGACATTGTATCAAAGAGTGATGTTGTGCTTACTGCAGGAGCTGACACGCAAAAAACTGAAGGAGCCAGAAGAGGTGGAAGCGGGTGTCCCACTGTTATTTTTGGCAGCGCAGCTGTGGTCAGACGTAGTTGGGGCTACGTCTGACCACACACACGGACCCATCTAGGTGAGATATTTTTACACTTGACTGGCACACATTTCACGGAGTCTGGGTCACTTAATTTTGGGCCACATTTGTGGTGATCTATGTGGGTTCCCCCTGGATCTTTCCTTTTTGACTAGTGAATGATGTTGCTAGTTGCTGCTATATGTAACACCTGATATATAGGGTCCTGTGTATATTACTTTTGTGGTTGGTTCTTGTTTGTGTCCTTCACAATTTGTAGATTGTTGTCCAGAAGATATATATAATCTTTTATACTATTTTGTATTTTAGTGTATGTTATATTTTTTAGATTTATTATTAATAAATATTAGATTTTATTTACGGCTGGTTTGGTACTCCCTTTTTCTTTCTGTCTATACTCACCTGGAACTTGCCTGGTTGGACAGATGGCCAGTCCGAGCCTGGTCATCAGGACATAATAAAATCTGAATGTTCATCCACCTTTCATCTAATGTGCATTGGCACCTTCAAGCTCATTAAACAAACCAAAACACAGACAATCTGGAAGGAGTGAGAACAACCAGTCTCTGTCACCGCATCCACTACAAATTTAGGTTAAAGACCTATAACTCTGTCCTTCACCTCGCCAAACAGACCTACTACACGACCCTGATCTCACTATCCAACAACCTCAAGAAACGTTTTGACACCTTTCACTCCCTCCTTAGGCCCAAAGCACAAACCCATATCATACACATTTGTGCTGATGACCTGGCCTCCCACTTTATAGAGGAAATAGACAATATCCATCAGGAAATCCGCTCCCAGCCACCAAATGCAGTGACTCCCATCCCTTCCTGCTTTGCCCCTGGCTCACTCTCCACATTCGATCCCATCACAGAAGAAGAAGTCTCCAAGCTCCTCTCTTCTTCTCTTCTGACTACATGCACTACTGACCCCATTCCCTCTCATCTCCTCCAGTCTCTCTCTCCAGTCATCACAACTCACCTAACTACAATCTTTAATCTCTCCCTCTCCTCAGGCATTTTCCTATCCTCCTTCAAACACTATATCATTACTCCACTATTAAAGAAACCTGCCCTTGATCCATCCTGCACAAATAACTACAGACCGGTCTCCAACCTACCATTCATCTCTAAACTCTTGGAGCGACTAGTCTACTCCCGCCTTACCCCTTAACTCTCTATTCACTCCCTCCTAGACCCTTCACAGTCCGGCTTCTGCCCCCTACATTCAATAGAAACTGCACTCATCAAACTGACCAACAACCTTCTGACAGCAAAATGTAATGGTGACCACTCTCTGCTCATTCTTCTCGACCTTTCAACACTGTTGAGCACCTTCTCCTCCTCTCTAGGCTCCAGTCACTAGGCATTAAGGACACTGCTCTCTCCTGGATCTCTTCCTAGCTTTCTGACTGCTCCTTCAGTGTTCAGTTCGCTGGCTCCACTTCGTCTCCTCTTCCTCTCACTGTCGGGGTACCTCAGGGCTCAGTCCTTGGCCCCCTTCTCTTCTCGCTCTACATGGCCCCAATTGGACAGACCATCTGCAGATTTGGCTTTCAGTACCATCTTTATGCCGATGACACACAACTAAACACGTCATCCCCTGACCTTACCCCCACTGTACTACAGAACGCCAGTGACTGTCTGTCCGCAGTCTCCAATATCATGTCCGCTCTCTATCTGAAACTCAACCTCTCCAAAACTGAACTTCTTCTGCTCCCGCCATCTACCATCCTCCCTAAATCTGACATCTCCCTTTCCGTGGGTGGCACCATAATAACACCCCGGCAGCAGGCGAGCTGCCTGGGTGTTGTGTTTGATTCCGATCTCTCCTTCACATCCCATATACAATATCTTGCCCGCTCTTGCTGCTAACACCTAAAGAACATCTCTAGAATCCGCCCTTTTCTCACCATGGAAATAACAAAAAGCATCACTATTTTCCTGATCCACCTCCGCCTGGATTACTGCAATGATCTATTAATTGCCCCCCCTTACTTGACTTTCCCCTCTCCAATCTATCCTTAATGCAGCAGCCAGGGTTGTCCATCTAGAAAATTGGTACTCGGACGCGTCCCCCAGGTTCCTGGTCGTTGCAGTAATATAATTCTCCTCTAGGGGGAGTGGTTTTATGTTTGGAGGCAAAGGAAAGACAACTGAATCCAGATATCACAAACATGCAACACATTTCGCAGTCCAGACTGCCTCCTTCTGAGGCACAGGATCCCGGTAGCCGGAACACCGAGGGAGCAACAGTCCTTTATGCCTTGGTCCAGAGACCCGCAGGACAGCTAATTTCACGTTACTGATCCGCCCTGACACCCAGCAGGCAAGGTGGCACCGCTTTGAGGCTGGGGCATGATAGAGTCCCTGTAAAACGCCTCAAGCCACCGGTCATACGGGTTTGTCCTAACCATCTGGGGGACACAGAGAGAGAGATAACATTGACAACAGCTACAACATCTGTGAGGACCTTATGAGAGGCTTAGCAGTAAGGCACTACAACACCAAGGCGCTAGAGGAAGGCTACTGATTTCTACCTGGATAAGGGGACTCTTGATTTGCCTCCAAACTGGCCGGACTCTCCCTGCCCTGCGATCTGTGCTCTGGACTGTGGATGCTGAAGCCTTCAGTAAAAGGTAAAGAGACTGCAACCTTGTGTCCTCTTTCTTCACTGCGCCTCACATCATCCACCATCTACACACTGGGAAGCCCTGGGGTGTCATGATCCCAATGGCAGGGGATCACAAAAGGACAAGCACAAAAACAAAACAAGCTCTAGGGTGATGGAACCTGAGCTGACCGCGATCCTGAACCTAAACACACAACTAGCAGTAGCCGGGGAACGTGCCTACGATGATTCCTAGACGTCTCGCGCCAGCCGAAGGATTAACTTCCCCTATCAGAAGAAACACAGACCTCACTTGCCTCCAGAGAAACACCCCACAGAAATAGCAGCCCCCCACATGTAATAACGGTGAAATGAGAGGAAAGCACATACGTAGTTATGAAAATAGAATCAGCAAAAATGAGGCCCGCTAAAGCTAGATAGCAGAGGATACAAAAGTGAACTGCGCGGTCAGCGAAAAACCCTTCAAAAAACCATCCTGAAATTACTTGAACTCATGTGCCAACTCATGGAACATGAGGAGTAATTTCAGCCCACTAGAGCAACCAGCAGCAAGGAATCACATATCTGCAAGCTGGACTAAGACAAAAATTAAGCAAAACGTGGAACAGGAAAATCAAAACTTAGCTTGTCCTGAAGATAACAGACGCAGGGAGCAGAGGTAAAAAGACACGCTGAATACATTGATAGCCGGCAAGGAAATGACAAAAAAGCCAGGTTAAATAGGAAGCTCCCATAACCTGATGGAACAGGTGGACACCAGAGACCGCAGAGAACACAAGTCACCCAGTACCATCAGTAACCACCAGAGGGAGCCCAAAAACAGAACTCACAACAGTACCCCCCCCCTTGAGGAGGGGTCACCGAACCCTCACGGGAACCACCAGGGCAACCAGGATGAGCCCTATGAAAAGCACGGACCAAATTGGCAGCATGAACATCAGAGGCAATCACCCAAGAATTATCCTCCTGACCATAACCCTTCCACTTGACCAAATACTGGAGTTTCCGTCTGGAAACACGAGAATCCAAGAT
Source organism: Ranitomeya imitator (assembly GCF_032444005.1). Lineage (NCBI taxonomy): Eukaryota > Metazoa > Chordata > Amphibia > Anura > Dendrobatidae > Ranitomeya > Ranitomeya imitator. The sequence goes on along the minus strand of NC_091287.1, from coordinate 447,388,285 downwards.
CTTCTCCACAACATACTCCAATTCACCCTCCACCAGCACCGGAGCAGGAGGCTCAAGCGAAGGAACAACAGGTACCTCATACTTCCGCAACAACGACCGATGGAACACATTATGAATAGCAAACGATGCCGGGAGATCCAAACGAAACGACACAGGGTTAAGAATTTCCAAGATCCTATAGGGACCGATGAACCGAGGCTTGAACTTAGGAGAAGAGACCTTCATAGGAACAAAACGAGAAGACAACCACACCAAGTCCCCAACAAGAAGTCGAGGACCCACGCGGCGACGGCGATTAGCAAACTGCTGAGCCCTCTCCTGGGACAACTTCAAATTGTCCACCACATGACTCCAAATCCGATGCAACCTATCCACCACCATGTCCACTCCAGGACAATCAGAAGGCTCCACCTGACCAGAGGAAAAACGAGGATGAAACCCCGAATTACAAAAGAAAGGAGAAACCAAGGTAGCAGAACTAGCCCGATTATTAAGGGCAAACTCGGCAAGCGGCAAAAGGGAAACCCAGTCATCTTGATCAGCAGAAACAAAACACCTTAAATAAGTTTCTAAAGTCTGATTAGTTCGTTCCGTCTGGCCATTCGTCTGGGGATGGAATGCAGACGAAAAGGACAAATCAATGCCCATCTTAGCACAGAACGTCTGCCAAAATCTAGACACAAACTGGGATCCCCTGTCAGAAACGATGTTCTCCGGAATGCCATGCAAACGGACCACGTTTTGAAAAAACAGAGGGACCAACTCAGAGGAGGAAGGTAACTTAGGCAAGGGTACCAGATGAACCATCTTAGAAAAGCGGTCACACACAACCCATATGACGGACATTTTTTGAGAGACAGGGAGATCCAAAATAAAGTCCATGGAAATGTGCGTCCAAGGCCTCTTCGGGATAGGCAAAGGTGACAACAATCCACTGGCCCGAGAACAGCAAGGCTTAGCCCGAGCGCAAACTCCACAAGACTGCACGAAAGAACGCACATCCCTCGACAAGGAAGGCCACCAAAAAGACCTGGCCACCAAGTCTCTAGTGCCAAATATTCCAGGATGACCTGCCAACACAGAAGAATGGACCTCGGAGATGACTCTACTGGTCCAATTATCCGGAACAAACAGTCTTTCCGGCGGACAACGATCAGGTTTATCCGCCTGAAACTCCTGCAAAGCACGTCGCAAGTCTGGGGAGACAGCCGACAAAATCACCCCATCCCTAAGGATACCAGTGGGCTCAGAATTTCCAGGGGAGTCAGGCACAAAACTCCTAGAAAGAGCATCCGCCTTCACATTCTTTGAACCTGGCAGGTATGAAACCACAAAATTGAAACGGGAGAAAAACAGTGACCAACGAGCCTGTCTAGGATTCAGATGCTTGGCAGACTCAAGGTACATCAGATTTTTGTGATCAGTCAAGACCACCACACGATGTCTAGCACCCTCAAGCCAATGACGCCACTCCTCAAATGCCCACTTCATGGCCAAAAGCTCCCGATTACCAACATCATAATTCCGTTCAGCGGGCGAAAATTTTCTAGAAAAGAACGCACATGGCTTCATCACTGAGCCATCGGAGCTTCTCTGTGACAAAACCGCCCCCGCTCCGATCTCGGAAGCATCAACCTCAACCTGAAAAGGAAGCGACGTATCTGGCTGACGCAACACAGGAGCAGAAGAAAACCGGCGCTTAAGTTCCTGAAAGGCCTCCACAGCCGCAGGAGACCAATCAGTAACATCAGCACCCTTTTTAGTCAAATCCGTTAAAGGCTTAACAACACTAGAAAAATTAGTTATGAAGCGACGATAAAAATTAGCAAAGCCTAAGAACTTCTGTAGACTCTTAAGAGATGTAGGCTGCGTCCAGTCACAAATAGCCTGAACCTTGACGGGATCCATCTCAATAGTAGAAGGGGAAAAAATATACCCCAAAAAAGAAATCTTCTGGACTCCAAAGAGACATTTAGAACCTTTTACAAACAAAGAATTGGCCCGCAGGACCTGAAACACCTTCCTGACCTGCTGAACATGAGACTCCCAGTCATCAGAAAAAAACAAAACATCATCCAAATACACGATAATAAATTTATCCAGATATTCACGGAAAATATCGTGCATAAAAGACTGGAAGACAGAAGGAGCATTAGAAAGTCCAAAAGGCATCACCAAATACTCGAAATGGCCCTCAGGCGTATTAAATGCGGTTTTCCACTCATCACCCTGCCTTATCCGCACAAGATTATACGCACCCCGAAGATCAATCTTAGTGAACCATTTAGCCCCCTTAATGCGAGCGAACAAATCAGTCAACAATGGCAAAGGATACTGATATTTGACTGTAATCTTATTCAAAAGACGATAATCTATGCAAGGCCTCAAGGAACCATCTTTTTTGGCCACAAAAAAAAAACCTGCTCCCAAAGGGGACGAAGATGGACGGATATGTCCCTTTTCCAAGGACTCCTTAACATAATTCCGCATAGCAGTATGCTCTGGCACTGACAGATTGAACAAACGACCTTTAGGGAATTTACTGCCAGGAATCAAATCTATAGCACAATCGCAATCCCTGTGAGGAGGACGCGAACTGAGCTTAGGCTCCTCAAAAACCTCCCGATAATCAGACAGAAATACCGGAACCTCAGAAGGAGTAAATGAAGCGATAGAAATCGGAGATGCATCATCATGAACCCCCTGACATCCCCAGCTTAACACAGACATTGTTTTCCAGTCCAGGACTGGGTTATGAGTTTGTAACCATGGCAGACCAAGCACTAAGACATCATGTAAATTATACAGTACCAGGAAGCGAATCACCTCCTGATGAACGGGAGTCATACGCATGGTCACTTGTGTCCAGTACTGAGGTTTATTCATAGCCAAAGGTGTAGAGTCAATTCCTTTCAAAGGAATAGGAACTTCCAGAGGTTCCAGACTAAACCCACAGCGATTGGCAAATGACCAATCCATAAGACTCAGGGCAGCGCCTGAATCCACATAGGCATCGACGGAAATGGATGATAATGAACAAATCAGCGTCACAGACAGAATGAACTTAGACTGTAAAGTACCAATGGCAACAAACTTATCAACCTTTTTTGTGCGTTTAGAGCATGCTGATATAACATGAGCTGAATCACCACAATAAAAACACAATCCATTTTTCCGCCTATAATTTTGCCGTTCACTTCTGGACTGAATTCTATCACATTGCATTATCTCAGGTGCCTGTTCAGAAGACACCGCCAAATGGTGCACAGGTTCGCGCTCCCGTAAACGCCGATCAATCTGAATAGCCATAGTCATGGACTCATTCAGACCTGTAGGCGCCGGGAACCCCACCATAACATCTTTAATGGCCTCAGAAAGGCCATCTCTGAATTTTGCAGCCAGAGCGCACTCATTCCACTGAGTAAGCACCGACCATTTCCGAAATTTCTGACAATATATTTCTGCTTCATCTTGCCCCTGAGAGAGAGCCAATAAAGCTTTTTCAGCCTGAATCTCTAGGTTAGGTTCCTCATAGAGCAAACCTAATGCCAGAAAAAACGCATCCACATTGAGCAACACAGGATCCCCTGGTGCCAATGCAAATGCCCAATTCTGAGGGTCACCCCGCAGGAAAGATATAACAATCTTGACCTGCTGAGCAGGGTCTCCAGAGGAGCGAGATTTCAAGGAAAGAAACAACTTGCAATTGTTCCTAAAATTCAGAAAACTAGATCGATCTCCAGAAAAAAAACTCTGGGATAGGAATTCTAGGTTCAGACATAGGCGTATGTACAACAAAATCTTGTATATTTTGAACCTTAGCAGCAAGATTATGCAGGCTGGAAGCCAAACTCTGGACGTCCATGATAAACAGCTGAGGTCAGAGCCATTCAAGGATTAAGAGGAGGAAAGAAGCAGCCAAGCTGCAATTAAGGCTAGGCAGCAAACACTGAGGAGGGGAAAAAAAAAAAAAAACGTCCTCAGACTACTTTTCCTCCTACTTCAGCCAAAACAATGACCAATTTTTTTTAGGCTGGCTATACTGTCATGATCCCAACGGCAGGGGATCACAAAAGGACAAGCACAAAAACAAAACAAGCTCTAGGGTGATGGAACCTGAGCTGACCGCGATCCTGAACCTAAACACACAACTAGCAGTAGCCGGTGAACGTGCCTACGATGATTCCTAGACGTCTCGCGCCAGCCGAAGGATTAACTTCCCCTATCAGAAGAAACACAGACCTCACTTGCCTCCAGAGAAACGCCCCACAGAAATAGCAGCCCCCCACATGTAATAACGGTGAAATGAGAGGAAAGCACATACGTAGTTATGAAAATAGAATCAGCAAAAATGAGGCCCGCTAAAGCTAGATAGCAGAGGATACAAAAGTGAACTGCGCGGTCAGCGAAAAACCCTTCAAAAAACCATCCTGAAATTACTTGAACTCATGTGCCAACTCATGGAACATGAGGAGTAATTTCAGCCCACTAGAGCAACCAGCAGCAAGGAATCACATATCTGCAAGCTGGACTAAGACAAAAATTAAACAAAACGTGGAACAGGAAAATCAAAACTTAGCTTGTCCTGAAGATAACAGACGCAGGGAGCAGAGGTAAAAAGACACGCTGAATACATTGATATCCGGCGAGGAAATGACAAAAAAGCCAGGTTAAATAGGAAACTCCCATAACCTGATGGAACAGGTGGAGACCAGAGACCGCAGAGAACACAAGTCACCCAGTACCATCAGTAACCACCAGAGGGAGCCCAAAAACAGAACTCACAACACTGGGGACATACTTCACCTGAGGGAAGGTATACCATCTATCTGCCATAACATCACCCCAGTGGACCCCTTAAAGCAGCGTCGGTCACCCTGACTGAAAACCACAGGTGGCGTCACTAACATATCCCTTTAAAGACCTTTCCCTTTAACACAGACCTTCCGTGGGCCATGGACCAGGTCAGCCACCATGACATCCCCCCGAGAACCGAAGGACCTGGTACCGAGTACCCCTAGCCAATGGGGGCGGTCCAATTTTGGTGTCACGAACAGGATCTACTTAGGCCTGAAAATCGGGTCATGTGCACCTAAGAACTGTGCCAGAATTGTGCTTGAACTGTGATTTATGCTAAAAGACTGTGATTAAAAGACTGTGTATTTCAAAAGACCGCCAAAATTCCCACCCAAACCGCCGCCATTATAGCGCCATGCGGTGTGCAGGAGGATTGGGCATGTCATCGTGGGCATAGCTTGGAAGAACAGCGCGAAAATGGATGCCGTCCCCCACAGATACTACTATGTCAGAAAAATATGCCCATCAACCAAAGGAATCCACCTCCTAGTCTGAGATGGTGGAGGAAGAGGAGGAGCAGGAACCGGAGGAGGAAGCAGACACTACCCTGGTTGGCAAGATGGCGAGCAGAGGTCACCAGGAGGAGCGGGAGAATACCCGCAATGCTGTCTGCCAATCGGAAGCCGACGAGGCCCCTTCGCCATGTATGAACCCGGAGGTTCTTGGCGCGGAAGTGGAGGAGTTTTGCCGCCAGCTCTGGAAGTCTTGGTACCGTGCAGCTGCCAGCATCCAGGAGCAGCAGCGCAGCCAGCCGATGGAGCCGCAGCCTGCAGAGGACGAGACCAGCACTAGTGATGCCGTGGCCGCGGGTAAGCCTGCAAACCCTGCCCCGGTAGCTGAGGACACTGCCCTCATTTGGGACACTCAATTGGGCGCTCCAATTTTGGCGTCACAAACAGGATCTACTTAAGACTGAAAATCGGGAGCCCATTCATTACAGGATATAATTCAAAGTACTTGTTCTCACCCACAAAGCTCTCTACAGTGCAGCACCCCCTTACATCTCCTCCCTCATTTCTGTCTATCAGCCTAACCAACCACTGCGCTCCGCAAATGACTTTCGACTAACCTCTGCACTAATCCATACGTCCCACTCCCGACTCCAAGACTTCTCCCGTGCTGCGCCAATCCTCTGGAATGCTCTACCACAAGATATTAGGACCATCCACAATTTGCATAGTTTTAGGTGCTCCCTCAAAACACATTTGCTCAGAGCAGCCTATCACGTTCCCTAATCAAAGTAATTTTATGTTTGTGTGTGTGTAGCCCATTCACTATCTCCATCTATCCCCCACCCCCTGAAGATGGCTGGATCATCATTGTAAATACATCATTGTAAATACACACCTGTACTTTGTATCTCCCCCACCTCATTGTGGATTGTAAGCTCTCACCAGCAGGGTCGTCTTATTTTGCTTTAATTATTGTATTGTTAACGTTGTAACTTATGACTGTTATGTTTGAAACTGTTAAACTGTAAAGCGCTGCGGAATATGTTGGCACTATATAAATAAAGATTATTATTATTATTATATGTCACATTTTGTCTGCAAATTTCCACCCAGTAGCTGCACTTCTACAATTAACACTATGTAGACATTTATATACTTGTCCACAAGCAAAGAAAAAAGCAATCCGCACCGTTGCAGCACCTGTGCCAAAACGCCCAACTCCAGGGTCAAAGTCGCTGTAAGCATCCATGCCCAGGCTCTTGTGTGCCAACCCAGAAAAAAAACAATACCAATACCTGTAGAAGCGCAGTTGGGTTAAGCGGCCGTCGTCCATTGCACTCCACATGTGACTCCCCTGCCGAGGATGTTTTAGACTGTTTCAATAAACTGGATTTTATGGGATAATGAGTGCCACCCTTATTCTTTTTTCACGCAGACTATACATATACTTGTATATACCCACATACTGTATATTGTATACACACAATGTATTGGTTTATGATGAGGCATAGACTTGCAGGTACCATGATCATGTTCAAGATAACCTCTAGAAACAAAATATTACAATAGATATTTTCAAAAACTAGGCACAAATTTATGTTCCTTTTGCACATAATACTTTGCTAAAGGTGCCCATTTAGCCAGTTTGATACAGATGTGCTCACTGCAAACCTCTGTTAGATTAACCACCATAATTATTTATACTCACATTGACCATACATTGTGGATAGAAAGTAAAATACTTCAACTGCAGTTGATTTTGATCCTCATTCTCCTTATTTTCTGCATTTAATTTGTTCTTCTGACCCTATCTCAAGCCAATAAACCTTCACATTTAAATCCAATAAACATTCGCATAGCTTTCATTACATCCAATAAAGCCAGCTTACGAAACAGTGACCCAAGCTGAAGAGTGACCAACTCACTAACATTTTTCATTCTTAACCATGTGTCACATGGAAGAATAAAAAAGGTTCAAGTGAAAGATGATTGGTCTTATGGTGTACTTCAATTAAGATGCTCTTTCTAAAGGCCATCTCTGCAATAATCCGTCACCTGCAAGGTCATGTAAAAGATTTCATCTCCAAATGTTATGATACAGCATTTCTAACTGCAAACCAGCGTGATATATTTAAGCACGGGAAGAGATAGCATGCATATCTTCTATTAATGATTGCAGTTTACACATTATTAACTAAAGAGTCTTCTTAATAAGGAGGCGGGATGCTTATGACTGGTAATAAACCACTTGATTCACCGATTGTGCAAGTAACATTGATTTAACTGTTGATCAAGTGATTGATTGAATAAGTGTGTTTTAAAATGAATAAACACTTTTTTTCTTTCTTAAATGTTCAAAGCTATCTCTTTCACTGTTTTCTTTTTTGTTTGTTTTTTAATGGTCTCTCTGTTTAAGGGCTCATACTCACTTGTGCGAAACTCAGATGAGTCTCGCATCGGCACTCAGATCGGAGCATGCGGCCGCATAGGAATACATGCAGCCGCACGCTCCGCTCCTCTGTGCCAGGTGCAGTGCCGGGTATTGCCGTGCGAGACTCATCCGAGCTTCGCACAAGTGAGTATGAGCCCTTAAATGGGGTTGTTTATATTGCATATTAGTGCCTGCTCTGGTCTTGTGGGCTAATTGCTTAATTATTAGTGATGAGCGAGTGTACTCGTTGCTCGGGTTTTCCCGAGCACGCTTGGGTGGTCTCCGAGTACTTATGCACACCTCCCAACCATCCCGGATCCAGCAGGACTGTCCCAATTTTGAAAGTCAGCCCCACGATCACGGGCGGGACATTAGTTTTCCCGCACTGGTTGGGAGGTGTACTGCAATGTCAGCCTCATCACTGCACCCACAGAGCAGCACACCACATATATCGCTGCTCTGTACACACAAGACGTGTGATGAGGTCACAGGAGATGTCAGAGGTCACATGATCGGGACCTCCGTGTATGCAGGACTCTGCTGCTTGTCATGATGCTGGACAAGGATAAGCTTATGTGTGCAGTCAGGTGTTTACAGTGTGGATGTAGCAGAGAGTGTGTGTACGAGGTGTACGGAGCGGAGCCGTGTGTGTACGAGGTGTATGGAGCAGAGCAATGTGTGTACGAGGTGTACGGAGCGGAGCTGCATGTGTATGAGGTGTATGGAGTGGAGCCGCATGTGTACGAGGTGCATGGAGCGGATCCCTGTGTGTACGAGGTGTATGGAGCAGAGCAATGTGTGTACGAGGTGTACGGAGTGGAGCCTTGTGTGTACGAGGTGTATGGAGCGGAGCCGCATGTGTACGAGGTGTACGGAGCGGAGCCCTGTGTGTAGGAGTTGTACGGAGCGGAGCCTTGTGTGTACGAGGTGTACGGAGCAGAGCTTTATGTGTACGAGGTGCACGAAGCACAGCCATGTGTGTACGAGGTGTACGGAGTGGAGCCGCGTGTGTACGAGGTGTACAGAGCGGAGTCGTGTGTGTGTACCAGGTGTACGGAGCTGAGCCATGTGTGCAGAATGTGTACAGAACAGAGCGGAGTCGTGTGTGTGTATGAAGTGTACGAAGCGAAGCCACGTGTGTACGGAGTGGACACGCATGTGTACGAGGTGTACGAAGCTCAGCCGCATGTGTACGGAGTACTGCCACATGTGTACGAGGTGTACGGAGCAGAGCCGCGTGTGTACAAGGTGTACGGAGCAGCTATTGCTCCTCGCTCTGACACTGACTGGTACAAGAGACTCGGAGAGGTCTTTATTAGTGGCATACCGGAGCTGCAGCGACATGAGCAGTCAGAGGCGTGGCAGGATTACATCATTCAGCGCCGTGGGAGTGCAAGCTGCCGGCTGCTGTGAGGGAGCACGGTGAAAGGTCTGTGTGGTGATGGAGAAGGCAATCATGGGGGTGGGGTAACCATGTGGGGCCATTATACTGTACCCAGCATCATGTGGGGCCATTATACTGCACCCAGCATCCTGTGGGCCCATTATACTGTATGGAGTATCACTTGTGGCCAGTATACTGTATGCACCATGATGTGGGCCCATTATACTGTACTGAGCATCATGTGTGGCCAGTATACTGTACGCAGCATCATGTGGGGCCATTATACAGTATGGAGCACTATGTGTGGCCATTATACAGTATGGAGCATCATGTGTGGCCATTATACAGTACGGAGTACTGTGTGGCCATTATGCAGTATGGGGCATCATGTGTGACCATTATACAGTATAGAGCACCGTGTGTCGCCATTATACAGTATGGAGCATCATGTGTGGCCATTATACAGTATGGAGCATCATGTGCGGCCATTATACAGTGTAGGGCAGCATGTGTAGCCATTATACAGCATTAAGCATCATATGGGGCCATTAAACAGTATGGAGCATCATGTGTGGCCATTATACAGTATGGAGCACTCTGTGACCAATATACAGTATAGAGCACCGTGTGGAGCCATTATACAGTATGGAGCATCATGTGTTGCCATTATATAGTATGGATCACTCTGTGACCAATATACAGTATAGAGCACCATGTGTTGCCATCATACAGTATTGAGCATCATGTGGGGCCATTATACAGTATGGAGCATCATGTGTGGCCATTATACAGTATGGAGCATCATGTGTGGCCATTATACAGTATGGAGCATCATGTGTGTCCATTATACAGTATGGAGCATCACGTGTGGTCATTATACAGTAGGGAGCATCATGTGTGGCCATTGTACAGTATGGAGCATTATGTGTGACATTATACAGTATGGAGCACTGTGTGGCCATTATACAGTATGGAGCACTGTGTGGCCATTATACAGTAGCGAGCATCATGTGTGGTCATTATACAGTATGGAGCACTATGTGTGGTCATTATACAGTATGGAGCACTGTGTTGTCATTATACAGTATGGAGCACTATGTGCGGCCATTATACAGTATGGAGCACTGTCTATACAGAAACCACCAAGCCTAACACAGGTTAATGGCTGGGAGCACAAAAATGTCGCTCCCCCACTATCAATGACCACACCAAACTGGTTGGTAAGGAAACTCCAAAATACATATATCACAAAAAGCCGGAGTGAAGAAATCCCAAAACACATGTTCAAAAACATATAAATTTTATTTATCAATAAATAACAATAGTTTGAAACATCAAACTCTATAATAGCACGTATAGAGCAGGAGAAAATATAAAAGGAAAACCCGTAGGTATACCAGCGGTACAAGGGAGTCCAATTGTCCCAAAATGGGCATATGCAAGCATCATATATTTATCCTGGGAGTATGTGGGGGAAAAACCCATAATAAAAAGCAGGTAGTGAGGCACATAATTGTGCAAAAGTACGCCTCCACATTAAACCGCAGTCAGATTGTAAGGTATCGTAGCTTACCCATGCAGGAGGCAAGAGGATTCTCCCTGTTCCACTGGCAGCCCCCTGACGCGCGTTTTGCGGTTTGCTTTGACCGCGAAACGCGCGTTAGGGGGCCACCAGTTGAACAGGGAGAATCCTCTTGCCTCCTGCATGGGTAAGCTACGATACCTTACAATCTGACTGCGGTTTAATGTGGAGGCGTACTTTTGCACAATTATGTGCCTCACTACCTGTATTTTATTATGGGTTTTTCCCCCACATACTCCCAGGATAAATATATGATGCTTGCATATGCCCATTTTGGGACAATTGGACTCCCTTGTACCGCTGGCATACCTACGGGTTTTCTGTTTATATTTTCTCCTGCTCTATACGTGCTAATGCTATTATAACGTTTGATGTTTCAAACTATTGTTATTTATTGATAAATAAAATGTATATGTTTTTGAACATGTGTTTTAGTATGGAGCACTGTGTGGTCATTATACAATATGGAGCATCATGTGTGGCCATTATACAGTATGGAGCATCATGTGCGGCCATATTTTTTTGTTTACAATTATTGTTTATGAAACAGTGTGATCAGCAGTACTAAATGTGTGTGGTTGGGACGTGGATATGGGTGTGACTAATTTTGAAATGGGTGTGGTCAGAAGCGTGGCCTAAAATTTGCCGCGTTGCGCTCTGCGCGCAGCAACCTTTGTCCCTCTTTCCCTTCTTCAAAAGTTAGGAGGTATGCTTATGACTGCTTGGAGATTTAGTTTTCATCCCTGCAGCTGAATGATTTACAACTACTAGCCAGGCTGAGTACATGTGGGGGTTGCTTGGTTGCTAGGGAATCCACACATGTAATCAAGCTGGCTAGTAGCTGTAAACCATGCAGCTGAGGTGATGAAAACTAAATCTCCGAGCAGTCATAAATACACGGAGACCACCCGAGCGTGCTCTGTAAAACCCGAGCAACGAGTATACTCGCTTATCACTATTAATTATTCAGTGAGGCCAATAGGTACTGAACTTTAGCAGAGACTTTCTATATATTCAGATCAGGGTAGGGAGAGCACGCATGCTGGGTCACGTGTGCAATACATTTTTAAGTGAAATTCTTTTAACCCCTTCATGACTAAGGGTATTTTCGTTTTTGTTTTTCGCTTCCCTCCTTCCCAGAGCCATAACTTTTTTATTTTTCAGTCAATATGGCCATGTGAGGGCATATTTTTTGTAGCATGTCATGTACTAGAAAACAAGAGAAAAATTCCAAGTGCGGTGAAACTGCAAAAAAAGGTAAATCTCACACTTGTTTTTGTTTGGCCTTTTTGCTAGGTTCCCTAATTGCTAAAACTGATCTGCCATTTTGATTATCCAGGTCATTATGAATTCATAGACACCAAACATGCCTAGGTTATTTTTTATCTAAGTGTTGAAAAAAGAAATCCAAACGTTGCAAAAAAAACCCAAAACACTATTTTCCGATACCAGTAGCATCTCCATTTTTCAGGACCTCAGGTCGGGTGAGGGCATATTTTTTGCATGCCGAGCTGACATTTTTAATGATACCATATTGGTGCAGATATTTTCTTTTGATCGCCCGTTATTACATTTTAATGCAATGTCGCGGCGACAAAAAAAACATAATTCTGGCGTTTCGATTTTTTTATCGCTACGCTCGATCAGGTTAATCCTTTTTTTATTGATAGATTGGGCGATTATGAACGCGGCGATACCAAATATGTGTAAGTTTGGTTTTTTTTATATTGTTTTATTTTGAATGGGGTGGAAGGGGGTGATGTAAACTTCTATATTTTTTATTTTTTTCAACATTTTTTTACTTTTGTCATGCTTCAGTACTCTCCATGGGACGCTAGAAGCTGGCACAACTTGATCGGCTCAGCTACATAGGAGCAAAGCTCAGATCGCTCCTATGTAGCTGAATTCCTGCATTATTATGAGCGCCGACCACAGGGTGGCGCTCATAGCAATCTGGCATGAACAACCATAGAGGTCTCAAGGAGACCTCTGGTTGTTATGCCCATGCTTCGCTGACCCCCGATCATGTGACGGGGGTCAGCAATGCGCTTCTTTCCGGCCCGATGGCCAGAAGCGGTAGTTAAATGCTGTTGTCAGAGTTTGACAGCGGCATTTAACTAGTTAATAGCGGCGATTCCACCGGCCGCTATTGCGGGCACATGTCAGCTGTACAAAACAGCTGACATGTCCCGGCTTTGATGCAGGCTCACTGCCGGTGCCCACATCAAAGCAGGGGATCTGACCTCGAACGTACTATCCCGTCAGAGGTCAGAAAGGGGTTAAAGTGTATTCTGTAGTTATACATGGCAGTTGGGCAGGAAACAGGTAAGGCTACTTTCACACTAGCGTTAACTGCTATCCGTCACAATGCGTCGTTTTGCAGAAAAAACGCATCCTGCAAAAGTGCTTGCAGGATGCGTTTTTTCCCCATAGACTTGTATTGTATTGACGACGCATTGCGACGGATTGCCACACGTCGCATCCGTTGTGCGACGGATGCGTCGTGCTTTGGCGGACCGTCGGGAGCAAAAAACGCTACATGTAACGTTTTTTGCTGCCGACGGACCGCTTTTTCCGACCGCGCATGCGCGGCCGGAACTCCTCCCCCACCTCCCCGCACCTCACAATGGGGCAGCGGATGCGATGAAAATCTGCATCCGCTGCACCCGTTGTGCGGCGCTTACAACGCTAGCGCCGGTAACCTCAGCCTGACGCACTGCGACGGGCCGAGCCCGACGCTAGTGTGAAAGAAGCCTAAGCTGCACCAGACATTTTAACAAACATGCTTCTTGGTCAGTTGTGTTGCATTATGTATTGGTCACATCACTCTGGTTCATATATGTTCTAACTTCTGCTTTCTCTCAACTCTCCTGCCCTTCTACACATTCTGTGTGCTCTCTCCACATCAGTCACTCCCTTCTCCAGTCTCTCATGTAGAACTCTGAGGCTCTACTAACATGTCTCACCCACTCCAAAGCATCCACTACCACCATACAGCACTCAAAACGGTAACACAAATCATTGCATCACCTACTCTTTCTCTTTTTTCTTCTTAAGGCTAGGTTCACATTTGCGTACGGGAGCACTGCGGATGGCAGCGTGCTTAATACCTTCTTTCTCCCTGAAACCCCGCCTACGCTCCGCCTCCTCTGCATGTGTCCTGTGTACCTAATTTTAACATTGGGTATGCAGGTGCAGCGCCCCAGAGTCCTGGTCGTTGCAATATTGTTATTCTTCCACCAGGGGGATTGATGTTGCGTCTGAAGGCAATGAAGGAGATCTTCTGTCCAGGTATCACAACCACAAAACACACTTCACACTCCAGTCCGCCAGGGGGAGCCATGCTTCTATCTATTAGGGCACTTCTCACACTTAGGTAAAACTGGTGGGTTGGTTAGGAAGTTAGGCAGAAGCTGACTGGAGGGAGTAGGAGATAGTCAGTGAGTCCCGACCGAGTTTGTCAGAGGCTGGTTGGAGTGGGTTCCAGCCAGCTCCAGACTGCGACCTGCAGAAGGCGAGGGTACACGGAGCTGCGCCAGCATCTCATGCGGCAGCATCCCAAGAAAGAGACATTGAAAGGAATTGTGTTGCAGTGAGTGAGAAATGAAGTCATAGCAAAAGGAGAGGAACATCAGCGGGAGACCAGCTAGAAGCAGGCTGCCTCCTTCTGAAGCGCAGTACCGGTAGCCAGAACACCGAGGGAGTAAGGATCTCTATGCCATTACTTCAGAGACTGGCAGGACAGTTAATTCCACGTTGGCTGCCCGACCATATACCCAGGAGGCATGGTGGCAACTTGTAGGGGCCGGGGCGTCTTTAGGGTCCCTATAAAAAAGCCTCAGGCCACCAGTCATATGGGTTTGCCCTAACCGTCAGGGGGACAGAGAGAAAGAGACTTAACATCTACAATAGTTGTGAGGACCGAGTTGCTCAGCAGGGAGGGACTACAACTCCCAGGCACTAGAGGAAGGCTACTGATTTTCACCTGGATAAGGGGACTCTGGATTTACCTTCAGACTGGCCGGACTCTGCCTACCCTGTGGTCCCTACCCTGGACTGTGGATGCTGAAGCCTTCAGTAAAGGTAAAGAGACTGCAACCTTGTGTCCTCGTTATTCACTGCGCCTTACATCATTCACCATCCACCATCTACACTCTGGGAAGCCCTGGGGACATACTTCACCTTTGAAAAGGTATACCATCTAGCTGCCATAACATCACCCCAGTGGACCCCTAAGCAGCGTCGGTGACCCTGACCGAATACCACAGGTGGCGTCACGAACATTATCCCTTTAAAGACCTTTTCCCCTCATCATCAACGGACCTCCCGAGGGCCATAGACCGGGTCCACCACAGTGACATCCCCCACTGAGAACTGAAGGGGCCCGGCTCCGAGTACCCCACAGCCCTTGGGGGCGCTCCACAGGGACATGCAGTGTATGCGGATACATCTGCATGCGGCGATTTGAGGTGTGCGGTGACCGCACGGAAACACAAAATTTTAGGTACGCAGGACGCATGCAGAAGTAGGCGGACCTAAATGGCAGAAGCATTAAAGCGATGGCTGGGGAACCACCAAGGTGCAGGGAGACTACCGTACACAAGACAAGGTGCAAACAGCATAGGGTAAATTTATTGCAAGGCAAGGAATGAAGTGGAAGAGGAAGGTGCAAACAGGGGTATGCAATGGCAAAAGATAATTTACAAGAGTTGTATTCTTTAGCTGGGCTGTCAAATAGCATGGTGCTCCAACTTTTACAGAATCAATATACGTACACAAGCAAATGAAAACAATAAACGCAGAATGATGCTATTCTACGTATAGTCTCCCTGGCCTTTCTAAGCAGGCCACACGGCTGCCGTGTTCTCTCTGTTAAAGCCTACAGTAGGCCCTGACATGTGCACATACCAGGGACAAACTCACGGTGATATTGGGGCTCAGATCCAGTCCCAGGGGGCCCCCAACAGTCTAGTACAGAAGTGCGCACGGCTGTCTGACAGCTCCGTGAAACATGCTCTTCTTGCTTCTGGGTCGGGGAGGTGCTCCTGGAAACTGTAAATCCCTTTCTCTGTATCTTTGTGGCTTCTCAAACTAGCACAGGACAGCCACCCTTGCTGCACCCGAAGAGTCTGTCCAATTTCACGAGTCCACTCCGTCCCAGGCTGTGGGTCCTCTTTTACAGCTACGAGCAGCGCAGACATTCTCCGCAGCAGCTCTTGCTCACACACTCTTAAGTCTCAACTCCTCCCCTCAGCACAGGGCAGTTCATTCACACAGTCACACAGAACATTCCATCACACCAGACAAGAGGGTACTGTCTCTTAAAGTGGCAGTGTGTTCCTTACTGTCCATAACAGCACCACCCCACTACAGCTTCACGGAGGAAGTACACAGCTGTCTGTGAAGCCCCCATACGCAACTGTGGACCTGGCCTAACCTGGTTGCTGGCGACATCTCCCCCAACTCTGAGCCTCCCTCCACTGGTATACAACCTCTCTTTCAGCTCTATATAGAAAACCTGCTAACCCTATTAATATTAGGTGCATGCCTTCTCCTATCTCTTTTAATTGTGCCCTCTGGAATGCAAGGTCAGCATGTAACAAACTACCATATATACTCGTGTATAAGCTGAGCTTTTCAGCACATTTTTTTGTTCTGAAAACGCCTCCCCTTGGCTTAAACACGAGTCATTGTCTCAGAAAGACAGTGGGGGAGGGGAAGTGGCAGAGCAGTGGGTCACAGAGTCAGGAGTCGGCGGCTGCAGCTAAAGCCTGTGCCCTCTGGCAATGAGGATTTATTTTTCTTATAGCGCGCAGTTGCAGCCACAGCCGCCGGCTTCCAGCACACATCCTACTTACCTTACCTGCATGCCCTCGCTGTATCTTGTTCCAGACAGCGCCAGCTATTCGTCCAGCTGAGCAATCATGTGTTGCCAGCTCATTAAGGTAATGAATATTAATATTCACGCCTCTCCACTCACATAGGCGTGGAGTGAATATTCATTACCTTAATGAGGGGGAACACGTGATCCCTTGGTAGGAAGAGTTGCTGTCGCTGCAATGAGATGCAGCAAGGGCACACAGGGAAGGTAAGTGGGATGTGTTTTTTTATAGGAACCTTGCATACAGAGATAGGGGATAAGAAGCCATGTATACAAAGGCGGGGAAAAGGAACCATGCATACAGGGATGGGAAGCCATGCATACAAGGATAGTGGATAAGGAGCCATGCATGCGAGGAAGGGGATAAAGAGCCATGCCTACAGGGATGAGGAGCTATGCAAAAAAGGACAGGGATGGGGAGCCATGCATACCAGGACAGAGATGAGGGGTCAATACATACCCGGCTTAAACTTGTGTCGATATGTTTTCCCAGTTTTTTAGGTGCTTCGGCTTATACTCGAGTTGGCTTATACTCGAGTATATACGATAACTTAAATTCGTGATTTTTTCCTTTATAATTCCCCTAACCTTCTGGCTGTTACAGAAACCTGGATCCAGTGGACACTACCACTGCTGCTGCTCTCTCATACAGTCGGCCGAAATTTTCCCATACCGCCAGACCTGAGAACAGACAAGGTGGAGGTGTTGGTCTGCTTCTTTCATCACAACATGGTTTCCAGGTGATCCTCATGGAACCCTCACTTATGTTTCCTTCCTTTGAAGTCTACACTGTTAGACTGTTCAAACCCTTCTCCTGCGAGTGATCGTTATGTGTCGCCCTTCAGATTTCTCCCATCAATTCTTAGATCACTTTGCCATCTGGCTTCCTCACTTTCTATCCTGTGAAACTCCCACTCTAATTATGAGAGACTTTAATATCCCCATTGATGATCCCTTCTCCCAATCTGCCTCTCATCTACTTTCTCTAACCTCCTCATTTGGCCTCTCACAGTTTACTAACTCTCCGGTGACGCTAGTCACTTCTCATGGCCAAGCAGTGCGTCAGAATGGTCAAGCAGTTCAAGGTCAGAAGCCAGGAAGGTATGTCATAAACAGAAAGAAAAGACAAAAGCGTAGTCAGGTAACGTTCTGAGGTCAGTTCTGGGAGGGTAAAGGATCACAGCTGAAGGGGTCAAACAGGTGGATGGTCAGGCAACAGATGAAGCATACAGAACTTAAGGTACAGGAAACAAAACCTCACAAGCTGAATGTATGTCTGACAGAGTTCTGGGACACACAGCTCAGTAAAGTAGCATGGCAATTATCTGGATAATAAACACTTGGAGACAGCCGATGCCTCACAGTTTCAGAGTGGATAGTCGAGCTGTAAATCAACACAATGACAGCTCAACATGCCCCTGTACCATATTTTAGTGGCCAAGCTGTCAATCAAAGTACTGAAAGCTTCAGCACACCCGTATACCAGATTGGACGGCCCAGCTGTCAGTAACTACATCCCAGACACACTGAGGGGTAGAACCATGACTTCTCCTACACAAGAAGATGGGAATGCTCTGGAGTTGGTCTTCTCCCAGCTCTGCTCAGTGCACGACTTTACTCCCACTCTCTGACCACAAACTTCTTTCCTTCTCTGTCAAGAATCGTCTCCTTAAAAGGGACACCTCCACTTACCACACTTATAGGAATACACGTGCCATTAACACCCAGCAGCTTATGGACAATCTGCACTCATTTTTAGCTCCCATCTCCTCCCACTCCGGTCCAAACGTAGCTTTTTCACACTACAATTATACATTGCAGTGTGCCCTGAATGCACCTGCTACATGCAGAAACATCCAACACAGATGACGGTAACCCTGGCACACGATGCAAACACGCTTTCTTCAGTATTGCTCAAGGTGCGCTGAGCGTCAGTAGAGACAGGAGGACAGGAAATAAAAGTAATATCTGTATATGGGTTTTCAAGTTAAATGTCGTGTGAGAGAGAGGAAGACATCCCACAAGGGACAAGAGGAAAATGGACAGGCAGTAATGAATGTAGAATTACACCACAATGATCTGCTTTATTTTGTAGACAGGCTGTCTATGCCAAATTAAACAGTATCAAATAGTCAATAAACTGTTCCCCTATGGTTGCCAATTTTGACAATACTAGTTAAAATATAAGCTTAATCGATGAGCAAATTCCAAAATACAGTTCTGGATTGTAGTAAATTTGCAAAAGTACAAAATGGAACCTCATTAGAAGCAAAGCAAAAATATCTTCAAAATAATTTAGGACAACAATAATATTCCTCACTGTGGATATGTATAGACCCTGATTAAGATTCAGTGGCCTACAAATCAGCAGAGTTATTGAGAGATTCCATGAGTAGGCTGCGGGACCTGGGTGCTGTGAATCGTTTTGCTGAACCCTAGCCCAAGAATCCTGGATATCATATAATGTCAAAGAAAAGCATATAAAGGTGCAAGGATGAGAACCTTTGGATAGACAGTCATGATCTCTGGTCTGACTTACATGACCCGCACTAGTGTTGAGCTGACCCATGGATGTTCGGGTTCACCAACATACTGTAAAAAGTTCAGTTTGTGTCTGAACTTCACCTCGGACTTGACCCCGAACCCAAAAGAAGTCAATGGGGATCCGAACTTCAGTGCTTTAAAATGGTCAGAGGTCAAAGTGGAGCAGGAGGTGGAGGAGGTGTATGTGGCAGTGTAGGTGAAAGAGGCAGGGGAGGAGGTAGCCAACAATGTTTTTGTGTTTTTTTTTGTTAGTGAACTGACTTAAAAGAACACAATTTAAAAACAAATAACAACATAGAACCAGAAAGCAGAGATCCAAGTGGAGGAAGAGGTTGAGGTGAAGGTGTAGGTGGAAGAAGTGAAGGAGGGGGAGGTAACCAACACTGGTTTTTAATTTATTTGGAAATAATTGGAAAACAGGCAGTGTAATAATCTGCTGTCCACTCTCACTCTGTATGCAGGCCATGTTATGCAATTTTTTGGGTTGAAAAGAATGAGGAGAGCTTCAAATAGGGGATGTGGCCATGTTGCTGCTGGTGGTAGGATAGCTGCTGCAGGGAGAGAGAAGACATGTACTATTAGATGATTGGTGAGGTCAGTACAAGTAGAGGCGGTTTTAGATTGGATGGCTGAGAGTGCCTTCAGTTCCTTCCTTTTGTTTTTCATCCGATTCCAGATTTTGCTCCTGTGTCCCATGGCCATCTGTCTTACACCTCAACCCCTTGCAAATAAGACAAGCAGTCTGAGACTCAAGTCATGCAACAGTCACTTCAGTTTTTTGATGTCTCTGTTGGCTGTGCTTCTGTGAGCCAAATAACTAGCCCTGCTCCACAAGTGGAAGAGATTGAGTGCCCAACCATATGTTCTGTTGGTGGATGAGTACGTGGGAGGGGCAGTGCAAACGGTCAGTGAAGACTGGGTGCAGCATCATGCTGGGGATTATTATTTATTTTTAGAGCACCATTTATTCCATGGTGCTGTACATAGGGATGGGTTACGTACAAAACACAAATATAATTTACAATGAACAAACTATTAGTGACAAGACAGGTACAGAGAAAAGAGAACCCTTCCATTGTAGCCTTACATTCTCTAGGATAAGACAGAAGGTTTGGGTGTTACCACAGCATCCTTGTTGGTGACGTGGCAGCAGGGTAATTTCAGGCTGTAAGCTCTGAAGACATGAGTTTTCAAGTTTCGCTTGAAAGTTCTGAATACAGAGGATAATTGGGCCACTAAGTTCTCCAGGATGGGGGATGCTCGGGAGAAGTCTTGCAGGCAGTTGGATGAGGAATGTACAATTGTGGAGGAGAGAAGAAGGTCTTGGTTGGACAGGGAGATTATGTGGTGGATAAGTTGTGTAATTCAGGAGACAATGAAGAGATTTGCAGAGGGGAGAAGCAGAGGAGTAGGGAGGATAGAAGTGGATTAGTAGGGCAGCAGAGTTAGGCTACGTTCACATTAGCGTTGCGCCGCTGTTGCGTCGGCGACGCAGCGGCGACGCAGCGGCGACGCGCCCCTATGTTTAACATAGGGGACGCGTGCGTTTTTTGGGTGGCGTTTTTCGCCACGTGCGTCGTTTCCGACGCTAGCGTCGGACGCAAGAAAATGCAACAAGTTGCATTTTCTGTGCGTCCGATTTTCGTCAAAAACGACGCACGCGTCGCAAAACGCGCGCATTTTTGCGCGCGTTTGCGCGCGTTTTTCCGTGCGTCGCGCGTTGTGTCGCCGACGCAGGGCGGCGCAACGCTAATGTGAACGTAGCCTAAAGGACAGACTGGAGAGGTGTGATTATGCGATGGAGGATGATGAGGTCCTAGACACCACATAGAGTCAAGGCTATCTGAGTGATGTGGGCAGTTTGAAGGAAGAGGGGGTGATCACGCTCGCCCAGCTGCACAGAAAAAAAGGGAGCAGGGTGCAAAAGCACTACATCGGCTGCTATTTCCTGCTATTGAACCGAGCACATAAAAACCAGCTCAAAGGAGCTCCCTGACAATACACCAGTGGTTTTCACACTGTGTTATGATAGAATGAAGTGAGGCATAAATGTTCTTAACCTGTGCACTACCTGCATGCCTCTGAATGCAAAGCACAAGCTAAAGTGGAGTACACACCTGAAATACCCGGAGAGATCTGAGTCTCCTCTTGCTCCCTTTTATGTTGCAGTCTCAGCTTCTTCCTTCCCCTCCTAAGCAACAGGATCACCAGGCTCCTTGCAAGAGTGGATGTAACAGCACCACCACCAGCAGTGTCACCAAGCATCTCCACACCATCCCATTGAGGCGCTAAGTTTTACATCCCCCAAACACTGGATTACATATTCTACAAGTGGCCTCACAAATAACTTTTAAAGGGCTAACATTACGTTGGAATCACGGGAACATCAGCACATGGTTCCCAGCCGCCACTACTTTTACAGGCAAGCCATCCCTGTCCTGCATGAACATGTTGCAGACAAAATCTGATGTGCACTGTAAATTTCCACTTAACCACTGATACATGGATCAGTAAGCATGGGCAGGGACATTATGTTTTTCTAACTGCCCACTGGCTAAATGTTGGGGAGGCTGGGCCTGAGGCAGAAAGCTTTTTGGTGCATGTCCTTCCATCACCGAGGATTGCTGGATGTTTCTTTGATGTTTGTCTGTCCATGTTGCCTCTTCCTCCTACTCTGCTTCCTCCAATGCCTCCTCATCTGGTCAACATAACACCTGCACCACCAACTTCAGCATAGCCAGGGGGAATGGCAACAGGCTATTCTGAAACTCATTTGTTTGCGGGAAAAATAACAAACCGTGCAGGAGCTGTGGATGAGGATCAAAGAAGAGACAGAAGAGTGGTTGGTGCTCCTGAACCTCAAGACAGGCTTCTTTAAAAATTACATAGATATGTCAGAGCTGCTGCTGAACTTTTTTGGCATTCTCACCCTGCTGCTGCCCATTTGTCTGCGCTGAACTTCTGTCAGAGCTGCTGCTGAACTCTTTTGGCAATCTTACCTTGCTGCTGCTCACTTGTCTGCGCTGAACTTCTGCCTTACTGCTCACCACCTCATATGGGACCTATCCACAAGGTGGAACTCCACCTAGCACATGCTGGAGAGACTGTGCGAGAAGCAGCAGGCAATACTGTAATTTCAGCTGCAGTAAGCACGGGTGAACTACTTGGCGGAATAATTCCATTTCACAACCAATAAGTGGGCCTCCATGCAAGAGGTGTGTGCCATGTTGCACTGCTTCGAGTACTCCTTGAACATGGCCAGCGCTGATGATGCCATCATCAGCATTACTATCCCACTTCTATGCCTCCTAGAAAAAAAAAGGTTCATGCAATTATGGATGAGATGGAACAGGATGAAGAGGAGAAGATGGAACAGGGGCCATTCACACCATTATCAGGTCAGTCAACCATACAGTGGGGAAAAAAAGTATTTAGTCAGCCACCAATTGTGCAAGTTCTCCTGTTATGAAAGGTAATTCAGTACCACAATGGACATAGAGGTCAGCGCACATACAGTGACCTGGCAATAACCCAAAAAACAAGAACGAGCTCTGAGACGTGGGAACTCTGTTGACCGCAATCCCTAATCCTCTCCAACCACACTAAAGGCAGCCGTGGATTGCGCCTGACGCTCCTTATGCAACTCGGCATGGCCTGAGAAACTAGCTAGCCTGAAGATAGAAAATAAGCCTACCTTGCCTCAGAGAAATACCCCAAAGGAAAAGGCAGCCCCCACATATAATGACTGTGAGTTAAGATGAAAAGACAAACGTAGAGATGAAATAGATTTAGCAAAGGGAGGCCCAACTTTCTGAACAGAGCGAGGATAGGAAAGGTAACTTTGCGGTCAACACAAAACTCTACAAAAACCACGCAAAGGGGGCAAAAAGACCCTCCGTACCGAACTAACGGCACGGAGGTACACCCTCTGCGTCCCAGAGCTTCCAGCAAGCAGAAAAAAACAAATTGACAAGCTGGACAGAAAAAAACAGCAAACAAATAGCAAAGAGGAACTTAGCTATGCAGAGCAGCAGGCCACAGGAACGATCCAGGAGGAAACAGGTCCAATACTAGAACATTGACTGGAGGCCAGGATCAAAGCACTAGGTGGAGTCAAACAGAGCAGCACCCAACGACTTCACCACATCACCTGAGGAAGGAAACTCAAAAGCCGCAGTACCACTTTCCTCCACCAACGGAAGCTCACAGAGAGAACCAGACGAAGTACCACTTGTGACCACAGGAGGGAGCTCTGCCACAGAATTCACAACAGTACCCCCCCTTGAGGAGGGGTCACCGAACCCTCACCAGAGCTCCCAGGACGACCAGGATGAGCCATATGAAAGGCACGAACAAGATCGGGAGCATGGACATCAGAGGCAAAGACCCAGGAATTATCTTCCTGAGCATAACCCTTCCACTTAACCAGATACTTGAGTTTCCGCCTTGAAACACGAGAATCCAAAATCTTCTCCTCAATATACTCCAACTCCCCCTCCACCAAAACCGGGGCAGGAGGATCAACAGATGGAACCATAGGTGCCACGTATCTCCGCAACAATGACCTATGGAATACGTTATGTATGGAAAAAGAATCTGGAAGGGTCAGATGAAAAGACACAGGATTAAGAACCTCAGAAATCCTATACGGACCAATAAAACGAGGTTTAAACTTAGGAGAGGAAACCTTCATAGGAATATGACGAGAAGATAACCAAACCAAGTCCCCAACCCAAAGTCGGGGACCCACACAGCGTCTACGATTAGCGAAACGTTGAGCCTTCTCCTGGGACAAAGTCAAATTGTACACTACATGAGTCCAAATCTGCTGCAACCTGTCCACCACAGTATCCACACCAGGACAGTCCGAAGACTCAACCTGCCCTGAAGAGAAACGGGGATGGAACCCAGAGTTGCAGAAAAACGGTGAAACCAAGGTAGCCGAGCTGGCCCGATTATTAAGGGCGAACTCAGCCAAAGGCAAAAAGGACACCCAGTCATCCTGATCAGCAGTAACAAAGCATCTCAGATATGTTTCCAAGGTCTGATTGGTTCGTTCGGTCTGGCCATTAGTCTGAGGATGGAAAGCCGAGGAAAAAGACAAGTCAATGCCCATCCTACCACAAAAGGCTCGCCAAAACCTCGAAACAAACTGGGAACCTCTGTCAGAAACGATATTCTCTGGAATGCCATGTAAACGAACCACATGCTGGAAAAACAATGGCACCAAATCAGAGGAGGAAGGCAATTTAGACAAGGGTACCAAATGGACCATCTTAGAGAAGCGATCACAGACCACCCAAATGACTGACATCTTTTGAGAGACGGGAAGATCTGAAATAAAATCCATAGAGATATGTGTCCAAGGCCTCTTCAGGACCGGCAAGGGCAAAAGCAACCCACTGGCACGAGAACAGCAGGGCTTAGCCCGAGCACAAATCCCACAGGACTGCACAAAAGTACGCACATCCCGCGACAGAGATGGCCACCAAAAGGATCTAGCCACTAACTCTCTGGTACCAAAGATTCCAGGATGACCAGCCAACACCGAACAATGAACCTCAGAGATAACTTTATTCGTCCACCTATCAGGGACAAACAGTTTCTCCGCTGGGCAACGATCAGGTTTATTAGCCTGAAATTTTTGCAGCACCCGCCGCAAATCAGGGGAGATGGCAGACACAATTACTCCCTCTTTGAGGATACCCGCCGGCTCAGATACACCCGGAGAGTCGGGCACAAAACTCCTAGACAGAGCATCCGCCTTCACATTTTTAGAGCCCGGAAGGTATGAAATCACAAAGTTAAAACGGGCAAAAAACAACGACCAACGAGCTTGTCTAGGATTCAACCGCTTGGCGGACTCGAGATAAGTCAAGTTCTTATGATCAGTCAAGACCACCACGCGATGCTTAGCTCCTTCAAGCCAATGACGCCACTCCTCGAATGCCCACTTCATGGCCAGCAACTCTCGATTGCCCACATCATAATTTCGCTCAGCAGGCGAAAACTTCCTGGAAAAGAAGGCGCATGGTTTCATCACCGAGCAATCAGAACTTCTCTGCGACAAAACAGCCCCTGCTCCAATCTCAGAAGCATCAACCTCGACCTGGAACGGAAGCGAAACATCTGGTTGACACAACACAGGGGCAGAAGAAAAATGACGCTTCAACTCTTGAAAAGCTTCCACCGCAGCAGAAGACCAATTGACCAAATCAGCACCTTTCTTGGTCAAATCGGTCAATGGTTTAGCAATACTAGAAAAATTGCAGATGAAGCGACGATAAAAATTAGCAAAGCCCAGGAACTTTTGCAGACTTTTCAGAGATGTCGGCTGAGTCCAATCATGGATGGCTTGGACTTTAACAGGGTCCATCTCGATAGTAGAAGGGGAAAAGATGAACCCCAAAAATGAAACCTTCTGAACACCAAAGAGACACTTTGATCCCTTCACAAACAAAGAATTAGCACGCAGGACCTGAAACACTGTTCTGACCTGCTTCACATGAGACTCCCAATCATCCGAGAAAATAAAAATGTCATCTAAGTACACAATCAGGAATTTATCCAGGTACTCTCGGAAGATGTCATGCATAAAGGACTGAAACACTGATGGAGCATTGGCAAGTCCGAATGGCATTACTAGATACTCAAAATGGCCCTCAGGTGTATTAAATGCAGTTTTCCACTCATCGCTTCGCTTAATACGCACAAGATTATACGCACCACGAAGATCTATCTTGGTGAACCAACCAGCCCCCTTAATCCGAGCAAACAAATCAGATAACAATGGCAAGGGGTACTGAAACTTAACCGTGATCTTATTTAGAAGGCGGTAATCTATACAAGGTCTCAGTGAACCATCCTTCTTGGCTACAAAAAAGAACCCTGCTCCTAATGGCGACGATGACGGGCGAATATGCCCCTTCTCCAAAGACTCCTTCACATAACTCCGCATAGCGGCGTGCTCAGGCACAGATAAATTAAACAGTCGACCTTTTGGGAATTTACTACCAGGAATCAAATCGATAGCACAATCACAATCCCTATGCGGAGGTAGGGTATCAGACTTGGGCTCATCAAAAAAATCCCGGTAATCAGACAAGAACTCAGGAACCTCAGAAGGGGTGGATGACGAAATAGTCAGAAATGGGACATCACCATGTACCCCCTGACAACCCCAGCTGGACACAGACATGGATTTCCAATCTAATACTGGATTATGGACTTGTAGCCATGGCAACCCCAACACGACCACATCATGCAGATTATGCAACACCAGAAAGCGAATAACCTCCTGATGTGCAGGAGCCATGCACATGGTCAGCTGGGTCCAGTACTGAGGCTTATTCTTGGCCAAAGGCGTAACATCAATGCCTCTCAATGGAATAGGACACTGCAAGGGCTCCAAGAAAAACCCACAACGCCTAGCATACTCCAAGTCCATCAAATTCAGAGCAGCGCCTGAGTCCACAAATGCCATGACAGAATACGATGACAAAGAGCAGATCAAGGTAACAGACAGAAGAAATTTTGACTGTACCGTACCAATGGTGGCAGACCTAGCGAACCGCTTAGTGCGCTTAGGACAATCAGAGATAGCATGAGTGGAATCACCACAGTAGAAACACAGCCCATTCAGACGTCTGTGTTCTTGCCGTTCAACTCTGGTCAAAGTCCTATCGCACTGCGTAGGCTCAGGTTTAAGCTCAGGTAATACCGCCAAATGGTGCACAGATTTACGCTCGCGCAAGCGTCGACCGATCTGAATGGCCAAAGACATAGACTCATTCAGACCAGCAGGCATAGGAAATCCCACCATGACATCCTTAAGGGCTTCAGAGAGACCTTTTCTGAAAATAGCTGCGAGCGCACCTTCATTCCACTGAGTGAGTACGGACCACTTTCTAAATTTCTGACAATATACCTCTATTTCATCCTGACCCTGACACAGAGCCAGCAAATTCTTCTCTGCCTGATCCACAGAATTAGGCTCATCGTACAGCAATCCGAGCGCCAGGAAAAATGCATCGCTATTACTTAATGCAGGATCTCCTGACGCAAGAGAAAATGCCCAGTCCTGAGGGTCGCCACGCAAAAAAGAAATAACGATCCTAACTTGTTGAACTGGGTCACCAGAGGAGCGAGGTTTCAAAGCCAGAAATAGTTTACAATTATTTTTGAAACTCAGAAATTTAGTTCTATCTCCAAAAAACAAATCAGGAATAGGAATTCTCGGTTCTAACATAGAATTCTGAACCACAAAGTCTTGAATACTTTGTACTCTTGCCGTGAGCTGATCCACACATGAAGACAGACCTTTAATGTCCATTGCTACACCTGTGTCCTGAACCACCCAAATGTCTAGGAGAAAAAAAGGCAAAACACAGTGCAAAGAAAAAAAAATGGTCTCAGAACTTCTTTTTTCCCTCTATTGGGAATCATTAGTACTTTTGGCCTCCAGTACTGTTATGAAAGGTAATTCAGTACCACAATGGACATAGAGGTCAGCGCACATACAGTGACCTGGCAATAACCCAAAAAACAAGAACGAGCTCTGAGACGTGGGAACTCTGTTGACCGCAATCCCTAATCCTCTCCAACCACAATAAAGGCAGCCGTGGATTGCACCTAACGCTCCCTATGCAACTCGGCACGGCCTGAGAAACTAGCTAGCCTGAAGATAGAAAATAAGCCTACCTTGCCTCAGAGAAATACCCCAAAGGAAAAGGCAGCCCCCACATATAATGACTGTGAGTTAAGATGAAAAGACAAACGTAGAGATGAAATAGATTTAGCAAAGGGAGGCCCAACTTTCTGAACAGAGCGAGGATAGGAAAGGTAACTTTGCGGTCAACACAAAACTCTACAAAAACCACGCAAAGGGGGCAAAAAGACCCTCCGTACCGAACTAACGGCACGGAGGTACACCCTCTGCGTCCCAGAGCTTCCAGCAAGCAGAAAAAAACAAATTGACAAGCTGGACAGAAAAAAACAGCAAACAAATAGCAAAGAGGAACTTAGCTATGCAGAGCAGCAGGCCACAGGAACGATCCAGGAGGAAACAGGTCCAATACTAGAACATTGACTGGAGGCCAGGATCAAAGCACTAGGTGGAGTCAAACAGAGCAGCACCCAACGACTTCACCACATCACCTGAGGAAGGAAACTCAGAAGCCGCAGTACCACTTTCCTCCACCAACGGAAGCTCACAGAGAGAACCAGCCGAAGTACCACTTGTGACCACAGGAGGGAGCTCTGCCACAGAATTCACAACATTCTCCCACTTAAAAAGATGAGAGAGGCCTGTAATTGACATCATAGGTAGACCACAACTATGAGAGTCAAAATGAGAAAACAAATTGAGAAAATCACCTTGACTGATTTGGCAAGATTTATGTAATGTCAGCCCTTTAGAAGTTATTTGTGAGGCCACTTGTAGAATATGTAATCCAGTGTTTGGGGGATGTAAAACTCAGCGCCTCAATGGGATGGTGTGGAGATACTTGGTGACACTGCTGGTGGTGGTGGTGCTGTCACATGGTGGCTGAGTAAACTTTTTTCCCCACTGTACATGGCTTGGGAGATGGGTCCCTGTACTAATATTGGCCATGTACACAACTGTCAAGTCAGGGGACAGTTTTGAAAGATGAGAGAGATGAGAAACAACCTTGTTCACAGCAAGGTGGCACTCAAAGCAGTTCACGGCCATCACCGGCTGGAGGGATACAGATTATACAGATGATACAGATGACCCAGATAATTCATCTCCCTCCGAGGACAGCTTGACGTGGCATCGGGGCAGCCTGGCACACTTGGGGCAATACATCCTGCTGTGCATGTGCAATGACTGCTGAGTTGGCGGGATTGTTACACGTGTTGACTACTGTGTAGCCACAATTCTGGATCCCCACCACAAGCACAATGTGCCATCCTTACTTCCGTCACTAGAGCATAATCTCAAAATGTGGGAATACAAGTGCACGCTGATATACGCACTACTGAAGGCATCCTTACCTGAAAGCGGAGCTCAGTGGAAGCACAAGGCAGAGGAGGTGGTGGAAGTCATTAACGCAGCTAGGGCACCAGCACCACCGTAGAAAGGAGGGTTAACATGGCAGAAATGTGGAAAATCTTACTCAGCACATCACAATATTCAGTCGCACAATCTGATAAGATCCATTTTAGCAGGATCAAGCAGAGCACATAATATATGTTGATTGGCTGTGCTGCAGCCTTTCAACAAGCTTTATTAGACTGGCGAACCCAAACAGGAAAACAGGCGTAGAGTAAAAAGTCTGTGATCGGGGTTCGGTAACGGATCCAGAACTTTCCAGTTTGGGTTTGCTCATCCCTATAGTCTTCTGTTGTGATTCTGGATCTGATACTTTCAGTCTGGAAACCAGAATGAGACAAAATGAGCAGTGCACATCATTGGTGGGGACGGGGCTACCTCTCAGTGAGTGACAACAGTGTGAGCACGTATGTGCTCCCCCTGCAGACTGTGAGCCCTCGCGGGCAGGGTCCTCCCTCCTTATGTACTCGTGTGCCTTGTTATCTGCTCATGTTTAATGTATTTGTCTATATTTGCCCCGTATTCACATGTAAAGCGCCATGGAATAAATGGCGCTATAAAAATGTATAATAATAAATAATAAAATGTTCAGATTTCACCCTCCTCTTCTGCCTGGAAGCTGTCAAAGCTTTGGAGTGACAAGCGCTGCAATGTGCTGTTGATCTTTAGGAAGTAGGGATGAACGGACCCGTGGATGTTCGAGTTCAACAAACCTGTAGTTTAAAGTTTAGTATGGTATCTGAACTGAACCCCTAACCTAAACTCAGTAGAAGTCAATGGGGATCCGAACTTCAATGCTTTAAAATGGCTGTAAAATGGTCTTTATAAGGGCTAGTGGGCTGCAAAAGGAAGCAAAATGGGGTAAGAGCAGGACAATTGTCCTGCTAACAAATGTGCATAGGGAAATTACTTACTAATAGCATTAAAAAATAAAAATAATCTTCAACCATGAGGCGGAGGTCCAAGTGGTGGAGGAGGTGGAGTAGTAGGAATAGGTGGAGGTAGATGTGGCAGTGTAGGTGAAAAAGGCAGGGGAGGAGGAATCCAACACGGTTTTGAGGTTATTTTTTTAGTTTTTTTTTTTTTAGGGAACTGACTAAAATAGAGTAATCCAACACTGTATTTGTGCTTTCTGTTATTTTTTTTTTTTTTTAGGGAACTGACTTAAAAGAACATAGAATAATAAAAAACAAAATTAACAACCAAGAATCAGGAGGTGGAAGTCTAAGTGGATGAGGAGATGGAGGAGGTAGACAAGATAGTATAGGTGGAAGAGGCAAGAAAGGAGTAAACCAGCCCTATTTTTGTGGTGGTTTTTGTTTATCTTTTTAGGGAACTGACCTAAAAGTACATAGAATTAGAAAACTATATATAACAGTCTAGAACCAGGAGGCAGAGGTCCAAGTGGAGGAAGAGGTGGAGTATATGGACAAAGCTGCAGAGCGGTGCATGTATTTCTATGCAGCCGCACGCTCCGGTCCCGAATGCTGGGTATTGATGCGAGAGACTCGTGCGAGTTTCTCGCATCATACTCGCAAGTGTGACACCCGCCTAATGATCAGCAGCACAGTGCATAGCTTGTCAGCTGAACGCATGGCACTCCACAGCAACAGCAGGATCTGTGCAGATGAGCAGAGTAAAGTCTGATCTGAGCATGCAATTTCACACTGCTACAGAGGTAGCCCTGAGCCCAACAATAACGTGTAACAAGGTGGCCCGGGGTGGTAGCCATGGGAGAGTCCACTAAGTAATAGTCAGTGAGCACCCCGGCACCTTGCTCATGAAAAGTCACATAAAGTTCTTTGTACTGCATACGTAACATGCACCACAACACACACTCAAGCTCTGACTTTCGGCTGCTGTCACGTATGCTCCTCAAATCACTTCAGAGAAGAGATTCTTTTCCAACAGTTGAACTTTAATAAGCAGCAAAGCATCTATCAAATCAGCAGCACAGTTCACACATAGTAGCATCTCCTCACTCTCCTTGTACTTCGGACAGACTTGATTCTTTCTGACATAGTCTTCCATGCCCTACATATACTTTGTTCCATAAGTGCTCCAGGCCACCAATTCTACTCATGTCCAAGCTCCAGCTTCCTTAGGGAGAGGTGCTAGGATAGATCTCTCAGCTCTACCTGCCCCGGTCATAAACCCTGAATCCTCCTTGAGTTGATCCCTGATCACTGGTGGCCATCCACACTTGTCCCTATCCTGGGACTCCTTCCAGCCATAGCCGGCTATATAGATCCTGTATTCTACAGGTATCTTGCCTTAACTTCTCACTAACCACTCCTATATCCCCCTAATGCTGCTGCTCTTTGCCTCTCTCATCTACTTAACCCTTGTGCTGCCTGTAACTAACACTCTTATCTATCCTATGCTCTATTTCAGGGGTCTCAAACTGCATTCCTTGAAGGCAGCAAACCATGCGTGTTTTCAAGATTTCCTTCACATTGCACAAGGTGCTGGAATCATTATCTGTGCAGGTGATGAAATGATCACCTGTGCAATACAAGGAAATCCTGAAAACATGACCTGTTTGCGGCCCTTGGGGAAGACCTCTGCTCTATTTCTACTGTGCCCCCCTCTATTGTAATTCCCTTATACTAATCTATTCCTAAACTACAGCACAATACAACACATTACAGTACATGACAAATACATGGCAACACAAGCCTCATTCATACATAAAGAAAGGCAAAACAAAACTTTTAGTGGAAAAAATTGGCCGTGATGTTTATTTTGGGGTAACTTAGTAATAAATAACAGCACATTACCAAATAAATTATTCAGATATATGACCAAACACTCCAAAAACCAATAAAACAATCCACCCAGAGACTGGGCGATTTTCCCAAAAGCCTCAACTCAGCAAGTTGAGGCCCCCCAAAGACCACCCAGCCATTTTTCCACCATGTTTTGAAGATTCAAATTAAAAATATCAAGGCCAATGTTAGATAAATGAACCATATCCTGGCGATAGAGATCAGGTAAAAAACCTTCAAGGTCGATGTGCCTATAAGAAAATCTCCGTTAACTAACGGAAAAATTTTTACAAGCTTTTATTCACCTTTTTACGTATTTTGTCTAAAAACCCGGATTCAGGTGTATTCCACGCAAGCCTGGGAATAATCTCGGAAAAAACAAAACCTGGATAAGGAAAAGATTGCCTGAAACTCACAACATGGGCTCGCATAATAGCAAGCAAATCCAGGGTTCTTAATTTCCCAAGATCATTTCGGCCCAAGTGAAAAACCTGAGCCCAGAAAACAAAAGAGTGACCGATGATTTAAACTATGGTTGGACCTGAAAATAAATTAAAAATTAGTAATTATATAGATCATGGCGAACATATAATTTAAACCTCCCTGATTCCCATCTGCCTTTTTGTTTAATTTGAGAATCGCAAAGGCCGGCCCTAGAGGCCTCAGTGGCGACTCCAATTCTAAAGGAGCGAGATGTGATTTTGAGATGTTCTTTGCCTAAAACGCTCAAGCAGCTCTTTAAAATAAAATTAAATCGAAAAACCGTGGCTGGTGAACCATCCTTATGTATAAACAAAGGACCATCTAAAGTTGGTCTCACAAGCAACCAATGTTTAATGTTCAAAACTGGACAAATGACAGGATCAGGAAAGGAAACAATCTTCAAACTTGACCCCCTTGTTAATTGATCCGTCTTAGACTTCCTAATAGATAAAATGATAAAACCATCATATAATTTCAAATCCGAAAACAGCAGACCAGAGGGATGTGATTTTTTAGTAGACACTAACTCTCCTATTCGAAGGGCCCCAAAAAAGGATAAACAGAATGCCGCATGAAATAATAAAACCTCATCAGAATTTATACAGACTCGGCTTAGAGCCGAGCATAAGTCCTTTATAAGAAGCAAGGAAATCGGTCGTCTACAGTCAGGTTGAAAAGTACTCCTCTTAAAACCTTTCAAAAACTATTTAATCGGAAAAAGGGACGCCAGGGACGACTCTCCGAAAAGTCTAAGAAAAAATGAAACACCTGCTAAATATTTGGTCACAGCAGAGTAAGACAAGCCTTTAACAATTAAAGACTCAGCAAACTTTAAACCAGAAATCGGGTCAGCTACCTTTGGTTTGAAAGCATGCACATTACAGAAATTAAGCCATGTAAACCATGCAGCCGAATAGCTGGCACATGATCTATCGGATAAAGATTTTTCAATAAAATGAAGGATCAGATTGAAATCACATCCAAAATTGATTGGGGGCAAGGAGTCTCTTCTGGATCGGCATCTGGCACCTGCAAACGAAAAATTGACCAATGACGTTCACAGATGGCATCAGTTGCAGAATACCGTTTGCTTCTGCCAGAGCTTGCTTTCACCAAATGTTAAATTTAAGACACACCAGAACCAGTTGTCTCAAAATGCTAGCAGCCCATTTGTTTTTGGAGGACAAGGTGTTAACGGGAAAAATCACTCCTGGATTAAGAGATAAAATGACAATTCTGGAGTTTTGAATGAGTGAGCCCCATGTAGAGATGCCTAGAAAAATGGAAAAAAGCTCCAAAAAAATCAAATTGCTAGTTACCCTGCCAGTAACCCAAGAATTAGGCCAATGTTGTGAAATCCAATGTGACGAAAATAAAATTCCACAACTGGAAAAGCTCCGTACGGAGACAACAAACAAGAAAGAATCAGAGGAAGTAAAAGGGGATTGCCAACAAGTAGGGTTGAGCGAAACGGGTTGGCCACTTTCAGAAGTCGCCGACTTTTGGCAATAGGAATATACTCACCCTCGGACACGCCCTGCTTCTTTCCGGCAGCCTTCCTTCCTAAGAATCAGCGCTTCCAGGACCTTCGGTGACGTCGCGGTGACGTCACGACTTCTGATTGGTCGCGCAGCGGTCACATGGGCGGTCGCGCGACCAATCACAAGCCGCGACGTCACCGCGACATCACCGAAGGTCCTGGAAGCGCTGATTCGAAGGAAGGAAGGTTCCCGGTTAGTACCAGGGCGCGTCAGAGGGTAAGTATAGCGATATTTTTTATTTTTATTCTTTATTTTACATTTAAATATGGATCGCAGGGCCTGAAGGAGAGTTTCCGCTCCTTCAGACCCTGGGAACCACTGGAAACCACTGGAAACCCAATGCACTGCATTGGGTTTCGAGTTTCGGCCGACCCCGACCCCGACTTTTTTATAGGATCGGCCGATTTCACTCGACCCGACTTTTGAAA
This sequence comes from Ranitomeya imitator, assembly GCF_032444005.1. NCBI lineage: Eukaryota > Metazoa > Chordata > Amphibia > Anura > Dendrobatidae > Ranitomeya > Ranitomeya imitator. Next base: position 447,353,859 of record NC_091287.1, on the reverse strand, counting down.
AAGTCGGGTTTCGTGAAACCCGACCCGATCCTATAAAAGTAAAGGTCGCTCAACCCTACCAACAAGATTTACCATTAAATTCAGAAAGGAAAGAAAGCCAAATGTTTGCATCTTCCTTCACAGCAGAACCAATTCTGATGTGAGAGTTGGGAGATGAAACGCCTTTTGTGGCATCATAAAGGCGGCGGGAAAATGCACGGCCAATAGGTATAATTCTTAAAGCAAAATTTAGCAAACCCAATAAAGACTGTAATTCCTTAAGGGTAGCTTTCTGTTTGGTGAGAAATTTATTTAAAGCTAAACACAATTTAATAATTTTCTCATCTGGAAGCCTACATTCTATTGCAGAAGAGTCTAAGGTAATGCCCAAAAATTCAATTGTTTGAGATGGGAAAACTGTTTTTTCATGAGCAATGGGGACACCAAAATGCCTGCACATGTCAATAAAAGTATTCAACCTATGCAGACATTCTGAAGAAGATGAGGGACCCACAAAAAGAAAGTCATCTAGGTAATGTAAAATACCAACCCCAGAAGAATTTGATTCAAGAACCAAGTGCAAAAATGAGGAGAAGCTCTCAAAATAAAAGCAAGACAAAGAAAAGCCCATGGGAAGACATTTATCGAAGAAAAAACTATCTTCGAAATGAAAACCCAATGAAGAAAATCCATCAGGATGAACAGGGAGAAGCCTAAAAGCGGATTTAATGTCAGATTTTGCCATTAATGCATCCTGACCAAATTGTCTGAGAATGTCAATCGCCCTATCAAATGATGTGTTAGGACTGGCAGAACGCACCTAGTATAAGGTGTAATGGTATTAGGTGCGTTCGCCGTCCGAGGTCCACCGTGCAGGTAAAAGAACCTGCTGCTAGTAAGACGGACTATATGGCGGTACTAAGTATACACACATGGGTTAACTTCACCCTGCGTGAAGGAAGCGATCCTGTTGCGTCACAGGACCGCAGTACCGCACATAAAGCACGAGCAAGAAGTCAGCGGACTCAACCCCTACACAGGATTGAAGTCCGATTAGACACTTGCTGGCACAACACTGCAACTGGGTGTGTCAGAGGAACATAAATAGTAATATAAAGGCACAAGCGTGCGTGCGGTGCCGCACTGACGGACGCCACCAACCACCCAGGCTTGGGTCAGGAAAGCGCAGAGCAAGCGCACGGCGCCGTACTGGCGGACACAGCAACTGGTAGCTGTAATGTGTGTTTCGTGCTGTTGGATAAGTCGGGCGCTAGATAGCAAACATACACCTTCCGCGAACAGACATTCAATAGGGAGGGTTATTTAAAGAGCGACTTTCACTCACAACACACACACATATTTACAAGACAATACTAGCGCATGGCCGTGCGGCCATGCGAGGCTTAAATAGCTGCAGCATGTTTAGGACCTTCCAAAGAAGGACCAATGGAGTGCTGCAGCACCTGAGCATGTGACCCTGGATCTCCACTGAGAATTCTCGCCCTGGGCATGCTCAGAGTGCAAAGCAGGATTTAGTCCTAGCAGCTACAAGGACCTTAGCTGCAGTATCTGATCATGTGACCCTTGATCTCCACTGAGAGATCTTACTCTGGGCATGCTCAGAATGTAAAAAGCAGGACTTAGCCCCAGAAACGTCCGCTCGCCGCTGCCCAGCACTGACTTCAATGGGAGAAGCAGGAAACGCAGCAGTAACTCTAAGCACAGAGTCAGACTGAGAGAGACGCTGGGATCGACGTCTCTGCTAAGCAAGCTCCACTGCGGCAGGAGAAGAATGGGAGACCGCAGCGGAGATGGCCCGAGATTCCCCCTGTGCAGAGGCAGGAACTCGACCCCTAACATTACCCCCCTCCTAGGGCCCCTCCTCCTTGGGCCTCGCTACGTTCAAAGGCAGCAATGAGCTGCGGAGCCCGAATGTGCTCAGCAGGCTCCCAGGACCTGTCCTCAGGGCCATAACCCTTCCAATCCACCAAATAGAATTTTTTACCACGTACCACCTTGTACCCCAAAATAGCGTTCACCTCGTAATCATCCGTAGACGAACCCGATGTCCCGGCAGATGACTCAGAAAACCGGGACATGTATACGGGCTTAAGGAGGGACACATGAAAGGTGTCGGTGATACCAAGGCGTGGAGGAAGGGCCAGACGGTAGACCACAGGATTAACCTGTTCGAGGACCTTGAAGGGACCCAAGTAGCGAGGTGCAAACTTAGTGGACTCTACATGCAGCCTGATGTTACGGGCGGAGAGCCACACTAAATCGCCAGGAGCAAAGGTCGGGGCAGGGCGCCGATGTGCATCGGCGGAGGACCTCATTCTCTCTTTTGAGGCCCCAATGGCATCCTGAGTGCGGTGCCAAATGTCCCGTGCCTCCACTGCCCAGTCTGCCACCCTGGAGTCAGCAGAGGACACGGGCATAGGCACAGGAACCCGCGGATGCTGGCCGTAAGTAAGGAGGAAAGGTGTCTGACCAGTGGAGTCGGCTACAGCGTTATTAAGGGCGAACTCTGCCCATGGTAATAAAGATGCCTAGTCATCCTGCCTGGCAGAAACAAAATGTCGTAGATATGTGACCAGAGTCTGATTGGCCCTCTCTACCAACCCATTAGTCTCGGGATGATATGCAGAAGAGAGATTTAACTCAATGCTGAGAAGACGACAAAGCTCTCTCCAGAACCGAGACGCAAACTGGGGACCCCGGTCACTGACAATTTTGTCTGGCATGCCGTGTAGGCGGAAGATGTGTCTTATGAACAACGCTGCCAAGGCCCATGCAGAAGGTAACCGTGGGAGCAGCACCAAATGCACCATTTTCGAGAAATGATCGGTAATAACCCAAATGACGGTACAACCGTGAGACTTGGGCAAACCCACTACAAAGTCCATCCCGACCATCTCCCAGGGCCTGTCTGCCACCGGCAAGGGATAGAGTAACCTAGACGGCCGTTGTCGAGGAGACTTATTTTTGGCGCATGAGACACACGCCAGAACGTAATCTCTGACATCTCGGAGCATATGCGGCCACCAGTACGTCCTCGCCAGCAGCTCAGATGTCCTTTTTGTCCAAAAGTGTCCACCCACCCTGGAGGAATGAGCCCAAGAGAGAACCTCCGGTCGCAAATTTATGGGCACAAAAGTCTTGCCCGGAGGCACAGACTCAAGCGACACCGGAGCCACGGTTCTCAAGCTTTCAGAAGGAACAATAAGCCGAGGCTCTCCTTCCTCCTCCTCAGATGACACAACAGAGCGAGAAAGGGCATCAGCTCGAATGTTCTTCTCCCCAGCGAGATAATGGAGGGTGAAGTGGAATCGGGAGAAGAATAAGGACCATCTAGCCTGGCGAGAATTTAGCCGTTGGGCTGTTTGCAAATATAGCAAATTTTTGTGGTCTGTGAAAACTTGAAAGGGAAAACGAGCCCCCTCCAAGAGATGTCTCCACTCTGAGAAAGCCAATTTCATTGCTAGCAACTCCCTGTCCCCGATGGAATAATTCCTCTCCGCTGGTGTGAAGGTCTTGGAGAAGAAGCACGGATGCTTCCGACCTTGAGCATCCTTTTGGAAGAGGACTGCTCCAGCACCAACGGAAGAGGCATCCACCTCCATTATAAACGGCTTATCAACATCGGGACGATGTAGGATGGGAGCGCTAGCAAAATGAGACTTAGTAGAAGAAAAGGCCCTGGAGACCTCTTCAGACCACACTTTGGGATTTGCTCCCTTCTTGGTGAGGGCTACCAAGGGAGCTACCAGAGTTGAGAAGTGGGGAATGAACTGGCGGTAATAATTAATGAACCCCATAAAGCGCTGCACCGCCTTAAGAGAATGGGGCTCTTGCCAGTCCATCACAGCCTGTAGTTTGGCAGGATCCATAGCCAATCCCTGGGCGGAGATGATATAGCCCAGGAACGGTAAAGACTCCTGCTCAAACATACACTTCTCCAACTTTGCATAAAGAGAGTTTGCCCGTAGGAGGTCAAAGACTCTGCCAACATCTCTCCGGTGGGAGTCAATATCTGGAGAAAAGATGAGAATATCATCCAGATAGACTACAACCGAGGTGGAAAACATATCCCGGAAGATGTCGTTCACAAAGTCTTGGAAAACGGCTGGGGCATTACAGAGCCCGAAGGGCATCACCAGATACTCATAGTGCCCATCTCTGGTGTTAAACGCCGTTTTCCATTCGTCCCCCTCACGGATGCGAATCAGGTTGTAAGCACTCCACAGATCTAGTTTGGTAAACACCCTTGCTTACCGAAGCCTATCGAAAAGCTCAGATATCAAGGGCAAAGGATACTTGTTCTTAACGGTGATAGCGTTAAGACCCCTGTAGTCTATGCATGGACGTAGTTCCCCATTCTTCTTCTGCACAAAAAAGAACCCTGCCCCAGCAGGTGACACTGACTTCCTGATGAACCCTCTTGCCAGATTTTCTTGAATGTACTGAGACATTGCCTCCGTCTCCGGGAGAGATAATGGATAGACTCGACCCCGGGGAGGCTCAGCACCAGGCAAGAGATCAATAGGACAGTCATAGGGGCGATGGGGCGGAAGGGTCTCCGCCGCCTTTTTGGAGAACACGTCTGCATACGACCAATATTGCTTGGGGAGAGAGGATAGATCTGCGGGTACCTCTGTAGTAGCAACCTGAACGCACTCTCGGTGACACCTACCCCCACATGATTCACCCCATCCCAGAATTCTGCCTGAGGACCACTCGATGTGAGGAGAGTGGTACCGTAACCAAGGTATCCCCAACAGGACCTTATCAATCCCCTCAGGAATGATGAGCAGAGATATAATCTCCTGATGGGATGGTGACATGGACAGAGTAAAAGGGATGGTCTGATGTGTTATCTGTGCGGGCAGTGTCGACCCATTCACCACTCGTACCGTTACTGGTTGAGGTAGCATAACCAGGGGTATTGCGTGACGTTGGGCGAAGGCAGAAGACATAAAATTGCCCTCCGCCCCAGAATCCACGCAGAGGTCTACCGAGTGGGAGGATGAGCCTAATGTTATTGTCCCCTTAAATGATAATTTGGAGGCAAACGTCGCCGTGTCTAGTGCACCTCCACCTACTACCACTAGACGCTGACGTTTCCTCGACCACTGGAGACATCTGGTGGCAAGATGTCCTGACTGTTGGCAAACATGACAAACCTGGAGTGCACGAGCGGTCCGGGACTTAGATCCCGCTCGTGACACTGCCATAGGCTCATGGGACTCAGGAGCCTGGACTGGAGATTCCAAAGGTTTGGCGAAGGTGGGAGCGAGCCGAAACCTCTGCCTACACTGGGCTCGCTCTAACCTCCGCTCGTGAAAACGGAGGTCAATACGAGTGGATACTGTTATTAATTCCTCCAGTGTGGCGGGAATCTCCCTAGTGGCCAGGGCGTCCTTAATGTGGTCAGCCAGCCCCCTCCAAAATATAGGAATAAGGGCCTTATCCGACCACTCCAGCTCAGATGCTAGCGTGCGGAAGTGGACGGCAAACTGGCTGACCAAGGATGAGCCCTGAGTCAATGCCAACAGTTGGAGCGCCGTATCATGGGTGACACGAGGTCCTAAAAAGACCTGTTTCAGAGTGCTCAGGAATAACGGAGCACTCTGCATCACATGATCGCCACGCTCCCACAGCGGCGTAGCCCACTGCAACGCCCTGTCCGACAATAAAGATACGATAAAGCCCACCTTAGCCCGCTCTGTAGGGAAACGAGAGGCCAGAAGCTCGAGATGTATTGAGCACTGACTCACGAAACCCCTACAGGACTTACTGTCACCAGAAAATTTCTCTGGTAGCGGGAGGCGAGATAGCGTCGGTACAGGGGCGGCAGTGGACAAGGTAGCTGCAGCCACACTTGCAGCCTGAACAGCGACAGCGGTAACATCCACAGCTGAGGTTGAACGCTCAAGAGCCGCCAACCTTCCCTCCAGCTGCTGGATGTACCGCTGTAAACGTTGATCGTCCGTCATTACTAGCCAGACCTTGGCGCTAGTATTATGTTAGGACTGGCGGAACGCACCTAGTATAAGGTGTAATGGTATTAGGTGCGTTCGCCGTCCGAGGTCCACCGTGCAGGTAAAAGACCCTGCTGTTAGTAAGACGGACTATATGGCGGTACTAAGTATACACACATGGGTTAACTTCACCCTGCGTGAAGGAAGCGATCATGTTGCGTCACAGGACCGCAGTAACGCACATAAAGCGCGAGCAAGAAGTCAGTGGACTCAACCCCTACACAGGATTGAAGTCCGATTAGACACTTGCTGGCACAACACCGCAACTGGGTGTGTCAGAGGAACATAAATAGTAATATAAAGGCACAAGAGTGCGTGCGGTGCCGCACTGACGGACGCCACCAACCACCCAGGCTTGGGTCAGGAAAGCGCAGAGCAAGCGCACGGCGCCGTACTGGCGGACACAGCAACTGGTAGCTGTAATGTGTGTTTCGTGCTGTTGGATAAGTCGGGCGCTAGATAGCAAACATACACCTTCCGCGAACAGACATTCAATAGGGAGGGTTATTTAAAGAGCGACTTTCACTCACAACACACACACATATTTACAAGACAATACTAGCGCATGGCCGTGCGGCCATGCGAGGCTTAAATAGCTGCAGCATGTTTAGGACCTTCCAAAGAAGGACCAATGGAGTGCTGCAGCACCTGAGCATGTGACCCTGGATCTCCACTGAGAGATCTCGCCCTGGGCATGCTCAGAGTGCAAAGCAGGATTTAGTCCTAGCAGCTACAAGGACCTTAGCTGCAGTATCTGATCATGTGACCCTCGATCTCCACTGAGAGATCTTACTCTGGGCATGCTCAGAATGTAAAAAGCAGGACTTAGCCCCAGAAACGTCCGCTCGCCGCTGCCCAGCACTGACTTCAATGGGAGAAGCAGGAAACGCAGCAGTAACTCTAAGCACAGAGTCAGACTGAGAGAGACGCTGGGATCGACGTCTCTGCTGAGCAAGCTCCACTGCGGCAGGAGAAGAATGGGAGACCGCAGCGGAGATGGCCTGAGATTCCCCCTGTGCAGAGGCAGGAACTCGACCCCTAACAAGATGAGTATGTGACCGAACAGGTCGATCTATCAACTTCATCATTTAAGGAAGAACCAATAGGATAGAACAGGTGATGAATAAGTTGAAAGGAACCAGGATCTTTTTTTGGGACAACGCCCAGCGGGGAAATTCTAAAAATAGGAAATGGGGGAGATGGGAAAGGACCGGGCACCCTACCTAAACTCAAGCTCACCCAGTATTTTTTCTCTAGCTACCTCTGGATGAACAAAAACCGAATGTAAATTCTTAACAATTTTGCAGCCAAACCCCTTGAATGGAGAAATGAAAAAGCCATTAAAAAATCCATTAAAAAGCAAACTACTGATCATTTGATCTGGATATTGGTTTAGCCATGAAACCATTCTTTCCACCATTACAGGGGTCTGAGCCCTTTCCGTTAGCATCTTTTGATAAGGACTGAGCTGATTGTTTTTTAAAACATTTGGACACGGGGTGCGAATTTCCACAAAAGGAACACTCATGATGGAACCGACAATTAGTGCTCCACTTACAAATTGATTCATTAAAGGCAAAACAAAAGCCTTTCCTAGGGAGGGATGTGGCGGATGATCTGTTAGAAAAATGTCTTTGAGGAAGCATTAGATTCAACCATAAGTCAACATCCTTACTACCCCAGCGGACCTCCGGATGCACAGCTAGCTTTTGGCGGAAAGCTTCGTCATAATGAAGCCAAGCAAATCCGCCAAAATTGCGGTAGGCTTCCAGAATGATATCAACGTGCTGGAACAGCTTGCTGCAAAGATGGGGAGATTTTTCGCCAAGAACTGCTGAGTAAATAGATAAAGCTTGGATCCAATTATTGAAAGATTTAAATGAGCCACGCTTAGCATCATCTGAATCAGGCTTATCGTCTTTCTTATCTAATTTACTCAGCTGTTCTCTGCGAGGAAGCAAGGAAAATAAATCTACATAATGGTTGTTCCATATAAGCTATTTCGTAGAAGAGCTTAAATGGAAACCTAAAGGAGATAGTTCACATGTAAGAGCTTCTTTATAAGTATTTCTAGGGGGCAACGTACTTAAATCTACCGGGGGAATTGAAGGGGAAGCTGATTTAAAGACATCACCTAATGCCTCTGAAAGCACATTCTGTATAATGTGCTTGAGATCAGAATTGTACATAGATAAAGGTACATAAATGGTCTCACCCCTTCCAGAGATTCTATCCTCGAGTGGCAAATCCGGAGTGCAGCCTGCGCTCAAGCCCTCCATGTTAGGTGAGCGCACCTGCGTGGCAGTGGAAGGCGGGTCTTCTGTGTACATGGATTGCCCCGGTAGGCTTCCTGAAGGGGATGGTAAGCTGGAACTTGCAGCCACTGAAGGGGCTGACAGGGAATTTGAATTTGGCGCTGCCGGTGCGGCTCTTTTACGGCCGTGGTGCTCGCCTGCCCTGATGACGTCATCGGTAAATCTTCCAGCCACTGATGGAAGTTTCTCGTCAGGCTGCAAGACTTCCGTGATGGAGGCAGGCAGGACTTCCTGTTCAGCTCCGCTCGAGGACGACTGGCGTGAGAAGCTGCTGATGAGAGAGAGTAAGCCGTCCGGGGCCTCCTTCTAACACCGCCGCGAGAGCTCGGCGTTGACGCCTGAGGTGGGCTCGGTCGCTGCAATGGTCCGAAGGCAGAGGGAAGGCTTCCGGAGCTGCGGTAGGAGGTTTTATAGCGAGGCAGCTCCTCAGCCATTCCGCACCGTCCTCTTTCCCGGCTCTCGCCAAGATGTGCTGCAGGAGATTCTCCATTCTGACAGGTATCTTCTTTCTTCAGCAGGTACCTCAGAATGACTGAAACTAGCCAGAACCAATTGACAGCCGTTAAAAGAGCGCCAATAACAACTGGCTAAAACCAGATTTAACCCACTGCCAGAAATACAAGTAAATAAAATGCCATGAGTTTGACCCCTAATTTAAAAATATAAAAAACTGGCCATTGAACTATTAGAGTCTGTGTTGCCATGTGACCCCCCCTTTATTCCCTACTTAAAGTAGGGGGGGGTACCATTACAGTGCACTTTAACAAACAGCAATAAACCACACATTACATTAGCATTGCTAAAACATCAGAGTGCCGCACTAGACACATGTTTGAGTCCAAAGGCGGGGAGGTACGTGACGCATAAAGTCACCCCCTTACAGACGTGCACTGCTCATTTCTTTCCATTCTGTTTTCCAGACTGGAAGTAGCAGATCCAGTTAGGGTATGTGCACACGCTGCGTATTTTGCTGCGGATCCGCATCAGTTTCCCATGAGTTTACATTACAATGTAAACCTATGGGAAACAAAAAACGCTGTGCCCATGCTGTGGAAAAAAACGCGCGTAAACGCAGCGGTTTACATTCTGCAGCATGTCACCTCCCCCCCCAGTTCTGTAATATTTTATTAGAGTTATTAAATGAGTAAAAAAAAATGTCAAAGTTTTAAATACTTTTTAAAAAACAGTGGTGCAATCTGGTTATCAATACTAAAAAATGAGAAGCATGGAGCAATATATGTCACCAATATCAATTGATTTTAAAGCAGAGGAACAGAAATCAATGTATACATTTGTGCTACAATCCAATGGTTTCTCGGTGACTATAGGCATCCATATCGCCTTTAACCTTGTTTACTGCTCTGCAGTTGTGACAAGGTCATTCCTTGTCTGTGGGAAAATGCATCACTTGACTAACTCTTTTTTGGGATTGTCATCTGCTCTCCTGTATAGACTGGCTTAAGAGGGTGCCAGAAGTTTAAGCAGGAAGGAAAAAAACAGCAAAACCAAATTCTCTAGATGTAATCTGTGATCAGATGGTAATCCTTTCTGGACAAAGTCTATGCACGTGGGTGGCAATCACCTTCACCATTGCACAAATGTCATTTAGCTTAAATTTAAAAAAGCAAGAAAAAGAGACCCTTACACCCCCTGCTCCAGACACAATGGATTTTAGACAATCATGAATGGAATCTATTATTGTAAAATGTAGTATTATACGACTTCAGACATTTGGATAGTATAAAAAAGTGCCAAACTAAAAATCTATCTTATTAAATGGGTAAGAGCTAGACATTTTTTATGTCTTCGTAGTTGCTTACCTAAAACGCTCGTTATTGCCTGTATCCTTGTGCACACTGCAATCTGTCTGACTGATGAAGCTCATTATATGACCGAAACATCTTCTTTATTTTTAGATTGCCTGCCTACAAAAGAATTATCTTCTTACAACAGTTACCTGAGTGCCAACTTTTCTACAAAATTTACATGGGATAGGATGCTCCTTGGGAACCATCCACAGGAGTGCCGTAATTACTATTTTGATCTCACCCTACATTAGGCTGCTCTCTGACTACGTGGCAAAGACTTGGTGACAAATTCACTTTAACCCCTCCCCTACATGCTCCCCTTCCCGTAAACAGCAGTATACAGTATATATATATATTTGTGTATATATTTGTGTGTATATATATATATATATATATATATATATATATATATATTTGTGTATATATATATGTTATATACTATTATATATACTATACTATTCTATATATACTATTATATATATAGTTATATACTATACTGTATAGGCCATTATACTGTATGGAGCACTATATGTGCCTATTATACTGTGGAGCAATATGGAGGAGCCATTATACTGTATAGAGCAATATGGAGGGGCCATTATACTGTATGGAGCAATATGTGGGGCCATTTTACTTTATGGAGCAATATATGGGGCCCATTATACTGTATGAAGTAATATATGGGGCCATTATACTATATGGAGCACTATGTGGGGCTATTATTCTGTATGTAGCACTATATGGGGTCCATTGTACTGTGTGGAGCACTATATGGGGCCCATGATACTGAATGGAGCACTATGTGGGACTGCTATACTTTATGGAGCAATTTGTGGGGCCATTATACTGTATGGCACTCTATTTGGGGCCATTATACTGTATAGAACACTATATGAGGCCCATTATATTGTATGGAGGACTGTACTGTCTGACCTAAAATGAAAAGTCTGCAGTCTGTGCGCTGCAATGATGCACCCATTTCTGAGCTATTCTAGAATTTACCATAGATATCACTCATGTAAGGGAAATCTTTGGCATTGTACTATACCTATATTTCTCTGACATATTTGTGCAGCATGAATCCGTGGTATGTGTCAAAGGGGCCCACAGAGACTCTTTCGCCTGGGGCCCACGAAACCTGGAGCAGGCCCTGGCAGTGGTGACAAGTATGCATTAGGTGGATCCCTTAAATTTATTGAGTAGTGGTCTCTTCTTTTCTTCTAAACGAAGCCACTTATCATGAATTTTATGAGCAAAGGTCATTTTGGACCAAAGTGGGAAAAACTGTCATGTAAACGCCAAAAGCAGCAAAATTTTCACGCAACTCTGAATTGTGTAAAAATATTGCAACTTTTCTAAGCTTTTGGTGTAAAAGCTTTAACGAATTGCGATATAAATCTTTCAAACTTTCTCCTGAAAAAAATCCAAAATGGATATCTGACATGCAAGTCAGCCACTTACCTACAATTTAATTTCTGTCTCACTACAAACATAGCATATGGTATGAGCAATGTAGATTTTGCTTGTTCTCTATGGACATAATCAACAAGATCTTTTCCAGCAGAATCCGACACATCGATATGTCAAAACAGATATGAAAGGAGCCATTAGCGGAGTGTAACTCATTAGATGAAAACGTCTGCAGATGCCCTTACATCAGAATAAAGTAGCGAAGAACAATAGCCCAGAATTGCCTTTCAGATGGTTTTGCTATACGTCTTCTGTAAATGTTTTCATCTCTAGTATTATTTTACTTCTATAGCAGATATCTATTAATTGCCTCCAAGAGAGCTGCATTAGGACTGGTAAAGCTATTTTCATGTGCACTTCAACACCAGGAAAGCCCACATGCAGAAGGAAAGCGCTCTGCCTTATGTTAATCCCACACAGCAAGAAATAACTGAACATTTTCATGTTGTAAAAAGCGAAGCAGACGAAAGTCTGGAGCATGTCGAGGTTGAAAGAGATTTTTTAGCAGTCAGGCTTGGCACATTCATTGTATCCCTATTTCATAATTGGGATTTTAGTACGTGGTGGGATACAACTAACATAATTCTGACCGCCGTGCTTTGAAGTTGCGAGATTCTGGTTTCTCTTTATTTGAAGATTAATTGCTCTGAGTGAAAGAAACAAAATCAGAAGCTTGTGGATATGATACTTTTTAATGTCTAACATAAATAAATGATTATACTATGCAAGGCAAGTATTAATTTCTTATAGCGCTCTTCAAAAATGAAACTGCGGTGTGATTGGTGGCTACCGGCAAATTAGGTATTAATCTGCCTCTTTGTGTTCAATTCCTTATAATTTTCAAGATTTCAGATTGCTTTCAGTGAACGGGGATTTTTTTTATGTATGTCTAGAGGCAGAACGTCAGAACTTTAAGCATTTCTACCAGAAGAAGCTTTGCTACAGCTTTATTAAAGGCCTTGTTCCCTTTCAGTAAACGAATACCTCTGGCTGCAAGTTTTTACACAGAAACAAAACTAGCTGTACTCACCATCCCTGGGTCCACGGGTGAGTCTCCGACGCTGCTCCCTCCTGGTGTTTGGCATTGGCTGCGGCACCGATGTCACGTTGTCAGCATGGCAGCCAATCAGTAAGCTCAGTGGCTCTGCCAATGTAGATGGCTGAGAGAACTGATTGACTGCAGTGCTGCTGATGGGTCATCAACACCACAGTCAATAAATAACAAGAGCAGCGGCGGTGCTAAAGTACTGCTATGTATAGCACTGGCGATTGGGCAAACGCAGCTTCAAGTCTCAAATATTTAAACAAAAACACAATAGTTCAAGTCACGCCACCTTTTTCCTATTGAAAGTAAAACTATATTAAAAAATAAATATATTTTGTATCACCATGTTCAGAAATGTTTGATCTATCAGAATATAAAATAACGGTGTAACGAGAAAAAAAATCAAAATGCGAAAATTATGATTTTTTTTGGTCACTGCAACTTTTCAAGAAGATGCACTGAAACGTGATTAAAACCTTACATCTACCCCAAAATGGTATCAATAAAAACTTTAGCTTATAGTGAAAAAATAAGCCAACACCAAGCCCTAGATCCCAAAAAAATGGAAATGCTATGGGTCTCGAAAAATGGCGACAAATGCAAAAACTTTTTTTCATTCAAATTTCGGAATTTGTTTTCACCACTTAAAATTATGACTCATGGAGGAAACAACGAAAACGGAAAACAGAAAATCACCCCAGGTTGAAGGGGTTAAAATAATAAAATAATATTGGTTACAGATTTTATTAATATTCAATCCCTTTTCAGACTATTTTTTTTCCAGCTGTTTGAAAAAATAAAGCAATGTACTTGACATTGAGGTCATTTTCCTGTGGTACTACACCGTCAACAGCAGAACATTTTTACTATGATATAATCTATGGCCGCTGGTCAGGAGCAATGAAAAGCGCCTCCTACCTAACAGAATCTGCAGGTCTTACTTTGATTAGGCAGCTTGATGTAACGTCACATATGCATCACTCCGCAATGTAATGCCAGGGCAGTTAATCAAAAGATAAGCCAGGAATCCCATCAGGTAAAAGGTAGACCTGACCCCATGGCTCATGTCCAGTGACCACAGAATACTTGCATGGCCAATAGACCAGGTCCTGCAAATTGATTTGCACCAATTTCAGCTGATGTGCCTCTCAGAGAGAAGGAACAACATTTTTTATCCCTTCAAAAATTGCCCTTGATAGTTCAACAGTTTGCTGCCTGCTGACATGGACGTTAGTATATACCTCTATTCTTGGGACACATTGTTTTAGGTTGGGGTCACATTTTTTTTGGCACCAAGCTCAGTTTTTTCAGCTTGATGCAACTCAATGGATCAGAATTGATGGCAAAATTGATGCAAAAATGCATCACGTAACTTTTTCACCATTTACTTCTAGACGCTGATCCCAACGTTATATGAAATGTTGTGATCCGGCCAGTGGACTCAACAACTGATGCGCTGGACAGGTTGGAACTATCCCATTACAAACAATGGGATCAGTCCCTCCATCAGTTTTCCTCCCGTGTTTTGCCGGCCAGATGTCGATCCAGCCTAAGCACACCATCAACTTCAAAAGTCTTTTTACAGAAACAAGCTAAATAAAATAGTTGCATGTGATATACACTGCTGAAAAAAACAAAGGGAACACTAAAATCTCACATCCTAGATATCACTGAATGAAATATTCCAGTTGTAAATCTTTATTCATTACATAGTGGAATGTGTTGAGAACAATAAAACCTAAAAATGATCAATGTAAATCACAACTAATATACCACGGAGGTCTGGAGTTGGAATGATGCTCAAAATCAAAGTGGAAAATGAAGTTACAGGTTGATCCAACTTCAGTGGAAATGTCTCAAAACAAGGAAATGATGCTCAGTAGTGTATGTGTCCTCCACGTGCCTATATGATCTCCCTCCATGCCTGGGCATGCTTCTGATGAGGCGTCAGATGCTCTCCTGAGGGCTCTCCTGCCAGACCTGGACTAAAGCATCCGCCAACTCCTGGACAGTCTGTGGTGCAATGTGACATTGGTGGATGGTGCGAGACATGATGTCCCAGATGTGTTCAATCAGATTCAGGTCTGGGGATCAGGTGGGCCAGTCCATAGTTTCAATGCCTTCATCTTGTAGGAACTGCTGACACACTCCAGCCACATGAAGTCTGGCATTGTCCTGCATTAGGAGGAACCCAGGGCCAACCACACCAACATATGGTCACATAAGGGGTCTGAGGATCTCATCTCAGTACCTAATGGCAGTCAGGCTACCTCTGGCGACCACATGGAGGGCTGTGGGCCCTCCAAAGAAATGCCACCCCATACCATTACTGACCCACTGACAAACCGGTCATGCTGAAGGATGTCGCAGGCAGGAGATCACTCCCCACGGCGTCTCCAGACTCTGTCACATCTGTCACATGTGCTCAGTGTAAACCTGCTTTCATCTGTGAAGAGCACAGAGCGCCAGTGGCGAATTTGTGGACTTTGGTCACTCAGACCATCCTCATGGAGTCGGTCTCAAACCAATTTTGGGGTTCTGTGGCAAATGGCAAGCATCCTGCACAGTGTTGGGCTGTGAGCACAACTGCCATCTGTGGACGTCGGGCACTCAGACCATCCACATCAAGTCGGTTTCTAACGGTTTGTGCAGACACATGTGGAGCGCCCCCAGACACAGGGCCACGGGTTCTCGATACCGGGCCCCTCAGTCTCTGTATTGGGGTCGTCACGGTGGCTAGACCCGGTCCGTGACCCTGCTAAGGGGCGCCCAATGAAAGGTGATGGTGTGACGCGTGGTGCGAGGCGCGATGAATAACGAGGACACAGGGTTGCAGTCTCTTTACCTCTTTACTGAAGGCTTTGGGATCCACAATCCAGAGCACTGCTAACAGGGCTGGCTGAGACCGGCCGGTCCGAAGGCACATCCAGAGTTTCCTTTGCAGGTGGAAATCAGTGCCTACCCACTAGCGCCTGTGTGTTGTAATCCTTCCCTGCTGAGCACCACGGGATAGTCCTCACAACTGTTGTGTCTGTGTTCGTTCGTTCTTTCTCTCTCTCTTCATCCCCAGATGATATGGTTAGGATGCACCCGTATGACGGGTAGGCCTGGAGTTATTCTTGGACCCTAGAGATGCCCCTCTCCCACAGTTGCCTCCCTTGTCTGCTTAGGTGATTTAGTTGAGACAGCCAACCTATAATTAACTGTCCTGCCGTGTTGAAGTAATGCGTAAAGTCTCTTACTTTCTCGGTGCTCCGGCCACCGCTATGCGCCTCAGAAGGATGTTGCCTCAGTCTCACGGCACGACTCCTACTGGCTCTATCTCCTTTACACTGTGATCCCACTTCTCACTTCTCCACAATCAACTTCGCTTCGTGTCCTTTCTTAGAATACCGCCGCAAGGTAGTGCAGGCGCGGCTCCATAACGATCTGTTCTCTTTCTAGACCGCTGTCAGGATCCCACCCCTGACAGGTCCTCTCCCGAACTCTCCCGGGCTCTTTCTGTCTAACTTCCTGTCCAACCCCCAGTTTTACCAGAGTGTGAAGAGTGGCCTACTAAATAGAACCACTCCCCCTGGTGGCCGGAGTGTGAAGTGTCATGTGTGTTTGTGATACCTGGTCAGAACTCCTTCAGTGCCATCAGACGTACCATCACTCCCCTTAGCGGCAGAGTGTCATACTGCAAAGACCAGATCTCTGGGGCACTGCACATGCACATTTGTGGCCTGCTGGAGGTCATTTTGCAGAGCTCTGGCAGTGCTCTTTCTGTTCCTCCTTGCACAAAGGCTGTGGTAGTGGTCCTGCTGCTGGGTTGTTGCCCTCCTACATCCCCCTCCATGTCTCCTGGTGTACTGGCCTGTCTCCTGTTAGCACCTCCAGCCTCTGGACACTACGCTACCAGACACAGCAAACCTTCTTGCCACAGCTCGCATTGATGTGCCCTGCTGGATGAGCTGCACTACCTGAGCCACTTGTGTGGATTGTAGAGTCCGTCTCATGCTACCACGAGTGTGAAAGCACAACCAACATTCAAAAGTGACCAAAACATCAGCCACAAAGCATTGGTACTGAGATGTGGTTTGTGGTCCCCACCTGCAGAACCACTCCATTATTGAGGGTGTCTTGATAATTGCCAATAATTTCCATCTGTTGTCTATTCCATTTGCACAACAGCATATGAAATTGATTGTCAAACAGTGTCACTTCCTAAGTGGACAGTTTGATTTCACAGAAGTTTGATTTACTTTGCGTTATAGTCTGTTGTTTAAGTGTTCCCTTTATTTTTTTGAGCAGTGTATATGAATTATGTACATATCTTATATAAGGCCTTGTAGACTAATATTAGCTTCCTCATACAGAATGTATTAAAACAAAATCGCAGGGATGTAAAAACTTTGAATTTCTATAGTATGGGACTAGAACTAATGTCGAAGTCCGTCAGTTGGTATAAAATCATTAATGATCAATTTATCTTCAGTTTGTCATTAGTTTAGATCAGTTGCAAAAAAAATGCGTAAACTTTCCTGAAGAAGATTGTTGTTCTACTATTAAGGACCATATGATGAAACCATATTGCAGCCGGAAGGAATGCCTTGAATATACAAGTAAAATGGACGTAAGAACTGCATTATTAATCTTCAGCTTCTGCTATTAGAGCCATTAACTGCATTTCTTTTTAGCTTAAATTCTACCAGGGTACAAAGTGACCCTGGATATCTTATTACAGATTCAGCCAAATCTGACAGATTGCAGAAGAATAATTAATGGCTTGGGTAGTCCTCTAATTGGAACCATGGATTTAATCGTGACTTAACTTGTGACTGATTGGCCTTAAGCAACTTGAAAGAACAAACCTGCGAGGGAGACAGACAGAAAAATAAATGATTCTCTCCCGTTGCTTGAATTTGTAAATGTCATGTAGTAATCAGTTATTCCCTAACTTATTCCCTTTACTTGTTTCCAAGTGTCCAAACAATGATATAAGGCATAAATAGCCTTATGTTAGGTTTTGGTAGACATTTTCGTAAGACACGCTAAAAATGTGATAGTGAGTAGAATATCTTGAGTACATAACGAGAATGACCCTGGTATAGAATTAATACTGAAGGATTATTCCCAAAATAGTAAGTTATTCCTGACTAAATGCAATTAAGAACCCCCAACAATCCAAGAATGGGTCTCCGGAACCAAGGAACCGGCACTGCAGAGCCCCATCTTCAATGTGAAGTGATGCCTAATTCCTTGGTTCCAGAGCCCTGTTTTCTTGGTCATTGGCAGCTCTAGTGGTTGGACCTCAAGTAAATAGTAAGATATCCTGTATCCCATAATTGTGGATAATGTAGTATTTTGGTAATACCCTTTCATATAATGAGATACCGTATTTTTCGGATTATAAGATGCACTTTTTCCCCCCAAATTTGGGGGGAAAATGGGGGTGCATCTTATAATGCGTATATACCTTACCAGTACCGTTGCTGCAGGCCGCAGGCTGGGATGAGGGGGTGTCCGGCGGTGCTGCAGGTGCCTGGCGGTGCTATGTGGGTGTCCGGCCTTGCTGCTGCGCATGTCTCCGGTCCAGTGCTGGTGCGGGGAGCTGCTGACAGTTTGTGAAAGGCCAGAGCCCCGCAGTGCCATGGTTTCATGTGCAGTGGACTCCGCAAAATGGCCGCCGGGGGGGTGGCGCATGCGCAGATGGAGATCTTGGCACCAAGAGCAAAATCTAAATCTACTTAAAAATCCACTCAAAATACTTGTTCTATAAGACTTGATTTACATAGGAACAATTTATTATAATAATTAATAATAATAATTTTTATTCATATAACGCTAACTTATTCCGCAGCAATTTACAATTAAGAGGGGACATGTACGAACAATAACAGCAATACAATGTAATACATTTCAACAGTTACAGGAGGAGTGAGGGCCTTACAATCTATACGGAAATAGGGGGGACCCAATAGGTAGAATGTGCTGTTATGTATGGTACAGCCATGACTATAAAAAAAATAAGAGTTTTCGTATAAAGCTGCATGATCCGGTCATCAGCCAGGATTGTCTTGGAGTGCAGTTACCATGTGCTATTAGGTGCATGGAGGTTGTAGAGACAGATGAATAGGCAGGAGCAGATTATGATTAACATTTATGGGGTAACAGGGAAGAGTCATGTTAGTGAGTTGAGGTGATAGGCTCATGTAAACAGATATGTTTTTAAGGCACACTTAAAAGCATACAGGTTAAATATTAGTCGGATCGTTTGGGGTAGTGCATTCCAGAAAACTGGTGCAGCATGAGAGAAGTCTTGGAGACAAAAGTGGGAGGTTTGGATTATGGAGGGCACGGTAAGGGGCAGAGATCTAGGGCAGTGCAGAACTGTGGAGAGCTTTGTGGGTGCGAGTTTGTATTCTGTAGTGAATGGGCAACCAGTGCAATGAGTGAATAAGAGTGACATTAAAAGTTTTTGAAATTTCAAAGGTGAGAAAGGCCGAATTCTGGAGATGTTTTTAAGATGCAGGTGACATGAGCAAGTGAGTGATTGGATATGGGGAACAAAGGAAAGTTCTGTGTTAAATATAACCCCAAGACAGTGAGTGTGATGCTTGGCAGCTATGGTTGTACCACGCAAGGAAATTGCAAAGTCAGGTATAGGTAGGTTAGTAGAGGGAGGAAACACAAAGAGTTCAGTTTTGGAGAGATTTAGTTTCAGATAGAGGGAGGACATGATGTTAGAGACAGCAGACAGACAAGCCCTGGTATTTCTTATTAAAGTGGGGGTAATGTCAGGTGAAACCAAATCTACTGATGGTTTGTCCAATAGGAGAGGTGTGTAAGGTGTGTCGAGAGAAGGGGGGGAGATAGGAGGAGAACTAGGGAAGAAAGGTGTCATTGATAGAGGGGAGCATGATGATGAAGAGTATAGTGCACATGGTGCTTTTTTTCAGCTGAATATTTCAGCCTGTTTGAGGGCTCTCTTCCTGAGCAAAAGCTCCAAAGTTGGACACAAAAATCAGAGAAAACACTCCATGCATGAAGACAATGTAAAAAAAAAAGCACAAAGAACATTTCAGGTTTGCATGGCATATTTTTCTCATTACAAATCATCATGTGAACCTACCCTTAGGCTATGTGCACACGTCAGGATTTCTTGCAGAAATTTTCCTGTCAAAAACCGGACATTTCTGACAGAAATCCGCATGCGTTTTTACCGCGATTTTACCGTGCTTTTTTCACGTGTTTTTTGCGTGTTTTTGGTGCGTTTTTTGTGCGTTTTTTCCCAAATGCATAGAATTGCGGGAAAAACGCAGAAAATCTGCAAAAATAATGAACATGCTCAATTTTTTTACCGTGATGCGTTTTTTTCGCGGAAAAAAACATATCCATGTGCACAAAACATGCAGAATGCATTCTAAATGATAGAATGCATAATGTATGCATTTTTATTGAGTTTTTATAGCGTTTTTAGCGCGAAAAAACGTGAAAAAAATGCGAAATAACCTGAACGTGTGCACATAGCCTTTATGTGGCAATAGTTAATCTATGCACGCAATTGTCTTCTGCAAGTAGATTACTAGAAAGATTATTGCCCGAGACATAGGAATCCTGAGTAAAGATAAGCAATGTGATTGGAAAGTCTTTACTATTGCTAGATATAAGCAAACTGATTAACACTTTGGGAGCTTTGATTGCCTAACATTGAGCTTCTCAATTGGTAAATTGATTGATTCTTCTCTTCTAATGGCTAAATATTTGACACAAACTATGACTTGAAGTTGCAGAATCAATTCTTCATCTTTAAACCAGAACAGTGCTCAGTCTAACTTTGTACTTAACAAGTGACAATGATCAAAATACGACTTACTTGGAAAACTTTGTGATGCACCACTGATATGTTCTGCTTTCATAATGAACAGGAACTTGTATCAGGTAAGTGATTAGAAGAACAATGTGTAAAATGGTGGTGAACATTTTAGGCAACTGATGCAAATTCATTGCAAATTGTTACCGGGTTCAGTGAATTCCTAAAAATTTTACACAAAATCAATTATTTGCACCTGTAGAGATGATAAACACTGAGCACTTTACACATTGCCAAGTAGATGGTAGAAAGCAGGATGCACACATACTGTTTTTGCAGCAGGGTGCACTGCTGATCAAGCACATATTTGTATACGGTGACAACCAAAAGTTTTGCATTTTTAAAAAAAATGTGATTACTTGTGTCTGGTTGTTGCCATTTTCCTGGTGATGAATGTAAAGTGCATGTATGGTAATATAATTAAGGAAAACTGACTGCCAAAAGTGTTGCATATATGATTTATTTATCACAACATAGAGAGTAATTCACTGTTTACAATGCCATAACTTAGTATTTTGTAGCATAACCTCTTGCTTTAATTGCTGTCCCACACCGACAGGGCATTGAAGCTGCTAGGCTTATTCAAGACATCCTGAGGGATCTTGCTCCATTCCATTTGCAAATCTGCCATCAATTCATCTTTATTGCTATGGGTGCGGGCCCCAACTCATCGCCCTAACTCATCCCAAAGTTGCTCTATAGGGTTTAAATCCGATGATGGGCTTGGCCATTTCAACAGTTGAACATTTTTCTTTGCTAACCAATTTTTGACTAAATTGGATGTGTGCTTAGGATCATTATCTTGCGGGAATTTCCAGCCCCTGCCGCCTTTGGTTTTATTATGTAGCAGCATTACATTCTCCAGTATATCCTTTTACATGGTAGCATTCATAGTTCCATAAATTGCATGCAGAGGGCCAATGGCAGATGCAGAAAAGTAGCCCCAAACCATGACATTACCACCACATGATTCAAAGTAGGTGTTTGGTACCTTACATCATTACATTTTCCAATTGTGGGGTATTTATAGTGCTTGTCATCACTACTAATCAGATTGAACTTGAATTTATCCAGCCACAATACTTTAAACCAATCTGTCTCTTTCCATTGGCTGTGTTCTTTGCAGAGATGAAAGGCTTCTTGACTGGAACTCATGCATTCAACCCTACTGCTCTTAGCCGTTGCACCACACTTTGGCGACTCACTTTGACCCCCATCCTTCGTTCATTTTGTGCGAAATCCGTACAGCACTTTTATAGACATCACATAATGACTCTTTTCTTAATAATGTGATCAACTTTGGCGGAAGTTTTCTGTGGTTGTCTACTTCTAGGTTTGTCAGATGTTCCATAACCTTCTTTTTCTTGCTTTATGCTTGCCTCTGAAAACATTTGAATTCCATAGCTACCTCTTTTTGACTTTTGTCTGTCTTCACTCACAGAATATGTTTCCTGACATCTGGTGATAAATTTTAACCGAAAAAACAAAAACAAAATTTGACTACCCATGACAAGATATGCGAAATATTTGGCCCAGCCAATGTGGAAAATTAACACATAACAGGATAAAACAATGTCAAACACAATTTTCATCCTTATAGCTGACAACTATTTGCTTCCAGTTTACTAAAATCACCAGGAAAATGGCATTACAACAACCAGACATAAGTAATCACCCTTTAAAAAAATGCAAAACTTGGTCTCACCACTGTATAAGGAAAATCAGCAAAACCTATGGGATTCCACCATGTCAAGTCAAAAGTTGTGGACCAAATAAACATGGTCTTTTTCATGTCTTATTTATGACGAAAATTCCTTTAATTCAACTGCACTTGCTGTATACCATGACACGAACATTGCATTATAACTCTCCCTATAATGATTCAGCTGCAGTTCTATCAGGTGTATTATTCACTTCTGACACTTAAAGTAAGATTTCAGGAATTCTCAGACTGGGTTATTTTGGGTGGTGTATCAGTGTGACCTTTTAAGGAGTGTACAGGAGTGATATGCAGTCAAAAATAAGATAAAGTATCAGCGGAAGCATTACAAAGAGACAGACTACTTAACATTTCAAGGAAAATTATTTTATAATAATTGGGTACATCTATAACAATATTATCTAGTGATAGGGTGATAATCATATAACCTAGGTTCAAAGTTATTTATTATATAGTGGAAATAAAAAGTCTACACACCTCTATTAAAATGCCATTTTTGTCATATAAGTGTTCAGGAAAATCCTACTAAAGCAGCTAAACTTTACACCGCATTCCAAATTATTATGCATATTGGATATAAGTGTCATAAAGATTTTTTTTTTTTTTTTCAAAGAAACTCATGGATGGTATCGTGTCCTTGTTCTCTTTGGATCATTGAAGTCAATCTCAAACAACTACAATAATTAGTTTGCCAGATGATCCCAATTAATGGAAAACTACTTAAGAAGGATGTTCCACATTATTTAGCAGGCCACAGGTTACAAGCAATATGGGAAAGAAAAAGGATCTCTCTGCTGCCGAAAAGCATCAAATAGTGCAATGTGTTGGTCAGAGTATGAAAACATTAGATATATCACGAAAACTTAAGCTTGATCATCGTATTGTGAAGAAATTTGTCACCGGTAGAGAACACAGACAGGTTTGTGCAGATAAAGGCATAATGAGGAAGGTTTCTGCCCGACAAATTCATCGGATTAAGAGAGCAGTTGCTAAAATAATAATACAAAGCAGAAAACATGTATTTGAAGCTAATGGTGCCTCTGGAGTCCTGTGAACCTCAAGGTATACTATCCTCTAAAGGTTTGAAGTTGTGCATAAATTTACTATTCACACCTAAAGAATGCTCACAAGCAGAAATAGTTGCAGTGGGCCCAGACATATATGAAAACCAATTTTAAAACAGTCTTGTCTACTGATGAGTGCCATGCAACCCTGAGGGGTGTCGGAGTCATGTTTTGGTCCAGAATCATGGGTAGAAAGCTCGTAGGCCCCTTTAAGGTCCCTGAATGTGTTAAAATGACCTTAGCAAAGTATATAGAGTTTCTGACTGATGACTGGCCATTTTTTTATGGTACAAAAAAGAACTGTGCCATCTGTAGCAGAAGAACTGCAAAGAATACCTCTGAGTCATTGGCTCATCTACTATATAATTGTCTAAGGGTCACTTCTGTCTTTCTGTCTGTCATAGAAATCCCAAGTCGCTGATTGGTCACGGTAAAACGGCCACGACCAATCTGTGATGGGCACAGTCTGGCGTCAAAATGGCCGCTCCCTACTCCCCTGCCGTCAGTCCCCGCTCCATACTCCCCTCCAGTCAGCGCTCACACAGGGTTAACGGACCATGTTATGCCGCAGTGTAACGCACTCCGTTAATGCTGCTTTTAACCCTGTGTGACCAACTTTTTACTATTGATGCTACCTATGCAGCATCAATAGCAAAAAGATCTAATGTTAAAAATAATAAAAAAATTAAAAATCATTATATACTCACCCTCTGTCGTCCCCCTGGATCCAGCCCAGGCTTCGGCGACCGGTTCATGCATTGCGGTCTCGCAAGATGATTACGCAGCGGTCTCGCAAGACCGCTACGTCATCATCTCACGAGACTGCAATGCACTCTTGGGACCAGAGCATCGCGAGGAGCATCGGTAAACACCTGGGCTGGATCCGGGGGGCCGAAGGAAGGTGAGTATATAACTATTTTTTATTTTATTTCCTTTTTAACAGGTATATGGTGCCCACATTGCTATATACTACACGGGCTGTGTTAGATACTGCGTGGGCTGTGTTATATATTACTCCTCAGTCCTACATACTATGTTTGCTGTGCTATATACTACGTGGCTGTGCTATATACTACTTGGCTGTGCAATATATTATGTGGCTGTGCTTTATACTATGTGGCTGTGCAATATATTATGTAGCTATGCAATATACTACGTGGCTGTGCAATATATTATGTGTCTGTACTATATACTACGTGGCTGTGCAATATACTATGTGGCTGGGCAATATACTACGTGGCTGGGCAATATACTACATGGCTGGGCAATATACTACGTGTCTGTGCTATATACTACCTGGCTGGGCAATATACTACGTGGCTGGGCAATATATTATGTGTCTGTACTATATACTACGTGGCTGTGCAATATACTATGTGGCTGGGCAATATACTACGTGGCTGGGCAATATACTACATGGCTGGGCAATATACTACGTGTCTGTGCTATATACTACCTGGCTGGGCAATATACTACGTGGCTGGGCAATATACTACATGTCTGTGCTATTTACTACGTGGGCTGTGCTATATACTATGTGGCTGTGCTATATACTATGTGGCTGTGCTATATACTACGTGGCTGTGTTATATACTATGTGGGCTGTGCTATATACTACGTGGCTGTGTTATATACTATGTGGGCTGTGCTATACGCTACGTGGGCTGTGCTATATTTCTATGCTGTATCTGTGCATCATGAATCGTGGTATATGTTAAAGAGGGGGGCCCACTGAGACTCTTTCGCCCAGGGCCCTCAAAAACCTTGTGCAGGCCCTGGCTTCACTGATTGGTCATGCCCGGCCGCGAACAATCAGCGACAGGCGCAGTCTGCCCGTGAATTGGCGCGGAACTTGAACCACGCTTCGCTAATTGGTCGCGACCAGCCGAATCCTGTGTATAAATTGCATTATTCTGAAAACTTCATAAATAAACTACATACATATTCTAGAATACCCGATGCGTTAGAATCGGGCCACCATCTAGTATGGGCATAAAAGGAGAGAAACTCATGATGTGGCCGCCATACTCCCCTAAAATTTCATTTATGCTCTAACGGTTAATGATTTGAACATTATATTGACTCATTGCATCGAACTTTTAGGAAAATCAGAGAAAAATATCATTTAAATAATAATTTGAAATGCAGTATATATGGAGTTAATCATAAACACTTTAAATGATGGCAGCTATGTACTGACTACTACTTAATATGAGTTTAAATGTGATTGGCTGAACATAACCATCTCTCCAGTTATAAGAGGGTATTTAAACTTATGCAACTACATTATATCAGTTTTGTTATTTTCATTTTCATTTCCCGCTTAAAATAATTTGTACAGATTATGTTCCCCATTAAAAGTGGAAAAATACTGAAAATAATTGTATTGGTGTGATTTTTTACACAACAAAAAACTGGCATTTTAATTTTGGCATAATGTTTAGACTTCATGTATCCACTGTACTTTTTTTATATATATTATTACATTTAGATTTGTGATATTTTTTCCCATACATCTCTGTTAGATTTAGCAAATGTTTCTATTTTTCAGCTGTTTTTATGGACTAACTATATTGCACAGAAGAGTGCTTACTGTAACGAGCACAATCATTGTTTGCTGCTCATGCTGTCTATGCTCTTTGAGACCTTTTTGTGATCTAATTTAAGTTTTAAATAAAAATCCACAGAGACAATTTTATGGGATTCAGTTCTCTCCATAAGAATGTCAGTAGAGCGATCTTACAATTCAGGAGAGACCTGTATCTGCACTTTCATATTGCAGTCATCATTTACAGTATTTCGCAGCTCCTGATACTGTTATGACATCCTGGGAACTGAGGATCACAATCCATAAGATGGAACACGAGCTTTGACTCAGGCACAAATCACTGACAAAAGGCAAAGTTTGCCATACATTGAAGATTTCTGATGGTAAGTCAGGAAATATTGAAATGAAGGGAGACGCTTCTAATTCTATCAAATGTCTAGGTATGTCATAATTGACTTTTAATGAACTAAAACATGGACAGAGTTTCTCCAGACACTGTACAGATACTTTGGGATAACAGCTCAGAATTCTTGCCCAGGACTAGAGTTGAGCGAATATGTTCGGAATCGGTTGCCGAATCTGATTTTGCCATATTCGTGTCATATTGGTACCCTATTCGTGCCAAATTTTTGTTTGATGATCGGTTCCAAACATTTGTACTCCCATTGACTCAAATGACGTTCGGCTCTGTTTGGCAAATATTGCAGAAACAATATTCGCCGCCGATCATAATCGGAACCGAATTTTGAAAAATTTGTTCAGCTCTAACCAGAATAGATATAATTCCATTTATCTCTACTTTGGACCCCTTAATTTGTGTTTCTATCAGGTCAGTTCTTCTACAGGCAAGACCATTATACATAGGAATAGTATTTGTTGGTATCAATCAGCTAATGAAAGAGTTTGCCTAAAAAATAGTTCTTGTTGGTATCACATCCCTTTGGGTATACAGGTGAGGCGCTGCTGAATATACAAACTGTATGGGAGCCTGCTGATCATATGAACGTAAGCTCTACAGGCAGCAAGAGAGAGAACCTCGCTGACCATAAGAGTTTTCACTTTACAGGCGAGAACGAACTTACACTGTGTAGGAAATAGAGAGGACTCGTAAGAGCTTACACTCTACAGGTGAGAGACAATCCCGCTGACCATAAGAGCTTACACTCTACAGGTGAGAGACAATCCCACTGACCATAAGAGCTTACACTCTACAGGTGAGAGACAATCCCGCTGACTATAAGAGCTTACACTCTACAGGAGAGAGACAATCCCGCTGACTATAACAGCATATACTCTACTGAAGAGAAAAAAGGAGAATCCTGCTGACTTGAAGAGCTTACACTCTACAGAAGAGAAAAATAGAAGACCCTGCTGACTATAACAGCCTACTCACAGCAGAAAAGAGAGAGGATCCGGCTGACCATAAGAGCTTACACTCTACAGAACATAGAGACTTACCCAGTGACTCTAGAGATGAAAAACAGCTTTGCTGTACAAACTGTGTCCCACTGGGAACAGCTGATCTGTGATGGCCCAGGTACTGACCACCACTGTACAAGGTATGAGAATCCCAAAGGTGTCATAGCTGCAGGATATTATGTGGACGCCCACATAGAAAAGCAAAATCCCGTTATCTGATTCTCCAGCAGTTCCGGGCAATTTCTAATTCAGATCTCCAAATGATCAAATTAAACTGCTAATTTCAGGAAATTTGACTGGAACTTGATCCTCCATGGATCGATCCGCTCATCTTTACTAAGTCTTATGAAATCTTCAGTGTATTATCACCTTAAGGGTTTTTCCTAAATGCTTGTTTCATCTCTGAAGGGTGGGTGGCAAGTGATATTATGGTTCAGGTACCATACAAGTTTAAATTCTACATATACAGTATGTAAAGCATCTGACTGGTGACCATGAACACCAACGTTGTCCTCCATTGCATGGTCTCTCTTGTGTTTTAAGGTACCGTCACACTAAGCGACGCTGCAGCGATATCGCTGCAGCGTCGCTGTTTGGTCGCTGGAGAGCTGTCACACAGACAGCTCTCCAGCGACCAACGATCCCGAAGTCCCCGGATAACCAGGGTGAACATCGGGTTACTAAGCGCAGGGCCGCACTTAGTAACCCGATGTTTACCCTGTTTACCATTGTAAATGTAAAAAAACAAACACTACATACTTACCTTCCCGGTGTCTGGTCAGGTCCCTCGCCTTCAGCTTCCAGCACTGACTGAGCGCCAGCTGTAAAGTACAGCGGTGACGTCACCGCTGTGCTTTACGGCTGGCCGGCGCTCACCAGTAACCTGATCACCCAGCAGGGGCCTGATCGTTGGTCGCTGTCACACATAATGATTTAGTTAACGATATCATTGCTACATCACAAAAAGCAACGATATCGTTAACAATATCGTTATGTGTGATGGTACCTTAAGTCTAAGACCCAGCTTTGAGTTTCCATTTTGATTGCCAATTTCTGGATTATCTCCTAAATAAGCTACATAGCAGGAGTTGTCAGCATTCTGGTGAGTCATTAATTAATGCATCTTCATTAATGCGCATAAGAATCTAAAAACAGAACTCTCTATCCTGAGATTAACTTTGCCTCCTCAGCAATGTTGTTTTCAATGAAAGGATAGCAATGTTAGGAAATGCTATAAACTTCAATTTGTATATGTTAATAAATGATAGGTACTGTATCCTAACCACATAGACAGAAGCTATAGATGTCATTACAATAAAAAGTATATTAAGCTATTGCTGTAAATGTCCTGCAGATAATCCCTTCATCCTAGATACCAGTGATGCGCTCCCCTATGCTCTGCCAGTCCCGTTACATGAATGTACACAGTGACTCTGGTGTAATCTGGGAGCTCATGTGTATTTGTCAGCATGGTAGGAACCTTCTATTATGTAATATTCTAAACTTGCCAAATTATTTTTCGAGCAGGGTGTCTTAAGTGCTTTAGTATTTCAGGCTTAACAGGCAAGCAGAAGCAAATGCCGGGCTTTCAGTGTATGAGAAATTGAAATGAGTGATATATTTATTACCTCGTGGTCCAGTTTCTGTTTACTTTAAAAGTTTTGTGTTCTCATAATATTAACACAGGCTGTTGGTTTATTTTTTCCTGCAATTTGATGACTTTCATAAAAGGTATATAATAAATATATATTTTTTTTTAATATCTTGGACTATTAACTCTGAGAATGTTCATTCATGATGTATTCTTACCTCTACAGCCTTACATGTTTCTTCTAGCTGACTGATCACTGCTTGAACCCGATCATTACAACCAACCAGTATAGCAATGCCATCTGATAATTCAGTCTATGCAAAAAAAGACAGGTGCAATTAATATAAGTACATATCAAGGATACAAAAAAGCATACAGGATATTTTGTCATCTGTGAGGAACAATGAAACAATTTAATGAAAATACTCTACGTGTGAGAGGTCCAGATTGTTGATGGTACAATTATTATATGAAATTTATGCACATTAGCTCTTCTGCAGAATTAAAGAAATCTGACTTGCATGTGGCAGCCATGAGGGGTATCTATCTATTAAGTGAATGTAAAGCCCTTTAAAACCCTTGCAATGTTTGATATTGCATATTTTCTATGGCCATAGCCTGTTTACCCCTGAAGATGTCTGTTTGCAGCGAAACATGCTGGAGGGCTTTGCATGTAAATGTATAGTGTGGTCAACTCGAAAATAAAGTGGTTGATGTCTACTGCAGACACACCATCTAACAGTGATAGAGTACATTAAACTATTGACAGTGAAAATTTACAAATTAATTACTGATAATAATGAAAGTAAAAATCAATCATTTTAATAATTTTGTAGGTGGGAAATCATTTCAGTTTCTCTTATTATTGAACAATACAAGTGATGCTTTATTGTTCTTTTGACCTGGTGGAAATAGGGAAATTTATTTATTATGGGTCTGAATTAGGAAGTTTCATTTTACTGTCAGGATGATTGTGTATGAGTTATGTAACACTAATGACACAGCTAATTGATATAGACAGGAGCAGACATGCAAATGCTTCTCACTAAATTAGAATATCATCAAAAAGTTAACTTTTTTGAGTTCTTCAATACAAAAAATGAAGCTCATATATTACAGTCATTACAAACAAAGTGATCTATTTAAAGTGTTTATTTCTGTTAATGTTGATGATTATGGCTTAGAGCCAATGAGATCTCAAATGTCATTATCTCAGTAAATTAGAATAATTAACAAAAAAACACCTGCAAAGGCTTCCTAAGTGTTTAACAAGGTCCCTGTTAAGGACTGGCGGAACGCACCATGTATAGATGGTAAGAAACTAGGTGCGTTCGCAGTCCGAGGTCCACCGTGCAGGTAAAAGACCCTGCAGCTAGCAAGACGGACAATATGGCGGTACACTAAAGGATACACGCGTGGGTTAAACCTCACCCAGCGTGAAGAAAGCGATCCTGTTAATCCACAGGACCGCAGTACCGCACTAGTGCGCGAGCAAGTGGTCAGCGGACTTAACCCCAGAAGGGATTGGAGCCCGATTAGACCCTTGCTGGCGTAACACCGCAACTGGGTGTGTAGAGAACCTTAAGGAATATAAGTGCACAAGAGTGCGAGCGATGCCGCACTAACGGACGCCACTAACCACCCAGACTCGGGTATGGAAAGCGCAAGACAGGCGCACGGCGCCGTACTGGCAGGCACAGCTACAGGACGCTGAGATGTGTTTTTAGTGCTGTAGGCTAAGTCGGGCGCTAGGTAGCAGCCATACACCTTCCGCGAACAGACATTTAATAGGGAAGGGGTTTCCAAGGACGACTTGCACTCACAACATACACACATCAACAATTGTTTGACAATACTAGCGCATGGCCGTGCGGTCATGCGCAGTTTATATAACAGCAGCACAGGAAGTGGCCACAGCACTTTTGCCCTTCTAGGACCTGCCAAGAGGACCAATGGAATGTGCTGCAGAGCCTGAGCACATGACCCTCGATCTCCAACGGGAGACCTTACGCTGGGCATGCTCAGTACATGCAGACAAGGACTTAGTCCCAGATAAGTCCGCTCGCTGCTGACCAGCACTGACTTTAATGGCAGAGACTGGAGAAGCAGCACTAACTCTCAGAACAGAGTGAGAATGAGCAAGACGCTGGGACCGACGTCCTTGCTGAGCAGGCTCCACTGCGGCTGGACAAGAATGGGAGACCGCAGCGGAAGTGGCTCGAGATTCCCCCTGTGCAGAAGCGGGAACTCGACCCCTAACATTACCCCCCCTCCTAGGGCCCCCCCCTCCTTGGGCCTCGCTACGTTCGAAGGCAGCAATGAGCTGCGGAGCCCGAATGTGCTCCACAGGCTCCCAGGTTCTATCCTCTGGACCATGACCCTTCCAATCCACCAAATAAAATTTTTTGCCACGTACCACCTTGCTTCCCACAATAGCATTCACCTCAAACTCATCCGTGGATGAACCCGATGTCCCAGCAGATAACTCAGAAAACCGAGACAAACGAACGGGCTTTAAGAGGGAAACGTGAAAGGTATCGGTGATACCAAGGCGTGGAGGAATGGCCAAACGGTAAACCACAGGGTTGACCTGTTCCAGAACTTTAAACGGGCCAATGTAGCGAGGAGCAAACTTAGTGGACTCAACTCGCAGCCTGATGTTACGGGCGGAGAGCCACACTAAGTCGCCGGGAGCAAAGACCGGAGCGGGACGCCGGTGTGTATCAGCCGAAACCCTCATTCTCTCCTTGGAGGCCCGAATGGCATCCTGTGTGCGGTCCCAGATGTCCCGTGCCTCCACCGCCCAGTCTGCCACCCTAGAATCGGTGGATGACACGGGCATGGGCACAGGAACACGCGGATGCTGGCCGTAATTAAGGAGAAAAGGAGTTTGGCCAGTGGAATCGGCTACGGCGTTGTTCAAGGCAAATTCCGCCCAAGGTAGCAAAGATGCCCAGTCATCCTGCCTAGCGGAGACGAAATGTCGCAAATACGTCACCAGAGTCTGGTTGGTTCTCTCCACCAACCCATTCGTCTCGGGATGATATGCAGAGGAGAGGTTTAACTCTATGCTGAGCAAACGGCAGAGCTCTCTCCAAAACCGAGACGCGAACTGGGGACCCCGATCGCTGACAATCTTATCAGGCATACCATGCAATCGAAAAATATGCTTCATGAACAACACCGCCAAGGCCCGTGCTGAGGGTAACCGAGGAAGCGGTACCAAATGTACCATCTTAGAGAAATGGTCGGTGACTACCCAAATAATGGAGCAGCCACGCGACTTGGGTAAGCCCACCACAAAGTCCATCCCGACCATCTCCCAGGGCCTGTCTGCCACCGGTAGAGGGTAAAGCAACCCAGCAGGCCGTTGCCGAGGAGACCGATTCTGGGCGCAAGAAACGCACGCCTGAATATAGTCCTTGACATCTCGGACCATATGCGGCCACCAATATGTTCTCGCCAAAAGCTCAGATGTCCTCTTGGTCCCAAAATGCCCACCCACTCTGGAGGAGTGAGCCCAAGAGAGAACCTCCGGTCGCAAGTTAGCTGGCACGAAAGTCTTGCCCGGGGGCACAGACTCCAGCGAAACCGGAGCTACAGTTCTCAAGCTCTCAGGCGGGACAATAAGCCGAGGCTCCTCCTCCTCCTCAGATGACACTACGGAGCGGGAGAGAGCGTCGGCACGAACGTTCTTCTCCCCGGAGAGAAAATGGAGGGTAAAATGGAACCGGGAGAAAAACAGGGACCATCTAGCCTGGCGAGAATTTAGCCGCTGGGCCGTCTGTATATACACCAAGTTCTTGTGATCAGTGAAGACTTGGAAGGGAAAGCGAGCTCCCTCCAAGAGGTGTCTCCACTCTGAAAAAGCCAACTTCATGGCTAGCAACTCCCTGTCCCCGATGGAATAATTCCTCTCCGCTGGTGTGAAAGTTTTGGAGAAGAAGAAGCAAGGATGCTTCCGACCTTGAGCATCCTTTTGGAAAAGGACTGCTCCAGCACCAACGGATGAGGCATCCACCTCCAAGATGAATGGTTTATCTACATCGGGGCGATGTAGGATGGGAGCGCTAGCGAAGTGTGACTTAATCGAGAGAAAAGCCTTGGAGACCTCCTCTGACCACAACTTGGGATTTGCTCCCTTCTTGGTGAGGGCGACCAAGGGAGCTACCAAAGTTGAGAAGTGTGGAATGAACTGGCGATAGTAATTAATGAACCCCATAAAGCGCTGCACCGCTTTAAGAGAATGGGGTTCCTGCCAGTCCATTACTGCCTGTAGCTTGGCAGGATCCATAGCCAAACCCTGGGCAGAAATGATATAACCAAGGAAAGGCAAGGACTCCTGCTCAAACACACACTTCTCCAACTTAGCGTAGAGGGAGTTTGCCCGTAAGAGGTCGAAGACTTTGCGAACATCTCTCCGATGGGAGTCTATATCTGGAGAGTAGATGAGAATGTCATCCAGATAGACTACGACCGAGGTGGTGAGCATATCCCGAAAGATGTCGTTCACAAAGTCTTGGAAAACGGCTGGGGCATTACAGAGCCCAAAGGGCATCACTAGATATTCATAGTGCCCATCCCTGGTGTTAAAAGCCGTCTTCCATTCATCCCCCTCACGGATGCGAATCAGGTTGTAAGCACCCCGCAGATCTAACTTTGTAAATACCTTTGCTCCCCGTAGCCTATCAAAGAGCTCAGATATCAGGGGTAATGGGTACTTGTTCTTAACGGTAATGGCGTTAAGACCCCTGTAGTCTATGCATGGACGTAAGTCTCCAGTCTTCTTCTGTACGAAGAAGAACCCAGCCCCTGCCGGTGACACTGACTTCCTAATGAATCCTCTTGCCAGATTCTCCTGAATATACTGGGACATTGCCTCCGTCTCCGGGAGAGATAACGGGTAGACTCGACCCCGGGGAGGCTCAGCACCAGGCAAGAGGTCAATAGGACAGTCATAGGGACGGTGAGGCGGAAGAGTCTCCGCAGCTCTTTTGGAGAACACGTCTGCATGGGACCAATAGTGCTTGGGGAGAGAGGAAAGATCTGCGGGTACCTGTGTAGTAGCAACCTGAACGCACTCCCTCTGACATCTACCCTCACAGGATTTACTCCATCCCAAAATTCTCCCAGAGGACCACTCAATATGAGGAGAATGGTAGCGAAGCCATGGCATCCCCAACAGGACCTCATCAATTCCCTCAGGAATGACTAATAGGGAGATTATCTCCTGATGTGATGGAGACACAGACAGCGTGAAAGGAATGGTTTGGTGGGTAATCTGTGAAGGTAGTGTTGACCCATTTACCACTCGAACGGTCACTGGCTGGGCGAGCATCACCAAGGGTATTGCGTGACGCTGGGCAAAGGCGGAGGACATAAAGTTACCCTCTGCCCCAGAATCCAAGCAAAGCTCGACCGTAAGAGTGGATGGGCCTATGGTAATTGTCCCCTTGAAGGACAACTTTGAGGCAAACGTCGCCGTGTCTAGTGTACCTCCTCCAACTGCCACTAGACGCTGACGTTTCCCCGACCGCTGAGGACTCTTGGAGACAAGACGTCCTGACTGCTGGCAAACATGACGGACTTTATGTGCACGAGCGGACTGAGACTTAGATCCCGCTCGTGTCACCTCCAAGGTCTCATGTGACTCAGATGCCTGGACTGGGGATTCCAAAGGTTTGGCGAAGGTAGGAGCCAGCCGAAACCTCTGCCTACACTGGGCTCGTTCCAACCTCCGCTCGTTAAAACGGAGGTCTATACGAGTAGAAATAGATATTAACTCCTCCAGTGTGGCAGGAATCTCCCTAGTAGCCAGAGCGTCCTTAACATGGTCAGCCAGGCCCCTCCAGAATATGGGGATAAGGGCTTTGTCCGACCACTCCAGCTCGGAAGCTAAAGTACGGAACCGGACAGAAAAATGGCTGACCAAGGACTCACCCTGAGTTAATGCCAGTAGTTGGAGCGCTGTATCATGGGTGAGTTGAGGTCCTAGAAAGACCTTTTTCAGCGTGCCCAGAAACAACGGAGCACTCTGCACCACATGATCATCACGCTCCCACAGCGGCGTAGCCCACTCCAACGCCCTGTCCGACAACAGCGAGACAATAAATCCCACCTTAGCCCGCTCTGTAGGAAAACGTGCAGCCAGGAGCTCGAGGTGGATAGAGCACTGACTCACGAATCCCCTACAAGTTTTGCAATCTCCAGAAAATTTTTCTGGCAACGGGAGGCGGGATAATGTCGGAACAGGGGTGGCAGTGGACAAGGTTGCTGCCGCCACGCCAGCAGCCTTTACAGCAACTGCGGTAACATCCACAGCTGAGGTTGAGTTCTCGATAACCTTCAACCTACCCTCCAACTGCTGGATATACCGCAAAGATTGCTGAATGTCCGCCATACTAGCCAGACCTTGGCGCTAGTATTCTGTTAAGGACTGGCGGAACGCACCATGTATAGATGGTAAGAAACTAGGTGCGTTCGCAGTCCGAGGTCCACCGTGCAGGTAAAAGACCCTGCAGCTAGCAAGACGGACAATATGGCGGTACACTAAAGGATACACGCGTGGGTTAAACCTCACCCAGCGTGAAGAAAGCGATCCTGTTAATCCACAGGACCGCAGTACCGCACTAGTGCGCGAGCAAGTGGTCAGCGGACTTAACCCCAGAAGGGATTGGAGCCCGATTAGACCCTTGCTGGCGTAACACCGCAACTGGGTGTGTAGAGAACCTTAAGGAATATAAGTGCACAAGAGTGCGAGCGATGCCGCACTAACGGACGCCACTAACCACCCAGACTCGGGTATGGAAAGCGCAAGACAGGCGCACGGCGCCGTACTGGCAGGCACAGCTACAGGACGCTGAGATGTGTTTTTAGTGCTGTAGGCTAAGTCGGGCGCTAGGTAGCAGCCATACACCTTCCGCGAACAGACATTCAATAGGGAAGGGGTTTCCAAGGACGACTTGCACTCACAACATACACACATCAACAATTGTTTGACAATACTAGCGCATGGCCGTGCGGTCATGCGCAGTTTATATAACAGCAGCACAGGAAGTGGCCACAGCACTTTTGCCCTTCTAGGACCTGCCAAGAGGACCAATGGAATGTGCTGCAGAGCCTGAGCACATGACCCTCGATCTCCAACGGGAGACCTTACGCTGGGCATGCTCAGTACATGCAGACAAGGACTTAGTCCCAGAGAAGTCCGCTCGCTGCTGACCAGCACTGACTTTAATGGCAGAGACTGGAGAAGCAGCACTAACTCTCAGAACAGAGTGAGAATGAGCAAGACGCTGGGACCGACGTCCTTGCTGAGCAGGCTCCACTGCGGCTGGACAAGAATGGGAGACCGCAGCGGAAGTGGCTCGAGATTCCCCCTGTGCAGAAGCGGGAACTCGACCCCTAACAGTCCCTTAGTCTGTTTCAGTAGGCTCCAAAATCATGGGGAAGACTGCTGATTTGACAGATGTCCAGAAGGCAGTCATTGACACATTCCACAAGGAGGGTAAGTCACAAAAGGTCATTGCTAAAGAAGCTGGCTGTTCACAGAGTGCTGTATCCAAGTGTATTAATGGAAGATTGAGTGGAAGGAAAAAGTGTGGTAGAAAAAGGTGCAGAAGCAACTGGGATAAACGCAGCCTTGAAAGGATTGTTAAGAAAAAGCCATTCCAAAATATGGGGGGAGATTCACAAGGAGTGGATTTCTGTTGGAGTCATTGCTTCAAGAGCCACCACATACAGACGTATCCAGGACATGGGCTACAAGTGTCGCATTCCTGGTGTCAAGCCACTCATGACCAATAGACAACGCCAGAAGCGTCTTACCTGGGTCTAGGAGAAAAAGAACTTGACTGTTGCTCAGTGGTCCAATGTGTTGTTTTCAGATGAAAGTAAATTTTGCATTTCATTTGGAAATCAAGGTCCCAGAGTCTGGAGGAAGAGTGGAGAGGCCACAATCCAAGCTGCTTGAGGTCTAGTGTGAAGTTTCCACAATCAGTGATGGTTTGGGGAGCCATGTCACCTGCTGGTGTGGGTCCACTGTGTTTTATCAAGACCAAAGTCAGCGCAGCCATCTACCAGTAAATTTTAGAGCACTTCATGCTTTTGTCTGCCGACAAGCTTTTTTGGAGATGGAAATTTAATTCTCCTGCAGGACTTGGCATCTGTCGATACTGCCAAAAGTACCAATATCTGGTTTAAAAAAAACAGCATCACTGTACTTGATTGGCCAGCAAACTTGCCTGACCTTAACCCTATAGAGAATCTATGGGGTATTGTCAAGAGGATGATGAGAGACACCAGACCTAACAATGCAGATGAGCTGAAGGCTGCCATCAAAGCAACCTGGGCTTCTATAACACCTCAGCAGTGCCACAGGCTGATCGCTTCCATGCCACGCCACATTGATGCAGTAATTGATGCCAAAAGGGCCCCAACCAAGTAATGAGTGTATTTAATGAACTTAAATTTCAGCATTCCAACATTTCGGATTTTAAAATCATTTTTCTACCTGGTGTTATAAAGTATTCTAATTTACTGAGATAATGACTTTTGGGTTTTCATTGGCTGTAAGCTATAATCATTAACATTAACAGAAATAAACACTTGAAATAGGTCACTCTGTTTGGAATGACTCTATATAATATATGAGTTTCACTTTTTGTATTGAATACCTGAAATAAATTAACTTTTTGATGATATTCTAATTTAATCAGAAGCAATTTTACCCTTGGTGCAACCTACTACCCCCATCGCAGGTAGAATTGTACATTATGATGAGCGATTGGATTTCAAAGGGCCCGTATATTGTTTTTGCACAGGGGACCTCTTCTCTCTATGTCCGCCCCTGGTTGTTGATATCATTTTTTGATGACATTTGCATATTATTATACACCATTGTGTGACTGCTTAGAGGGACATTTCATGTCCAGGGTAACAAATACAGAATATACTATATTAGCAAAATTATTGGGACACAGCTATAAGTCATTTAATTATTTCTCTTTTTTTCATTTAGTCTGATTGAAACTGGTGCATAAAATCCAAACCTTAGTCATGCAGTTTGCTTTTACAAAAATTTGTGAAAAAAATTGATCTCTTGAAAGAGCTTAGTGAATTTAAATATTAATATATAAAAGATACCACAGGTGTTACAAGTCAGTTCATGAAACATCTTCCCTTCTAAATATTAAACGATCAACTATGAGTGGTGCTATTGAAAAGTAAAAACATTTAGGAACCAGAGCAACTCATCATCCCAACCATAAAGTGGAGACTACGTAAAGTCACCGAGCTGGATCAGCATGTGCTGAGTGAGGTGCATAATGCATAAAATTCAAGAATGATCTGCTGAATCCTGAGTTTACTGGGAGCTTCATGGCATTAGTTTCCATGGTGTATGGAAAGCTTACATTTCCAAGCACAATGCCAAGCTTTGGATGGAGTGGTGAAACCATTGGACTCTGAAGGGTTGGAAATGTGTTTTTTTGGTTGATGACTTACACTTTTCTATTTTGCAGTCTGATTGTTTTATAGAAACCACATAATACACAATATTGTCTTCATAATATACGTAATTTTATTAAAGACACCAATCCGATTTGTCACAAAACATGATAAAAAACATATAACAATACTAAAAACAAGGAGGGAAGGGCACCATGTATAATCAAATTCAATACATAGGGTGCTAAATAAATCCAGTTAATGCTGGTAAGTAAAGGCACACATATATACTCTACACTGAATATTCCATGATCTACCAAAATCAATAGAGTGTTATGTGTAAATATATTTCAAATCCTAGTAGTACAAAATAAATAAATAAATAAGTGATATATTTAATGCATTTATAATAAGGTATATGTAAACCCAAAAGTATCATAAAGTGCGAAAGTGCAATCATGTCCCATAACCTCTTCCATAAGAGTTAGAAGCATAATATATATCCATATACTAGCCAGGATTCATTCCCAAAATGGTGTTGCTGCTGCCCCTCACTCCACTCTTGGATTTATATAGCACCTTATGTATTGAATTTGATACTATATGGTGCCCTGCTCTCCTACTTTTTAGTATTGTTATATGTTTTTATCATGTTTTGTGACAAATTGGATTGGTATCTTTAATAAAATTATGTACACTATGAAGACAATATTGTGTATTATGTGGTTATTATGGTTTTAGTTGTTCAAGTGGTTTTTTTGGGATAAGATTTTGTTGTCTACTTGAATTAGATTTATTATACTGTTGATAGGTTATTCTTACTCCTATATTTTTTTGTTTAATGATTGTTTTATAGAGATTGGTGGAAGGCTCTTAGTTCTAGCAAAAGCAAATCCTATTGTCTTAGTCTACCAAGACATTGTGAACAACTGAATGCTTCCAACTTTGTAGGAAGTTTGAATAGGGCCCTTTTTTTATTCCAATGTGTGTGCCCCAGTGCGCAAAGCAAGGTCCAAGAGTGCATGGTTGGGGGAGTTTGTTGTGTAAGAACTTAGTGTACAAAGCAGGAGAAAATCCAACGTTGGCAAAAATGTATAAAACATGACATTTATTTAGACTACTTTGAAAACAAATAAAAAATTGAAGAATTATTAAAACACCATGATAGCTTAGGAGCCAGCCTGATTCCTCCGCGCAATCGGTTCTAGCTCCAAAGGTGATAATAACGCTATATTAAAAGTCTTGTCTCCTACTCAGACTACTTATAATTTTATTCCCTCGTGTAAAATAACAACAGCCTATATTCACCACTGGTGCTGGCACCATTCCAGAAACACCAGTGCCTGGTCTCCTGGGGCTCGTGTGATGTTCTTATGCCACGTGAGCACTGCAGCCAATCAGTGGCTGCTTCACTCTCAATTTCTTCTGACTAAACTGACACTCAGAAGAAGTAAAAACTGCTACTGCTCTCTGACTTCTTCCGAATGTCAGCTATGTCTGAAGGAAGCGAGAGTGAAGCAGACGCTGACTGGCTGCGGAGCTCAACTGGCATGAGCCCCGAGAGACCAGGCGCCTACGCC
Organism: Ranitomeya imitator; assembly: GCF_032444005.1. NCBI lineage: Eukaryota > Metazoa > Chordata > Amphibia > Anura > Dendrobatidae > Ranitomeya > Ranitomeya imitator. The sequence goes on along the minus strand of NC_091287.1, from coordinate 447,313,977 downwards.
ACTGGAATGGCTTCAGAGGTGAGTATAATCTGTTTTTATTTTATAGAGAGGGGATAAAGCAATTGAGAAGAGATTGTCTGAGTAATAAACAATCCTTTTAATGTCATGAATTTAGAAGGGATTTTTGTATAATTTCCAGGTGTAATGTGTAGGTGTCATAAGAACTACATAAGAACTACACTATCATTTGTAATCCTTTAAAAGATATGTGTTTTTAGAATTTTGATATAAATAATTAAACATGTTAATTGCTGCTATCTGGGGCTTTGATCTTTTTGGAAGTGTGAATGCACTAGAACTTACAATAAATGTAAAAGCTCTGCCACAGAAAAAAAGGAATAATCATCTTTTCGTACACTGTTGAATTTTATTCTTACTCATAATAATTACCTAAATCAGATCCATAAACCACAAAGGACTCAAAGAAAACATATTAAATATAATTATGTAATTAGCTATATCATCGCTTCACTTTGTATCATGTTAATTCACATTATTTTTAAACAATATCAATAAGACATTAACAGGACATAATAAGTACAAATACAGATATTAACTTTGTGAAGTCAAATTGTAAACTCAGTATAGCGGCCCTCCACCTCCTTCTGATGCTAAAGGTACCGTCACACTGAACGATATTGCTAGCGATCCGTGATGTTGCAGCGTCCTGGCTAGCGATATCGTTGAGTTTGACACGCAGCAGCGATCAGGATCCTGCTGTGCCATCGTTGGTCGGAGCAGAAAGTCCAGAACTTTATTTCGTCGCTGGACTCCCGCAGACATCGCTGAATCGGCATGTGTGACGCCGATTCAGCGATGTCTTCACTGGTAACCAGGGTAAACATTGGGTTACTAAGCGCAGGGCCGGAAAGCAGAGCACAGCGGTGACGTCACCGCTGTGCTTTCCGGCTGGCGCTCACACTCAGTGCAGAGAAGCACAGCACCGGGGGACAGACACCGGAATGTAAGTATGTAGTGTTTGTTTTTGTCTACGTTTACGCTGGTAACCAGGGTAAACATCGGGTTACTAAGCGCGGCCCTGCGCTTAGTAATCTGATGTTTACCCTGGTTACCCGGGGACTTGGTCGCTGGAGAGCTGTCTGACGCTGCAGCGATCGGGATCGTTCTCTAGATCGCTGCAGCGTCGCTAAATGTGACGGTACCTTAACACCTTCTACTCCTTGTGATTACATCATGCCGTGTAAGATCTTTAAAAACCTAATTTCTTTAGAGATACAGCTGTCATTCAAACTTCTACAACCCCAAATGCTACAATAAAAAAAAAAAATTTTGAATTATCACATTTGAAAATTACCTTTTGTCCCTGGAAAACATGACTGAGGGGGGCTACCTCACAATTTTTGTGAGCCCCAAATACTTTACACATGGAGCATGTTGGCACCTCACAAGTCAAACAGTATATGTTAATTTTTTCATCTTCGTGTTCTTCACATATTGGTTGGTTCGATTTTCTTTCAGGCCTGTGAAACATTAATTCATGATAAATTAGTGAATTATATCCGGTATTATTATATTAAAATTGTTTAAGAGAATATAGACAGATTTACTAATCCAGTCTAATATGTACATAGCATCATCTTAGACTAAACAAGATGAAAATGTACCAAATTTATTACAGCAACTCATGCAGTTTGATGAACAGTGCATAAAAGTCACCAACATTTTGATGACTCTATGACTATAGAGTTTTAACCTTCTCTGGAATTAAAGAAGCACTCATCCCACCATTTTTTTTATCCTTTTAACATATTGCAGTAATCAGATGATATAGCAATGTGCACTTACATTTGCTCATTTTGCCTTTCTAACCAGATAATTCTTCTCTTTTTTCTGCTCTATGTAAGAAGATGAAGTCTCTTTTTCCTGCAAAAACCATTCCACTCTTCAACTCCTAGCTGCTCCCTCTTCCACCCTGCCAGGGACTTTTGCAGTGACTCATACCATACAGGGAAAATGTACTTCCTGTTTCTACATACAGCTTAGGCTGGTTTCACATTTGCGGATGGAGTTGCTGCAGAGGGCTGCGTATGTCCTCCATGAAGCTCCGCCCACCGCCGCACCTCCTCCGGTCAGCTCCCCCTACGTCGGCGTTCAGCGTGTGTACCCTATTTTTATCGTACGCAGGCCATGCCGATGTATACGGAGGCCTCCCCCTGCATCGTTTTGACAGTGCAGTGACCTGCGCCGAACGCAATGAGTTGCAATTTGGTGCGGTCGCCGCACCATCAAAACGACGCATGCATAGACATCCACATACATAGGCATGGCCTGTGTACCTAATGGTAAAGATAGGGTACGCAGGTCGCATGCTGACGTAGGCGAAGCTGACAAGAGGTGGGCAGAGCTTCACGGAGGACGTACGCAGCCCTCCACAGCACCTCCATCCGCAAATGTGAAACCAGCCTTAGCAGGATTCGGCTAGTCAGTATTTAATGAAAAACAGAAGAATTAACTGGACAGAAAAGCAAAATTAGCAATTGTAAGTACACATTGCTATATCATATGATGATTTCAATATATTAAGAGGATAAAAACTTTGATGGGAGTTCGTTAACATCAGCACAAAAACTGTGCCCCCGCCAGGAACCTGTTGGCATGGGCTTCCATGGTAGATGCATGCAACCTTACATTTCTCAGCACAATGCCAATCGTCAGATGAAGTGATGTAAAGCACAGCTCCACTGGAATCTGGAGCCATAGAAACATGTTCTTTGACGTGATGATTCAAAGTTTTCTATGTGGCAGTCTGATGGACCAAATGCTGTTCATTGCATCTTTAAGCACGTTGCCTATTTTGAGCATATTGGCAAAAGCAGCACAATAGTTTATCTACCCCATACTTTGCAATTCCACTTAGTGATAAGAGCTAATCATGAAAACTCTTGGCAGCAGGGCAGGCCACAATCATTTTAACTCTGAGGCTATGTGCACACGTTGCGGAATTTGCTGCGGATCCGCAGCTGATCAGTTTACATTCCGCAGTATGTCAATTCTTTGTGCAGATTCCACAGCGGTTTACACCTGCTCCATAATAGGAATCCGCAGGTGTAAAACCGCAGGTGGAATCCGCACAAAATCCGCAGTAAATCCCCAGGTAAAACGCAGTGCCTTTTACCTGCGGATTTTTCAAATCTGCTGCGGAAAAATCCGCAGAGCTCCAAACTATGTGTGCACATACCCTAAGAGGCTCAAATCTTGAAGGAGGGTTGTCCAAACTAGAAATTTTTTTTAAAACAAATGCAAAAGAATATCTATAGTTAAAACAAATAAGCATAATCATATACAAAGAAAAGCTTAAAAATGTAGACTACACAATATTAACTTATTAAGACACAACTTGTAAGATTTTTAGATCATTTGTTCCATGTGCTAGGACTCATTCTTATATGTCTAGTCACACTGTCTTTTTTTATAAGAAAAAAATTAATCCTTTAGTTTTTTATGGTATTATTAATTGTAACACTACACAAGCATGTAACATTTTTCAGTGTATCCTGAACAGGCAAAAAAAAATGTTTGGCTACAACAGCAATATGGAAACTTTGTGTTCTTGCTTATAATATTTTAACTATGGTGGTAGGTGAACATTACCGAGTTTTCTTAAATGAGTAAAGCAACTAACACTGCCAGCTCTGATGAATTTCTGAGTACAGATGATCATAAAAAACATGAATCAGTCAATGAGTGCAAGGAAAAAAACAGCAGCAAGTCTTACAATTTATAAAGCAATAATCCCCGACTAAATGCCTGTCATACGCTATTCCTACTGCCCCACCTCCCTTTTGATGAATTGCAGATAAGAGCAGTACCATTGTTGAATAAAAAAGGAATTTAAATAGGCCTTGAAATTTTTTTTCTTGTTTGTGGCAGTAAGAAACTGGAATAATGCAAGTTGCATTGTCAGATTTGATGAATTTCTGAGTACAGATGAATGTAAAAAACATGAATTGGTCAATCAGTGCATGGAAAAAAACAGCAGCAAGGCTTACAATTTATAAAGCAAAAATCCCTTGACTAGATGTCTGTCATACACTACAGTCATGGCCAAAAGTTTTGAGAATGAGACAAATATTAATTTTTCCAAAGTCTACTGCTTCATTTTTTCTAATCGCAATTTGCATATACTCCTGAATGTCAGAGTGATCAGCTTAACAGCAATTACTGTACTTGCAAAGTCAATATTTGCCCAGAAAATGAACTTTAACCCCCAAAACACATTTCAACATCATTCCAGTCCTGCCTTAAAAGGAGCAGCTAACATCGTTTTAGTGATTGATCCATTAACACAAGTGTGGGTGTTGATGAGGACAGGGCTGGCTATCAATCAGTCATGATTAAGTAAGAATGACATCACTGGACACTTTAAAAGGAGGCTGGTGCTTGGTATCATTGTTTCTCTTCAGTTAACCATTGTTATCTCTAAAGAAACACGTGCAGCCATCATTGCACTGCACAAAAATGGCCTAACAGGGAAGAGTATCGCAGCTACAAAGATTGCACCTCAGTCAACAATCTATTGCATCATCAAGAACTTCAAGGAGAGAGCTTCCATTGTTGTCAAAAAGGCTCCAGGGCGCCCAAGAAAGACCAGCAAGCGCCAGGACCCTATCTTAAAACTGTTTCAGCTGCGGGATCGGACTACCAGCAGTGCCGAGCTTGCTCAGGAATGGCAGCAGGCTGGTGTGAGTGCTTCTGCACGCACTGTGAGGTGGAGACTCTTTGAGCAAGGCCTGGTTTCAAGGAGGGCAGCAAAGAAGCCACTTCTCTCCAGAAAAAACATCAGGGACCGACTGATATTCTGCAAAAGGTACAGGGAGTGGACTGCTGAGGACTGGGGCAAAGTCATTTTCTCTGATGAATCCCCTTTTCGATTGTTTGGGACATCTGGAAAACAGCTTATTTGGAGAAGAAGAGGTGAGCGCTACCACCAGTCTTGTCTCATGCCAACTGTAAAGCATCCTGAAACCATTCATGTGTGGGGTTGCTTCTCAGCCAAGGGAATCGGCTCACTCACAGTCTTGCCTAAAAACACAGCCACGAATAAAGAATGGTACCAGAATGTCCTCCAAGAGCAACTTCTCCCAACCGTCCAAGAGCAGTTTGGCGCCCAACAATGCCTTTTCCAGCATGATGGAGCACCTTACCATAAAGCAAAGGTGATAACTAAATGGCTCATGGAACAAAACATAGAGATTTTGGGTCCATGGCCTGGAAACTCCCCAGATCTTAATCCCATTGAGAACTTGTGGTCAATCATCAAGAGACGGGTGGACAAACAAAAACCAACAAATTCTGGCAAAATGCAAGCATTGATTATGCAAGAATGGACTGCTATCAGTCAGGATTTGGTCCAGAAGTTGATTGAGAGCATGCCAGGGAGAATTGCAGAGGTCTTGAAGAAGAAGGGTCAACACTGCAAATATTGACTTGCTGCATTAACTCATTCTAACTGTCAATATTACCTATTGGTACTCAGAATATGATTGCAATTATATTTCTGTATGTGATATAAACATCAGACAAACACTAATAAAAACCAGAGGGCAGCAGATCATGTGAAAATATAATTTTGGTGTCATTCTCAAAACTTCTGGCCATGACTGTATAACTACTGCAATACCTCACCATAGACGAATTGCATATAAGAGTGGTATTATTATAACAGAATAGAATCTGTTTGAATTAGCCCTGAAAAAAAGCAATTAATTTAATATAGCAGCATCAAAGACAGGGGAATATAGTTGAGCATTTCACATGTACTCAGCCTGAAATGAAGGAGACCAAGATCTTCTGTGCTTACTGTGTAAACTCTCCTGTCCCAGCTGTGAAATCCTATATGCAGTATGAGAACTTCCTATGTGACAACCACCTGACAGCACACAATAAGGCACTGGATCATATACTAATATAACCCATCAGTTCTTTCGGTTTACTTTTTTTTTTTACCTCAGCTAGAAGATGGATCCACAGAAAATAATTTTTTCCCATCACTAAGGAGTGTGTCTCCTATACTGTTAAAGCATATGCACTAGGTGCAAGGGATGCCAAAAATTAGAAGGAGGCACTTCAATACCCCTTTAATGAGATGTAGTGGAGGGCCTCAGAAAACATTTTTGCCCCATTATTAAGGAGTAGGTATCCTAGGCTGGTAATGCCCATGCACTAAGTGTATGGACTGAAAAACATTTACCCCCAGGGGGTATACATATGTATCAAAGAATGTTAGAAGTAGGTCTCTAAAAATTGTTAATGCGGGCATCGTAAACACCCGTAAAATATTTATAGTGAGGGCAGAGTGATGATCCTTCTGATGTGGTGGCGGAGGGTGACACAAAAAAGCAATATCCTGAAGCGTATACCAATGTTTGGGTGATAAGGGGTGCATGCGAATAGACCAGAAAAAAAAAGATTTGCGTTTATGTTCCACTGCTATTATCTGGGGGAGTACAGATGACCGGCCCAATCCAGCCCTTGTCCATTTTGATAAGGGTCAGTGTTGTGAATTCTGTGGCAGAGTTCACTCCTGTGGTCACAAGTGGTACTTCGGCTGATTCTCTCTGGGATCTTCCGTTTGTGGAGGAAAGTGGTACTGCAGCTTCTGAGTTTCCTCCCTCAGGTGATCTGGTGAGCTCGTTGGCTTCTTCTCTACTTAACTCCACCTGATGCTTTGATCCATGCTTCCTGTCAATGTTCCAGTGTAGGACTTGTTTTTTCCCTGGATCATTCCTGTGGCCTGCTGCTCTGCAAAGCTAAGTTTTGCTTATGTTATTTTGTTGCTATTTTTCAGTCCAGCTTGCTTTATTGGTTTTTCTCGCCTGCTGGAAGCTCTGAGATGCAGAGGGACCACCTCCGTACCGTTAGTCGGTGCAGAGGGTCTTTTTGTCCCCTCTGCGTGGTTATTTATAGGTTTTTGTGCTGACCGCAAAGTTATCTTCCCTATCCTCGTTCTGTTCAGCTAGTCGGGCCTCACTTTGCTAAATCTGTTTCATCTCTATGTTTGTGTTTTCATCTTACTCACAGTCATTATATGTGGGGGGCTGCCTTTTCCTTTGGGGAATTTCTCTGAGGCAAGGTAGGCTTATTTTTCTACCTTCAGGACTAGCTAGTTTCTCAGGCTGTGACGAGGCGCCTAGGTTCTGGTCAGGAGCGCTCCACGGCTACCTTTAGTGTGGTTTGATAGGATTAGGGATTGCGGTCTGCAGAGTTCCCACGTCTCAGAGCTCGTTCTATTATTTTGGGTTATTGTCAGATCACTGTATGTGCTCAGACCTCCATGTCCATTGTGATTCTGAATTGCCTTTCATAACAGTACAGGAAGCCAAAAAGTGCTAATGATTCTCAATAGAGGGAAAAAAGAAGTTCTGAGACCATTTTTTTTTCTTTGCACTGTGTTTTGTCTTTTTTTTCCCCTAGACATTTGGGTGGTTCAGGACACAGGTGTAGCAATGGACATTAAAGGTCTGTCTTCATGTGTGGATCAGCTCACGGCAAGAGTTCAAAATATTCAAGATTTTGTGGTTCAGAATTCTTTGTTAGAGCCGAGAATTCCTATTCCAGATTTGTTTTTTGGAGATAGAACTAAATTTCTGAGTTTCAAAAATAATTGTAAACTATTTCTGGCTTTGAAACCTCGCTCTTCTGGTGACCCAATTCAACAGGTTAGGATCGTCATTTCTTTTTTGCGCGGCGACCCTCAGGACTGGGCGTTTTCTCTTGCGCCAGGAGATCCTGCATTGAGTAATATCGATGCGTTTTTCCTGGCGCTTGGGTTGCTGTACGATGAGCCTAATTCAGTGGATCAGGCAGAAAAAAATTTGCTGGCTCTTTGTCAGGCTCAGGATGAGATAGAGGTATATTGTCAGAAATTTAGAAAGTGGTCAGTGCTCACTCAATGGAATGAATCTGCGCTGGCAGCAATATTCAGAAAGGGTCTCTCTGAAGCCCTTAAGGATGTCATGGTGGGATTTCCTATGCCTGCTGGTTTGAATGAGTCTATGTCTTTGGCCATTCAGATCGGTCGACGCTTGCGTGAGCGTAAATCTGTGCACCATTTGGCGGTATTACCTGAGCTTAAACCTGAGCCTATGCAGTGTGATAGGACCTTGACCAGAGTTGAACGGCAAGAACATAGACGTCTGAATGGTCTGTGTTTCTACTGTGGTGATTCCACTCATGCTATCTCTGATTGTCCTAAGCGCTCTAAGCGGTTCGCTAGGTCTGCCACCATTGGTACTGTACAGTCAAAATTTCTTCTGTCCATTACCTTGATCTGCTCTTTGTCATCGTATTCTGTCATGGCATTTGTGGATTCAGGCGCTGCCCTGAATTTGATGGACTTGGAATATGCTAAGCGTTGTGGGTTTTTCTTGGAGCCCTTGCAGTGTCCTATTCCATTGAGAGGAATTGATGCTACGCCTTTGGCCAAGAATAAGCCTCAATACTGGACCCAGCTGACCATGTGCATGGCTCCTGCACATCAGGAGGTTATTCGCTTTCTGGTGTTGCATAATCTGCATGATGTAGTCGTGTTGGGGTTGCCATGGCTACAAGCCCATAATCCAGTATTAGATTGGAAATCCATGTCGGTGTCCAGCTGGGGTTGTCAGGGGGTACATGGTGATGTTCCATTCCTGTCAATTTCGTCATCCACCCCTTCTGAGGTCCCAGAGTTCTTGTCTGATTACCGGGATGTATTTGATGAGCCCAAGTCCAATACCCTACCTCCGCATAGGGATTGTGATTGTGCTATCAATTTGATTCCTGGTAGTAAATTCCCAAAAGGTCGATTGTTTAATTTGTCCGTGCCTGAGCACACCGCTATGCGCAGTTATGTGAAGGAATCCCTGGGGAAGGGGCATATTCGCCCGTCATCGTCGCCATTAGGAGCAGGGTTCTTTTTTGTAGCCAAGAAGGATGGTTCGCTGAGACCTTGTATAGATTACCGCCTTCTTAATAAGATCACGGTTAAATTTCAGTACCCCTTGCCATTGTTATCTGATCTGTTTGCTCGGATTAACGGGGCTAGTTGGTTCACAAAGATAGATCTTCGTGGTGCGTATAATCTGGTGCGAATTAAGCAAGGCGATGAATGGAAAACTGCATTTAATACGCCCGAGGGTCATTTTGAGTATCTCGTGATGCCGTTCGGACTTGCCAATGCTCCATCAGTGTTTCAGTCCTTTATGCATGACATCTTCCGAGAGTACCTGGATAAATTCCTGATTGTGTACTTGGATGACATTTTGATCTTCTCGGATGATTGGGAGTCTCATGTGAAGCAGGTCAGAACGGTTTTTCAGGTCCTGCGTGCTAATTCTTTGTTTGTGAAGGGATCAAAGTGTCTCTTTGGTGTGCAGAAGGTTTCATTTTTGGGGTTCATCTTTTCCCCTTCTACTATCGAGATGGATCCTGTTAAGGTCCAAGCCATCCATGATTGGACTCAGCCGACATCTCTGAAAAGTCTGCAAAAGTTCCTGGGCTTTGCTAATTTTTATCGTCGCTTCATCTGCAATTTTTCTAGTATTGCTAAACCATTGACCGATTTGACCAAGAAGGGTGCTGATGTGGTCAATTGGTCTTCTGCTGCTGTGGAAGCTTTTCAAGAGTTGAAGCGTCGTTTTTCTTCTGCCCCTGTGTTGTGTCAACCAGATGTTTCTCTTCCGTTCCAGGTCGAGGTTGATGCTTCTGAGATTGGAGCAGGGGCTGTTTTGTCACAGAGAGGTTCTGGTTGCTCAGTGATGAAACCATGCGCTTTCTTTTCCAGGAAGTTTTCGCCTGCTGAGCGAAATTATGATGTGGGCAACCGAGAGTTGCTGGCCATGAAGTGGGCATTCGAGGAGTGGCGTCATTGGCTTGAAGGAGCTAAGCATCGCGTGGTGGTATTGACTGATCATAAGAACTTGACTTATCTCGAGTCTGCCAAGCGCTTGAATCCTAGACAAGCTCGTTGGTCGTTGTTTTTTGCCCGTTTTGACTTTGTGATTTCGTACCTTCCGGGCTCTAAAAATGTGAAGGCGGATGCTCTGTCTAGGAGTTTTGTGCCCGACTCTCCGGGTTTGTCTGAGCCGGCGGGTATCCTCAAGGAGGGAGTAATTGTGTCTGCCATCTCCCCTGATTTGCGGCGGGTGCTGCAAAAATTTCAGGCTAATAAACCTGATCGTTGCCCAGCGGAGAAACTGTTTGTCCCTGATAGGTGGACAAATAGAGTTATCTCTGAACTTCATTGTTCGGTGTTGGCTGGTCATCCTGGAATCTTTGGTACCAGAGAGTTAGTGGCTAGATCCTTTTGGTGGCCCTCTCTGTCGCGGGATGTGCGTACTTTTGTGCAGTCCTGTGGGATTTGTGCTCGGGCTAAGCCCTGCTGTTCTCGTGCCAGTGGGTTGCTTTTGCCCTTGCCGGTCCCGAAGAGGCCTTGGACACATATCTCTATGGATTTTATTTCTGACCTTCCCGTTTCTCAAAAGATGTCAGTCATTTGGGTGGTCTGTGATCGCTTTTCTTAGATGGTCCATCTGGTACCCTTGTCTAAATTGCCTTCCTCCTCTGATTTGGTGCCTTTGTTCTTCCAGCATGTGGTTCGTTTGCATGGCATTCCAGAGAATATTGTTTCTGACAGAGGTTCCCAGTTTGTTTCGAGGTTTTGGCGAGCCTTTTGTGGTAGGATGGGCATTGACTTGTCTTTTTCCTCGGCTTTCCATCCTCAGACTAATGGCCAGACCGAGCGAACCAATCAGACCTTGGAAACATATCTGAGGTGCTTTGTTTCTGCTGATCAGGATGACTGGGTGTCCTTTTTGCCTTTGGCTGAGTTCGCCCTTAATAATCGGGCCAGCTCGGCTACCTTGGTTTCACCGTTTTTCTGCAATTCTGGGTTCCATCCTCGTTTCTCTTCTGGACAGGTTGAGTCTTCGGACTGTCCTGGTGTGGATACTGTGGTGGACAGGTTGCAGCAGATTTGGACTCAGGTAGTGGACAATTTGACCTTGTCCCAGGAGAAGGCTCAACTTTTCGCTAATCGCAGATGCCGTGTGGGTCCCCGACTTCGTGTTGGGGATCTGGTTTGGTTATCTTCTCGTCATATTCCTATGAAGGTTTCCTCTCCTAAGTTTAAACCTCGTTTTATTGGTCCGTATAGGATTTCTGAGGTTCTTAATCCTGTGTCTTTTCGTCTGACCCTTCCAGATTCTTTTTCCATACATAACGTATTCCATAGGTCATTGTTGCGGAGATACGTGGCACCTATGGTTCCATCTGTTGAGCCTCCTGCCCCGGTTTTGGTGAAGGGGGAATTGGAGTATATTGTGGAGAAGATTTTGGATTCTCGTGTTTCAAGACGGAAACTCCAGTATCTGGTTAAATGAAAGGGTTATGCTCAGGAAGATAATTCCTGGGTTTTTGCTTCTGATGTCCATGCTCCCGATCTTGTTCGTGCCTTTCATGTGGCTCATCCTGGTCGGCCTGGGGGCTCTGGTGAGGGTTCGGTGACCCCTCCTCAAGGGGGGGTACTGTTGTGAATTCTGTGGCAGAGTTCACTCCTGTGGTCACAAGTGGTACTTCGGCTGATTCTCTCTGGGATCTTCCGTTTGTGGAGGAAAGTGGTACTGCAGCTTCTGAGTTTCCTCCCTCAGGTGATCTGGTGAGCTCGTTGGCTTCTTCTCTACTTAACTCCACCTGATGCTTTGATCCATGCTTCCTGTCAATGTTCCAGTGTAGGACTTGTTTTTTCCCTGGATCATTCCTGTGGCCTGCTGCTCTGCAAAGCTAAGTTTTGCTTATGTTATTTTGTTGCTATTTTTCAGTCCAGCTTGCTTTATTGGTTTTTCTCGCCTGCTGGAAGCTCTGAGACGCAGAGGGACCACCTCCGTACCGTTAGTCGGTGCGGAGGGTCTTTTTGTCCCCTCTGCGTGGTTATTTATAGGTTTTTGTGCTGACCGCAAAGTTATCTTCCCTATCCTCGTTCTGTTCAGCTAGTCGGGCCTCACTTTGCTAAATCTGTTTCATCTCTATGTTTGTGTTTTCATCTTACTCACAGTCATTATATGTGGGGGGCTGCCTTTTCCTTTGGGGAATTTCTCTGAGGCAAGGTAGGCTTATTTTTCTATCTTCAGGACTAGCTAGTTTCTCAGGCTGTGACGAGGCGCCTAGGTTCTGGTCAGGAGCGCTCCACGGCTACCTTTAGTGTGGTTTGATAGGATTAGGGATTGCGGTCTGCAGAGTTCCCACGTCTCAGAGCTCGTTCTATTATTTTGGGTTATTGTCAGATCACTGTATGTGCTCTGACCTCCATGTCCATTGTGATTCTGAATTGCCTTTCATAACAGGTCAGCCTATCAGCCTTTTCAGTTGACAGGCGGATGCGCCTATTGGCTATAATAGCCCCCGGCAGCACTAAAAACTCACTCTGACAAAACGGTGGCAGGGAAGGCCAGGGCCTCCAAGGTGTAGAGAGAAAGTTTTTGCCTCATGTCTAGCTTGGATACCCAATAGTTGTAAGGCACAGAGGAACCATGGAGGATGCTGGTAGGGTCAGCAAGGTACTCTTTCAGCATCTTCCAAAATTTTTCCCTCCTTGTCAGAGTACCCTGCGCATCAGGGCATGGGCGCTGAGAGGGTCTCATAAAACTGTCCCAGACCTTTGAGAGTGTTCCCATGCCTCTGCTTCATCTGGTGTATGTCTCACTAATTTCCACTCCTTGGTTCTCCAAGGAACTGTGACCTCTGTGTCAGCGTTGTCAGATGGGAATTTTTTTGATAATTCTCCACCCAGGGCCTTCTGGTACTGCAACATTTTATTAGACCTCTCCACCACGGGAAGGAGAGATATAAAGTTCTCCTTTTAACGTGGGTCTAAAGGATGACCAACCAGTAATTAATGTTCACCAAAATGCATGCAAGCGAGAGTCACAGGAAAGTCAGCAGAACATAAATTCAGTCGTGTGTGCCAGACTGCCAAGAGCCAAGACTTCCCTGTCCCCTCCAAGAGGTCGACTGTCTATGTTGTCCTCTTCGTCCTTCTCATCCTCCTCATCCTCCCTCCCTCTCTTCCTCATCTTCAGGCCATCCATTCTGAACAGGTGGGATGAAAGTGATGTGGATACTACAGTCTGGAGCACAGACAACCAGTTCCTGTCCCTCCTCCTCCTCCTCTCAATATCACCTAATACGCGTTGAGAAGATGAGATGAGGCTGGGCTGTGTAGTATCACTCAGTATAGTTTCTTGCTCCGTCTCAACTTGCTCCACCTGCAAGGACTCCTCTTTAATTGTGAGCAGCAAGCATTTCAGTAGACAGAGAAGCGGGATGGTGATGCTTATTATGGCATCATCACCGCTCACCGTCTTGGTCAAGTCCTCAAAGTTTTTGAGAACCGCTCAGATGTCAGACATCCATGCCCACTGATCAGCTCTTATGTGCAGAGGCTGACCGGAATACAAATGTGCATGGTGTAGCTTGTAATCACCTACTGCCCTCTGCTGCTCACAAACCATGCCAATATATGTAACGTCGACTGCCAATGTGTAGTGACATTGCACATTTGTCGGTGAGCTGGAAGTTGAAAATGCTGCTGCAGCACTGCTAGGGCAGCTGCAGTTGTAGCCGACTTGCAAAAATGGTCACACACATGTTGTACTTTCACAAGTAGATCAAGCAGATGTGGGAAGATTTTGAGAAAACACTGAACCACTAAGTTGAGCATGTGGGCCAGACATGGTATGTGTGCGAGGTTACCAAGCTTCAGAGCTGATGCCAGGTTACGGCCATTGTCACACATGACCATGCCTGATTGTAGGTTCATGGGCGATAGCCACAGATCAGTCTGTTAGACCTTTCAACAACTCCGTGGTGGTGTGTGGTTTGCCACCTAAGCAGATTAGCTTCTGCACAGTTTGTTGCCAATTGGCCGAGGCAGTACTGCAGTGCTTCCAGTTTGAGACTGATGTTGACATTTGTGAGATTGATGGTGACTAGGAGGAGGTGCAGTAACTGGTGTAAAAGCTGGGGGCAAACCTGATTGAACCAGGGCCTGCAATCCTCGGGGCAGTAGAACATGTTCTGTCCCAGGGTGTGACTGGGTCCTGGCTCCCACAATGTTCACCCAGTGTGCCCTTGGGGAAATGTAGCATACCTGGCCACAAGCACTTGTCCAGGTGTCCATGCTTAAGTGGACCTAAGTTGATCAGAGCACGGCTGATGTTAAGGGAAAAGTGCTTGTGTAAGGTGGGGATGGCACACCAGAATAAATAGTGGCAGCTGGGGACCGAGTACTGAGGGACAGCCGCCATGAGGTTGTGGAAAGGTTCCATATTCCACAAATCTAAATGGCAACATTTCCAGGGCAAGCAGTCTAGAAATATATTCGTTTAGCATTGTGGCCTGTGGGTGAGTGGCTGCGTATTTATGCTTGCATTCCATGGATTGAGACAGGGAAAACTGAATGTTGCGCTGGGACAAGAACGTGGACATGGTTGCTGATGGTGGTTGCAAGTGTGCAACCACAGTTGCGGGATGGGAGGCACCTTTGCCTACATCATGGACAAGGGATTGGTGTGCCCGTAGACCAGGGGAAGAGGCAGTAGTGTCACCCGCAGACACTGTTTCTGGACCCTGACGTTCGGCCCAAGTTGTTGGGTGCTATGCTTGCATGTGCCTGAGCATGCTGGTGGTGATCAAGCTGGTAGTTGTACTGCCCCTGCTGATGCTGGCATGGCAAATGTTGCAAATGGCCTTTTTTGGGTTAACTGGGCTGTCTTTAAAAAAAGCACCAGTCTCTGGAACACCTAACCCTTGGCTTGGCAAGTTCACCCATGTAACATACATAGTAACATAGTTAGTAAGGCCGAAAAATGACATTTGTCCATCCAGTTCAGCCTATATTCCATCATAATAAATCCCCAGATCTACGTCCTTCTTCAGAACCTAATAATTGTATGATACAATATTGTTCTGCTCCAGGAAGACATCCAGGCCTCTCTTGAACCCCTCGACTGAGTTCGCCATCACCACCTCCTCAGGCAAGCAATTCCAGATTCTCACTGCCCTAACTGTAAAGAATCCTCTTCTATGTTGGTGGAAAAACCTTCTGTCCTCCAGACGCAAAGAATGCCCCCTTGTGCCCGTCACCTTCCTTGGTATAAACAGATCCTCAGCGAGATATTTGTATTGTCCCCTTATATACTTATACATGGTTATTAGATCGCCCCTCAGTCATCTTTTTTCTAGACTAAATAATCCTAATTTCGCTAATCTATCTGGGTATTGTAGTTCTCCCATCCCCTTTATTAATTTTGTTGCCCTCCTTTGTACTCTCTCTAGTTCCATTATATCCTTCCTGAGCACCGGTGCCCAAAACTGGACACAGTACTCCATGTGCGGTCTAACTAGGGATTTGTACAGAGGCAGTATAATGCTCTCATCATGTGTATCCAGACCTCTTTTAATGCACCCCATGATCCTGTTTGCCTTGGCAGCTGCTGCCTGGCACTGGCTGCTCCAGGTAAGTTTATCATTAACTAGGATCCCCAAGTCCTTCTCCCTGTCAGATTTACCCAGTGGTTTCCCATTCAGTGTGTAATGGTGATATTGATTCCTTCTTCCCATGTGTATAACCTTACATTTATCATTGTTAAACCTCATCTGCCACCTTTCAGCCCAAGTTTCCAACTTATCCAGATCCATCTGTAGCAGAATACTATCTTCTCTTGTATTAACTGCTTTACATAGTTTTGTATCATCTGCAAATATCGATATTTTACTGTGTAAACCTTCTACCAGATCATTAATGAATATGTTGAAGAGAATAGGTCCCAATACTGACCCCTGCGGTACCCCACTGGTCACAGCGACCCAGTTAGAGGCTATACCATTTATAACCACCCTCTGCTTTCTATCACTAAGCCAGTTAATAACCCATTTACACACATTTTCCCCCAGACCAAGCATTCTCATTTTGTGTACCAACCTCTTGTGCGGCACGGTATCAAACGCTTTGGAAAAATCGAGATATACCACGTCCAATGACTCACCGTGGTCCAGCCTATAGCTTACCTCTTCATAAAAACTGATTAGATTGGTTTGACAGGAGCGATTTCTCATAAACCCATGCTGATATGGAGTTAAACAGTTATTCTCATTGAGATAATCCAGAATAACATCCCTCAGAAACCCTTCAAATATTTTACCAACAATAGAGGTTAGACTTACTGGCCTATAATTTCCAGGTTCACTTTTAGAGCCCTTTTTGAATATTGGCACCACATTTGCTATGCGCCAGTCCTGCGGAACAGACCCTGTCGCTATAGAGTCCCTAAAAATAAGAAATAATGGTTTATCTATTACATTACTTAGTTCTCTTAGTACTCGTGGGTGTATGCCATCCGGACCCGGAGATTTATCTATTTTAATCTTATTTAGCCGGTTTCGCACCTCTTCTTGGGTTAGATTGGTGACCCTTAATATAGGGTTTTCCTTGTTTCTTGGGATTTCACCTAGCATTTCATTTTCCACCGTGAATACCGTGGAGAAGAAGGTGTTTAATATGTTAGCTTTTTCCTCGTCATCTACAACCATTCTTTCCTCACTATTTTGTTGGTGCCCTGGGGATCAGCTGCCCACCTTGTGTCTCTGGCCACCCCACTGCCTCTCCCTTCCTGTTGTGGTGCTGTGGATCCCTCTCCCTGTGCGCTGCTTTCCATGTTCTGCATGTCACCTTTCCATTTTGGGTCAGTAACTTCATAATCCACCACCTTGTCTTCCAATTCCGCCCCCTAGTCCTCCTCCTGACTTGCTGATGTAACAACACCACTTGCTGGCAATTGTGTCTCATCATCATCCAGCTCACCTTCTTGTGAGAGTCGCTGCTCAAACATTTGAGTATCGCTTCATGCGATCTCCTCATGTACTGGTTGGAAAGGGCAGGGCGAGAAGCCAGAATCTATATATGAAAATGTGAACAGCTCTCTGGAGTGTCCAAGTGTGGGATCACTCGTCTCTGGGCACTCAGCATGGTGGGAGGAAGGAAGATCAGGGTGAGGATTATGTGGTCACGGCTGCTGAGAATGAACCATGTGGTATGGTGCTGGCAAAGTGACGAAGCATTATCTGCTATCGATCCAACAACCTTTTCACACTGGTCTGGCTTCAAGAGTGGTGTTCCATACAACATGCAAAGTGGGACAGAAAGCCAGATCAGCATGATGTGTCTGTTTATTGTGCTCCCCCGGCAGGCACAGTTTCACCTTGCCCACGTTTTCGGCCTCTGTGCTAACCATCAGAATCATGTCCACTTCCCTGTCCCTTACCATGCGCTTTGCTCATTTTAAATTACATATTATATATCCCTGTTGAGAAAAGGTTGCAGACAGTATTACAATGCCAGCTAAATTTTCCAACTTCAGATATACATATAAGATTGCAGTATGAATATAGCAATGCGATTTTTTAACAATTTTTTTTGGGGGGGGGGTTTTGAGGTCCAACTCTGGCACGATAAATCAATGAATATGGTATAAAATTTCACAGCTCAAAAAAAAGGCTGTACTACACTGACAAGCAAATTTGCACACCTCAGACGGACGTATGAGACTGCAGTATAAATATAGCATAGCATAGTATTACTACATAATTAGCTCTAAGAAGGGCTGTTGTTGTACTTAACAGAAATATAAATGTGGTTGTATCCCTAGCTAATATGCAGCTACAATACTGTCCCTCGCTCATCAGTACCTCTCCATACGCTGCCTGTGTCCGGGGTAAAGTGTACCGAGCATTGCATCACGGGTCTTGTTATGTTTGCTAATGACAGGTGTTATGAAGGCAATCCAGAAACACAGTGTGCTTAGCGATCAGAGCGCACACAGTGATCTGACAAATACCCAAAAATACAAGAACGAGCTCTGAGACGTGGAAACTCTGTAGACTGCACACCTGATCCTATCCTAAACACAACTAAAAGCGGCTGTGGATTGCGCCTAACAACTACCTAGGCAACTCGGCACAGCCTAAGAAACTAGCTAGCCTGAAGATAGAAAAATAGGCCTGACTTGCCCCAGAGAAATTCCCCAAAGGAAAAGGCAGCCCCCCACATATAATGACTGTGAGTAAGATGAAAAGACAAAACGTAGGGATGAAATAGATTCAGCAAAGTGGGGCCCGATATTCTAGGACAGAGCGAGGACAGTAAAGCGAACTTTGCAGTCTACAAAAACCCTAAAGCAAAACCACGCAAAGGGGGCAAAAAAAACCCACCGTGCCGAACTAACGGCACGGCGGTACACCCTTTGCGTCTCAGAGCTTCCAGCAAAACAAAAGACAAGCTGGACAGAAAAAAAGCAACAAAAAAGCAAAAAGCACTTAGCTATACAGAGCAGCAGGTCACAGGAACAATCAGGAGAAGCTCAGATCCAATACTGAAACATTGACAAGGAGCAAGGATAGCAGCATCAGGCGGAGTTAAGTAATGAAGCAGTTAACGAGCTCACCAGAACACCTGAGGGAGGAAGCTCAGAAGCTGCAGTACCACTTGTGACCACAGGAGTGAATTCAGCCACAGAATTCACAACAGTACCCCCCCCTTGAGGAGGGGTCACTGAACCCTCACCAGAGCCCACAGGCCGACCAGGATGAGCCGCATGAAAGGCACGAACAAGATCGGAAGCATGAACATCAGAGGCAAAAACCCAGGAATTATCTTCCTGAGCATAACCCTTCCATTTAACCAGATACTGGAGTTTCCGTCTAGAAACACGAGAATCCAAAATCTTCTCCACAATATACTCCAATTCCCCCTCCACCAAAACCGGGGCAGGAGGCTCAACAGATGGAACCATAGGTGCCACGTATCTCCGCAACAACGACATATGGAATACATTATGTATGGAAAAGGAGTCTGGGAGGGTCAAACGAAAAGACACAGGATTGAGAACCTCAGAAATCCTATACGGACCAATAAAACGAGGTTTAAATTTAGGAGAGGAAACCTTCATAGGAATATGACGAGAAGATAACCAAACCAGATCCCCAACACGAAGTCGGGGACCCACACGGCGTCTGCGATTAGCGAAAAGTTGAGCTTTCTCCTGGGACAAGATCAAATTGTCCACTACTTGAGTCCAGATCTGCTGCAACCTATCCACCACAGAATCCACACCAGGACAGTCCGAAGACTCAACCTGTCCTGAAGAGAAACGAGGATGGAACCCAGAATTGCAAAAAAATGGAGAAACCAAGGTAGCCGAGCTGGCCCGATTATTAAGGGCGAACTCAGCCAACGGCAAAAAGGACACCCAATCATCCTGGTCTGCAGAAACAAAACATCTCAGATATGTTTCCAAGGTCTGATTGGTTCGTTCGGTCTGGCCATTAGTCTGAGGATGGAAAGCCGAGGAAAAGGATAGGTCAATGCCCATCCTACCACAAAAGGCTCGCCAAAACCTTGAAACAAACTGGGAACCTCTGTCAGAAACAATATTCTCAGGAATGCCATGCAACCGAACCACATGCTGAAAGAACAAAGGTACCAAATCAGAGGAGGAAGGCAATTTAGCTAAGGGCACCAGATGGACCATTTTAGAAAAGCGATCACAGACCACCCAAATGACTGACATCTTTTGAGAAACGGGAAGGTCAGAAATGAAATCCATCGAAATATGTGTCCAAGGCCTCTTTGGGACCGGCAAGGGCAAAAGCAACCCACTGGCACGAGAACAGCAGGGCTTAGCCCTAGCACAAATCCCACAGGACTGCACAAAAGTACGTACATCCCGTGACAGAGATGGCCACCAGAAGGATCTAGCCACTAACTCTCTGGTACCAAAGATTCCAGGATGACCAGCCAACACCGAACAATGAAGTTCAGAGATAAGTTTATTAGTCCACCTATCAGGGACGAACAGTTTCTCTGCTGGACAACGATCAGGTTTATTCGCCTGAAAATTTTGCAGCACCCGCCGCAAATCAGGGGAGATGGCAGACACAATGACTCCTTCCTTGAGGATACCCGCTGGCTCAGATAAACCCGGAGAGTCGGGCACAAAACTCCTAGACAGAGCATCCGCCTTCACATTTTTAGAGCCCGGAAGGTACGAAATCACAAAGTCGAAGCGGGCAAAAAATAACGACCAACGGGCCTGTCTAGGATTCAAGCGCTTGGCAGACTCGAGATAAGTCAAGTTCTTATGATCAGTCAATACCACCACGCGATGCTTAGCTCCTTCAAGCCAATGACGCCACTCCTCGAATGCCCACTTCATGGCCAGCAACTCTCGATTGCCCACATCATAATTACGCTCAGCGGGCGAAAACTTCCTGGAAAAGAAAGCACATGGTTTCATCACTGAGCAATCAGAACCTCTCTGTGACAAAACCGCCCCTGCTCCAATCTCAGAAGCATCAACCTCGACCTGGAACGGAAGAGAAACATCTGACTGACACAACACAGGGGCAGAACAAAAACGACGCTTCAACTCCTGAAAAGCTTCCACAGCAGCAGAAGACCAATTAACCAAATCAGCACCCTTCTTGGTCAAATCGGTCAATGGTTTGGCAATGCTAGAAAAATTACAGATGAAGCGACGATAAAAATTAGCAAAGCCCAGGAACTTTTGCAGACTTTTCAGAGATGTCGGCTGAATCCAATCCTGGATGGCTTGGACCTTAACTGGATCCATCTCGATAGTAGAAGGGGTAAAGATGAACCCCAAAAATGAAACTTTCTGCACACCGAAGAGATACTTTGATCCCTTCACAAACAAAGAGTTAGCACGCAGGACCTGAAAAACCATTCTGACCTGCTTCACATGAGACTCCCAATCATCTGAGAAGATCAAAATGTCATCCAAGTAAACAATCAGGAATTTATCCAGATACTCACGGAAGATGTCATGCATAAAAGACTGAAACACAGATGGAGCATTGGCAAGTCCGAACGGCATCACTAGATACTCAAAATGACCCTCAGGCGTATTGAATGCAGTTTTCCATTCATCTCCTTTCCTGATTCTCACCAGATTATACGCACCACGAAGATCTATCTTAGTGAACCAACTAGCCCCCTTAATCCGAGCAAACAAGTCAGATAACAATGGCAAGGGATACTGAAATTTAACAGTGATCTTATTAAGAAGGCGGTAATCAATACACGGTCTCAGCGAACCATCCTTCTTGGCTACAAAGAAGAACCCTGCTCCCAGTGGTGATGACGATGGGCGAATATGTCCCTTCTCCAGGGATTCCTTCACATAACTGCGCATAGCGGCGTGTTCGGGCACGGATAAATTAAATAATCGACCTTTAGGGAATTTACTACCAGGAATCAAATTGATAGCACAATCACAATCCCTATGCGGAGGTAGAGCATCGGACTTGGGCTCTTCAAATACATCCTGATAAAAAGACAAGAACTCTGGGACCTCAGAAGGGGTGGATGACGAAATCGACAAAAATGGAACATCACCATGCACCCCCTGACAACCCCAGCTGGATACCGACATGGAATTCCAATCCAATACTGGATTATGGGTTTGTAGCCATGGCAACCCCAACACGACCACATCATGCAGATTATGCAACACCAGAAAGCGAATAACTTCCTGATGTGCAGGAGCCATGCACATGGTCAGCTGGGCCCAGTATTGAGGTTTATTCTTGGCCAAAGGTGTAGCATCAATTCCTCTCAATGGAATAGGACTGTTGTGAATTCTGTGGCTGAGTTCACTTCTGTGGTCACAAGTGGTATTGCAGTCTCTGGGCTTCCTCCCTCAGGTGTTTTGGTGAGCTCGTTGGCTGCCTTGCTATTTAGCTCCACCTGAGTCTGTCTTCCTTGCTCCTTGTCAATGTTCCAGTGTTGGATCTGAGCTACTGCATCTTTCCTTGGGCCTGCTGCTCTGCTAGATAAGTGCTTCTAGTTTGTTTTCTGTTTTTTTTCTGTCCAGCTTGCTATTGTCTTTTGCTGGAAACTCTGAGAAGCAGAGGGGTGCACCGCCGTGCTGTTAGTTCGGCACGGTGGGTCTTTTTGCCCCTTTGCGTGGTTTTCGTTTTAGGGTTTTTTGTAGACTGCATAGTTCTCTTTGCTATCCTCGCTCTGTCTAGAATATCGGGCCTCACTTTGCTGAATCTATTTTATTCCTACGTTTGTCTTTTCATCTTGCTAACAGTCATTATATGTGGGGGGCTGCCTATTCCTTTGGGGTATTTCTCTGAGGTAAGTCAGGCTTGTATTTCTATCTTCAGGCTAGTCAGCTCCTCAGGCAGTGCCGAGTTGCATAGGTAGTTGTTAGGCGCAATCCACTGCTGCTCATAGTTGTGTGAGGATAGATCAGGTACTGCAGTCTACAGAGATTCCACGTCTCAGAGCTCGTCCTATTGTTTTTGGTTATTGCCAGATCTCTGTATGTGCGCTGATTACTGCACGCTGTGTTGCCTGATTGCCAGCCTCAACAGTACAAGGAGCCACACCAATGATTCCCAATAGAGGGAAAAAAGAAATCCTGACATCATTTTTTTTTCTTAGCTCTGTCTTCAGTCTTTTTTTTCCCCTAGACATTAGAGTGCTTCAGGACACAGCTGTGGACATGGATATTCAGGCTCTGTGCTCCTCAATGGATAATCTCGTTGTAAATGTACAAAAGATTCAAGATACTATTGATCAGAAATCGATGCTAGAACCAAGAATTCCGATTCCTGATTTGTTTTTTGGTGACAGAACTAAGTTCCTGAGCTTCAGAAATAATTGTAAGCTATTTTTGGCCTTGAAACCTCATTCTTCTGGTAATCCTATTCAACAGGTTTTGATTATTATTTCTTTTTTGCTCGGCGACCCACAGGACTGGGCGTTTTCTCTTGCACCAGGAGATTCTGCATTGAGTAATGTTGATGCATTTTTCCTGGCGCTCGGATTGCTTTATGATGAGCCTAATTCAGTGGATCAGGCTGAGAAAAATCTGCTGGCTTTATGCCAGGGTCAGGATGATGTAGAAGTATATTGTCAGAAATTTAGGAAATGGTCAGTACTCACTCTGTGGAATGAATCTGCATTAGCGGCTTTGTTCAGAAAGGGTCTCTCTGAAGCTCTTAAGGATGTAATGGTGGGATTTCCTATGCCTGCTGGTTTGAATGAGTCTATGTCCTTGGCCATTCAGATCGGTCGTCGCTTGCGCGAGCGTAAATCTGTGCACCATCTGGCGGTACTGCCTGAGAGTAAACCTGAGCCTATGCAGTGCGACAGGACTATGACTAAAGTAGAACGGCAAGAACACAGACGTCTGAACAGACTGTGTTTCTATTGTGGTGATTCTACTCATGCTATTTCTAATTGTCCTAAACGCACTAGGCGGTTCGATAGCTCTGCCGTTATTGGTACTGTACAGTCCAAATTCCTTTTGTCCATTACCTTAATGTGCTCTTTGTCATCGTATTCTGTCATGGCGTTTGTGGATTCAGGCGCTGCCCTGAATCTGATGGATTTGGATTATGCTAAACGTTGTGGATTTTTCTTGGAGCCTTTGCGGTGTCCTATTCCGTTGAGAGGAATTGATGCTACACCTTTGGCCAAGAATAAGCCTCAGTACTGGGCCCAGCTGACCATGTGCATGGCTCCTGCACATCAGGAAGTTATTCGCTTTCTGGTACTGCATAATTTGCATGATGTGGTCGTGTTGGGGTTGCCATGGCTACAAACCCATAATCCAGTATTGGATTGGAACTCTATGTCGGTAACCAGCTGGGGTTGTCAGGGAGTACATGGTGATGTTCCATTTTTGTCTATTTCGTCATCCATTCCTTCTGACATCCCAGAGTTCTTGTCGGACTTTCAGGATGTATTTGAAGAGTCCAAGTCTGATGCCCTACCTCCGCATAGGAATTGTGATTGTGCTATCGATTTGATTCCTGGTAGTAAATTCCCTAAGGGTCGTTTATTTAATTTGTCCGTACCTGAACACACCGCTATGCGCAGTTATGTGAAGGAGTCCCTGGAGAAGGGACATATTCGCCCATCGTCGTCACCATTGGGAGCAGGGTTCTTTTTTGTAGCCAAGAAGGATGGTTCGCTAAGACCGTGTATTGATTACCGCCTTCTTAATAAGATCACTGTTAAGTTTCAGTATCCCTTGCCATTGATTTCTGACTTGTTTGCTCGGATTAAGGGGGCTAGTTGGTTTACTAAGATTGATCTTCGTGGTGCGTATAATCTGGTGAGAATCAGGCAGGGAGATGAATGGAAAACGGCATTTAATACGCCCGAGGGTCATTTTGAGTATCTGGTGATGCCGTTCGGACTTGCCAATGCTCCATCTGTTTTTCAGTCTTTTATGCATGACATTTTCCGTGAGTATCTGGATAAATTCTTGATTGTTTACTTGGATGACATTTTGATCTTCTCAGATGATTGGGAGTCTCATGTGAAGCAAGTCAGAATGGTTTTCCAGGTACTGCGTGCTAATTCCTTGTTCGTGAAGGGATCAAAGTGTCTCTTCGGTGTGCAGAAAGTTTCATTTTTGGGGTTCATCTTTTCCCCTTCTACTATCGAGATGGATCCGGTTAAGGTTCAGGCCATCCAGGATTGGACTCAGCCGACATCTCTAAAAAGTCTGCAGAAATTCCTGGGCTTTGCTAATTTTTATCGTCGCTTCATCTGTAATTTTTCTAGCATTGCCAGACCATTGACCGATTTGACCAAGAAGGGTGCTGATTTGGTTAATTGGTCTTCTGCTGCCGTGGAAGCTTTTCAGGAGTTGAAGCGTCGTTTTTGCTGTGCCCCTGTGTTGTGTCAACCTGATGTTTCTCTTCCGTTCCAGGTCGAGGTTGATGCTTCTGAGATTGGTGCAGGGGCGGTTTTGTCACAGAGAGGTTCTGGTTGCTCAGTGTTCAAACCATGTGCTTTCTTTTCCAGGAAATTTTCTGCTGCTGAGCGTAATTATGATGTGGGCAACCGAGAGTTGCTGGCCATGAAGTGGGCATTCGAGGAGTGGCGTCATTGGCTTGAGGGTGCTAAGCATCGCGTGGTGGTATTGACTGATCATAAGAACTTGACTTATCTCGAGTCTGCCAAGCGCTTGAATCCTAGACAGGCCCGTTGGTCGTTATTTTTTGCTCGTTTTGATTTTGTGATTTCATACCTTCCGGGCTCTAAAAATGTGAAGGCGGATGCTCTGTCTAGGAGTTTTGTGCCCGACTCTCCGGGGTTATCTGAGCCGGCGAGTATCCTCAAGGAAGGAGTCATTGTGTCTGCCATCTCCCCTGATTTGCGGAGAGTGTTGCAGAAATTTCAGGCTAATAAACCTGATCGTTGTCCGGCCGAGAAACTGTTCGTCCCTGATAGGTGGACTAGTAAAGTTATCTCTGAACTTCATTGTTCGGTGCTGGCCGGTCATCCAGGAATCTTTGGTACCAGGGAGTTGGTTGCTAGATCCTTCTGGTGGCCATCTCTGTCACTGGATGTGCGTGCTTTTGTGCAGTCCTGTGGAATTTGTGCTAGGGCTAAGCCCTGCTGTTCACGTGCCAGTGGGTTGCTTTTGCCCTTGCCGGTCCCGAAGAGGCCTTGGACACATATTTCGATGGATTTCATTTCTGACCTTCCCGTTTCTCAAAAAATGTCGGTCATTTGGGTGGTCTGTGATCGCTTTTCTAAAATGGTCCATCTGGTGCCCTTGGTTAAATTGCCTTCCTCCTCTGATTTGGTGCCTTTGTTCTTCCAGCATGTGGTTCGTTTACATGGCATTCCTGAGAATATTGTTTCTGACAGAGGTTCCCAGTTTGTCTCGAGGTTCTGGCGAGCCTTTTGTGGTAGGATGGGCATTGACCTATCTTTCTCCTCGGCCTTCCATCCTCAGACTAATGGCCAGACCGAACGAACCAATCAGACCTTGGAAACATATCTGAGATGTTTTGTTTCCGCTGACCAGGATGATTGGGTGTCATTTTTGCCGTTGGCTGAGTTCGCCCTTAATAATCGGGCCAGCTCGGCTACCTTGGTCTCTCCATTTTTCTGCAATTCTGGGTTCCATCCTCGTTTCTCTTCAGGACAGGTTGAGTCTTCGGACTGTCCTGGTGTGGATTCTGTGGTGGACAGGTTGCAGCAGATCTGGACTCAGGTAGTGGACAATTTGACCTTGTCCCAGGAGAAGGCTCAGCTTTTCGCTAATCGCAGACGCCGTGTGGGACCCCGACTTCGTGTTGGGGATTTGGTTTGGTTATCTTCTCGTCATATTCCTATGAAGGTTTCCTCTCCTAAATTTAAACCTCGTTTTATTGGTCCGTATAGGATTTCTGAGATTCTCAATCCGGTGTCTTTTCGTCTGACCCTCCCAGACTCCTTTTCCATACATAATGTATTCCATAGGTCGTTGTTGAGGAGATACGTGGCACCTATGGTTCCATCTGTGGAGCCTCCTGCCCCTGTTTTGGTGGAGGGGGAATTGGAGTATATTGTGGAGAAGATTTTGGATTCTCGTGTCTCTAGACGGAAACTCCAGTATCTGGTCAAATGGAAGGGTTATGCTCAGGAAGATAATTCCTGGGTTTTTGCCTCTGATGTCCATGCCCCAGATCTTGTTCGTGCCTTTCATGTGGCTCATCCTGGTCGGCCTGGGGGTTCTGGTGAGGGTTCGGTGACCCCTCCTCAAGGGGGGGGTACTGTTGTGAATTCTGTGGCTGAGTTCACTTCTGTGGTCACAAGTGGTATTGCAGTCTCTGGGCTTCCTCCCTCAGGTGTTTTGGTGAGCTCGTTGGCTGCCTTGCTATTTAGCTCCACCTGAGTCTGTCTTCCTTGCTCCTTGTCAATGTTCCAGTGTTGGATCTGAGCTACTGCATCTTTCCTTGGGCCTGCTGCTCTGCTAGATAAGTGCTTCTAGTTTGTTTTCTGTTTTTTTTCTGTCCAGCTTGCTATTGTCTTTTGCTGGAAACTCTGAGAAGCAGAGGGGTGCACCGCCGTGCTGTTAGTTCGGCACGGTGGGTCTTTTTGCCCCTTTGCGTGGTTTTCATTTTAGGGTTTTTTGTAGACTGCATAGTTCTCTTTGCTATCCTCGCTCTGTCTAGAATATTGGGCCTCACTTTGCTGAATCTATTTTATTCCTACGTTTGTCTTTTCATCTTGCTAACAGTCATTATATGTGGGGGGCTGCCTATTCCTTTGGGGTATTTCTCTGAGGTAAGTCAGGCTTGTATTTCTATCTTCAGGCTAGTCAGCTCCTCAGGCAGTGCCGAGTTGCATAGGTAGTTGTTAGGCGCAATCCACTGCTGCTTATAGTTGTGTGAGGATAGATCAGGTACTGCAGTCTACAGAGATTCCACGTCTCAGAGCTCGTCCTATTGTTTTTGGTTATTGCCAGATCTCTGTATGTGCGCTGATTACTGCTCGCTGTGTTGCCTGATTGCCAGCCATAACATAGGACACCGCAAAGGCTCCAAGAAAAACCCACAACGTTTAGCATAATCCAAATCCATCAGATTCAGGGCAGCGCCCGAGTCCACAAACGCCATGACAGAAAACGACGACAAAGAGCATATCAAGGTAATGGACAGAAGGAATTTGGACTGTACAGTACCAATGATGGCAGACCTAGCGGACCGCTTAGTGCGCTTAGGACAATCAGAAATAGCATGAGTGGAATCACCACAGTAGAAACACAGACCATTCAGACGTCTGTATTCCTGCCGTTCAACTCTAGTCATAGTCCTATCGCACTGCATAGGCTCAGGTTTAACCTCAGGCAGTACCGCCAAATGGTGCACAGATTTACGCTCGCGCAAGCGTCGACCGATCTGAATGGCCAAAGACAAAGACTCATTCAAACCAGCAGGCATAGGAAATCCCACCATGACATCCTTAAGAGCCTCAGAGAGACCCTTTCTGAACAAAGCTGCCAGCGCAGATTCATTCCACTGAGTGAGTACTGACCATTTCCTAAATTTCTGACAATATACTTCTATATCATCCTGACCCTGGCACAAAGCCAGCAAATTTTTCTCAGCCTGATCCACTGAATTAGGCTCATCGTACAGCAATCCGAGCGCCAGGAAAAACGCATCGACACTACTCAATGCAGGGTCTCCTGGCGCAAGAGAAAATGCCCAGTCTTGAGGGTCGCCGCGCAAAAAAGAAATAATAATCAAAACCTGTTGAATAGGATTACCAGAAGAATGAGGTTTCAAGGCCAGAAATAGCTTACAATTATTTTTGAAACTTAGAAACTTAGTTCTATCTCCAAAAAACAAATCAGGAATAGGAATTCTTGGTTCTAACATAGATTTCTGATCAATAGTATCTTGAATTTTTTGTACATTTATAACGAGATTATCCATTGAAGAGCACAGACCCTGAATATCCATGTCCACACCTGTGTCCAGAATCACCCAAATGTCTAGGGGAAAAAAAAAAAAGTGAATACAGAGCAGAAAAAAAAAAAAAAAATGATGTCAGAACTTTTTCTTTCCCTCTATTGAGAATTATTAGTTTTGGCTCCTTGTACTGTTATGTTTGCTAATGACAGGTGTTATGAAGGCAATCCAGAAACACAGTGTGCTTAGCGATCAGAGCGCACACAGTGATCTGACAAATACCCAAAAATACAAGAACGAGCTCTGAGACGTGGAAACTCTGTAGACTGCACACCTGATCCTATCCTAAACACAACTAAAAGCGGCTGTGGATTGCGCCTAACAACTACCTAGGCAACTCGGCACAGCCTAAGAAACTAGCTAGCCTGAAGATAGAAAAATAGGCCTGACTTATAAAAATAAGCCTACCTTGCCTCAGAGAAATTCCCCAAAGGAAAAGGCAGCCCCCCACATATAATGACTGTGAGTAAGATGAAAAGACAAAACGTAGGGATGAAATAGATTCAGCAAAGTGGGGCCCGATATTCTAGGACAGAGCGAGGACAGTAAAGCGAACTTTGCAGTCTACAAAAACCCTAAAGCAAAACCACGCAAAGGGGGCAAAAAAAACCCACCGTGCCGAACTAACGGCACGGCGGTACACCCTTTGCGTCTCAGAGCTTCCAGCAAAACAAAAGACAAGCTGGACAGAAAAAAAGCAACAAAAAAGCAAAAAGCACTTAGCTATACAGAGCAGCAGGTCACAGGAACAATCAGGAGAAGCTCAGATCCAACACTGAAACATTGACAAGGAGCAAGGATAGCAGCATCAGGCGGAGTTAAGTAATGAAGCAGTTAACGAGCTCACCAGAACACCTGAGGGAGGAAGCTCAGAAGCTGCAGTACCACTTGTGACCACAGGAGTGAATTCAGCCACAGAATTCACAACAGGGTCTTATATAGAACTGATGATGCTATGCGGCTAGCCAGTCACAGTAATGCCACAAGCAAGATGGCTACGGCATTACAGTGACTTGCAGGCAATCCCCACATGTTCATTGGCTGACTACAAAGCACCAAAAATGTGGGGCAGGAACTTGAACTACCGCTCGAACATTCAAAAAATATTCGCCAAGTAACGAGCACCCCGAGCACACTGATGCTCGAGCAAGTAATGAGTAGTGACGAGCACGCTCGCTCATCACTAAACTCTATAACTATCTCAAGAGAACTGGCTATATACTATATAGTATGTACTTGTAGAATGGCTCAATGATGTTCCTATATTACCAGTTATAGGAAAAAGATCTGGTGTTGTGACATTTTCTAATCGTTCGATGGGAAAAAGATCAATTTTTTTTATTTTAAATATCACGTTATTTAGTAAGTGGGGTTAAGAAATGGATTGCAAAGCTCTAATTAATCACTTGTTTTCATGAAGTATCCAATGAGCAAATGTCATATTATCAACACCTTTACTTCCTAGCCGGCAGGAAAATAAACTTGTGAATGTTAGGCTGCAAGGTGTGTGCTCATTAATCCTGCTGACTCACTGGAACGCACCGAGGAGTTGAGATTATAAAAGTACATTTCAGCTGAGTCCTTGGGAAAATATTGCAGCACGTGGCTTATGTTTTAACTGTTTCTGCATTTTTATGGAGTTATTTTAGTTAATGTTACATCTTAATTTCACTTAAATTTCCATAAATTTAAATTAAAAAAAGTATTTGCCTTTTTTACCTTCAGAATCAGCCATGCTCGCGTGAATCAAGGCTAGGCAAAAATGCCAAGGAGAGATCATGGACAACAGACTCTTTCAGATCTGAGACAACCCCTTTAACCACTTAATGCCCAATGATAAACATGGCATGTCATGAGTGGGTGTCAGTTCCTGCACCATGACGTGCTATGTCCATCATGCATTTAAATTGTCACTGTGTAAATATGGATGAGTAATTGAATACTGAAACATGTTTGAGTGCTTTTTTGGAGGGTTATATACCACAGAAATGTACCTCAGAGAACGTAATAACGTAATACTGTCCTTTTATAACCCTGATAATGTCACACGGCCAGCCGATCACAGTAATGCCACTATCAAGATGACTATGGCATTACAGCTCCATTAGTGAAAAAAAAAAAAACAAGTTAAAGCTCTCAGAATATAGCGATGGAAAAATAATTATTTTTTCTATAAATGTTTTTATTGTGTAAAAATGGCAAAACAGAAAAAAGATAAAAATGTGGTATCTCTGTAATCATACTGTAATCATACCACATGTTAAATTACATTAAAAAAAATACAAAAACAGTTCCTGGATTTTGTTCATTCTGCCTTCCAAAAATCAGAATAGAAAGAGATAAAAAAAAAGTTATGTGGCCAAAAATGGTACCAATTAAACATCAGCTCATTCTCAAAAAACAAGCTCTTATATGACTCTTTCAACAGAAATAATTTATAGCTCTCAAAATATGGTGATGTAAAAACTAGATTTTTCAAAAAAAGTCTTCTAGTGTGTGACAGCAGCCAAACATAAAAAAAATCAATCTGGTATCGCTGTAATTGCACCGACCCAAAGAATAAATTTGTCTAATCACTTATAACGCACAATGAACTGTGCAAAAAATAAATAAAACCAATTCTTCACCTGCTGTTGATTTGTTCATTCTGTCTCCCAAGGATCGCTGTAAGGCTCGGCTCACATTTATCCTGCACACTACAATGAGCGCTCACACAGGAGTTTCCATGTAAGTCTCTGAAATACGTTATTCAAATGGCACTGTCAACATAAAATTCTCCATAATGAGGCAGATGGGGGAACTTTCAATGTTGTCTGGCCTATGATCCGGCGGTGTTCGTCTTTTAAGGTGTGCATAAAAGCGTGATCAACCGCAGTTTTGTGCACTTCTGAAAAGAAGGACACCATTTAACAGAGACCAGACAGAGTCCAGAGTAACTTTGCTGTCTCATTATAGTGAATGGATCCCTCGGGAGTTTCATCTGAATCACATCATTCGGAGGTTTAGATGGAAGCCCCAATGTAAGTGCTCAGTGTAGAATGTCTGATAAATGTGATCCAAAATGTTATGTAAAATGTTCCCAATAAAAGCTTCAACTCAGTTCACAAAAAAAGCAAGTCCCCACTCTTGTCTATAATTTATTAACATAAATATAGGGGACTTCCATGATACGGATAATACAAAGGTCCTGGAAAAGCGCTATGTCCCCCCACCCCTCAAAACAAATTCAGTTAATTCTGCTCTGCCACATCCAAATGCACCCCTCCCTTTTGTGCCTCACGGTGTGTCTAAACCACTTTTAGAGTTCACATGTTTGGCATGGGTATAATATCCAAAATGGGGTCACTTGAGGCGGTTATTCTGCTATTCTAGCTCCGTATGTGGAGTCTGCAAACTGTTCTAGGAAAATCTGTGCTCCAGGAGGCC
This sequence comes from Ranitomeya imitator, assembly GCF_032444005.1. Classification (NCBI taxonomy): domain Eukaryota; kingdom Metazoa; phylum Chordata; class Amphibia; order Anura; family Dendrobatidae; genus Ranitomeya; species Ranitomeya imitator. The sequence continues at coordinate 447,282,201 of NC_091287.1, read as the reverse complement.
AATATTGCTCCGTTCCTTCCAATTCTCACCATGTGGCTAAGCAGTACTGTAAAGCCACATATGGGGTATTGCCGCGTTTAGCAGAAATTGTGTGACAAATTTTGGTGCAATTATTACCCATTTCCTCATACGAAAATGTAAAATCTGTGGCCAAAACAAACTTTTTGTAGTAAAAATGTAATTATTTTTTCTTTACTGCCCAATGGTATAAAATTTTGTAGTACACTTGTGTTGTCAAAATTATCACTTCACACCATGATGAAGCCATTTTATAAACTATACTTCTGAATAAATTCATTTATGGGGGGTTCTGCTGTTCTGCCACCTCAGGGGCTCTCCCAGTGGGTCATGGCACCCGCAGACCATAACAGAAAAATCCGCATTATTATATGGCACTCCTTCACTTCTGAGTTTTGCATAATACCTGAAAAGTAGTTCCCAATAAAATGTAGGGCAATATGGAAAAATTGCAAAACAAGCTGTGCAGTCCATTTTTTCCTATTAGCCCTTAAAACAATTTTAAAAAATGATGAATTGAGAGGTTTAATTTGTAAAATGAATTCACTTATGGGGAATTTCTCCTGTTTTGACACCTCAGGGACTGCCAATATGACATTTCACCCTCAAACCATTCCAGCAAAATCTTAACTCAAATATGGCATTTCTTCCATTCTGAGCTTTGTATTGTGCTTGAAAAGTAGTTTTCAACCAGATATAGGGTATCTGTATACGTAGGAGAAATTGCACAACAAATTGTATGGTGCATTTTCTCCTATTACCCTTGTGAAAATCAAAAATTTGAGACTAAAAGAACATTTTTGTGGGAAATATGTGATTTTTTTCATTTTCACTGCTCTATAAACTTCTGTGAAGCACCTTGGGGTTCAAGGTACTCCCCACTCATAGATACTTTCCTTGAAGGGTCTAGTTTCCAAAATGGGGTCACTTGAGGGGTTTTCCACTGTTTAGGTACACCAGGGGCTCTTGAAACACAACATGGAGTTCGCTGTCGATTACAGCCATTTTAGCATTAAAAAAGTTAAACTGTGCTTCTTCCCTTTCAAACCCTGCCATGTAACCAATCAGTAGTTTGCCCCACATATTGGGTATCGGAGTACTTAGGAGAAATTGCACAACAAATTTTGGGGTCCATTTTCTCCTGTTATCCTTGTGAAAATAAAAGAAATTGCAGATTAAAGAACATTTTTGTGATAAAAATGTGATTTTTTTATTTTCATGGCTCTACGCTATAAGCTTTTGTGAAGCACCTGAGGGTTTAACGTGCTGACCACAAATCTAGATACATTCTGTGAGGGGTCTAGTTTCCAAAATGGGGTTACTTTCCACTGTTTAGGCACAGAAGATGCTCTCCAAATGCGACATGGCGTCCGCTCTCTATTTCAGCGATTTTTGCAGTCAAAAAGTCCAACTGTGCTCCTTTCCTTCCAAGCACTGCCAAGCACCCAAACAGTAGTTTTCCTCCACATATAGGGCATCAGCGTACTCAGGAGAAATTTCACAATAAATTTTTGGGTCCACTTTTTCCTGTTACCATTGTGAAAATAAACAAAATTGGGGCTAAAAGAACACATTTTTTTCATAAAAATTATTTTTTATTTTCACAGCTTTACATTATAAACTTCTGTGAAGCACCTGGGGGTTCAAGGTGCCCACTACACATTTAGATATGTTCATTGAAGCGAATAGTTTACAAAATGGGGTCACTTGTGGGGGATTTCTACTGTTTAGGTACATCAGGGTCTCTTCAAACGCAGCATGGCATCCAGTCTTAATTGCAGCGAATTTTCTGGTCAAAAAGTCAAACTGTGTTCCTTCCCTTCTGAGACCTGCCGTTTGCCAAAGAGTAAATTTCCCCCATATATGGGGTATTGCCATTTTCAGGAGAAATTGCACAACAATTGATAGGGTCCATTTTCTCCTGTTATTCTCATGAAAATAAAAAATTGGGGCAAACAGTACATTTTACACCTCAATGTTATAAATTTTTGTAAAGCACCTGGGGGTTCAGGGGCTCATCACTCTTCTAGATCAGCTCCTTGAGGGTTCTAGTTTCCAAATTGTGGTCACGTCACTTGTGGGGGGTTTCCAATGTTTAGGTTCATGAGGGGCTCTCCAAATGTAACATGGCATCCGCTCTTGACTCCAGCCAATTTTATTTTTAAAATGTCAGACTGTGCGCCTTCCCTTTTGAGCAGAGCCATGCAACCAAAGAGTAGATATCCTCCATATATGGGGTATCGGCGTGCTCAGGATAAATTGCACAACAAATTTTGGCATACATTTTCTCCTGTTACCTTTGTGAAAATAAAAATATTTGGGTCTAAATTAAACATTTTTGTGAAAAAGGTACATGTCCATGCTTTCCTTCCAAATTGCTTCAGTTCCTGTGAAGCACCTGAAGGGTTAATAAACTTCTTGAATGGTGTTTTGAGCACCTTGAGAGGTGAAGTTTTTAGAATTGTGTCACTCTTGGGTACTTTCTGTCATATAAACCCCTCAAAGTCACTTCAAATGTGATGTGGTCCCTAAAAACAATTTGTTTTGCAAATATTGTTGGATAAATAATAAATCAACTTTTAACCCTTCTAACTTCCTAAGGAAAAAAAATGTTTTTAAAATTTTGCTAATGTAGACATGTGGAACATCTTATTAATTAATTAACTATTTTAAGTGACATAACTCTATTAAGGGCATAAAAATTGAAAGTTTGAAAATTTCAAAATTTTCTAACTTTCTGCCAAATTTCCAATTTTTCACAAATAAGTTATATCAAACAAATTTTACCATTATCATGAAGTACAATATTTCCTGAAAAGCATTATCAGAATTGCTGGATGTAAACATTGAATGGATATGAAGACTACAGCTATGCTATGATTAGATACAACCGCTGCTGGAGTGAACAGCAGCGAATCGGCAGCAGTGTAAGGTTTCGGATTGCTACTAATATGATATTAATGACCTATCCTAAAAATAGGTCACCAATAATGGATGCTTGGAGAAGCTCCTTAAGGTTAAGAGTTCATCAAAATTTTAAACTGCAATATCTAGCCGGGAATATAATCTTACCATATCATTTTTGTTATCTAGGGTAAGATTAATTATTGACAATGAAACAGCATGTCTTAACATAGTGTTTTGCCTAAGCAAACAATGAAGCAAATTCAGTGCTTACTGGAGCTGGTCTCTAATTTATTGGATTATTTTTGGCTTCTTATAGATGTCTTTGGACTTCATTAACATCAATAGAACCCATGGAAGTGTCGTAGAAGTCTAGCATGCAAAAATCACAGCAGAGCGCTGCTTCCGAAGGAAGTGGAGAACATGAACTGCACAGTCTGTAAGCCACATCCTGATTTTTCCTGAGGATGAGGTTATTTCTTTATATCACAAATGGCACAATATGTTTAACTGGAAAATGTCAAAGATGTTTTACTTTAACATTTTAATTAATGGGAAAAACCCCTCTATCACAACATAATCTCATTACTGTGGTGAGTTACAGCACCAGCATTTGTAGTATCGTACGCTCACTAAGCTTTTCTGTATGCTTCCCTATGTAAGTCCCTGCTGTACTTGAATCTGTGGAAGCTTTGAGATATCAGAGGAGTTGCTGGACCTCATAGAAATCAACCAAAACCTAGTTTTATTTTTGAAACAGGAAAACATACTATCACTTTGGGAACACTGAGCCACTGAGGCACATGTACAAAAGTTCTTCTTGAATTAGGGCTGTAAATTAACTTTTATCTTTAGACAGGTGTAAAATATTTTTACTTTCCGATACTCTTTTTAGTGCTTGCTTCGTCGCCAAGACAATTCTTTCTTTTTGTTCTTTTGTTTTTTTATTCCCCATCTTCCCAGGGCCATAACTTTTTCATGTCATTGTTGACATAGCCATATGAGGATTTGTTTTTTTCATAAAGGTGTTATAATTTTGAATGACAGCATTCATTTTACCACACAGTCTAATAAAAAACGGAGAAAAATTACAAGTGGGATGAAATGGTGAAAAAAATGCATTTCTGCCATAGTTTTTGGGGTTTTGGTTTAGTGTATTCATTTTGCAGTAATAATTACCTTGTGAAGTATGAATCTCCATGTCAGTACAATTATGACATGTCACTCCTGCAAGCACTTTTACTTACGGTAATTAAATGGTGAAAAAAATTGAGAGGCTTGTAAAAAAAAGTTGGTTTCTTTCAACATTTTCCGAGACCCCTAATAATTTGAATTTTCCATTGAAGGAGCTATGTGTTATTCTTTTGTGTGGCAAGCTGACAATTTTATTAATATACTTTTGGTATAGATGTAACATTTTGATTGCGTCTTCTTGTATTTTTTTAGACAAGTGTGGTGCTCGGAAAAATCACAATTCTGGCCTTTGATTTTTTTTTTCTGTTTACTTTGATAATGTATAGGTTAATTCATTTTATATTTTATGATAGACTGGACTGCAACCATACCAAATATGTTTTTTTTTTCTTTTTTTAAATGGCGGTGTTAAGAAATTAATTTAAAAAAGCACCTACAGATTCATCAGCTAGTTTCCTGGCATCCTGTTCTAGTGAGGACCAACAGCTTGGCGGCCAATGATTGACTGCAGCTATCATCTACTTTCTGAACCAGAAGAAAAACTAGTAGACTGCTTCTTCCATCTCTGACCGGCAGAGATCAATGGAAGCAGTACAGAGGAGTGGCACAAAGTGAGTATGTGTTTTTGGGATTTTTTTTATTCAATTCCACTATGGCCAATTTATTCAAGAAATAAAAGAAGTGGACAGCCCTTTGACTTTTTATGAGGCTTCGAAAGTCTTATGACCATCAACATAAGATGTTCAATATTTAAAAGCAGGTGGCACAAAGGATAAATGAACCTCTACTAGAGGTTATAACTGACAGTTGCTTACTGGTATTACTTGAAGAATGTTGCAGACTTGGCATATGTAATATCCAGGGCTGCTATTTGTTATCTGACACCTTGTTCCTATCTGCTCTAATAGATTTGATAAGGCTTTACTAGAGCCTTAAGTTTGACACTCCGAATTATAATCAGAAGGCCCCAGGAGAAATATGGTGGGAACATAACAGTACTTACTACTCAAGCTCTATGCAGAACTGAAGGTCTATAAATGAAATCTGATGGTAGTTGAGCACTAATACTCTTTAAGGAGGCCATGACTTGCTCAAAAATGAGTTAGATACTTTGTAAAAATCCTTAATCTCCCTTGATTCTGCTGCTCTTTTCCAATTTCCACTGTGTCACTGAATTGCAGAGATATTCACATTGTTTTGTTTTTGGAGCACAGTATGGGAAATCTCTGCTTCTTTAGGCTTGCACTTTCACTCCTCCCTCCCAGATGTTGCCAATCACAGCTCGGCAGCTGATCTAGCAGTCTAGCACTCTCAGACGCAGCCGAGCTGTGATTTACAGTGTTGGGAAGAGAAAGATGAAAACGCAAGCCTTCAGCAAAGACTTTGAAGTAACACCCAGTTGAACAACAAGAAGAGATTTCACATAGTGTGCTCCAAAAGTAAAAAAAATGTGAATATCTAATCTCTGCAATGGAGTGACGCAAAACAAAATGGAAAAGAGCTGCAGAATCAATTTTTTTAAGTGACAGGTCATTTAATTCTCATTGAAAGTTTAGGTTAATTCACAGCTTTTCTGTGGCTGGCTTTTTAGTACTGAATGCACATTGATATTATATATTTATTGTCATGGTTTATTTTGCAGAAATATGACATAGGGTAGGGGATGGATTATTTATTTTGTAGGTAAGGCATATGAGAAAATGAAAAATGTGGACACAGTGGGTAATAAAATGACTATTCTCTGACACCAACATTGTTGTAACCGAATCTACTCAGCAGCAGCAAATTGTTGCCAGCTCTAATGTGTAATTATGCTACTATTTCACTGTCTTTAGATAATGTACAAACTTTTTTCCAACATGACCTGTGTAATTTATGGTATGAGGACTGAGGTCATAGATAAGGGCTCAGCAATGTTAAGTGCATACCCAGAACAAAATGGAAAAATAGCATCTGTTCCTTAGAGTGGACAGCTCTTCGCAACTGGCACGGCAGACATCCGCTTCACATGAGTGGCTCATCATAAATATCAGTATAATTATGACTCACCATAAAATCACTTCAATGGAAAAATACATGTAATAAGCCAATTACCACCTCAGTGGTGCTTCTTCTTGATCATTTCCACTCTTGTTCTCTGTATTTTGTCCTTGCTGTTTGATATGTTGTTTCTCTATCGCAGAGTAATGAAAAAAGCCGGTATCAGAAAATACGGTAAAATCCTCACCATGCTTAAAGGGAATTTGTCAGCTCAATCTACCTCCTCAAAAGCAATTACATGTCTTACATTATAAGAGCATAAGTACATCCATACATTTATTAATAAAAAAAAATGCTGCTCTGTTGCAGAGAAATCCACTTTACGGCAGGGGTCACACTAGCGTAGAATACAGACGAGTGCTATGCGAGAAAACATTACATAGCATTCTGACCATTGTTAATCTATGGGGCAGCTCACATCACTATATTTTTTCTCAGACGTATTCAGCGTGCAAGTGAAATAGTATACATGTGATTGTACATGTATATCGTCCGAGTCTCGCCAATGCAAGTCTATGAGTGCGAGAAAAACTCAGACACCACATGGACCATCCGTCTAGCTTGCGACAAATACGCACACATTTTCCTCATTTCAGCTCATTGAGTCATTAAATGAATCGGGGAAAAGCAGTGAGACATGTAAAGCCATACGCATGTCATATGGATATCATACGGATACATAGGTGCAAGAAAATTGCATCATCGCATTGCAAATGCATTTCACACAGGTGACCATATGGAGAACACTCGTGTAACTCTCGGCAGAGAGACTTGGACCGATTTTTCATATTTTAAGTGTGACCCCACTTATAAATAGAAGTGCTCCAAAGTCGGGAGCTGAGGAAGTGGAAGTGCTCCATCCAGGGGGCTGTTAACGCCTCTTTGACCTTAGACATACTATCCCACCTAGGTGACCGGGGCCTATCTGACCCTCGACGGGATAGTATGTCATATACGATCAGCCACACTCAAGGGGGGAGCGCGGCCGATCGCCGCCAGGTGTCAGCTGACTATCGCAGCTGACATCCGTGGTGTGGTTGGACCGCTCCTGGCACATTAACCCCCGGAACACTGCGATCAAACATGATCGCAGCATTCCGGTTGCACAGGGAAGCATCGCGCAGGGAGGAGGCTCCCTGCGTGCTTCCCTGAGACCCTCGGAGCAACACAATGTGATCGCGTTGCTCCAAGGGTCTCCTACCTCCTCCTCCCTGCAGGCCCGAATCCAAAGTGGCCACGCGGGCCTTCCGGGTCCTGCAGGGAGGTGGCTTGCAAGCGCCTGCTCAGAGCAAAACCAGGCAAAAAACAACGCTTTTTTACAAAAAGTGGAATAACACGCAATCAAAAAAAGGGATATTAAAAAACATGGTACCAATGAAAACGCCATTTTGTCCTGCAAAAAACGAGCCACTATACAGCATCATCAGCAAAAAAAATAAAAAGTTATAGTTCTCAGAATAAAGCGATGCAAAAATAATTATTTTTTATACAAAATCTATTTTATCGTATAAAAGCGCCAAACCATAAAGAAATGATATAAATGAGGTATCGCTGTAAACGTACTGACCCAAAGAATAAAATTACTTTATCAATTTTATCAGATGTGGAACAGTATAAACACCACCCCAAAAGAAATTCACGAATTGCTGGTTTTTGTTCATTCTGCATCACAAAAATGAGAATAAAAAGCGATAAAAAATTTCACATGCTTGAAAATGGTACCAATAAAAGCGTCAACTCGTCTCGCAAAAAACAAAACCTCACATGACTCTGCGGACAGAAATATAGAAAAATTATAGCTTTCAAAATGTGAAGACGCAAAAACTATTTTTTGCAATAAAAAGTGTCTTTTAGTGTGTGACAGCTGCCAATCATAAAAATCCACTAAAAAACCCACTATAAAAGTAAATCAAACCCCCCTTCATCGCCCCCTTAGTTAGGGAAAAATAATACAATTTTAAAAATGTATTTATTTCAATTTTCCCATTAGGGTTAGGGTTGGGGCTAAAGTTAGGGTTAGGGTTGGGGCTAAAGTTAGGGTTAGGGTTGGAGCTAATGTTAGGGTTAGGGCTACAGTTAGGGTTGGGGCTACAGTTAGAGTTGGGCTACAGTTAGGGTTAGGGTTGTGGCTATAGTTAGGTTTAGGGTTGGGGCAACAGTTATAGTTAGGTTTGGGGCTAAAGTCAGGGTTAGGGTTGGGGCTAAAGTTAGGGTTAGGGTTGGGATTAGGGTTAGTGTTGGGATTAGGGTTGGTTCTACAGTTAGGGTTAGGGTTGGGGCTAAAGTTAGGGTTGGGGCTAAAGTAAGGGTTAGGGTTGGGGCTGAAGTTAGGGTTAGGGCTACAGTTAGGGTTGGGGCTAAAGTAAGGGTTAGGGTTGGGGCTAAAGTTAGGGTTAGGGCTACAGTTAGGGTTGGGGCTAAAGTTAGGGTTAGGTTTGGGGCTAAAGTTAGGGTTAGGGTTGGGGCTAAAATTAGGGTTAGGGTTTGGATTACATTTACGGTTGGGATTAGGGTTGGGATTAGTAGTGTGTCAGGGTTAGGGGTTTGGTTAGGGTTATGGTTGGGATTAAGGTTAGGGGTGTGTTAGAGTTAGGGGTGTGGTTGGGATTAGGGTTAGGGGTGTGTTGGGGTTAGGGGTGTGTTTGGGATTTGGGTTAGGGGCATGTTCGGGTTAGGGGTGTGGTTAGGGTTATGGTTAGTGTTGGGATTAGGGTTAGGGGATTGTTTGGGTTAGGGTTTCAGTTAGGATTGGGGGGTTTCCACTGTTTAGGCACATCAGGGGCTCCAAACGCGACATGGCGTCCAATCTCAATTCCAGTCAATTCTGCATTGAAAAAGTAAAACAGTGCTCCTTCCCTTCCGAGCTCTCCCGTGTGCCAAAACAGGGGTTTACCCCAACATATGGGGTATCAGCGTACTCACGACAAATTGGACAACAAGTTTGGGGTCCAATTTCTCTGGTTACCCTTGGGAAAATAAAAATTTGGGGGGGCTAAAAAATCATTTTTGTGGGAAAAAACATATTTTTTATTTTCACGGCTCTACATTATAAACTGTAGTGAAACATTTGGGGGTTCAAAGTTCTCACAACACATCTAGATAAGTTCCTTGGGGGGTCTAGTTTCCAATATGTGGTCACTTGTGGGGGGTTTCTACTGTTTAGGTACATCAGGGTTGTAAAAATGAGAAATTGCTGATCAACTTTTAACCCTTATACTTCCCTAATAAGAAAAATTTTGGTTCCAAAATTGTGCTGATGTAAAGTACACATGCAGGAAATGTTACTTATTAAGTATTTTGTGTGACATATCTCTGTGATTTAAGGGCATAAAAATTCAAAGTTGGAAAATTGTGAAATTTTCTATATTTTTGCCAAATTTCCATTTTTTTCACAAATAAATGCAGGTAATATCAAAGAAATTTTACCACTAACATGAAGTACAATATGTCACACTCACGAGAAAATAATGTCAAAATCACTATGATCAGTTGAAGCATTCCAGAGTTATAACCTCATAAAGGGACAGTGGTCAGAATTGTAAAAATTGGCCCGGTCCATAAAGTGCAAACCACCCTTGGGGGTAAAGGGGTTAAGGATAGCCAGGTCACCAAGCAGTTTAGGAAGCTTGGGTCCCCTAGCACCCGATGTATCACGTGACATGTCACATGACATTATTGGGAGGTCATGTCACAGATCACAGGATGAACTCACAGATGCTCTGGTGCACATCTGTATATGCCGGGTTTTTTCCCTTAAGTACAGCGCTATACATAATAGTAGAGGATACTATGTAATAAGGATCAGGGCTAACCATAACAGGAGGGGATACTATAGAAGAAAGGACATTTTTTCTCCTTACATACAGCGCTAAACATAACAATAGAGGATACTGTGTATTAAAGGTCAGCACTATACATAACAGGAGGGGATGCTATAGAAGAAACTACATTTTTTTCCCATACGTACAGCACTGAACATAATGAGAGGAGACCCTATATGCTAATGGACAGCATTTTTCAAAATAAGGGAGTTTCATTTGCAAATAAAAGTACTACTCCAATCTTCTGTCTGCAAATAAAGCAGAATTTACACTGAAAGATAATCGTTGAAGATGCATTCTTATGATATATCCTTTCAGTGTGAACAGGCTACCGATCAATCGATGATTGATGCTCAAAATTTATCAGCCAAACCAGATCTCCGCTTTGCACCGACGAGGGGCAGTACCCTGAAACACAGTGTCTGCAAATTGAGATTCTGGTTTGGCTATTATCCTAAGTCATGTGACAAGGCTCGTTAACCCCTTCATGACCCAGCCTATTTTGACCTTAATGACCTGGCCGCTTTTTGTAATTCTGATCAGTGTCCCTTTATGAGGTAATAACTCAGGAACGCTTCAATGAATCCTAGCGGTTCTGAGATCGTTTTTTCGTGACATATTGGGCTTCATGTTAGTGGCAAACTTAGGTTGATAATTATTGTGTTTATTTGTGAAAAAAATGGAAATTTGGCTAAAATTTTGAAAATTTCGCAATTTTCAAATTTTGAATTTTTAATCTGTTAAACGAGAGTTATGTGACACAAAATAGTTAATAAATAACATTACCCACATATCTACTTTACATCAGCACAATTTTGGAAACAAATTTTTTTTTTCCTAGGAAGTTATAAGGGTTATAATTTGACCAGCGATTTCTCATTTTTACAACGAAATTTACAAAACCATTTTTTTTAGGGACCACCTCACATTTGAAGTCAGTTTGAGGGGTCTATATGGCTGAAAATACCCAAAAGTGACACCATTCTAAAAACTGCACCCCTCAAGGTACTCAAAACCACATTCAAGAAGTTTATTAACCCTTCAGGTGCTTCACAGCAGCAGAAGCAACATGGAAGGAAAAAATGAACATTTAACTTTTTAGTCACAAAAATGATGTTTTAGCAACAATTTTGTTATTTTCCCAAGGGTAAAAAGAGAAACTGGACACTAAGGGTATGTTCACACGTTCAGGATTTCCATCCTTTTTTTTTCCTGACTGTTTTTTAAAAAACTGCAGCTCTTGGCAGAAAACGCAGGTCCTTTTTTTGGTCCTTTTTTGGTCCGTTTTTGATGCGTTTTTTGATGCGTTTTTTGATGCGTTTTTTTGATGCAGTTTTCTAGCCAGAGTCTGTGTGTTTTCTAGGAATTTTTTTAGGGTTAAAATGGCTGAAAATACCCTAACCCTAACCCTACCCCTAACCCTAACCCTACCCCTAACCCTACCCCTAACCCTACCCCTAACCCTACCCCTAACCCTAACCCTACCCCTAACCCTAACCCTACCCCTAACCCTAACCCTACCCCTAACCCTACCCCTAACCCTAACCCTACCCCTAACCCTAACCCTACCCCTAACCCTACCCCTACCCCTATTCTAACCTTAGTGAAAAAAAAAAAAAAAAAATTCTTTATTTTTTTTATTGTCCCTACCTATGGGGGTGACAAAGGGGGGGGGGTGTCATTTACTATTTTTTTATTTTGATCACTGAGATAGGTTATATCTCAGTGATCAAAATGCACTTTGGAACGAATCTGCCGGCCGGCAGATTCGGCGGGCGCACTGCGCATGCGCCCGCCATTTTGCAAGATGGCGGCGCCCAGGGAGAAGACGGCCGGACGGACACCGGGACGCCGGGTGAGTATAAGGGGGGGAGATTAGGGCACGGGGGGGGCATCGGAGCACTGGGGGGGGGCATCGGAGCACTGGGGGGGGGCATCGGAGCACGGGGGGGGCGGGATCGGAACACGGGGGGGGCAGCCACACTCCGCCCACGCACTTCCGCCCGCTCCCCGCACTTCCTGCTGCAGCGGTTCTGCACATCAAATCGCAGTAAAACCCGCAGATATATTTTTGATCTGCGGGTTTTACTGCGGTTTGGACCTCACAATGGAGGTCTATGGGTGCAGAACCGCTGCGGCTCCGGAAAAAGAATTGACATGCTCCTTCTTTTTTCCGGGAGCTATTCAGCGCGTCTTTTTTTTAACAATTTCCGGACCATGTGCACAGTGTGTCCTGTTTTCCATAGGGTACAGTGTACTGTACCCTGCATGGAAAACAGCTGCGGAACCGCAGCGGCAAAACCGCCGCGGTTCCGCGGTAAAAAACGCACTGTGTGAACATGGCCTAAAAGTTATTGCACAATTTGTCCTGAGTACGCCAATACCCCATATGTGGGGGTAAACCACTGTTTGGGCACACGTCGGGGCTCGGAAGGGAAGTAGTGACTTTTGAAATGCATACTTGATGTAATGGTCTGCGGGCATCACGTTGCGTTTGCAGAGCCCCTGATGTGCCTAAACAGTAGAAACCCCCCACAAGTGACCCCATTTTGGAAACTAGATCCCCAAGGAACTATCTATCATATCTAGATATGTGGTGAGCACTTTGAACCCCCAAGTGCTTCACAGAAGTTTACGATGCAGAGCCGTGAAAATAAAAAATCATTTTTCTTTCCTCAAAAATTATGTTTTAGCAAGCAATTTTTTATTTTCACAATGGTAACAGGAGAAATTGGACCCCAATAATTGTTGCCCAGTTTGTCCTGAGTATGCTGGTACCCCATATGTGGGGTAAACCACTGTTTGGGTGCACGTCGGGGCTCAGAAGGGAGGGAGCACCATTTGACTTTTTGAATGTAAGATTGACTGGAATCAATGGTGGCGCCATGTTGCGTTTGGAGATCCCTGATGTGCCGTAACAGTGGAAACCCCTCAATTCTAACTCCAACACTAACCCCAATACACCCCTAAACCTAATCCCAACTCTAGCCATAACCCTAATCACAACCCTAACCCCAACACACCCCTAACCACAACCCTTACCCCAACACACCCCTAACCCTAATCCCAACCCTATCCCTAATCTTAACCCTAATCCCAACCCTAACCCCAACACACTCCTAACCCTAACCATAACCCTAACTACAGCCTAATCTTAACCCTATTTCCAACCCTAGCCCTAATTCCAACCGTAACCCTAAGGCTATGTGCCCACGTTGCGGATTCGTGTGACATTTTTCCGCACCATTTTTGAAAAATCCGCAGGTAAAAGGCACTGCGTTTTACCTGCGGATTTACCGTGGATTTCCAGTGTTTTTTTTTGCAGATTTTCACGTGACTAGAGGCAAAGTATGGATGGCGGTAGGGACCAAACAACCGACGCGTTTCGGAGACGTCTGTCTCCTTCTTCAGGGATCCCTGATTGGTTTTGTGAATTATTATAGTGGATACTTATTTCATCCTCATTTATTTAAACACTGGTCTTCCCCCACGAGGGCTAAAATCAGCGCGAATACTGACACATGCATTCATATGCATATATTCATTTTTGCAATCATTGATTAACACAATCTTAGGTGGTGATTGTTGTACTCGCAGCAGTTTAATTAGCCCTGTAGTACCTGGTGCCACTCGCAGTTTTATTATAGTAACCCAGATTACCCTTATTATAATCTCCTATAATCTCCTATGGCTCCATCTAACTTAGAGCACGTCCGGTCTGACAAATAATTTATGAAAATCTGGCCATAGTCTTGATGAAGGGAGATGTTGGAATTAGACGCTCCTGATTCATTAAGAGATTCATTAATAGGCGCATATGCAGCGCTCCAGAGATCTGGTCGTTGCAGCATGACACTCTGCCACTAAGGGGAATGATGGTACGTCTGATGGCACTAAAGGAATTCTCCTGACCAGGTATCACCAGAACACATTACACTTCACACTCCGGCCACTAGGGGGAGAAAAAGGCTTTATTTATTGGGCCACTCCTCACACTGGTAAAACTAGGGGTTGGGGAGGAAGTTAGTCAGAAGCTGACTGGGTTGGATTCAGGCAACATCCCGTGGCAGGGGGTGTTGCAGGGAGAAGACACAGGGGGGTCCCTGTCAGGCGTGGGAACCTGGCAGGTGCCTAGCGAACAGAACAGAACGGAACGGAACCACGCCTGCACTACCTTGCGGCGGTATCCTAAGAAAGAGACAGGAAGGGAAGGATATTGTGGAACAGTGTAAACGAGATCAAGCACAAAGGAGAGCCAATAGGAGTCGTGCCGTGAGACTGAGGCAACATCCTACTGAGGCGCATAGCCGGTGGCTGGAACACCGCGGGAGTAACTGACTCTAGGCCTTACTTCGAACTCCGCAGGACAGTTAATTATAAGTTGGCTGTCTATCTTAAATTTCCTAAGAAGACATAGGGGGCAACAGTGGGAGAGGGGCGTCTCTAGGGTCCCAGAAGACCTCCAGGCCTTCCCGTCATACGGGTGCATCCTAGCCAAAACATACTGGGGGACGAGAAACTAGCAACATCTGGAACTAAAGAGAGAGAGAGCTGTAGAGAACGACGAACGAGAACAGCAGTTGTGAGGACTATTCCGAATGCTCAGCAGGGTAGGACTACAACACACAGGCACTAGTGGTAGGCAACGATTTCCATCTGCGAGGGAAACTCTGGAAGTGCCCATCGGACCGGCCGGTCTCTGATAGCCCTGTTAAACGTGCTCTGGATTGAGGATCCTGAAGTCTTCAGTAAAGAGGTAAAGAGACTGCAACCCTGTGTCCTCGTTATTGACTGCACCCTACACCATTACCATCCACCTTACTGGGAAGCCCTGGGGACATACTTCACCTGTGGGAAGGTATACCATCCAGCTGCCATTCCATCACCCCAGTGGACCCCACAGCAGCGTCGGTCACCCTGACCGAACACCACAGGTGGCGTCACGAACCCCTGACAGACTGCACCACCTTTATTGGACGCCCCTTAGCAGGGTCACGGACCGGGTCTAGCCACCGTGACAGTCTCAGAACCGAACCAGAGAGGCCCGGTACCGAGAACTTGTGGCCCTGTGTCTGGGGGCGATCCACATACTTTAATGAATCAGGAGCGTATGACAAGTGGCGTGCGCCTCCGTGCATCTCACCACAAATCTTACTTGAGTCAAAGACTGGAGTAAAACAGCTTATCATGAATTAGATGAGATGTGGCATCACTCCCCCATGGTGCCCTGTCTCAGCCCAGTTCCTTCCACTTTGGTGGAGCTAGGCAAGACTGTCATGAAAACACCAAAAGTCACCAAGCACTGCCTTGCACAAAAACTTTGCGACTTTACAAAGTGATTTACTCCAAATTCTGGCATAATTGCTTTGATGAATTGGGACCTATTTCACAGCAATAAATCATCATTTTTGAATGAAACAGAGCACTTCCACTGACTCAGTTCCTAGTTCCACTCTCAGTCTAACTCCACCCTTCAGTAAGTGATTGACAGCATTGATGCAATATGCTAATCACCCAGTGGATGGTGGAACTAACCTGAGAACTGAGCTGGGAGCCGAGGTAGTAGAAGTGCTGCAGCCCACGCAGAGCACCTCCAACCTCATTTGATATCACTTTAAGGAATCACTCAAAGAGCTTAATTTCTCCATCTTCTTCACTGTCTCTGTGAGTACATCTGACTACAATCGGATGTCTTCTGAGTGAAGTCCGATGTTTCACACATACCCATAGACTTGTATAGGTGCACGTGATCCGAATATCAGATCCACTTGCAACATGCTGCAATTGTTTTTTCACGCTGAATCGGGATGACAAAATAATTGCAGATCTGCACTGCCCCATAGTATACCTTTGGGCCAAGTGCTATCTGATAAAACATCAGATAGTACTTGGCCTTGCTATACGCCAATGTGAGAGAGTTAACAGCCGTCTGTGTGACAGTATGGCCGGTGTAACTCTTGCAACTGCAATGCGAGAAACTCGCGCGAGTCTCTCGCCTCAATACCCGTCACTGTCACCAGCACACGGAACCGGAGTGAGCGGCTGCATGCATTTCTATGCAGCTGAATGCTCCGGTCCGAACCACCGGCGGCAGTGCCGGGTATTGAGGCAAGAGACTTGCGTGAGTTTCTCGCATTGGAGTTGCAAGTGTGACACCAGCCGAAGAGAAACACTGGCTCTGATCGACGGTAAGTTCATTAACGCCGGTCAGAGAGCTGCGGTTCCCATGCTTTCATACAGATCACAGCGTATAAGCCAGTAGCTGTGACTGGCAGTAAAAAGATTACCGCCGGTCACAGGCATCGGCTGAGTATTACTCTCATCATCATACGCCCGGCCTCTATGACAGCTGCGAAAGCAGGCATACGATGATGAGAATATTCAACAGCGAGCGCCTGTGCAATAAATAAAATAAAATAAAAATATGGCTTGGGGTTCCATCTATTTTTGCCAACCAGCGCAGGCAAAACCGATAGCTGCGGGCTGCAGCCCTCAACTGTCGGTGTTATCTTAGCTTGTTATCAGAAATAGAGTGGTCCCCTCACTGTTTTTTTAATTATTTAAAAAAATAATTTAAAAAAAGGGCGTGGGGTCCTTCCAATTTTTGACAACCAGCCAAGCTAAAGAAGGCAGCTTGCGGCTGGTATTCCCAGACTGGGGAGGGGCCATGGGTATTGACACTCCCCAGCCTCAAAATAGCAACCCACAGCCACTCCAGAAAAGGCACATGCTGTCAAATGGTAACCGGAGTTCATAGTCGATGAACTACGATCACCTTTTGACATCAGCGCTTGGCACTTAAACTGAGTTTTCAGGCTCAGCTCAGTGTCTCCTAGGTTCATGGCTGAGAATTTGCATAATGCCACCACCCAGCCATGCAATCCAGATGAAGCAGAGATGGCAGCTTTGTGGGACAAATCAACTGTTGTCGGACAGGTGAGGAATATGGTGTTTCATTCTTTTGTGGAGAAGTCCGCGTTTGGGGACTGTGCACATGTGGCACCCCAGTGGTATTGCCTACCTCTTGGGGGGGTGATGCTATGCCTGGGTGTGAAGAGGATCCCTTTAACAGGTAACATGTACACACAACACCGTTCTGACTCCAGACCAGAAGGGGGAGCTCTAGACCAGGTTTCAGGGTAGCTTCCCTATATATTCTGGCTGGAGGAGGAGTTAGAGAGTAAGAGTTGGAGGGAGAAAGAGAGAGGAGTAAGAGTGGAGAGTGTGAGGGGAGAAGGAGAAGCCGAGAAGTGAGGAGCTGGAGGGGAGCTGCGACTGAGCTCCCTCCAAGCTGAAGCACAGGAATGGGACACCGGGAGTCCGAGGCTGTGTGGGACTGTATGCCCCACAGCAGGGAACATAGGGCAGGAGATTTCAAGTATCATGTCCACAACTACACCCGAAGGCACAGCAGCATATAGAGCCCGGAGTTACCGCAAGTAAGCACACCTGTAAAAAGGCTCGCATTGCCTGCCATGCAAGTACTGTCCTACTTATGGGACAGATGGAGAGAGGACCTTTTGTGAAGCCTCAGGCAGCAAGGGACGCACACTACGGCCCAGTAACCCCACCTGGCTAAGGGGACTCCAAATCGCTTCCAGACTGCCCAGATCGCAAGATAACCTGTAACCTTTGTCTTGGACCATGAATGCATTAGTAAAAGGTAAAGAGACTGCAAAACCTGTGTCTTGCAATTCCTTTCTGCACCCAAACATTCATCATCCTTTACCATTTACACCAGGAGTCCTGGGGACTAATCTTCACCTGTGGGAAGCCATTCCAACTCTGCTGCAATTCCATCAGTCCCCAGCCCCTTCTAAGCAGCGTCAGTTATCCCTGACCGAATACCACAGGTGGCGTCACGAACATTTTCCATTTTTCACAAAACTTCCCCTTTAAAGACTTTCCCTTTAACTTGGATGCGCAGGGCCATGGACCGTGTCACTGCCACTGTGGCTACCTCTTTATTGACCACTGACCCCAGCCCGAGTACCCCTAGGCCCTAGCGGGTGCTTCACATGGATACGAGGTGTTCGGTACAGACCTTGAACTTTACCCTTCAGGTTTGCCCATCACTACTACTGTGGCATCTGATTTTTTTCTCATACCAGTAGACTTGAATGGGTAAGTCACAGGCACTCGCTCGCAGTATACTGCAATTTTTTTTCACAGACAGATTCTATGAGTGGAAAAACTGGTCATCTCTTTTGCCCCATTGACTAACGTAAGTCAGTTTGTTATTCAATAAAAAATTGGTCCAATTTATACTCTCATGTGCACATGCCCTAACCTGTTTCTTTATCATTTAATTCTCTGCTGGACAAAAAAGTCCCAGAAAGAGCAGAGGATTATATGATTAAAATACTGGTTACTCTTAATCTTCTCTCACAAAACCGTATATCAATCCTCTCAGATCCCCTGCTCTATATTGTGGTGCCTGCAGAGTGGACTGAATTTTTATGGTGACAGGTTTCCTTTAAAAAAAAGGTAAGGTATGGATGCACTTCTTATTTCCAATACATACATTGGTTTGGGGGATATAATTAATGGATAGATTTTATTTAATGGTTGCTTTTGGATTGCAAATACATCACAAAGGTCAGGCTAGGCCACAGCTGATAAATGAAGTTTTGGAACTTTATTATGGGACCCAGGTTTTTTTAGCTACACCCATAGTAGTTATTTATATGGATAGTGCATTCACATCTCTCCTCTAGGATCCCCTCCTCCCTTAATAACAGGGCTACTGTCAATGTCCTTTAGTGATCTCATCGTGAATCATATGTTAGGTATTTGTCAAATTGATTGGGTGTATATTGGAATGGACATGAAGCACATTATTCAGCTCACATCTGCCCCTCTCACATTTCCTCATATAAGCAGATTCTGAATGACACAACCCACTCATCTTTAAATCAAGAAGTCTTGAGACACTAGCTACCCATGCCACATGGTCTACTGATTGAATAGAATTTTTTAAGAGTATCTGTCACAGAGACAATTATTGCTGGTGGTATTCAATTAGATTATTCAATATTTAAAATATTCATGACTTTGGGCCAATGTTTAACTATGCAGAAATATTCTTTTAAATAAAGAATTATTCACATACGTGCTGAAAGCCTCCATAGGGGGCTCAATTAGGTTTTCCCAAATTTTTGACAGCAGTAGAGAGTGACGTTATTTGTGACATCCAAATAACAGAAACTGAGCCCAAACTCTGACAGACTCCACTATAAGTGAAAAGTGATTGTTACTAAAATATTGTGATCACATTGATCAATTAGAGATGAGCGAGCACTGAAATACTCGGAAGCTCGTTACTTGAACCAAGCAATTCCTAATGCTCGTTTTGAGTAACAAGTATAATGGGAGTCAATGGGAATTCAAGCATTTTTCCAGCAGACCCTACAAGGAGGTGTGGAGGGCAGTGAAAATGTTGAAATTGATGGAAAAAAAAGCTGAATGGAAGGAGATCAGCAAGGGGAAGACCCCTGGAGCCATCACTGACTCCCAGATCAATGCTGAGAACAATGGTGTCACACTTTTATTCCACTTTAAGGATTGACGATAAAACATTCCAAATCGATGAGTAATAGTGCGGCGCCCCAGTGTCCTGGTCGTCGCAGTGATGTCATTATCCTTTCAGGGGAGAAGTGATGTCATGTCTGAAGGCAATGAAAGACAACCACATTCAGGTATCACACACATGCAACATGTTCACACTCCAGACCAGAAGGGGGAGCTCTAAGCCTGCTTAGGGTGAGCTTCCCTACTTACGGTACATCCTGATCTGGAGGGAAAAGAGTTCAGTTCCTGTCAGGCAGACAGACGGAGAGGAGCTCTGCTGGCATGACATGCTGTAACTCCTGGGAAAGGACACAAAAAGTTGAACATACTGCAGAGAGTGTGCAGGAAAGCAGGGCACAGCAGAGAGAAATACCAGAGGGAGATCAGCCAGGAACAAGCTGCTCCTTTCTGAAGCGCAGGAGCCGGTAGCCAGGGACACCGAGGGAGCAACTGTCTTTAAGCCTTGCTCCAGAGACTGGCAGGGCAGTCAATTCCAAGTTAGCTGTCTGACCTAAACACCTACGAAGACACGGTGGCAACTTGTGGGGGTCGGGGCGTCTCTATTGTCCCTATAAACAAGCCTCAGGCCATCAGTCATACGGGTTTGTCCTATCCACACCATCTGGGGGACAGAGAGGAAGAAACAACATCCAGAACATCTACAAGAGTTGTAAGGACCTTACCGAGAAGCTCAGCAGGGAGGTACTACAACACCCAGGCGCTAGTAGGAAGGCTACTGATTTCCACCTGGATAAGGGGACTCTGGAATTGCCTTCAGACCGACCGGACTCTACCTGCCCTGTCATCTGGTGCTCCGGGCTGAGGATACTATCTGAAGTCTTCAGTAAACAAGGTAAAAGACTGCAAACCTGTCTCCTCATTCTTTACTGCACCTCGCCCATATATAAACTCTTTTACTGGACACCCCTGAGGGCCACGGACCGGGTCAGCCACCGTGACATCCCCCGAACCGCAGGACCCGGTGCCGAGTACCCCATTGCCCTACTCTGGGGGCGATCCAATAGGTGTTTACAGGAAGAAAAATGTTAGGAAACATTCTTTCCTGTATAGTGACTTGTATATTAGGCAAAATTTTTAAAGGATTTTTAAAAAAGTATAATGATATATATTTATGAAGGAAGCAAGAACTGCAAAAAAATGTGATGGAAGAGGCACTCAGATATACCCTGTATTAAAGGAGGGCCTCATAAACATTCTGTTCAAATTGTCATGTAGTGGTACTCCTGCCAAAAATGACAAGCAGGGTCATCCATACACCCTTAAAGGCACCAACTGTAGTACCTCATTCAAATATTCTGAACAAAGTATAGTTGTGATACGCCTACACTCTTAAAAGTTCTGCACAGTGCAAAGCTTGCCATAAATTCCAAGCAGGGTCATCCATACACCCTTCAAGACATCAACTGTAGAACCTCATTCAAATATTGTGAACAAAGTGTAGTTGTGGAACTCTTACACTCATAAAGGCTCTGCACACAAAGCCAGGAAAAAAATATAAGCAGGTTCACCAATAGACCCTAGGAGGCAACAATTGAAAAGCCTGATTCAAATATTAAGAAACTGTAGTTGATGTGCTTCTACAGTCATAAAGGATCTGAAAAAAGTGCAAAGCCATGAAAAAAAGGATAGGGAGGTTAATACAGTCATCTATAGACCCTGGAAAGCAACAACTAGAGGGCCTCATTGAAATATTGAGGATTAAAAAAACACTATATGAGCTGCTGTCATCTGGTGGTGTGGAAGAGTTGGGGCTAATCCAAGCTTTGTTTATTTTTATCATAGTGAGCCTGTCAGCACTTTCTGTTGACAGACAAAGGTACCTGACTGTTTTGACTCCCCCCAGCACTAAAAACCCACTCAAACAATTTGCTAGCAACAGGGCAACAGGACACAATGACAGCTCATGCCAGGTATCCAGTTTTGAGACCCAAACGTTGAAGGGTGCAGAGGAATTAGGAAACTCCCTGGTTTTGTTGGCCAGGTATTGCTTGACCATCTTTAAAAACTTTTCCCTCCTTGTCAAAAATTTCTGGCTCATTAGGACCTGAACGCTGCTAGGGTGTCATGAAATTGGACCAGGCCTTTGACGGTGAACCCCTGACTCCGCTGTACATGCTGTGTGCCTCCCTTGCCTTTCCTTGGTTGGGCAAGGAAGCTTGCCCACTGCTGCTAGCATTGTCTGATGGGAATTTTTTCAGCATATTTTCTACTATGGCCTTCTGGTATAGAACCATTTTACAAGACATTTCTGCCTCAGGAAGAAAAGATGCAAAGTTCTCCTTGTGGCATGGGTCTAGCCGAGTGAACAACCAGCAGTCTTTTTTGAAAAAAATAAATGTTACACGAGGGTCATTGAAAAGGCAGCGGTACATAAAGTCAGCCATATGTGCCAAGGTCCCTACAGCAAACACTTTCCTGTCTCCACCATGATTACTACTTTCCATGTCCTCATCCTCCCTCTCTATCCACTAATTCCCATCCTCAGCCCATCTATGTAGGATAGACGGGACGAAGGTTGTGTGGGTACTAGCCTGTGTTGCGCTAGCCAACAGCTCATGTTCCTCCTCCTCCTCAGCCTCCACATCCTCATTGTTACCCAATCCACACTGAGCAAATGAGATGAGGCTGGGCTGGGTAGAATCTCCCTGTCTCATGTCATCCTCCATCTCCACCTGGTCCACATACACAGTTTCATGTTTAATTGTGATCAGCAACTGTTTAAGTAGGCGCAAAAGCAAGATTGTTGAGCTGACTATGGCATCATCAATGCTCACCATCTTTGTGGAGTCCTCAAAGTCTTGGAGGACCCCACAAATGTCAGACATTTGGACTACTATCCAGTTGTTATGTGCAGAGGATGACTAGAACACCCACGAGCATGTTAGAGCTGGTACTCAACAACTAGCCTCTGCTGCTCACAAAGTCTTGCCAGCATGTGTAGTGAGGAGTTCCAGTATGTGAGCACATCGCACACCAGTTAGTGAGCTGGCACTTGCGTGCGGTGCTGCAGCACTGCCAGAGCGATGGCAGCTGTAGCTGACTTGCAGAAATAGATGCTGACGAGACGTATCTTGGCCAGAATCTCTGGAAAATCCGGGAGTGTTTTCGGAAACCAATTAACTACCAAGCTTCACAGCCGCCACCATATTAAGCCTTTTATTACACATGACTATGCCTTGTTGGAGGTTCAACGGCAGATCTGTCTGGTCTATTATTCCTTTAAGAAAGGCTACGTTCACATTAGCGTTCCGCTAATGTGCATCGCTGTTGCAGCGGCGACGCAGCGGCGACGGGCCCCTATGTTTAACATGGGGGACGCGTGCGTTTTTTTGTTGCGTTTTCCGACACGTGCGTCGTTTTCGACGCTAGCGTCGGACGCAAGAAAATGCAACAAGTTGCATTTTTCGTGCGTCCGATTTTCGTCAAAAAACGACGCACGCGTCGCAAAACGCAGCGTTTTTGCGTGCGTTTTTGGTGCGTCGTGCGTTGCGTCGCCGTTGCGTCGCCGACGCACCGGCGCGCAACGCTAATGTGAACGTAGCCTAACTCTGCCACGGTGTGAGGTTTGTCTCGTAGACAAATTAACTTCATCAGAGCCTGTTGCCACTTCACTGAGGCAGCGCTGCAGAGCTTCCAGCTGATGTGGACGATGTACTCTGCAATAACACATCGGAGATGGAGGATGAGGAGGAGCATGAGGGGGTGCAAAAACTGATATATGATGTGGAGGAAATCCTGATAGAAGTAGGTCTAGCAATCCTCGACAATCCTCGAGCTTCCACAATGTTCATCCAGTTTACCGACAGGGAAATATAGCATCCCTGGACACAAGTACTTGTCCACATGTTGGTCGCAAAGTGGAAAATCCCAGTAACCATGTTGGTAAGGGCACAGCTGATGTCCCTGGACACATGCTGGTACAAGGCGAGAACACCACAGCGGGAGAAAAAGTGGCAGCTAGGGACCAAGTACCTAGGGACGGCTGCCACCATGAGTAGACGGAAATCCTATGCGTCAACAAGCCTAAACGGCAACACTTTCACAGCAAGCAGCCTAGAAATGTGCCCGTTTAGCATTAGATCTGTGGATGGGTGTCTGGAAACTTTCTCATTCCTTCCAAGGACTGGGATAGGGACAGCTGAACAAGGATTTGGAAGTGCATAATGATGATGCACCAGAATGTTCAAGGACATGTGCAGGGAGGGAGCCATCTGCGCCAGTGTCATGGGCAAGGGACAGTGAAGAAGCTAGCACAGGAGAAGAAGCAGTGGTGCAACCTGCTGGCAGTGCAGGCATAAATCGTGGACCCAGGTGCTTGGACCATCAAGTCGAGTGCTTAGATATCATGTGGCTGATCATACTGGTGGTGGTTAGTCTCTTAGTGGTCAGGCCCCTTGCTGATCTTAGCACAGCAAAGGTTGCAAATGACAATTTTTTTGTCTCAGAACTCTGTTTAAAAAAGTCCCAGACTAGGGAACACCTAACTCTTTGATGCAAAAATTCAGGAGTGTTGT
Source organism: Ranitomeya imitator (assembly GCF_032444005.1). NCBI lineage: Eukaryota > Metazoa > Chordata > Amphibia > Anura > Dendrobatidae > Ranitomeya > Ranitomeya imitator. Next base: position 447,258,119 of record NC_091287.1, on the reverse strand, counting down.
TGTTCTGTGGAATAGTTGCCCAACTTCTCAAACTGGTCACCCCACTGACTCTTCCTGCTTGTTTTGGTGCTGCCAATCCCTCCACCTCAGCTCTGCTGGCCTCACTTTCATGCCAGATTTTTAGTTTGGGTCAGTGACTTCGTCATCCACCGCCTCGTCTTCCGCTGCCTTACCCTGGTCCTCCTGACTTGGTGACTTAACAACAATTTGATTTATTGGCAACTGTGTATCATCATCATCTTCCTTTTTAGACAAAATCCGCAATTCCCCACTGTCATTTTCTTGTGGCCATGCATGCGCTAAGTTTTGTGCATCACTAAACTGCATCTCCTCTGGTCTCTCTTGCAAGTGATGTCATAAAGGGCTCCTCTGAGTGTCATAATGTGGGATTACTAACCTACTGGGACTTAACATGATCAGAGGAAAGAGGATCGGGGTGATGACTAAGTGATCCAGACTGTTGACTCACGAGAATGGACCGTGTTGAACACTGGGTGGTGCTGGCAAGCATGCTGGAAGCATTATCTGCTATCCAACCCACCACCTGTACGCACTGCTCTGGTTTCACAAGTGGTGCACCATGCCTCTCTACAAAATGGAACCTATGTGTCATGGATGGGCATGTTTCTTGTGCTCTAGCAACGGCAGTAGCATCTGCCCCATGTCCTCAGCGTCTGCATGCACCATTATCAACATTTCAACTTTACCATCCCTTTCCACACGTCTTACATATTTTCTAATTGCTAAGTCTCTTGAAACCAAGTTTATTTTTAATTTAAAAAAAAATTGGTCACCTGCAGTAGTCAAAGCATTTTTTTGTTGTTTAACACCACAGTTATGTAAAATGTTTCAACACTTTTTTAGAGTGATATATGTCACCAAAATATACAGCAGAACACGTAAAAATATATGGATGAGTAATTGAATCTAGAAAAACAATTCAAAGCTTTTTGGGCGTGTTATATAACACCGAAATGTATCACAGATCATGTAATAGTATACAGATGAGTAATTGAATCCAGAAACATTTTTCAATGCTTTTAGGGAGTGTTACATACCACCAAAATGTACCACAGACCACCTAATAGTATATGGATAAGTAATTGAATACAGAAAAAAACTTTCAACTCCTTTTGGAAGTGTTATATAAGAACGAAATGTACCACAGATCACGTAATAGTATATGGATGAGCAATTGAATACAGAAAAATGTTTCAACCCTTTTTGGAGTGTTACACACGTGGTCAAAATTGTTGGTACCCCTCGTTTAATGACAGAAAAACCTGACAAAAGTAATCTGACAAAAGTAATAATAAACAAAAGATCTATGAAAACAAACAAATGAAAGTCAGACATTGCTTTTCAACTATGCTTCCACAGAATTAAAAAAAAAAAAATAAAACCCATGAAATAGTCCTGGACAGAAATGATGGTACCCCTGAAAATAATGTGACAAAAGGAACATGATAAATCAAGGTGTGTCCACTAACTGGCATCACAGGTGTCTACAATCCTGGAATCAGTGAGTGGGCCTGTATATAGGGCTACAGATACTTACTGTGCTGTTTGGTGACATGGTGTGTATCACACTCAACGTGGACCAGAGGAAGTGAAGGAAAGAGTTGTCTCAGGAGATTAGAAAGAAAATTATAGACAAACATGTTAAAGGTAAAAGTTATAAGACCATCTCCAAGCAGCTTGATGTTCCTGTGACTACAGTTACACATATTATTCAGAAATTTAAGATCCATGGGACTGTAGCCAACCTCCCTGGACGTGGCCGCAGGAGGAAAATTGATGACAAATCAAAGAGACGGATAATACGAATGGTAACAAAAAGAGCCCAGAAAAACTTCGAAACAGATTAAAAGTGAACTTCAAACTCAAGGAACATCAGTGTCAGATCGCACCATCCATTGTCGTACGAGCAAAAGTGAACTTCATGGGATACAACCAAGGAGGACACCATTGTTGAAAAAAAATTCTAAAAAAGCCAGACTGGAATTTGCCAAACTACATGTTGACAAGCCACAAAGCTTCTGGGAGAATGTCCTATGGACAGATGAGACAAAAATGGAACTTTTTGTCAAGGCACATCAGCCTTATGTTCACAGATGGAAAAATGAAGCATATCAAGAAAGGAAAAGTGAGTCCAACTGATATGTCTCTACTGTGAAACATGGAGGAGGCTCTGTTATGTTCTGGGGCTGCGTTGCTACATCTGACACAGGGTGTCTAGAATCTGTGCAAGGTACAATGAAATCTCAAGACTATCAAGGGATTCTAGAGAGAAATGTGCTGCCCAGTGTCAGAGTGCCAAGCACATCCCTGCATTCAGATACTCGAGTCCTTTCCTAGTATCACCCAGCATGTTCACTTATCCCCAGTAGCCATTAAAGTCAATAAGGTAAGACCTCCATTAAAGCACCAAAAGCAGGATATGTAACAGGTAACATCTAGTTGTCTTGTATGCACTGCATAATAAAAGCTAATTCTTAATAGTGAAAAGACTCAAGAACCACAAGATATTAATTTACATGATATTAATTAAACCACATGAAAAAAACACATGATAAAGCCACATAAACCACAGGATGCACATGATATTAAATAAACCACCTGATATTGATTATATTAATCTACATCATTATAGATAGTAAAAAAAAAAGTGAGTCCAACTGATATTATATGCAACCATAAATCATTGCTATGTGAAGATTTCCTAGAGCTCTAAATAGGCATAACACTGCTGTGTCACTGTCAACAGCACATGTATGGTGGACAGCCTGTTTGTTGGGCTCTCCATGCATGTGTTGTGACTGCCACACAGCCATGACACCTGCAGCTGCGGAGCCGAACAGCTGATCAGCCAGAGCGATCCATGTGTCCGGGTTCCCTCTGCAGCTTATTTGGCAAGTGCTATAGCTTGCCAAATAAGCAAGGAACCCAATCAAATTTGCTCAACTCTATTAAAGACTAGACGTTCTTAGTCCTGACTAATTACTACGGTGAGCCAGAGGTTCTGTTTTGTTGTAGTTTCACTAAATATGTAAAATAGCCACAAGTAAGGCCAATGTCTACTACAATAAATTGTAGTTAATTTAGAACTATATATTGATAGTCAGCATTAGGTTAAGCACAAGCCTATGAATGGGATCAAGATAATCCTCCACCTATCAGATTTGAAAGCATCAAATATTGAAAGTATATAGAAGTATTTTTGTGGATAACCCCTTTAACCCCTTTCTGATCTCGGACGGGATAGTACGTCTGAGGTCAGAACCCCGCAGTGAACCCGCATCAAAGCTCGGACATGTCAGCTGACAGCGGCATTTAGCGCTTCCGGCCATCGGGCCGGAAATGAGAGCATCGCTGACCCCCTTGACGTGATCGGGGGTCAGCAATGCATCGGCATGACAACCAGAGGTCTATTGAAGACCTCTATGGTTTTTGATGCCAGATTGCTGTGAGCGCCATCCTGTGGTCGGTGCTCATAGTAAAGCAGTAAATCTACTACATAGGAGAGATCTATCCATCGCTCCTATGTAGCAGAGCAGATCGAGTTGTGCCAGCTTCTAGCCTCTTAGAGAAAAAAACACTTACCGTATATACTCGAGTAAAAACCGACCCGAGTATAAGCTGACCCCCCTAATTTTGCAACAAAAAACTGGGAAAACTTATTGACTCGAGTATAAGCCTAGGGTGGAAAATGCAACAGTTACCGGTAAATGTCAAAAATAAAAATAGATACCAATAAAAGTAAAATTAATTGAAACATCTGTAGGTTAAGTGTTTTTGAATATCCATATTGAATCAGGAGCCCCATATAATGCTCCATACAGTTCATTATGGCCCCATAAGATGCTCCATACAAAATAGGCCCCATATAATGCTCCATACAGTTCATTATGGCCCCATAAGATGCTCCATATACAAATATGCCCCATATAATGCTCCATGCTGTTCTTTATGGCCGCATAAGATGCCCCATATAATGCTCCATGCAGTTCTTTATGGCCCCATAGGTGCCCCATATAATGCTCCATGCAGTTCTTTATGGCCCCATAGATGCACCATATAATGCTCCATGCAGTTCTTTATGGCCCCATAGATGCTCCATATAATGCTCCATACAGTTCTTTATGGCCCCATAGATGCCCCATATAATGCTCCATGCAGTTCTTTATGGCCCCATAGATGCCCCATATAATGCTCCATGCAGTTCTTTATGGCCCCATGTAATGCTCCATATAATGCTCCATGCAGTTCTTTATGGCCCCATGTAATGCTCCATATAATGTTCCACGCAGTTCATTATGGCCCCATAGATACCCCATATAATGCTCCATGCAGTTCTTTATGGCCCCATAGATGCCCCATATAATGCTCCATGCAGTTATGGCCCCATAGATGCTCCATATAATGCTCCATGCAGTTCTTTATGGCCCCACAGATGCCCCATATAATGCCCCATATAATGCTCCATGCAGTTATGGCCCCATAGATGCTCCATATAATACTCCATGCAGTTCTTTATGGCCCCACAGATGCACCATATAATGCTCCATGCAGTTCTTTATGGCCCCATAGATGCTCCATATAATGCTCCATGCAGTTCTTTATGGCCCCATAGATGCCCCATATAATGCTCCATGCTGTTCTTTATGGCCGCATAAGATGCCCCATATAATGCTCCATGCAGTTCTTTATGGCCCCATAGGTGCCCCATATAATGCTCCATGCAGTTCTTTATGGCCCCATAGATGCACCATATAATGCTCCATGCAGTTCTTTATGGCCCCATAGATGCTCCATATAATGCTCCATGCAGTTCTTTATGGCCCCATAGATGCCCCATATAATGCTCCATGCAGTTCTTTATGGCCCCATAGATGCCCCATATAATGCTCCATGCAGTTTTTTATGGCCCCATGTAATGCTCCATATAATGCTCCATGCAGTTCTTTATGGGCCCATAGATGCTCCATATAATGCTCCATGCAGTTCTTTATGGCCCCATGTAATGCTCCATATAATGTTCCATGCAGTTCATTATGGCCCCATAGATACCCCATATAATGCTCCATGCAGTTCTTTATGGCCCCATAGAGGCCCCATATAATGCTCCATGCAGTTATGGCGCCATAGATGCTCCATATAATGCTCCATGCAGTTCTTTATGGCCCCACAGATGCCCCATATAATGCCCCATATAATGCTCCATGCAGTTATGGCCCCATAGATGCTCCATATAATACTCCATGCAGTTCTTTATGGCCCCACAGATGCCCCATATAATGCTCCATGCAGTTATTGCCCCATGGATGCCCCATATAATGCTCCATGCAGTTATGGCCTCATAGATGCCCCATATAATGCTCCATGCAGTTATGGCCCCATAGATGCCCCATATAATGCTCCATGCAGTTATGGCCCTATAGATGCCCCATATAATGCTCCATGCAGTTCTTTATGGCCCCACAGATGCACCATATAATGCTCCATGCAGTTCTTTATGGCCCCATAGATGCTCCATATAATGCTCCATGCAGTTCTTTATGGCCCCATAGATGCCCCATATAATGCTCCATGCTGTTCTTTATGGCCGCATAAGATGCCCCATATAATGCTCCATGCAGTTCTTTATGGCCCCATAGATGCACCATATAATGCTCCATGCAGTTCTTTATGGCCCCATAGATGCTCCATATAATGCTCCATGCAGTTCTTTATGGCCCCATAGATGTCCCATATAATGCTCCATGCAGTTCTTTATGGCCCCATAGATGCCCCATATAATGCTCCATGCAGTTCTTTATGGCCCCATGTAATGCTCCATATAATGCTCCATGCAGTTCTTTATGGCCCCATGTAATGCTCCATATAATGCTCCATGCAGTTCTTTATGGGCCCATAGATGCTCCATATAATGCTCCATGCAGTTCTTTATGGCCCCATGTAATGCTCCATATAATGTTCCATGCAGTTCATTATGGCCCCATAGATACCCCATATAATGCTCCATGCAGTTCTTTATGGCCCCATAGATGCCCCATATAATGCTCCATGCAGTTCTTTATGGCCCCATGTAATGCTCCATATAATGCTCCATGCAGTTCTTTATGGGCCCATAGATGCTCCATATAATGCTCCATGCAGTTCTTTATGGCCCCATGTAATGCTCCATATAATGTTCCATGCAGTTCATTATGGCCCCATAGATACCCCATATAATGCTCCATGCAGTTCTTTATGGCCCCATAGATGCCCCATATAATGCTCCATGCAGTTATGGCGCCATAGATGCTCCATATAATGCTCCATGCAGTTCTTTATGGCCCCACAGATGCCCCATATAATGCCCCATATAATGCTCCATGCAGTTATGGCCCCATAGATGCTCCATATAATACTCCATGCAGTTCTTTATGGCCCCACAGATGCCCCATATAATGCTCCATGCAGTTATTGCCCCATGGATGCCCCATATAATGCTCCATGCAGTTATGGCCTCATAGATGCCCCATATAATGCTCCATGCAGTTATGGCCCTATAGATGCCCCATATAATGCTCCATGCAGTTCTTTATGGCCCCATAGACGCTCCATATAGCATTGTACCACATGTAATGCTGCTGCTGCACGAAAAAAAAATGACATACTCACCTCTCGTCACCGCCCGCTGCTCCTCAGCGTCCCGTCTCTCCGCACTGACTGTTCAGGCACAGGGCAGCATGCACACTAATATGTCATCGCGCCCTCTGACCTGAACAGTCACTGCAGAGGACGCGGAAGACGAGGCGGCGGAGGAATGCGGAAAGGCGAATATGAAATACTCACCTGCTCCCGGCGCTCCTGGCGCGGTCCCTGCATGTCCCACGTCTCCGGGAGTGGCAGCTTCTTCCTGTAGTGAGCGATCACGTGGCACTGCTCATTACAGTAATGAATATGCTGCTCCACCCCTATGGGAGTGGAGTCCATATTCATAACTTTAATGAGCGGTACCAGTGACCGCTGAACAGGGGAAGAAGCTGCCGCACCCAGAGACCGTGGGACATATGGGGACCGCGTCAGGAGCGCTGGGAGTAGGTGAGTATTTGACAGGCATCGCTCCCCCTCACCCGCCGACCCCCCCGCCTTCCATGACTCGAGTAGAAGCCGAGAGGGGCACTTTCAGCCCATTTTTTGGGGCTGAAAATCTTGGCTTATACTCGAGTATATACGGTAGATAAAAAATAACCTAGACATGTTTGGTGTCTATGAACTCGTAATGACCTGGAGAATCATAATGGCAGGCCAGTTTTAGCATTTAGTGAACTTAGCAAAAAAGCCAAACAAAAACAAGTGTGGGATTGCACTTTTTTTGCAGTTTCACCGCACTTGGAATTTTGTTCCCATTTTCTAGTACACGACATGCTAAAACCAATGATGTCATTCAAAAGTACAACTTGTCCCACAAAAAATAAGCCTTCACATGGCCACATTGACGGAAAAATAAGAAAAGTTATGGCTCTGGGAAGGAGGGGAGTGAAAAATGAAAACGCAAAACCGAAAAAAAGCTGGGGTCATGAAGGGGTTAATTTTTAGTGGTTGAAGTAGAAAGTAAGTAATGGCCAGGAGTTACATTAGAAAAGATACTCATATAGTCAAATCACTATATCTGTTTCTCAATTTGCAGACACGTGTTACAGGGTTTTTCCCCTCCTTAGTGCAAATCATGAGATCTGATTTAGCTGTATGAGAGTCCTCTAACTGGAGTCTAAGGTGTCACATTTCTCCTTGTGGAGAGTGACTTACCTGACAAAGGTCGGTATTGACTTTTAGGATGTCTTCTTCCAAAAGGTAGCACTAGATTTCAAGTCCTCTTACCCCCGGAAGAGACAATTCGCATATTTAATTTCCCAGAGGAGCATTGCACGGCCTATAAGCCTCCTTACCCTGACATGTCAGGTATGTCACTCTCCACAAGAAGAAACGTTATGCCATGGAAAAACAGAAGTATTGAGAAAGCTGTCATGTTACCAAAAGCAGTCCACATAACAACAATCCCCTGTAATGGTGGGCTCCACTTCTGTTGCAGACCAGCAACATTATACAATAGGAGAAAAAGGTTTTGACGGCACAACCAATGAACATACAATACAACAGCTTAATCTGTAACTAATGGTAATTGCATATTTTATACCCTTTTATTGAATTTCTAATAAGAAGCAATTTTTGTGTTTTCTGTGGTTTTGCCGTCAATTCCTTTTTCTCCTATTGTATAAGCCATGCAATACCCTTACAAAGTTAGTGAGATTTTTACATAGATCTGTTCTATATGGAATCTTAATGTATACTTACCTTGTAATGTCTTCACATCCTGTTCCGTCCAGATGTGTCCGGATCCCAGAATTCCAAGTGGTGGAAGTTCACCAACCTCCATATTGGAACACCCAAGTGATGGGTGTCTCAATATGGAAACTACTGGTGGTACCAGCCTCTTGTGCAGTAACACCTGCGGAACACCGTCGCATCACACACACACACTGTATATGCCGTACGCACCACACACACACAAACACACACTGTATATGCCGTAAGCACCACACACACACACATACACACACTGTATACGCCGTACGCGGCCTCTTGCGCCGTACCACCAGCGAACACGCCGCCGAGATCAGCCGAATGATTCACTGACTGCCACCATCTTTGTACAGGAGGAGCACATGCGCAATTTTAATGAGACCGCCGCTATCTGTCTGCAAAAAGATGGCGGCAGTCTGATTTATTGCACCTGCGCGAATTCCGCACAGTGAATCATTCGGCTGATTCTGGCGGCAGATGCACAACGTGTCTGCAGGCAGAGGAAGTCGGTCACATTGAAGGGGTTTTCCCACTTCATTTTAAAATTGTCTGTGTCTGACCGTGTATGGAGCATACCACATCTCCTGGGCAGGGGAGGAAGCAAAAGACAATACTGACATTACAGCAGAGGATCACAGAAGATTTCTTTTGTCAAGTAAAATGTTTCCTTGACTGTTTTTAAACAATATTTCGATCTCCTGCTGAAATGTCAGTATTGTCTTTTGCTTCCTCCCTTGCCCAGGAGCTGTGTTATGTTCTGTACACGGTCAGACACAGACAATTTTTTTAATTAACTTTCGTTTGTGGAAAAACCCCTTTAAAAAAGCGAATATCAACTTGGCTCCAGCTAAACAATACGCCAATAGGGGGATAGCACATGGGGTAGACAGGTCAAAGAAGAGAGCACAGACCGGAGATGTCAGCACATGGGGAAAGAGACAGTGGATAGGTGGGTGAGCACATGGGGGGAGAGATTCTCAATGCTGCAAAGCCTGCCCCCATCGTGACATTACCACCCTCCCGATGCGATAGCATCCGGCCTCCATCTAGTGTAACAAAGGTGAAACTATCCATTAAGTCGCTATTAAAAGTGGATTTAAGAGTTTTAATTGCTGAAAGTTGAAGACTGAAGATTTGGTTCAATTGCGTAGTTAACCCCTGAGAAGTGGAATTTGGGGAGCAAAGGTAAATCATCAGTGGATTTACTATGGAGATGGATTTGATAAAATAGGAAGGAGATAGACACAAAACAAATAAGAGTATTGTATTGTGGAGGGTTTTGCATGGCAGCCTAGTTATGTTGTCTCCCTCATTAGTAAAGGGTAATTCAGGATGTTTAAAGAAAATCAATACTAGGTAAAACAAACATCAATTGTTTAATTATCAACCAAAACAACCTGACAAATCTGATCAATGAAATAAATTGCATGACATTAATGAGACAAGAGCTACAATGCCATAACCCATGGAGCCTCACATACAAATATCACACTCATAGCTACCGGAATATGACACACCAATCAATCCCTTCTTCAAAATGAGTATGATATATCCACAGGGATGGCTGAATTACAATGGTGCCCAAAGCTAAAATGCATGACAGAAAAATGATGCACACATAATGTCACAGTACAAGGATAATACAAAAGGTAGAGTCGCAAAAACGGGCAAATGCACACATCAGGGATAACCATTAGCCTTCATATTAATACATAAAATAGGAACCGCATTTAAATCCCCATGCTTCAAGGAAATTCACAGTTAATCTGAGATCACATAGTATCAATCAAACTATTTTTTTTTTACTGTAAAACACTGTACGTACAGGGTACCAAAAAAATATAGCTTTCATTAGTCACTTTAATTTTTGCTTTAGTTATTATTATTAAATAACTAGAACCACCACTACCGCATCTTTATAGGGGGACAATACCTCACCCTATCGAACCTCATCACATCTCTACCTTGCATCGGAGGTTGGCACCCTACAATTGCGCAAATGGCGCCCCTGGTCACTGATGGCTAGCCCTATTAGGCCCCAGTTTTAGGATAGGGCAAGCAAATTTATCAATATATTAAATGTGTACTATATTAATGGCTTCACACTACTATTTCAACAAATAAAGTACCAAGTGCATATTGATACAACAATTTATGTGTTAATCCCATGCACCTTTAAGATATGGATCTATAATGCTGGGATGTTCACAGAGTATACAGCTCTGGCAAAAATTAAGAGACCACCACATGAAAATCCTGTCATGGGCAGCCCAATCTCCACACCTGAACATCATTGAAAACCTCTGGAATGTAATCAAGAGGATGATGGACAGTCACAAGCCATCAAACAAAGAAGAACTGCTTACATTTTGAACCAGAAGCAGTGTGAAAGACTGGTGGAAAGCATGCCAAGACGCATGAAAGCTGTGAATGAAAATCATGGTTATTCCACAAAATATTGATTTCTGAACTCTTCCTGAGTTAAAACATTAGTATTGTAATTTCCAACTGATTATGAACTTGTTTTCTTTGCATTATTTGAGGTCTGAAAGAACTGTTTTTGTTTTTTTTTATTTTGATCATTTCTCCTTTTCAGAAAAAAAATACAAAATTTATTGCTTGGAAATTCGGAGACATGTTGTCGGAAGTTTATAGAATAAATGAGTAATTTACATTTTACTTAAAAATATACCTATAAAGAGAAAAATCAGACAAACTGAAAATTTTGCAGTGGTCTCTTAATTTTTTCCAGAGCTGTATATAAAAAGTACAGCAGCGCTTACATTCAGCCAGCAGTAGTTTGACTAAAAAAGGGATTTGATAGTGAGAGACTAGTTGTAATCAACACATATCACTAGATAAGACCTAGATAGGTCCTACCAAAAAAGTATTTAAAAAAGGCAAATGTAATATAACGAATTTATTATTCCATAATCAATGAACATGATAACCGATAAAAAAAAGAAAAGTACAATAGACAATTAAAAACACAAAATATAAAAATTAGGGGAAAAGGGTGTGCCTGATGAAATTAATACATTGAAAGAAAAGGGTATAATATGCATGGATTGCAATACAAATATATATATATACAGTGGGGCAAAAAAGTATTTAGTCAGTCAGCAATAGTGCAAGTTCCACCACTTAAAAAGATGAGAGGCGTCTGTAATTTACATCATAGGTAGACCTCAACTATGGGAGACAAACTGAGAAAACAAAATCCAGAAAATCACATTGTCTGTTTTTTTTATCATTTTTTTTGCATATTATGGTGGAAAATAAGTATTTGGTCAGAAACAAACAATCAAGATTTCTGGCTCTCACAGACCTGTAACTTCTTCTTTAAGAGTCTCCTCTTTCCTCCACTCATTACCTGTAGTAATGGCACCTGTTTAAACTTGTTATCAGTATTATAAGACACCTGTGCACACCCTCAAACAGTCTGACTCCAAACTCCACTATGGTGAAGACGAAAGAGCTGTCAAAGGACACCAGAAACAAAATTGTAGCCCTGCACCAGGCTGGGAAGACTGAATCTGCAATAGCCAACCAGCTTGGAGTGAAGAAATCAACAGTGGGAGCAATAATTAGAAAATGGAAGACATACAAGACCACTGATAATCTCCCTCGATCTGGGGCTCCACGCAAAATCCCACCCCGTGGGGTCAGAATAATCACAAGAACGGTGAGCAAAAATCCCAGAACCACGTGGGGGGACCTAGTGAATGAACTGCAGAGAGCTGGGACCAATGTAACAAGGCCTACCATAAGTAACACACTACGCCACCATGGACTCAAATCCTGCAGTGCCAGACGTGTCCCACTGCTTAAGCCAGTACATGTCCGGGCCCATCTGAAGTTTGCTAGAGAGCATTTGGATGATCCAGAGGAGTTTTGGGAGAATGTCCTATGGTCTGATGAAACCAAACTGGAACTGTTTGTTAGAAACACAACTTGTCGTGTTTGGAGGAAAAAGAATACTGAGTTGCATCCATCAAACACCATACCTACTGTAAAGCATGGTGGTGGAAACATCATGCTTTGGGGCTGTTTCTCTGCAAAGGGGCCAGGACGACTGATCCGGGTACATGAAAGAATGAATGGGGCCATGTATCGTGAGATTTTGAGTGCAAACCTCCTTCCATCAGCAAGGGCATTGAAGATGAAACGTGGCTGGGTCTTTCAACATGACAATGATCCAAAGAACACCGCCAGGGCAACGAAGGAGTGGCTTCGTAAGAAGCATTTCAAGGTCCTGGAGTGGCCTAGCCAGTCTCCAGATCTCAACCCTATAGAAAACCTTTGGAGGGAGTTGAAAGTCCGTGTTGCCAAGCGAAAAGCCAAAAACATCACTGCTCTAGAGGAGATCTGCATGGAGGAATGGGCCAACATACCAACAACAGTGTGTGGCAACCTTGTGAAGACTTACAGAAAACGTTTGACCTCTGTCATTGCCAACAAAGGATATATTACAAAGTATTGAGATGAAATTTTGTTTCTGACCAAATACTTATTTTCCACCATAATATGCAAATAAAATGATAAAAAAACAGACAATGTGATTTTCTGGATTTTTTTTTCTCAGTTTGTCTCCCATAGTTGAGGTCTACCTATGATGTAAATTACAGACGCCTCTCATCTTTTTAAGTGGTGGAACTTGCACTATTGCTGACTAACTAAATACTTTTTTGCCCCACTGTATATATATATATGTATATATATATATATATATATATATATATATATATATATATATATATATATATATATATATATATATATATATATATATATATAAAATATAGTGCATCATTTATAGACCAGGAAATCAACTTATTGATCTAAAATGTAGACCCTCAGCTGACAGAAATCTCAGCTGACTGAAAAAGTGCCAAGTGCTCACAGATGTCTCAAAAGATTATTACAGCAATAAATCAAAAATGTGCTTTGTGCATTAATCAATATATACGGTACATACATTGAAGTAATATCACAGAAGAAAGTATATAGTATATGTGATATAAGAAAGTTAGAAGTAGCACCAGCTGAGACCAAGCATAATAGCAGCTACAATAAATCCTGATTATCTCATCATAGATAGTAAAATACTGATGCAGCAATAGTCAGTGTATTTCCATAATTACCAACCACAATGCCACACCACTAAATCCTCTCACACCACTCCAACACGTCGCTTCCGTCCTGACAGCAAGTATTATATATACAATTTAAAGTACATTAACTCCATTGGAAATCACTGTATACCATAATCACAAATTTGTCATGGACAAAAATCTTATTACCATAAACACTTAAAGCTTATTACCCTAACCCAAGGGTGAGGAACCTCAGGCCCTTTTATCCGGCCCCCGGGCAGATTCTTGGGGACTGATTGGGCTGACAGTTGTAGTTTGATGGCCGCCGGCCCTTTACTGAACACTGAGGAGCGTGCAAAGGAAGATTACATCCTGACGCGTCAGGATGTACTTTGTGGGCAGAGTTAGTGTGCAATTTGTTTGGCCCCCGAAGAATGGTATAAATATCCAGATGGCTCCTGACAGAAAAAAGGTTCCTTATCCCTGCCCTAACCACTCGACTTGTTTCCCCTTTTCTAAGGTTCATCAGGAGTAATAAGTAAGGTAACTAGCAAAGAAAAAAAATGTACTTCGTTGACAGTTGTCCTCACAAAATCATATGATTTGTTTGGATAACCTATAGTAAGGTCCTGAGAGCACAAGGTTCATTGCCTTGATGATGATGTGCCAAGAGCATTAGACACTGGCCCATTTACTGATCTAAGACCAAAGAGCACAAAAATGCATCCAGGTTCGGATAACACAAGTATAGATATTTTCATCAAATTAGTTACGGCTAACCTTCAAAAATTAGGTTCCAAGATTAAAAGAAAAAGCTCTAATCTACTTCCATTACAGAAAAAAGCGTTGGATGAAAATTATTAATTCGTTTTCAAGGAAACTGATAAAGGTGGCAACTTAGTAGTTATGGATCACTGTTATGACCCCAATGGCGAGGGTCTCAGAGGAACGTGGAAGTCTGCAAGATACAAAAATCCAGCTCATAGGGCAGTGGTAACTGGGTTGACCATATATCTACTCCTAACGCCAACACTAGAAGTAGCCGGGGGTCATACCTACGTTGATCCTAGATGACTCGCGCCAGCCGAGAATCTAAATACCCCTAGTAGAGGAAAACAAAGACCTCTCTTGCCTCCAGAGAAAGGGACCCCAAAGCAGGATAGAAGCCCCCCACAAATAATAACGGTGAGGTAAGAGGAAATGACAAACACAGAAATGAACCAGGTTTAGCACAGAGAGGCCCGCTAACTAATAGCAGAATATAGAAAGGTAACTTATATGGTCAACAAAAAACCCTATCAAAAATCCACACTGGAAATTCAAGAACCCCCGAACCGTCTAACGGTCCGGGGGGAGAACACCAGCGCCCTAGAGCTTCCAGCAAAAGTCAGGATACAGATTAGGAACAAGCTGGACAAAAATACAAAACCAAAAACAAATAGCAAAAAGCAAAGTAAATGACTTAGCTGAATAACCGGACCAGGATCAGTAGACAAGAGCACAGCAGATTAGCTCTGATAACTACGTTGCCAGGCATAGAACTGAGTGTCCAGGGAGCTTATAAAGCAACGCCCCTAACTAACGACCCAGGTGCGGATAAAAGGAAAGACAGAAAAACCAGAGTCAAAAAACTAGTAACCACTAGAGGGAGCCAAAAAGCAAATTCACAACAGATCACTTAACCTACAAAGACATGTGCTTAAAGATCTTAACAGACAAATTAACTTATGACGCATTGCATAGGGATCCTACTGACACCTTTAATGCCGATCTGAACTCCTTGCTCTCCTCCGCTTATTTCTAAAAACTAGAAGTATTTTATGTTCCAGAAGACTCACAATCCCAGTGTTGTATGCTTTACCCAAGATACACAAGGGGCTTATCCCATTAAAAGCCGTCCCAAAGTCTTAGGCAATGACTCCATTACACAGAATTGTGGGATTTATTTTGGCAAGGTACTAAGACAGTTTATACATCATTGCCATCTTATATACGTGACACTTCTGACCTTCTGTTAAAATTGGAAGACCTCATAATAGGTGATCATATACAACTAGGATCAATTGACATAGAAGCTTTGTATTAATTTTGTTTGTTACTCCTGATGAACCTTAGAAAAGGGGAAATGTGCAAGTGGTTAGGGTAATGAGCATTGAGTGTTTATGGTAATAAGCTTTTTGTCCACGATCAATTCTTTTCATTAAAAAAAAATAAAGTGATTAATAAAAACCATATTTTATGGTTTCCTGTAAGTACAGTGTTTTACTGTGAAACAAATCCCCATGATTTCTTCAATCATTTATAGTCATCACTAACTGCACTTTATCTCTGTAGAGATGCACCCAAACAAGTCATTTTGGGTACCTGGCCCCAAGCAGCTGCTATACCTGGTATTTTGTTAGTGAACTTAATGGCAATATATCTTTATTATAGTTATCCATATACTATGTGTTTGCTTTGGCTTTTAAAAAATTAGTCCTAGCCCTCATGAGTGTAGAAAGACGCTTTCGATGTTAGTTATGATTAAATATGCCAATTGCCTCTTCAGAGAGATAGAGGACTTGAACTCTAGTGCCACCTACTGGAAACAGCTAAAAGTAAATTTTGACCCTTTAACGAGCCTTGCCATATGACATAGGATCAAGGTTCATTAAAGGGTCGATATTGACTTTTAGGAATCCTACTTCCAATAGCTGACCCTAGAGTTCAAGTCATCTTCCTGTGTGAAGAGGCACTTTGCACATTTCATTTCCCAGAGGAGTATTGCAGGGCTTATAAGCCTCCTTACACTGGAATGTCGGGAATGTCACCCTCCACAAGGAGAAATGTTACTCCTTAAATCTAAGTATTATTATTGAATGTAAAGACAATATGCTATACAGGATAAAGACATGACAGATGCATGTATACGCTGGTACACCAGTATTATAAAAGCCATCTAGTAAGGTGGAAGCCTTGCTACAGATTTTGTTTTAGGGCCTAGGAGGTCTAAGTAGCCCCCATAATGGGATTACACAATGCATACTGCATGTATTATATGAGAGGAGAAATTGTGACAACAAACGTACTTTGTTTAGGTAATTCTTTTAGCGTTTAATATAATTGTAGAATAATTAAAGTCGCATGCAATTCATGGATATAAGTGACCATGCAGACAATACCTTGTAGTTTTTGTTGATTCTTGCTTATAAATATCAATGATATTCTCAACAAGCAGATTCCTTTGTAATCCATAGACCCCATGTCGATCTAAAACCACTTCATGCCGGCAGGACGGACAGCGGAAGCGACCTCCCGTTGCTACAGTATTTCCTCCTCTGGTTGGTAAATATGGATTGGAGGCCTGTTATAGAAGAAGTGTAACACATGTCATGTGGATAGATACAATCTCCGTGTCTGCAGAGTTAGATCGGCAAGATGATATACCGGACAGCATGCACATGTGTGTAATTCTGTAGACCCAAAGTAATTAATGATGAGAATGTGATGCACTATCATTAGTCCTTACTACAGTATATTTAGTAACTCCGAAGACAAAGCTATTCTCTAATAACTGGGAACAGATGAATAAATACCAGGAGAGTTCAGCAACTTACAAACTACCATAACAAACACCTTTTGGTATCTGACCTTTGCCCAAAAGCTCCTTCAACATCTAATAATGACTTGACCCAAGAACTGTGTCTTAGAGAAGAAAGTGTTGGACTTTGATCTTTGTGGTTATGATTCCTCCCATTGAGAATGTCTCCATTGCTTAAAGGGACTTTCTAGTTTTGCAAGAAATCTCTGTCCTCTAGATGCAGTTTATTATTTAAAAAAAATGGCTTTCCTCACCTTCATAGGGTTCAGCAGCACTGAGTCTACGCCGCTGATTCTGGTGTTTGTTATTGTGTGTAGCGATGGATATAGATGAGCGAACTTATTCGGAAAACGGGCGCCGTATTATATGTGCCATATTTTGTGCCGAATTTATGTTTAGCGATCGTTTTCTGAACTTTTTTGCTCATACAAGTAGAGATGAGCAGATATGTTCGGAAAAGATCGCCAAACATAAATTCGGCACAAATATGGCCCATTCGGATTCGGCGATCGTTTTCCAAATAAGTTTTCTCATCTCTAGTGATGATGTCCCTTTGACAATGTTGCAGCCAATCACTGAGCTCAGTGGCTCTGAGCCGCGTGTGCCGTCATCTTAGGCAGAGAAGCTTGGCGTAATTATTGGCTACAATACGATAGGTATAAAATCAGCGCATCAGATAATAACAAACACTGGGACACGGCGAAGACTCAACTCTGGATTTGTAAAACTTTAGCTAAGAGACAAAGGTTTTCCGGAACCACAAAGCCCGTTTAAGATACAGACAGAGTTCAAGGTGATGAGGTTGAGGACATTTTCTATGGCCATTTTACATCTTTATCCATATTAGTAAAACTGTAATATTAAGTAACAAATTGTTAGGGCTAGCGGAACGCACCAAATAATAAGACAGATAGAGTATGGTGCGTTCGAAGCCCGGGGTCCACCGTGCAGAGATGGAACCTGCTGCCAAGTAATGACGGACTATATGGCGGTACTCATAAGTATACACACGTGGGTTAAACTTCACCCAGCGTGAAGGAAGCGATCCTGTTGCGTCACAGGACCGCGGTACCGCACATAGAGAGCGAGCAAGTAGTCAGCGAACTCAACCCCAACTAGGATTGAAGTCCGATTAGACCCTTGCTGGCACAACACCGCAACTGGGTGTGTAAGGAAACTAAATATCAATATTAAGGCACAAGAGTGCATGCGGTGCCGCACTGACGAACGCCACTAACCACCCAGGCTTGGGTAAGGAAAGCACAGAGGAAGTGCACGGCGCCGTACTGGCGGTCACAGCAACTGGACGCTGTAATGTGTGATTCGTGCTGTAGGATAAGTCGGGCGCTAGATAGCAACCATACACCTTCCGCGAACAGACATTCAATAGGGTAGGGGTATCCAAGGACGACTTGCACTCACAACATACACACATTAACAATTGTACACTAGCGCATGGCCGTGCGGTCATGCGCAGTTTATATAGTTGCAGCACAGGAAGTGGCCACAGAAACTTTGCCCTTCCAAGACCTGCCAAGAGGACCAATGGAATGTGCTGCAGAGCCTGAGCACATGACCCTCGATCTCCAACGGGAGATCTTGCCCTGGGCATGCTCAGTGTGTGCAGACAAGGACTTAGTCCCAGAGAAGTCTGCTCGCTGCTGACCAGCACTGGCTTTAATGGCAGAAGCTGAAGAAGCAGCAGTAACTCTCTGTACAGAGTGAGACCGAGCAAGACGCTGTGACCGACGTCCCTGCTGAGCAGACTCCACTGCGGCTGGATAAGAATGGGAGACCGCAGCGGAGATGGCTCGAGATTCCCCCTGTGCAGAAGCCGGAACTCGAGACCTAACATTACCCCCCCTCCTAGGGCCCCCCCTCCTTGGGCCTCGCTACGCTCGAAGGCAGCAATGAGCTGTGGGGCCCGAATGTTTTCAGCAGGCTCCCATGACCTGTCCTCTGGGCCATAACCCTTCCAATCCACCAGATAGATCTTTTTGCCGCGTACCACCTTGCACCCCAAAATAGCGTTCACCTCGTAATCGTCCGTAGACGAACCCGATGTCCCGGCAGATGACTCGGAAAACCGGGACATGTATACGGGTTTCAAGAGGGACACATGAAAGGTGTCGGTGATACCCAAGCGTGGAGGAAGAGCCAAACGATAGACCACAGGATTAACCTGTTCGAGAACCTTGAAGGGACCCAAGTAGCAAGGAGCAAACTTAGTGGACTCAACTCGCAGCCTGATGTTACGGGCGGAGAGCCACACCAAGTCGCCAGGAGCAAAGGTCGGAGTGGGGCGCCGATGAACATCGGCGGAGGACCTCATTCTCTCCTTGGAGGCCCGAATGGCATCCTGCGTGCGGTCCCAAATGTCCCGTGCCTCCACAGCCCAGTCTGCCACCCTGGAGTCAGCAGAAGACACAGGCATGGGCACAGGAACACGCGGATGCTGGCCGTAATTTAGGAGGAATGGAGTCTGACCGGTGGAGTCGGCTACGGCATTGTTAAGCGCAAACTCTGCCCACGGTAGCAAGGATGCCCAGTCATCCTGCCTGGCAGAAACAAAATGTCGTAAATATGTGACCAAGGTCTGGTTGGCCCTCTCTACCAACCCATTCGTCTCGGGATGATATGCCGAAGAGAGATTCAACTCAATACTGAGTAGACGACAAAGCTCTCTCCAGAATCGAGACGCAAACTGGGGACCCCGGTCACTAACAATTTTGTCTGGCATACCGTGTAGGCGAAAGATATGCTTGACGAACAAGACAGCCAACGCCCGTGCAGAAGGTAGCCGTTGAAGAGGCACCAAGTGCACCATTTTGGAAAAATGGTCGGTGATCACCCAGATAATGGTGCAGTTACGAGCTTGGGTAAGCCCACCACAAAGTCCATCCCGACCATCTCCCAGGGCCTGTCCGCCACCGGCAGAGGATAAAGGAAACCAGCTGGCTGTTGCCGAGGAGTCTTGTTCTTGGCGCAAGAGACACACGCCCGAACATACTCTGCGACATCACGAGCCATATGCGGCCACCAGTATGTCCTCGCCAGTAACTCAGATGTCCTTTTGGTACCAAAATGTCCACCCACCCTGGACGAGTGTGCCCAAGAGAGAACCTCCGGTCGCAAACTGGATGGAACAAAAGTCTTGCCCGGGGGCACAGACTCTAGCGAAACCGGGGCCACAGTTCTCAAGCTCTCGGTGGGGACAATAAGCCGAGGCTCCTCCTCCGCAGATGACACAACGGAGCGAGAGAGAGCGTCGGCCCGAATGTTCTTCTCCCCAGAAAGAAAATGGAGGGTGAAATGAAACCGGGAGAAGAATAAGGACCATCTGGCCTGGCGAGAATTCAACCGCTGGGCTGTCTGCAGGTACACCAAATTTTTATGGTCTGTGAAGACTTGGAAGGGAAAACGTGCTCCCTCCAAGAGATGTCTCCACTCCGAGAAAGCCAACTTCATGGCTAGCAACCCCCTGTCCCCGATGGAATAATTCCTCTCTGCTGGTGAGAAGGTCTTGGAGAAAAAGAAGCAAGGATGCTTCCGACCTTGAGCATCCTTTTGGAAGAGGACTGCTCCGGCACCAACAGAAGAGGCATCCACCTCCATGATAAATGGCTTATCAACATCGGGGCGATGTAGGATGGGAGCGCTAGCGAAGTGTGACTTTATAGAGTTAAAGGCCTTGGAGACCTCCTCAGACCACAATTTGGGATTCGCCCCCTTCTTGGTGAGGGCAACCAAGGGAGCTACCAAAGTTGAGAAGTGCGGAATGAACTGGTGATAATAATTAATAAACCCCATAGAGCGCTGCACCGCTTTAAGAGAATGGGGTTCCTGCCAGTCCATCACCGCCTGTAGTTTGGCAGGATCCATAGCCAATCCCTGGGCAGAGATGATGTAGCCCAGGAAAGGTAAGGACTCCTGCTCAAACATACACTTCTCCAACTTGGCATAGAGGGAGTTTGTCCGTAGGAGGTCGAAGACTTTGCAAACATCTCTCCGGTGGGAGTCAATATCTGGAGAGTAGATGAGAATATCATCCAGATAGACTACGACCGAGGTGGAAAGCATATCCCGGAAGATATCGTTCACAAAGTCTTGGAAAACGGCTGGGGCATTACAGAGCCCGAAGGGCATCACCAGATATTCATAGTGCCCATCCCTGGTGTTAAAAGCCGTCTTCCATTCGTCCCCCTCACGGATGCGAATCAGGTTGTAAGCACCCCGCAGATCTAGTTTAGTAAATACCCTTGCTCCCCGAAGCCTATCGAAGAGCTCAGATATCAAGGGCAAAGGATACTTATTTTTAACGGTGATGGCATTAAGACCCCTGTAGTCTATGCATGGACGCAATTCCCCATTCTTCTTCTGCACGAAGAAGAACCCTGCCCCTGCAGGTGACACTGACTTCCTAATGAATCCTCTTGCCAGATTTTCCTGGATGTACTGTGACATTGCCTCCGTCTCCGGGAGAGATAGCGGATAGTCTCGACCCCGGGGAGGCTCAGCTCCAGGCAAGAGATCAATAGGACAGTCATAGGGGCGGTGGGGCGGAAGGATCTCCGCTGCCTTTTTGGAGAACACGTCTGCATAAGACCAATACTGCTTGGGGAGAGAGGAAAGATCTGCGGGTACCTCTGTAGAAGCAACCTGAACGCACTCCCTCTGACACCTACCCCCACAAGATTCGCCCCATCCCAGGATTCTGCCAGAGGACCACTCGATATGAGGAGAGTGGTACCGTAGCCAAGGTATTCCCAACAGGACCTCATCAATTCCCTCAGGAATGACGAGCAGAGATATAATCTCCTGATGAGATGGCGACATGGACAGAGTAAAAGGGATGGTCTGGTGTGTTATCTGTGAGGGCAGTGTCGACCCATTCACCACTCGTACCGTTACTGGTTGAGCTAGCATAACCAGGGGTATTGCGTGACGTTGGGCGAAGGCAGAAGACATAAAATTGCCCTCCGCCCCAGAATACACGCAGAGCTCTACCGAGTGGGAGAATGAGCCTATAGTAATTGTCACCTTAAAGGACAATTTAGAGGCAAACGTCGCCGTGTCTAGTGTACCTCCACCTACTACCACTAGACGCTGACGTTTCCTCGACCGCTGAGAACATCTGGTGGCTAGATGTCCTGACTGCTGGCAAACATGACAGACCTTGAGTGCACAAGCGGTCCGGGACTTAGATCCCGCTTGTGACACTTCCCTGGCCTCATGTGACTCAGGAACCAGGACCGGAGATTCCAGAGGTTTGGCGAAGGTAGGAGCCAGCCGAAACCTCTGCCTACACTGGGCTCGCTCTAACCTCCGCTCTTTAAGACGGAGGTCAATTCGAGTGGAGACAGTTATTAACTCCTCCAGTGTGGCAGGAATCTCCCTAGTGGCCAGAGCGTCCTTAACGTGGTCAGCCAGGCCCCTCCAAAATATGGGGATAAGAGCTTTATCCGACCAATCCAGCTCAGAAGCTAAAGTGCGGAATTGGACGGCAAAATGACTGACCAAGGACTCACCCTGAGTTAATGCCAGCAGTTGGAGCGCAGTATCATGGGTGACTTGAGGTCCTAAAAAGACCTGTTTCAGAGTGCTCAGAAACAGCGGAGCACTCTGCACCACATGATCGCCACGCTCCCACAGCGGCGTAGCCCATTCCAACGCCCTGTCCGACAAGAGAGACACTATAAATCCTACCTTAGCCCGCTCTGTGGGAAAACGTGCAGCCAGGAGCTCGAGGTGAATAGAGCACTGACTCACAAATCCCCTACAAAATTTGCTATCACCAGAAAATTTTTCTGGCAGCGGGAGGCGAGAAAATGTCGGAGCAGGGGTGGCAATGGACAGGGTTGCTGCAGCCACGCTAGCAGCCTGTACAGCAACTGCGGTAACATCCACAGCTGAGGTTGCGCTTTCAAGAGCCGCCAACCTACCCTCCAGCTGCTGGATATACCGCAAGGATTGCTGTTTGTCCGTCATTACTAGCCAGACCCTGGCGCTAGTGTAATGTTAGGGCTAGCGGAACGCACCAAATAATAAGACAGATAGAGTATGGTGCGTTCGCAGCCCGGGGTCCACCGTGCAGAGATGGAACCTGCTGCCAAGTAATGAAGGACTATATGGCGGTACTCATAAGTATACACACGTGGGTTAAACTTCACCCAGCGTGAAGGAAGCGATCCTGTTGCGTCACAGGACCGCGGTACCGCACATAGAGCGCAAGCAAGTAGTCAGCGAACTCAACCCCAACTAGGATTGAAGTCCGATTAGACCCTTGCTGGCACAAAACCGCAACTGGGTGTGTAAGGAAACTAAATATCAATATTAAAGCACAAGAGTGCATGCGGTGCCGCACTGACGAACGCCACTAACCACCCAGGCTTGGGTAAGGAAAGCACAGAGGAAGTGCACGGCGCCGTACTGGCGGTCACAGCAACTGGACGCTGTAATGTGTGATTCGTGCTGTAGGATAAGTCGGGCGCTAGATAGCAACCATACACCTTCCGCGAACAGACATTCAATAGGGTAGGGGTATCCAAGGACGACTTGCACTCACAACATACACACATTAACAATTGTACACTAGCGCATGGCCGTGCGGTCATGCGCAGTTTATATAGTTGCAGCACAGGAAGTGGCCACAGAAACTTTGCCCTTCCAAGACCTGCCAAGAGGACCAATGGAATGTGCTGCAGAGCCTGAGCACATGACCCTCGATCTCCAACGAGAGATCTTGCCCTGGGCATGCTCAGTGTGTGCAGACAAGGACTTAGTCCCAGAGAAGTCCGCTCGCTGCTGACCAGCACTGGCTTTAATGGCAGAAGCTGAAGAAGCAGCAGTAACTCTCTGTACAGAGTGAGACCGAGCAAGACGCTGGGACCGACGTCCCTGCTGAGCAGACTCCACTGCAGCTGGATAAGAATGGGAGACCGCAGCGGAGATGGCTCGAGATTCCCCCTGTGCAGAAGTGGGAACTCGAGACCTAACACAAATTATATGTCAAGGATTATTTCTTTACAAAATTTTCAATAAAAATGATTGAATCATAAAATGACCTGCTTCTGCCTCCTGTACCAATATGAAAGGCTCTCGTGTATCAAGAGTTTTCTTACACTTCAGATTTTCATCATTCTACATAATTTATGATATATTATTTGTCTCAAGGACTTCTGGCAATAGAATAGACAGTTCTCATTAAAATCAGAACTTACTGTACAATATGTAACAAACAGGACCGTCAAACCTATAACAGCCATCGGCAGCAGAGTAATAACACTTTACGAAGGTTTTATTTCATATCTTAGTTTTTATAGATTCATATAAATATTCAGTATGTTTGGTCAGTAAGACAACTCTTATCTCCTGACACCCCATTATTCAGAGAAGGTACAAATCCCATGAAGAATTTCCACTTGTTAAAAGCCATTAGCTAACTATATGTTTCTTACCGGAGTAGTATAGCACCATGTATGACCAAATATAAGGCTTTATAGGCTATACAGTAAACATATAATGAAAAGGAGCTTGACAATCAAGCTACATATAGAAAAATATTAGTTGGTGCATTTATTTTTATAGTTTAGTTTGGGGTCATCGTTCATTTTTGTGGTGTTAAATTCCGGGATCCTTGTGTAGGACATGAAAATATTAGCTGCACAAAACTCAATTTTTCTCAATGATTAATAAAGATGAATGTGTTATGGTGATGTCCAGTCACTAACGTATTTTCACATACATTTTTGAATCTATGGGAACCTAAATATTCCCTAGATTAGCATGGCAAAACTTTAGGCACCATACCATGTTCAGCCATTGCGTCTGGATGTAGTCTGTAGAATATTATTTTAAATATTAGTGAAATTTAATTTTTGCCAAAATATAATTGAGAAAGAATAATGAGGGCAAACCCGTCAAGTGCCTCATCCATCAATGCAAAGGTTTTCTCACTCACATGGCCTATTTTAAGCAAGTACTCAATGGAGAATATACCAGCATTATTGCTATACCAATGGGGCACAGTGGTAATACCCAACAACTTGGCTGCTACTTGACCATTCATATTAAAGTCTGAGGTTACAAATAAATGAGGTCGCATTTCAATTTGCAAGTGACTGTGACCTTGACCCGACAGTCCACGGAAATCAAACCCTAAAGGATTTCTGTGTGACCCCCTTTCATTATCATGAAATTACATTCACACATCAGTAAGGAATGCCCATGTGCTGCCCAATTTTTTAACAGCACAGGGACCCATTCAGTTTCATGGATTTATTCACACATTCTTGAAACTTATAGATCCAAGTGTGAGATCCATGAAACTCAGAGCAGCTCCTATTTTGAGGATCAGAATAAGACATACATAATTGGTCTATATGCTGTCCAATAAAAAACCGACAGCACACCGACACTGTACACAGATGTGTGACTGTAGCCTTACTTGCAGGTATGCCTGTAGGACATTGCAATCTGACGTTGCATGGGCATAAGTTGTCATGTTACTATAGGATGGGTTCAGAGGAATTTCTGAAAAATTATCTGTTTTTCATACAGAAAAAATGAATGATATTTCATCAATATAGTGTGCTACATGCCATCCATATGTCTGTTTTTGACATCCGTATTGCATCTGTTTATATACATCAATAATGAAAAATTATAGAACACCAAATACAGTTTCTTATGTTAATCGTTGCAATGGATCCGTTAAAAACGGAGGTCGTATGCATAGTGTGCGTTTGCCATCTGTTTTTTTCTCACCCATTGAGGTTTATGTCTCATCTGAAAAACAGAATACACTTGTACGCTTTGAGGTTTTTTTTCACATATGGTTCATGCGAAAAAATTTGCATTTGTCCTAGTCCATTGAATAACATTGCGGAGTGTTCTGACCATATGTTGTTTTAAATACAGACACTATGTATAGCTGATAGAGATAATATATAGCCTATAGGTCTATGTCAATCTTCATAAATCAGTTCTTTATAATGTTTGTCTAATAATCTTAAGGATCTATAAAATGCTGTTTTTGATTCATTTTTGTTTAGGCAAAACAAGGAATTGAAAAGGTTCAGGCCTAGTACATATCATAAAATTACAAATTTTCCGCAGTATAGAGTTTTCAGTTTTTAAAACTACGCTTTTTAATGTAAACTGTGATAAAATACAGCAAGCCTTTTTTTGTTGTTGCAGTTTTGCTGTAGTCCTTCCCCATTGACATCATTTGACATAATTTTAGAAAAACAAGAGAATTGAAAAAAATGTATGAGAAAAAACAATTACATCTTTTAAATGGGGTATCATGATTTTGGTGCTAGGGTGGAATTTAAAAAAATTACTTTAAATTCTTTCTTGACAGAGAACTAATAATGCCAATATTGCAAAATTTGCTGCACCGTAACTGTAGATGTCAATATGATCAAACACTTCTTAGTTTAATAACAAAATATTAGTTTTGGCAAGAGAAAAATTGCACTGCCTCAATAAAGCCCTACACATATTCTAACTCAAAGAAATATGAAAACCATTAATTCTGTGTAAGCCTTTTTTAATATATTATGAACTTAATAAAGTAATTAGCACTTTTTAAATACATGATTGATGTGTTACTAAAGTTCTTCAGCGTCCTTGAGTTTAGCATGAATTTTTGATTTTGAATCCCACATAATACTACCATTTTCTTACATACTGTATATTTTGCTGTCATACTTTGCTTTTACATCATGCGCCTTACCTGAAATATATCGCTGGCACACTTCCTGCACAGATTATGCTGACAAGGAAGGATTACCACTGGTTTGGAAAACATTTCTAAACATATCGGACAAATAAGTTGCTTCTCCAAGTTATCCATAGTTTGCTGCTCTTTGCTCAAGGACTGGAAAGACAGAGAGGAGCTCATCTCCTAGCTATTCCAAGGAGAGTAAACTTTAAGAGAAATATGTTGTGCTGTCAGTTTCCGACTTCGTTCCCTTCAAATAATTCCTGGACTCGTGTGATCAAATGTCCTATGGGTTTCCTCAGCAGGATGACATTGTTTAAAGGATCATTAGAAGAGCCTTCAAGCTGTTTTTAGTAGCACTCTGTCACATGTTGCCATACTGCTCTGCCCATATATGAAAGTGACAGAGGGATAGATTCAGACAGGTGACGAATCCCAGGGATGTCTGCTCCACATTCCACCCTGTGGGAATAGGGAGGGCCTGAGCAAGTGGGCAGAGGGACATCTGGAGAGGAATGACAGCTGTCACTAAATGTGTCTTTGGACCAAGCGGTGTTGTGGTAAACTGTTTCTAAATGCAGAACTTCATATCCCTCAATGTAATTCTGCAATTAATATAAACTGCTTATTCAACATTAGATATTAGTCCATCTCGCCTGACTGTGGAAAGCATTCAATGTAGGAAAGGCATTTGTGCACAGTTATAGCGACATGTACACTGCCATATATAAAAAAAAAATTAAAAGCGAAAAGAGGCAACACTCCATAGTCCAATATTCAATGGTTTATTGACCCATCATGCCTGGGCGATGTTTCATTCCTAGTGGGGAACTTTTCCAACTTTTTCATATATTGTACAAGACACAGCCATGATATTTAAGCTACTGCTAAGTGAAGCAAATAATATTCAGGAGATTGTCCGTTCTATAAAGCAAAGTCTGCAGGCACTCTATGTGACTGCAGATTTGTTACAGTATGTGATGCGCACAGTGTCATGATTCCCTGTATTTCCGTGTGAGTCGGCAGTCATGTGACCCCATATATGTGATTCTTTAGAATAGAAGGAAATTAATAGAAGCCCAGGAGTCTAATAGGTATGGTTTGCAGGTATGCAAATTGTAGCCTTATTGGAACACAGGTGATTCGTGGCTGTGTGCTCATCACACACTGTCATGTTTCAGCAGTCTTCAGTTACATAAAGTGACTGCAAACTTTGCTTCTTAGGCCGGGATCACACATGCGAGAAACACGTCCGTGTCTCGCATGTGAACAGCAAGCTCTGGTGCCGGCACTCCAGAGCGGAGCGTGCGGCTCCATGTGTTGCTATGCGGCCGCACGCTCCGCTCCATAGTGCCGGCGCCAGAGCTTGGATTTCACATGCGAGACACAGACGTGTTTCTCGCATGTGTGATCCTGGCCTTAGACTAGATATCCGCTTTAATAACCTCATTATAATTGAGCTTGTCAGGGACCATGATATATTTTGCAGCAAGTGAACAGTCAGTTCTTCAAGCTGATGTGTTGAAAGTCAGTAAAATGGGCAGTTAGAAAGATCTGAGTGTCTTTTACAAGGGTAAATCGTGGAGATTAAAAAACTGGGTCAGAATTCCTCCAAAATTGTAGGTTTTGTGATATGTTACTTGTTTGCAGTAGATAGTACTTGAGATTACACAATCATTTGGAAGAGAAATATGCCAGCTTTGTAAAAATTTTCCCCCAAAATTTGATTTGTAGCCAATAAATTTGTGTGAATATCAATACTGAAAAGCTTGTAATTACTCGGAAAATATATACTTGGAAGAGGAGAGAAAGAGAAAGAACCTCCCTGACCATAAGAGCTTAAAAGTCTATAGAACAGAGAGAGAGTACCCCGCTGATCATAAGAGCTTACATTCTACAGCAGAGATAATACCCCGCTGATCATGATAGCTTACATTTTACAGGAGAGAGAATACCACATTGACCATAAGAGCTTATGTGAGGGAGGGCCAGGGCCATCGTTGTGGCTGAGAGTATCTGCTCATCCGCTCCCTGGCCTCCTGCCACATGGAAACAATGTCCCCTTTTTAGTGTACCTTTAGCTACATCATCTGCACCGTCAGGGTCCTATCTGAGTGGCTGAAGTTCTGCTGCTGATGTTGTTGCACAAATAGAGACAGAGTCCACATTCAACTTAAAGCAGATAACTTTACTAGTTTCTTCTCTCAGCACATCCATGTCTTTTTCAGCATCAACATGAGGTTCCACATGGCATGTTTCCTTTGGCTTATCAGTTACGGCATCAACATTAGGTTCCACACAGCACACAGCACATTTCCTTCACTTTCACTGTGCTTTTCAATGTGTTCCCGAGACGTCCCGTCCCGCTCGGTATCACAGCGTCCTCCCTGTCCAGCTTGACGAACTTTAGATGTTCCCTTGTCCATTTTGCACCACACATAAAGGCATCAGCCCAAGTAGCAAGCTGACACATTTTTGGAGCGACCTGCAGTAATGTCCTGCTGTGACTCTTGCTGTAGCTCCTGCTCTCACTACCACTGTCACTGCTTTTCGCACTGCTGCTGTCACTGTTTCTTGCACTGCTGCTGTCACTGCTGCACTTCTGACCTGCTGACCCCGGACAGCTGGGCTTACCTCTTGGAACATTATGGGGCCCACTATGTTGCCCCGGGCTCAGAGGCCCTATGGGACTGCCTGGGCTCTATGGCCCTCCTGACTTGTCTCAGCTCCTAGGCTTCACTGACTACTGAGATAGGAAATGTCCTTTCTTACCCACAGCAGGCCCCTCCTAGATTAACTATATACTCTACCCTGTATGCTAATGTGTCCCCATCTAGTGTATTATCTAGGTACTGCACTTTCCCTACCTGTACAATAGAAAACATACAAATAGCAGCATACCGGGACATGACAATATATAAATTGAATTAACAAGAAAAAGGGAAGGGGTACAAGACAGTCCTGATACACCTCTTACACTTACACACTATGGAAGAGAGAGACTTATCCAGTGACTTTGGAGATGGAAAATGACTAAGCCATACAAACTATGCTTTGTTCAGAACCACTGATCTGTGAAGGCCGAGGTGCTGACCACCAATGTCATAGCTGCAAGGCATTATGAGGAGGCCAGTGTGGCAACATAAAACAATGGTAACCCATTCTTTGATGCTTCAGCAGTGTAGAAAAGTATGCCAGGCAAGTTTTTATGTTATTTTTTTAGGCAAATTACAAATCGAATCTCAAGGTGTTTAAATTCCAATTCCAGGAAATTCCACTCGAACTTGACCCTCTGTAGATCAATCTACTCATCTATTGTTAGTACCTATCAAAAGAGGTCCAAGGAAGGACATCTGGTTAACTTACGAAAGTGTCATGGAAACCTAACGATTAATTAATGATCCATATGGGAAGTAAAGTCTAGTCTTTCTGGCCTTGTTGCCCAAAATAGCTACTGTTAAACATATTACTGAAGAAAAGTAATTTTAGCAATCTGGTAATTGATCAGAATGCATAGTGCAAAACATAGTGGATCACCAGTCAGAGTGACCATGCTAATCCCTGTCCACTAATGAAAACACGTACAAAGGGTACATGAACATCTGACCTAAACTATTAAATAATGGTAGTTAATGGCCTGGGCTGATTACATTTTTTTCACACCATGAGGCTAGCTATGTAAACTACTTTACTAAGGAATAACAGAAATAGTCCTTAAAAAGAGAGGCAGGGTTTTATGCCCTGAATCAGAGGAATAACATAATGTTGTTCTCCATTTATACACTCTTTAACCCTCTAAAGCGGTTGTCTGATGCTAATACCCTGTATGTTTAAATATCATAAATATCTATCTTTAACCCATAAATATTTTAATAGTTTGCTTTATTATAAAATTCAATACCATTTCCCCTATACAGTTATTCCCTAAATCTGGTATTTTCTTCCGTACTTCCTGTTCCGTTTTAAGGAAGTCTTAAATCAATCACTCTCCCTCCCCCTGAAAAAGGACATCATCAGGGAATGGCACTACTGTCACCACAGACTTGTCACTGCTATCTGCTTATGATGTTCTGTTTCACCGGAGATGATCAAGTTGTGACTGCAGTTTCAGTGTCCACCGCCAAACTTCATCCGTGCCTGCCGCTTCAAACTTCAGTGCCACCACACTTCTGTCCCCACTGCCTGCATCTTTAGTGGCCACCACCATAGTCAATGCTTCTAACACTGCCATTTTTTCCCTAAAATGAAATGTCATCAAGGTGCAGTGATTAAAGCAAGGTTAGCAACCACAGTGCCTCCACCTGATGACAATTCTTTTAGGACTGGTGATAGAAGCTTTGTGGCAGTGCTGCTGTCACTCACCCTGCTTCCATCACTGTCCCGGGATGATGATCCATTTGAGGGCAGTGATAGAAGCTGTGGGGCAGTGCTGGTGTTACTCACCCTGCATCTATCACCACATCTTGATGATGTCTCATTTCAGGGAAAGAGGTGATGGATACAGAATCAAAGACAGTGTTGGTGACCATTGAAGATGTGGGAGGCATAGACAGCAGTGGTTAGGACTTAAAGATAGATATGTATAAAGAGTATTATAGGTATTGGACAACCCCTTTATACATAATAATATCAACTACTTGCACTTCCCCTGCTCCAGTACCAGCTCTCTGCTGCTGCTCTGGTGATTGTTCACTGGCTGCAGCAGTGATACCACGACTACACATGACTGCTGCAGCCTAACACTGGGCTCAGCAACTCGTGTCGTCAATATTGGCATCACCAATGAGTCTGGTGATTGTCAGCAGTGGTCACGAGTTGTAATTGTGATAGCACTGCTGCTGCCTGTAGGAAAACACTAGGGCATCAGCAGAGACCTGACACTGCAGCAGGGGAGGGTGGGTACAACTGATTTTAATATTTTGAAATACAACAAGCCAATGAAGTTATACATTTTATAGAAGGAAAACTTCTGCATGCCAAGGAAAAATTTGTAACAAAGGCATTTCTCTCCTAAGGATACATTTATTAGACATGTTAATATCCAATCTGTCCTTTCATCGGTCCTATAGTATACCTATTTTATTTATCATTCATTGCATTTAATATCAATACCTGTTTGTGGGCTTTTATGTTAATTTTTATGAAAAAAAAATGTAGAAATGCATGAAGAATTTTAGGAAATTTGCAGATTTGAACAAATCCATTTGCACAAATTGTAAAAAAAAAATGCCTGTCAAAATTTTACACAAAGTAGAATATTGCACATGGTAGAGCACCATCAATCAGGAGGGCCTATCATAGCCTGTATAAAAACTGAGTCAGGGAATGAAGCAGTCATTGCTGGTTGATTAGGGATAGTGAGACAACATCAGTGATCACAACTCAGCAATAGAGGGAGAGAAAACTATAAAATATTTTAAAAATATTGTGCATTGTACAACTGCAGTATTGAAGAAGATAAGTGAAGTTGTCTGCCACTGCCAACAGATAGCCATATATCTCACGCCTGTGGATTGTATTTTATAGCTTCACTGCTGCTGTGGGGGTGCTGGTCATACACAGTCAGACATCTCCTTGCCTGCCCAATCATATTCTATATCTTATGTTTGCTGCTACCATTGCAAATAGACAACCACTCATCTTCTGCTTGACCATTATGTTTTATAGCTAAACTCTGCTACTTGGACACTGACATTGTACAGGATAAATTAATCTAAAACTGCATCCAAAACAGGATAATTTTTGGCTTAGGCCGGTTTCACACTAGCGTTTTTATGATCCGCAGAGGGCTCTGGATTTCCTCTGTGAAGCCCCGCCCTCAGCCGCACCTCCACCACTATCTCCGCCTACTTCTGCATGCGGCCCGCATGCGGCCCGCATGCGGTCTGCATACCTATCTTTAACATTAGGTACGCAGGTCGTGCGGCTGTATGCGGATGATTCCGCATGCGTGGTTTTTACGATGCGGCGACCAGCGTAGGACACAGCTTGTAGCAATTTTTTTTTCTCCGCATTGTCAAAATGATGCATGCGGAAGCATCCGCATACAGCCGCACAACCTGCGTACCTAATGTTAAAGATAGGTATGCAGGCCGCATGCGGGCCGCATACAGAAGTAGGCGGAGATAGCGGCGGAGGTGCGACTGAGGGTGGGGCTTCACGGAGGAAGTCTGCAGCCCTCCGCAGATCATAAAAACGCTAGTGTGAAACTAGCCTTAGTAAGAAGCCATTTCTTCTTCACTTTACAAACAACAAACCTGTTACTTAGCCTAAAAAATACATTATTTTTGGAAGACTTGTTAAAAAGCTGCGGACAGATTCATTAAAGCAATTTTACTAGAATTCTGGTGTCAATTTCTATGCAAAGTCCCAAAGTTTTAGCGCAACTGTTCCCAGTTTCTCACAGGTCTGCCAAATTTGGTGAGACTGGGGTGGTGTTGGGGCATGGTGGGGGCATGATGTCACAGTTCTTCTCATTTATGATGAACTGTGGCATATCATACACAAGACATCTTACTCCAGTTAGGGACTCTGGCAAGGTTCAACGAGGTGGCTACTACCTAGATTCATGAGGAGGTGTGCTCAAGAAACACACCAGTCTTGCTGAATCAGGGCCTATATTGTCTTCATTTAACTAACAACAGACTTGTTGCTACTCTCCAATCAGGGATAATTTTTGGACCATCGCTTGTATATAAACACCAGCACAGGAGACATTTGGAAAGGAATAATGTCTGTAACCATTTTTACATTTTAAAATGCATAACATGTCTGCCAGTGCCATGTGTTATTAAACAGTCTGTTGATTACCATCATTAGCATTCATCATTTAAATTTAATTCGCTCCAAATCTTATTTTTGGAAAAAAAAATTCTGAAATGTTGGCGAATTTGAATAGAAAAAGATTCACTCATCTCAAAAATATAACCATAACACATAATCAAGTGTACTGGGTAAAATTCATATCACCATTGTTACCATGAAGTCCTAATACTTTACATTTCCTGAGTAAAGTATTATCTGTGCACATTGTTTTAGGGGACAGAATGAAAAACAATCTCAATAAAATTATATAAATCTTCATTACAGGCAAGTGTGATGTTTACAGGCTGATCGGTTTTACAGTCAAATTACAATGCATGTTCCAACATAAGGAAACATTTCGATGTGACTTGTTACTGTAGATTTTCTATAGGATAATGGAGAGCAATTTAGCCAGATGGTATCTAAAAATTACATTATCTAGAGCTTAAGTGTCAAACAGCCAACATCCACAGTCACTTTATAGCTCTGCGGGGACTGTAACAAAAGTACTAATGACTATCTGGGAAATAGATAGGAAATGCCGGAATACGGATTCTGATCCCTGCCTTTATTTCATAATTTATACAACCTGCTAGAACTGTGGGTGTCTTAGTGGCACGTAGTAGGACTAAAACCTTTCCTGGATAAGGGATTATACATATTAGCATCATCCTTTACATATTTTTAACCAAATTTTATTAGAAAAAGAAAGAAAGGGCAGCAATAATAGAGATGCATAAATCTAATTTATCATATTATATTTTTGAAATGTAGATTTTGACATCAAAATTCTATATATTTTATATATCACAGTTAGTAAAGCAGCTGATTGGGCTGGATGTCATCAATTGTTATCCATTCACAACTACTTTTTCAATCTACGTTTAAAGGGAATCTGTCCGCAGTTTTTTGTTACTTCATCTGAGAGCAGCATTATGTAGGCAAAGAGACCCTGAATCCAATCTATCATTTAGTTTAATAGGTGAAACTAACCCCGCCCACACCACAGCTATTCCGGCCCACTCCAGGCTCTCTGTCTACATAGCTATAGACAGTTAGCTGCTTATCACAGGAGTGGGTGGAGTCAGACTAGCATGCTGTAGCTACTGTAGTTTGGGAAATGATAAAACCTTTATTATAAGTAAACAACAGCAGCCAGGCTGACATGTGACACATCGCTGAAATCTGTGTTTTAACCCTTGCTGTCCTCATATTACATAGCAAAAGCCTGTTGACAGATTTCATTTTAGAGGTCCAAAGATAGTTGTAAACTGAAAGCATTTAAAATATACAAACTGAGTATGCAGAAGAGTGATAATGCACACAGTGATGACAGAACAGACATAGAACACAAAGTAATGTAATATAATGAAATTACAGGACATGACTCTTGTCAACAGTGATGTCACAGAAGTGGTGTAATGTGAACAGTAAAGTAACAGCATAGGCGTAATTATTGCAGTGTAGTTAGTGCTAGGTTCCAGGAGGAGTGCCTGCAAGACATTTTCCCATGGCTAGGGTATTTAGATACTGGAGTGAGCAGAAAACTGAATATTTGCGCAGGAGTTATACAAAAGTGATGGCACAGTACAAGATGAATGCAAATATTGATGTCACAGTACTAAATGCAAATGGATGAAGATAGTATAGTGAGCCGCCCACCAGGGCAATGGAGATACTCGGTACCAGGTCCAGTCGCACTTAAAGATGATGTCACGGTGGCTGCGACCTGGTCCATGGCCCTGGGCACTCAAATAAAAGGGGAGAAGTATTTAAAGGGAAATTGGTAATAAAGTTTATTCATGACGCCACCTGTGGTTCT
Source organism: Ranitomeya imitator (assembly GCF_032444005.1). Taxonomy (NCBI): domain Eukaryota; kingdom Metazoa; phylum Chordata; class Amphibia; order Anura; family Dendrobatidae; genus Ranitomeya; species Ranitomeya imitator. Next base: position 447,222,738 of record NC_091287.1, on the reverse strand, counting down.
CGGTCAGAAGGACTGACGCTGCTTAAAGGGGTCCTCTGGGGTGATGTTGTTGCAGCAAGATGGTGTCGCTTCCCACAGGAGAAGCCGGGTCCCCAGGGCTCCCAAAGTGTATGGCAAGGATGGTGGGTTGCTGTTATGGCTGGCAATCAGGCAACACAGCGTGCAGTAATCAGCGCACATACAGAGATCTGGCAATAACCAAAAACAATAGGACGAGCTCTGAGACGTGGAATCTCTGTAGACTGCAGTACCTGATCTATCCTCACACAACTATAAGCAGCAGTGGATTGCGCCTATCACTACCTATGCAACTCGGCACTGCCTGAGGAGCTGACTAGCCTGAAGATAGAAATACAAGCCTGACTTACCTCAGAGAAATACTCCAAAGGAATAGGCAGCCCCCCACATATAATGACTGTTAGCAAGATGAAAAGACAAACGTAGGAATGAAATAGATTCAGCAAAGTGAGGCCCGATATTCTAGACAGAGCGAGGATAGCAAAGAGAACTATGCAGTCTACAAAAAACCCTAAAACGAAAACCACGCAAAGGGGCAAAAAGACCCACCGTGCCGAACTAACAGCACGGCGGTGCACCCCTTTGCTTCTCAGAGCTTCCAGCAAAAGTTAATAGCAAGCTGGACAGAAAAAACAGAAAACAAACTAGAAGCACTTATCTAGCAGAGCAGCAGGCCCAAGGAAAGATGCAGTAGCTCAGATCCAACACTGGAACATTGACAAGGAGCAAGGAAGACAGACTCAGGTGGAGCTAAATAGCAAGGCAGCCAACGAGCTCACCAAAACACCTGAGGGAGGAAGCCCAGAGACTGCAATACCACTTGTGACCAAAGAAGTGAACTCAGCCACAGAATTCACAACAGTACCCCCCCCTTGAGGAGGGGTCACCGAACCCTCACCAGAACCCCCAGGCCGACCAGGATGAGCCACATGAAAGGCACGAACAAGATCTGGGGCATGGACATCAGAGGCAAAAACCCAGGAATTATCTTCCTGAGCATAACCCTTCCATTTGACCAGATACTGGAGTTTCCGTCTAGAGACACGAGAATCCAAAATCTTCTCCACAATATACTCCAACTCCCCCTCCACCAAAACAGGGGCAGGAGGCTCCACAGATGGAACCATAGGTGCCACGTATCTCCTCAACAACGACCTATGGAATACATTATGTATGGAAAAGGAGTCTGGGAGGGTCAGACGAAAAGACACCGGATTGAGAATCTCAGAAATCCTATACGGACCAATAAAACGAGGTTTAAATTTAGGAGAGGAAACCTTCATAGGAATATGACGAGAAGATAACCAAACCAGATCCCCAACACGAAGTCGGGGTCCCACACGGCGTCTGCGATTAGCGAAAAGCTGAGCCTTCTCCTGGGACAAGGTCAAATTGTCCACTACCTGAGTCCAGATCTGCTGCAACCTGTCCACCACAGAATCCACACCAGGACAGTCCGAAGACTCAACCTGTCCTGAAGAGAAACGAGGATGGAACCCAGAATTGCAGAAAAATGGAGAGACCAAGGTAGCCGAGCTGGCCCGATTATTAAGGGCGAACTCAGCCAACGGCAAAAATGACACCCAATCATCCTGGTCAGCGGAAACAAAACATCTCAGATATGTTTCCAAGGTCTGATTGGTTCGTTCGGTCTGGCCATTAGTCTGAGGATGGAAGGCCGAGGAGAAAGATAGGTCAATGCCCATCCTACCACAAAAGGCTCGCCAGAACCTCGAGACAAACTGGGAACCTCTGTCAGAAACAATATTCTCAGGAATGCCATGTAAACGAACCACATGCTGGAAGAACAAAGGCACCAAATCAGAGGAGGAAGGCAATTTAACCAAGGGCACCAGATGGACCATTTTAGAAAAGCGATCACAGACCACCCAAATGACCGACATTTTTTGAGAAACGGGAAGGTCAGAAATGAAATCCATCGAAATATGTGTCCAAGGCCTCTTCGGGACCGGCAAGGGCAAAAGCAACCCACTGGCACGTGAACAGCAGGGCTTAGCCCTAGCACAAATTCCACAGGACTGCACAAAAGCACGCACATCCCGTGACAGAGATGGCCACCAGAAGGATCTAGCAACCAACTCCCTGGTACCAAAGATTCCTGGATGACCGGCCAGCACCGAACAATGAAGTTCAGAGATAACTTTACTAGTCCACCTATCAGGGACGAACAGTTTCTCGGCCGGACAACGATCAGGTTTATTAGCCTGAAATTTCTGCAACACTCTCCGCAAATCAGGGGAGATGGCAGACACAATGACTCCTTCCTTGAGGATACTCGCCGGCTCAGATAACCCCGGAGAGTCGGGCACAAAACTCCTAGACAGAGCATCCGCCTTCACATTTTTAGAGCCCGGAAGGTATGAAATCACAAAATCAAAACGAGCAAAAAATAACGACCAACGGGCCTGTCTAGGATTCAAGCGCTTGGCAGACTCAAGATAAGTAAGGTTCTTATGATCAGTCAAAACCACCACGCGATGCTTAGCACCCTCAAGCCAATGACGCCACTCCTCGAATGCCCACTTCATGGCCAGCAACTCTCGGTTGCCCACATCATAATTACGCTCAGCAGCAGAAAATTTCCTGGAAAAGAAAGCACATGGTTTGAACACTGAGCAACCAGAACCTCTCTGTGACAAAACCGCCCCTGCACCAATCTCAGAAGCATCAACCTCGACCTGGAACGGAAGAGAAACATCAGGTTGACACAACACAGGGGCACAGCAAAAACAACGCTTCAACTCCTGAAAAGCTTCCACGGCAGCAGAAGACCAATTAACCAAATCAGCACCCTTCTTGGTCAAATCGGTCAATGGTCTGGCAATGCTAGAAAAATTACAGATGAAGCGACGATAAAAATTAGCAAAGCCCAGGAATTTCTGCAGACTTTTTAGAGATGTCGGCTGAGTCCAATCCTGGATGGCCTGAACCTTAACCGGATCCATCTCGATAGTAGAAGGGGAAAAGATGAACCCCAAAAATGAAACTTTCTGCACACCGAAGAGACACTTTGATCCCTTCACGAACAAGGAATTAGCACGCAGTACCTGGAAAACCATTCTGACTTGCTTCACATGAGACTCCCAATCATCTGAGAAGATCAAAATGTCATCCAAGTAAACAATCAAGAATTTATCCAGATACTCACGGAAAATGTCATGCATAAAAGACTGAAAAACAGATGGAGCATTGGCAAGTCCGAACGGCATCACCAGATACTCAAAATGACCCTCGGGCGTATTAAATGCCGTTTTCCATTCATCTCCCTGCCTGATTCTCACCAGATTATACGCACCACGAAGATCAATCTTAGTAAACCAACTAGCCCCCTTAATCCGAGCAAACAAGTCAGAAATCAATGGCAAGGGATACTGAAACTTAACAGTGATCTTATTAAGAAGGCGGTAATCAATACACGGTCTTAGCGAACCATCCTTCTTGGCTACAAAAAAGAACCCTGCTCCCAATGGTGACGACGATGGGCGAATATGTCCCTTCTCCAGGGACTCCTTCACATAACTGCGCATAGCGGTGTGTTCAGGTACAGACAAATTAAATAAACGACCCTTAGGGAATTTACTACCAGGAATCAAATCGATAGCACAATCACAATTCCTATGCGGAGGTAGGGCATCAGACTTGGACTCTTCAAATACATCCTGAAAGTCCGACAAGAACTCTGGGATGTCAGAAGGAATGGATGACGAAATAGACAAAAATGGAACATCACCATGTACTCCCTGACAACCCCAGCTGGTTACCGACATAGAGTTCCAATCCAATACTGGATTATGGGTTTGTAGCCATGGCAACCCCAACACGACCACATCATGCAAATTATGCAGTACCAGAAAGCGAATAACTTCCTGATGTGCAGGAGCCATGCACATGGTCAGCTGGGCCCAGTACTGAGGCTTATTCTTGGCCAAAGGTGTAGCATCAATTCCTCTCAACGGAATAGGACACCGCAAAGGCTCCAAGAAAAATCCACAACGTTTAGCATAATCCAAATCCATCAGATTCAGGGCAGCGCCTGAATCCACAAACGCCATGACAGAATACGATGACAAAGAGCACATTAAGGTAATGGACAAAAGGAATTTGGACTGTACAGTACCAATAACGGCAGAGCTATCGAACCGCCTAGTGCGTTTAGGACAATTAGAAATAGCATGAGTAGAATCACCACAATAGAAACACAGTCTGTTCAGACGTCTGTGTTCTTGCCGTTCTACTTTAGTCATAGTCCTGTTGCACTGCATAGGCTCAGGTTTACTCTCAGACAATACCGCCAGATGGTGCACAGATTTACGCTCGCGCAAGCGACGACCGATCTGAATGGCCAAGGACATAGACTCATTCAAACCAGCAGGCATAGGAAATCCCACCATTACATCCTTAAGAGCTTCAGAGAGACCCTTTCTGAACAAAGCCGCTAGTGCAGATTCATTCCACAGAGTGAGTACTGACCACTTCCTAAATTTCTGACAATATACTTCTACATCATCCTGACCCTGGCATAAAGCCAGCAGATTTTTCTCAGCCTGATCCACTGAATTAGGCTCATCGTAAAGCAATCCCAGCGCCTGGAAAAATGCATCAACATTACTCAATGAAGAATCTCCTGGTGCAAGAGAAAACGCCCAGTCCTGTGGGTCGCCGCGCAAAAAAGAAATAATAATCAAAACCTGTTGAATAGGATTACCAGAAGAATGAGGTTTCAAGGCCAAAAATAGCTTACAATTATTTCTGAAGCTCAGGAACTTAGTTCTGTCACCAAAAAACAAATCAGGAATCGGAATTCTTGGTTCTAGCATCGATTTCTGATCAATAGTATCTTGAATCTTTTGTACATTTACGAGATTATCCATTGAGGAGCACAGAGCCTGAATATCCATGTCCACAGCTGTGTCCTGAAGCACTCTAATGTCTAGGGGAAAAAAAAGACTGAAGACAGAGCTAAGAAAAAAAAATGATGTCAGGATTTCTTTTTTCCCTCTATTGGGAATCATTGGTGTGGCTCCTTGTACTGTTATGGCTGGCAATCAGGCAACACAGCGTGCAGTAATCAGCGCACATACAGAGATCTGGCAATAACCAAAAACAATAGGACGAGCTCTGAGACGTGGAATCTCTGTAGACTGCAGTACCTGATCTATCCTCACACAACTATAAGCAGCAGTGGATTGCGCCTATCACTACCTATGCAACTCGGCACTGCCTGAGGAGCTGACTAGCCTGAAGATAGAAATACAAGCCTGACTTACCTCAGAGAAATACCCCAAAGGAATAGGCAGCCCCCCACATATAATGACTGTTAGCAAGATGAAAAGACAAACGTAGGAATGAAATAGATTCAGCAAAGTGAGGCCCGATATTCTAGACAGAGCGAGGATAGCAAAGAGAACTATGCAGTCTACAAAAAACCCTAAAACGAAAACCACGCAAAGGGGCAAAAAGACCCACCGTGCCGAACTAACAGCACGGCGGTGCACCCCTTTGCTTCTCAGAGCTTCCAGCAAAAGTTAATAGCAAGCTGGACAGAAAAAACAGAAAACAAACTAGAAGCACTTATCTAGCAGAGCAGCAGGCCCAAGGAAAGATGCAGTAGCTCAGATCCAACACTGGAACATTGACAAGGAGCAAGGAAGACAGACTCAGGTGGAGCTAAATAGCAAGGCAGCCAACGAGCTCACCAAAACACCTGAGGGAGGAAGCCCAGAGACTGCAATACCACTTGTGACCACAGAAGTGAACTCAGCCACAGAATTCACAACAGGTTGCCAGTAAATAACGGATGACACGGAGTTGCAGTCTTTACCTGGTTTACTGATGGTAGCAGGCCTCAGTCCAGGGTATCGGCAACAGGTGCAGAAGGAGTCCAGGCAGTCTGAAAACAAGTGGTAATCTCCCTTGGCAGGTCAGGTTGGGAGCCTTCCTCTATGCACTGGTTTTCTCGTCCCTTGCTATCTGTAGTTCGCTGGCAAGTGCCCTTTTCTCTCTCCTGTCCTAAGTCAGTACCTGCATGGCAGGCAGCTTGAGCTGTACTCTTGGAGGTCTCTGACACGGTAACTCCAGGCTCTATCTGCTGCTGTGCCTCAGGTATCGTATGGGCAATTAACATACAGTACTATGCCCTCCGGTTCTGCTGTAGACCTAGTAGTTATCCACAACCTCGGGCTCCCGATGCCCGGTTTCTGCTCTCTGGCTCACAGGAGGCCCAATTGCAGCCTTCCTGAGCTCCTAATCATTCCTCTCCCTTCATTATCTGCTCCAGACTGAACTAACTCCTCCTCCAGATCAGGATGGATATCAGGGAAGTTCCCCTAAAACAGGGTTTGAGCTCCTCATTCTGGCCTGGAGTTAGAATATGTTGTGTGTAGGATTTACCTGCCAAAGGGATCCCACCTGTCTCCAGGCATGGCACTACCCTACCCGAGAGGAAGGCAGCATCACTATGGTACCCGAACTCCTGGGGTGCCACATTAGCAAAGGAATAAAACAAAGATCTCACCATTTGAATGGTGACATCATCAAAGCACAGAAAAAACAATAATTTTATAATTCATGTATTGATGTCACTGTATAAATATAATGCAGATACAGTTGTGGCCAAAAGTATTGACACCCCTGCAATTCTGTCAGATAATACTCAGTTTCTTCCTGAAAATGATTGCAATCACAAATTCTTTGGTATTATTATCTCCATTTAATTTGTCTTAAATGAAAAAACACAAAAGATAATGAAGCAAAAAGCAAAACATTGATCATTTCACACAAAACTCAAAAAATGGGCCAGACAAAAGTATTGGCACCCTCAGCCTAATACTTGGTTGCACAACCGTTAGCCAAAATAACTGCGACCAACCACTTCCGGTAACCATCAATGAGTTTCATACAATGCTCTGCTGGAATTTTAGACCATTCTTCTTTGGCAAACTGCTCCAGGTCCCTGATATTTGAAGGGTGCCTTCTCCAAACTGCCATTTTTAGATCTCTCCACAGGTGTTCTATGGGATTCAGGTCTGGACTCATTGCTGGCCACCTTAGAAGTATCCAGTGCTTTCTCTCAAACCATTTTCTAGTGCTTTTTGAAGTGTGTTTTGTGTCATTGTCCTGCTGGAAGACCCATGACCTCTGAGGGAGACCCAGCTTTCACACACTGGGCCCTACATTATGCTGCAAAATTTGTTGGTAGTCTTCAGACTTCAGACTTCATAATGCCATGCACACGGTCAAGCAGTCAAATGCCAGAGGCAGCAAAGCAACCCCAAAACATCAGGGAACCTCCGCCATGTTTGACTGTAGGGACCGTGTTCTTTTCTTTGAATGCCTCTTTTTTTCTCCTGTAAACTCTATGTTGATGCCTTTGCCCAAAAAGCTCTACTTTTGTCTCATCTGACCAGAGAACATTCTTCCAAAAGGTTTTAGGCTTTTTCAGATAAGTTTTGGCAATCTCCAGCCAGGCTTTTTTATGTCTCGGGGTAAGAAGTGGAGTCTTCCTGGGTCTCCTACCATACAGTCCCTTTTCATTCAGATGCTGACGGATAGTACGGGTTGACACTGTTGTACCCTCGGACTGCAGGGCAGCTTGAACTTGTTTGGATGTTAGTCGAGGTTCTTTATCCAACATCCGCACAATCTTGCGTTGAAATCTCTTGTCAATTTTTCTTTTCCGTCCACATCTAGGGAGGTTAGCCACAGTGCCATGGGCTTTAAACTTCTTGATGACACTGCGCACGGTAGACACAGGAGCATTCAGGTCTTTGGAGATGGACTTGTAGCCTTGAGATTGCTCATGCTTCCTCGCAATTTGGTTTCTCAAGTCCTCAGACAGTTCTTTGGTCTTCTTTCTTTTCTCCATGCTCAATGTGGTACACAAAAGGACCCAGGACAGAGGTTGAGTCAACTTTAATCTGTAATCCCTGGACCATCATGTTCTCCCTGTCCATGTCCTAATAAAGACTTTTACAGCAACGGGCTTGGTGAGTGCTAACTACTTTTTTCTTCTTTTTTGGATGTCATGCACTCTTTTGGTTATGCACCCCTAGTGCCCATGCAATTGAGTAGGAGGTAAAGGCACTGGTACAGCATTTTACAGCACGCAGATAGGTGATCGCATAGGCAGCAGTGCGGGTATACCTTTTTCTTCTCAGTGGACAATTTAATCTGTAACAACTCTGCTGGCATCACGGCATGGCCTCTCATCTCTCACACTATCTTACCCACTGCTCCAGGTCATGATGCGGTTTCTATTTCTTGCCAGCTCCATAATCTGTGCCTCTGCCCTCTGCATGCTTCCTGGCTGTGTGTATAGGGGGGCGGCTCCTAAACTCTCTGGTTCTTATAGATATCAGGTGCACCTGTCTAATCAGTTCCTGACCAATTACCAAGAGGCCTCCTGTTGTGAGTTCCGTTCTGGAGCTCCCTCCTGTGGTTGCTAATGGTATTTTTGCGAGTTCTGCCCTTGGGCTCCCTCTGGTGGTTTCGAGTGGAACTGCTGCTCCGTTAGGTGGCTGTAGCAGCTGCCTTCACTAATCGCCTTGCCTGGGTTTGTTATTTAAACCTGCTCTGGGCTTTAGTCCATGCCTGCTGTCAATGTTCTTGGTTGGATTTGATTCTTCCCTTGGATTTCTCATATGGCCAGTCCTTGTCTGCAAAAGATAAGTTTTGCTAGTTTTGTTTGTCCATTTGTTTGGACTCTATTGCTTTGCATTTTGTCTCTTTTGTCCAGCTTGTCACTATGTCTTATTCAGGCTAGCTGGAAGCTCTGGGAAGATTTACCCCTCCACACCGTGAGTCGGTGTGGAGTTCATTTTTGTAAACTCTGCGTGGATTTTGTAGTTTTTAATACTGACCACACAGTATCCTTTGCTCTCTGTCTATCTAGTTTAGTTTTGGCCTCCCTTTGCTGAATTCTAATTTCATTTCTGAGTTCGTCATTTCCCTCTCCTTTCACAGTCAATATTTGGGGGGGGTTATCTTTCCTTTTGGGGGTTTCTCTGAGGCAAGATAGCTTTCTATTTCCTTCTTTAGGGGTAGCTATATCTGAGGCTGTGACGAGGTGTCTAGGGAGTGTCAGGAACATCCCACGGCTATTTCTAGTTGTGTTGTTAGGATTAGGGACTGCAGTCAATAGAGATACCACCTTCTCAGAGCTTGTTCCATGTTGCGTTTTAGCCACCAGGTCATATCAGTGTGGCCTCTTAACCACCAGGTCATAACAGCCTCCAGTATTTAGTGCAGCTCCACCCAGTGGACTGGGCCTGTGCAATGTGTTAGCTCAGTTTGTGTTTTGCTTCAGGCCTTGCTCTGTTTTACTCCCTCTCTAGTGGTCTTTCGCTGTGTTCTTGCCTTGATCTTGTTGTCCGCCTTCCAGGAGGCAGAATGTCCTGGTCCCTGTGTCTTTGTTCTTGTCCCTTGTCTTGTTCCATTACCTTGTCTTAACTTAGTCCTATCTCAGTCTTCATGTCTGTGGATTCCTTCCCTGCTGTGTCTCTGCCAGCCCTGTGTTCTCTGCCAGCCCTGTGTTCTCTGCCATGTCTCTGCCAGCCCTGTGTCTAAACCGTGCCAGCTTACTCGTCTGAGTTTCAGCCGTGCTCTTCTGCCAGTCCTGCCTGGTGCCCGCACCTGTCCTAGTGTTTCTGTTCTCCAAGTGGGATCAGCAGCCACAGCCAAACACCACCCTGGAGTAGCACCTGGCAGCTGCCTGCTGCACAAGCCTGACCTCACCATCAGAGGCTCCAGTGAAAACCCAGGCAGCTGTCATGGTCACGCCCCTTCCAGGGTAGTTTGTTTTGTGGCACAGTGGGGCCACAAACCCCCCGAGCTCATGCCCACCAGTCAGGGCGCGAGCGTGACATAATCCATGTCAACTGGCTGCAAGTGTGATTTAGTTATTGCCAACACCTGTTACAGGTGCTGTTAATTACACAAATTAGAGAAGCATAACATGATTTTTGAACAGTGCCAATACTTTTGTCCACCCCCTTTTTTATGTTTGGTGTGGAAATATATCCAATTTGGCTTTAGGACAATTATTTTTGTGTTTTTTCATTTAAGGCAAATTAAATGAAGATAATAATACCAAAGAATTTGTGTTTGCAATTATTTTCAGGAAGAAACTGAGTATTATCTGACAGAATTGCAGGGGTGTCATTTTTGGCCACAACTGTAGTAATGTTGCAGCACAGGATTACTGCAAAAAAACAATATTGTATTACAAGGATAATGCACCCACAGCACCACCAAATTGTGGGACTCTAGCAAAATTTGAAAATTGCCACATCCTTACTTTTTATTATATATACTATTCGTCATCGGGACAAACCATAGAAGTCAAAGTACAGCTCACAAAATGTAAGTATAAATGGAGAAGTTATTTGAAAAAGGCGCAACAGCGGCCATCTGAAATCATATGACCCAGTTTCCATGTCATCGTATTGAAAACAATGTGTATGAACGTGTTAATGCAATCACTTCTGCCGTCCTGATGAAGGAGCACGTGTTCTTCGAAAAGCATTAACAAATAAAAACCACACCTTCATCTTTTTTTTCCACTGCATTTTTCTGCTATTGACAGTGCAGATTTATCCCCGCCTTTCTCCAGTTGCACGTTATCTCCTGCGGATCTGCAGCAGCCAATTTCTTCAGCAATTACAGGGGTTGTGCCTTTCACCTTGAAGGTGAGCATATTCTTTGCTTTATGTTTTATTTTAACCTGGATAAGACCCTATTGCGCTTGTTATCTTTCCAGTTTTTATCATAACCATTATGAATATTTTAACTTTTAACTCAGTGATGGCTTTTTTTTCGGAATTCTTTTCATAAGAAAAACATGAGAAATCTTGCAATTTTAAAAAAGTACTAAAAATGCTTGTAAATATGGCTGAGCAAAAGCTTGAAATCTATGGTGTTTTTCTTTATCAGTGATTTTGCCCAAGGGATGTTTGTCCTTGAGGAGATCACAAAGCTGAACTATGGAGGCATGTAGGCCAGATAATGCTATGTGGAAGAAAGATCAGCTACTAGCTTCTTCCAAGAGGAAGAACGCTGGCACTCTAGTACCAACAATGAGATGTAATCTCTCTATAAGTCAAAATTGGGTTTATATCAAAACCTTGCCTTGACTTAGGACATTCAGCCAAACCAGTGTTGTCTCCAAAAGGAAAATAATTCCACATCTACATATAGCTGTTTTTACATTCTTGCTTTTCAACAATCCAACCAATTAACCACTATCATACTATGGAAGACCCTGAAACATCTTTCTTGAGATGAAGTTTTTTCCTTTTGGAGAAGACTCTGGTTTGGGTCAACATTGACTGTGACTACCTCAATAGGTGGTTCTAGAGAGCCACTTGTCTTCTAGGAAGTTTGAAGGTTATTACACTTCAACAATTGAAGACCACACCCAAAGTATTGAGTGTGAAGGAGAGAAGGAGGCCAAAGGACAGAAAAGAACTCAATGGTTCATTCAGTTTTTACCTTCTACTCTGTCAAAAATCAAAAACAAAAGGAGATACTGTTCAATATACTAATGTCAGCCAAACCCTTCATTTTCAGCGAGATCAGCAAACCACCTATTGTACATTGAAGTTTCTCTTTCTTGAAGGGCACTACTGTATAGTGGGGGGCACAGGAACGGTTACCCCAAATCTATGGTTGTCCAAATTTGAAATTTTACGTTGGATATCAGCAAAAACCAAACAATGAATTACAGGGCAATAACTCAATCTATAATTTCTGGCATTTCTGGAATTTCTGACTGGTATCAGTCTACCACTAGGGTTGAGCGAAACGGGTCGAAATTGTTCAAAAGTCGCCGACTTTTGGCAAGGTCGGGTTTCATGAAACCCGACCCGACCCCAGTGGGGGGTCGGCCATGAAGTCGGCGATCTTTTGAATCTGGAATCGGAATTCCGATCCCGATTCCCGATATGTTTAAGATATCGGGAATTGGTATCGGAATTCAGATTAAAGTGTAAAATATAGAATTAAAATAAAAAATATTGCAATACTTACCCTCTGACGCGCCCTGGTACTAACCGGCAGCCTTCCTCCTTCGAATCCGCGCTTCTAGGACCTTGCCGTGACGTCGCGGTGACGTCGCGGCTTGTGATTGGCCGCGCGGCCGCCCATGTGACCGCTCGCGCGGCCAATCACAAGCCGCGACGTCACCCGCGACGTCACCGAAGGTCCTGGAAGGGCTGATTATTAGGAAGGAAGGCTGTCGGAAGGAAGCAGGGCGCTTCCGAGGGTGAGTATATACCTAATAGGAATATACTCACCCTCGGAAGCGCCCTGCTTCCTTCCGACAGCCTTCCTTCCTAAGAATCAGCCCTTCCAGGACCTTCGGTGACGTCGCGGGTGACGTCGCGGCTTGTGATTGGCCGCGCGAGCGGTCACATGGGCGGCCGCGCGGCCAATCACAAGCCGCGACGTCACCCGCGACGTCACCGAAGGTCCTGGAAGGCTGATTCTAAGGAAGGAAGGTTCCCGGTTAGTACCAGGGTGCGTCAGAGGGTAAGTATAAGGATATTTTTTATTTTAATTCTATATTTTACACTTAAATATGGATCCCAGGGCCTGAAGGAGAGTTTCCGCTCCTTCAGACCCTGGGAACCATGGAAACCCAATGCACTGCATTGGGTTTCGAGTTTCGGCCGACCCCGACCCCGACTTTTTAATAGGATCGGCCGATTTCACTCGACCCGACTTTTCCAAAAGTCGGGTTTCGTGAAACCTGACCCGATCCTATAAAAGTGACGGTCGCTCAACCCTATCTACCACCCTACCCGTGCCCTCCGCTCCGCTAATGACCTCAGGTTAGCATCCTCAATAATCAGAACCTCCCACTCCCGTCTCCAAGACTTTACACGTGCTGCGCCGATTCTTTGGAATGCACTACCTAGGTTAATACGATTAATCCCCAATCCCCACAGTTTTAAGCGTGCCCTAAAAACTCATTTGTTCAGACTGGCCTACCGCCTCAATGCATTAACCTAACGATCCCTGTGTGGCCTATTTATAATAATAAAAAAAAAAAAAAAAAAAAGGTTCCTCGCATCATGTTCTCATACACTTTATGCAGTATTAGCCCTCTGTGTCTGTACTGCTACATACTTAGGCAGTTAACTGGTTCATGCAGCTTTACATGAACACCTGAGCCTTACACTATAGCTGGTCCGAATAACTAAAGCAATTGTTACCATCCACCTCTCGTGTCTCCCCTTTTCCCCATAGTTTGTAAGCTTGCGAGCAGGGCCCTCATTCCTCCTGGTATCTGTTTTGAACTGTATTTCTGTTATGCTGTAATGTCTATTGTCTGTACAAGTCCCCTCTATAATTTGTAAAGCGCTGCGGAATATGTTGGCGCTATATAAATAAAAATTATTATTATTATTATTATAATTTTAGCAGTATTTTTTTTCAAAATATAAACCGTGCTTCAGGGATAAGGAGATCAATACTGGACTGATAGAAAGCAATTAGGGAATGCTAATGTCCACAGGTTAGAGGGCACAAGAGACTGGGTAAATTGCACCACTGTTGAAAAATTATTTTAGTAGAAAAAATTATCATAAATGTTGAATTTCAGCATTGTTCTGGACACAATCCACTGCCAGATGTGTGTGGTATCGGCTTAATCCCCTCTCCTCATCGAAAACATACACATGCTCAGCTGACCCAAAAACACATATGTATGGAGAATTCTGAAAAATAGCTGTTTTACCCACTTTTGGCTAGCCTGAAAACACTGTCTATTTCATAGTTGAAGGCTGAATGTGCTCAACAAATCAGTAACAAAAGATTCTTTTATTGGGTCTCCACCAGTGCAGATGCCTATAATCGAGTTATATCAGACAGGAAGTCAAAATAAAGGGCACAAATTACATCATATATGTTTAATCCAATAATGATAGATACAAAATTCAACAAGAAGAAGATAACTACAGAAGTGTGGTCCATCTCAGCCAGTTCACTATGTTTCATCACCACTCATCAGCTTTATCATGAGGGGGCTTTTTCTTGATATAGCTTCTATATTTTCCATGTTATTTTAAGTTAATACAGTTGAACAATCTATTTACAGATGTAAAACACAAATTGCCTTATTCATGAATACATTGGTGTCAAAATAAGAAATCCATTGTATTTGAGCCCTTCACACCATGGCCATGTGTTTGTTTTTTTGTGGGACAAGTTGTACTTTTGAATGTTACCATTGATTTTACCATATAGTGTACTGTAAAATGGGGAAAAAAAACTTCGTGTTTGTTTTTTTTATTTCCCACTTTCCTTATATGGCCAAACTGACCTAGCAATATGGTTCCCCAGGTCAGTACGAGTATGCAAATACCAAACATGTTTAGTTTATTTTTAATTTAAGTGGTGAAAAAAAATTCCACAATTTCTATGAAAAAAAGTTTTTGCATTTGTCTCCATTTTCCAAGACCTATAGTGTCTCCATTTTTCAGCATCTGGGGCTGTGTGAGGGCTTATTTTTTGCGCATTGAGCTGACATTTGGCTCAACCATTATTTGCGCATTTAGCAAGTGTGTGAGAAAATCTCACCATACGGATGACAAGTGAGAATTAAAACGCATCCTGGCATTGCACACGGATGAGATACGGATCACCATACGGAGAACATTTGTGCCATTCTCAGCAGACAAAATCGGACAGATTTTTTTATACATTGTGTGTGACCCCGGCCTAACTCTACCTAACTGGGTGTGCCACCTATCCGTTTGATTACTTTTTTACTGATTCATCATTCTGTGTTGCCTGAATGAATTGTTTTCATAATGAGTCTGCATTTCCTTTTACATACGCACTCTCCAGTTTCTGTTCCACCCTATCACCTGATACATGTTGTTTGTTCACGTCATCAGCACTTTTCATCATTCCAGTCTTGATCTTGTGTAGCAAATATTACGTGATCAAAGCTAGATGACGTCATATTGGGGTACCCAGCCATTTGATGGTCTTATTATTATTATTATTATTATTATTATTTATTATTATAGCGCCATTTATTCCATGGCGCTTTACATGTGAGGAGGGGTATACATAATAAAACAAGTACAATAATCTTGAAAAATACAAGTCACAACTGGTACAGGAGGAGAGAGGACCCTGCCCGCGAGGGCTCACAATCTACAAGGGATGGGTGAGGATACAGTAGGTGAGGGTAGAGCTGGCCGTGCAGCGGTTTGGTCAATCGGTGGTTACTGCAGGTTGTAGGCTTGTCGGAAGAGGTGGGTCTTCAGGTTCTTTTTGAAGGTTTCGATGGTAGGCGAGAGTCTGATATGTTGTGGTAGAGCATTCCAGAGTAGGGGGGATGCACGAGAGAAATCTTGTATGCGATTGTGGGAAGAGGAGATAATAGGGGAGTAGAGAAGGAGATCTTGTGAGGATCGGAGGTTGCGTGCAGGAAAGTACCGGGAGACGAGGTCACAGATGTATGGAGGAGACAGGTTGTGGATGGCTTTATATGTCATGGTTAGGCTTTTGTACTGGAGTCTCTGGGTGATGGGGAGCCAGTGCAGGGATTGACAGAGGGGAGAGGCCGGGGAATAGCGGGGGGACAGGTGGATTAGTCGGGCAGCAGAGTTTAGAATAGATTGGAGGGGTGCAAGAGTGTTAGAGGGGAGGCCACAGAGCAGGAGGTTACAGTAGTCAAGGCGGGAGATGATGAGGGCATGGACTAGGGTTTTTGCAGATTCTTGGTTTAGGAATGTGCGGATCCGTGAAATATTTTTGAGTTGGAGGCGGCAGGAAGTGGAAAGGGTTTGGATATGTGGTTTAAAGGAGAGATCAGTGTCAAGGATTACCCCAAGACAGCGGGCTTGTGGGACTGGGGAGAGTGGGCAGCCGTTTACTGTAATGGATAGGTTCGTTGGGGAGATCGCGTGAGATGGGGGAAAGATGATGAATTCTGTTTTGTCCATGTTAAGTTTTAGAAATCTAGTGGAGAAGAAGGATGAAATAGCAGACAGACATTGAGGGATTCTGGTTAGTAGGGAGGTGATATCTGGTCCAGAGATGTAGATCTGTGTGTCGTCAGCATAGAGATGATACTGAAAGCCGTGAGATTCTATGAGCTGTCCCAGGCCAAAGGTGTAGATGGAGAAGAGCAGGGGTCCTAGAACTGAGCCTTGCAGGACTCCGACAGATAGGGGGCGAGGTGAGGAGGTGGTGTGTGAGTGGGAGACGCTGAATGTCTTATCAATTATGCTCAAGGTAATTGCAGGTTTATACTATTGGCTCACAATGAAAAGTTTAAATAACTCCCCTTACCAGTGGCCCATCACTCTCAGATAAAGGTTTTCTGTCAAATGTTGGTAACAGTTGGCGACTTGTTACTGGGTTCCTTTCGTGCATCAGAGGTACTTTCCCAGAGAGCATCACTGCAGCTGTAGGAGTGAGCAATGGATGATCATAATAGACATGTTGTTTGGGGTGTGATGCCATTAGCACATGTTATTTTATGCGCATAATTTATTTCTGGGTCCCATTTCCTTCTATGCATGTGCTCTGTTACTCATTGCTTTACCTTTATTGCATCTTCCTTTTACAAGATTTTACATGTATATGGATATGGGGCTGATTGTTATCTGTACCTGTCTAGGTGTACTTGCTGCATTATGTGCTCATCTTAGCTTTTTCCTCTCTATGTCTTGGATTTTTAACTGGATTTATGTAATGTTATGAACTAATAAAAAGGAAATATTTTAGGTATTAGGATGTCCAACATTTTTTACTTTGTTGGTGTTTTCATAGTCACACATGCACTTGGACATAAGGGTACCGTCACACAGTGGCATTTTGATCGCTACGACGGCACGATTCGTGACGTTCCAGCAATATCCTTACGATCTCGCTGTGTCTGACACGCTCCTGCGATCAGGGACCCCGCTGAGAATCGTATGTCGTAGCAGATCGTTTGAAACTTTCTTTCGTCGCTGGATCTCCCGCTGACATCGCTGAATCGGCGTGTGTGACACCGATTCAGCGATGTCTTCACTGGTAACCAGGGTAAACATCGGGTTACTAAGCGCAGGGCCGCGCTTAGTAACCCGATGTTTACCCTGGTTACCATCGTAAAAGTAAAAAAAACAAACACTACATACTTACATTCTGCTGTCTGTCCCCGGCGCTGTGCTTCTCTGCACTCCTCCTGCATCCTGTGTCAGCGCTGGCCAGCCGGAAAGCAGAGCGGTGACGTCACCGCTGTGCTTTCCGGCCGCTGTGCTCACAGTCAGTGCAGGAAAGCAGAGCGCCGGGGACAGACAGCGGTAGGTAAGTATGTAGTGTTTGTTTTTTTTACTTTTACGATGGTAACCAGGGTAAACATCGTGTTACTAAGCGCGGCCCTGCGCTTAGTAACCCGATGTTTACCATGGTTACCAGGGGACTTCGGGATCGTTGGTCGCTGGAGAGCTGTCTGTGTGACAGCTCTCCGGCGACCAAACAGCAACGCTGCAGCGATCGACATCGTTGTCGTATTGCTGCAGCGTCGTTTCAGTGTGACGGTACCCTAAGGAGAACCTGTCATCTGCATTTCATACCCCAAACAGATGGCATGTATCTAAAGGCATTTTAACCCCTTCAATACCTTTTGTATTTTTCCGTCACTATAGCCATAGGAGGGCTTGTTTTTTTTTGTGAGATAAGTTTTACTTTTGAATGACACCATTAGTTTTACCATATAGTGTACTGGAAAACGGAAAAAAATTCCAAATGAGGTGGAATTGCAAAAAAGCGCATTTCCACAATTTTTTTTATTATTTACTTATTATGTTTACTAAATGCTTAAATTGACCTGCCATTATGGTTCTCTAGGTCATTATGAGTTTATAGATACCAAACATGTATAGGTTCTTTTTTTATTTAAAATTCCAAAATTTGTAGTGTCTTTTTTGTGATCTGGGGCTGGTTGAGGGCTAATTATTTTTTTGAGCTGATGTCTTAATTGATACAATTTTGGGGTAGAGATGATGTTTCAGCAAGCTGTTATTGCATTTTATTGCAACATTGTGACCAAAAAAAAGTAGTTTTGATTTTTTTTTCATTACACTGTTTACCGATCGGATTTACTTTATAACAACTTGATAGATCAAGTGTTTCTGAACACAGCGATACCAAATATGTGTATTTTTGACTTTTTTTTATTTGTTTATTTTGAAGGGGGTAATTTTAACTTTTACATTAAAAAAAAAAAAACATTTTTTTTACTTGCTTCAATAGTCCCCTTAGGAGACTTAAAGCTGTGATCTTCCAATTGCTTGTGCTACACATAGCAAAGCTCCAGACCTGCTAAGGGTAGCAGAAGTCACAACTTATGATCGCCGGTCATGCGCTGATGTTCATAGGAGATGTACAATCACAAGCACGGGAGTCTTCTACAGATCCCTGGCTGTCATGACAACCTATCTGCACCCCGCAATCACGTTACAGGGGCGCCGATGGGCAGATCTTATGATGTCTTTCCAGTGTGATCGAATTAAATGCCGCGGCATTTAACATGTTAACAACTGCAGGTGGATCACAATTCCACTCACGGCTGTTAGACGCAGATGACAGCTGATAAATTTAGCTGTCTTGTGATGGGAAAGATGCAGGCTCAGTGACAGAGCCCGCATCAAAGAGAAGGAGACAACTTTTGATTTACATACAGTATACGTCCAAGGTAATAAAGAGGTTAATGCTGACAAAATACTTTTCTTCTAGTAATGCATTTTGCTTATTTGGAAAAATCCATAGTTGAAATTGTATGTTAAAGAGCTACAAGTGCAGTGGGCGGGCACTGCACTTACCAAATCAACCGATGTCTCTCTGTCACGGGGCTACCGCGACAGAGAGGTTCCAGAGAACCGCAGCACTCTGGGCCTCGTTCACACATGATGAACAGAAGCTCTTCTCCTGAATTCTGACCTGGCTGTCTTGTGCCAGCAGGGCAGGAGTTAAACCTTGTTACTGAAGTTACTGAGAGGTATGTCTCCCAGCTGATTTGGTTTTGGTAATCTCCGCTCCTATATAGACTCAGCTTTGTCTACAACTGTTGTCAGTAATCAGTTCTGCTGCCTGGCTTGGAGTGAGAAGGAGCGTGGTATTAGGAGCTTGGAGGTTTATTTACAGAGATTGGTGTCTGCTGTTTTGGTTGCATGTTAAACCTGTTTTCCTTCCTAGTTTTTTCCTTCTCTTCCCTTCTCTGTGTTTCCTCTGTGGTTGTGTGAGCATTTGGTGAGTTTGAGACTTTTAATTACCTTGTCTGTATACCCTGTTTAATTGTCGTATTTACACACTGGTGCAGTTCACCTCCCTTGGGGGGAGAGGGGGCCACTGATAGGGCCTGTACAGGAGGCAGGGATACGCTGGCGGCTCAGGCCTCCTAACCATTATAGGTACCCCTGAGATAAGGGAAAGCCAGGGCCCCATTATAGTGGCAGGGACAGGTGCGGGTCCCAGTACGCCGTCCTGCCCCTTTATTGCTGTTAACGGCATGACACTCTCCCTATTCCCCGCTGGATGCCTACCTCCTGTCTCTAGGTCATTCATGTTTCATTGAACTGTCAGTCAGAGACAGCAAGTAGGCAATTGGTTTGGAAAAGGCAGAGAGGCAGGAGAGCTGTAAACGTAGAGCCCATCCCACTGCACTTGCAATTCATTACCATACAATTTCAACAATGGATTTCTCTTAAACAGCAAAATTGATTTCTACAAGAAAGGTAAGGATATAATTAGCATTAAAGCGACTTTATATACATGCCCTAAGTTTGAGGTATAAAATATCAGTGACAGCCTCTCTTTAAAGTACCATTCCTGAGTTTTATTTCTATTATTGCCCCCCCTCCAAATTTGCAATCAGTGATTTGTGTATAATGCGTGAATTAAAATACTTTCCAATTGCAGTTTCCAGTCCTGCTAGTATCCTCTTCTGCATAATGATACAGCAAAATTACATTAGACACATAACATTGGACAGAGAAAATCTCCGCACAACACAGCTATGTTCAGCTAATGAGAAATGAGCAAACTTCATGAAGTAAAAGCTATAGCAGAAGTCTAAATGTATTATGTTTCTTTGCTAGTTCAAGACTAGAATTTCCCTCCAGTGAGGCAGCTCTTGTTTACCCCAATGCTCTTTTATAAAAAAAAAAGAGTGATATACTGTAGGACTGATTTTCTCCTCTTTTATTTGTAATGTTGCCATTTTCACACCACCCACAAGGAAGAAGAAACCTAAGCTGGGGAACTTTACTCTCCAGGGGCTCCATAGCAGCTGCATGAGCTGCCTCTTGATATGACTCTATAAGCATATTCTCACAGATTATATAAAAGCCAGGGGGAGGTAATAAACCTGCACACCACAGGTACCTATTCAGACTAGGACATCCCTATCCTAGCCCTGATTTGTCTGTCTCAAGGTGTTTGGCACCCTAAGGCTGCCGTCACACTAGCAGTATTTGGTCAGTATTTTACATCAGTATTTGTAAGACAACACCAGGAGTGGGTGATAAATGCAGAAGTGGTGCATATGTTTCTATTACACTTTTCCTCTAATTGTCCCACTCCTGGTTTTGGCTTACAAATACTGATGTAAAATACTGACCAAATACTGCTAGTGTGACGGCAGCCTAAGATTGTGTAATGGTGCCCCCACTCAATATCATCTGACCCTGAGTGTCTGTACCTACACCCTAAACTACAGACAGTGTGTACTCTAAAATAACAACAGAAAGTAGTACACACAAGCAGAGGATGTGGAAAAAGGCTAAGGATGTGTTCAGATAGTGACACAGGAAAGACGGAAGAAAATAAAAATAAGCAAACAACAAACGGAATAAGTAGAAAACCTCTCAAACCCTAAAAGCAAAAGAAAGGAAAGGATACTGGGGAGGAAGACACACAAGTAATGTATTAAAAGCAGCATAGATTAGAAAGGTAAGATAATCACTAGCTGCAAAGCTGGGTCTCCAAACATTATCAATCTTGGAAGATAGCCAGCAAGGACTGCAACTGCCAGGAGAGTATAATCAGCCCTTTCCCCAGATATGATAGGACAATCCAAAATGAGGAAGGAAAAACACAAAAGCAAGAGCATTATCAGCAGTTGGACAGAGACAACACAGGCTGTGATCCAACAGGAAGGAAAAGCGCAATCCTGGAGATCAGATGTAGTATGTACTCTGTGCATGCCATTATTTACAGGCTGAACAGTTTTGCAGTTAGTTATACAGTCACCAGTTGTACTTCTGTAATTCAGAGTGTAATCAAGTGGAAGCATATGAATGTTACTCCAAATGAGCAACATCCTGGGACTGTAACATCATTCAGGCAAGGTTGATATCATCAGCATAATATCTGATATTAGCTGGTTTGAAGGGGCCAGGGAGCGGTATGCAAGTGCAATAAAGTACCCCCCATGGATGGACCCAGGAAGGAAGAAAATATGGATTTGTGTTCACATTCTTGCGGTCGACTGTTAAGTACAGGAAAGCATGCTTGTTTTACCTTTTGTTTTTTATAGCTGTTTTTTCAACTTTTGTTTTTAATGCCTTAAACTTTAATGGTTTTATCTTGTTGTGCTAAAGAATTTAAGCGTCTTCATAAAAACTAAGTGATAGTTAAAAGAGTTGTCCAGGATTTTTACCTTGATGGCCTATCTTTAGAATAAGTTAGCAATATCTCATCGATGGGGTTGTGCCATGGGGCACCCCTACCAATCAGCTGCTCCCGGTGCCAGCGGTTGCCAGATGTGCTGATTTGTGGAACTGTGCACAGTTCCATCAACGTAATAGTGGCCACATGTTAATGAGGATATGCAGTACTTGGCCGCTACCACTATGCAGCTGACAAAGCTGTGCTGAGCCGCTCTGCAATTCAGCATATCTGGCCACTGCTGACACTGGGAACAGCTGACTGCTGGGAGTGCCGGAGGGCTTGTACACCCATCAATCAGGTATCATCCCACCTATCCTTATGATAGGCCATCAACATAAAAGACCCGCTTAACCCCCTTCATTACATTCACTGTATATGTACGGCACTTGTCGGAAGTAGCTGTAAGGGGCGGATTCCCGCAGAGAGCCTGCCCCATATCCGGTAGGTGATGACTGTGTATTACAGCCAGAGCCTGCCCCTAACAATTTCGAAAGCAGCTGTGTTGTAGAGTGACATGGACTCCTTATAGTCAACTGCCCATTTCACGGACGCTGGGTGAGGGCCCTGACCATGACAAGAGTGTATTTCAAAAAGACCCTGCAGACAATTCAGTTTAATTGTACATGTAATGCATTTATTATTCAAGAGACCCTTATAGTAAAAATTCATCCATATTACATATGTGCATCTAAAACTATATAATGTCTGTTTAGAGTGATTTTTATAACTTGTTGTAGTAACATAATTGCGGTCCTGCTTTTACTGTTTAGGAATCCGTTTGGTAAGTACGACGATTGTCTCCGATCAGCTGCGTTTTCTCATTTGAATTTGTTGGTTGCATTAAAATAGGAGTTTGACCATCTAAGACAAAAATAACAGAAAACTAAAATTAATATTAAATACTTTATGGGGTTTTTTTTTTAAAGAAACTAGAATGATGAGCGTATACAGTATTTATTAAAGATATTACAGTGAATAAGAAGTGGAGTAATTATATATAAGCCATACATTTTATCACAGTATTAGATATCACCAAATCGTAAATTTGTCAGAATCCACCAGAAACCTTTAAAGAGGTTGTCCACTACTTTTACATTGATGACCAAATCTTAGGAGGGGTCATCATCAATGTATGATCGGCCGGGGTCTGACACCTGGCACTCCCACCAATCAGCACCGTCTACTTGTAGTGGCCACCGCACAGTTCTTCACAGTATCAAGCCCTGGCCACTACTCATCCCCCTGGAGGGGTGACTGGAGGAGATCTCCTCAATAGAGAAAGGTACTGGATTCTAATGTTAACTACCTCATCTACATACATATATATATATATATATATATATATATATATATATATATACTAGATGGCAGCCCGATTCTAAAGAATCGGGAGTCTAGAATCCATATATACTTTATTTATTCAAATGTAAGAATAATACAATTAATAAATAATAGTAAGAAAGAACAAAAATAATAGGCAGTATATGGAGAAAACACCAAACAAAAGTTCAAAATTGGTGTGAAAATGTCACTGAACCACTTCACAACTAAATATATATAGTTTTGGTAAATGGTATTATCATTTTTTTGACGAAATTCGGCAGGAGCTTGAAGAGCAACGTCACTGGGCCCGCCTCCACGCAGTAGAAACTTGCTGTGAGGTAAAAATTCAAAAATCACACCAAAATGGCGGGCGGAGTGTGTCACAGTATGGCACGTTTCTGATTGGTCGCTCGCAGCAGGCGGCAACCAATCAGACACTGGACACTGTTGACGTCACTTATCTCCGGACATTAGCTCCGGACATTAGCTCCGGACATTAGCTCCGGACATTATCTCCGGACATTATCTCCGCACATTAGCTCCGGACATTAGCT
Organism: Ranitomeya imitator; assembly: GCF_032444005.1. Lineage (NCBI taxonomy): Eukaryota > Metazoa > Chordata > Amphibia > Anura > Dendrobatidae > Ranitomeya > Ranitomeya imitator. Next base: position 447,199,150 of record NC_091287.1, on the reverse strand, counting down.
CCGGACATTAGCTCCGGACAAAGCCACGGAAGTTGGCACAAATTGCAGGAAGTAGTATTCTAGGCAATTAATCTCCGGACATTAGCTCCGGACATTAGCTCCGGACATTAGCTCCGGACAAAGCCACGGAAGTTGGCACAAATTGCAGGAAGTAGTATTCTAGGCAATTATATATTATATATATATATATATATATATATATATATATTATATATATATATATATTACAGTGGGTACGGCAAGTATTCAGACCCCTTTAATTATTTCACTCTGTTTCATTGCAGCCATTTGGTAAATTCAAAAAATGTCATTTTTTTCTCATTAATGTACACTCTACACCCCATCTTGACTGAAAAAAAACAGAGATGTAGATATTTTTGCATATTTATTAAAAAAGAAAAACTGAAATATCAAATGGTCATAAGTATTCAGACCCATTGCTCAGTATTGAGTAGAAGCACCCTTTTGATCTGGTACAGCCATGAATCTTCTTGGTAATGATGCAAGTTTTTCACACCTGGATTTGGGGATCCTCTGCCATTCTTCCTTGCAGATCCTCTCCAGTTCTGTCAGGTTGGATGGTGAACGTTGGCGGACAGCCATTTTCAGGTATCTCCAGAGATGCCCAATTGGGTTTAGGTCAGGGCTCTGGCTAAGCCAGTCAAGAAAGGTCACAGAGTTGTTCTGAAGCCAATCCTTTGTTATTTTGGCTGTGTACTTAGGGTCATTATCTTGTTAGAAGGTGACCCTTCGGCCAAATCTGAGGTCCGGAGCACTCTAGAAGAGGTTTTCATCCAGTATATCTCTGTACTTGGCTGCATTCATGTTTCTTTCAATGGCAACTAGTCATCCTGTCCCTGAAGCTGAAAAACACCATGCTGCTATCACCATGTTTCACTGTTGGGATTGCATTGGGCAGATGATGAGCAGTGTCTGGTTTTCTCCGCACATATCGCTTAGAGTTATCATCAAAAAGTTCTATCTTTGTCTCAGACCAGAGAATCTTATTTCTCATAGTCTGGGAGTCCTTCATGTGTTTTTAGCAAACTCTATGTGGGCTTTCATATGTCTTGCACTGAGAAGAGGCTTCCGTTGGGCCACTCTGCCATAAGGCCCAACTGTTGGAGGGCTGTAGTGATAGTTGACTTTGTGGAACTTTCTCCCATCTCCCTACTGCATCTCTGGAGCTCAGCCACAGTGATATTGGGGTTCTTCTTTACCTCTCTCATCAAGGCTCTCTCCCACGATTGCTCAGTTTGGCCGGATGTCTAGGTCTAGGAAAATTTCTGGTGGTCCCAATCTTCTTCCATTTAAAGGGAACCTGTCATCCCTTTTTTTGATTTGAGATAAAAAATATGGTTCAATTGTGCCTGAGCTCTGCTTTATAGCATGCGCCGGCATTTTCCATGACGTTCCATGCCTCGGAAGTCTTGCTATGCAAGGGGGCATAGAACGTAGTGAAAAATGTGGGCGCATGCGCAATAGTGATATTATGCTTTGACCACAGTTGGGCAAAGCATACTGCGCAGGCGCTGGAGGTCAATTCAATGCGCACGCACAGAAACTGTACAGGATCTGTGCTACTCACAGATCTCGTTACATCAAGCACGCCGAGAAGCGGAGGAGAGACGGCGAATAGGCCCCACCCATCGGACCGGGCTCATTTACATATGAAAACAGAGAGATTACAAAGGTATTTTAGAAGCAAAGGTTGGGAATCGGGGGAAATGAAAGGTACTGCTGTAAAGCAGAGCTCAGGCACAATTGAACCATATTTTTTGTCTCAAATCGAAAAAAAGGGGTGACAGGTTCCCTTTAAGGATTATAGAGGCCTATGCGCTGTGAGGAACCTTGAGTACTGCAGAAATTCTTTTGTATCTCCAAGTTAACATCGAAGCCATGACTGTGGAACTGGACCCTTGCTCATTTTAGGCTTCCAATCTTGAAAAATGGCCTGAGCTCGCCACTGCCACCTTGGAGATCTTGTTGTGCCCCGCAGCCAGTGTTCTCTCTGAACGTGTGTTCAGCACTGCTGGTGGTGTGCTGACAGATAAGCGCACGCGGCTCTCCAGTGACAATGTAGACAGACTAACGTTCATCAAGATGAGCAAATCCTGGATCCGCAAGGACTTTTCTACCCCTGTGTCATCTTGGGGAGACTAAAAGCTTGATGATTTTTAAAATCACCTCACCAATCGTTTTAAAAAACTCTGGCGAAATTGATGCCACTTAAATGGTGTCTGTGACTGAATTTTTGGAAAAAATGGAGACTCTTTTATTTAGTCCCCTTGCTGAGTTTTACATGACATTGCCATCATCAATTCCAGGTGGGTGGGGTCGTCTGCAGAATTGTTTCCTCATACTATGGGCTGGGATTCAGAGGTCTGCTCCAAAGCTTCAGTGTCTGCTAGTCAGCAGAGTAGCCCAGCCACACACCACCTGTTTACCTAAGTACTATTTTTAATGGCATCTGGCCCAGGAAATACTTTTGGGCCTAGTAGAATTTCGTGCTACTCAGCAGCGTACCCCACCCATGAAGCAAGCTACACCGCCTGTTTACCTAACTACTATTTTGTAATGGCATCTAGCCCAGGAAATCCTTTTGGGCCTAGTAGAACTTGGTGCAACTCAGCAACGTACCCCACCCATGAAGCAAGCTACACCGCCTGTTTACCTAACTACTATTTTTTAACGGTATCTAGCCCAGGAAATCCTTTTGGGCCTAGTAGAATTTGGTGCTACTCAGCAGCGTACCCCACCCATGAAGCAAGCTACACCGCCTGTTTACCTAAGTACTATTTTTTTACGGCATTTGGCCCAGGAAATCTATTGGGCCTAGTAGCAAATTCTACTACTCAGCAGAGTACCCCACCCATGAAGCAAGCTACACCGCCTTCTTTCTTTCTCAATCTAACCCCTCGGTTCTGGGGTGTCCACTCTCCCTCCAGCTCTCTCCTTCTCACAGGTGGACTATCACGTGTTTTAACACTGTGGCGAATCTTTTGGGCCCAGGCATAAGAAGTCGTCAAGGTAATGGATAATGATAATATGTGCCGCCTTGCAAACTTCCATGATGACACATTCGATGAAGCAACTAAATCCCATGGGTTGCTCCATATCCTGCTCACTATTTGAGGCAAACAGCGATCTATGTAGTATGCTCTTTCACAGAAGCAGCCCAATGGGAGGACACTATTTGGAGGCACAGGTAGTAACCGGAACGCCCCCTCAATGTCTGTTTTGGCCATTAGGGTGCCCCTTACCAACTTCTTGACCCGCCTGATTGCCTCAAAGGAGGTACAGTAGATAGTACTGTACTTGGTTCCGCGTTGATGTTGTCGTTTACTGACCTGCCCCTTGGATATGACAAATGGTGGATTATCTTTTGGCACAACTCCCAATGGGGGTACCACTACGTCTTCTAAGGAAAGTGTTCTGAATGGACCCGCCGCCATTCTACCTAAAGATATTTATTTTTTTATTTTTTTTGTCAAGACGTCTGAGTGTTGGTAGAGTGAGTTTACATTTTTACTCCAGCCTTTCTTGATTTTAGAAGGGCATGACATGCCTATATCTGTGTCTCCTCCTCCTTTTACTCCTCCACCTCTTTTCTTTTCGCATGACTATATGTAGTTGTGACTTTTCCATGTGTTTGTTGTGTCTTCTGAGCAGTTTGTCAGCTTTTGGACACCTTTTAAAGGTGCTTTCTATGTGTTTTCCATGTGTTTGTATGTGTTTGTGTTTGCCTGCCATTGGTTTCAATGGGGTTCGACGGTGTTCGTCGAACACGTCCCTGTTCGACGAACCGAACCGAACCCGAACACTAGGGAGGTGGCTCAACACTAAATATTACCATCATGCTATGGAAAAACACTCGACAGGGCTAAAATACTGTTTGTGTGAATGAGCAACCAATATGAAGTTTTATTAAAAAAAATGTACAAAAATAGCTAAGGTTATAAGTGGTGTGAACCACTTATAGGCTGCTCTGTTCACACGCAGAATTACTCATGTGAGGGGTCTTTGCACAGACTATATATGCTGTGTATGTAAACCAATTAATATACCACTATTGGTGGTCAACCAGGTGAACGATCACAACCTTAGCTATGATTAATAACTTTTTATAAACTTTTTATAAAACTTCATATTGGTTGCTTGTTTACATAAGTGGCCACTTGAGCAGTATTTTATCCATGTCACGTGTTTTTCCATAGCGGGGTGGTATTATTATATAATTTGTAGACATTTGGCATAAATGATGACTCATAGATTTGACTATAATCCTACAAAATCTCTGCTTTAGCAGAAAAGTACCCAAAAGAATTGATGCTGATGATGAATGTGCACTATATGTACATTTTAAGTATGGGACCCTTCTATTGGCACTTCTGCATACACCGCATGAAACTGTACGTATACAGTCCATAGAAAGTAAGTGACAGTCATGAAGCTATACAACATCTTTCTTTTCTTTCTACTCCTAAATAAGATATCATTGCAGCAAATCTCTTGCTGAGATGTGTTAGTGTATGTAATTACTTTTCGTTCACCATTATTGCTTTGTGGAATGAAATCTCAGCTTTGCACGTATATATTGCTTGGGACAATCTACACTGAAGTCTAAGCCCTGAAATATACACTTCTGAAGTATTTTTATAACATATTTGTGGAATAATTTAGTATATTGCTTTCTTTACATAGCATCAGATCTTTTTCTATCTCCTCCAGCATCAAATAGCTACACACGAGATAAGCCATATTTCTCAAGGATTTACAGACTTGCAAGTGACGTTTTTAAAATAATAGTGGCGTTTATTAATAATATGAAATATGGATTCAATTGATGACATCAGAGATATATTGCTTTTGAAATAGAATATCCTGTGATTCAAACACCTAGCAGTTTATAATGTGCTTTATCAGTCCAATACATTCTGGAAATAAAATGTACCTTACTCTATTCAAATCTATTGAACAAAAGTACTTTGCATATAATCAGTCACACTTGAAAAGCTCCCATTTGCATTTTGTGAAAAGGCCAGGCAGGGCAGGGACAAGGTATTTTGGTGCCTTTGGCAGATGAAGCTGATGATGCCCATCTCACACATGACCCCTTAGCCCCTATTTAAAGTAATGGGTCAAAGGCTAAGGTAACAGGACTAGAGATGGGCGACCCCCAACAGTAAAGTTTGGCGTCCGTATCGAACACCTACTGTTCGGGCACAGACACTTAACACAGACTTCAAACCGGGTATTTGTCACGCTGTCATGTGCTTGACAGCGTGGCAAACACTACTTGATATTGCCCACCCAGCCTAAAAATAGCAACCGGCAGCCCAGAAAAGGCTCATCTATCTGAGATACGCTATTTCTGGCGCTTTGCCCTGTAGCGGTGGAAAGTGGGGTTCATATTTGTGGAGTTGTTGTCACCTTTGTGTTGTCCGGTGACAAAAAGCCCACGGCTTAGTAATAGAGAGGTGTCTACAAGACACCTATCCATTATTAAACCGATTAATATATTGTAAATAAACACACAACAAGAATAAAGTCCTTAAATTGAAAGAATGACACAGACTCCTTTAATGATTCTAAATTAAATTATACTCATGTCATTGCCCATTCCTTTAAAGCCATTGTATCCTGTAATAAAACAAAAATAAGAAACAACCATATACCCCACCTGTCTTTCGTTCTGTCCCACACCGTAATCCATGTCTGGGGGTAAACAGTTTTCAACCTGGACGGTTGGAACTGCGGCTGTCTTACCTGCAGTAATGACAGCGTGGCAAACACTGGATGTTCGGGCCCCCATTCAAGTGAATGGAGTCCGGTTACTTTTCTGGTACCCGAACCCAAACTTTCTTTACCTGTTTGGCCGAACCCACCAGACCCAAACATCCAAGGGTCTGCCCATCTCTAAACAGGATTTCTAACGCACCCTTCCCCCTCCCATGGGTCAGGTAACAAGCTTTGACAATGACTTCCACTAGAATTGTTACCTGTTTCACCAAAAGATTTTAAAAAAAAGTGGTCTACTTTAGAGGTGAGCCTCTACAGGGAGTGTGTTTACAAAGTTAAATATGGCATCACTCATTGCTTTGCAGACCATTTACACGATCCCAAGGAAAAATATTCATCCCTGACATCCTATATTTTAAATGCCAAACCCAAGGACAGTCATGGAAACTAATATTGCTTAACTATAATGGGGGCTATTTTATTAATTTAAGCTGTGCGGCATTTGGCGGATATTCTAATGGAAGCTAAATAGATCCCATTATAAAGGGAAGGGATACGTATGATGGTTTTCATATCTGTCAAGCAACAAATGTAATTTGCAACAACACTGATGGTGGTTCCAGTGCCATATTCCTATATGGATAGTGATTCTGGGGACATTGTTATGTACTGATGGTGGTTCTGGTTTCGTATTCCTGTAATGATGGTAGTTGTGGTGACATCTTCACATCTGTATTCATGTACTATTGATGGATCTAATGATGCTTTCACGTAGTTAGGAGGCCACATACATATTAAACAGTCGGACAGTTTCAGCTGATTTAATTCAATATGTATGAGAGCGCTAATACCCCCATTTAAACATTAATTAAAAGTCAGCCAAATATGTCAATTTCAGCGGAATTGGCAGGCCATCTTATGTCTATGGGAGCCTCCCAATTCTTATCTACCAGGATTAGAATTCAATCTCTCAAACCTTTTATTCTAAATACTCTAATATCCTCCAAATGAGAGATGATTCAGGACCATGTGACCAGACCTGTCCACATGCCTCCCCAGATGAAACGCTTAATGGGAATCTGCAGGCAGGAACATCCCTCCTAAGCCGTCTATATAATCATGTAGGTCATAGGAAGTTCAATTAAAGATACTTTGATACCTGTGATCCAGTGTCTTATTGCAGATAAATCTACATATAATGACAAACAGTCTGTTCTCCTTATCATCATGTCTCACACTGGTAACTCCTTTCATTTAAAATAAGTTTTGGAGGCAGATTTTCAGGGAGATCTTGTCTGACCCATAGATCTTAAAAGCTCATTTACATATTAAGAAAAAAGTGGATTTCTTGGGAATAAGACATCAAATTGCAATTTCAAGGTATCATGTTATTCACATTCCTATGACCTACATGTCCATATAGATGGCTTAGGAGGTTTGACCCTATTGACAGATTCCCTTTGAGGATTGGGTAATTTTTATGATTTTTTATTTTTTTTCCCCTTTCATCCAAGAACCATAACTTTTTTTTTTTACTATTTTCCCCTAATGTGTGAGGGCTTGTTTTTTGCAGGAAGAGTTGTAGTTTTCAATTTTATCATTCATTTTCCCATATAATTTACTGAAAAACACAGACAAAATTCTAAGAGGGGTGAATTGGTGAAAAAAAGCAATGCCGCCTTTGTTTTTGGGGTTTTGTTTTTAAGGCACTCAATGTGCGGTAAAAATAACCCAGCATCATGATTCTTAATATCACTACAATTATGGTCATATCAAATTTATAATGTGTTTTTTATATTTAAGTGTCAGAAATTTGTAAACAATAAAACTATGGTTGTGTCTCCATTTTCTAAGATCCATAACTTTCTTGCTCTTCCATTGATGGACCTGTGTAAGGTCCATTATTATTTATCTTTTTGAGTAACATTAAATTTTCATAGCTTTTTAGGGAATTGCAGTGACTGAAAAATGCCGATTCTTGAGCAATTATGCATCTTTTAACACGGTCTATAAGAAATAGGGGCAATACACCACAACACTAATAGATATAATCACAAGCCAAAATATATCAGTTGGGAAAAAAGGAGGTTCAATTGCTTAAGTATTTAAAAATTTAATTTTTAATGAGTTAAAAATTTAAAAACGTTTTTTAAAATTCAAGCAAAAAGGACAGATGTAGTGCGCTGACAATGTGACCAAGTAAGTAAATATTGTATAGGTACTAGCAGCAATCACATAAATGAAATTAGTGTCATGTATTATATGAAACGAGCTCAGTACACTGTAGTAAGCCTATGTTATCCAAAGCATGTTGTGTATTCAGTTTTTAAAAATAAAGTGCAGAAATTCAAATGCAAATATGACTCCTCATTGTCAATTTATAAAGTGCAAGTGCACAAATTGTAAAGTGGAAACCCAACTCACAATAGAAGTATTTTTGGTCTGGATAAGATACCGTATTTTTTCTGACCATAAGACGCACTTTTTTTCCTCCAAATTTGGGAGGAAAGTGTGGGTGTGTCTTATGGTAGGGATGTAACGTGGGGAGGGGCAGCAGCGAGTGGGATTGCACTGGGAGGCAGGAGGCAGAAAAATGTCCCTGCTGGGCTTTAGGAATCAGAGCTGGGGAAACCACATGGTCCCGATCATTAAAGTGCAGTGAATATTCATTAGCTGCTTCCCCGCCCACCTTTCAGCTGAGAGGTGAGCTGGGAGCAGCACATGAATACTCCTTCACATGGACACACATGGTTTCCCCAGCGTTGGATTCCTGCAGCAGCTGGGGAGACATGTGTGTCTGGTGGAGGAGGTAGCAGCAGGGGCCAGAGGAGACAAGGTCTCTGCATACCTGCCTGCTGGGTGCTGAGTGCTCTTACACAAGGACCTGTGTGATGTCAGGAGTGGGCGGGCTGGAGCATCACATGGCAGCACAGAGCCCTACCTCTTCTGATGTCATCACAGGTCCTGCAGACACCACACTACAATCTGCAAGCTTACTCCTGTGCTGTGGAGAGGCAACAAGAGGGAGCGCTCTGTGGTGTCATGGGATGCGATGCTCCAGCATTTTACCTCACCACAGTGTGGCTGGCTGCCACAATTAAAAGGTTAGTCACTACATCACACAATAAAGCACTCTGCCACTTCTGTGGTGAACTATAACTCCCAGCATGCCAAAGGATCTGCAAGACATGCTGGGAGTTATAGTTCTCCCAATGGGATCTCAAAGCAGCACTCCAGTGTTATTTTTCAGTGCTGGAGTGGAGCTTTAAATATAAGCCTTGTGCCCCTATTCTTATACTCACCCTCCAGCGTCTTCATACAGTACTTTACAGACACCACACTGGTCCCGCAGAACCATCTTCTACCCGCAGCTTCCAACATAATAACATACTATTATATATAATAACAACACATATAATAGTATGTTTATGTTATTAAATATTTTACCACCTTTTTTGCTTCAAATATTTTTTCCCTATTTTCCACCTCTAAAACCTAGGTGCGTCTTATAGTCCGGTGTGTCTTATAGTCCGATAAATACGTTAGTCTAAATTAATCCTATGATAGTTCATGATCTATAACATCACCATTCTGTAAGTGAGAAGGGGACATGAAGAGTCAAAAAGCTCATAGAGCATAGGAGACACATGAAAATAATACTGACAAAGCTTTTTGACTCTTCATGCCCCCTTCTCACTTACTGAATGGTGATGTTATACATCAAGAACTATCATAGGATTCCTTTAGATGCTTATCCAGACCAAAAATACTTCTATTGTGAGTTGGGTTTCTACTTTGCAATTTATGCACTTGCACTTTATAAATTAATTATGATAAGTCCTATATTTGCATTTGAATTTCTGCACTTCATTTTTTAAATCTCAACACACTGAACATGCTTTGGATAACATAGGTTTACTACAGTGTACTGGGCTCTTTTCATATAATACATGACACTGATTTCATTTATGTGATTGCTGCTAGTACCTATACAATATTTACGGTACTTACTTGGTCACATTGTCAGCGCACTACGTTTGTTCTTTTTGCTTGAATTTTTAAAAACTTTTTTAAAAATATTTGACTCATTAAAAATTATTTTTTTAAATACTTATGCAATTGAACCTCCTTTTTCCTCAACTGATATATTTGGGATTGTGAATATAAAGCAATTATGCATGCAGCCATGACCAATATGTACATTTTTTATTTCTTAGATTTCAATATTTATATTTGGGAAAAGAGGGGAGGTTTAAACTTTTTTTTATTTTTGTAAAATTAGTTTTGAATGTTTTTACATGTTTAAATAGTCCTAATAGGATTGACTATGCAATGTACTGCAATACTCTAATATAGGATATCTCACATGACAGACATTGGGACTTTCAAAAGGCCACTTACTTGCCATGATAATCAATTGGTAGTAGTACAAATGTGTTGCAAGAGTTAACATAATTTTCTCCACATACTGCAATACTGGAATGTACTGCCTTAAGGACTAAAAATGATAAAAAAAAATCTTTCAAAGTATAAAAAAAGTTTTAAAAAAAAAACCCTAAAAATTAAAATGAACCACTCATTTCTGCAATTAGAAAAGAAATGTAAAAAATAGAAAATATGCATATTTGGTATCACTACATCCTTAAAAGTCTGATCTATAAAAATATAACATAAACCAGAACTGTAGACACCATAATGAGAAAAAAATTAAACACTTTTTTCACACAAAGAACACCAGAAAAACAACAAAACAAAAGAAACAATAGAAGTATTGCATTTATTTTTCAAAATTTCAACATGCTTTGAATTTTTTTTAGCATTTTCCAATATATTGTATGGTAAAATGAACAGTGTCATTCAAAACTACAACTCATCTCACAAAAACTAAGTGCTCATATGGCTATGTTGATGGAAAAATAAAAAAAAATATGGCTTTTAAAAGAAGGGGAGGAAACAACAAAAGTGCAAAAAGACAAAAAAAATCAAGAAGAGGTTAAAGGAAATGAGCAACTAAGTTTAGTTGTCTCATAAACTTTGTATAATTTGTGAGTAGTAAACTGAACACTATTTTTTGTTCTTGTATCCTGGCTTAGCTTTGGATGACTGCAATCATTAAGATTTAATTTATCTCTTGGAGATATTACTTTGACCTATGAAGAAACAATTCTGCCAACACACTAGCAGGCATAAGTATCCGTGACACACATAGATGAATAGATGACTTCATTATATTAACAAAATTTCATGCAAACCTTCAAGAAATTTGGCTACTTCTATAAGATACTTTAGATCCAAAAAAGATAAAGACTCACGATGTTCCTTTATAGAAGTAAAAGTACAAAAAAACATGTAGAAAACAGGATTAAACAATACGATGTAGCCCGCACCTGCTTCTTTTACTTGTTTCATCATCTACAGACACAAATATATACCTATATATATAATCGTCTAAGGGGCACTTCCATGTGTCTGTTTGTCTGTCTGTCTGTCACGGAAATCCCGCGTGGCTGATTGGTCGCAGCAGCGATGGGCACAGTCCAGCTGCGAATTCACCCCTTCCTACTCTCTGTCAGTGCCCCCTCCAGTCAGTGCTCACACAGGGTTAATGGCTGCGTTACACCGCAGTCCGTTAATGCTGCGTTACACCGCAGTCTGTTAAAGGGAACCTGTCACCTGAATTTGGCGGGACTGGTTTTGGGTCATATGGGCGGAGTTTTCGGGTGTTTGATTCACCCTTTCCTTACCTGCTGGCTGCATGCTGGCCGAAATATTGGATTGAAGTTCATTCTCTGTCTTCCATAGTACACGCCTGCGCAAGGTAAGATTACTTTGCGCAGGCATGTACTACGGAGGACAGAGAATGAACTTCAATCCAATATTTCGGCCAGCATGCAGCCAGCAGGTAAGGAAAGGGTGAATCAAACACCCGAAAACTCCGCCCATATGACCCAAAACCAGTCCCGCCAAATTCAGGTGACAGGTTCCCTTTAACGTTGCTATTAACCCTGTGTGAACAACTTTTTACTATTGATGCTGCCTATGCAGCATCAAAAGTAAAATGATCTAATGTTAAAAGTAATAAACAAAATAAAAAATCATTATATTCTCACCTTCAGTCGCCTTTCCCGCTGCTCCTCGCGACTCTCCGGTCCATGCATTGCGGTCTCGCTAGATAATGACATAGCGGTCTCATGAGACCGCTACGTCATCATCTCGTGAGACCGCAATGCATTCTTGGGGCCGGAGCGTCACGAGGAGCATTAGTAAACGCCTGGGCTGGACCCGTGAGCCAACGGAAGGTGAGTATATAACTATTTTTTATTTTAATTCTTTTTTTTTTTAAAACAGGGATATGGTGCCCACATTGCTATATACTATGTGGGCTGTGTTAGATACTGCATGATCTGTGTTATATATTATGTCTCTGTGCTATATACTACGTGGCTGTGGTGTATATTACGTGGCTGGGCAATATACTACATCGCTATGCTCTATACTACATGGCCTGTGTTATATACTGCATGGGCTGTGTTATATACTGTGTGGCTGTGCTATATACTACGTGGCTGTGCAATATATTATGTGGCTGTGCAATATATTACGTGGCTGTGCAATATACTACATGGGCTGTGTTATATACTGCATGGGCTGTGTTATATACTGCATGGGCTGTGTTATATACTATGTCTCTGTGCTATAAACTACGTGGCTGTGGTATATATTATGTATCTAGGCAATATACTTCATCGCTGTGCTCTATACTACGTGGTCTGTGTTATATACTGCATGGACTGTGCTATATACTGCATCTCTCTGCTATATACTATGTGGCTGTGCTATATACTACATGGCTATGCAATATATTACATAGCTGTGCAATATATGACGTGGCTGTGCAATAAATTATGTGGCTGTGCAATATATTACGTGGCTGGGCAATATACTACGTGTCTGTGCTATATACTACGGGGGCTGTGCTATATACTATGTGGCTGGGCAATATACTATGTGAGCTGTGCTATATGCTACGTGGGCTGTTATACACTGCGTGGGCTGTGCTATATACTACGTGGCTGGGCAATATACTACGTGGGCTGTGTTATATACTTCATGGCTGTGTTATATAGTACGTCTCTGTGCTATAGACTACGTGGCTGTGGTATATATTACGTGGCTGGGCAATATACTACATCACTGTGCTCTATACTACATGGCATGTGTTATATACTGCATGGGCTGTGTTATATACTATGTCTCTGTGCTATATACTATGTGGCTGTGCTATATACTACGTGGCTGTGCTATATATTACGTGGCTGTGCAATATATTACATGGCTGTGCAATATATTATGTGGCTGGGCAATATACTACATGTCTGTGCTATATACTATATGGCTGTGCAATATATTACGTGGCTGTGCAATATATTACGTGGCTTTGCTATATACTACGTGGCTGGGCAATATACTACGTGGGCAGTGCTATATACTACATGGGCTGTGTTATATACTACGTGGGCTGTATGCTACTTGGCTGTGCTATATTTCTCTGCTGTACCTGTGCATCATGAATTGTGGTATGTGTTAAAGAGGGGGGCCCAGTGAGACTCTTTTGCCCGGGGCCCTCAAAAACCTGGAGCAGGCCCTGGCGTCACTGATTGTTCACGGCCAAGCATGACCAATCAGCGACAGGCACAGTCCAGCCGCGAATTGGCGCAGAATTTGAACCACGCTTCGCTAATTGGTCACGCCCGGCCGGCCGAATCTTGTGTATAAATTGCATTATTCTGAAAACTTCATAAATAAACTACATACATATTCTAGAATGCGCTAGATTCGGGCCACCATCTAGTATATATATATTTATTTATATAGACCATGTCAAGAGCAATTTTAGTGTTGAGGGATATATACAGTTGTGCTCAAAAGTTTACATACTTAAACTTAAAACAGGGGCTCTGTAAAAACAAAGCCATCGTCAGGTAGACCAACAAAAATGTCATCCACAACTGCCAGGAAAATTTTTCTGGATGCAAAAAACCCCCACAAATAACATCAGCTGAAATACAGGACTCTGAAAACTAACGGTGTGGCTGTTTCAAGATGCACAATAAGGAGGCAGAAGAAAGCCACAAATGTCACAAAGTATCTCGCCTACAATATGCAAAACAGCATAGAGACAAGCCTCTAAACTTTTGGAACAAGGTAATTTGGAGTGATGAGACCAAAATTAAATTTTTTGGCCATAGCCATAAACATTACATTTGAAGAGAGGTCAACAAGGCCTGTGATGAAAGGAACTATTGTAAAGCACAGAGGTGGATCACTAATGTTTTGGGAAAGTATGAGCTACAAAGGCACAGAAAACGTGGTCAAAGTTGAAGCAAAGATGAATGCAGCATATTATCAGCAAATACTGGAGGCAAATTTGCATTAATCAGCCCAGAAGCTGTGCATGGGACGTACTTGGACATTCCAACATGACAATGCAAAGCACAAGGCCAAGTCGACCTGTCATTCGCTACAGCAGAAAAAAAATGAAGGTTCTGGAGTTGCCATCTCAGTCTCCTGACCTCAATATCATTGAGCAACTCTGGGGAGATCTCAAGAGCGCAATTCATGCTAGACAGCCCAGGAATTTACAGGAACTGGAGGCTTTTTGCCAAGAAGAGTGGGCAGATTTACCATCTGAGAAATTATAAATCCTCGTCCACAACTACCACAGAAGACTTCAAGCTGTCATTGAATGTTAGAAGGGGCAATACACAGTATTAAGAAATGGGTATGTAAACTTTTGGTCAGGGTCATTTGGATATTTTGGGTTGCTATTATGATTTAAAAAGAGAAAACACTGTAGTTTGACAATAAATGGCTTCACCCAACCACTAACCATTACTGGAGAAAAAGTTTTGGTGTTAGCATTCATATTCTCTGAAAAAAGGCCAAGAAAGCAAAAATTCTGCCGGGGTATGTAAACTTTTGAGCACAACTGTATGTATCCCTCAACACTGAAATTGCAACACCAAGAAGGAAAAGTGGAATTATGGAGAACATCTTGATTTATTCAATATCCAGAAATAGTTATGCTACCGGTCCTAGGATTCATCCATTCTGTACTGCAAGTAAAACTGGACATCACATACCAAGCCTGATACATCAAACAGTGTCTACACAAACCAGCAGTGTTTTCACAGCATTGGGCCTGAATCCTTCACAAAAAAAGTCACACTGGTCCTACTGTTGCGATTTTGGTGCAGGATGGCAGAATGTAAGGTAACTGCACTTCTCTAGTTTTCATTCCAGGTCAACTAACAGCTCAGCATTAGATTGGCTTGGTGGCGGCGAGATAACCACTTCTCCAAAGAAAGCCATTATAAAAAGAAGTCATTTTTCAACATATCAAAACCAAACAGCATGCTGCTCGTCTTGCTTTGAGCAGCCTGTTCAGCCAAGGCCTGCAGCCTTTCCAAAGCTGTTTCCCATTGGTCACATTTTGGGATGTCATTGGTCAGCAGTAGGAAGCTGTCAGCAGTGGATCTCAATGATCAGACCACCATTAACCCCTTTCTGACATATGACGTACTATCCCATCGAGGTGGGGTGGGCCCATATGACCACCAATGGGATAGTACGTCATACGCGATCGGCCGTGCTCATAGGGGGGCGCGGCCGAGCGCGGCCGGGTGTCAGCTGCCCATCGCAGCTGACATCCAGCACTATGTGCCAGGAACGGCCGCGGTGTGCCAGCGGTATAGGGAAGCATCGCGCAGGGAGGGGGCTCCCTGCGGGCTTCCCTGAGACCACCGCAGCAACATGATGTGATCGCGTTGCTGCGAGGGTCTCTTACCTCTCCTCCCTGCAGCAGGCCCGGATCTAAAATGGTCCCTGCAAGGAGGGAGGTGGCTTACAAGTGCCTGCTCAGAGCAGGCACTTGGTAAGCCTGCAGTGCTGTAAGTCAGATTGCTAATCCGACAGAGTGCTGTGCAAACTGTCAGATCAGCGATCTGTGATGTCCTCCCCTGGGACAAAGTAAAAAAGTTAAAAAAAAATGTCAACATGTGTAAAAAATATAATAACAATAATTCCTAAATAAAGAAAAAAAAATATTATTCCCATAAATAATAATAATAATAATTTTATATAGCGTCAACATATTTTGCAGCGCTTTACAAATTATAGAGGGGACTTGTACAGACAATAGACATTACAGCATAACAGAAATCACAGTTCAAAATAGATACCAAGAGGAATGGGGGCCCTGCTCGCAAGCTTACAAACTATGAGGAAAAGGGGAGACACGAGAGGTGGATAAATACATTTCTTTATCTAAATTTAAAAAAAAAAAAACAATAAAAGTACACATATTTAGTATCGCCGCGTCCGTAACGACCCAACCTATAAAACGGTCCCACTAGTTAACCCCTTCAGTAAACACCGTAAGGAAAAAAAAAAAAAACGAGGCAAAAAACAACGCTTTATTATCATACCACCAAACAAAAAGTGGAATAACACGCGATCAAAAAGACAGATATAAATAACCATGGTACTGCTGAAAACGTCATCTTGTCCCGTAAAAAACGAGCCACCATACAGCATCATCCGCAAAAAAATAAAAAAGTTAAAGTCCTGAGAATAAAGCGATGCCAAAATAATTATTTTTTCTATAAAATAGCTTTTATCATATAAAAGTGCCACAACATAAAAAAGATATAAATGAGATATCGCTGTAATCGTAATGACCCAAAGAATCAAACTGCTTTATCAATTTTGCCAAACGTGGAACGGTATAAACGCCTCTCCCAAAAGAAATTCATGAATAGCTAGTTTTTGATCATTCTGCCTCACAAAAATCGGAATAAAAAGCAATCAAAAAATGTCACTTGCCCGAAAATGTTACCAATAAAAAAGTCAACTCGTCCCGCAAAAAACAAGACCCCCACATGACTCTGTGGACTCAAATATGGAAAAGTTATAGCTCTCAAAATGTGGTAATGCAAAAAATATTTTTTGCAATAAAAAGCGTCTTTCAGTGTGTGACGGCTGCCAATCATAAAAATCCGCTAAATAACCCGCTATAAAAGTAAATCAAACCCCCCTTCATCACCACCTTAGTTAGGAAAAAATAAAAAAATTTAAAATATGTATTTATTTTCATTTTCCATTAGGGTTAGGGTTAGGATTAGGGCTAGGGTTAGGGTTAGGGCTAGGGTTAGGCTTAGGGCTAGGGTTAGGGTTAGGACTAGGGTTAGGGTTAGGGCTAGGGCTAGGGTTAGGGTTGGGGCTACAGTTAGGGTTGGGGCTAAAGTTACGGTTAGGGTTTGGATTACATTTATGGTTGGGAACAGGGTTGGGATTAGGGCTAGGGGTGTGTCAAAGTTAGAGGTGTGGTTAGGGTTACCGTTGGGATTAGGGTTAGGGGTGTGTTTGGATTAGGGTTTCAGTTATAATTGGGGGTTTCCACTGTTTAGGCACATCAGGGGCTCTCCAAACGCGACATGGCGTCCGATCTCAATTCCAGCCAATTCTGCGTTGAAAAAATAATACAGTGCTCCTTCCCTTTCGAGCTCTCCCGTGTGCCCAAACAGGGGTTTACCCCAACATATGGGGTATCAGCGTACTCAGGACAAATTGGATAACAACTTTTGGGGTCCAATTTCTCCTGTTACCCTTGGGAAAATACAAAACTGCGGGCTGAAAAATAATTTTTTGTGGAAAACATTTTTTTTATTTTCACGGCTCTGCGTTATAAACTGTAGTGAAACACTTGGGGGTTCAAAGTTCTCACAACACATCTAGATAAGTTCCTTGGGGGGGTCTAGTTTCCAATATGGGGTCACTTGTGGGGGTTTCTACTCAGTGGCGTAGGAAGGGGGGTGCGGGGGGCGGTCCGCCCCGGGCAGCACAATGCGGGGGGCGTCCGGCGCTGCAGGAGGAGAAAGAGAAAAAAAAAAAAAAGACGCCCCTTTAAATCTTCGGGCGGCGCCGTCCGCCGCCACGACCAGGCTCCCCCCACCCCCGGGCCCCTGCCCCCCGCTCTAATACTCACCTCTCCTGGTTCCTGCGGCAGCTGCAGCGTCCTCTGACTCTGCGACGTCTCAGAGCAGAGGGCGCGATGACGTCACTACTGTGCGCGGCGCTCAGCCTCTCTGTCCTGAGCGTCGCAGAGCCGGAGAGACGCTGACTGCACCGGACCTGCGCTAGGAATGGGAGAGGTGAGGATTTTACTTTTTTTTTTTTTCTTTATGTCTGACTCTGTCTGGGGGCAATGCTGGAGACCATGGGGCAGATTGCTGGACACACCGGGGCAATACTGGAGACCATGGGGCAGATTGCTGGACACACTGGGGCAATACTGGAGACCATGGGGCAGAATGCTGGACACACTGGGGCAATACAGGAGACTATGGGGCAGATTGCTGGACACACTGGGGCAATACTGGAGACCATGGGGCAGAATGCTGGACACACTGGGGCAATACAGGAGACTATGGGGCAGATTGCTGGACACACTGAATACTGGAGACCATAGGGCAGATTTCAGGACACATTGAGGCAATGCTGGAGACCCTGGGGCAGACTTCTGGACACACCGGGGCAATACTGGAGACCATGGGGCAGATTGCTGGACACACTGGAGCAATACTGGAGACCATAGGGCAGATTGCTGGACACTGGGGCAATACTGGAGACCATGGGGCAGAATGCTGGACACACTGGGGCAACACTGGAGACCATGGGGCAGAATGCTGGACACACTGGGGCAATACTGGAGACCATGGGGCAGAATGCTGGACACACTGGGGCAATACAGGAGACCATGGGGCAGATTGCTGGACACACTGGGGCAATACTGGAGACCCTGGGGCAGATTTCTGGACACATTGAGGCAATGCTGGAGACCCTGGGGCAGACTTCTGGACACACTGGGGCAATGCTGGACACTGGGGCAGATTGCTGGACACACTGGGGGTAATATGCTGGACACACTGGGGCAATGCTGGACACTGGGGGTAATATGCTGGACACACTGGGGGTAATATGCTGGACACACTGGGGCAGACTGCTGGACACACTGGGGCAGACTGCTGGACACACTGGGGCAATGCTGGACACACTGGGGGCAGTGCTGGACATACTGGGGCAGATTGCTGGACACACTGGGGGTAATATGCTGGACACACTGGGGCAGATTGCTGGACAACATGGGGGTAATATGCTGGACACACTGGGGCAGATTGCTGGACACACTGGGGGCAGGACTTGAGGCATGGGCAGAATGTAGATACGGGGCATGATTGGAGACACGGGGCAGGATTGGATCATGGGGCAGGACGGATACGATGGAGGCTGGTGGGGCAGGATGGGGAGATCATGTGGGGTAGAATGGATACTCATGAGGGCAGGATGCGAGAACATGTGGCTGGAGCCAGGAATGAGATAAACGGGGCCAGGGTGGGGAATAGTGTTACCATAGGGGCTAATTAAGGGATATTATTACTGCAGTGATATATTTATTTTATTTTTTGAGTATACTGTTTTAAATGGGGGGCAGGCCTGTTACTGTGCAGAGTGACACTATATCACCTTTTTTCCTTCATGTGATGTAATGTAGAAGTTGTGAAAAATTAAGTAATGTGTTCTGCAAGCGGAGCTCGAGATAACTGTGTTATTTCCTGCAGAAACGAGTCCTGGCTGGAAGGAATGATGGCGGTCTGTGCTGGATGAAAGATGAAGGACTTCACCTAGAGACGTCACTGGTGAGTCAGTGTTACCTATACACTGACACTATACACTGTATACTATATAGAGGTCCTGTGTATAATGTCACCAGTGATCTCTGTATTACCTCTACACAGACACTGCATACTAAGTACAGATCTCCTGTGAATACTGGCACTTATGGTGATAGTATTGTGTTTTTTTTTTATTACTGATCAGTATTGTAGTATTCAGTCACTATGTGGTGGTAATATGTGGTCTGGAAATGGTGTTGTGGTATTTGTCCCTTGTATGTAGTATTATTCGGTCACTATGTGGCCTGGTCATGATGTGGTGGTATTAAGTCACAGGTTTGGCATGTGGGGGTGACACCGTTAGGCCCAGTTTAAGTTCTACAAAACAGGAAAACCATGTGTGTATTGAGCCGGGGGAGGGGGGGGGGGCGCCAAACTCGGGAACAGCCCCGGGCGGCAAAAGCTCTAGCTACGCCTCTGTTTCTACTGTTTAGGTACATTAGGGGCTCTGCAAACGCAATGTGACACCTGCAGACCAATCCATCTAAGTCTGCTTTCCAAATGATGCTCCTTCCCTTCCGAGCTCTGCCATGCGCTCAAACGGCGGTTCCCCCCCACATATCGGGTATCAGCATACTCAGGACAATTTGGTAAACAACATTTAGGGTCCAATTTCTCCTGTTACCCTTGGAAAAATACAAAACTGGGGGCTAAAAAATAATTTTTGTGGAAAAAAAAATATTTTTTATTTGCATGGCTTAGCGTTATAAACTGTAGTGAATCACTTGGGGGTTCAAAGCTCTCACAACACATCTAGCTGAGTTCCTTATGGGGTCTACTTTCCAAAATGGTGTCACTTGTGGGGGGTTTCTACTGTTTAGGTACATTAGGGGCTCTGCAAACGCAAGGTGACGCCTGCAGACCATTCCATCTAAGTCTGCATTCCAAATGGCGCTCCTTCCCTTCCGAGCCCTCCCATGCGCCCACACGGTGGTCCCCCCACATATGGGATATCAGTGTACTCAGGACAAATTGGACAACAACTTTTGGGGTCCAATTTCTCCTGTTACCCTCGGGAAAATACAAAACTGGGGGCTAAAAAATAATTTTTGTGGGAAAAACTTTTTGTTTTATTTTTACGGCTCTGCATTATAAACTTCTGTGAAACCCTTGGTGGGTCAAAGCGCTCACCACACCTCTAGATAAGTTCCTTAGGGGGTCTACTTTCCAAAATGGTGTCACTTGTGGGGGGTTTCAATGTTTAGGCACATCCTGTCAATTTTGCAT
Source organism: Ranitomeya imitator (assembly GCF_032444005.1). NCBI lineage: Eukaryota > Metazoa > Chordata > Amphibia > Anura > Dendrobatidae > Ranitomeya > Ranitomeya imitator. The sequence continues at coordinate 447,178,388 of NC_091287.1, read as the reverse complement.
TGAAAAGTCAAACGGCGCTCCTTCCCTTCCGAGCTCTCCCATGCGCCCAAACAGTGGTTTACCCCCACATATGGGGTATCAGGGTACTCAGGACAAATTGTACAACAACTTTTTGGGTCCAATTTCTTCTCTTACCATTGGGAAAATAAAAAATTGGGGGTGAAAAGATAATTTTTGTGAAAAAATATGATTTTTTATTTTTACGGTTCTGCATTATAAACTTCTGTGAAGCACTTGGTGGGTCAAAGTGCTCACCACACCTCTAGATAAGTTCCTTAAGGGGTCTACTTTCCAAAATGGTGTCACTTGTGGGGGTTTCAATGTTTAGGCACATCAGTGGCTTTCCAAACGCAACATGGCGTCCCATCTCTCCTGTCAATTTTCCATTGAAAAGTCAAATGGCGCTCCTTCGCTTCCAAGTTCTGTCATGCGCCCAAACAGTGGTTTACCTCCACATATGGGGTATCGGCGTACTCAGGACAAATTGTACAACAACTTTCGGGGTCCATTTTCACCTGTTACCCTTGGTAAAATAAAACAAATTGGACCTGAAGTTAATTTTTTGTGAAAAAAAGTTAAATGTTCATTTTTATTTAAACATTCCAAAAATTCCTGTGAAACACCTGAAGGGTTAATAAACTTCTTGAATGTGGTTTTGAGCACCTGGAGGGGTGCAGTTTTTAGAATGGTGTCACACTTGGGTATTGTCTATCATATAGACCCTGTTGTGAATTCTGTGGCTGAATTCACTCCTGTGGTCACAAGTGGTACTGCAGCTTCTGAGCTTCCTCCCTCAGGTGTTCTGGTGAGCTCGTTGGCTGCTTTGTTATTTAACTCCACCTGATTCTGTCTTCCTTGCTCCTTGTCAATGTTCCAGTGTTGGATCTGAGCTTCTGGATCTTTTCTGTGGCCTGCTGCTCTGCTTAGATAAGTGCTTTTTGCTTTTGTTGCTACTTTTTCTGTCCAGCTTGTCTATTCGTTTTTGCTGGAAGCTCTGAGACGCAAAGGGTGCACCGCCGTGCCGTTAGTTCGGCACGGTGGGTCTTTTTGCCCCCTTTGCGTGGTTTTTTGCTTTAGGGTTTTTTGTAGACTGCAAAGTTCTCTTTGCTATCCTCGCTCTATCTAGAATATAGGGCCTCACTTTGCTGAATCCATTTCATCCCTACGTTTGTCTTTTCATCTTGCTAACAGTCATTATATGTGGGGGGCTGCCTTTTCCTTTGGGGTATTTCTCTGAGGCAAGTCAGGCTTGTTTTTCTATCTTCAGGCTAGTCAGCTCCTCAGGCTGTGCCGAGTTGCATAGGTAGTGACAGGCGCAATCCACAGCTGCCTTTAGTTGTGTTTAGGATAGGTTCAGGTATTGCGGTCTACAGAGATTCCACGTCTCAGAGCTCGTTCTATTGTTTTTGGGTTATTGTCAGATCACTGTATGTGCTCTGATTGCTGGCACACTGTGTCACTGGATTGCATACATAACTAAACCCCTCAAAATGACTTCAAATGAGATGTGGTCCCTAAAATAAAATGGTGTTGTAAAAATGAGAAATTGCTGGTCAACTGTTAACCCTTATAATTCCCTAACAAAAAAAAAAAAATTTTGGTTCCAAAATTGTGCTGATGTAAAGTAGACATGTGGGAAATGTTATTTATTAAGTATTTTGTGTGACATATCTCTGTGATTTAATTGCATAAAAATTCAAAGTTGGAAAATTGCGAAATTTTCAAAATTTTTGCCAAGTTTCCGTTTTTTTCACAAATAAATGCAGGTAATATCAAATAAATTTTGCCACTATCATGAAGTACACTATGTCACAAGAAAACAGTGTCAGAATCACTGGAATCCGTTGAAGCGTTCCAGAGTTATATCCTCATAAAGGGACAGTGGTCAGAATTGTAAAAATTGGCCTGGTCATTAACGTGCAAACCACCCTTGGGGGTAAAGGGGTTAATAACCTAATTGATAGCAGCCTAGGCATGTAAATGCAGGAATTTATGCAACAAGGAGTTCATACTTGATACTGAATAAAACAAGATGTTTTGAAACTTTTGTTTCAATTTTAACCCCTATCTGACCTCGGACGGGATAGTACGTCCGAGGTCAGATCCCCTGCTTTGATGCAGGGCTCCGCGGTGAGCCCGCATCAAAGCCGGGACATGTCAGCTGTTTTGAACAGCTGACATGTGCCCGTAATAGGCGCGTGCAGAATCGCGATCTGCCCGCACCTATTAACTAGTTAAATGCCGCTGTCAAACGCAGACAGCGGCATTTAACTACCGCTTCCGGCCGGGCGGCCGGAAATGACGTCATCGCCGACCCCCGTCACATGATGGGGGTCGGCGATGCGTCAGGATGGTAACCATAGAGGTCCTAGAGACCTCTATGGTTACTGATCACCGGTGGCTGTGAGCGCCACCCTGTGGTCGGCGCTCACAGTACACCTCCATTACTGCTACATAGCAGCGATCAGCAGATCGCTGCTATGTAGCAGAGGCAATCGAGTTGTGCCTGCTTCTAGCCTCCCATGGAGGCTATTGAAGCATGGCAAAAGTAAAAAAAAAAAGTTAAAAAAAATGTGAAAAATAATAAAAAAAATGTAAAAGTTTAAATCACTCCCCTTTCGCCCCAATCAAAATAAATCAATAAAAAAAAATCAAATCTACACATATTTGGTATCACCGCACTCAGAATCGCCCGATCTATCAATTAAAAAAAGCATTAACCTGATCGCTAAACGGCGTAGTGAGAAAAAAATTCGAAATGCCAGAATTACGTTTTTTAGGTCTCCGCGACATTGCATTAAAAAGCAATAACGGGCGATCAAAAGAACGTATCTGCACCAAAATGCTATCATTAAAAACGACAGCTCGGCACGCAAAAAATAAGCCCTCAACCGACCCCAGATCACGAAAAATGGAGACGCTACGATTATCGGAAAATGGCGCAATTTTTTTTTTTAGCAAAGTTTGGAATTTTTCTTCACCACTTAGATAAAAAATAACCTAGTCATGTTAGGTGTCTATGAACTCATACTGACCTGGAGAATCATAATGGCAGGTCAGTTTTACCATTTAGTGAACCTAGCAAAAAAGCCAAGCAAAAAACAAGTGTGGGATTGCACTTTTTTTGCAATTTCACCGCACTTGGAATTTTTTTCCCGTTTTCTAGTACACGACATGCTAAAACCAATGATGTCGTTCAAAAGTACAACTCGTCCCACAAAAAATAAGCCCTCACATGGCCAAATTGACGGAAAAATAAAAAAGTTATGGCTCTAGGAAGGAGGGGAGTGAAAAACGAACACGGAAAAACGAAAAATCCCAAGGTCATGAAGGGGTTAATATCTTTTCCATATCATTAACATGCCTATCCATCTGATAATTTCCATAATTCCATGAATTTTTCTTCTTGGTGTTGCAATTTCAGTGTTGAGGAGTAAATATATATTAATTTGGTCCTTTAGTATAACCTATGCTTCTTATGCAGATATGTTTATTATGCAGTGTTTCCTTGATTTAGTATTTTTATTATTTATTGTTTTAAATATGAAGAGGTAGAAAAAATGTCAGTATAAGTGTTTCAAATTTAGATAACTCTACATTGTTTGCATTTATTAGGTCCTAAAACCATTAGAAGCCATATTTATCTAGTATTTCCAGATATACAAATGTATGATAATACTAGCATCATTCATGGAGGTAACTTGTTCTTGCCTAGGGGACCTCTTTCGTCTGTGTCAGTTCCTAAAAAAAATTAAGGTATAAAAAAAAAAAAAAAGATTGCGCTAATGCATCTAAATTATTTTTCCAGGAAATTCGACTCTCAGAGAAGTTATTCTCAAATTCAATGTCCCGTATTATGGTGTGGAGACTTTCCATACCTCAGAGCATAATAAATTTAAGAGGTGAAAAACCACCACTCTCCTCTCCGAATTATCTGCTACTCACCACCACCTGTCCAGTCTTTGCTGCATCTTCTGATCCTCCACCGCTCAAGCTGAAATCTCCTCAAGCTAGGCTGGGACTTACAGCTCCGATGAAGCCCAGGAGGCTTATGCGCAAGCGTAATGATGCGTGCAGTGACCTTACACTCGCATGTGCCTTCTGAATGGACTGTTTATTTGCTGTTATACCTTTATGCCCAGAGGATGCTGTCATGGTTATGAATCTCTTGGAATTTAATGAGAGCAATACAAGTGCACAAATTTGGACCAAACGGCATTGCCTGTGTGGAAGCTACCTAATGCCTACCTGAAAGCATGAATCCCTACACTATATATTTGTATATAGTCCACAGCGTATTTGTGTATCTGCATATTAATTAATGTTTAATTAATGTATAGGTTTGAGGGCCCCCTTTTAGTTTTTTTTGTCTGCAACAAATAAAACATGTAAATCCTGCAGTCATACTTACTTCCATTGATGGATACTTCTTACTTCACACTCCAGTTTAAAGGGACACTGTCACCTGAATTTGGAGGGAACAATCTTCAGCCATGGAGGCGGGGTTTTTGGGTGTTTGATTCACCCTTTCCTTACTCGCTGGCTGCATGCTGGCTGCAATATTGGATTGAAGTTCATTCTCTGTCCTCCATAGTACACGCCTGCGCAAGGCAATCGTTATTGCCTGCACCTCACACCATCACCATCCACCCTACTGGGAAGCCCTGGGGACATACTTCACCTGTGGGAAGGTATACCATCCAGCTGCCATTCCATCACCCCAGCGGACCCTACAGCAGCGTCGGTCACCCTGACCAAACACCACAGGTGGCGTCACGAGCTCCTGACAGACTATACTACCACCTTCATTGGACGCCCCTTAGCAGGGTCGCGGACCGGGTCTAGCCACCGTGACAGCCTCAGAACCGAACCAGAGAGGCCCGGTACCGAAACGTCGTGGCCCTGTGTCTGGGGGCGCTCCAACTTGGCGTCACGAACAGGATCGTACTTAACCCTGAAGAATTGGGTCATGTGTGCCTTGGAACTGTGATTGAAATGTGTTGGACTGTGATTTATTGCAAAGACTGTGTATTGCTATCTGCCGCAAGATTCCCGCCAAAACCGCCGCCATTGCCGCGCCACGAGGAGCGACGGAGAAGAAGGAGGGCGTGCCATGGGAGGAGACTATCAAAGTGGCGCCAGAAGTGCTGACCGCCCCCTCCGATTGCTGTTGCGAGAGGACGATCTGCCCCGAAGGAGAGGGGAACCGCCTCCTGATTTGCAACGGCGGGAACCAAGACAAGAAGGAGCTCCACCCCCAGGAAATGGAGGAGCAGCGTGTGAGTGCCATTGCGGATCCCGGAGAAGGGATGACGACCAACGGGTGCCTGAACGATGAAGGAGTGATCCTGGATTGCTCCCGTCAGCCGGAGGGGGACCCGGACTCGAATCTGCCGCGGCTGGAGGACTCGGACTTCTTGGGGTCGCAGGCGGAGGAGCCGAGTCAGCCTATCCCGAGCGTGGAGCCAGCCGATGCGAAGCTATGGAGATTGGGACCACCACCGAGAGCCGTGTTGGGAGAACTGCAGTTCGAGCCGCAGCCGACTCCAGTGTCCTCATCAACGGAACCGATCGGCATCGGTGGAACCATACCAGACAGAGGTACGGAAAGCGCCCCTGCCCTCATGACCGGTCTGGTTCCCGCGACAGCTCCCCATCCTGACCATGATCGACTCCCTGCCCCTGAACTGGTGGCTATAACCCCCGGTACCATGGAGAAGTTGGTGCCTCCGCTACCAACCACTATGGGGATACCACTGTGCGTAAGCCCTGAAGGGGTGATTTTCCAATGGGATAACCCGAGGATGGAGCCTGACGGGACCAGACAGGAGGGTACTAACATCGCTGTGCTCACCTGGGAACAGTATAAACAATGCCTGATTTTACACTGGAAAGACCGACAAGAGACAGAACAAAGTGACCCACCGAAAGTACCAGAACCAAAGACCAGACGCAATAAAGGAAGTCCGGTAAAGCGGGGAACTGTGGTAGCCTTTTACCCGAAGCGGGGTTGGGGCTATATACAGGAACCGGGGCTACCGACGGAAGTCTTCTTTACTAGCTACAACGTGAAGGCCTCATGCCGCGATAGATGGGATGACCACTGTCATGATTCCAATGGCAGGGAATCACAAAAGGACAAGCACCAACGAGCTCTAGGGTGATGGAACCTGAGCTGACCGCGACCCTAAACCTGAACACACAAATAACAATAGCCGGGGAACGTGCCTACGTTGATCCTAGACGTCTCGCACCAGCCGAAGATCTAACTTCCCCTATTAGAAGAAACACAGACCTCTCTTGCCTCCAGAGAAATACCCCACAGAAATAGCAGCCCCCCACATATAATGACGGTGAAATGAGAGGAAGGCACATACACAGTATGAAAACAGATTCAGCAAAATGAGGCCCGCTAAAACTAGATAGCAGAGGATACAAAAGTAAACTGCGCGGTCAGCAAAAAACCCTTCAAAAAAAACCATCCTGTAATTACTTGAACTCATGTTCCAACTCATGGAACATGAGGAGCAATTACAGCCCACTAGAGCAACCAGCAGCAAAGAAACAATTATATGCAAGCTGGACAAGACAAAAATAAAGCAAAACGTGGAACAAGAAAATCAAAAACTTAGCTTGTCCTGAAGATTACTGTAGCCAGAAGCTGAGGTAACAAAACACTCTGATAACCTTGATAGCCGGCGGGGAAATGACAAGAAAGCCCGGTTAAATAGGAAACTCCCAAATCCTAATAGAACAGGTGGACACCAGAGACAGCAGAACACAAATCACCCAGTACCATCAGTAACCACCAGAGGGAGCCCAAAAACAGAACTCACAACAGTACCCCCCCCTTGAGGAGGGGTCACCGAACCCTCATGAGAACCACCAGGGCGACCAGGATGAGCCCTATGAAAAGCGCGGACCAAATCATCAGCATGAACATCAGAGGCAACCACCCAAGAATTATCCTCCTGACCATAACCCTTCCACTTGACCAAATATTGGAGTTTCCGTCTGGAAACACGAGAATCCAAGATCTTCTCCACAACATACTCCAATTCTCCCTCCACCAGCACCAGAGCAGGAGGCTCAAGCGAAGGAACAACAGGTACCTCATACCTCCGCAACAACGACCGATGGAACACATTATGAATAGCAAACGATGCCGGGAGATCCAAACGAAACGACACAGGGTTAAGAATTTCCAAGATCCTATAAGGACCGATGAACCGAGGCTTGAACTTAGGAGAAGAGACCTTCATAGGAACAAAACGAGAAGACAACCACACCAAGTCCCCAACACGAAGTCGAGGACCCACGCGGCGACGGCGATTAGCAAACTGCTGAGCCTTCTCCTGGGACAACTTCAAATTGTCCACCACATGACTCCAAATCCGATGCAACCCATCCACCACCATGTCCACTCCAGGACAATCAGAAGGCTCCACCTGACCAGAGGAAAAACGAGGATGAAACCCCGAATTACAAAAGAAAGGAGAAACCAAGGTAGCAGAACTAGCCCGATTATTAAGGGCAAACTCGGCCAGCGGCAAAAAGGTAACCCAGTCATCCTGATCAGCAGAAACAAAACACCTCAAATAAGTTTCCAAGGTCTGATTAGTTCGCTCCGTCTGGCCATTCGTCTGAGGATGGAATGCAGACGAAAAGGACAAATCAATGCCCATCTTAGCACAGAACGTCCGCCAAAATCTAGACACAAACTGGGATCCCCTGTCAGAAACGATGTTCTCCGGAATCCCATGCAAACGAACCACGTTCTGGAAAAACAGAGGGACCAACTCAGAGGAGGAAGGCAACTTAGGCAAGGGTAAAAGATGAACCATTTTTTGAAAAGCGGTCACACACAACCCAGATGACAGACATTTTTTGAGAGACAGGGAGATCCGAAATAAAGTCCATGGAAATGTGCGTCCAAGGCCTCTTCGGGATAGGCAAAGGTGACAACAATCCACTGGCTCGAGAACAGCAAGGCTTAGCCCGAGCACAAACCTCACAAGACTGCACAAAAGAACGCACATCCCTCGACAAGGAAGGCCACCAAAAAGACCTGGCCACCAAGTCTCTAGTACCAAATATTCCAGGATGACCTGCCAACGCAGAAGAATGGACCTCGGAGATGACTCTACTGGTCCAACTATCCGGAACAAACAGTCTCTCAGGCGGACAACGATCAGGTTTACCCGCCTGAAACTCCTGCAAAGCACGTCGCAAGTCTGGGAAGACGACCGACAAAATCACCCCATCCCTAAGGATACCAGTGGGCTCAGAATTTCCAGGGGAGTCAGGCACAAAACTCCTAGAAAGAGCATCCGCCTTCACATTCTTTGAACCTGGCAGGTACGAAACCACAAAATTGAAACGAGAGAAAAACAGTGACCAACGAGCCTGTCTAGGATTCAGACGCCTGGCAGACTCAAGGTAAATCAGATTTTTGTGATCAGTCAAGACCACCACACGATGTCTAGCACCCTCCAGCCAATGACGCCACTCCTCAAATGCCCACTTCATGGCCAAAAGTTCCTGATTACCCACATCATAATTCCGCTCAGTGGGCGAAAATTTTCTAGAAAAGAACGCACATGGCTTCATCACCGAGCAATCGGAGCTTCTCTGTGACAAAACCGCCCCCACTCCAATCTCGGAAGCATCAACCTCAACTTGGAAAGGAAGCGAAACATCAGGCTGACGCAACACAGGAGCAGAAGAAAACCGGCGTTTAAGTTCCTGAAAGGCCTCCACAGCCGCAGGAGACCAATCAGCAACATCAGCACCCTTCTTAGTCAAATCCGTCAAAGGCTTAACAACACTAGAAAAATTAGTTATAAAACGACGATAGAAATTAGCAAAGCCCAAGAACTTCTGCAGACTCTTAAGAGATGCAGGCTGCGTCCAGTCACAAATAGCCCGAACCTTGACGGGATCCATCTCAATAGTAGAAGGGGAAAAAATATACCCCAAGAAAGAAATCTTCTGGACTCCAAAGAGACACTTTGAGCCCTTTACAAACAAGGAATTAGCCCGCAGGACCTGAAACACCTTCCTGACCTGCTGAACATGAGACTCCCAGTCATCAGAAAAAAACAAAATATCATCCAAATACACAATCATAAATTTATCCAGATATTCACGGAAAATATCGTGCATAAAGGACTGGAAGACTGAAGGAGCATTAGAAAGTCCGAAAGGCATTACCAAATACTCAAAATGACCCTCAGGCGTATTAAATGCGGTTTTCCACTCATCACCTTGCTTTATTCGTATAAGATTATACGCACCCCGAAGATCAATCTTAGTGAACCATCTAGCCCCCTTAATGCGAGCAAACAAATCAGTCAACAAAGGCAAAGGATACTGATATTTTACGGTAATCTTATTCAAAAGACGATAATCTATACAAGGCCTCAAGGACCCATCTTTTTTGGCCACAAAAAAAAAACCTGCTCCCAAAGGGGACGAAGATGGACGGATATGTCCCTTTTCCAAGGACTCCTTAACATAATCCCGCATAGCAGTATGATCTGGCACTGACAGATTGAACAAACGACCTTTAGGAAATTTACTACCAGGAATTAAATCTATAGCACAATCACAATCCCTGTGAGGAGGAAGCGAACTGAGCTTAGGCTCCTCAAAAACATCCCGATAATCAGACAAAAATACAGGAACCTCAGAAGGAGTAGATGAAGCGATAGAAATTGGAGGTGCATCATCATGAACCCCCTGACATCCCCAGCTTAACACAGACATTGTTTTCCAGTCAAGGACTGGATTATGAGTTTGTAACCATGGCAGACCAAGTACTAGAACATCATGTAAATTATACAATACCAGGAAGCGAATCACCTCCTGATGAACGGGAGTCATACGCATGGTCACTTGTGTCCAGTACAGAGGTTTATTCATAGCTAAAGGTGTAGAGTCAATTCCCTTCAAAGGAATAGGGACTTCCAGAGGCTCAAGACTAAACCCACATCGCTTGGCAAATGACCAATCCATAAGACTCAGGGCAGCGCCTGAATCTACATAGGCATCGACGGAAATGGATGATAATGAGCAAATCAGAGTCACAGACAGAATGAACTTAGACTGTAACGTACTAATGGCAACAGACTTATCAACCTTTTTTGTGCGTTTAGAGCATGCTGATATAACAGGAGCTGAATCACCACAATAAAAGCACAACCCATTTTTCCGCCTATAGTTTTGCCGTTCACTTCTAGACTGAACTCTATCACATTGCATTGTCTCAAGTGCCTGTTCAGAAGACACCGCCAAATGGTGCACAGGTTTGTGCTCCCGTAAACGCCGATCAATCTGAATAGCCATAGTCATAGCCTCATTCAGACCCGTAGGCGCAGGGAACCCCACCATAACATCTTTAATGGCCTCAGAAAGGCCATCTCTGAACTTTGCAGCCAGGGCGCACTCATTCCACTGAGTAAGCACTGACCATTTCCGAAATTTTTGACAATATATTTCTGCTTCATCTTGCCCCTGAGAGAGAGCTAATAAAGCTTTTTCAGCCTGAATCTCCTGGTTAGGTTCCTCATAGAGCAAACCCAATGCCAGAAAAAACGCATCCACATTAAGCAACGCAGGATCCCCTGGTGCCAATGCAAATGCCCAATTTTGAGGGTCACCCCGCAGGAAAGATATAATAATCTTAACCTGCTGAGCAGGGTCTCCAGAAGAGCGAAATTTCAAAGAAAGGAACAGCTTGCAATTGTTCCTAAAATTCAGAAAACTAGATCTATCTCCAGCAAAGAACTCTGGAATAGGAATTCTAGGTTCAGACATAGGAGCATGTACAACAAAATCTTGTATATTTTGAACCTTAGCAGCAAGATTATTCAAGCTGGAAGCTAAACTCTGGACATCCATGATAAACAGCTAAGGTCAGAGCCATTCAAGGATTAAGAGGAGGAAAAAAAAAAAAAAAAAAACTTCCTCAGACTACTTTTCCTCCTACTTCAGCCCAAACATTTTGGGCCGGCTATACTGTCATGATTCCAATGGCAGGGAATCACAAAAGGACAAGCACCAACGAGCTCTAGGGTGATGGAACCTGAGCTGACTGCGACCCTAAACCTGAACACACAAATAACAATAGCCGGGGAACGTGCCTACGTTGATCCTAGACGTCTCGCACCAGCCGAAGATCTAACTTCCCCTATTAGAAGAAACACAGACCTCTCTTGCCTCCAGAGAAATACCCCACAGAAATAGCAGCCCCCCACATATAATGACGGTGAAATGAGAGGAAGGCACATACACAGTATGAAAACAGATTCAGCAAAATGAGGCCCGCTAAAACTAGATAGCAGAGGATACAAAAGTAAACTGCGCGGTCAGCAAAAAACCCTTCAAAAAAAACCATCCTGTAATTACTTGAACTCATGTTCCAACTCATGGAACATGAGGAGCAATTACAGCCCACTAGAGCAACCAGCAGCAAAGAAACAATTATATGCAAGCTGGACAAGACAAAAATAAAGCAAAACGTGGAACAAGAAAATCAAAAACTTAGCTTGTCCTGAAGATTACTGTAGCCAGAAGCTGAGGTAACAAAACACTCTGATAACCTTGATAGCCGGCGGGGAAATGACAAGAAAGCCCGGTTAAATAGGAAACTCCCAAATCCTAATAGAACAGGTGGACACCAGAGACAGCAGAACACAAATCACCCAGTACCATCAGTAACCACCAGAGGGAGCCCAAAAACAGAACTCACAACAGACCAGCTACTGTACCACGGGGATCAGGTGACGCAAGGGTGGTGCGCCCGGAACGTGCACCGATGCGAACCGGTAGTGGTGCCACCTACAGTTCTGACTACGACTAACTCGGATTTGACGAATTCCACCCCTGTCACCACAGTGTGCATTATTGCCGCCACTGAACTCGCAACCCAAGCCAACATTCGGATTCATACACCGGGTGACCTGGCCGCACCCGAGCGAGAAAACCACGACAATGACTCCCGCGGCCGGGAAGAGTCCCCTACCGATGGATGCCTTGCAACCTATTATAGAAATAAACCTCGAAGACCCGATTTGTAAATAGTTAACTGTTTCCTGCTGTTACCTTCAACCCGTCCAGGGTTAACTCCTAGGGATCCCTTTGTTGACCCGGGATCCCTATTGTTTTCTATTGTTTGTCTTTTTTCTACTGTTTTTCTATGTTGCACAAGTTCATCATTGTTAAAGACTCCCGAATCATGGACGGTGAATGATTCACAAACTGGCCTTGTAAATAGTTGCACCTTTTTAAGGGTGCCCCCTACTGGTTTTATAAGTCAAAGAAGACTTTGTGAAGACTTTGCGAAGACTTGCTGCAGAAGGACTTGCTTGCTGTAAAGAGAATCTGCGCCAGAGACTTGGGTCCCTCTTAAAGGGAATGTTGATGATTGTTTTACCGAAACGTTAATAATGTTGAAGGATTTAGAAAGTTTTGATATTGTTAATGAAGATTGAGGACAGGAAAGTCTGAAGTGAGCCCGTAGGGGTTAGAGAGAGAGTCCTCCTGAGAAATGTAGAAAGATGGTCAGCGCAATAGCAGTAGGCTCAGCCAAAGGAGCTAGGCGGTCCTGCATTGGCGAAGTGAGAACGGAAAAGAAGGTTGAGTTGTTATACTACTTGTGTCCAGTTTTGGGCACCGGTGCTCAGGAAGGATATAATGGAACTAGAGAGAGTACAAAGGAGGGCAACAAAATTAATAAAGGGGATGGGAGAACTACAATACCCAGATAGATTAGCGAAATTAGGATTATTTAGTCTAGAAAAAAGACGACTGAGGGGCGATCTAATAACCATGTATAAGTATATAAGGGGACAATACAAATATCTCGCTGAGGATCTGTTTATACCAAGGAAGGTGACGGGCACAAGGGGGCATTCTTTGCGTCTGGAGGAGAGAAGGTTTTTCCACCAACATAGAAGAGGATTCTTTACTGTTAGGGCAGTGAGAATCTGGAATTGCTTGCCTGAGGAGGTGGTGATGGCGAACTCAGTAGAGGGGTTCAAGAGAGGCCTGGATGTCTTCCTGGAGCAGAACAATATTGTATCATACAATTATTAGGTTCTGTAGAAGGACGTAGATCTGGGTATTTATTATGATGGAATATAGGCTGAACTGGATGGACAAATGTCTTTTTTCGGCCTTACTAACTATGTTACTATGTTACTATGTATGTTACTTGTTAGTAGGCCTTTAGTGGGTTCAGCTTATACGTCCTTAAAGGAAGAGTTAGCTTGATGTTCAAAAATTTTGCACTTAACTTTCTGTACCCAGCCGGGTATTCTACTATTTATAGTCTAAAGGTTATTTAAAAATATTTAAAACTGTTATCTTTGTTTGTAACATTCAAGTGTCCTCACCTCCCATAAAGGGAAGCACCTTTTCTATTTATTGTTCTTAGCATTTAAAAATTTTGTATGTCTTTCACTGCATTATATTGTTGTTCTTCTCACCAGTCCAGGAGTACTGGATTTAACCGGGGGGGGGGAGTGCAGCGCCCCAGAGACCTGGTCGTTGCAGTATGGCCCCAAGGCGAGTAGCGGTACGTCCGATGGCACTAAAGAGTTTTCCTGACCAGGTATCACCAGAACACATTACACTTCACACTCCGGCCACTAGGGGGAGAAAAAGGCTTCATTTATTGGGCCACTCCTCACACTGGTAAAACTAGGGGCTGGGGAGGAAGTTAGTCAGAAGCTGACTGGGTTGGAACCAGGCTACATCCCGTGGCAGGGGGTGATGCGGGGAAAAGACACAGGGGGTCCCTGTCAGGCGTGGGAACCTGGCAGGTGCCTAGCGACAGAACAGAGCGTTACGGAACCGCGCCTGCACACCTTGCGGCGGTATCCTAAGGAAGAGACAAGAGGGGAAGAATATTGTGGAACAGTGTAAACGAGATCAGCACAAAGGAGAGCCAGTAAGAGTCGTGCCGAGAGAGGAAGGCAACATCTTACTGAGGCGCGTAGTCGGTGGCCGGATCACCGTAGGAGTAACTGACTTCACGCATTACTTCAAATTCGGCTGGACAGTCAATTATAGGTTGGCTGTCTACCTTCTACACCTACAAAGACATAGGGGGCAACATTGGGAGAGGGGCGTCTCTAGGGTCCCGGAAGACCTCCAAGCCTTCCCATCAAACGGGTGGCGTCCTAGCCGTAACATATCTGGGGGACGTTAGAAACTAGCAACATCTGGAACCAAAGAGAGAGAGAGAGAGAAAGCTGTAGAGAACGAACGAAAGAGAACCACAGTTGTGAGAACTATTCCGAATGCTCAGAAGGGTAGGACTACAACACACAGGCGCTATTGGTAGGCAACGATTTCCATCTGTGAGGGAAACTCTGGATGTGCCCATCGGACGGCCGGTCTCTGATAGCCCGGTTGAACGTGCTATGGACTGAGTGTACTGAAGCCTTCAGTAAAAGGTAAAGAGACTGCAACCCTGTGTCCTCGTTATTGCATGCACCTCACACCATCACCATCCACCCTACTGGGAAGCCCTGGGGACATACTTCCATCTTCATTGGACGCCCCTTAGCAGGGTCGCGGACCGTGTCTAGCCACCGTGACAGCCTCAGAACCGAACCAGAGAGGCCCGGTACCGAAACGTCATGGCCCTGTGTCTGGGGGCGCTCCATGTGCATAGTCGCCTGAGGATCACCCGCGGAAACTGATATTCGGTGCGTCTTTCCACACTGCATCATGTCAATTTCTCTTGTGGAGACGCTAGTTTCCGCAACTGAAATTTCACCAATAGAATGTGTTAAATCTAATAAATCCACATGGTTCAGTGATCACATGTGGATTTACCTGTATTCAATATAAGGTAGCGCATTAGACACTGCAAACTTACGCTGCGTCCAAAATGCTGGTAGTGCTGGATCGTGGGCACATACCCTAAGGAATATTACAAACTCTTGTCATTCTAATACTAAGCTTCCTTTTGTCACTATTCTTGCTACCAATTGCTAGCTTGGAAGATTTCATTGAAAGAGCCTGTTAAAAGGTCATCTATACCACATACAGACTCTAGCTGATAGGACTTCTATCTTACTTTTTAAAGAGTGTTTAATAATTAACTAATTTGGGGGGTCCCATGATAATGAAACCCCGATGATTAGCTGAATTTAATTGGGAAAACCATAAGTGATTGCAGAAACCCCTCACTGCAGCTTCCCTAATGATTAAAGGGGGAATTGTAAATGTATTTTAAGTCCAAAACACATCAGCATATAAATCTTCATACTGTAATGTCATATGCTGCACATGTATTTCATATTCATTGCATCACCTGATTCCATGTCTGTTTTAATCTGCTCTTCCAGATCCTCAGGAGACACATAGTACTCATAATCTTCTCCTGTTGCTGATTTTGGTTTGCATTTTCCAAAGCAACAGTTGCAGCAACAGCAAAGACAGCAGCAAAAGTAGCATCCGGTCAGAAGTCCACAAAAGGCAAACAAACTCTAGAAACAAAGACAGATACAATATCCGATCAGAGGTAATTGGACTGTGCATTAGAGACACATGCCGAAGGCTGCAAGACATTGCCTGCCTGCAGCTGCTTGTTGGAGTTATAGCCATCTTGTCACAGTAAAATTAGAAGGTTTTACAGTATGAAGGTATAATATGACCATGTACTTGAAGACTTAAAGGGTATATCTAGGACTTTATGAAAACAAAAATTTGCCTAGGCACTAACAGGCAGTTAGCTGCTACCTACCTGCCTGTTATGCATGGAGGCTTTCTTCCCCAACACAGTGGTCACAGACCGCTCTTGTCAGCGATTCAGCTGACGCTATGTGGTGTGACTTCAGATATCATTCTGATTCACAGCCAACTCCCCAAGTTAGTCAGTAGGAATCTGGCTGTCAATCAGAATAAAGTCGAAGTCCCACCCTGTCAACGGAGCAGAAAAGAAACCTCCGCTCTGTAGACGTGATGTCAGCAGAGGCAGCTGATTCCCAGCAAGAGCAGTTTTTGACTGCTCTGTGCCGGGGAAGAACGGCGCTATGCACAACAGGCAGGTAGGTAGCTACTACCTGCCTGTTAGTCACATTTTTGGTTTTTCATAAAGTCCTTGATATACCTTTTAAATACAGAAGAATAGAGAAATTGTTAAACTAAAAATTAGGTTTCATCTTTAAAGTGTAAAAATAAACAAATAAAAACAAAATGAGCAAATACTTTGAAGTAAGTTAATAAATAGCAATGATACAAGTAAATAACATAGGCTACTTAGTTAACACTATTTTAATCAAAAGAGTGTAAAATCCATCCCACCATGACAGGTAACTTTTTAGAAGAAGCACTCATGTGTGTTCATGAAGATAAACACAATTTTTGCTCATTATCTTGTGTTTTTCATCAGTTTCCCCCTCTGCAGTCTCTACTGTGCTCTCTGTGCTGGAAGGTGAAGATGAGCTGCTTTGATGTTTTTCATACACAGTACATAGGAAGATGGATTCTTGCTCTTTTTTATATGTAGCACCAGGGCTGTGGAGTCAGTAAACCAAACTTCTGACTTCAACTCCAACTGCAACTCCTCAATTCCCATGACAACTCCGATTCCACGATTCTGACTCCCTCATACATAGCTCATGTTTAAGTTTAAGTGATAAATTTACTGTAGTAAAATGGTAACATCAGGCTTTTAATCTTTATTATGATACAATAATCAAGCCATTTAGATAGAACATAAAATACATTTATTGAAATACAACTTTAGAACAATTTTTTTTTTTGCATATTTACAATTTATTATTCACTCTGCAGTAAGTGGAAAAGAACAGTTTTCAACAAAAACATACTGAATAGCATTTGTGCAGTCTATGAATTTGTTCTGAGAAATAGTATCGCCTCCATCAAATCCTCCTTTATAGATGACCTCAAATCTGGCCTAATTAATTTAAGGCTAGAGAACAACTTCTCTACACTAATTTGGGCTGGTGGCAAACCAGTAACCACATGGGCAACATCTCTAACAATTTCAGGGTATAAAGGAATTGCCTTGTGCACAGTCAGTTTTAATGAACGATTGAACTCTTATACTTCTTTGAGAGCAAGTGAAATTTTTTTCTGAAATATGGTCAATCTGTTTTCTATGGGAGTGGAATCTTTTTCCCGTAGCAACACTTTGACTGCTCCGTGTCGTCCAAATACTTGTTGAAATCAAACTCCTCATCTGATGAGGATGAAGGAACGGCAGCAGCACTGGCAGGACCCAAGTCGTCTTGCTCTTGTCCATCCTGCAGCCCACTCATCCTGACTGCTACCTCAATCAAAGCTTCTTTTCCTTAGTAAGCTGTTGATCATCCAGCAATATATGATGACTCGAGTCCACATAAACAGCTGCCAGAAGAATTTTATTTTCTAATAGCAGTGTCTCCCTCCGTTTCATTGAAGCAGCAATGCCATCTGCGATTAAACCTCCTCTTTGGTACAGGTAAAACAACAAGTTCTTCCACTCCTTTATAAAAATGCAATGATTAAAGCAATTCCTTCAATTCAGCCACCTGTGTCCATTGACTTTCATGTAGTGTTACCTGAGGGTTGGCCATATCTACAAGGAAGGGTTTCAGCTCAAGCAATCGCTTAATCATTAAGTAGGTGCTGCCCCACCGAGTGGCTTGATCCACAATTGCCACTTTTCCAGCACATCTTTTCAAGATGGAATCAATTTTAGGTGTTCTGTAGCAATAGCCAATTTCCTCACTTTGCTAATCAGAGTTCCAGCATGTCCCTCTTGCAGACGATCTCTTATTGCCAGGTGCAGCATGTGCACAACACAGCACATGTGATGAATAGGAAATATGTGTGAAGCAGCTTCAACAAGATCATCTAACTTTAAAGAATCATTTTGCTGTTCTTCTGTAGTAATATTTGTTTGTGCCTCCATTATGGGAACAGGACTGTGGCCTTCCATTTCCAACATACTGAATGTGAAATGTTCTTCTGGCTGCTGTTCACATTCATTATTCTGATTCATCAGTTTAATTGTACTTCTCATGTTTGAATCATTATCAGTTACAATAGCAAGAACCTGTTATTTTTTGAGTTCATAATCTTGCAGAACTTTTTCCACTAAGGTCTGGAGAAACTGGCTGCTGTGATTAGCTTTAGTATCTTTTACTGCCAGTGTCTTAGTAACAATTTTTTTGTTGTCACAAACATATAGAACGTTGATATCAAAATAGTTCACTCTGTAACATGTGCAGGCACCCATTTTAAGAAATACAAAGTGTCTCTTCAAAGTCTTTGTAAGATCTTCCTTTTGGTGATTCTTCAATCACTAATTTTCTAATACTCTTTCCAGAGAAACACCAAGTTTGCGAGACATTTCTCCATTAAGAGCTGTAAAAGCTGGTCATGCAAATAATGATAATGGCACACAGTCCTTCACAACAAGTTTGATGAGCTGTCTTTTAAACACATCTGCTGTCATTGTTACAGTAACTTTGTCACTTACAAAATATCTTGTAACTGATGTTTGAGACATTCTTTCCTTCCCCTTTGCCTGGCGGGAAGTGCTGGTCTCTGGTTTCTTGCTATTGCTGTGATCTTTTTCAGTCACAGCTTTGTAAACTTCTGGGTAACAGTGTTGTAAATGTCTTTTTAGATTGGAAGCTCTTGAAGGAGCATTTTTACCACTGCCTGAGTATGCACTGATTTTGGCATCAAAGCATTTGTTTTCATCTGGGTCACTTATACATTGACACACAAAATGTTTATTCTCTTGAGTCACTGTGAAATGCTCAAATACAGCTGACTTCATAAGATGCTTCTTAGACATTTTGTAATTATGTAAATTTGCTCTCAAAATAATTTTGTCCTGTGAAAAAAATAAAGTATATTGTAATTCTTGCAAAAATAGGAAATCATGCACTGTATAATTTGGGATAGAAATGAAACAACCTTTGCATAAATTAATAGCACAGATGATAAGTATAAAGTTTGTAAAATGTGTTGTTAAATAGCTTTACTCTGGACTTTCAATGTCAAGGCTTGTCACAGCAGAGTGCAGCTCACTAAATGCTTCACATCATATTTCTTCACAGTCTATGAATAGGGGAGGAGGGAGGGAGCATGTTTGTGCTGAATCACATTCCAGAACACACACACACACAAATATATATGTCCTTATCGATCCTGTTAGTGTATTTCTGAATTTGAGATGTTAGAAAACATTTTTCTCCTTATACTCTGTATAATGTATATACCGTATTTTTCTGACCATAAGACGTACTTTTTTTCCTCCAAATTTGGGAGGAAAGTGTGGGTGCGTCTTATGGTACGGATGTAGCTTGTGGGGAGGGGGGCAGCAGTGAGTGGGATCACACTGTTATCCCACTTCAGGATGTCCCCGCTGCCTGGAATCAGTGCTGGGGAAACCACATGGTCCCGATGATTAAGTGCAGTGAATATTCATTAGCTACTCCCCGCCCACCTATCAGCTGAGCAGTGAGCAGGGAGCAGCAAATGAATAGTGCACTGAAGCAGGGACACACATGGCTTCCCCAGCGCTGATTCCTGCAGCAGCTGGGGAAATCTGTGTGTCCAGGGGAGGAGGCAGCAGCAGCAGCAGGGTCCGGGGAAGGAGATCGCTGTACCTTCCTGGGCTGGAGCTGAGTGCTGTGCAGTGCGCACAAGGAGGACCTGTGATGATGTCAGAAGCGGGTGGGCTGGAGCATCACATGGCAGCACAGAGCCCTCCCTCTTCTTGACATCATCACAGGTCCTTCAGACTCCAACACTAGAATCTGCAGCTTCCATTACCTGTGCTGTGGAAAGGCAACAAGAGGCAGGGCTCTGTGTGCAGTCATGGGATGCTTTTACCTCACCACAGTGTGTCTGGCTGCCACAAGAGGTTAGTCTTTCCAAAACACAATAAAGCACTCTGCCACTTCTTTAGTGAACTATAACTCCCAGCATGTCATAGGATCTGCAGGACATGCTGGGAGTTATAGTTCTCCCATGGGATTTTAAAGCAGCACTCCAGTGTTATTTTGCAGTGCTGGAGTGGTGCTTTAAATATAAGCCCTGTGCCCCCATTCTTATACTCGCACCCCAGCATCTTCATATAGTACTTCACAGACACCACACTGGTCCCGCAGCTTTCAATATAATAACATACTATTATATATAATAACACCACATATAATAGTATGTTATTAAATATTTTACCACTTTTTTTGCTTCAAATATTTTTTTCCCTATTTTCCACCGCTAAAACCTGGGTGCGCCTTATAGTCCGGTGCGTCTTATAGTCCGAAAAATACGGTAAGTCATCAGAGTAGCTAATTTCTCTAAACATGAGCTAAACATGAGGAAAAACAAACTAAAACATCAAGCATATAGAGACAACATAAGCTTGATAATTGATTTATGCACAGTTTATTGAAAGTTTAGATATGCTTTAGGAAGTACTTACCCGCTTTAATCCTGCTTTCCTGTTCACTCCAGAAATTTTGAGATGAATGTAGGCTTTCATTCCCTGTGTGTTTATTTTTTCCCCTTATCTGTAGAGGAGGAGCTTCACTACTTATCATGAACATAAACTGCAGCACAGATTCATCTCAGCTAAAAGTCTAGACCTTAGATCAGGAATAGGACAGACATTTATAAGACATTTCATAACTTTCCCAAATTCTTATGAAAAAAATATTCCCCACAAACTGCATTGAACTACTGTACCCAATTTATTATATATTTTAGGAGTCACTCCGACTCCAATTCCGACTCAATCAAAATGGGCTCTGAGTCCACGACTCTGACTGACTCCACAGCCCTGTGTAGCACACAGAAGCAGCAGCATGGAAGACATAAAGAAGTACTGAGCTGTGTGGCAGTGAATCCAGTACTGGATTAAAACACATATGAGGAAAGATGTAGCTCAATATGCTTGTGTCTATCTTTCACTGTGTTACATTCTCCTGACTTCTCTTCAACCATCTCTTTCCATAGAGTATAATAGGAGGTGTAATCTGACACCTCACTGTGTTGGCTGTCTGCCTTGCAGGTGAGTTTAGGAGGAAGGGGGGAGGCGAAGTAGTGGCACATAATTTGGGTAAGATTAGATATACAGCTCTAGCAAAGATTACCTTGAGTAACATAACAGAATTGGGCTGTCAAGGATCAAAATAAAGTCTAATTCAACACCTGACAGCTAGGGTTGAGCGACTTTTACTTTTTTAGGGTCGAGTCGGGTTTTGCGAGACCCGACTATCTCAAAAGTCGAGTCGAGTGAAATCGGCCAATTATCGCGTAAAGTCGGGGGTCGGGATCGACCAAAACACGAAACCCAATGCAAGTCAATGGGGGAGCATAGTCGGCAGTGAGTGGAGGCCAGGAAAACACCTACAGTGCCCATTTTAATGGCAAAAACATCCATTCTTGGTACTGAAGCTTGTCAATCTTAATTTACCTTATAATAATAGTTAGGCATTGGAAATTGGGGGTCATTTAGCTAAAGTTGTGGGGGGTATGGTGGTTCAAGTATTTAGTGGGCCCAGGAAACGTGGACCACGTCACGGCAGTGGAGCAGGGAGAGGTAAGTATTTCAACTTTGCAAGTGCTGTGATCCTGAGCAAGCAGGGGGGGCCCACTCATTCGCATTGGCACTGGCACAGGGCCCCACAAAGTGCGGCGGTGTGTTTGCACGGCGGGGGCTCCTCCCACCGGCAGCGACACTTTTGCGTACTATGAGGGGCCCTGTGCCAGTGACATTGCCAACGAGTATCCCCCCCACCTGATGAAGGAACCTGCACTTTCATCTGCACCTTCCTCTTTGTCCCCGTGTAAGGTGGTATAGTATGCGGGAAGGGGAACCTCATTTTCAGCAGGGTCAGAATCTGGCTGTGTAGCGTGCAAGGGGAATGTAGCGGTCTGGGTCAATGTACCAGCAGACTCATCTAGCACTGGCTAGGCAATGGGCAGGATGAGGAGGAAACACAGATATAGGCCCAAATAATAAAGTGGGCTAAATGCATTTCAAAATTGGTAACAGGACTAACCAGGCGGCATTGCTTTGTTCAGTGGAGGGCAACTGTAATGAGAGGCTGACACAGTGAGTAGGCCCAAATCAGTAAGTAGTCTAAATGCAGTTCAAAATTGGTAACAGTAGTAAACAGGCGGCACTGCTTTGTTCAGTGGAGGAGAACAGCAAGGAGCGGCAGACACCGTTAGTAGGCCCCAACCCAACTAGTAGGCCAAATGCAGTGTAATATTAACAACTACTTAACGAGAGCCTGAAAATGGAAATTCAGGACAGGAAAACAGGAGAACAGCAAGGAGCGGCAGACACCGTTAGTAGGCCCCAACCAAACTAGTAGCCCCACTGCAGTTGTTCCATTTTACAACTATTTAACAAGAGCCTGAAGATAGAAGCTCAAGAAAGGCAACCAGGAGAACACCTTGGAGCGGCAGACACTGTTAGTAGGCTCCAACCAAGCTAGTAGCCCCACTGCAGTTTTAAAATTCCGATAGGCTGAAAACCTGATAATTGCAGGTCCTTTTTTTTAAGAGGACAGCTGTATTGAGTGGCGCAGCCAGACACTGCTAGTAGGCCTTACACCACAAAGTTGGCTCGATGCAGGTTTAAAAAAGGTTACATGGGTACACGGTCAGCATTGGTGTGGTCAGTGGAGGACAATTGGAAGGAGGGACCGCAGACAGACTTAGCAGGCCTAAAATAACAAAAGGAGGCTCAATGCAGTTTCAATTATCTTGCAGGGGTACACAGGCAGCATTGGTGTGGTCAGTGGAGGAGTATTGGAAGGAGGGACCACAGACAGACTTAGTAGGCCTAAAATAAAAAAGGTGGCTCTATGCACTTTTAAATAACATCCAGGGGTACACAGGCAGCATTGGTGTGGTCAGTGGAGGACTATTGGAAGGAGGGACCGCAGACAGACTTTGTAGGCCTAAAATAAAAAAAGGTGGCTCTATGCACTTTTAAATAGGATCCAGGGGTACACAGGCAGCGTTGCTGTGGTCAGTGGAGGACTATTGGAAGGAGGGACCGCAGACAGACTTATTTGGCCTAAAATAAAAAAAGGTGGCTCTATGCACTTTTAAATAGCATCCAGGGGTACACAGGCAGCATTGGTGTAGTCAGTGGAGGACTATTGGAAGGAGGGACCGCAGACAGACTTAGTAGACCTAAAATAAAAAAGGTGGCTCTATGCACTTTTATATAGGATCCAGGGGTACACAGGCAGCATTGGTGTAACGCTCGTGCCGAGACTGGTTGGCGCGGGCGCCTGGGGGTGTGGCCCCACTGGACCACAGACCGATCTTCCCTGGAAGAGGCGTAATTAAGTAGCTTCCTAGGTGTTTGCTGGAGCCTCTCATGGTGAGGTCAGACTTGTGAATAGGAAGCTACCAGGTACCACTCCAGGGTGGAGTCGGACTGTGGATGCTGATCCCACCGGGGACAAGACACGGGCAGGCAGGCACGGCTGTGACACTGGCTGACAGACGGGTATGGCAGAGACCCTGACGGGCGGACTGGCTTGACGGAGATACAGGCAGGCAGACGGGCGCGGCTGGCACAGCTGGCACTGGCAGACAGGACTGATACTCTGGTAGGAACTGGTATTCAGATGGATGTATGGAAACAGGTAAGAACCAGTTCAGACTGGAGAATATAAAGAAATAGGTAGAGACCAGTATGGAAGTTGTAGAGTGAAGATAGAGCAAGAGTGGAAGCAAAGTTGAATTACAGGAGGCGGAGTAAGAGTAGGAGGTGGAGCTAAGAGAAGAGAAGGAGAAGGCAGAGCTATGAGCAGAGAAGGAGAAGGCAGAGCCAAGGACGGAGCCAAGAGCGGAGACGCTGGAGGTGGAGCCAAGAGCGGATACGCTGGAGGCGGAGATGCTGGAGGCAGAGCTAAGAGCGGAGATGCTGAAGGCGGAGATGCTGGAGGCGGAGCCAAGAGCGGAGATGCTGAAGGCGGAGACGCTGGAGGCGGAGCCAAGAGCGGAGACGCTGGAGGCGGAGCCAAGAGCAGAGACTCTGGAGGTGGAGCCAATAGCGGAGACGCTGGACGCGGAGCCAAGAGCGGAGATGCTGGAGGCGGAGCCAAGAGCGGAGTCGCTAGAGGAGGAACCAAGAGCCAGAACCGCAGGAGATAATGCCAAGAGCAAAAGACAGAACCGCAAGGAGCGGAGCCAGGTAGAACCGCAAGGAGCGGAGCCGCAGAGCAAGAGCAGAGCCGCAGAGCAAAGCCACAGAGTGCAGAGCAAGGTCAGAGTGCAAAGCTGAGAGCAAAGTCGCAGAGTGTAAAGCAAGGTCAGAGTGCAGAGCAAAGTTACAGAGAGCAGAGCTGAGAGAAAAGCTGAGAGACACAGAACCACAGGTTGTGGTAGAACTGAGCAGAACCACAGACAGAGCATTAAGATAAGACGGAGGTACACACAGCAGAGTGGGAAATGACAAATGAGAAACAGGAACAGACTTAGACCAGAATTCAGACAGGAACGGACACGGATACACAAACAGAACACAGATGAAGGCCTGCAGTATTGCTGCCCTCTGAGACAGGAAACAGACATGACCTGGCAGCTCAGTAGCAAGTGCTAACTGAGGGGGAATAGTTTGCTCAGGCATCCTCCAATGGGTGAGGATGCCTTAAATATCAGAGACCTCAAGGCTATTGGCCAGAAGCACCTTAGGGAGGTGCACACAGTCTCAATAAGAATCTGGAGTGGCTGGTGCCGCCCCCTATGCACACAGCCAGGAAGTGTACAAAGAGCAAGCCACCATGAAGCACATGGCATGGAGCCGGCAGCAGACAGATCTCACAGCATGGCACTGGGTGAGTGAGTTAATGTAACAGGCAGGTGGGGAATGGAAGGCGATGCAGTGATGCCGGCAGGGTTGTTACAATTGGTGTGGTCAGTGGAGGACTATTGGAAGGAGGGACCGCAGACAGACTTTGTAGGCCTAAAATAAAAAAAGTAGGCTCTATGCACTTTTAACTAGGTTCCAGGGGTACACAGGCAGCATTGGTGTGGTCAGCGGAGGACTATTGGAAGGAGGGACCGCAGACAGACTTAGTAGGCCTAAAATAAAAAAAGGTGGCTCAATGCAGTTTCAATTATCTTGCAGGTGTACACAGGCAGCATTGGTGTGGTCAGCGGAGGACTATTGGAAGGAGTGTCTGACACAGTTAGTACTCCAAAAGAATACATAGATGTTAATGTCTCGCAAAAAAACCAAACCCCCCCAAAAAGGGTGGCATACTTAGGTATAGGGGTGGGCTCCTCTGCTGACTTTGTCTTTGACTTTGACATAGTTATTTGGCGCAAAGTATTTACTGGTGTAAATGTAGGACAGGGCCACTGAATATTTTAAGTAGCATCATACATGTCAACAAATTGGTATTGTCAGTGCCAAGCATTGAAGGATTTCACCGCATAGACTAAACAGCGGTGGAGCAGTGACA
This sequence comes from Ranitomeya imitator, assembly GCF_032444005.1. NCBI lineage: Eukaryota > Metazoa > Chordata > Amphibia > Anura > Dendrobatidae > Ranitomeya > Ranitomeya imitator. The sequence goes on along the minus strand of NC_091287.1, from coordinate 447,152,907 downwards.
GATAATTTTGCAAGTGGTAGAGCACAGTTTGAGCAGGGGGGTGGGGGGCACTCTCTCGTGCCCGGCGGTACTGGCCAAAGGCCCCTCATGTTACAACGGTGTGTCTGATGTTGGGTGCGCGCCACCACCGCCAGAGACACTTCATTGTACTATGAGGGACCTGGTGCCAGTGCCGTCGACCTAAAGTGGGCACACCCACCTTTCAGACAAAAAGGCACTCTCACGGGTGCTTTCGCCAAGTGGCGAGATCACGGCCCCGTGGGGGGAGTCAGCCCATTTAGGGAGGTGTAAACGTGTCGTATGCTGGACATACAGCAGCTGCAAATGGCGAAATTGGAACACTCAGTAAGACCAGTCCAAAAGCAAGAACATTTTAAAGGAAAGCTAGGTGTAAGCCGGGAAAGGTGGGGCAAAATAATTAGAAATCCATGAGTGGTTCATTTTAATGAAGGTTAGATCATCAACATTTTGGGTAGCCAGATGAGTCCTTTTTTCGGTCAGTATTGAACCAGCAGCACTGAATACTTTTTCTGATAGCACACTAGCTGCTGGGCAAGCGAGCTCCTGCAATGCATATTCGGACAATTCAGGCCAGGTGTCTATTTTGGATGCCCAGTAATCAAATGGGAATGACAGGTGAGGGAGAACATCGATAGGGGAGGAAAAATAGTTAGTAACCATACTGGACAAATGTTGTCTCCTGTCACTTTGAATTGATGCTGCAGTACCTGTCCTGTCTGCGGTCATTGCGAAATCACTCCACAACCTGGTCAGAAAACCCCTCTGTCTAACGCCACTTCTGATTTGTGCACCTCTAACACCTCTGCCCTGTTGCCCCCTGCAGCTCGTGTGAGAACCATCACCGGAGCTGTGTGCTGGGAATGCCTGAATCAAACGGTCAACAAGATTTGTTTGTATGATTGCCAATATTTATTCAAGGTTCTCATGTGGCATGATGTTTTGCAGTTTCCCCTTATAGCGTGGATCTAGGAGGCAGGCCAACCAGTAATCATCATCGGTCATCATTTTTATAATGCGGGGGTCCCTTTTTAGGATACACAAGGCATAATCCGCCATGTGGGCCAATGTTGTCAATTCACTGCTTGTGCTGGGTTGCGGAGCACTTTCGGGCAAATCAATGTCACTTGCCTCCCTCAAAAACCCTGAACCAGGCCTTGCAACACCACCAGTTTCTATTGCCCCCTGTGAAGCTTCCTCATCCAAAAAAAACTCATCTCCATCATCCTCCTCCTCTTCGCCCACCACCTCGTCCAGTAGACTTCCCTGACCAGACAATGGCTGACTGTCATCATGGCTTCCCTCGTCCTCGTCTGCAGACGCCTGCTCCTTTATGTGCGTCAAACTTTGCATCAGCAGACGCATTAGGGGGATGATCATGCTTATTATGGCGCTGTCTGCACTAACCAGCCGTGTGCATTCCTCAAAACACTGAAGGACTTGACAGAGGTCTTGTAGCTTCGACCACTGCACACCTGACAACTCTATGACTGCCGTCCAACTGCCTGCCTCTGTATGTGTATCCTTCCACAAATACATAACAGCACGCCTCTGTTCGCACAGTCTCTGAAGCATGTGCAGTGTGGAGTTCCACCTTGTTGCAACGTCGATGATTAAGCGATGCTGGGGAAGGTTCAAAGATCGCTGATGGTTCTGCATACGGATGGAGTGTACGGGCGAACGGCGGATGTGCGAGCAAAGTCTGCGCACCTTCAGGAGCAGGTCGGGTAACCCCGGATAACTTTTCAGGAAGCACTGCACCACCAGGTTTAAGGTGTGAGCCAGGCAAGGAGTGTGTTTCAGTTGTGAAAGGGCTATGGCAGCCATAAAATTCTTTCCGTTATCACTCACTACCTTGCCTGCCTCAAGATGTACAATGCCCAGCCATGACTGAGTTTCTTGCTGCAAGAACTCGGACAGAACTTCCGCGGTGTGTCTGTTGTTACCCAAACACTTCATTGCCAATACAGCCTGCTGACGCTTGCCACTAGCTGTTCCATAATGGGACACCTCGTGTGCAACAGTGGCAGCTGCGGATGGAGTGGTCGTGCGACTGCGGTCTGTGGATGAGCTGTCGCTTCTGCTGGAGGACGAGGAGGAGGGGGGCCAACGCCTACAGCCAACTGTTTTCTAGACCGTGGGCTAGGCAGAACTGTCCCAATATTGCTGTCCCCTGTGGACCCTGCATCCACCACATTAACCCAGTGTGCAGTGATGGACACGTAACGCCCCTGGCCATGCCTACTGGTCCATGCATCTGTTGTCAGGTGCACCTTTTTTTCTACTCACAGATTGCCTGAGTGAATGGACAATGCGGTCTTTTACATGCTGGTGGAGGGCTGGGATGGCTTTTCTCGAAAAGAAGTGTCGACTGGGTAGCTCGTAGCGTGGTACAGCATAGTCCATCAGGGCTCTGAAAGCTTCGCTTTCAACTAACCGGTAGGGCATCATCTCTAACGAGATTAGTCTAGCAATGTGGGCGTTCAAACCCTGTGTACGAGAGGATGAGTACTTCCTTTTCCTAACGAGAGTCTCTTGTAGGGTGAGCTGGACTGGAGACCTGCATATGGTGGTACTAGTGGGGGTGCCGGTGGACATGGCACACTGAGAGAGGGTTGGTGATGGTATTCTTGCTGTTGGCCTACATACAGTGTTTCCTACCAAGAACCTGATGATTCCCTGACTGCTTTGGCCTTGCAAAAAAAACCTCCACATTTGCTGCAGGTGGTGTGGTAAACGTTGGGCTTACAGTGAGGGAAGGGATGTAGCGTTGCTGACTAGCTTCATTGTGAGAGGGTGCTACAACGTTAAGGGACGTTTGGTAGTTAGTCCAGGCTTGCAAGTGCATGGTGTTTAAATGTCTACGCATGCAACTTGTATTTAGACTTTTAACATTCTGACCTCTGCTGAAGGTCCTTGAGCATTTCTTACAGATGACTTTGCACTGATCATTTGGATCTTGGTTAAAAAAATGCCAGACTGCACTCTTCCTACTATTGGATACCTTTTCAGGCATTGCACACTGAGCTACTTTAACCGGATGGCCATGCTGTCCTACAACTGGTTTTGGTTTAGCCACACATTTTTGGCCAGATACGGGCCTGCCAGATGGAACCTGTTGCGATGTTGATGCCTGCTGTGGCTCCTCCTCCTCCGCTTCGGAGCTACTGCTGGCTGCACCCTGTTCCCCCAATGACTGCCAATCGGGGTCAACAACTGGGTCATCTATGACCTCCTCTTCTATGTCCTGTGCACCTTTCTCTGTGTCACCGTGTAAGCCGGTGCTATAGTGTTTGTGACGGGGCTCCATAGTCTCATCTGGGTCAGATTCTGGATCAGTACACTGCGAGGGCAATGTTGTGATCTGAGTCAAAGGAACAGCATAAGAATCTGGCTGTGGCTGTGCATCTGTGCACTCCATGTCCGATTCATCTTGTAATGGGCATGACCTGTTAACAATTTCTCTTTCTAACCCAGGAATGGTATGTGTAAATTCTCCATGGAGTAACCCGTTGTGTCGCCTGACGCATCTTTCTCTGTTGTTCTGGGTGAAGAACGCAAGGAAGCGACTTGTCCCTGACCGGGAACATCCACTGACGACACGCTGCTTTTACATTTCGCAGTTTCCAAAGAGGAGGCAAAAGAGCTATAGGCAGAGGCAGCAAGGAAAGCCAAAACTTTTTCCTGCTGCTCCGGCTTTAAAAGTGGTTTTCCTACTCCCAGAAAAGGGAGCGTTCGAGGCCTTGTGTTGCCAGACGATGACGGTGGCTGAACAACTCGAGTCTTAGGTGCTATATTGCTTTTTCCCACGACCACCTGATGCTCCAACACCACTACCATCATTACCAGCTGGCAATGACCGCCCACGGCCATGACCTCTTCCATCAGACTTCCTCATTCTTGGAAATATGTAACCAAACTTACAAACGTTATTTGGTATTGTAAAACCTGTTACAAGGTAAACACAAAATTGTTGTCAATTTAAATCTCCCTTTATAGGTGTGTGAGAGTGCAGGGAAAATCAGGCCCACTGTATTACAGTACACAGTTTCAGTGGCAGACAGTGGCTGACAGATATGCCACTAACAGGACTGACGCAGAGGCACAGATTTGCCTATATTAATCTCCCCTTCTTTTTTTGGGGGGATGGGAGACTAGTGAATCAATCTGGCCCACAGTTTTACAGTAGTGTTTTAGTGGCAGACAGTGGCTGACAGATATGCCACTAACAGGACTGACGCAGATGCACAGATTTTCCAATATTAATCTCCCCTTCTTTTTTTGGGGGACGGGAGTCTAGTGAATCAATCTGGCCCACAGTTTTAAAGTAGTGTTTCAGTGGCAGACAGTGTCTGACAGATATGCCACTAACAGGACTGACGCAGATGCACAGATTTGCCAATATTAATCTCCCCTTCTTTTTTTTTGGGGGGGGGAGACTAGTGAATCAATCTGGCCCACAGTTTTACAGTAGTGTTTCAGTGGCAGACAGTGGCTGACAGGATATGCCACTAACAGGACTGACGCAGATGCACAGATTTGCCAATAATAATCTCCCCTTCTTTTTTTGGGGGGGGGATGGGAGACTACACAGTTTCAGGGGCAGAAAGTGGCTTGAAGATATACCGTATATACTCGAGTATAAGCTGAGATTTTCAGTCCAAAATTTGGGGCTGAAAGTGCCCCTCTCGGCTTATACTCGAGTCACGGTGGGCAGCAGGGTCGGCGGGTGAGGGGGAGAGGGCGCTGAGGCATACTCACCTAGTCCCGGCGATCCTGATGCTCCCTCTGCCCGTCCCACGGTCTTCGGTGCTGCAGCTCTTCCCCTGTTCAGCGGTCACGTGGGACCGCTGATTAGAGAAATGAATATGCGGCTCCACCTCCCATAGGGGTGGAGCCGCATATTCATTTCTCTAATCAGCGGTGCCGGTGACCGCTGATAGAGGAAGAGGCTGAGGCACCGAAGACCGTGTGACAGGCAGAGGGAGCGGGACGCCGGGAGCAGGTAAGTATGTAATATTCACCTGTCCGCGTTCCACACGCCGGGCGCCGCTCTGTCTTCGCGTCCTCTTGCTCTGACTGTTCAGGTCAGAGGGCGCGATGACTAGTGTTGAGCATTCCGATACCGCAAGTATCGGGTATCGGCCGATATTTGCGGTATCGGAATTCCGATACTGAATTCCGATACTTCCCGCGTATCGGATACCGGAATCGGAAGTTCCCAGAATTCAAATTGAACGCAGCAGCCAATGAGGAATGAATGAAAGTGTGGGCACATCCTGTTTAGCATGGTGGGCATGTAAGTACTGGCAAGGCTTGGATTGGCTGCTGAAATGATGTCACTCTGCACTATAAAAAAGCGCTGCCGCCATTTTGCGCTCACTCTGCTGTGATTTCAGTTAGGGACAGGACGCTGTGTTCTAACTGAGGGCCAGTTGAGCTTGCTAATTGCTTTATTTTCCTTTCCAAAGGCTAATTTAGCAAAACGCTGTGTGTTCTTCACTGTTCACCTTGCTCTTGCCTTGCAGCGCTGTTTTAACAACGTTCTGCAAGGTCTCTGTGTGTGTGTGTGTGTGCAGTTCACTCTGTAGTCTGTGTGCAGCCATATACCCGGTTGTATTCAGCTCAGGGGGGGTTCACACTGCCTCACACAGTTGTTCTTTTTTGCTCTTAGTGCAGCCTGCTGCACATTTTTTCTCAAATTTCCTATTAGTGTTTTTCCACCAGTCTCCAGCTCTATTGTGGAAAAACACTACATAGGATAACCTAGAGGGGGGTTTTTGGGCCTTGCAGCGCCGTTTACGGCTGTCTGCACGGTCTCCGTGTGAGCCCAGCTCGCCCTGTAGTCTGTGTGCAGCCATAGCCGGTTGGATTCAGCTCAGGGTTCGTTACTGGCTCATACCTTGAGAAAAATTTTCCTATTTTTCAAATAGTGCAGCCTGTTTAAAATTTGAAAAAAAAAATTCCTATTAGTGTCTTTCCACTCGTATCCAGCTAAATAGTGGAAAAACACTATATAGGATAACCTAGAGGAGGGTTTTTTGGCCTTGCAGCGCCGTTTACGGCTGTCTGCACGGTCTCCGTGTGAGCCCAGCTCGCCCTGTAGTCTGTGTGCAGCCATAGCCGGTTGGATTCAGCTCAGGGTTCGTTACTGGCTCATACCTTGCGAAAAATTTTCCTTTTTTTTCAAATAGTGCAGCCTGTTTAAAATTTGAAAAAAAAAAATCCTATAAGTGTCTTTCCACTCGTATCCAGCTAAATAGTGGAAAAACACTATATAGGATAACCTAGAGGAGGGTTTTTTGGCCTTGCAGCGCCGTTTACGGCTGTCTGCACGGTCTCCGTGTGAGCCCAGCTCGCCCTGTAGTCTGTGTGCAGCCATAGCCGGTTGGATTCAGCTCAGGGTTCGTTACTGGCTCATACCTTGAGAAAAATTTTCCTTTTTTTGAAATAGTGCAGCCTGTTTAAAATTTGAAAAAAAAAAATTCCTATTAGTGTCTTTCCACCAGTCTCCAGCTCAATTGTGGAAAAACACTACATAGGATAACCTAGAGGGTTTTTTTGGGGCCTTGCAGCGCCGTTTACGGCTGTCTGCACGGTCTCTGTGTGAGCGCAGCTCGCCCTGTAGTCTGTGTGCAGCCATAGCCGGTTGGATTCAGCTCAGGGTGCGTTACTGCCTCATACCTTGAAAAACAATTTCCTTTTTTTCAAATAGTGCAGCCAGTTTAAAATTTGAAAAAAAAAATTCCTATTAGTGTCTTTCCACTTGTATCCAGCTAAATAGTGGAAAAACACTATATAGGATAACCTAGAGGAGGGTTTTTTGGCCTTGCAGCGCCGTTTACGGCTGTCTGCACAGTCTCCGTGTGATTTAAACTAGCTCTGTAGCCCGATCTGCACCAAAAAAAAGGTTAAGTTCACCAAACACAACTTAACACTTGTGTAGGCCACATTTGAAAAATAATAAAGTTTAGTCCACAATTTACAACATTAGTGTTTCTTACACCTGTTAGGAGGAGCATTACAGGAATAAGCACACTAAGGCCTTAGTACTTTTCTGCTTATCTTTATCTGTCAACCAAGATGAAGAGGGCAGGGAGTAAGGCACGTGGGCGTGGGCGCGGAGCAGGGAGAGGAGCAGGGAGAGGACGTGGTGATTCTGTGCCTGCTGCGGGCGCCGGTGACTCGTCGTCACTCAGTTTCAGCAGGGAACAGTCCTTCATGCGCAGCTTTGTCGGAGAGCGCCGTGCACCGCTGCTGCGTGAAGACCAAATTGAAGCCGTTGTCGGGTGGATGGCAGCTAACGCCTCGGCATCGACTTCAGTTAGTGCCACATCCTCTCAGGCACAGAGCACTGGAGAGCAGCCATCTGTCTCTTCACCACCTGCCAAATTGGCCAGGCAGTCAGAGAGCCCAGGACAGGAGCCGTCTCTACTTCTGTTCTCTGAATCTCTTGGCTTGGAAACAGGGGGCCAGCCAAGCAGCATTGGAGAAATGGAAGAAGAGGCAGTGTGCAGTGATGCCCATCACCTTTTTCTCTCTGACTCTGAAGAGGCAGGTGGGCCAGTGCCTCCGGTGAGCACAGCGCAGTACGCATCTGATGATGAAACTCAGGTGCCGCTTTCTCGTGCGTACTGTGCTGCTGAGACTACCCAGGAGGAGCAGTTGGTGGCAGAGGGTAGTGGAGATGATGAGGTCCTTGACCCATCGTGGCGTGAGGAACAGGAAGGTGGTGGGAGCAGCTCAGAGGAAGAGCTTCCTCTTACGGGCCAAAGAGGGAGAGGGAGGGGGAAGACTGCGGAGCCTGTAGCCTCCACTTTGGCACCTGTTAGGAGCCTGTCTCTTTCCAAAGCCAAAAAGGGCGCTCCCAAGACTTGCAGTGCCTGGTCCTTTTTTGACACAGTTGCAGATGACATTTGTTTTGTCAAATGCAAGCTGTGTCATCATAAAGTAAAAAGAGGGAAAAATGTCAGCAACCTCAATACCACAAATATGTGGAAACATGTGCGGACCAGGCACGCGGTGGAGTTACAGAAACACACTGAAGATGTAGGCCAACCAACAGCGGCAGCTACCACCTCTTCAGCTCGTGTTGCCTCTTCCTCCAGCTCACGCACAGCTGGTTTGGCTTCCTCCCAGAGACCTTGTGTAATTCCACCCACAGCACCACCTTCCCAGTCATCCTCACACTCCCAGTCTACTCTACAGCCATCGGTAGTACAGGCATGGGAGAAAAGGTGGGCATTCTCGGCCAACCACCCCCGAGCACAGGCTCTGAATGCAGGCATTGCCAAACTGTTGTCCCTGGAAATGCTCTCGTTCAGGCTGGTGGAGACTGACAGCTTCCGTGACTTGATGGCATTGGCAGTCCCACAGTACAAGGTGCCCAGCCGCTTTTACTTCAGCAGGCAGGCTGTCCCTGCCCTGCACAGGCATGTTGAGGCAAACATAAAACATGCGCTACTGAACGCCGTCAGTAGCAAGGTCCACCTCACCACCGATGCGTGGACCAGTCAGCATGGACAGGGGCGATATGTTTCCCTCACTGCCCATTGGGTTAATGTTGTTGAGCCAGGTACAGATCGTGCGAGTGGCGCAGGACGTGTCCTGCCCACTCCAAGGATTGCAGGAATCCAGTCTGTACGCATCGACTCCTCCTCTTACACCAGTTCCTCTGATTCCTCTCTGCAGGATCCGTCACAGTCCACCCCCACATGGACCCGTGAACGTTTACCTATGACCGACATGAGCACAGCCGTGGCCAAACGTCAGCAGGCCGTCTTGAAACTAGTTTCATTGGGGCATCGAAGCCACACAGCGCAGGAGCTCTGGAATGCCATAAAGCAGGAGAGCGATGTGTGGTTACTGCCAGCGAATCTCCAGCCAGGCATGGTAGTGTGTGACAATGGCCGAAATCTGGTGGCAGCTTTGGCCCTTGGCAACCTCACTCACATCCCATGTCTGGCACATGTGCTCAATTTGGTTGTGCAGAGTTTTCTGAGGGACTATCCGGATCTTGATGCCCTGCTGCACAAGGTCCGCCTAGAGTGTGCTCACTTGCGGCGTTCCAGCTTGGCCAGATCCCGCATTGCTGCTCTGCAGCGCCGATTCCGCCTTCCGCAACACCGCATCATATGTGACCTACCTACCCGGTGGAATTCCACGTTACATATGTTGGAGCGGTTGTGTGAGCAGCAGCAAGCAGTTATGGAGTACCAGCTGCATCAGGCGCAAAGAAGTCGCAGTCAGCGCCGATCAGACTTCACAACCACAGAGTGGGCCACTATGAAGGACGTCTGCCAGGTTTTGCATCCTTTTGATTATTCCACGCGGATGGCAAGTGCAGATGATGCACTAGTCAGCATGACTGTCCCCCTTATCTGCCTGCTTCAGCAAACTTTGCAAGGGTTAAGGGATGATGTGGTGGAAGAGGTGGAGGATGAGGAGTCACCTTTTCCATCAGCTTCTGGAGAGTCAGCGCCACGTGGTTCCTCACAAAGGGGTACGCAGGGGCCAATTTGTGAGGAGGATGAGGAGGAGTCAATGGAGGAGGAAGAGCTCCGTCCAGAGGAGGGAGCGACACAATTGTCCAGTGGTCAGTGTGTACAGCGAGGGTGGGGTGATGACGAGCGGGCAGAGATCATGTCTCAAGCAGGGGACAGGGTTTCTGGGCCAGTTGGCACTCTGCAGCACATGGTGGATTTCATGCTGCAGTGCCTGAGAAACGACCGCCGCATCGACCACATTCTCAACATGCCTGATTATTGGGTGTTCACCCTCCTCGATCCTCGCTACCGGGACAACGTCCAAAACCTCATCCCTGCGTTGACCCGGGAGCGTAAATTGCGGGAGTACCACGACACACTGGTGAATTCCATCATCTTCTCCTGTCCAACTGAGAGGAGTGCTGCTAGTGCTTTACAAAGCAGCTCAGTGCGTCGAGGCAGTGGGGGAGGCTCTGCCCAAAGAGGGAGCAGAAGCAGTGCCTCTGCCCAAGGCAAGCCCAGTATGGCACAACTCTGGCACACTTTTGTGTGCCCGCCCCAAATGTCTACACCATCACCGGCGGCTCCAGTCAGCAGGAGGCAACGGTTCCGTCAGATGGTGACAGACTACATGGCTTGCCCTCTTACTGTACTCCCAGACGGCTCTTCCCCGTTCAAGTTTTGGGTCTCTAAGCTGGATACATGGCCAGAGCTAAGCCAGTATGCATTGTAGGTGCTGGCTTGCCCTGCGGCTAGTGTCTTATCGGAACGTGTCTTTAGTGCCGCAGGTGGTGTACTAACAGACCGTCGCATGCGACTATCCTCCCATAACGTTGACCGGCTTACTTTCCTGAAAATGAACCAGGCCTGGATCTCGCAGGAATTTGCCACTCCTCTGCCTGATTAAGTAATTGGGTGTCATCCAGGTCTCCTGCTGTGTTCATCTTTCTACCACCTGAACTGCTATTCCTGGGCTCCAACACCGCCAGTTGCGGCTCAGAAGTGCAGGCTGCACAGTAAAAACATACGACCCAGTGTTATTGGGTTTCAGTAACGTCAGCTGATCCCCAGCTGTGTAGCCGGCAATGTGTCCTGCGACCGCCACGCAGGCACAACAACCTAAATGTAAGGGAACCTGTCCCCCCCCCCGTCGTTTGTTACTGAAAGAGCCATCTTGTGCAGCAGTAATGCTGCACAAGGAAAAGGTAGCTCTTTTTTTTTAGCTCTTTGCACACGCAGAACATAACACTTATAAAATGTGTTCACTGATACCGTTATACCGTCCCGGAGCTGGGACTTTTCTTCGTAATGTGACGCAGCACAGCCGTCATTCCTACCCCCTTGGTGCCATGCGCTGCCTCCTCAGCGTTGTTTTAAGCTGTCACGGAGCCTGCGCTGTTCTGTTATCCCTTGGGCATGCCCTATTTGCGCTGCCTGTCTTCTGACATAATTTGGTGTCAGGCTGGCTGCGCCTGTGCGGCCACGGTGCCCGAGATCCCGCCTCGCAGTGTCTTCTGATTGAGTCACACTGCGGGCCTGGGATCCATGGGCATGCGCAGTGCATATCTTCCCCTCGGGCTCTCGCTCATTTCCCTCCGCCTTCTTTAGACTGTGCGCCGTCAGCTGATCCCTAGCATGCCACGGCCGTGACACCGCACAGTCTGAAGAAGAGGGAAGGAGGGGAGTGAGAGTCGAGGTTATGCACTGTGCATGCCCATGGTTCCAAGGCCCGCAGTGGGATTACGTTAGATGAGACTGCGAGGTGGGATCTGGAGCAGCGTGGACGCACAGGCACTGACAGCCTGACACCAAATTATGTCAGAAGACAGGCAGCGCTAATTGGGCATGGCCAAGGGCTAACAGAACAGCGCAGGCTCCGTGACAGCTTAAAACAACGCTGAGGAGGCAGCGCACGGCATCAAGGGGATAGGAATGACAGCTGTGCTGTGTCCCATTACGAAGGAAATTCGCACCTCCGGAACGGTTTAACGGTATAAAGGGACACATTTTTAGTGTTTACTTCGGTGTTTGCAAGGAGCATAATTAAAAGAGCAACCTTTTCCTTTTGCATCCTTAGTGCTGCACAACATGGCTCTTTCAGCTACAAACGTCTTGGGGGGGGGGGGGGGTTAAAGGTTTCCTTTCAACTTGCTCCAATCAGGCTTCGGCCTACACTCTGTTCCTCTGCTCCTCCTGCTGTCCCTGGGCTCTAACACCGCCAGTTGGTGCCTGGAAGTGCTGTGTGCACAGTCAACAGTCGCTCCTCTGTTATTGGGGTTCAGTAACGTCAGCTGATCCCCAGCTGTGTGTGCGGCAATACCTCCAATCTGCTCCTCCTGCTGTCCCTGGGCTCTAACACCGCCAGTTGGTGCCTGGAAGTGCTGTGTGCACAGTCAACAGTCGCTCCTCTGTTATTGGGGTTCAGTAACGTCAGCTGATCCCCAGCTGTGTGTGCGGCAATACCTCCAATCTGCTCCTCCTGCTGTCCCTGGGCTCTAACACCGCCAGTTGGTGCCTGGAAGTGCTGTGTGCACAGTCAACAGTCGCTCCTCTGTTATTGGGGTTCAGTAACATCAGCTGATCCCCAGCTGTGTATCCGGCAACGTGTCATGCGACCGCCACGCTGGCACAACTAAAATGTAAGGGGACCTGTCCCCCCCCCATGGCGTTTGTTACTGAAAGAGCCACCATGTGCAGCACTAATACTGCACAAGGGAAAGGTCGCTCTTGAAATTATGCTCCTTGCAAACGCTGAACTACACACTCATGTAATGTGTCCCCTCACACCGTCCAACCGTCCCGGAGGTGGGACTTTCCTTTGTAATGTGACGCAGCACAGCCGTCATTGCTACCCCCTTGGCACCGTGCGCTGCCTCCTTAGCGTTGTTTGATTCCGTCATGGACCCTGCGCTGTTATGTTATCCCTTGGCCATGCACAGTTTGCGCTGCCCGTCCTCTGACATCATTTGTTGTCGTCCTGGCTGCGCCTGTGCGTCCACGCTGCCCGAAATCACACCTCGCAGTGTCGTCTAATGTGATCCCACAGTGGGCCTGGTATCCATGGCCATGCGCAGTGCATATACTAGCCTCTCACTCCCCTTCTTCACGCTTCTTCAGACTAGGCGGCGTCAGCTGATCCCTAATAGCATGCCACGGCCGTGACGCCGCACAGTCTGAAGAAGCAGGAAGGAGGTGAGTGAGAGGCGATGATATGCACTGCGCATGCCCATGGATCCCTGGCCCGCAGTGGGACTACATTAGATGACACTGCAAGGTTGGATCTCGGGCAGCTTGGACGCACAGGCACTGCCAGCCTGACACCTACATGATGTCAGAAGACGGGCACCGCTAACTGTGCATGGCCAAGGGATAACATTACAGCGCGGGCTCCGTGACAGAACCAAACAACGTTGAGGAGGTGGCGCCCGGCACCAAGGGGGTTGGAATGACGGCTGTGCTGTGTCACATTACAAAGGAAAGTCCCACTTCCGGGATGGTTTGACGGTGTGAGGGGACACATTATATGAGTGTGTACTTCAGCGTTTGCAAGGAGCATAATTTTCGGAGCCACCATTTTCCATGTGCAGTATTACTGCTGTACAAGATGGCTCTTTCAGCAACAAATGCCTTGGGAGGGGGGTTAAAGGTTCCCTTTCAACTTGCTCCACTGCAGGCTTCGGCCTACACTCTGCTCCTCTTTGATTCCCTGGGTTTCAACACTGTCAGTTGCCACCTGGAAGTGTTGTCTACACAGAAAAAACACTAGGTGATGTGTCAGTGGGGTTCAGCACCGCCAGCTGTTCCCCTGCTGTGTAGTCGGCAACGTGTCCAGCACAAGCCACGCTGGCACAACAGAACAAAAGCTGCCACCAGTGCAGGCTTCGGCCTACACTCTGCTCCTCTCCTCCTCCTGCTGACCCTGGGCTCAAACACCGCTAGTTTTTGCCCGGAAGTGCTAGCTGCACAGAGAAAAACACCAGCCAATGTGTTAGTGGGGTTCAGCAACGCCAGCTGTTCCCCTGCTGTGTAGCCGGCAACGTGACCTGCAAACGCCATGCAGGCACAGGAACTGAAATTAAAAGGGAACCTGGCCCCACCCCCCCAGGTGTTTCTATGTATAACAGCCACCTAGTACAGCAGTACTGCTGCATTTGTACAAGGTGGCTGACTTTTTCTCCTTGCCCACGTGGAACTCAACACGTACAAAATGTGTCTCATTGAGACCATTCCACTGTCCCTGAGGTGTGACTTTCCTTTGTAATGATACGCAGCACCCCCCTTGGTAGCGTTTCCCGTCTTTTGTCATCATGGTTAGCTGGCTGCGCCTGTGCATCCGCCCTGCTAGAAACAACGCCCCTCGTTGTCATATTTATTTTGTCAGCGAGGGTGTGGTTTATGGGCACGAGCAGTGCATATGTTCGCCTGTCTTAACTCATCTCCTTCCGCCTTCTTCAGACTGTGCGGCCCCCTGGCCGTGGTAGGCGATAAGGGATCAGCTGAGGCCGCCCAGTCTGGAGCAGGTGTAAGGACATGTGTAACCGGCAAACCTATTTACTGCACAAGGCCACGAATCCCAGCCACGCAGTGTGATTTTTTGAAAACACACTGTGGGTCTGGGATTCATGTCCATCGCTAACCGCAACGGCCGACATGAAATGAGGTCAGAAGACAGGAAGCGCTCACAGCGCATGGCCAAGGGATCACAATAGCGCAGACTCCTGTACAGCAAATAACAACGCTCAGGAATCTGCGCCCAGTACCTAGGTGCAAATTTTGACACCTGTGCTGCGTCTCGTTAAAAAGACAAGTCACGCCTCCACAACTGTTTGACAGTATAATGGGCTAAATAGTGTACGTGTTTTAGTCAGCGTGTGCAAGGAGCAAAACTAATAGAGCAACCTTTTACTTGTGCAGCATTAATGCTGCACAAGGTGTGGCTCTTGTACCTTGCAACACCTGAGGGGGGTTAAAGGTAACCTTTGAAATTGGTTCAACTAGGCTTCGGCCTACACTCTGCTCCTCTACTCCTCCTGCTGACCCTGGGCTCAAACACCGCTAGTTTTTGCCCGGAAATGCTAGTTGCACAGAGAAAAACACCAGCCAATGTGTTAGTGGGGTTCAGCACCGCCAGCTGTTCCCCCGCTGTGTAGCCGGCATCGTGTCCAGCACAAGCCACGCTGGCACAACAGAACAAAAGCTGCCACCAGTGCAGGCTTCGGCCTACACTTTGCTCCTCTCCTCCTCCTCCTGCTGACCCTGGGCTCTAACACCGCTAGTTTTTGCCCGGACATGCAATCTGCACAGAGAAAAACACCAGTCAATGTGTCAGTGGGGTTCAGCAACGCCAGCTGTTCCCCTGCTGTGTAGCTTGCAACGTGACCTGCAAACGCCACGCAGGCACATGAACTGAAATTGAAGGGAGCCTGCCCCCCACCCACAGGTGTTTCTATGTATATCAGCCACCTTGTACAGCAGTACTGCTGCATTTGTACAAGGTGGCTGACTTTTTCTCCTTGCCCACGTGGAACTCAACACGTACAAAATGTGTCTCATTAGAGACCATTACAATGTCCCTGAGGTGTGACTTTCCTTTGTAATGACATGCAGCACCACCCTTGTTAGCGCTGCCCGTCTTTTGACATCATTGGTTAGCTGGCTGCGCCTGTGCATCTCCCCTGCTCGAAACAACGCCCCTCGGTGTCTTATTTTTTTGGACAGCGAGGGTGTGATTGATGGGCATGTGCAGTGCATATGTTTGCCTGTGTTCACTCATCTCCTTCCGCCTTCTTCAGACTGGGTGTCCTCATGGCCGCGGCAGGCGATAAGGGATTAGATGAGGCCGCCCAGTCTGAAGCAGGTGTAAGGACATGTGTGAGCGGCAAACATATTTAGTGCACCAGGGCACGAATCCCAGCACCGCAGTGTGATTTTTTAAAAACACACTGTGGGTCTGGGATTCATGTCCATCGCTAACCGCAACGGCCAACATGAAATGAGGTCATAAGACAGGAAGCGCTCACAGCGCATGGCCAAAGGATCACAAGAGCGCAGACTCCTGTACAGCAACTAACAACGCTCAGGAAGCTGCGCCCATGCAAAAAGGTGTTGTTTTCCACACCTGTGCTGCTTTTCTTTAAAAAGACAAGTCACGCCTCCACTACTGATTAACAGTATAATGGGCTAAATAGTCTACGTGTTGCATTCAGCTTGTGCAAGTAGAAAAATTAATAGAGCAACCTTTTACTTGTGCAGCATTAATGCTGCAGAAGGAGTGGCTCTTGTACTTTGTAACACCTGAGGGGGGGTTAAAGGTAACCTTTGAAATTGGTTCAACTAGGCTTCGGCCTACACTCTGCTCCTCTCCTCCTCCTGCTGACCCTGGGCTCTAACAACGCTAGTTTTTGCCCGGAAATGCTAGCTGCACAGAGAAAATCACCAGCCAATGTGTTAGTGGGGTTCAGCACCGCCAGCTGTTCCCCCGCTGTGTAGCCGGCATCGTGTCCAGCACAAGCCACGCTGGCACAACCGACCAAAAGCTGCCACCAGTGCAGGCTTCGGCCTACACTTTGCTCCTCTCCTCCTCCTCCTGCTGACCCTGGGCTCAAACACCGCTAGTTTTTGCCCGGAAATGCTAGCTGCACAGAGAAAAACACCAGCCAATGTGTTAGTGGGGTTCAGCACCGCCAGCTGTTCCCCTGCTGTGCAGCTTGCAACGTGACCTGCAAACGCCACGCAGGCACATGAACTGAAATTGAAGGGAGCCTGGCCCCCACCCCCAGGTGTTTCTATGTATAACAGCCACCTTGTACAGCAGTACTGCTGCATTTGTACAAGGTGGCTGACTTTTTCTCCTTGCACACGTGGAACTCAACAAGTACAAAATGTGTCTCATTACAGACCATTACAATGTCCCTGAGGTGTGACTTTCCTTTTTAATGACACGCAGCACCCCCATTGTTAGCGCTGCCCGTCTCCTGACATCATTGGTTGGCTGGCTGTGCCTGTGCGTCCCCCCTGCCCGACACAACGCCCCCCGTTGTCTCATATATTTTGACTGCGAGGGTGTGATTGATGGGCACGAGCAGTGCATATGTTCCCCTGTTTTCACTCCCCTCCTTCCGCCTTCTTCTGACTGTGCGGCCTCATGGCCGCGGCATGCGATAAGGGATCAGCTGAGGCCGCCCAGTCTGAAGCAGGTGTAAGGACATGTGTGAGCGGCGAACATATTTACTGCACAAGGCCACGAATCCCAGCACCGCAGTGTGACTTTAGGAAAAGCCACTGTGGGTCTTGGATTTATGGCCATCGTTAACCGCACCAGCCAACATGAAATGAGGTCATGAGACGGCCTGCACTAACAGGGTATTGCCAAGGGATAACACAAGAGCGCAGTTTCCTGTACTGCAAATAACAACGGTAAGGAATCTGCGCACAGCACCTAGGTGTAAATTTGTACACCTGTGCTGCGTCTCCTTAAAAAGACTAGTAGTCACGCCTCCACTACTGTTTGACAGTATAATGGGCTAAATAGTGTACGTGTTTAATTCAGCGTGTGCAAGGAGCAAAATTAAATAGAGCAACCTTTGACTTGTGCATCATTAATGCTGGTCAAGGTGTGGCTCTTGTACCTTGCAACACCTGAGGGGGGTTAAAGGTAACCTTTGAAATTGGTTCAACTAGGCTTCGGCCTACACTCTGCTCCTCTACTCCTCCTGCTGACCCTGGGCTCAAACACCGCTAGTTTTTGCCCGGAAATGCTAGTTGCACAGAGAAAAACACCAGCCAATGTGTTAGTGGGGTTCAGCACCGCCAGCTGTTCCCCTGCTGTGTAGTCGGCAACGTGTCCAGCACAAGCCACGCTGGCACAACAGAACAAAAGCTGCCACCAGTGCAGGCTTCGGCCTACACTTTGCTCCTCTCCTCCTCCTGCTGACCCTGGGCTCAAACAACGCCAGTTTCTGCCCGGACATGCTAGCTGCACAGAGAAAAACACCAGCCAATGTGTTAGTGGGGTTCAGCACCGCCAGCTGTTCCCCCGCTGTGTAGCCGGCATCGTGTCCAGCACAAGCCACGCTGGCACAACCGACCAAAAGCTGCCACCAGTGCAGGCTTCGGCCTACACTTTGCTCCTCTCCTCCTCCTCCTGCTGACCCTGGGCTCTAACACCGCTAGTTTTTGCCCGGACATGCAATCTGCACAGAGAAAAACACCAGTCAATGTGTCAGTGGGGTTCAGCAACGCCAGCTGTTCCCCTGCTGTGTAGCTTGCAACGTGACCTGCAAACGCCAGGCAGGCACATGAACTGAAATTGAAGGGAGCCTGCCCCCCACCCACAGGTGTTTCTATGTATATCAGCCACCTTGTACAGCAGTACTGCTGCATTTGTACAAGGTGGCTGACTTTTTCTCCTTGCCCACGTGGAACTCAACACGTACAAAATGTGTCTCATTAGAGACCATTACAATGTCCCTGAGGTGTGACTTTCCTTTGTAATGACATGCAGCACCACCCTTGTTAGCGCTGCCCGTCTTTTGACATCATTGGTTAGCTGGCTGCGCCTGTGCATCTCCCCTGCTCGAAACAACGCCCCTCGGTGTCTTATTTTTTTGGACAGCGAGGGTGTGATTGATGGGCATGTGCAGTGCATATGTTTTCCTGTGTTCACTCATCTCCTTCCGCCTTCTTCAGACTGGGTGTCCTCATGGCCGCGGCAGGCGATAAGGGATTAGATGAGGCCGCCCAGTCTGAAGCAGGTGTAAGGACATGTGTGAGCGGCAAACATATTTAGTGCACCAGGGCACGAATCCCAGCACCGCAGTGTGATTTTTTAAAAACACACTGTGGGTCTGGGATTCATGTCCATCGCTAACCGCAACGGCCAACATGAAATGAGGTCATAAGACAGGAAGCGCTCACAGCGCATGGCCAAAGGATCACAAGAGCGCAGACTCCTGTACAGCAACTAACAACGCTCAGGAAGCTGGGCCCATGCAAAAAGGTGTTGTTTTCCACACCTGTGCTGCTTTTCTTTAAAAAGACAAGTCACGCCTCCACTACTGATTAACAGTATAATGGGCTAAATAGTCTACGTGTTGCATTCAGCTTGTGCAAGTAGAAAAATTAATAGAGCAACCTTTTACTTGTGCAGCATTAATGCTGCAGAAGGAGTGGCTCTTGTACTTTGTAACACCTGAGGGGGGGTTAAAGGTAACCTTTGAAATTGGTTCAACTAGGCTTCGGCCTACACTCTGCTCCTCTCCTCCTCCTGCTGACCCTGGGCTCTAACAACGCTAGTTTTTGCCCGGAAATGCTAGCTGCACAGAGAAAATCACCAGCCAATGTGTTAGTGGGGTTCAGCACCGCCAGCTGTTCCCCCGCTGTGTAGCCGGCATCGTGTCCAGCACAAGCCACGCTGGCACAACCGACCAAAAGCTGCCACCAGTGCAGGCTTCGGCCTACACTTTGCTCCTCTCCTCCTCCTCCTGCTGACCCTGGGCTCAAACACCGCTAGTTTTTGCCCGGAAATGCTAGCTGCACAGAGAAAAACACCAGCCAATGTGTTAGTGGGGTTCAGCACCGCCAGCTGTTCCCCTGCTGTGCAGCTTGCAACGTGACCTGCAAACGCCACGCAGGCACATGAACTGAAATTGAAGGGAGCCTGGCCCCCACCCCCAGGTGTTTCTATGTATAACAGCCACCTTGTACAGCAGTACTGCTGCATTTGTACAAGGTGGCTGACTTTTTCTCCTTGCACACGTGGAACTCAACAAGTACAAAATGTGTCTCATTACAGACCATTACAATGTCCCTGAGGTGTGACTTTCCTTTTTAATGACACGCAGCACCCCCATTGTTAGCGCTGCCCGTCTCCTGACATCATTGGTTGGCTGGCTGTGCCTGTGCGTCCCCCCTGCCCGACACAACGCCCCCCGTTGTCTCATATATTTTGACTGCGAGGGTGTGATTGATGGGCACGAGCAGTGCATATGTTCCCCTGTTTTCACTCCCCTCCTTCCGCCTTCTTCTGACTGTGCGGCCTCATGGCCGCGGCATGCGATAAGGGATCAGCTGAGGCCGCCCAGTCTGAAGCAGGTGTAAGGACATGTGTGAGCGGCGAACATATTTACTGCACAAGGCCACGAATCCCAGCACCGCAGTGTGACTTTAGGAAAAGCCACTGTGGGTCTTGGATTTATGGCCATCATTAACCGCACCAGCCAACATGAAATGAGGTCATGAGACGGCCTGCACTAACAGGGTATTGCCAAGGGATAACACAAGAGCGCAGTTTCCTGTACTGCAAATAACAACGGTAAGGAATCTGCGCACAGCACCTAGGTGTAAATTTGTACACCTGTGCTGCGTCTCCTTAAAAAGACTAGTAGTCACGCCTCCACTACTGTTTGACAGTATAATGGGCTAAATAGTGTACGTGTTTAATTCAGCGTGTGCAAGGAGCAAAATTAAATAGAGCAACCTTTGACTTGTGCATCATTAATGCTGGTCAAGGTGTGGCTCTTGTACCTTGCAACACCTGAGGGGGGGGTTAAAGGTAACCTTTGAAATTGGTTCAACTAGGCTTCGGCCAACACTCTGCTCCTCTACTCCTCCTGCTGACCCTGGGCTCAAACACCGCTAGTTTTTGCCCGGAAATGCTAGCTGCACAGAGAAAAACACCAGCCAATGTGTTAGTGGGGTTCAGCAACGCCAGCTGTTCCCCTGCTGTGTAGTCGGCAACGTGTCCAGCACAAGCCACGCTGGCACAACAGAACAAAAGCTGCCACCAGTGCAGGCTTCGGCCTACACTTTGCTCCTCTCCTCCTCCTGCTGACCCTGGGCTCTAACAACGCTAGTTTTTGCCAGGAAATGCTAGCTGAACAGAGAAAAACACCAGCCAATGTGTTAGTGGGGTTCAGCACCGCCAGCTGTTCCCCCGCTGTGTAGCCGGCATCGTGTCCAGCACAAGCCACGCTGGCACAACCGACCAAAAGCTGCCACCAGTGCAGGCTTCGGCCTACACTTTGCTCCTCTCCTCCTCCTCCTGCTGACCCTGGGCTCAAACACCGCTAGTTTTTGCCCGGAAATGCTAGCTGCACAGAGAAAAACACCAGCCAATGTGTTAGTGGGGTTCAGCACCGCCAGCTGTTCCCCTGCTGTGCAGCTTGCAACGTGACCTGCAAACGCCACGCAGGCACATGAACTGAAATTGAAGGGAGCCTGGCCCCCACCCCCAGGTGTTTCTATGTATAACAGCCACCTTGTACAGCAGTACTGCTGCATTTGTACAAGGTGGCTGACTTTTTCTCCTTGCACACGTGGAACTCAACAA
Source organism: Ranitomeya imitator (assembly GCF_032444005.1). Classification (NCBI taxonomy): domain Eukaryota; kingdom Metazoa; phylum Chordata; class Amphibia; order Anura; family Dendrobatidae; genus Ranitomeya; species Ranitomeya imitator. The sequence continues at coordinate 447,132,075 of NC_091287.1, read as the reverse complement.
GTACAAAATGTGTCTCATTACAGACCATTACAATGTCCCTGAGGTGTGACTTTCCTTTTTAATGACACGCAGCACCCCCATTGTTAGCGCTGCCCGTCTCCTGACATCATTGGTTGGCTGGCTGTGCCTGTGCGTCCCCCCTGCCCGACACAACGCCCCCCGTTGTCTCATATATTTTGACTGCGAGGGTGTGATTGATGGGCACGAGCAGTGCATATGTTCCCCTGTTTTCACTCCCCTCCTTCCGCCTTCTTCTGACTGTGCGGCCTCATGGCCGCGGCATGCGATAAGGGATCAGCTGAGGCCGCCCAGTCTGAAGCAGGTGTAAGGACATGTGTGAGCGGCGAACATATTTACTGCACAAGGCCACGAATCCCAGCACCGCAGTGTGACTTTAGGAAAAGCCACTGTGGGTCTTGGATTTATGGCCATCGTTAACCGCACCGGCCAACATGAAATGAGGTCATGAGACGGCCTGCACTAACAGGGTATTGCCAAGGGATAACACAAGAGCGCAGTTTCCTGTACTGCAAATAACAACGGTAAGGAATCTGCGCACAGCACCTAGGTGTAAATTTGTACACCTGTGCTGCGTCTCCTTAAAAAGACTAGTAGTCACGCCTCCACTACTGTTTGACAGTATAATGGGCTAAATAGTGTACGTGTTTAATTCAGCGTGTGCAAGGAGCAAAATTAAATAGAGCAACCTTTGACTTGTGCATCATTAATGCTGTTCAAGGTGTGGCTCTTGTACCTTGCAACACCTGAGGGGGGGGTTAAAGGTAACCTTTGAAATTGGTTCAACTAGGCTTCGGCCAACACTCTGCTCCTCTACTCCTCCTGCTGACCCTGGGCTCAAACACCGCTAGTTTTTGCCCGGAAATGCTAGCTGCACAGAGAAAAACACCAGCCAATGTGTTAGTGGGGTTCAGCAACGCCAGCTGTTCCCCTGCTGTGTAGTCGGCAACGTGTCCAGCACAAGCCACGCTGGCACAACAGAACAAAAGCTGCCACCAGTGCAGGCTTCGGCCTACACTTTGCTCCTCTCCTCCTCCTGCTGACCCTGGGCTCAAACAACGCCAGTTTCTGCCCGGAAATGCTAGCTGCACAGAGAAAAACACCAGCCAATGTGTTAGTGGGGTTCAGCACCGCCAGCTGTTCCCCCGCTGTGTAGCCGGCATCGTGTCCAGCACAAGCCACGCTGGCACAACCGACCAAAAGCTGCCACCAGTGCAGGCTTCGGCCTACACTTTGCTCCTCTCCTCCTCCTCCTGCTGACCCTGGGCTCAAACACCGCTAGTTTTTGCCCGGAAATGCTAGCTGCACAGAGAAAAACACCAGCCAATGTGTTAGTGGGGTTCAGCACCGCCAGCTGTTCCCCTGCTGTGCAGCTTGCAACGTGACCTGCAAACGCCACGCAGGCACATGAACTGAAATTGAAGGGAGCCTGGCCACCACCCCCAGGTGTTTCTATGTATAACAGCCACCTTGTACAGCAGTACTGCTGCATTTGTACAAGGTGGCTGATGTTTTCTCCTTGCCCACGTGGAACTCAACACGTACAAAATGTGTCTCTTTGAGACCATTCCACTGTCCCTGAGGTGTGACTTTCCTTTCTAATGATACGCAGCACCCCCCTTGGTAGCGCTTCCCGTCTTCTGACATCATTGGTTGGCTACTTGCGCCTGTTCGTCCGCCCTGCCTGAATAAAATGCTCCTCGTTGTCTTAATTATTTTGACTGCGAGGGTGTGATTGATGGGCACGAGCAGTGCATATCTTCGCCTGTCTTAACTCATCTCCTTCCGCCTTCTTCAGACTGTGCAGCCTCATGGCCGCGGCATGCGAGAAGGGATCAGCAGAGGCCGCCCAGTCTGAAGCAGGTGTAAGGACGTGTGTGAGCGGCCAAAATATTTACTGCTCAAGGCCACGAATCCCAGCACCGCAGTGTGGCTTTATGAAAAGACACTGTGGGTCTGGGATTTATGGCCATCGTTAACCGCACCGGCCAACATGAAATTATGTCATAAGATGGGCAGCGCTAACAGGGCATTGCCAAGGGATAACACAAGAGCGCAGACTCCTGTACAGCAAATAACAACGCTCAGGAAGCTGCGCCAAGCACCAAGGCGTTATTTTGGACACCTGTGCTGCGTCTCATCAAAAAACCAAGTCACGCATCCACTACAGTTTGACTGTAGAATGGGGTAAATTGTGTATGTCTTTCATTCAGCGTGTGCAAGTAGACAAATTAATAGAGCAACCTTTCACTTGTGCAGCATTAATACTGCACAAGGTGTGTCTCTTGTACTTTGTAACACCTGAGGGGGGGGTTAAAGGTTTCCTTTGAAATTGGTTCAACTAGGCTTCGGCCTACACTCTGCTCCTCTCCTCCTCCTCCTGCTTCAACACGGGCTCTAACATCGCTAGTTTTTGCCCGCAAGTGCTAGCTGCACAGAGAAAAACACACGCCATTGTGTTAGTGGGGTTCAGCAACGCCAGCTGTTCCCCCAGTGTGTAGCCGGCAAAGTGTCCTGCAAACGCAACACAGACACAAAGCTGCCTCCAGTGCAGGCTTCGGCCTACACTCATCTCCCCCTGCTTACCCTTTGCTCCAACACCGCTAGTTGGGGCTCTAGGAAGACAATCTTTAATAGGCAAGGCAACGCATCTGGGTTCCAGCACCGCCAGCTGGTTCTCGGCAGTGTTCTTGTCACAGGTACTCCCTCGTGCCAAGCCTGGTTTCAGCACCGTCAGCTGTTTCCGGGTTGTGTCAAGCTCACTGAGACACCTATGCTTGCCTCGTCGTGGTGCGGTCGGGTTAGCCAACTCCAGGGTGCCTCCAGTTTAGGAGCTTCCTATGTGGGCTGCGTGAACTGGTAGTCAAGGCTGGTTCTGTAGTGCCAGTAGGCCCAGCTCCCCCTGTAGGACTGTTGGGGTTCGGTAACTGCGGCTGCCTCGCGGCCTAGCTGTTCTCTCCTCTCCTGTGGGCCTTGGGGTCCACCACCTGGTTCCAGCACCGTCAGCTGGTTCCGGGCCGAGCCTTTGGCTTAGGTGCCTCCTCCTGGGTATCCGAGTTCCGCCAACGCCAGGCGGTCCTTGGTAGTGCTTTTAAGCGCGGGCACCTACAGCTTAGTAACCGGGTTCCAGCACCGTCAGCTGGTCCTCGGTCGTGCCATTGGCTCTTGCACACTGGGGCAACGCATCCGGGTTCCAGCACCGCCAGCTGGTTCTCGGCAGTGTTCTTGTCACAGGTACTCCCTCGTGCCAAGCCTGGTTTCAGCACCTTCAGCTGTTTCCGGGTTGTGTCAAGCTCACTGAGACACCTATGCTTGCCTCGTAGTGGTGCGGTCGGGTTAGCCAACTCCAGGGTGCCTCCAGTTTAGGAGCTTCCTATGTGGGCTGCGTGAACTGGTAGTCAAGGCTGGTTCTGTAGTGCCAGTAGGCCCAGCTCCCCCTGTAGGACTGTTGGGGTTTGGTAACTGCGGCTGCCTCGCGGCCTAGCTGTTCTCTCCTCTCCTGTGGGCCTTGGGGTCCACCACCTGGTTCCAGCACCGTCAGCTGGTTCCGGGCCGAGCCTTTGGCTTAGGTGCCTCCTCCTGGGTATCCGAGTTCCGCCAACGCCAGGCGGTCCTTGGTAGTGCTTTTAAGCGCGGGCACCTACAGCTTAGTAACCGGGTTCCAGCACCGTCAGCTGGTCCTCGGTCGTGCCATTGGCTCTTGCACACTGGGGCAACGCATCCGGGTTCCAGCACCGCCAGCTGGTTCTCGGCAGTGTTCTTGTCACAGGTACTCCCTCGTGCCAAGCCTGGTTTCAGCACCGTCAGCTGTTTCCGGGTTGTGTCAACTTCACTGAGACGCCTATGCTTGCCCCGTCGTGGTGCGGTCGAGTTAGCCAACTCCAGGGTGCCTCCAGTTTAGGAGCTTCCTATGTGGGCTGCGTGAACTGGTAGTCAAGGCTGGTTCTGTAGTGCCAGTAGGCCCAGCTCCCCCTGTAGGACTGTTGGGGTTTGGCAACTGCGGCTGCCTCGCGGCCTAGCTGTTCTCTCCTCTCCTGTGGGCCTTCGGGTCCACCACCTGGTTCCAGCACCGTCAGCTGGTTCTCGGCAGTGTCTTTTGCTCTTGTACCTTCTGCTCCCTATCCTGGTTCCAGTACCGTCAGCTGGTTCCGGGCAGAGCCTTTGGCTTAGGTGCCTCCTTCTGGGTATCCAAGTTCCACCAACGTCAGGTGGTCCTTGGTAGTGCTTTCAGGCACGGGTACCTCCTGCTTAGTAACCGGGTTCCAGTAACGTCAGCTGGTCCTTGGTAGTTCCATTGGCTCTTGGACCTTCGGCTACCCATCCGGGTTCCAGTACCGTCAGCTGGTTCTCGGCAGTGTCTTTTGCTCTTGTACCTTCTGCTCCCCATCCTGGTTCCAGTAACGTCAGCTGGTTCCGGGCAGAGCCTTTGGCTTAGGTGCCTCCTTCTGGGTATCCGAGTTCCGCCAACGTCAGGCGGTCCTTGGTAGTGCTTTTTAGCACGGGTACCTCCTGCTTAGTAACCGGGTTCCAGTAACGTCAGCTGGTCCTCGGTAGTTCCATAGGCTCTTGAACCTTCGGGTAGCCATCCGAGTTCCAGTTCCATCAGCTGGTTCTTGGCATTTTCTCAGCCTTCTTGTACCTTCTGCTACATTTCCAAGTTGAAGACCCTAACGTCGACGACCCGGAAGACCACCCCGATGACGACGACCCGGAAGACCACCCCGATGACGACGACGACGACGGCGGAGACGACGACGGCGGAGACGACGACGGCTGAGACGACGACGGCGGAGATGACGACACTGGAGACGACGACCCTGGAGACGACAACATGGAAGACCGAGAAGCAGAAGAACAAGAGGCTGCAGAACAAAGAGCAGAAGAACATTAAGCATAAGACTTAATATCAGAGCAAAAGATATTATCTAAATTATATGCAGAAGAAGACTAAGCAGTGTATGGGGGTGAGTCCGTTCCTCCTCGTGGTGCCCCTGGATAAAGCCTGATGCTGCAGGCCAAACTGAACGCGGACAAATGTAACTTTTGTGACTGGCAGAACGGAAGGTGTAATCTTCCAACTTTTATAGATAACAACTACGGGAATGCCTGTCACAAATGAGAATATGACATTGGCTGAGAAATGGCGCTGAACGCATCATACGAAATTCGACTTTGGCGCGAAGGTCGCGTACCGCATAGCCGACCCCACACAGGGATCGGGCCGGGTTTCATGAAACCCGACTTTGCCAAAAGTCGGCGACTTATGAAAATGACCGATCCATTTCGCTCAACCCTACTGACAGCTATACAGGCGCTTGTGCGCCAAACTAAGCCACAGCAGCACAACACCATATTGCATATGTACTTCTGGAGCCCTCCACCTTGGAGAAACATTTTCCCTCTTGTTTCAACAACCAAACGACTTAGTGAAAAAGACCCTGGCGGGGTCAAAACATCTAACTTTGTTGCTCAGTTCATGGCAATATTCTGTCCTTATCTGCTTCCATGTGTGAATAAAAACTTTGCAACACTGAAATAAAGAGTTTGCGGTGAATCTCTCTTGCCTAATTTAACATCTAACTTGACAATAGTCTGGGGTTTGCGCAGTGTTAAGTTAATAAAATTCTCTTACAGGGGGTTGTCCACTATCTGGACAACCATTATTTAAATGAGGTAGTTTACATTGTAAAATACAAATCATATATGGTCATGTTCCGCACTGGGGCTGTTCCAGTGATGACGACACCTGGTCTACCTAGGCTCGCATGATATTATGTCACATGATCCTGAAGCCTATCAGTAGCTGCTATTATGCTATTGGGCTGCTGCTCACTCACTTTCTTTAATGCCTTTGGAACCTTGGACGTATCCATTTGTCCAGGTTGGTAAGTACTTATGGATACATCCAGACGATTTAGCTTGCACAGGAGCAATCGGCGCATGATCACCGCCAGGTGTTCAGCGATTCTGACAGCTGACACCAGACACTCACTCCCATGAGAGGTGCCTGCTCTGCTCCCAGCAGATTAACCACCTAAATTCTGCAAAAGATATTGATCGCAACATTTAGAAGTCAGGCAGAGAGAGGGAGCTCTCTCAGCCCTCCTATCGGCGCCACCACGGTGTCATCGCGGGGACCCCGATAGTTACAAAAGTGACCCAATGTCATAACGTCGACATCCGTGACACCAGGCGAGATGCATGACCTAACTAACAGCACTGACAGCTGAAACGCATAGCAATGCTCCTGCATTACTATCTACTATATAATTGTCTAAGGGTCACTTCCGTATTTCTGTCTGTCCTTCTGTCTTTCTTTCTGTCTGTCACAGAAATCCCAAGTCGCTGATTGGTCGCGGCAAAACAGCCACGACCAATCAGCGACGGGCACAGTCCGGCGGCAAAATGGCCGCTCCTTACTCCCCGCAGTCAGTGCCCGCTCCATACTCCCCTCCAGTCAGCGCTCACACAGGGTTAATGCAGCGTTAATGGGCCGCGTTATGCCGTGGTGTAACGCACTCTGTTAACGCTGCTATTAGCCCTGTGTGACCAACTTTTTACGAATGATGCTGCCTATGCAGCATCAATAGTAAAAAGATCTAATGTTAAAAATAATTAAAAAAATAAAAAATCATTATATACTCACCTTCCGGATCCAGCCTAGGCCTTTCCCGCTCCTCACGACGCTCGGGTCCATGCATTGCGGTCTCGCGAGATGATGACGTAGCGGTCTTGCAATGCACTCTTGAGAGTGACGGGCACAGTTTGGCTGCGAAATGGCCGCTCCCTACTTCCCTGCACTCAATACCCCCTCTATACTCCCCCCCAATCAGCGCCTGCCACCCACATAGCGTTGTAGCAGTCGGTTAAAGCGACAGCGTTACACCACGGCATATCGCGGTGTAACGCAGTGTGTTAACGCTGCTATTAACCCTATGTGACAAACTTTTTTACTATTGATGCTGCCTAAGCAACATCAATAGTAAAAAGATATAATGTTAAAAATAATTTTTGAAAAATAAAAAATAGTAATAGTCTCACCTTCCGTCTCCTCCACAGCAGCTTTTCCCGCAGCTGCACGATGCTTCGGTCCCACCGCTTCGCTGATTGGTCGCGGCCAGCCGGCGTGACCAATCAGCGACATTGCTATGGGATTTAAATTACGCTTCGCTGATTGGTCGCGGTCAGCAATATACTACGTGGCTGGGCAATATACTACGTGCCTGTGCTATTTACTATGTGGGCTGTGCTATTTACTATGTGGCTGGGCAATATACTACGTGGCAGTGTTATATACTACGTGGGCTGTGTTATATACTTCATTGGCTGTGTTATATACTACGCGACTGTGCAATATAATACGTGGGCTGTGCTATATACTACGTGGGCTGTGTTATATACTACATGGGCTGTGGTAAATACTACGTGGCTGGGCAATATACTACGTGGCTGTGCTATATACTACGTGGCTGTGCTATATGCTACGTGGGCTGTTTTATATACTATGTGGGCTGTGTTATATGCTACTTGGCTGTGCTATATTTCTCTGCTGTATCTGTGCATCATGAATCGTGGTATGTGTTAAAGAGGGGGGTCCACTGAGACTCTTTCGCCCGGAACCCTCAAAAACCTGGAGCCGGCCCTGGCTTCACTGATTGGTCATGCCCAGCCGCGAACAATCAGCGACAGTCGCAGTTCGCCCGCGGATTGGTGCGGAATTTGAACCACGCTTCGCTAATTGGTCGCTCCCGCATGGCCAGCCGAATCCTGTGTATAAATTGCATTATTCTGAAAACTTCATGAATAAACTACATACATATTCTAGAATACCCGATGCATTACAATAGGGCCACCATCTAGTGCTTTATAACTACGATCGGAGTGCTTAAAGTCAAAGACCCATAGTGGGACAAAATAAAAAAGTTGCAAAAATATTTTGTTTGTCACAAAATAATAATAATAATAATAATAATAATAATAATAATATTAAATATATATACACATACATTGCACCTATAAATAAATATTTTTATGAAAAAACACCCACATATTTGGTATCACTGCATTCAGAACGACTCGCCCTATAAAAATATCACACTAGCTAATCCCATCTGTGAACACAGCAAAAAACAATGTTTTATCAATCATACCACTGTACAAAAAGTGGAATAAAGCATAATAAAAAAGACGAGTGTAAATAAAAATGGTATAGCTGAAAACGGCATCTTGTCCTGCAAAAAACAAGCCATAATACGTAAATATACATGTGTTACTATTTATTTCCATATTGCAGTTTGGACACGTAGGTTATTTCTGTCTGTTAATAGCCACAGTGTATGGCTATGTGCACACGATGCAAATTTAGTGCAGATTTAGTGCAGCATTTTTTTCTGCGCAGAAGCGCTGCAGATCTGCACTGTGATTTACAGTACAATGTAAATCAATGTGGAAAAAAAAAAAGCCTGTGCACATGGTGCAGAAAAATCCACGCAGAAACGCTGCAGATTTCAAGGAAGTGCGCGTCACTTCTTTTGTGCAGTTCTACAGCGTTTCTGCACCCCTCCATTAATAGAAATCCGCAGTGGTAAAAACTGCAGAAAATCCATAGAAAATCTGCATCAATTCCGCACAAAAACAGCACTAAAACCGCATAAAAACCGTGGCAAATCCGCAGCTGCGGATTTTGCCAGGAGATTCGGATTTTGTGCAGAAAATTCTGCACCTCTTTTTACCCGTGTGCACATAGCCTATATGTGCACCTGCACATTATACTTCTGCCAGGTGTGCTGTCCCTAGTGTTTTGTTTTCGCTTTAGTTCTTGTACTCAATACATTTGACGGAGTGCCCGCCTCCTTGGGCACCTTTTCTATTCAGCTTATCACTAGTGTTGAGCATTCCGATACTGCAAATATCAGGTATCGGCCGATATTCGCTGTATCGCAATTCCGATACCGAGTTCTGATACTTTTGCGATATCGGATACCGGAATCGGAAGTTCCTATAGTGCAATGATGCACTATAATGGAGTGTGGGTGGTGCATGGGCGGAGACTGCGTGTGTGTGTGTGTGGGGTTTGTGCGTGACCATGGGGAGTCTGTTCGTGCCTGCTGGGGCTGTATGCGGGCCAGCCGGGGCTGTATGCGGGCCTGCCGGGGCTCTATGCGGGCCTGCCCGGGCTCTATGCGGGCCTTCCGGGGCTGTATGCGGGCATGCCGGGGCTCTATGCGGGCCTGCCGGGGCTCTATGCGGGATGCCGGGGCTCTATGCGACCAGCCGGGGCTCTGTGCGTGTGTGCAGGCATCGTCCGATGGGACTACAAGTCCCATCGGACGATGCCTGCTACACTAACAGTGATTGACACATTAGCCAATGATGGGACAGTAGTAGTCCCATCATCCGGCTAATGTGTTGAATGAAAAAAAAACACATACATACTCCATACATACTCCATACATACTAAATACAGTACATTCATACATTACATACTATACATACATACAGACATACAGTACATTAAACATAGACTTCATACTCACCATTACTAGTGTTGAGCATTCCGATACTGCAAATATCGGGTATCGGCCGATATTCGCTGTATCAGAATTCTGATACCGAGTTCCGATATTTTTGCAATATCGGAATCGGAAGTTCCTATAGTGCAATTATGCACTATAATGGAGTGTGGGTGGTGCGTGGGCAGAGACTGCGTGTGTGTGTTTGCGGGCGGTGTCTGTGTATGACAGCGGGGCTCTGTGCGTGTGTGCCGGGGCTTTGTGCTTATGTGCCGGGGCTCTGTGCGTGTGTGCGTGTGTGCCGGGGCTCTGTGCGTGTGTACCGGGGCTGTGTGCGGGCCGCGGGGCTCTGTGCGGGCTGCCGTGGCTCTGTGCGGCTGCCGTGGCTCTGTGCGGTCTGCCGTGGCTCTGTGTGGGCTGCCGTGGCTCTGTGCGTATGTGCCGGGACTCTCTGCATGTGTGCAGGCATCGTCCGATGGGACTACAAGTCTCATCGGATGATGCCTGCTACACTGACAGTGATTGACACATTAGCCAATGATGGGACAGTAGTAGTCCCATCATCCGGCTAATGTGTTGAATGAAAAAAAAAAAATACTCCATACATACATACTACATACATAATATATACATACTACATACATACTACATACTACATACATACTACATACATAATATATACATACTACATACATACTACATACATACTTACTATATACATACTACATACATACATACTACATACATACATACATACATGCAACATACTACATACATACTACATACATACTTACTATATACATACTACATACATACTACATACATACAACATACTACATACATACATATTACATACATACACACTACATACATACATACTACATACATACTACATACATAGCTACTATATAAATATTACATACATACTACATACATGCATACATAAATACAACATACTACATACATACTACATACATACATACATATTACATACATACATACTACATACATACATACATACTACATACATACACACTACATACATACATACTACATACATACTACATACATACTACATACATACTACATACATACATACTACATACATACAAACATACAACATACTACATACATACAAACATACAACATACTACATACATACTACAAACATACATACATACATACATACATACTACATGCATACATATTACATACATACATACTACATACATACATACATACTACATACATACTACATACATACATACATACAGTAAATACCAAAAGTTTGGACACACCTTCTCATTTAAAGATTTTTCTGTATTTTCATGACTATGAAAATTGTAAATTCACACTGAAGACATCAAAACTATGAATTAACACATGTGGAACTATATACTTAACAAAAAAGTGTGAAACAACTCAAAATATGTCTTACATTCTAGGATCTTCAAAGTAGCCACCTTTTGCTTTGATGACTGCTTTGCACACTCTTGGCATTCTCTTGATGAGCTTCAAGAGGTAGTCACCAGAAATGGTTTTCACTTCACAGGTGTGCCCTGTCAGGTTTAATAAGTGGGATTTCTTGCTCTATAAGTTGGGTTGGGACCATCAGTTGTGTTGAGCAGAAGTCTGGTGAATACACAGCTAATAGTTCTACTGAATAGACTGTTAGAATTTGTATTATGGCAAGAAAAAAGCAGCTAAGTAAAGAAAAACAAGTGGCCATCATTACTTTAAGAAATGAAGGTCAGTCAGTCCGAAAAATTGGGAAAACTTTGAAAGTGTCCCCATGTGCAGTAGCAAAAACCTTCAAGCGCTACAAAGAAACTGGCTCACATGAGGACTGCCCCAGAAAAGGAAAACCAAGAGTCACCTCTGCTTCTGAGGATAAGTTTATCCGTGTCACCAGCCTCAGAAATCGCAGGTTAACAGCAGCTCAGATTAGAGACCAGGTCAATGCCACACAGAGTTCTAGCAGCAGACACATCTCTACAACAACTGTTAACAGGAGACTTTGTGCAGCAGGCCTTCATGGTAAAATAGCTGCTAGGAAACCACTGCTAAGGACAGGAAACAAGCAGAAGAGACTTGTTTGGGCTAAAGAACACAAGGAATGGACATTAGACCAGTGCGAATCTGTGCTTTGGTCTGATGAGTCCAAATTTGAGATCTTTGGATCCAACCACTGTGTCTTTGTTCGATGCAGAAAAGGTGAACGGAAGGACTCTACATGCCTGGTTCCCACAGTGAAGCATGGAGGAGGAGGTGTGATAGTGTGGGGATGCTTTGCTGGTGACACTGTTGGGGATTTATTCAAAATTGAAGGCATACTGAACCAGCATGGCTACCACAGCATCTTGCAGCGGCATGCTATTCCATCCGGTTTGCGTTTAGTTGGACCATCATTTATTTTTCAACAGGACAATGACCCCAAACACACCTCCAGGCTGTGTAAGGACTATTTGACCAAGAAGGAGAGTGATGGGGTGCCACGCCAGAGTCACCAGACCTGAACCCAATCTAGAGGGTTCGGGGTGAGCTGGACTGCAGAGTGAAGGCAAATGGGCCAACAACTGCTAAGCATCTCTGGGAACTCCTTCAAAATTGTTGGAAGACCATTTCCGGTGACTACCCCTTGAAGCTCATCAAGAGAATGCCAATAGTGTGCAAAGCAGTCATCAAAGCAAAAGGTGGCTACTTTGAAGAACCTAGAATATAAGACATAATTTCAGTTTTTTTCACATTTTTTTGTTAAGTATATAATTCCACATGTGTTAATTCATAGTTTTGATGCCTTCAGTGTTAATTTATAATTTTCATAGTCATGAAAATACAGAAAAATCTTTAAATGAGAAGGTGTGTCCAAACTTTCGGTCTGTACTGTACATAGTACATACATACATACATACATACATACTAAATACATACATACTATATACATACTACATACAGTACATTCATACATTACATACACGACATACATATAGACATACAGTACATTAAACATAAAGTTCATACTCACCATTACTTGTCATTTTGATCCCCGAAGCCAGTGTCAACCTGTAAAAAATGTGAACAAACAACCAATATACTCCCTGTCTGCAGAAATCCACGAGTATCCCACGACGATCTCCCGTGGAGAGCAGCAGCATCAGAAGATGCGACCGCTCTCCAGGGGCCCCAGAAACACAATGACAGGAGGAAGGTATTCCTCTGCCGCCGGAAAAAAAATAGTCCCTAGTCTGACTTATGGCATTGCTGGGTGAGAAATTTTCCCATGCAGCAATTGCCATAAAGTAAGACTTTGAACTTTAGTAACCTCAGTGATGCACTGCAGGAGCCATTGTCTCCTGTCAGTGTGTCACTGAGGGTCCTAAAGAGCAGTGACCTCACCCGATGTCACTGTTCTATAGGGAAGATCGTTGTGGGACACTCATTATTAATTTAACTATGGTGGACAGGTGGTATACGGTTTATTATTTTACGTTTTTGCAGGCGATGAAGTATGGTACTGTAAGTATGGTTAAATAAAGAATATTAAAATACTTTTTTCCTAATCTGTGTGTGTTTTATTAACCCTTTATTACTATTGGATTAATAATGGATAGGTGTCTTATTGACGCCTCTCCGTTATTAACCCGGCTTAATGTCACCTTACTATAGCAAGGTGACATTAACCCCTTATTACCCCATATCCCACCACTACATGGGAGTGGGAAGAGAGGGGCTAAGTGCCGGAATTGGTGCATCTTACAGATGCGCCATTTCTAGGGCGGCTGCGGACTGGTATTTGTAGCGGGGGGGGGGGGGGGGCCAATATCCATGGCCCCTCTCTAGGCTATGAATATCAGCCCGCAGCTGTCTGCGTAGACTTTCTGGCTATAAAATATAGGGGGACCCCACGTCATTTTTTGGGGGGTCCCCCTATTTTAATAGCCAGTAAAGGCTACGCAGACAGCTGCGGGCTGATATTCATAGCAGGCTACAAATATTGGCCCTCGGTCGTCGGCTTACCACCTCTGGCACAGAAAATTGCACGGGAGCCCACGCCGTTTTTTTCCGTTTTTTTTTAATTAAACGCTCATTAAGGCCTCTTTGACACTTGCGTTGGTACGGGTCCGTCGTTATGCGTTGGGCCGATGTACCGACGCACGTTGTGAAATTTGTGCACGACGTGGGCAGCGGATGCAGTTTTTCAATGCATCCGCTGCCCATTCTGAAGTCCAGGGAGGAGGGGGCAGAGTTTCTGCCGCGCATGCCCGGTAGAAAATGGCGGACGCGACGGCCAAAAAAAATGTTCACTTGAAAGTTTTTTTGTGCCGACGGTCCGCCAAAACACAATGGATCCGTTGCATGATGGATGCGATGTGTGGCCATCCTTCACGATCCGTCGCTTATGCAAGTCTATGGGAAAATAAAGCATCCTGCAAGCACATTTCCAGGATCCGTTTTTTTTCCGCCGGATCCGTTTTTTTTCTCATAGAGTTGTGTTAGCACCGGATTGCACCTCATGGCCACACGTTTCATCTGTTTTTTACAGGATCCGTCAAAAAAGCAGTTTCTGCCGGACGGAAAACATAGTAACATAGCAAAATAGTTACTATGTTTTCCGTCCGGCAGAAACTGCATCAAAAACTACACCAAAAACAGCATCAAAAAGAGCACCAAAAGCTGCACCAAAAACTGCACCAAATACAGCATCAAAAACCGCATCAAAAACAGCATAAAAAACCTGCACCAAAAACTGCATCAAAAGCAGCATAAAAAACAGCACCAAAAACTGCATCAAAACAGCATCAAAAACAGCACCAAAACCTGTATCAAAAACTACATCAAAACTGCACCAGTTTTTTAACCACTTTCTGACCTCGGACGTCCGAGGTCAGAAGCCCCGCTTTGATGCAGGGCTCCGCGGTGAGCCCGCATCAAAGCCGGGACATGTCAGCTGTTTTGAACAGCTGACAAGTGCCCGTAATAGGCGCGGGCAGAATCGCGATCTGTCCGCACCTATCAACTAGTTAAATGCCGCTGTCAAACGCAGACAGCGGCATTTAACTACCGCTTCCGGCCGGGCAGCCGGAAATGACGTCATCGCCGACCCCTGTCACATGATCGGGGGTCAGCGATGCGTCAGGATGGTAACCATAGAGGTCCTAGAGACCTCTATGGTTACTGATCACCGGTGGCTGTGAGCGCCACCCTGTGGTCGGCGCTCACAGCACACCTCCATTTCTGCTACATAGCAGCGATCAGCAGATCGCTGCTATGTAGCAGAGGCGATCGTGCTGTGCCTGCTTCTAGCCTCCCATGGAGGCTATTGAAACATGGCAAAAGTAAAAAAAAATGTGAAAAAAATAAAAAAAATATAAAAGTTTAAATCACCCCCCTTTCGCCCCAATCAAAATAAATCAATAAAAAAAAATAAAATCTACACATATTTGGTACCGCCACGCTCAGAATTGCCGGATCTATCAATTAAAAAAAAGCATTAACCTGATCGCTAAACGGCGTAGCAAGAAAAAAATTCGAAACGCCAGAATTACGTTTTTTAGGTCGCCGTGACATTGCATTAAAATGCAATAACGGGCGATCAAAAGAATGTATCTGCACCGAAATGGTATCATTAAAAACGTCATCTCGGCATGCAAAAAATAATCCCTCAACCGACCCCAGATCACGAAAAATGGAGACGCTTTGAGTATTGGAAAATGGCGCAATTTTTTTTTTTTTAGCAAAGTTTGGAATTTTTTTTCACCACTTAGATAAAAAATAACCTAGTCATGTTAGGTGTCTGTGGACTCGTGAGGGGCAAAAACCCCGAAACAGCTGTCTGTGGATGGATACCATGCTTGGCATAGGTGGTTTTCCTTTATTGGATGTTTTCCTTTATTGGATGCTGCCCTTCCCTTGGTTGTTCCTTCCTGGTGAAAGGCCTGGCTATTCACTGCCTGCGTTAAGAAACACGTGATGGTGTCTCCGCAGCTCCTCTACTTGCATTTGCATATTTGGGGGCAGTGTTCTGGATCACTGCGTTGAGAAACACGTGATGGTGTCTCCGCGGTGTTGGATGTTTTGGTCTCCACGAGGTCAATCATCCATGCCTTTATAGACTTTCTAATAGGCACTGATCCTGATAGCCAGTTTCCTACTCCACACTGATGAGGGGCAAAAACCCCGAAACAGCTGTCTGTGGATGGATACCATGCTTGGCATAGGTGGTTTTCCTTTATTGGATGTTTTCCTTTATTGGATGCTGCCCTTCCCTTGGTTGTTCCTTCCTGGTGAAAGGCCTGGCTATTCACTGCCTGCGTTGAGAAACACGTGATGGTGTCTCCGCAGCTCCTCTACTTGCATTTGCATATTTGGGGGCAGTGTTCTGGATCACTGCGTTGAGAAACTCGTGATGGTGTCTCCGCGGTGTTGGATGTTTTGGTCTCCACGAGGTCAATCATCCGTGCCTTTGTGGACTCCTAATGACCTGGAGAATCATAATGTCAGGTCAGTTTTAGCATTTAGTGAACCTAGCAAAAAAGCCAAACAAAAAACAAGTGTGGGATTGCACTTTTTTTGCAATTTCACCGCACTTGGAATTTTTTTCCCATTTTCTAGTACACGACATGCTAAAACCAATGAGGTCGTTCAAAAGTACAACTCGTCCCGCAAAAAATAAGCCCTCACATGGCCAAATTGACGGAAAAATAAAAAAGTTATGGCTCTAGGAAGGAGGGGAGTGAAAAACGAACACGGAAAAACGAAAAATCCCAAGGTCATGAAGGGGTTAAGCAGGTTTTGATGCATTTTTTTGTTGCAGTTTTTGATGCTGTTTTTGATGCAGGTTTTTGGTGCGGTTTTTGATGCAGTTTTTGGTGCAGTTTTGATGCCGTTTTTGGTGCAGTTTTGATGCAGTTCTTGGTGCAGTTTTTGATGCAGGTTTTTGGTGCGGTTTTTGATGCAGTTTTTCGCGCAGTTCTGATGCAGTTTTTGATGCAGGTTTTTGGTGCGGTTTTTTATGCAGGTTTTTGGTGCGGTTTTTGATGCGGTTTTTGATGCAGTTTTTGGTGCAGTTTTGATGCAGTTTTTGGTGCAGTTATGATGCAGTTTTGATGCAGTTTTGGTGCAGTTTTTGGTGCGGTTTTGGCGCAGTTTTGATGCAGTTTTTGGAAATAAACAAATAAACGGAAAATGTGCATGATTTGAATGGAAACATGCATGAAAAAACGGATTCGGAGGCCGGATTCATCATTTGACATCTCAGTTTCATCGGTTTTTGCCGGATCCATTGCTGTGCGTTTTTTTGCCGAACAGAAAAACCGTTCCTCTGTATGTGTTTTCCGTCCGGCGAAAACAGCTTTTTTGATGGATCCTGCAAAAAACGGATGAAATGTGGTCATCAGACGCAATCCGGCGCTAATACAACTCTATGAGAAAAACGGATCCGGCGGAAAAAAACAGATCCTGGAAATGTGCTTGCAGGTTGCGTTTTTTACCCATAGACTTGTATTAGCGATGGATCGTTCAATTGAAAACTCCGTCCCCTCCTCCCCGGACTTCAGAATGGGCAGCGGATGCATTGAAAAATTGCATCTGCTGCCCACGTCGTGCACAAATTTCACAACGTGTGTCGGTTCGTCGGCCCGACGCATAGCGACGGACCCGTACCAACGCAAATGTGAAAGAGGCCTTAATGAGCGTTTAATTAAAAAAAATGGAAAAAAACGGCATGGGCTGCCGTGCAATTTTCTGCGCCAGAGGTGGAAAGCCGACTGCCGGGGGCCAATATTTGTAGCCTGCTATGAATATCAGCCCGCAGCCATCTGCGTAGCCTTTACTGGCTATTAAAATAGGGGGACCCCCCAAAAAAAATGATGTGGGGTCCCCCTATATTTTATAGCCAGAAAGGCTACGCAGATAGCTGCGGACTGATATGTTATGACCTGGTGGTGAGGACAATAATGGACCTGGTGCTAAAGAGCACACGGAATGACCTGATAGTTACTGTTGTGAATTCTGTGGTCAGGCTCCCTCCTGTGGTCATGAGTGGTACTTCGGCTGGTTCTGTCCATGAGCTTCCTTTGGTGGATGTGAGTGGGGCTGCGGCTTCTGAGTTTCCTTCCTCAGGTGACGAGGTTAAGTCGTTAGGTGCTGTTCTATTTAACTCCACCTAGTTCTTTGTTCCTGGCCTCCAGTCAATGTTCCAGTATTGATCTTGCTCTCTCCTGGATCGTTCTTGTGGCCTGTCTGCCCTGCATAAGCTAAGTTCTGCTTGTGTTACTTTTGTTTGCTATTTTTTCTGTCCAGCTTGCTATATTGGTTTGTTTTGGTTGCTGGAAGCTCTGGGACGCAGAGGGAGCACCTCCGTACCGTTAGTCAGTGCGGAGGGTCTTTTTGCGCCCTCTGCCTGGTTGTTTGTAGGTTTTTGTGCTGACCGCAAAGCTATCTTTCCTATCCTCGGTCTATTCAGTAAGTCGGGCCTCACTTTGCTAAAATCTTTTTCATCTCTGTGTTTGTATTTTCATCTTTACTCACAGTCATTATATGTGGGGGGCTGCCTTTTCCTTTGGGGAATTTCTCTGAGGCAAGGTAGGCTTATTTTTCTATCTTCAGGGCTAGCTAGTTTCTCAGGCTGTGCCCGAGGCGCCTAGGTCTGGTCAGGAGCGCTCCACGGCTACCTCTAGTGTGGTGTGATAGGATTAGGGATTGCGGTCAGCAGAGTTCCCACGTCTCAGAGCTCGTCCTATGTTATTAGTAACTATCAGGTCATTTTCAGTGCTCTTAACCACCAGGTCCATTGTGGTTCTAAATCACCAGTTCATAACAAGTTACTAATCATACAGGACAAGCTCTGAGACGTGGGAACTCTGCTGTCATGATCCCAATGGCAGGGGATCACAAAAAGGACAAGCACAGATACAAACAAGCTCTAGGGCGATGGAACCTGAGCTGACGGCGACCCTGAACCTAACACACAAATAAAAGTAGCCGGGGAACGTGCCTACGATGATCCTAGACGTCTCGCTCCAGCCGAAGATCTAACTTCCCCTATCAGAAGAAACACAGACCTCTCTTGCCTCCAGAGAAATACCCCACAGCAAATAGCAGCCCCCCACATGTAATGACGGTGAAATGAGAGGAAAGCACATACGTAGTATGAAAACAGTTTCAGCAAAATGAGGCCCGCTAAAGCTAGATAGCAGAGGATACAAAAGTGAACTGCGCGGTCAGCGAAAAACCCTTCAAAAAACCATCCTGAAATTACTTGAACTCATGTGCCAACTCATGGTACATGAAAAGCAATTTCAGCCCACTAGAGCAACCAGCAGCAGAGAATCACATACAGTGGGGCAAAAAAGTATTTAGTCAGTCAGCAATAGTGCAAGTTCCACCACTTAAAAAGATGAGCGGCGTCTGTAATTTACATCATAGGTAGACCTCAACTATGGGAGACAAACTGAGAAAAAAAAATCCAGAAAATCACATTGTCTGTTTTTTTAACATTTTATTTGCATATTATGGTGGAAAATAAGTATTTGGTCAGAAACAAAATTTCATCTCAATACTTTGTAATATATCCTTTGTTGGCAATGACAGAGGTCAAACGTTTTCTGTAAGTCTTCACAAGGTTGCCACACACTGTTGTTGGTATGTTGGCCCATTCCTCCATGCAGATCTCCTCTAGAGCAGTGATGTTTTTGGCTTTTCGCTTGGCAACACGGACTTTCAACTCCCTCCAAAGGTTTTCTATAGGGTTGAGATCTGGAGACTGGCTAGGCCACTCCAGGACCTTGAAATGCTTCTTAAGAAGCCACTCCTTCGTTGCCCTGGCGGTGTGCTTTGGATCATTGTCATGTTGAAAGACCCAGCCACGTTTCATCTTCAATGCCCTTGCTGATGGAAGGAGGTTTGCACTCAAAATCTCACGATACATGGCCCCATTCATTCTTTCATGTACCCGGATCAGTCGTCCTGGCTCCTTTGCAGAGAAACAGCCCCAAAGCATGATGTTTCCACCACCATGCTTTACAGTAGGTATGGTGTTTGATGGATGCAACTCAGTATTCTTTTTCCTCCAAACACGACAAGTTGTGTTTCTACCAAACAGTTCCAGTTTGGTTTCATCAGACCATAGGACATTCTCCCAAAACTCCTCTGGATCATCCAAATGCTCTCTAGCAAACTTCAGACGGGCCCAGACATGTACTGGCTTAAGCAGTGGGACACGTCTGGCACTGCAGGATCTGAGTCCATGGTGGCGTAGTGTGTTACTTATGGTAGGCCTTGTTACATTGGTCCCAGCTCTCTGCAGTTCATTCACTAGGTCCCCCCGCGTGGTTCTGGGATTTTTGCTCACCGTTCTTGTGATCATTCTGACCCCACGGGGTGGGATTTTGCGTGGCGCCCCAGATCGAGGGAGATTATCAGTGGTCTTGCATGTCTTCCATTTTCTAATTATTGCTCCCTCTGTTGATTTCTTCACTCCAAGCTGGTTGGCTATTGCAGATTCAGTCTTCCCAGCCTGGTGCAGGGCTACAATTTTGTTTCTGGTGTCCTTTGACAGCTCTTTGGTCTTCACCATAGTGGAGTTTGGAGTCAGACTGTTTGAGGGTGTGCACAGGTGTCTTTTTATACTGATAACAAGTTTAAACAGGTGCCATTACTACAGGTAATGAGTGGAGGAAAGAGGAGACTCTTAAAGAAGAAGTTACAGGTCTGTGAGAGCCAGAAATCTTGATTGTTTGTTTCTGACCAAATACTTATTTTCCACCATAATATGCAAATAAAATGTTAAAAAAACAGACAATGTGATTTTCTGGATTTTTTTTTCTCAGTTTGTCTCCCATAGTTGAGGTCTACCTATGATGTAAATTACAGACGCCTCTCATCTTTTTAAGTGGTGGAACTTGCACTATTGCTGACTGACTAAATACTTTTTTGCCCCACTGTATCTGCAGGCTGGACTAAAAACCAAATTAAGCAAAACACAAAACAGGAAAATCCAAACTTAGCTTGTCCAGAAGGTTCTAGGAGCAGGGAGCAGAGGTAACAAGACACACTGGATACATTGATAACCGGCGAGGAAATGCCAGCAAAGCCAGGTTAAATAGGAAATTCCCATATGCTGATGGAACAGGTGGAACCCAGAAACCCAGGAAAGACAAGTCACCCAGTACCATCAGTAACCACCAGAGGGAGCCCAAAAACAGAACTCACAACAGTACCCCCCCCTTGAGGAGGGGTCACCGAACCCTCACGAGAACCACGAGGGCGACCAGGATGAGCCCTATGAAAAGCGCGAACCAAATCATCAGCATGAACATCCGAGACAACCACCCAAGAATTATCCTCCTGACCATAACCCTTCCACTTGACCAAATACTGGAGTTTCCGTCTGGAAACACGAGAATCCAAGATCTTCTCCACAACATACTCCAATTCTCCCTCCACCAGCACTGGAGCAGGAGGCTCAAGAGAAGGAACAACAGGTACCTCATACTTCCGCAACAACGACCGATGAAACACATTATGAATAGCAAACGATGCCGGGAGATCCAAACGAAACGACACAGGGTTAAGAATTTCCAAGATCCTATAGGGACCGATGAACCGAGGCTTGAACTTAGGAGAAGAGACCTTCATAGGAACAAAACGAGAAGACAACCACACCAAGTCACCAACAAGAAGTCGAGGACCCACGCGGCGACGGCGATTAGCAAACTGCTGAGCCTTCTCCTGGGACAACTTCAAATTGTCCACCACATGACTCCAAATCCGATGCAACCTATCCACCACCATGTCCACTCCAGGACAATCAGAAGGTTCCACCTGACCAGAGGAAAAACGAGGATGAAACCCCGAATTACAAAAGAAAGGAGAAACCAAGGTAGCAGAACTAGCCCGATTATTAAGCGCAAACTCGGCCAGCGGCAAAAAGGTAACCCAGTCATCCTGATCAGCAGAAACAAAACACCTTAAATAAGTTTCCAAGGTCTGATTAGTTCGTTCAGTCTGGCCATTCGTCTGAGGATGGAATGCAGACGAAAAGGACAAATCAATGCCCATCTTAGCACAGAAAGTCCGCCAAAATCTAGACACAAACTGGGATCCCCTGTCAGAAACGATGTTCTCAGGAATCCCATGCAAACGAACCACATTCTGAAAAAACAGAGGGACCAACTCAGAGGAGGAAGGCAACTTAGGCAAGGGTACCAGATGAACCATTTTAGAAAAGCGATCACACACAACCCAGATGACGGACATTTTTTGAGAGACAGGGAGATCCGAAATAAAGTCCATGGAAATGTGCGTCCAAGGCCTCTTCGGGATAGGCAAAGGTGACAACAATCCACTTGCCCGAGAACAGCAAGGCTTAGCCCGAGCACAAACCTCACAAGACTGCACAAAAGAACGCACATCCCTCGACAAGGAAGGCCACCAAAAAGACCTGGCCACCAAGTCTCTAGTACCAAATATTCCAGGATGACCTGCCAACGCAGAAGAATGGACCTCGGAGATGACTCTACTGGTCCAATTATCCGGAACAAACAGTCTCTCAGGCGGACAACGATCAGGTTTAGCCACCTGAAACTCCAGCAAAGCACGTCGCAAGTCTGGGGAGACAGCAGACAAAATCACCCCATCCCTAAGGATACCAGAGGGCTCAGAATTTCCAAGGGAGTCAGGCACAAAACTCCTAGAAAGAGCATCCGCCTTCACATTCTTTGAACCTGGCAGGTATGAAACCACAAAATTGAAACGAGAGAAAAACAGTGACCAACGAGCCTGTCTAGGATTCAGACTCCTGGCAGACTCAAGGTAAATCAAATTTTTGTGATCAGTCAAGACCACCACACGATGTCTAGCACCCTCTAGCCAATGACGCCACTCCTCAAATGCCCACTTCATGGCCAAAAGTTCCCGATTACCAACATCATAATTCCGCTCAGCCGGCGAAAACTTTCTAGAAAAAAACGCGCATGGCTTCATCACTGAGCCATCGGAGCTTCTCTGTGACAAAACCGCCCCCGCTCCAATCTCGGAAGCATCAACCTCAACCTGAAAAGGGAGCGAAACATCTGGCTGACGCAACACAGGAGCAGAAGAAAACCGGCGCTTAAGTTCCTGAAAGGCCTCCACAGCCGCAGGAGACCAATCAGCAACATCAGCACCCTTCTTAGTCAAATCCGTCAAAGGCTTAACAACACTAGAAAAATTAGTTATAAAACGACGATAGAAATTAGCAAAGCCCAAGAACTTCTGTAGACTCTTAAGAGATGTAGGCTGCGTCCAGTCACAAATAGCCTGAACCTTGACGGGATCCATCTCAATAGTAGAAGGGGAAAAAATATACCCCAAGAAAGAAATCTTCTGGACTCCAAAGAGACACTTTGAGCCTTTTACAAACAAGGAATTGGCCCGCAGGACCTGAAACACCTTCCTGACCTGCTGAACATGAGACTCCCAGTCATCAGAAAAAACCAAAATATCATCCAAATACACAATCATAAATTTATCCAGATATTCACGGAAAATATCGTGCATAAAGGACTGGAAGACTGAAGGAGCATTAGAAAGTCCAAAAGGCATTACCAAATACTCAAAATGGCCCTCAGGCGTATTAAATGCGGTTTTCCACTCATCACCTTGCTTTATTCGTATAAGATTATACGCACCCCGAAGATCAATCTTAGTGAACCATTTAGCCCCCTTAATGCGAGCAAACAAATCAGTCAACAATGGCAAAGTATACTGATATTTTACGGTAATCTTATTCAAAAGACGATAATCTATACAAGGCCTCAAGGAACCATCTTTCTTGGCCACGAAAAAAAAACCTGCTCCCAAAGGGGACAAAGATGGACGGATATGTCCCTTTTCCAAGGACTCCTTAACATAATCCCGCATAGCAGTATGCTCTGGCACTGACAGATTGAACAAACGACCTTTAGGAAATTTACTGCCCGGAATTAAATTTATAGCACAATCGCAATCCCTGTGAGGAGGAAGCGAACTGAGCTTAGGCTCCTCAAAAACATCCCGATAGTCAGACAAAAACACAGGAATCTCAGAAGGAGTAGATGAAGCGATAGAAATCGGAGGTGCATCATCATGAACCCCCTGACAACCCCAGCTTAACACAGACACTGATTTCCAGTCAAGGACTGGATTATGAGTTTGTAACCATGGCAGACCAAGTACTAGAACATCATGCAAATTATACAGTACCAGGAAGCGAATCACCTCCTGATGAACGGGAGTCATACGCATGGTCACTTTTGTCCAGTACTGAGGTTTATTCATAGCCAAAGGTGTAGAGTCAATTCCCTTCAAAGGAATAGGGACTTCCAGAGGCTCCAGACTAAACCCACAGCGATTGGCAAATGACCAATCCATAAGACTCAGGGCAGCGCCTGAATCCACATAGGCATCGACGGAAATGGATGATAATGAACAAATCAGAGTCACAGACAGAATGAACTTAGACTGTAAAGTACTAATGGCAACAGACTTATCAACCTTTTTTGTGCGTTTAGAGCATGCTGATATAACATGAGCTGAATCACCACAATAAAAGCACAACCCTTTTTTCCGCCTATACTTTTGCCGTTCACTTCTGGACTGAATTCTATCACATTGCATTATCTCAGGTGACGGTTCAGACGACACCGCCAAATGATGCACAGGTTTGTGCTCCCGTAAACGCCGATCAATCTGAACAGCCATAGTCATAGACTCATTCAGACCAGCAGGCGCAGGGAACCCCACCATAACATCTTTAATGGCCTCAGAAAGGCCATCTCTAAACTTTGCAGCCAGAGCGCACTCATTCCACTGAGTAAGTACCGACCACTTCCGAAATTTTTGACAATAAATTTCTGCTTCATCTTGCCCCTGAGAGAGGGCCAACAAAGCTTTTTCAGCCTGAATCTCTTGGTTAGGTTCCTCATAGAGCAAACCCAATGCCAGAAAAAACGCATCTGCATTAAGCAACGCAGGGTCCCCTGGTGCCAATGCAAATGCCCAATCCTGAGGGTCACCCCGCAGGAAAGATATAATTATCTTGACTTGCTGAGCAGGGTCTCCAGAGGAGCGAGATTTCAAAGAAAGAAAGAAACAACTTGCAATTGTTCCTAAAATTCAGAAAACGAGATCTATCTCCAGAAAAAAACTCTGGGACAGGAATTCTAGGTTCAGACATAGGAGCATCTACAACAAAATCCTGTATATTTTGAACCTTAGTGGCAAGATTATTCAGGCTGGAAGCCAAACTCTGGACGTCCATGATAAACAGCTGAGATCAGAGCCATTCAAAGATTAAGAGGAGGAGGAAGTAGCCAGGCTGCAATAAGGCTAGGCAGCAAACTCTGAGGGGAAAAAAAAAAAAAAACTACTTATCCTCCTACTTCAGCCAATACAATTAACACTTTGTGGGCCGGTTATACTGTCATGATCCCAATGGCAGGGGATCACAAAAAGGACAAGCACAGATACAAACAAGCTCTAGGGCAATGGAACCTGAGCTGACCGCGACCCTGAACCTAACACACAAATAAAAGTAGCCGGGGAACGTGCCTACGATGATCCTAGACGTCTCGCTCCAGCCGAAGATCTAACTTCCCCTATCAGAAGAAACACAGACCTCTCTTGCCTCCAGAGAAATACCCCACAGCAAATAGCAGCCCCCCACATATAATGACGGTGAAATGAGAGGAAAGCACATACGTAGTATGAAAACAGTTTCAGCAAAATGAGGCCCGCTAAAGCTAGATAGCAGAGGATACAAAAGTGAACTGCGCGGTCAGCGAAAAACCCTTCAAAAAACCATCCTGAAATTACTTGAACTCATGTGCCAACTCATGGTACATGAAAAGCAATTTCAGCCCACTAGAGCAACCAGCAGCAGAGAATCACATATCTGCAGGCTGGACTAAAAACCAAATTAAGCAAAACACAAAACAGGAAAATCCAAACTTAGCTTGTCCAGAAGGTTCTAGGAGCAGGGAGCAGAGGTAACAAGACACACTGGATACATTGATAACCGGCGAGGAAATGCCAGCAAAGCCAGGTTAAATAGGAAACTCCCATATGCTGATGGAACAGGTGGAACCCAGAAACCCAGGAAAGACAAGTCACCCAGTACCATCAGTAACCACCAGAGGGAGCCCAAAAACAGAACTCACAACACTCTGCTGACCGCAATACCTAATCCTATCAAACACACTAGAAATAGCCGTGGAGCGCTCCTGACGCTCCCTAGGCGCCTCGTCACAGCCTAAGGAACTAGCTAGCCCTAAAGATAGAAAAATAAAGCCTACCTTGCCTCAGAGAAATTCCCCAAAGGAACAGGCAGCCCCCCACATATAATGACTCTGAGTTAAGATGAAAATTACAAACACAGAGATTAAATAGATTTAGCAAAGTGAGGCCCGACTTACTGAACAGACAGAGGATAGGAAAGGTAACTTTGCGGTCAGCACAAAAAACTACAAAAAGACAACGCAGAGGGCGCAAAAAGACCCTCCGCACCGACTCACGGTGCGGAGGCGCTCCCTCTGTGTCCCAAAGCTTCCAGCAAGCAAGACAAAAATCAAAATAGCAAGCTGGACAGAAATAATAGCAAACAGAGAAAAACAAGCAGGAACTTAGCTTCTGCTGGGAAGACAGGTCACAAGAACGATCCAGGAGCGAACTAGACCAATACTGGAACATTGACAGGTGGCATAGAGCAATGATCTAGGTGGAGTTAAATAGAGCAGCCAGCTAACGAATTAACCTCGTCACCTGTGGAAGGAACCTCAGAAGCCGCAGCCCCACTCACAACCACCAGAGGAAGCCCATGGACAGAACCAGCCGAAGTACGATTCATGACCACAGGAGGGAGCTTAACAACAGAATTCACAACACTGATATAGCCTAGAGTGGGGCCATGGATATTGGCCCCCCTCGGCTACAAATACCAGTCCGCAGCCGCCCCAGAAATGGCGCATCTGTAAGATGCGCCAATTCCGGCACTTAGCCCCTCTCTTCCCACTCCCATGTAGCGGTGGGATATGGGGTAATAAGGGGTTAATGTCACCTTGCTATTGTAAGGTGACATTAAGCCGGGTTAATAATGGAGAGACGTCAATAAGACGCCTATCCATTATTACCACATAGAAAAAGTCAACCACCAGCACTCGGATGGGGGATGCACGCTCAGGAGTCCAAGGATCCAGTCAGACCCAAAATCACAAGCAGGGAAAAAGGAGCAGCATCCATACCAGGTGAATCGTGTCCAAAACGGTCTTTATTCAGCCATATAAAAGATACAACGTTTCGGCCAAATTGGCTTGACAAAGGCCAATTTGGCCGAAACGTTGTATCTTTTATATGGCTGAATAAAGACCGTTTTGGACACAATTCACCTGGTATGGATGCTGCTCCTTTTTCCCTGCCTATCCATTATTAATCCAATAGTAATAAAGGGTTAATAAAACACGCACACAATAGGAAAAAGTATTTTAATATTCTTCATTTAACCATACTTACCATACTTCAGCACCTGCAAAAATGTAAAATAATAAATCGTATACTACCTGTCCACCGTAGTCCAATTAATAACGAGTGTCCCACGACGATCTCCCCTATAGAACAGTGACATTGGGTGATGTCATTGCTCTATAGGACCCTCAGTGACACACTGACAGGAGACAATGGCTCCTGCAGTGCATCACTGAGGTTACTATAGTTCAAAGTCTCACTTTATGGTAATTGCTGCGTGGGGAAATTTCTCACCCAGCAATGCCAAAAGTGAGACTGGGAACTATTTTTTTTCCGGCGGCGGAGGAATACAGTGCAGAAGGATCCCTTCCTCCCGTCTATGTGTTTCTGGAGTGCCTAGAGAGCGGTCACATCAATTGATGCTGCTGTTCTCCACGGGAGATCGTCGTGGGACACTCGTGGATTTCTGCGGACAGGGAGTATATTGGTTGTTTGTTATTTTAATCTTTTTTACAGATGACACTGGCTTCGGGGATCAAAATGACAATTAATGGTGAGTATGTACTCTATGTTTAATGTAGTGTATGTGTGTATGTACAGTGGGGCAAAAAAGTATTTAGTCAGTCAGCAATAGTGCAAGTTCCACCACTTAAAAAGATGAGAGGCGTCTGTAATTTACATCATAGGTAGACCTCAACTATGGGAGACAAACTGAGAAAAAAAAATCCAGAAAATCACATTGTCTGTTTTTTTATCATTTTTTTTTGCATTTTATGGTGGAAAATAAGTGTTTGGTCAGAAACAAGCAATCAAGATTGCTGGCTCTCACAGACCTGTAACTTCTTCTTTAAGAGTCTCCTCTTTCCTCCACTCATTACCTGTAGTAATGGCACCTGTTTAAACTTGTTATCAGTATAAAAAGACACCTGTGCACACCCTCAAACAGTCTGACTCCAAACTCCACTATGGTGAAGACCAAAGAGCTGTCAAAGGACACCAGAAACAAAATTGTAGCCCTGCACCAGGCTGGGAAGACTGAATCTGCAATAGCCAACCAGCTTGGAGTGAAGAAATAAACAGTGGGAGCAATAATTAGAAAATGGAAGACATACAAGACCACTGATAATCTCCCTCGATCTGGGGCTCCACGCAAAATCCCACCCCGTGGGGTCAGAATGATCACAAGAACAGTGAGCAAAAATCCCAGAACCACGCGGGGGGACCTAGTGAATGAACTGCAGAGAGCTGGGACCAATGTAACAAGGCCTACCATAAATAACACACTACGCCACCATGGACTCAGATCCTGCAGTGCCAGACGTGTCCCACTGCTTAAGCCAGTACATGTCCGGGCCCGTCTGAAGTTTGCTAGAGAGCATTTGGATGATCCAGAGGAGTTTTGGGAGAATGTCCTATGGTCTGATGAAACCAAACTGGAAACGTTTGGTAGAAACACAACTTGTCGTGTTTGGAGGAAAAAGAATACTGAGTTGCATCCATCAAACACCATACCTACTGTAAAGCATGGTGGTGGAAACATCATGCTTTGGGGCTGTTTCTCTGCAAAGGGGCCAGGATGACTGATCCGGGTACATGAAAGAATGAATGGGGCCATGTATCGTGAGATTTTGAGTGCAAACCTCCTTCCATCAGCAAGGGCATTGAAGATGAAACGTGGCTGGGTCTTTCAGCATGACAATGATCCAAAGCACACTGCCAGGGCGACGAAGGAGTGGCTTCGTAAGAAGCATTTCAAGGTCCTGGAGTGGCCCAGCCAGTCTCCAGATCTCAACCCTGTAGAAAACCTATGGAGGGAGTTGAAAGTCCGTGTTGCCAAGCGAAAAGCCAAAAACATCACTGCTCTAGAGGAGATCTGCATGGAGGAATGGGCCAACATACCAACAACAGTGTGTGGCAACCTTGTGAAGACTTACAGAAAACGTTTGACCTCTGTCATTGCCAACAAAGGATATATTACAAAGTATTGAGATGAAATTTTGTTTCTGACCAAATACTTATTTTCCACCATAAAATGCAAATAAAATGTTAAAAAAACAGACAATGTGATTTTCTGGATTTTTTTTTCTCAGTTTGTCTCCCATAGTTGAGGTCTACCTATGATGTAAATTACAGACGCCTCTCATCTTTTTAAGTGGTGGAACTTGCACTATTGCTGGCTGACTAAATACTTTTTTGCCCCACTGTATGTATTGTATGTAATGTATGAATGTATTGTATGGAGTATGTATGGAGTATGTATGTGTTTTTTTTTTTTTTCATTCAACACATTAGCCGGATGATGGGACTACTACTGTCCCATCATTGGCTAATGTGTCAATCACTGTCAGTGTAGCAGGAATCGTCCGATGGGACATGTAGTCCCATCGGATGATGCCTGCACACACGCACAGAGCCCCAGCTGGCCGCATAGAGCCCCGGCAGGCACGTACAGATCCCCAGCAGCCCGCACACACAGACATGCACAGTGTCCACCCACGCACCGCCCACACTCTTCCTCCCTCCGGAACAGGATGTAGAAGAACAGAAAGAGCTTATTTACGTTCCAATATTTGTGTCCCATTGACTTGCATTGGTATCGGGTATCAGTATCGTGATATCCGATATTTTTTGGATATCGGCCGATCCAATCCGATACCGATACTTCTGGATATCGGAAGGTATTGCTCAACACTACTTATTACATGCATGTGTTAAACACAAACAGGCACATTTTCTGCTCTTCCCCGTCTATTTGAAGGCCATCTGGCAAATTACGACGTGCGATATTACAGTTAGGGACCATCCTGATTGGGTCATGTGTTGTGAATTCTGTGGCTGAGTTCACTTCTGTGGTCACAAGTGGTATTGCAGTCTCTGGGCTTCCTCCCTCAGGTGTTTTGGTGAGCTCGTTGGCTGCCTTGCTATTTAGCTCCACCTGAGTCTGTCTTCCTTGCTCCTTGTCAATGTTCCAGTGTTGGATCTGAGCTACTGCATCCTTCCTTGGGCCTGCTGCTCTGCTAGATAAGTGCTTCTAGTTTGTTTTCTGTTTTTTCTGTCTAGCTTGCTATTAACTTTTGCTGGAAGCTCTGAGAAGCAAAGGGGTGCACCGCCGTGCTGTTAGTTCGGCACGGTGGGTCTTTTTGCCCCTTTGCGTGGCTTTCATTTTAGGGTTTTTTGTAGACTGCATAGTTCTCTTTGCTATCCTCGCTCTGTCTAGAATATCGGGCCTCACTTTGCTGAATCTATTTCATTCCTACGTTTGTCTTTTCATCTTGCTAACAGTCATTATATGTGGGGGGCTGCCTATTCCTTTGGGGTATTTCTCTGAGGTAAGTCAGGCTTGTATTTCTATCTTCAGGCTAGTCAGCTCCTCAGGCAGTGCCGAGTTGCATAGGTAGTTGATAGGCGCAATCCACTGCTGCTTATAGTTGTGTGAGGATAGATCAGGTACTGCAGTCTACAGAGATTCCACGTCTCAGAGCTCGTCCTATTGTTTTTGGTTATTGCCAGATCTCTGTATGTGCGCTGATTACTGCACGCTGTGTTGCCTGATTGCCAGCCATAACAGTACAAGGAGCCTCACCAATGATTCCCAATAGAGGGAAAAAAGAAATCCTGACATCATTTTTTTTTCTTAGCTCTGTCTTCAGTCTTTTTTTTCCCCTAGACATTAGAGTGCTTCAGGACACAGCTGTGGACATGGATATTCAGGCTCTGTGCTCCTCAATGGATAATCTCGTTGTAAATGTACAAAAGATTCAAGATACTATTGATCAGAAATCGATGCTAGAACCAAGAATTCCGATTCCTGATTTGTTTTTTGGTGACAGAACTAAGTTCCTGAGCTTCAGAAATAATTGTAAGCTATTTTTGGCCTTGAAACCTCATTCTTCTGGTAATCCTATTCAACAGGTTTTGATTATTATTTCTTTTTTGCGCGGCGACCCACAGGACTGGGCGTTTTCTCTTGCACCAGGAGATTCTGCATTGAGTAATGTTGATGCATTTTTCCAGGCGCTGGGATTGCTTTACGATGAGCCTAATTCAGTGGATCAAGCTGAGAAAAATCTGCTGGCTTTATGCCAGGGTCAGGATGATGTAGAAGTATATTGCCAGAAATTTAGGAAATGGTCAGTACTCACTCTGTGGAATGAATCTGCACTAGCGGCTTTGTTCAGAAAGGGTCTCTCTGAAGCTCTTAAGGATGTAATGGTGGGATTTCCTATGCCTGCTGGTTTGAATGAGTCTATGTCCTTGGCCATTCAGATCGGTCGTCGCTTGCGCGAGCGTAAATCTGTGCACCATCTGGCGGTATTGTCTGAGAGTAAGCCTGAGCCTATGCAGTGCGACAGGACTATGACTAAAGTAGAACGGCACGAACACAGACGTCTGAACAGACTGTGTTTCTATTGTGGTGATTCTACTCATGCTATTTCTAATTGTCCTAAACGCACTAGGCGGTTCGATAGCTTTGCCGTTATTGGTACTGTACAGTCCAAATTCCTTTTGTCCATTACCTTAATGTGCTCTTTGTCATCATATTCTGTCATGGCGTTTGTGGATTCAGGCGCTGCCCTGAATCTGATGGATTTGGATTATGCTAAACGTTGTGGATTTTTCTTGGAGCCTTTGCGGTGTCCTATTCCGTTGAGAGGAATTGATGCTACACCTTTGGCCAAGAATAAGCCTCAGTACTGGGCCCAGCTGACCATGTGCATGGCTCCTGCACATCAGGAAGTTATTCGCTTTTTGGTACTGCATAATTTGCATGATGTGGTCGTGTTGGGGTTGCCATGGCTACAAACCCATAATCCAGTATTGGATTGGAACTCTATGTCGGTAACCAGCTGGGGTTGTCAGGGAGTACATGGTGATGTTCCATTTTTGTCTATTTCGTCATCCATTCCTTCTGACATCCCAGAGTTCTTGTCGGACTTTCAGGATGTATTTGAAGAGTCCAAGTCTGATGCCCTACCTCCGCATAGGAATTGTGATTGTGCTATCGATTTGATTCCTGGTAGTAAATTCCCTAAGGGTCGTTTATTTAATTTGTCCGTACCTGAACACACCGCTATGCGCAGTTATGTGAAGGAGTCCCTGGAGAAGGGACATATTCGCCCATCGTCGTCACCATTGGGAGCAGGGTTCTTTTTTGTAGCCAAGAAGGATGGTTCGCTAAGACCGTGTATTGATTACCGCCTTCTTAATAAGATCACTGTTAAGTTTCAGTATCCCTTGCCATTGATTTCTGACTTGTTTGCTCGGATTAAGGGGGCTAGTTGGTTTACTAAGATTGATCTTCGTGGTGCGTATAATCTGGTGAGAATCAGGCAGGGAGATGAATGGAAAACGGCATTTAATACGCCCGAGGGTCATTTTGAGTATCTGGTGATGCCGTTCGGACTTGCCAATGCTCCATCTGTTTTTCAGTCTTTTATGCATGACATTTTCCGTGAGTATCTGGATAAATTCTTGATTGTTTACTTGGATGACATTTTGATCTTCTCAGATGATTGGGAGTCTCATGTGAAGCAAGTCAGAATGGTTTTCCAGGTACTGCGTGCTAATTCCTTGTTCGTGAAGGGATCAAAGTGTCTCTTCGGTGTGCAGAAAGTTTCATTTTTGGGGTTCATCTTTTCCCCTTCTACTATCGAGATGGATCCGGTTAAGGTTCAGGCCATCCAGGATTGGACTCAGCCGACATCTCTAAAAAGTCTGCAGAAATTCCTGGGCTTTGCTAATTTTTATCGTCGCTTCATCTGTAATTTTTCTAGCATTGCCAGACCATTGACCGATTTGACCAAGAAGGGTGCTGATTTGGTTAATTGGTCTTCTGCTGCCGTGGAAGCTTTTCAGGAGTTGAAGCGTCGTTTTTGCTGTGCCCCTGTGTTGTGTCAACCTGATGTTTCTCTTCCGTTCCAGGTCGAGGTTGATGCTTCTGAGATTGGTGCAGGGGCGGTTTTGTCACAGAGAGGTTCTGGTTGCTCAGTGTTCAAACCATGTGCTTTCTTTTCCAGGAAATTTTCTGCTGCTGAGCGTAATTATGATGTGGGCAACCGAGAGTTGCTGGCCATGAAGTGGGCATTCGAGGAGTGGCGTCATTGGCTTGAGGGTGCTAAGCATCGCGTGGTGGTTTTGACTGATCATAAGAACCTTACTTATCTTGAGTCTGCCAAGCGCTTGAATCCTAGACAGGCCCGTTGGTCGTTATTTTTTGCTCGTTTTGATTTTGTGATTTCATACCTTCCGGGCTCTAAAAATGTGAAGGCGGATGCTCTGTCTAGGAGTTTTGTGCCCGACTCTCCGGGGTTATCTGAGCCGGCGAGTATCCTCAAGGAAGGAGTCATTGTGTCTGCCATCTCCCCTGATTTGCGGAGAGTGTTGCAGAAATTTCAGGCTAATAAACCTGATCGTTGTCCGGCCGAGAAACTGTTCGTCCCTGATAGGTGGACTAGTAAAGTTATCTCTGAACTTCATTGTTCGGTGCTGGCCGGTCATCCAGGAATCTTTGGTACCAGGGAGTTGGTTGCTAGATCCTTCTGGTGGCCATCTCTGTCACGGGATGTGCGTGCTTTTGTGCAGTCCTGTGGAATTTGTGCTAGGGCTAAGCCCTGCTGTTCACGTGCCAGTGGGTTGCTTTTGCCCTTGCCGGTCCCGAAGAGGCCTTGGACACATATTTCGATGGATTTCATTTCTGACCTTCCCGTTTCTCAAAAAATGTCGGTCATTTGGGTGGTCTGTGATCGCTTTTCTAAAATGGTCCATCTGGTGCCCTTGGTTAAATTGCCTTCCTCCTCTGATTTGGTGCCTTTGTTCTTCCAGCATGTGGTTCGTTTACATGGCATTCCTGAGAATATCGTTTCTGACAGAGGTTCCCAGTTTGTCTCGAGGTTCTGGCGAGCCTTTTGTGGTAGGATGGGCATTGACCTATCTTTTTCCTCGGCCTTCCATCCTCAGACTAATGGCCAGACCGAACGAACCAATCAGACCTTGGAAACATATCTGAGATGTTTTGTTTCCGCTGACCAGGATGATTGGGTGTCATTTTTGCCGTTGGCTGAGTTCGCCCTTAATAATCGGGCCAGCTCGGCTACCTTGGTCTCTCCATTTTTCTGCAATTCTGGGTTCCATCCTCGTTTCTCTTCAGGACAGGTTGAGTCTTCGGACTGTCCTGGTGTGGATTATGTGGTGGACAGGTTGCAGCAGATCTGGACTCAGGTAGTGGACAATTTGACCTTGTCCCAGGAGAAGGCTCAGCTTTTCGCTAATCGCAGACGCCGTGTGGGACCCCGACTTCGTGTTGGGGATCTGGTTTGGTTATCTTCTCGTCATATTCCTATGAAGGTTTCCTCTCCTAAATTTAAACCTCGTTTTATTGGTCCGTATAGGATTTCTGAGATTCTCAATCCGGTGTCTTTTCGTCTGACCCTCCCAGACTCCTTTTCCATACATAATGTATTCCATAGGTCGTTGTTGAGGAGATACGTGGCACCTATGGTTCCATCTGTGGAGCCTCCTGCCCCTATTTTGGTGGAGGGGGAATTGGAGTATATTGTGGAGAAGATTTTGGATTCTCGTGTCTCTAGACGGAAACTCCAGTATCTGGTCAAATGGAAGGGTTATGCTCAGGAAGATAATTCCTGGGTTTTTGCCTCTGATGTCCATGCCCCAGATCTTGTTCGTGCCTTTCATGTGGCTCATCCTGGTCGGCCTGGGGGTTCTGGTGAGGGTTCGGTGACCCCTCCTCAAGGGGGGGGTACTGTTGTGAATTCTGTGGCTGAGTTCACTTCTGTGGTCACAAGTGGTATTGCAGTCTCTGGGCTTCCTCCCTCAGGTGTTTTGGTGAGCTCGTTGGCTGCCTTGCTATTTAGCTCCACCTGAGTCTGTCTTCCTTGCTCCTTGTCAATGTTCCAGTGTTGGATCTGAGCTACTGCATCCTTCCTTGGGCCTGCTGCTCTGCTAGATAAGTGCTTCTAGTTTGTTTTCTGTTTTTTCTGTCCAGCTTGCTATTAACTTTTGCTGGAAGCTCTGAGAAGCAAAGGGGTGCACCGCCGTGCTGTTAGTTCGGCACGGTGGGTCTTTTTGCCCCTTTGCGTGGCTTTCGTTTTAGGGTTTTTTGTAGACTGCATAGTTCTCTTTGCTATCCTCGCTCTGTCTAGAATATCGGGCCTCACTTTGCTGAATCTATTTCATTCCTACGTTTGTCTTTTCATCTTGCTAACAGTCATTATATGTGGGGGGCTGCCTATTCCTTTGGGGTATTTCTCTGAGGTAAGTCAGGCTTGTATTTCTATCTTCAGGCTAGTCAGCTCCTCAGGCAGTGCCGAGTTGCATAGGTAGTTGATAGGCGCAATCCACTGCTGCTTATAGTTGTGTGAGGATAGATCAGGTACTGCAGTCTACAGAGATTCCACGTCTCAGAGCTCGTCCTATTGTTTTTGGTTATTGCCAGATCTCTGTATGTGCGCTGATTACTGCACGCTGTGTTGCCTGATTGCCAGCCATAACAGTCATGTTACCCAAGGTGGGATGGTTTTTACTCTCTTTTGATAAAAAAAATAACTAATAAGTATCCTATGTTTTATATTTTACACGCTTATATAGCGCCATTAATTCAGTATGTTTTTGGAGTGTGGGAGGAAACTCACACAAACACGGGGAGAACATACAAATTCCTTGCAGATGTTGTCCTTGGTGAGATTAGAACCCAGGACCCCAACGCTGCAAGGCTGTAATGCTAACCACTGAGCCCCCATGCTGCCTCATGTGTTACTTTTTATTTATTGTAGTATTTCTACGTAGTGGTTTTATTCTGGGTTAAATACAAGAACATGTGTACAGCTGTTTGAATGATAAATTAAAGGTGTGGGTGTAAAACCTAGAACTCTCATACTGTGTGGACTCTCTTCCTTTTTGACTTTTTACCAAAAATAGCGATCATTTTGTGCTTGTTTACCTTTGCCCACCAACTAGACAGCATGAAATATGTGTTAACATTTTCTTCTCCAAACTGCTCTGCAACGTACAATCCCAGGGAGCCATACTTGTCATAAATATTCCTCTTCGATATGTCGGACAGTATTGAGTGAGCATTGTTGATCTCCTTGAATGTTTCAGCTGCTTGGGGATTGTCAGGATTTTTGTCTGGATGATGCCTGAGAGCCAATTTTCTTTCACCATGAGAAGACAAATGAAAGATGTGTTAGAATGTTTGCAACATATGCAGAATATTATGATATAGAAGTATTATTATTTTATTTCTATTTTTATTAATGTACACCATGATACAACATTTCTATCCACTGTAATTTTCGACATTTTATGCAAAGTTATAAATGCAGCTTTCCCAGAACTTTTTAAAGGAAATCTCTCACCCAATCTGAGAGCATCATGTTGTAAGGGAGAGACCCTAATTCCAGTGATGTGTCACTAACTTTACTCGATGCAACAGTTTAAATTAAAATCTGTTTTCTTTGCTGCCTATCTAAAGTTCTCTGAATGCTGAGTTCTGTATAACCCACCCACAACACTGATTGGCAGATTTATGTGTACACTGTGCATAGGCATAAAGCTACCAATCAGTGGTTGTACTACCTGGCACCAGGCCTTGAAGCCCTCTAGTGATACTCTTTTGGTGATAAAAAAGAGATATTATGAAAACTATTGCAAGTAGCCCAGTAAATGACACATCACTGGAATCCAGGTCTCTGCCCCTGCCCCCACATTATGCTGCTCCCAAATTGTGTAGCAGAATCATGGTGACAGATTCCCTTTAACTTTTTAGTAAAAGCACAGCAGTCTGCACTGTTCAATGCAGTGGGCCAACAAAAC
Organism: Ranitomeya imitator; assembly: GCF_032444005.1. Taxonomy (NCBI): domain Eukaryota; kingdom Metazoa; phylum Chordata; class Amphibia; order Anura; family Dendrobatidae; genus Ranitomeya; species Ranitomeya imitator. Next base: position 447,095,236 of record NC_091287.1, on the reverse strand, counting down.
ACGTCAACATCGTGGCCAATGGGTGAAGTATGACAATAGAATTATGTGCTATTGTTTGACACTCTCTTGCTTTTATTATTTTTGTCTTTGTGTTGCTTTTCTAATTGAAAAAAAGAGCAATATATTAGCTAGAGATATAAACAAATTAATTATAATTATCAATGATTATTATCATCAATAGGGAAACATTATTTCAAGGCAAACTAGAATATTTCCTCTAGCGCTAGTTGAGCTCAATGGGTTAGAATCACAAAAATGAAAGGCATTCCACCAACTGGAGTATTAAAGGGAACCTGTCATCTGATTCCTGCCGCCCAAACTGCAGGCAGCATGACTCACTCTTATTACAGCTCTGTATGCTTTGCTCCGAAACGCATCATTTTAGAGAAAACGTAATATGAAAATTTGGCTGAAACGGAAAACTAGAGTAAAAAACTTTGCAAAGTCACACATTTTTTCACATAAATGTTGTAACTTTGATGCATTCATGACAGCTCTACATGGCCAGCTCTACAAAGAAGGGTGTAGCATGAGCATGATGTATGCGTGGCAATGTCCCCACCCATCTAATTCATGGCCATGTGTAGAGTATCTAACATCAGAAATCTTACTCCAGTCCCTAACTGGAGTAACATTTCTGCCAAGTTGCATGAAGGAGCATACCACTGATAAGATGCACCTGATTCATGAAGCGGTGTTGATCAATCAGACACCTCTTAAAGGGACTCTGTCACCTGGATTTGGAGGGAACAATTTTCAGCCATAGAGGCGGGGTTTTCGGGTGTTTGATTCACCCTTTCCTTACCCGCTGGCTGCATGCTGGCTGCAATATTGGATTGAAGTTCATTCTCTGTCCTCCGTAGTACACGCCTGCACATCAGCACAATTTTGGAAACAACATTTTTTTTGCTAGGAAGTTATAAGGGTTAAAATTTGACCAGCGATTTCTCATTTTTACAACGAAATTTACAAAACCATTTTTTTAGGGACCACCTCACATTTGAAGTCAGTTTGAGGGGTCTATATGGCTGAAAATACCCAAAAGTGACACCATTCTAAAAATTTCACCCCTCAAGGTACTCAAAACCACATTCAAGAAGTTTATTAACCCTTCAGGTGCTTCACAGCAGCAGAAGCAACATGGAAGGAAACAATGAACATTTAACTTTTTAGTCACAAAAATTATCTTTTAGCAACAATTTTTTTATTTTCCCAATGGTAAAAGGAGAAACTGAACCACGAAAGTTATTGTACAATTTGTCCTGAGTACGCCGATACCCCATATGTGGGGGGGAAATACTGTTTGGGCGCACGTCGGGGCTCGGAAGGGAAGGATCGCCATTTGACTTTTTGAACACAAGATTGGCTGGAATCAATGGTGGCGCCATGTTGCGTTTGGAGACCCCTGATGTGCCTAAACAGTGGAAACCCCTCAATTCTAACTCCAACACTAACCCAAACACACCCCTAACCCTAATCCCAACTGTAGCCATAACCCTAATCACAACCCTAATCACAACCCTAACCCCAATACACCCCTAACCATAACCCTAACCACAAGCCTAATCTTAACCCTATTTCCAACCCTAGCCCTAATTCCAACCCTAACTCTAATTCCAACCCTAACCCTAAGGCTATGTGCCCACGTTGCAGATTCGTGTGAGATTTTTCCGCACCATTTTTGAAAAATCCGCGGGTAAAAGGCACTGCGTTTTACCTGCAGATTTACCGTGGATTTCCAGTGTTTTTTGTGCAAATTTCACCTGCGGATTCCTATTGAGGAACAGGTGTAAAACGCTGCGGAATTAAAAATTGGCTCCAATCTTTAGTGGACACCATGTCGCGTTTGGAGAGCCCCTGTGTGCCTAAACATTGGAGCTCCCCCACAAGTGACCCCATTTTGGAAACTAGACCCCCCAAGGAACTTATCTAGATGCATAGTGAGCACTTTGAACCCCCAGGTGCTTCACAAATTGATCCGTAAAAATGAAAAAGTACTTTTTTTTCACAAAAAAAATTCTTTTAGCCTCAATTTGTTCATTTCCACATGGGCAACAGGATAAAATGGATCCTAAAATTTATTGGGCAATTTCTCCCGAGTACACTGATACCTCACATGTGGGGGTAAACCACTGTTTGGGCACACGGCAGGGCTCGGAAGGGAAGGAGCGCCATTTGACTTTTTGAATGAAAAATTAGCTCCAATCGTTAGTTGACACCATGTCGCGTTTGGAGAGCCCCTGTGTGCCTAAACATTTGAGCTCCCCCACATGTGACCCGATTTTGGAAACTAGACCTCCCATGGAACTAACCTAGATGTGCGGTGACCACTGTAAACCCCCAAGTGCTTCACAGAAGTTTATAATGCAGAATCGTAAAAGTAAAAAATCATTTTCTTTTCCTCAAAAATTATTTTTTAGCCCGCAATTTTTTATTTTCACAAGAGTAACAGGAGAAATTGGACCCCAAAAGTTGTTGTCCAGTTTGTCCTAAGTACGCCGATACCCCATATGTGGGGGGGAACCACTGTTTGGGCACACGTCGGGGCTCAGAAGGGAAGTAGTGACGTTTTGGAATGCAGACTTTGATGGAATGGTCTGCGGGCGTCATGTTGCATTTGCAGAGCCCCTGATGTGCCTAAGCAGTAAAACCCCCCCACAAGTAACCCTATTTTGGAAACTAGACCCCCAAAGGAACTTATCTAGATATGTGGTGAGCACTTTTAACCCCCAAGTGCTTCACAGAAGTTTATAACGCAGAGCCGTGAAAATAAAAAAATAATTTTTCTTTCCTCAAAAATGATGTTTTAGCAAGCAGTTTTTTATTTTCACAAGGGTAGCAGGAGAAATTGGACCCCAATAGTTGTTGCCCAGTTTGTCCCGAGTATGCTGGTACCCCATATGTGGGGGTAAACCACTGTTTTCGCGCATGTCGGGGCTCGGAAGAGAGGGAGCACCATTTGACTTTTTGAACGCAAGATTGGCTGGAATCAATGGTGGCGCCATGTTGCGTTTGGAGACCCCTGATGTGCCTAAACAGTGGAAACCCCTCAATTCTAACTCCAACACACCCCTAACCCTAATCTCAACTCTAGCCATAACCCTAATCACAACCCTAACCCCAACACACCCCTAACTATAACCCTAACCACAAGCCTAATCTTAACCCTATTTCCATCCCTAGCCCTAATTCCAACCCTAAGGCTATGTGCCCACGTTGCGGATTCGTGTGAGATTTTTCCGCACCATTTTTGAAAAATCCGCGGGTAAAAGGCACTGCATTTTACCTGCGGATTTACCGCGGATTTCCAGTGTTTTTTGTGCAGATTTCACCTGCGGATTCCTATTGAGGAACAGGTGTAAAACCCTGCGGAATCCGAACAAAGAATTGACATGCTGCGGAAAATACAACACAGCGTTCCCGCGCGGTAATTTCCGCACCATGGGCACAGCGGATTTGGTTTTCCATAGGTTTACATGGAACTGTAAAGCTGATGGAAAACTGCTACGAATCCGCTGTGGATCCGCAGCCAAATGTGTGCACATAGCCTAATTCTAAGGGTATGTGCACACGATGCGGAAAACGCTGCGGTTCCACAGCGTTTCTGCTGCTGCGGGTCCGCAGCAGTATCCCATGAGTTTAGAAAAAACGGTGTGCACATGCTGCGGAAAAAAATGCGCGGAAACGCAGCGGTTTACATTCTGCACATTTCACTTCTTTCTGCGGATTCTGCAGCGGTTTTACAACTGCTCCAATAGAAAACTGCAGTGAAATCCGCAGAAAAACCGCGGCAAATCCGTGATAAATCCGCAGCGGTTTTGCACTGCAAATTTATAAAAACCGCTGGGGAAAAATCCGCAGAGGACCAGAATACGTGTGCACATTCCCTAACCCTAACCCTAGTTCTAACTAGTAGAAAAAAAAAATTATCTTATTATTGTCCCTACCTATTGGGGTGATAAAGGGGGGGGTCATTTACTTTTTTTTTATTTTGATCACTGTGATAGGTTTTATCACAGTGATTAAAATGTACATGGAACGAATCTGCCGGCCGGCTGATTCGGCGGGCGCACTGCGTATGCGCCCGCCATTTTGGAAGATGGCGGCACCCATGGAGAAGACGGACGGACACCGGGAGCCTCGGTAAGTATAAGGGGGGGAGATCGGGACATGGGGGGCGTCGGAGCACGGGGGGTGGCATCGGAGCACGGGGGAGCGGACAGGAGGACGGGGGAGCGGAGCACAGGACGGAGGGGAGTGGATCACAGATCGGTGGACTGGGGGGGGCGATCGGTGGGGTGGGGGGGGGGGAAATCAGTGTTTCCAGCCATGGCCGATGATATTGCAGCATCGGCCCTGGCTGGATTGTAATATTTCACCAGTTTTTTAGGTGAAATATTACAAATCGCTCTGATTGGCAGTTTCACTTTCAACAGCCAATCAGAGCGATCGTAGCCACGGGGGGGTGAAGAAACGCCCCCCTGGGCTAAAGTACCACTCCCCCTGTCCCTGCAGATCGGGTGAAATTGGAGTTAACCCTTTCACCCGATCTGCAGGGACGCGATCTTTCCTTGACGCCACATAGGCATCATTGGTCGGATTGGCACCGACTTTCATGATGCCTACGTGGCGTCATGGGTCGGGAAGGGGTTAAATAACCGGTCTCTCTCTACACTGGGGCGCACATATCATTTGTGCAACCGTACTTTGGCCCAAGATGTAAAAGATACACAGTTTTATTCTGATCCATAATACTTGTGATTCGGGTAGCATGAATCAGTTGAAAGGTTCTCTTTAATGTTTTTCTCCCTAGCTATTAATACATAATTTATGTAAAGTAATATTATTTTAAATGTCACTTGTCCATTATACGTAGTGTATCCTGATCTATCCAAAGTATGTAACCTGTGCTTTTTATTGGAACAAAGCAATTTAGCAAATAAGTCAAAGTTAAAAATAAAAAGTAATAATTTTAGCACCATGCGTAATATATCTCGTGGTGTCGAGGTCTGAAAAATTTGATCAGACATAAAAGTGATTAGCTAGGAAGAAATAATAGCTTAATTAATTAAAGATTCCTAACACAGATGCATCCATGTCATCACAATTAATTGCTAAATTAGACATCATGCTGTAAAAAATACCAAATCAATTTACAATGATAGGATTCGAAATAAATTAAGAGGTGAATTGGTACAAAACTACCAGAAAACTATTCTAATAGAAAATGCGCGACATTATATTAGCATGCATTATCATAGTAATTAAACTTTTCAGAATGAATCAGTTAACTCGCAAGTTGTCTCAACCCAACAATTCCGCTCCCAAGTAATGCCGTAGAGATATGTACTTAATTCATAAGTGCTATTTAATATCCTCGTAATTACTCATTATGCAGAGTCAACCAATATTGTCAGTTTTAACAATGATTGCTATGTAAATATTCCACCGCTGTCTGTTATGTTAAATTCAATTTTCTTCAATGTGAATTTTTCCATAACAGATTTCACCTTTTACCAAATAAAAAATGAGCTGTTAATAAAACAAAAAAAGCATTTCTGAGATAACTTGTCAAGGCAAATTATGTGGTCAATAAATATGACAAAATATTCTATCTACATAAAGCTATATGAACGCTTACAAATATAAATGTTAAAATTATTTTATCTATAGATCACACTTGACCCATCCAATTTAAAAACTTTATCAAGGCTATGTGCACACGTTGCGGATTCTCTGCGGATCCGCAGCGTTTTTTGAGGTGCAGAAACGCTGCAGATCCGCAATTGATTTACAGTACAATGTAAATCAATGAGAAAAAAATGCTGTGCACACTGTGCGGAAAATCCACTGCGGTTTAAAAGAAGTAGCATGTCACTTCTTTTTTGTGAATCTGCAGCATTTTTGTACCCATTCCATTATAGAAAACCGCAGGGGTAAATAACGCAGCAAATCCGCAAGAAAACCGCAGCAAAAACGCACAACAACCGCTGCGGAACCGCACAAAAAACGCAACGAATCCGCATGTGCGTTTTCTGCCAGGAGAGGCAGAATCCGCACCAGAAATTCCTAAGCCTAATCCGCAACGTGTACACATAGCCCAAGGATTAGAAAAAAAAGCCCAGCTTACTTTTCTATAAACAGCACCGCTCTTGTCTACAGTCTGTATCTGGTATTACAGCAGAACATCAATTACTTGAAACAAATCATTACTTGAATCAAAATATTCTATAATAAAGCAGTATGGTAATACCAATTTATGAATATTCTTTGCTTTTCAAAGCATTTATAATGTATATACTGTACCTCTGCACAGAATATATACTATAGTCATACAGTAACAATTACTATATTAATGAAATATATTTTAATCAAATACCAGGTGTAACAGAAAATATTAAAATCTCTGAAGCCACTAGCATTTGCCCCCCATCTCTCCTCTTCCTCGCACATGGAATAGCAGTAGCAAAAATAGCAGACAGTCTGAGTCTCCTAGAATTACACTGGTAAAATGGGCATAAATAAGCAGGAAATTAGGTATAGCTGGATAGTGACAATCTTAATTAACATGCAGGGAGCTTCTTTCTGAAGTACAAGACCCCAGCAGTGCCAACTATGATTGTCTATTTTGCGTAGACAAAGGTATATAGATTGGAGAGGCAATTAAGGTAGGAAAGGTCTTTTCAGAGGGTTGGATAACAAGGGTACATGTGTTTACACATAGGCAGAGAAGTGTAAGAAGCTATTGTTTCCCCACAGACTTGAGGTCTCTAAAAGAAAATTATGAATATTGGGGCATGTATAAATCCAATAATGATGGGACATACATTTTCAGCTTCAGGACGAATCCGGGAAGAAGATGCATCATTTCTCATAAGTGTAACCCCTGCCTATAAGCCACAAATCAATAGTAAAAAGATTGCTGACAACAGCCATGTCGTGTTTGGTCTCTGGGTAATGGTAAAATCCCGATAAAAAATATGGCGGCGATCTCGATGTTTTGCGATAATCAGGAGTGAGCATATCGCATAAGTTTTGAAATTTCATAAAATCTTGAAGGGATTAAAACATCACACCACTAGGCCCACTTTAGGTCATCAAGGGGGTGTGGGGTGTGAGTGTAACTCAGGTGCTGATAAAAAGTCCAGACAAATTATAATTTCTGATTTGTGTTCTTGTAGAGAGATACACATTGGTGTATGCATAAATCCCGTTCACTGAACACCTCTAATTGAAGTGCTCTCCTTTGCTAAACGTCTCTGTGATCCATGTAGTACTTTTGTTAAATTTAATTTTATGTAACTGTATATGTTGTGTTGTTTTGTACCCTTTGTAAAATCTTTTGTGTATTTTTTTAATAAATACTGCCTATCATTTTTGGATTAAATGTAAAATTTAATAGTTTTGTTCTGTAACCCGCACCCCGAAGCCATACGCTACCAGAACCAGACCTCCAGTCAGCCTGTATAAAAAAATATTGCCAGTAGCAGCGAGTAAGTCTTGGGTTATTGTGGAGTTCACAGTGACTGCATCAAAGGTATATATAAACAATCCATGGGTTGGAATCGGAGGTGTATATACCATACACTCACTGTTAGTTTCTCGATAACCGGCCTATTAATGGAATCAGCCTGCGGTATCTAATCCTTCTCCTCTGGCATTATAGTGACTGAAGATCTGAGGTTGTAGGTTATAAAAAATGACCTAGGCAGGTTAACAATGCAACTATTTTTAGTCTATACATCCATAGTTGTACAAAAAATCTAGGTAGATGGCCAACATACAGTGTCCTCAGTCCACAAATTCCCAATCTGAGATCAGTAGTTACACTGGCCCCATACCAGGCAATACCCACTGTATCTCAACTTACGGTTTGCCCACAGCTTTTGGTATCTCCAGCTGGTATAGTGTACAGTCACAGCCTATGTTCTTCCAGACGATGGATATCATGGCTGTAGCTCATGGATACCCCTCCAGTCAACAATGAATCTCCAAAAGTCTATAGATCATCCTTCCCAGCTTGGATCCTCTCTATTCAAAGTCACTTCAACAACTGCCTGATTCAACCCATGTGTCTTTTTCTCTCTCCTCCTTAAACATTTTGCTTTAGCTCACAGAATGAAGCATATTCCATCACCTGGCTGGGACTGCATGCGAGACCCCCTGTGGTGACGGTTCCAATGGATCTGCAATCCACACAATGGACCTAGCTAGAAGAACAATGGATTGATATGATGATTGCTTTACATTTACCTTTAGTAATCTACTGTCTGGCCTTAGGTTTACATAAGATCTAGCCTGCTGGTCCTCCTCTGCTTACTGTCACTGAAAGTAAACATTGATTCCTGAGGATGAACTGATGAGCAAGCAAATCACTAATAAAACACAGCAAGAAAATATTGAATAAATTACGGCAATATCGATGCAACCGGTGCTCTGTGCTGGAAAAAGTCTCTATCTCTTAGTCCGGTTTCACACGTCCAGATAATTCCAGTACCGTATAAAATCGGTACTGGAGTTATCCATGTCCGTGTGCTCACGTGGCACATCAGTGTGGCACACGTGTGCCGCCCATGTGCCCACTGGGTACCACACGCACCATGCAGGAGACAGCGCTAAAGTTTAGCGCTGTCCCCTGCATCGTGCTGAATCCGCGATTCATATCTTCCCTGCAGCAGCATTTGCTGCAGAGAAAATATGAATAATAGTGTTTAAAATAAAAATCTATGTGTCCACCACCCCCCCACTCCCTGTGCTCCCTATAGGAGGTGGAGCCGCATATTCATTACTGTAAATGAGCACAGGGGGTTGGGGGGCGGGGGACACTTAGATCTTTATTTTAAACACTATTATTCATATTTTCTCTGCAGCAAACGCTGCTGCAGGGAATATATGAATCGCGGATTCAGCACCAGTGGGGGGGACAGTGCTTAATGTAGCGCTGTCCCCTGCACGGCACACGGACTGCACACGGACAACGTCCGTGTGCGGTACGTGTTTTACACGGACCCATTGACTTTAATGGGTCCATGTAATACGTGCGCTCCCACGAACACTGACATGTCTCCGTGTTTGGCACGGAGACACGGTCCGCAAAAAATCACTGACATCTGAACAGATGCAGTGATTTTTATGTGTCTATGTGTGTCAGATTCTCCAGTACGTGAGGAAACTGTCACCTCACATACCGGAGACACTGACGTGTGAAACAGGCCTTAGGGCTGTGGACTCTGCTCTATGTCCATTTGTCCTATAGCACTGGTCTACAAAAAAAATTCTGGCATGGACTTTAAGAACAGTTTTAGACTAATTTGAGAGTGCTGAATTCAAATCTGATCTTATAATTTCTCTATCACATCACATTTTTGCTCTACTGGTATATAGCCCATTTTCATGAATTCCATGATGTATATATAAATATAAGTAGTGAATGAAAAGTGCCGGTTTATACGGTTCACTAAAGTAAATTTCGTTTTCATTTAGTCTCCCAATAAATGTGAGAATATCTTTGTTTTCTTTGAACATGCATAATTCCCATTTGCTATGATAACACCCTTGTTTTCTGTGCTACTGGGACAGTAGAGCTACAGCAGAGCATTGGGTGAAAACTGAATGGCCTCAGCGACAGAGTTTGGCATCTGGCGATAAGAATGTCATCCATGATCCTCTAGTGGATAGGAAGGACATGGTCTTTCCTCCCTTACACATAAAACTTGGATTGATGAAGCAGTTCGTCAAAGCTCTCAATCACAGTGGAGAATGCTTTAACTATATATGTTCAACTTTTCCTGGTCTTAGTGAAGAGAAGAAAAAGGCTGGAAAATCTTAGGAGTCGAGTTCCCGCCGCTGCACAGGGGGAATCTCGAACCATGTCTGCTGCGGTCTCCCATTCTGCATCAGCCACGGTGGAGCCTGCTCAGCAGAGACGTCGGTCCCAGCGACTCGCTCAGTATGATATTGTACAAAGGGTTACTGGTGCCTTTCCAAGCTCTGCTATTGTACCCTTTACTGGTTTGCGGCAAGCAGGCTTTTCTGGGACTGCTTTGCACACACTGAGCATGCCCACGGGAGGACCTCTCATTGGAGGTCGGGGGTAACACGCTCAGGCCCTGTAGCAGCTCCCATTGGTCCTCCAGGAAGGTCCTGTAGAGCTGCAACTATAAAACATCCGCAGGTCCGCACAGCCATGCGCTAGTGTCAGTTTATGTATGAGCTCAGCGCCAATGTGGTCGTGTTTATATGCAGTCAGGGACCCGGCTGAAATAAGCCCCTAGAATGCTGGCACCTCCAGCGAGGAGTTTCGTGTGCGTGTATTCAGGGACCTTGCTGAATAAGCCCCTAGAATGCTGGCACCTCCGGCGAGGAGTTTCATGTGAGTGGATTCAGGGCTGGCGTATAGCCACTAGAATTCCGGCTCCACCGGAGAGGAGCTGCGTGTTTGCATTTGACTGCATGACCACTATCTGATCTACTAAGTAGCTGTGTTCCTCTGTGAGCTAAACAGGGCACAGCATTCTCTTTGCTAACAGACTCTGAAGTAACAGAGTTTGTTTATACTACTATATTTTACCGCCATATCTAGCAGCAGGTTCTTTCCTGCACGGTGGATCCCGGGTTGTGAATGCACCTACTACTTCTAATAAACATATATTTGGTGCGTTCCGCCAACCCTAACAGAATATTTGATGGACCTCAAATAAGAACACTTATGAGAGACCAAATTTTATCACATCAATGAATGAGACAGAAAAAAGAGCTTGGAATGCATTTTGTAATGTGGTGCAGAATTTTCTAGGGAATAAGAAAGCAGACAACTATGAAGAGTATCAAGATTCACTATTTACACAGCTATTTGGACTTTTTTCCAGAGAGCCTTGGGGATGTGAGCAAGGAACAAGCGGAGCGTTTTCATCAGGACATTAAAACAATGGAAGAAAGGTATCAAGGTCGGTGGGACTCACATATGATGGCTGACTATTGCTGGAGCTTGATGAGAGACAACCCAGAAGCTGAAGATCACAGATCAGCCAAGAAAAGAAAGTTCAAATAACTGCCATTTGTCATTCATCTGTGTGCCATATATATGTGTTTTTATATTTTGTAGTTTAATTCTGTAAGTATATTTGATTTGCTGTACATAGACTTTGTAATCTTTGTTATTCCTTGATTAAAAATATACAAAATGTAGTACCGAAAATCATGTGTTTTTATCATAAAACAATAAGAGTAATTTTCATCGAAAATTGAAAATATCTGGAAATCCTGATGTGATAGCCAAAAACGGAGTTCATATTCGCAATCAGCAGCCAAAATTGACTTAAAATATGTTTTAAAACCTTTTGCCAGAAAAATTGCGTTGACCAGTGTAGTCTTTAGTAAGTGCCATATCCTCACAGTGACTAAGATACTGCCTACGATTCACCTCATCAAGATGAAACACGTCCAAATTCTGAGTAAAAGAATCATGATTAAAAATGTATGTGAGTGCCGGGAGTTATTCGATAATACAAAGCTAGCTACAAATATGAGATACGGTAGCATGTAAGAGTTTGGGCACCTCTGGTCTAAAGTTAAAGATGATACATTTCTTTTGTATTTTCTAGAAAAAAACATATTTTCATCTGTTACATTTTAAAAATTATAGAAAGAAAAATGTGCCCATGCAAAGGTTCGGGCATCCTGCATGTTTAGTACTTTCCCTTTGGAAAGTATCACAGCTTGTAAAAGCTTTTAGTAACCAGCCAAGAGTTTTTAAATTCTTGTTTTGAGGTATTTTAATCCATTCTTCAGTGGAAAATTCTTCCAGTTCTGTGAGATTCCTGGGTCATCTTGTAAGCACTGCTGTTTTGAGTTTTAGCCACAGATTTTCAATGATCAGATCAAGGGACTGTGAGGGTCATGGTGAAATCTTCAGCTTGCGCCTTTTGAGGTAGTCTATTGTGGATTTTGATGTGTTTTTAGGATCATTATCCATTTGTAGAGCTATCCTCTATTTAACTTCAGCTTTTTTACAGACGGTGTTTTGTTTGCATCAAGAATTTGTTGAAATTTCATTGAATCCATTCTTCTCTCTATCTGTGAAATTTTCGCTGTGCCATTGGCTGCAACACAACCTCAATGCAGGATTGACACCCCCCCCCCCCCCCCCCATGCTTAATGTTTGTGGAGAAGTTCTTTTCCTGAAATTCTGTGCTCTTCTTTCTGGTCAGTATGGCCAAAGAGTTCTATTTTAACCTCATCAGTCCACAGGGCTTGTTTCCAAGATTCCTCAAGATTGTTTTCACGGGTTTTTGCATACTTCTGATGCAACATTTGAATGAAATTAATCTCTATAACATGAGACCCAGGAGGACCCCACTGCTGACACAGAGATAAGAAAGCTAGACTGCAGTTTGCCAAAATGTAGATAAGCCAAAAAAACTTCTGGGAAAAGGTCTTGTGTACAAATGAGAACAAGATAGAGCTTTTTGGTAAAATACATCGTTGTACTGTTTACTGAAAATGGAATGAGGCCTTCAAAGAAAAAAACAGTACCTACAGTCAAATATGGTGCAGATTCAAAGATGTTTTGGGATTGTTTTGCTGCCTCTGAAAAATACCAAAGGATTTTCGGGCGCAATGTAGTTTTCAGTATCAGCTGGGTTTGGGTCATGGGTCTTTCAGCAAGACAAACATACTTCAAGAAGCACTCAGAAATGGATGGAACCAAAGAGCTGGAGAGTTCTGAAGTGGCCAGCAATGAGTCCATATCCAAAGCTCATTGAACACCTGTGGAGAGATCTTAAAATTGTTGTTGGGAGAAAGCACCCTTCAAATATGAGAGACCTGGAGCAGTTTGCAAAGGAAGAGTGGTCCAAAATTCCAGCTAAGAGGTATAAGAAGCTTGTTGATGGTTATAAGAAGTGATTGCAGTTGTTTATTCCAAAGGATGTGCAATCAAATATTTAGTTGAGGGTGCTAAAAATTGTATCTGGACCATTCTGCGGTTTTTTTAGTGAAATTATGTCAAATTTGCTTTTTTCTGTTTTTTTGTGCTGCTTCAATACACACAAAAGAAATAAAAAGGTGTTTAACAAAACATGTGTAATTGCAATAATTTTCTGGGAGAAATACTTCATTTTCTGGAACAATTTCAGTGGTGCCAACGCTTTCTGCTATGACTGTATATATGTATATCGCGGCATGTAAAAGTTTGGGCACCCCTGATCAAAATTACTGCAATTGTGAAAATTTAAGCAAGTTGAAGATGAAATGATCTCTAAAAAGGCTAAATTTAAGATGATACTTTACTTGGTACTTCAGGTAAAAAAATATGCTATGTTCTAAATTCTAAAAATTACAAAAACAGAAAATGGGCCGATGCTAAAGTTTGGGTACCATTTGGAGATTTGTGTGATCAGATAACTTTAACCAAGGTTTCAGACCTTAATTAGCGTGTCAGGATTATAGCTTGTCCACTGTCATTGTTAGGAAAAGCCAGCAACATTTCAGTGAAAGCTGCTCATAGGATTTCTAGAGAGGCAAATTAGAACCCCGGCTTGACTGCAAAAGACCTTCAGAAAGATTTAGCAGATTTTTGAGTTGTGGTACATTTTTCTACTGTTCAGAACACATGCACAAATATAGCCTTCTTGAAAGAGTCATCAGAAGAAAACCTCTCCTGAGTTCTCACCAATTAAGCATCAGAAGTATGAAAAAAACATGTAAACAAGCCTAATGCATCTTGAAAACAAGTCCTGTGGACTGATGGGGTTAAAACAGAACTCTATGGCCAGAAAGAATAGCACAGAATTTCAGTAAAGAACAACTCGATAATCATTAAGTATGGGGGTGCATGAATCCTGCTTTGAGGTTTTGCTGCAGCCAGTGACACAGGGAAAAATTCATGGATAGAGGGAAGAGTGGATTTAATGAAATTTCAACAAATTCTTGATGCAAACATAACACCATCTGTAAAAAAGCTGAAGTTGAAAACAGGATGGCTTCTACAAATGGATAATCATCCTAAACACACATCAAAATTCATAATAGACTACCTCAAAAGGCACAAACTGAAGGATTCAGAATGGCCCTCACAGTCCCCTGATCTGATCATTGAAAATCTGTGGCTAGACTTCAAAATAGCAGTGCATGCAAGATGACCCAGGAATCTCAAAAAACTGGAAGAATTTTCCTAGGAAGAATAGATGAAAATCCCTCAAAACAATAATTGAAAAACTCATGGTTGGCTAGAAAAAGCATTTACAAGCTATGATGCTTTCAAATGGGGATACTATTAGGTAATAACCAAGCAGGGTGCCCAAAGTTTTGCATGGGCTCATTTTTCTTTTTATAATTTTTAAAATGTAAAAGATGAAAATATATACTTTTTTTTAGTAATTTGTCATCTTTATGCCTTTTAGAGATAATTTAATCTTCAACTTGCTCAACTGTTGATAATAACAGTAATTTTGACCAAGGGTGCACACATTTTTATATGCTACTGTTTCTCATGTTTGTAGCTAGCTTTGTAGTATTGAATCACTCCCGCCACTCACATATATTTATAATTGTGGTTCTTTTATTCAGAACTGGGCACATTTCAGCTTATCCAGAGCTTACAACAGCAACTGAAATGCGTTGAAGTTGTGAATAAAAGAATAAAGATTGAAAATATATGTGAATGCCAAGAGTTATTCGATTTTACATTATCTATTTCCACGTGCACCACCATCTACGGTGGAGTGGCAATCATCAATTGGATTTCTTATGGCTAGCTTTGGAAAGTGCAGTCCTGCTACACAATGATGGCCCGAAATAAAAAAAAAAATGCATCATTGCTGTTATCAATAGTTCTTAGGGGTAAATTTTCTGGATTTCTATGGTAAAATCTATATTCCCACATTGTGATCATGATCCAGATACTTAACTCTACTTTTGGCAAAGGAAAGTAATTACATCTGTGGAACCCTTTCATTTACAGTTTAGTAGCCTAAAGAGGAGATGATTGCTTTTCCAAAACAAAATCTTGGGAGAATCAAAGTTTTACTCTCTTTTTATAATATATGGGTAATTTTTTTTTTTAGCCTGGACTCTGAACTTTATTTTTCTAACAGACCATATTATCTAACAAAAAAAAATCTTATAACCCTTGGCACCATACGCAACACACTTTATTCACTGGTGGTCAGATATATCAAGCCATCTGTATTTCTAATAATGTAACTGAGTCCATATTATGTTATAACAGCAGCTTATTTTAAACATTGCTATTCTATATCCTATTCTGCTGACCTCAAGATACATTTGATGGAGATAAGAGACACTATATAGGCTTTAAGACAATTGAATGTAATATACAGTAAATCCATTCCGTGCATGTTTAAAAATGAATAAATTGTAGGAAAGATAACATTGGTAAAACGGCTTAATTTACTACAAAGAATTATATGTTTTCGATTACCGTATATACTCGAGTATAAGCCGACCCGAGTATAAGCCGACCCCCCTAATTTTGCCACAAAAAAACTGGGAAAACTTCTTGACTCGAGTATAAGCCTAGGGTGGAAAATGCAGCAGCTACCGGTGAATTTCAAAAATAAAAATAGATGCTCCATACCGTTCATTATGGCCCCATAGCTATGCCATATAGTGCTCTGCACCGTTCATTATTGCCCCATAGATGTACCATAGAAAGCTGTGCCATATAGTGCTCTGCACCGTTCATAATTGCCCCATAGCTGTGCCATATAGTGCTCTGCACCGTTCATTATCGCCCCATAGCTGTGCCATATAGTGCTCTGCACCGTTCATTCTTCCCCATAACTGCGCTATATAGTGCTCTGCACCGTTCATTCTTGCCCCATAGCTGTGCCATATAGTGGTCTGCACCGTTCATTCTTGCCCCATAGCTGTGCCATATAGTGCTCTGCACCGTTCATTCTTGCCCCATAGCTGTGCCATATAGTGCTCTGCACCGTTTATTTTTGCCCCATAGATGTGCCATATAGTGCTCTGCACCGTTCATTTTTGCCCCATAGATGCTCCGTATAAAGCTGTGCCATTGCTGCTGCTGCAATAATAAAAAAAAATGCCATACTCACCTGTCTTGCTTGCAGCTCCCGGCGTCTCGTCCCAGCGTCTCTCTGCACTGACTGATCAGGCAGAGGGCGGCGCACACACTATATGCGTCATCGCGCCCTCTGACCTGAACAATCAGTGCAAGAGGATGCGAAGACAGAGCGGCGCCCGGCGTGTGGAACGCGGACAGGTGAATATAAAATACTCACCTAGTCCCGGTGCTCCTGACGCTCCACCTGCCTGTCACACTGTCTCCGGGTGCCGCAGCTCTTCCTGTCAGCGGTCACTGGCACCGCTCAGAGGAATGAATATGTGGCTCCACCTCTATGGGAGTGGAGTCCATATTCATTTTTCTAATGAGTGGTCCCACGTGACCGCTGAACAGGGGAAGAGCTGCGGCACCCGGAGACAGTGTGACAGGCAGGGGCAGCGTCAGGAGCGCCGGGACTAGGTGAGTATGCCTCAGCGCCCTCTCCCGCCGACCCTGCCGCCCACCGTGACTCGAGTATAAGCCGAGAGGAGCACTTTCAGCCCAAAAATTTGGGCTGAAAATCTCGGCTTATACTCGAGTATATACGGTAAAATAATTTTAAAAATGCTCGTGTGTAGACATTTGTTTTTAAATAATTGTTATGCTGAACACACCTTGACCTCTGTCTTTCTGAGAATGCGGACCGGGCCATATGCTGGTCGCCAACAACGTTTCTACGCCTTTAATAAGAATAATTCTAATTTAGCTTGTCTCTTAAAATGCCTGCCCCTACCCCGTCCCCCCATATGTTTACGTACACCTTCGGGCATTACATCCAACCCACCGTTTGAAAGGAGGCTTGGGAGTTCCCAATCTTTCCAAATATTACCATGCAGCCCAATTGGCACAACTGACCCTATATCATGCCTACTCCGAACCCCCACTGTGGGTATCTCTAGAGGCCCCTGAATTTTACTCAGGTACCCTCGACACACTACTATGGATTCTCCCAGCCCAGCGTAAACACATCTCGAATCCTACTATAACGCACTCTCTTAGGATTTGGGACTCGTTGAAATATTCCTCGCAGCTAATCTCACCATTTTTACCCCTCGCCCCCCTTTGGGGCAATCTCCAGTTTCCCCCAGGCATGGAATCCCTTAAGAACTTTCGTTTATGGGTCGCTGCAGGGATAACCAGAGTCCACCATCTTTTTAACGTCGACGGGATTATTCCATTCTCGGTCCTGAGTGAAAAACTCATTACTAAAAAATTCTACCCCTCCCTACTCCTTTCGAACAAAAATGCCATCAAAATCAACATGCTCCAGGTACTATATCTCTCCTCTACTCGCATATCAACTCCTCCTCATAGCATAGGAGCTGCTTTAAATACACTTCTCGCTGGGAGTCCAATATTGGTTCCACCTTCACAGATTCGGAGTGGTCCCAAATTTGGTCCTCCTCTACTGGAGGAATATTAAATACCCTTATGCTGGAAACTAACTATAAGGTGTTAACCCAATGGTACCTGACCCCAGCCAGAGTGGCTAAGGCAGTCGCCAACTACTCTCCAAATTGCTTTAGAGGGTGCAATTCTGCAGGAGATATGTTCCATACATGGTGGCTATGCCCGATTGTACATAGATTTTGGATCAGAATCTACCATTTGGTTTACTCTATAACAAATATAAACCTTAAAAAAACCTTGGGAGGCCTTACTAAACAAACGCATCCCCAACATCCCTAAACACACTCAAACCCTCATTGCATTCATATTCCTGCCAGCCAAACAAACCATAGCTTTGGCATGGAAAAAAACTAATGTAGATTTAGCTGCGGTTAAAACATGCCTTTCTTGGTATATGATCAACAAAAAAATGATCTGCCATACTTACAGATAAAGTCGGTAAATTTGAGAAAATATGGCTTCCCTGGGCGGAGTACACCAACCACACCCCCTTTGCCACACCTGTATTTCATCTAACCAACCCAGATCCTCCTGATTCTGATTGAATCATTAACGATAATTGGACACAACATATCCCCCTCCTCGGGCTTCCCTCCTCCCCTCCCTTGCCTTTTACCCTGTTGTTAGTTGGTCTGTTTGTTTGTCAACCGTTTACATGCTCTCTTATGCATATTGCAAATACAGCTCTGTAATGAGATTTGCTATCATCTTATTTGTAAAATGTAAACTTTCGATAAAATTTATTGTTCAAAAAAAAAAAAAATTTGTTATGCTGCCTTCTGTAATTCCTTTTATTCCCTCTCTGAATATCCAGCTAATGAGTTCTCTTCCAATTGGACACCTATGCTCAGTAACTCTGACAACCTGAATTGTCAAGTAGACAACTCATGCAGTGATTTCTGTTGTTGTGTCGCACAGCTAGTAACAACTGGTGAACCATAAGCAATTTTTTCACACTAGCATTAAATGAGGACCTTTCACTGGATTTTCTATCTTAAACCGAGAAGCTCCTCCAATTACTTCTGTTCCACTGATTCTGGAATAGTTTTCCTTTGTCTTCTTCTCTCTTCCATTCCAAAGTTATAGTCCCCAGTACTGTTATGGCTGGCAATCAGGCAACACAGCGTGCAATAGTCAGCGCACATACAGAGATCTGGCAATAACCAAAAACAATAGGACGAGCTCTGAGACGTGGAATCTCTGTAGACTGCAGTACCTGATCTATCCTCACACAACTATAAGCAGCAGTGGATTGCGCCTATCACTACCTATGCAACTCGGCACTGCCTGAGGAGCTGACTAGCCTGAAGATAGAAATACAAGCCTGACTTACCTCAGAGAAATACCCCAAAGGAATAGGCAGCCCCCCACATATAATGACTGTTAGCAAGATGAAAAGACAAACGTAGGAATGAAATAGATTCAGCAAAGTGAGGCCCGATATTCTAGACAGAGCGAGGATAGCAAAGAGAACTATGCAGTCTACAAAAAACCCTAAAACGAAAACCACGCAAAGGGGCAAAAAGACCCACCGTGCCGAACTAACAGCACGGCGGTGCACCCCTTTGCTTCTCAGAGCTTCCAGCAAAAGTTAATAGCAAGCTGGACAGAAAAAACAGAAAACAAACTAGAAGCACTTATCTAGCAGAGCAGCAGGCCCAAGGAAAGATGCAGTAGCTCAGATCCAACACTGGAACATTGACAAGGAGCAAGGAAGACAGACTCAGGTGGAGCTAAATAGCAAGGCAGCCAACGAGCTCACCAAAACACCTGAGGGAGGAAGCCCAGAGACTGCAATACCACTTGTGACCACAGAAGTGAATTCAGCCACAGAATTCACAACAGTACCCCCCCCTTGAGGAGGGGTCACCGAACCCTCACCAGAACCCCCAGGCCGACCAGGATGAGCCACATGAAAGGCACGAACAAGATCTGGGGCATGGACATCAGAGGCAAAAACCCAGGAATTATCTTCCTGAGCATAACCCTTCCATTTGACCAGATACTGGAGTTTCCGTCTAGAGACACGAGAATCCAAAATCTTCTCCACAATATACTCCAATTCCCCCTCCACCAAAACAGGGGCAGGAGGCTCCACAGATGGAACCATAGGTGCCACGTATCTCCTCAACAACGACCTATGGAATACATTATGTATGGAAAAGGAGTCTGGGAGGGTCAGACGAAAAGACACCGGATTGAGAATCTCAGAAATCCTATACGGACCAATAAAACGAGGTTTAAATTTAGGAGAGGAAACCTTCATAGGAATATGACGAGAAGATAACCAAACCAGATCCCCAACACGAAGTCGGGGTCCCACACGGCGTCTGCGATTAGCGAAAAGCTGAGCCTTCTCCTGGGACAAGGTCAAATTGTCCACTACCTGAGTCCAGATCTGCTGCAACCTGTCCACCACAGAATCCACACCAGGACAGTCCGAAGACTCAACCTGTCCTGAAGAGAAACGAGGATGGAACCCAGAATTGCAGAAAAATGGAGAGACCAAGGTAGCCGAGCTGGCCCGATTATTAAGGGCGAACTCAGCCAACGGCAAAAATGACACCCAATCATCCTGATCAGCGGAAACAAAACATCTCAGATATGTTTCCAAGGTCTGATTGGTTCGTTCGGTCTGGCCATTAGTCTGAGGATGGAAGGCCGAGGAGAAAGATAGGTCAATGCCCATCCTACCACAAAAGGCTCGCCAGAACCTCGAGACAAACTGGGAACCTCTGTCAGAAACAATATTCTCAGGAATGCCATGTAAACGAACCACATGCTGGAAGAACAAAGGCACCAAATCAGAGGAGGAAGGCAATTTAACCAAGGGCACCAGATGGACCATTTTAGAAAAGCGATCACAGACCACCCAAATGACCGACATCTTTTGAGAAACGGGAAGGTCAGAAATGAAATCCATCGAAATATGTGTCCAAGGCCTCTTCGGGACCGGCAAGGGCAAAAGCAACCCACTGGCACGTGAACAGCAGGGCTTAGCCCTAGCACAAATTCCACAGGACTGCACAAAAGCACGCACATCCCGCGACAGAGACGGCCACCAGAAGGATCTAGCAACCAACTCCCTGGTACCAAAGATTCCTGGATGACCGGCCAGCACCGAACAATGAAGTTCAGAGATAACTTTACTAGTCCACCTATCAGGGACGAACAGTTTCTCGGCCGGACAATGATCAGGTTTATTAGCCTGAAATTTCTGCAACACTCTCCGCAAATCAGGAGAGATGGCAGACACAATGACTCCTTCCTTGAGGATACTCGCCGGCTCAGATAACCCCGGAGAGTCGGGCACAAAACTCCTAGACAGAGCATCCGCCTTCACATTTTTAGAGCCCGAAAATCAAAACGAGCAAAAAATAACGACCAACGGGCCTGTCTAGGATTCAAGCGCTTGGCAGACTCAAGATAAGTAAGGTTCTTATGATCAGTCAAAACCACCACGCGATGCTTAGCACCCTCAAGCCAATGACGCCACTCCTCGAATGCCCACTTCATGGCCAGCAACTCTCGGTTGCCCACATCATAATTACGCTCAGCAGCAGAAAATTTCCTGGAAAAGAAAGCACATGGTTTGAACACTGAGCAACCAGAACCTCTCTGTGACAAAACCGCCCCTGCACCAATCTCAGAAGCATCAACCTCGACCTGGAACGGAAGAGAAACATCAGGTTGACACAACACAGGGGCACAGCAAAAACGACGCTTCAACTCCTGAAAAGCTTCCACGGCAGCAGAAGACCAATTAACCAAATCAGCACCCTTCTTGGTCAAATCGGTCAATGGTCTGGCAATGCTAGAAAAATTACAGATGAAGCGACGATAAAAATTAGCAAAGCCCAGGAATTTCTGCAGACTTTTTAGAGATGTCGGCTGGGTCCAATCCTGGATGGCCTGAACCTTAACCGGATCCATCTCGATAGTAGAAGGGGAAAAGATGAACCCCAAAAATGAAACTTTCTGCACACCGAAGAGACACTTTGATCCCTTCACGAACAAGGAATTAGCACGCAGTACCTGGAAAACCATTCTGACTTGCTTCACATGAGACTCCCAATCATCTGAGAAGATCAAAATGTCATCCAAGTAAACAATCAAGAATTTATCCAGATACTCACGGAAAATGTCATGCATAAAAGACTGAAAAACAGATGGAGCATTGGCAAGTCCGAACGGCATCACCAGATACTCAAAATGACCCTCGGGCGTATTAAATGCCGTTTTCCATTCATCTCCCTGCCTGATTCTCACCAGATTATACGCACCACGAAGATCAATCTTAGTAAACCAACTGGCCCCCTTAATCCGAGCAAACAAGTCAGAAATCAATGGCAAGGGATACTGAAACTTAACAGTGATCTTATTAAGAAGGCGGTAATCAATACACGGTCTTAGCGAACCATCCTTCTTGGCTACAAAAAAGAACCCTGCTCCCAATGGTGACGACGATGGGCGAATATGTCCCTTCTCCAGGGACTCCTTCACATAACTGCGCATAGCGGTGTGTTCAGGTACGGACAAATTAAATAAACGACCCTTAGGGAATTTACTACCAGGAATCAAATCGATAGCACAATCACAATTCCTATGCGGAGGTAGGGCATCAGACTTGGACTCTTCAAATACATCCTGAAAGTCCGACAAGAACTCTGGGATGTCAGAAGGAATGGATGACGAAATAGACAAAAATGGAACATCACCATGTACTCCCTGACAACCCCAGCTGGTTACCGACATAGAGTTCCAATCCAATACTGGATTATGGGTTTGTAGCCATGGCAACCCCAACACGACCACATCATGCAAATTATGCAGTACCAGAAAGCGAATAACTTCCTGATGTGCAGGAGCCATGCACATGGTCAGCTGGGCCCAGTACTGAGGCTTATTCTTGGCCAAAGGTGTAGCATCAATTCCTCTCAACGGGATAGGACACCGCAAAGGCTCCAAGAAAAATCCACAACGTTTAGCATAATCCAAATCCATCAGATTCAGGGCAGCGCCTGAATCCACAAACGCCATGACAGAATACGATGACAAAGAGCACATTAAGGTAATGGACAAAAGGAATTTGGACTGTACAGTACCAATAACGGCAGAGCTATCGAACCGCCTAGTGCGTTTAGGACAATTAGAAATAGCATGAGTAGAATCACCACAATAGAAACACAGTCTGTTCAGACGTCTGTGTTCTTGCCGTTCTACTTTAGTCATAGTCCTGTCGCACTGCATAGGCTCAGGTTTACTCTCAGACAATACCGCCAGATGGTGCACAGATTTACGCTCGCGCAAGCGACGACCGATCTGAATGGCCAAGGACATAGACTCATTCAAACCAGCAGGCATAGGAAATCCCACCATTACATCCTTAAGAGCTTCAGAGAGACCCTTTCTGAACAAAGCCGCTAGTGCAGATTCATTCCACAGAGTGAGTACTGACCACTTCCTAAATTTCTGACAATATACTTCTACATCATCCTGACCCTGGCATAAAGCCAGCAGATTTTTCTCAGCCTGATCCACTGAATTAGGCTCATCGTAAAGCAATCCCAGCGCCTGGAAAAATGCATCAACATTACTCAATGCAGAATCTCCTGGTGCAAGAGAAAACGCCCAGTCCTGTGGGTCGCCGCGCAAAAAAGAAATAATAATCAAAACCTGTTGAATAGGATTACCAGAAGAATGAGGTTTCAAGGCCAAAAATAGCTTACAATTATTTCTGAAGCTCAGGAACTTAGTTCTGTCACCAAAAAACAAATCAGGAATCGGAATTCTTGGTTCTAGCATCGATTTCTGATCAATAGTATCTTGAATCTTTTGTACATTTACAACGAGATTATCCATTGAGGAGCACAGAGCCTGAATATCCATGTCCACAGCTGTGTCCTGAAGCACTCTAATGTCTAGGGGAAAAAAAAGACTGAAGACAGAGCTAAGAAAAAAAAATGATGTCAGGATTTCTTTTTTCCCTCTATTGGGAATCATTGGGTGGCTCCTTGTACTGTTATGGCTGGCAATCAGGCAACACAGCGTGCAATAGTCAGCGCACATACAGAGATCTGGCAATAACCAAAAACAATAGGACGAGCTCTGAGACGTGGAATCTCTGTAGACTGCAGTACCTGATCTATCCTCACACAACTATAAGCAGCAGTGGATTGCGCCTATCACTACCTATGCAACTCGGCACTGCCTGAGGAGCTGACTAGCCTGAAGATAGAAATACAAGCCTGACTTACCTCAGAGAAATACCCCAAAGGAATAGGCAGCCCCCCACATATAATGACTGTTAGCAAGATGAAAAGACAAACGTAGGAATGAAATAGATTCAGCAAAGTGAGGCCTGATATTCTAGACAGAGCGAGGATAGCAAAGAGAACTATGCAGTCTACAAAAAACCCTAAAACGAAAACCACGCAAAGGGGCAAAAAGACCCACCGTGCCGAACTAACAGCACGGCGGTGCACCCCTTTGCTTCTCAGAGCTTCCAGCAAAAGTTAATAGCAAGCTGGACAGAAAAAACAGAAAACAAACTAGAAGCACTTATCTAGCAGAGCAGCAGGCCCAAGGAAAGATGCAGTAGCTCAGATCCAACACTGGAACATTGACAAGGAGCAAGGAAGACAGACTCAGGTGGAGCTAAATAGCAAGGCAGCCAACGAGCTCACCAAAACACCTGAGGGAGGAAGCCCAGAGACTGCAATACCACTTGTGACCACAGAAGTGAATTCAGCCACAGAATTCACAACACAGTACTGAATGCACATTTTCCCCTCAACCATCTGGGCGTTTTCCACTGAATTGTCCTTTGGGCTTTTGCTTTTTCTCCTCTATGACAGAAGTTATGTGGTATATGCTCAGTAGGTTAAAGCACCACTTCAACGTTTTTCTATTGCAAGGCTGGAGCATAGCCACAAATCAGAGTTCTCTGCCCCTAGCCTCATACTTACCAGCTGCCGTTTTCTTTTGTTCTTGGCCCGCTCTGGTCGATCTACAGTAGATAATGACCTGCCAGATGGCTACAGTCTTTACTGGAGCGATCCGGAAGTCACTACACAATGTAAGTCTATAAGAGCCAGAACGAGGCCAGAACTCTGCTCTCAGACTGATATTGGGAGCTTGTGACCATTACCTCTGACTTCCGGTCAGTCAAAAATTTCAGTCAAAAGATGGCAGAGAAGGAGAAGAATGGTGCTGAGAGGAATTGAAGACAGCAGATGACTATAATATTAGGTGCAGGGATCATGAGTTAGTAGATCACTGACCGCCATTTTCCGCTATTCTCAGCGCCACTCCATGAGGCTATCAAGATAGCACTAGTGGGAACCATAACAGTATGTAATGGCATGTTTGTGCGATTTAACAGTGTAAAGTAATATTTATTTGTTGGATATGCCCTTTGAGTAGCGTCTTTAAAGTGGAAATAGATTAAATCAAAAACCAGTCTACATAATTAGGCATAGCTTTCTACAAATCTGAGAAAATGGTTCCATACCCTTTTACTTGATGGCAAAAGATAGTGAGTGGGTGGAAGACAAATTATGTTTGTGTTTTAGTATGTATGATCTACTAATGCAGACATGGCTGTAGGGATAGTTTCTGCTAGAAATTAAGCCATTAATCCACACCATTTGGTCAAACTGAACACTTTACATTATTATTTATGATTTATTGATCAAGAGTTATTAACAAAACATAGTAATATTATATATATACTGTATGTATATATATATATATATATATATATATATACTGTACATACAGTAGGAAAAATAAGTATTTCATACACTGCCAATTTTGAAAGCTTTCCCACCTACAAAGAACGAAGAGGTCTGTAATTTTTATCGTAGGTACACTTCAACTGTGAGAGACAGAATCTAAAAATAATTTTAAAAAATCATATTGTATGATTTTTAAATAATAAAATTGCATTTTATTGCATGAAATATATATTTGATCACCTACCAACCAGCAAGAATTCAGGCTCTCAAAGGCCTGTTAGTTTTTCGTTAAGAAACCCTCCTACCCTGAACTCATTACCTGTTTAAATTACACCTGTCCACACACTCAATGAATCACACTCCAACTTCTCCACCATGGCCATGACCAAAGAGCTGTCTAAGAACAACAGGTACAAAATTGTAGACCTCCACAAGGCTGGGATGGGCTACAGGACAATAGGCAAGCAGCTTGGTGAGAAGGCAACAACTGTTGGCCCATTATTAGAAAATGGAAGAAACACAAGATGACTGTCAATCTTCCTTGTCTAGGGCTCCATGCAAGTTGTCGCCTCATGGGGTAAGGATGATTCTGAGAAAGGTCACTTTTCAGCCCAGAACTACACAGGAAAACCTGGTCAATGACCTAAAGAGAACTGGGATCACAGTCTCAAATATTACTATTAGGAACCTTCTACACCATCATGAATTAAAATCCTACATGGCATGCAAGGTCCCTCTGCTCTAGGCAGAACATGTCGAGGCCCATTTGAAGTTATTCAATAACTGCCCGGATGATACAGAGGAGGCATGGTAGAAGGTTATGTGGTCAGATGAGACCAAATAGAACTTTTTGGTATCAACTCCACTCGTCATGTTTGGAGGAAGAAGAATGAGTACAACCCCAACAACACTGTCCCAACTGTGAATCATTGTGGGGGAAGCATCATACTTTGGGCAGCTTTACTGCAAAGGGGACATGACGACTGCACCATATTGAAGGGAGGATGAATAGGGTCATTTTGGATTTTGGCCAACAATCTCCTTCCCTCAGTAAAAGCGTTGAAGATCGGTGGCTGGGATTTCTAGGATGACAATGACCCAAAACACACAGCCAGGGCAACCAAGGAGTGGTTTTGTTAGAAACATTTCAAGATCCCTTACTGTTACCCCAAAAATGAGAAAAAGTGAGTCACAGAGCAAAATTCTAATTAAATATATTAATTTTAATAAATACTACATGAGACAAAAATGTAGGACAAAAATGTATGACAGATAATGACAGGGCTAGTGACACCTAGAAACCATGCCAGGCAGAATAAGGGGAAAATTCTAACAATAAATATTTCTCTTTGTTCCTATAACAGCACTTGTAAAATGTAAGCAGACACAGGTATAAGGCCCATAAGCAACTGCCAGTGCATAGACTGAATGTGACATGCTTGACGAGCCATGATATACTCAACAGTATCTTACATAAACAACACCATAACCAATAGACTCTCTTCTAAAATAGAGGTATATGTATAAAAATGCCGGAGCAGAGGGAAAGAAGAGAAAGAATAAGTATAGTAGTACCAATTTACTGCCAAGACATGGAAAAAGAGCCCCGACGCGCATTTCGCTGTCAGTGCTTCCTCAGGGGGCGTGGTCCCTTAGTGGCCTAGCCAGTCTCCAGACCTGAACCCAATAGAAAATATTTAGAGGTAGCTAAAACTCCATTTTGAGCAGTGACAGCCCCAAACCTGGAAAATCTGCAGAAGATATGTATGGAGAAGTGGGCCAAAATCCCTGCTGCTGTGTGTGCAAACTTGTTCAAGAACTACAGGAAACGTCTAATCTCTGTCATTGCAAACAAAGGTTTCTGTACCAAATATTAAGTTCTGTTTTTTATTGCATCAAATACTTATTTCATGCACTAAAATGTTAATTCATTATTATGTAAAAATCATACAATGTGATTTTCTAGATTTTTTTCAAGATTCTGTCTGTCACAGTTGAAGTGTTCCTACTATAAAAATTACAGACCTCTCCTTTATTTGTAGGAAAACTAGCAGTGTATCAAATATCTACAGGTATTTTCCCCACTGTGTGTGTATGTATGTATGTATGTATGTATGTATGTACCGTATATACTCGAGTATAAGCCGACCCGAGTATAAGCCGACCCCCCTAATTTTGCCACAAAAAACTGGGAAAACTTATTGAATCGAGTATAAGCCTAGGGTAGAAAATGCAGCATTTACCGGTGAATTTCAAAAATAAAAATAGATGCTCCATACCGTTCATTATTGCCCCATAGATGCTCCATATACAACTGTGCTATATACAATGCTCTGCACCGTTGATTATGGCCCCATAGGTGCTCCTTATAATGCTGTGCCCCATATATGCTCTGCACCTTTATGGCCCCATAGGTGCTCCTTATAATGCTGTGCCCCATTTATGCTCTGCACCTTTATGGCCCCATAGGTGCTCCTTATAATGCTGTGCCATATATGCTCTGCACCTTTGATTATGGCCCCATAGATGCTCCTTATAATGCTGTGCCCCATATATGCTCTGCACCTTTATGGCCCCATAGGTGCTCCTTATAATGCTGTGCCCCTTATATGCTCTGCACCTTTATGGCCCCATAGGTGCTCCTTATAATGCTGTGCCCCATATATGCTCTGCACCTTTATGGCCCCATAGGTGCTCCTTATAATGCTGTGCCCCTTATATGCTCTGCACCTTTATGGCCCCATAGGTGCTCCTTATAATGCTGTGCCCCTTATATGCTCTGCACCTTTATGGCCCCATAGGTGCTCCTTAGAATGCTGTGCCCCATATATGCTCTGCACCTTTATGGCCCCATAGGTGCTCCTTATAATGCTGTGCCCCTTATATGCTCTGCACCTTTATGGCCCCATAGGTGCTCCTTATAATGCTGTGCCCCATATATGCTCTGCACCTTTATGGCCCCATAGGTGCTCCTTATAATGCTGTGCCCCTTATATGCTCTGCACCTTTATGGCCCCATAGATGCTCCTTATAATGCTGTGCCCCTTATATGCTCTGCACCTTTATGGCCCCATAGGTGCTCCTTAGAATGCTGCTGGTGCTGCCATAAAAAAAAAAAAATCACATACTCACCTCTCTTCTCAGGACGGCGGCGCTTTCAATATTTACCTGCTCCTCTGTCTCCAGCACTGACGCTCAGCAGAGGGCGCGCACTGACTACGTCACAGCGCCCTCTAACCTGAGCGTCACTGCTAGAGGACGCTGCAGACGGAGCCGGAGCGAGGAGCAGGTAATTATAGCGCTGCGCTCCCCTTACCTGCTGCGGCGCGGTCCCTGCAGTCCCTGGCTTCTCCGGCGCTGCAGCTTCTTCCTGTAATTGAGCGGTCACATGGCACCGATCATTTACAGCAATGAATTTGCGGCTCCTCCCCTATGGGGGTGGAGCTGCCTATTCATTTCTGTAATGAGCGGTGCCATGTGACCGCTCAGTGCAGGAAGAATCTGCAGCGCCGGAGAAGCCAGGGACTGCAGGGACCGCGCCAGGAGCAGGTAAGTATGATTACACAGCCCCCGCTCCCCCTCCCCTGCTGACACCCGGGTATATGACTCGAGTATAAGCCGAGAGGGGGACTTTCAGCCCAAAAAAATGGGCTGAAAATCTCGGCTTATACTCGAGTATATACGGTATGTATGTGTGTGTGTGTGTGTGTGTGTGTGTGTGTGTGTGTGTGTGTGTGTGTGTATGTATGTATGTATATATATATATATATATATACAGACCAAAAGTTTGGACACACCTTCTCATTTATTTTTCTGTATTTTCATGACTATGAAAGTTGTACATTCACACTGAAGGCATCAAAACTATGAATTAACACATGTGGAAGCCACCTTTTGCTTTGATGACTGCTTTGCACACTCTTGGCATTCTCTTGATGAGCTTCAAGAGGTAGTCACCGGCAATGGTTTTCACTTCACAGGTGTGCCCTGTCAGATTTAATAAGTGAGATTTGCCTTATAAATGGGGTTGGGACCATAAGTTGTGACCGACGCGTTTCGAGGGAACCGTCCCTCTTTCTCAACCTTAAGAGGGACGGTTCCCTCGAAATGCGTCGGTCCTTGAGAAAGAGGGACGGTCCCCTCAAAAGGCGTCGGTCATTGGCTCCTGTACATGTCCGTCTTCTACGGACAGGTGACGTCACCGCTAAACCACGCCCCTCGCACACCACGCTACTACACAGCGGCGCCTTCGGCCGAGGCAAACCACCGGTTGTTACGGAGAGGAATCCAGGAGCCACCTATCGTGCAAAGGGAGGACGCTCCCTATCTGTGGACCCAGCTCAGTTAGCTGCAGCACCAGAGATTTCAGGCACATACAAGTAAGTGCCGCTCCAACATTTCCGGGATCGTGCAGGCACATGTGATCGC
The DNA here is from genome assembly GCF_032444005.1 of Ranitomeya imitator. Lineage (NCBI taxonomy): Eukaryota > Metazoa > Chordata > Amphibia > Anura > Dendrobatidae > Ranitomeya > Ranitomeya imitator. Next base: position 447,065,569 of record NC_091287.1, on the reverse strand, counting down.
AGGCACAGTAAGGTGGGCATCGTTATATGTGTATTAGCGCGGCAGACCTCTGTTTGACTTTCTTTTTGGACATTTTCTTGGGCAGATTCGCACATCCCACCTGCCAGGGTGCCAGCAGCTTACACAGTACAGCAAATTAGGACAGCGCCAGTGTAATCTTGTTGTACTCAATATATAAATATATATATATATATATACACATATACACACACACACACAATGGGTACAGAAAGTATTCAGACCCCTTTAAGTTTTTCACTCTTTGTTCCATTGCAGCCAATTGGAAAATTCAAAAAAGTTCAACTTTTTCGCATTAATGTACACTCTGCACCCCATTTTGACTGAAAAAAAACAGAAATGTAGAAATGTTCGCATACTTATTAAAAAAGAAAAACTGAAATATTACCTGATCCCAAGTATTCAGACCCTTTGCTCAGACACTCATATTTAAGTCACATGCTGTCCAATTCTTTGTGATCCTCCTTGAGATGTTCTACTCCTTCATTGGATTCCAGCTGTATTCAATTAAACTTATTGGACCTGATTTGGAAAGGTACACACCTGTCTATATAAGACCTCACAGCTCACAGTGCATGTCAGACCAAATGAGAATCATGAGGTCAAAGGAACTGGCCAAGGAACTCAGAGACAGAATTGTGGCAAGGCACAGATCTGGCCAAGGTTACAAAAGAATTTCTGCAGTACTCAAGGTTCCTCAGAGCACAGTGGCCTCTATAATCCTTAAATGGAAGAAGTTTGGGACCACCAGAAGTCTTCTTAGACCAGGCTGTTCAGCCAAACTGAGCAATCGTGAGAGTAGAGCTTTGTGAGAGAGGTATAGAAGAGCCCCAAGATTACTGCGGCTAAGCTCCAGAGATGCAGTAGGGAGATGGGAGAAAGTTCCACAAAGTCAACTATCACTGCAGCCCTTCACCAGTTGGGCCTTTATGGCAAAGTGGCCTGACGGAAGCCTCTCCTCAGTGCAAGACATTTGAAAGCCCGCATAGTGTTTGCTAAGAAACACACAAAGGACTCCCAGACTATGTGAAATAAGATTCTCTGGTCTGATGAGACAAAGTTAGACCTTTTTGGTGATAATTCTAAGTGGTATGTGTGGAGAAAACCAGGCACTGCTCATCACCTGCCCAATACAATCCCAACTGTGAAACATGGTGGTGGCAGCATCATGCTATAGGGGTGTTTTTCAGCTGCAGGTACAGGACAACTGGTTGCCATTAAAGGAAACATGAATGCGTCCAAGTACAGAGATATTCTGGATGAAAACCTCTTCCAGAGTGCTGTAGACCTCAGACTTGGCCGAATGTTCACCTTCCAAAAAGTCAATGACCCTAAGCACACAGCTAAAATAACAAAGGAGCGGCTTCAGAACAACTCTGACCATTTTTGACTGTCACAGCCAGAGCCCTGACCTAAACCCAATTGAGCATCTCTGGAGAGACCTGAAAATGGCTGTCCATCAATGTTCACCATCTAACCTGATGGAACTGGAGAGGATCTGCAAGGAAGAATGGCAGAGGATCCCCAAATCCAGGTGTGAAAAACTTGTTGCATCATTCCCAAGAAGAGTCATGGCTGTACTAGCTCAAAAGGTGCTTCTACTCAATACTGAGCAAAGGGTCTGAATACTTATGACCATGTGATATTTCTTTTTTTTTTTATAAATATGCAAAAATTTCTACATTTCTGTTTTCTTCAGTCAAGATGGATGCAGAGTATACATTAATGAGAAAAAAATGAACTTTTTTTAATTTACCAAATGGTTGCAATGAAACAAAGAGTGCAAAATTAAATGGGTCAGAATACTTTCTGTACCCACTATATATATATACATATATATATTGTAGGGATTAACTCAGGTAAGCAATGGCAGGGCCGCAGTAATGAGGCAACACACAGGCTTCCAGTCAAAACTTCAGTGGTTTATTGTCACTTTAAACAGTCCGAGACAGAAAGAAAGAGAAAAAAACCAAACATACTCCAGCTTGGAGAACCACTGGTCTCAGACTCACCCTTACACGGGATGGGCTTAACTAAGCGGCTGCCAGGTCAGCGGCTTCCGCCAGGTGCCATTCCCAGGTCTGCTAACAGTCGTGTCACCAACCTTTGTGACATGTGTGGGAGAGAAAACAGTTCAGGCTTCTTCCAGCCTAGTTCCATCCCCAGAATAACATGTGCCAAACAAAAGAAACTCCATTACATAGTCTATAGCCCACAGGTGAGGTATCCATCACATGGGCTGATCACATGATCGTGACATCACTACATGTCCTCAACCTTAGGGAAATAACAGGCCAAAACTTATCCTGCTGGGAGAAACATATCTTCCGTCCAGCACTACACCTTTTAGTGCACCACATGCCTCCCCCCTTTGTTCAACCCTATTGGGGTGGACACATGACATACAGTGGACTCTGGACAGGGCATCTGCATTCCCCTGTAGTCTGCCGGCCCGATGTTCTACTGAAAATTTAAAATTTTGCAGGGACAGAAACCACCTGGTGACTCGTGCATTTCTCTCCTTAGCTTGACTCATCCATGTAAGAGGGGAGTGATCTGTCACCAAGCGAAATTTCCTCCCCAGCAAATAATAACGAAGAGACTCAAGTGCCTATTTAATGGCCAGGCACTCTCTCTCCACAATACTGTACCTGCTTTCGGCTGGGGTAAGCTTCCGGCTTAAGAAACTAGCGGGATGCTCTTCTCCATTAATTTCTTGAGACAACACGGCACCCAGACCTATCTCAGAGGCATCGGTTTGCACGATGAACTCTCTTTTGAAATCAGGTGTAATCAGAACGGGTGTACCACACAGTACTGATTTTAACTTTACAAAGCCCCCTTCTAACTGATCATTCCATTGGACCATCACAGACTTCCTCCCTTTCAAACAGTCTGTTAAAGGCGCGGACAACATTGCAAAGTTGGGAACAAATCGCCTGTAATATCCCACTAGGCCTAAAAAGGCTTTTACCTGCTTTGTTGTGAGGGGACGGGGCCAGTTCTGAATTGCCTCCACTTTGTTTATTTGGGGCTTAAGGACCCCTCTCCCAATGACATAACCCAAGTACCGAGCTTCCTCCATCCCTATGGAACACTTCTTTGGATTGGCTGTTAGCCCTGCTTATCGGAGGGAGTCAACCACCGCCTGTACCTTGGGTAAGTGACTTTCCCAGTCTGCACTGTACACAATAATATCATCCAGATAGACTGAGGCATAACGGCGATGGGGACGGAGGACAATATCCATTAGCCGTTGGAACGTCACCGGCGCACCATGCAAACCAAAAGGTAACACCTTATACTGAAACAACCCTTCGGGCGTTACAAAAGCCGTTTTTTCCTTAGCTGCCTTTGTTAGGGGCACCTGCCAATACCCTTTTGTAAGGTCAAGGGTTGTAAAATACCGTGCCTGCCCAAACCGTTCTATCAATTCATCCACCCGGGGTATGGGGTAAGCATCAAATTTTGAAACTTCATTAAGTTTTTTGAAGTCATTACAGAATCTTAGGGTCCCATCAGTCTTAGGTATTAGGACTATTGGACTGGCCCAGTCACTTTGCGACTCTTCTATGACCCCTAATTGTAACATATTTTCCACCTCCTGGGATATGGCTTGTCGCCGAGCCTCAGGCACCCGATATGGCTTTAATCGGACTTTGGCCTGTGGCTCCGTAACAATGTCATGTTGGATTATGGAGGTACGTCCAGGGAGTTCAGAAAAAACGTCCGTATTTCGGCTAACAAACTCCCGGACCTCCTGAACCTGTTTAGGAGACAATGTATCTGGTATTTTGACTACAGACAAAGCTTCTCCTGACTCACTCAGAGGTAATGGAGCCTTCTCTACAGAAAATGTAGGCAGTGGACTATTCCCGCCAAGGTGGTCTCTGTCTTTCCACAGTTTAAGCAAATTAACATGATAAACCTGCTCTGGTTTCCTCCGGCCTGGTTGGTGTACCTTATAGTCTACTGGTCCCACTTTCTCCATAATCAAACATACTCCAGCTTGGAGAACCACTGGTCTCAGACTCACCCTTACACGGGACGGGCTTAACTAAGCGGCTGCCAGGTCAGCGGCTTCCGCCAGGTGCCATTCCCAGGGCTGCTAACAGTCGTGTCACCAACCTTTCTGACATGTGTGGGAGAGAAAACAGTTCAGGCTTCTTCCAGCCTAGTTCCATCCCCAGAATAACATGTGCCAAACAAAAGAAACTCCATTACATAGTCTATAGCCACACCCACAGGTGAGGTATCCATCACATGGGCTGATCACATGATCGTGACATCACTGCAGGTCCTCAACCTTAGGGAAATAACAGGCCAAAACTTATCCTGCTGGGAGAAACATATCTTCCGTCCAGCACTACACCTTTTAAAGGGAAGGTGCCGCGTTTTAATATTGTAAAAAAAAAAAACCTCTTTAATTGCTTATTTTTATAAGTTATTTTCAAGTGCATAGTATTTATTGTTTTTTTTTTTATTCATTTTTTTTTCTGCCACTGGGCGCCGCCATTTTCATTTGCAGGACTGTAAGTGTAGCTGCACGACACTTACAGTCTGCACATACGGCTGCCCTGGACATAGACAGCTGTAGTCGGGAGCCGACCCCATAGCTAGTAATGCATTATAAGCTTCTCTCTGATCTGATGTGGCCACGCCCCCTGGGCTGTCTCCACATCACAGCAGAGGCAGGAGATCGGCACCATCTTGCTTCAGTCTACAGTGGAGTGTACCTGACTGTGAGCTGCGCTGTTGGAGGGGCAGCTCCATCTGTCTCCCCTCACACTGTCAGCGGCCGTTCCCTGTCCTCTGCTGCCTGGTGTGTGGCTGAATCTCTAGAATCGCTAGAGAGTCTGAAGTGCTGTGGTCTGATGTTCTCTTATCAGGAGCTGCAGAGAGGTAACAGAGGGGGATGGGGGAGGCTCTGTGCTGCTCCTACCTCACTGCAGCTCCTCACAGGACATCAGACCCTGCATCTATCACTATACTGTGCTGAGCCGTGTATCTAATCCTCTCCTGTGTGATACTGTCTGCTGAGCAGTGTATCTAATCCTATCCTGTGCTGACCTGTGTATCTAATCCTGTGGAATACTGACTACTGAGCCGTGTATCTAATCCTCTCCTGTGTGATACTGTCTGGTGAGCCGTGTATCTAATCCTCTCCTGTGTGATACTGTCTGCTGAGCCGTGCATCTAATCCTCTCCTGTGTGATATTATGCTGAGCCGTGTATCTAATCCTCTCCTGTGTGATACTGTCTGGTGAACCGTGTATCTAATCCACTTCTATGCACTCCTCTCCCCCCTGCATATCTTTCCCCATTGCACACACAACTCAATGCGTGCGATAACAGGAGCTGCGGGCGTCATGCTGTATTATGGCATTATGTGAGATCTATATGACGGTATTATGTGATCTGTATGGTGGTATTATGCTTGATCAGTATTGTGAGAATTACAGGTCCTTCTCAAAATATTAGCATATAGTGTTAAATTTCATTATTTACCATAATGTAATGATTACAATTAAACTTTCATATATTATAGATTCATTATCCACCAACTGAAATTTGTCAGGTCTTTTATTGTTTTAATACTGATGATTTTGGCATACAACTCCTGATAACCCAAAAAACCTGTCTCAATAAATTAGCATATTTCACCCATCCAATCAAATAAAAGTGTTTTTTAATAACAAACAAAAAAACCATCAAATAATAATGTTCAGTTATGCACTCAATACTTGGTCGGGAATCCTTTGGCAGAAATGACTGCTTCAATGCGGCGTGGCATGGAGGCAATCAGCCTGTGACACTGCTGAGATGTTATGGAGGCCCAGGATGCTTCAATAGCGGCCTTAAGCTCATCCAGAGTGTTGGGTCTTGCGTCTCTCAACTTTCTCTTCACAATATCCCACAGATTCTCTATGGGGTTCAGGTCAGGAGAGTTGGCAGGCCAATTGAGCACAGTAATACCATGGTCAGTAAACCATTTACCAGTGGTTTTGGCACTGTGAGCAGGTGCCAGGTCGTGCTGAAAAATGAAATCTTCATCTCCATAAAGCATTTCAGCCGATGGAAGCATGAAGTGCTCCAAAATCTCCTGATAGCTAGCTGCATTGACCCTGCCCTTGATGAAACACAGTGGACCAACACCAGCAGCTGACATGGCACCCCACACCATCACTGACTGTGGGTACTTGACACTGGACTTCAGGCATTTTGGCATTTCCTTCTCCCCAGTCTTCCTCCAGACTCTGGCACCTTGATTTCCGAATGACATGCAAAATTTGCTTTCATCAGAAAAAAGTACTTGGGACCACTTAGCAACAGTCCAGTGCTGCTTCTCTGTAGCCCAGGTCAGGCGCCTCTGCCACTGTTTATGGTTCAAAAGTGGCTTTACCTGGGGAATGCGGCACCTGTAGCCCATTTCCTGCACACGCCTGTGCACGGTGGCTCTGGATGTTTCCACACCAGACTCAGTCCACTGCTTCCTCAGGTTCCCCAAGGTCTGGAATCGGTCCTTCTCCACAATCTTCCTCAGGGTCCGGTCTCCTCTTCTCGTTGTACAGCGTTTTCTGCCACATTGTTTCCTTCCAACAGACTTACCATTGAGGTGCCTTGATACAGCACTCTGGGAACAGCCTATTTGTTGAGAAATTTCTTTCTGGGTCTTACCCTCTTGCTTGAGGGTGTCAATGATGGCCTTCTTGACATCTGTCAGGTCGCTAGTCTTACCCATGATGTGGGTTTTGAGTAATGAACCAGGCAGGGAGTTTATAAAAGCCTCAGGTATCTTTTGCATGCGTTTAGAGTTAATTAGTTGATTCAGAAGATTAGGGTAATAGGTCGTTTAGAGAACCTTTTCTTGATATGCTAATTTATTGAGACAGGTTTTTTGGGTTATCAGGCGTTGTATGCCAAAATCATCAGTATTAAAACAATAAAAGACCTGACAAATTTCAGTTGGTGGATAATGAATCTATAATATATGAAAGTTTAATTGTAATCATTACATTATGGTAAATAATGAAATTTAACACTATATGCTAATTTTTTGAGAAGGACCTGTATATGGTGGTATTGTGTGTGATCTATATGGCGGTATTATGTGAGAACACTGGCAGCATTGTGTGTGATCTATATGGCGGTATTATGTGAGAACACTATGGCAGTATTATGTGTGATCTATATGGCGGTATGTGAGAACACTATGGCAGTATTGTGTGATCTATATGGCGGTATTATGTGAACACTATGGCAGTATTATGTGTGATCTATATGGCGGTATGTGAGAACACTGGCGGTATTATGTGTGATCTATATGGCGGTATGTGAGAACACTGGCGGTATTATGTGTGATCTATATGGCGGTATGTGAGAACACTGGCGGTATTATGTGTGATCTATATGGCGGTATGTGAGAACACTGGCGGTATTATGTGTGATCTATATGGTGGTTTTATGTGAGAACTGTATGACAGTATTGTGTGATCTATTTGATAGTATTGTGTGTGATCTATATGGCGGTATTATGTGAGAACACTATGGCAGTATTATCTTCAGAAAGCGGACCCATTCTATGGTGGTTCTGGCTGAGCACCTGCACGCGGGTCTGGGGTAATAGAGGGGGCAGCATGACCTCCAGTTAGGTGCAGTAAGGGGAAGGCTGGAGAGGCAGCTGAAGAGAAGTGTCTTATTTTTATCGTTACTATATGGCTACATTTCCTTCCCAGCGTCACCCCAGACTGCGCCTGTCGCCTCGCTTTCACATATTGCCAGGACAGGATGGAGTAGACAGGATCTGAGGAGGGGAATGGGGTCTGCATGCAAAGTCTGGATCAGACCAGGCCATCAATCCGCAGAAATGCTTCCTGGATTTCTGTGGAGCAAACAAGCAGATGGTCCATCCATGTGTATAAAAGACAGCGCTCTATGTACAATCCCTGGCTGCTCCGCACACCGAACAGGGGGCCCCCATAGACCAGCACACTGCTCTCCTGAAATACTCTGTGCTGCTGTCACCCTGCTCCCTCCACCACATATCTCCCAGAATCCTTGCTGCCTGCCATCCTCGGTGACCGTAGACTTGTCAGTATAAGGCTGCTTTCACACTAGCGTCGGTACGGGCCCGTCGCAGTGCGTCGTACCGACGCATGCTGTGAAAGAAATGCCCGACGTGGGCAGCAGAAGCAGTCTTACGACGCTTCCGCTGCCCCATTGTTAGGTCTGGGGAGGATGGGGCGGAGTTTCTGCCGTGCATGTGCGGTTGAAAATGGCGGACTCGACGCACAAACGTTACATGTAACTTTTTTTGTGGCGGCGGTCCACCAAAACAAGACGCAATCGTCGCACGACAGTTACGACGTGTGGCAATACGTCGCAATGCGTCGGTAATGTTAGTCTGTGGGGAAAAAACGCATCCTGCAGACAACTTTGCAGGATGCATTTTTTCTCCTGAACGACGCATTGCAACGTACAGCCAACAACGCTAGTGTGAAAGTAGCCTAAGGCTGCCATCCACTATCAGTATTTGGTCAGTATTTTACCTCAGTATTTGTAAGCCAAAACCAGGAGTGGGTGATAAATGCAGAAGTGGTGAAGTGTTTCTATTATACTTTTCCTCTAATTGTTCCTCTCCTGGTTTTGGCTTACAAATACTGAGGTAAAATACTGACCAAATACTGATAGTGTGACGGCAGCCATACTCTGCAGTCACCAACAAAATGGCTGCTCACTGGGTTCCTGAATATCATCCTCTCTAATCCCTTAGCAAACACCCAGGAGGGGAGGAGAGGAGACATCACACACGTCAGCAGACTCCGCCCATAATTACTGCAGTGCAGTAATGTGAGCTAGTTGTACACTAGGTTTTTCTGAAATTTCAGCAGCTGCTCCCCCTCGTGTTGAAAAGTGGAAATTCCAAAACTTTTCAAATTATTTTTCATATTTTACTAAATTATAAACAAATGATAATATTTTTTACGAAAATGTAATCATTAATTCTTTACATTTTTACAATTTCTGAAAAAAAAAAAATTTTTGATGGCACCTTCCCTTTAATGCACCACAATATATATATATATATATACAGAATAATTAACGTACATAAGACGACTGCGATACGTTTGCTTGTTTTAAGTCAAAGCTTCAAGGTTCCATGTAAGAGTCTTATTGAGTAGATGGAAATGTAACATTCTTCCACTTTTAGATCTGTAATCTATCACACATCTCAATATATGTAAATGTTACTGTTGATTTCAGATAAGGCTTCACATAAGGAGAACAAGATGGATGCCTGTAATCACTATGAATGATTAGAGCATCTTTGCATAGTTAATAAACTACAACATATGAGATATTTATGAGATACATGTGAGAAATACAAGATTCAGAGGATTCAGAAAAAAGTGACCCTGGTTTGGCACTTAAAAAGAATTTGTCACCAGGCTTTTGACACCTAATCTGAGACACAATAATGTAGAGACAGAAACTCTGATTAAAGCAATGTGTTACTTACAGGGCTGCTTAGTGTAGTTTTTATAAAATCACAGTTTTATCAGCAGGAGGTTATCATTACAGGACTAGCAAGCCTGTTGCTAGGGAGTCATGCATATTCATGAGATTTGTATATCCCCGCCTCCAACACTGCTTGGCAATATTCAGACAACTGCTAGATCTACATCAGATAAAATAGTAATTATATAAAAATGACAGCAAGCAGCCCATTAAGTGACACATCACTTGAATCAGGGTATTTGCTCCTACATTATGCTTCTTTTAGATGTAGTAACAGCAATCTGTTGACACTTTCCCTTGAAAGAGTATCTATCATAAGTCTGTAGCTGCCCTCTTTATTTAAGAAAACAATGGTGATTTTTCTAAATAACACTTGCTATCAGAAATGCCGAAAAGTTTCCCTAAGTTCCCTCTAAGAGCAGCAAAGGAACACGCTCAGGACAGACTTAAGGTACCTTCACACTGAACAACTTTACAACGATATCGCTAGCGATCCGTGACGTTGCAGCGTCCTGGATAGCGATATCGTTGTGTTTGACACGCAGCAGCGATCAGGATCCTGCTGTGACATCGTTGGTCGGAGCAGAAAGGCCAGAACTTTATTTCGTCGCTGGATCTCCCGCAGACATCGCTGAATCGGCATGTGTGATGCCGATTCAGCGATGTCTTCACTGGTAACCAGGGTAAACATCGGGTTACTAAGCGCAGGGCCGCACTTGGTAACCCGATGTTTACCCTGGTTACCAGTGTATATGTAAAAAAAAAAAAACACTACATACTTACATTCCGGTGTCTGTCACGTCCCCCGGCGTTCTGCTTCCCTGCACTGTGTCAGCACCGGCTGGCCGTAAAGCATAGCACAACGGTGACGGCACCGCTCTGCTTTACGGCCGGTGCTTATACAGTGCAGGGAAGCTGATGCCGGGGGACGTGACAGACACCAGAATCTAAGTATGTAGTGTTTGTTTGTTTTTTTACATTTACACTGGTAACCAGGGTAAATATCGGGTTACTAAGTGCGGCCCTGCGCTTAGCAACCCGATGTTCACCCTGGTTACCCGGGAACTTCGGCATAGTTGGTCGCTGGAGAGCTGCCTGTGTGACAGCTCTCCAGCGACCACACAGCAACGCTGCAGCGATCGGCATCGTTGTCTAGATCGCTGCAGCGTCGCTAAATGTGATGGTACCTTTAGTACAGTGGTAACTTCACTCAATGTGAGACACAGTCTTTAATGATTACTTAATGTATTTACAGTTCTTTGTAGAGACGATGTAAATGTAAAGACAATGTAAATGTAAAGACAATGACAATGTAAATTTGAACATGTTACTGGAATGCAACTTCGCAGATAATGATAAAGTCGAAGTAGTTAAGTACTGTATATATTTTCCAACCCCAGAATGAAACTTAAGGTACCGTCACATTTAGCGACGCTGCAGCGATATAGACAACGATGCCGATCGCTGCAGCGTCGCTGTTTAGGCCATTGTGTGGTCGCTGGAGAGCTGTCACACAGACAGCTCTCCAGCGACCAACGATGCCGAAGTCCCCGGGTAACCAGGGTAAACATCGGGTTACTAAGCGCAGGGCAGCGCTTAGTAACCCGATGTTTACCCTGGTTACCATTGTAAAAGTTAAAAAAAACAAATAGTACATACTCACATTCCGGTGTCTGTCACGTCCCCCGGCGTCAGCTTCCCTGCACTGTGTCAGCGCCGGCCGGCCGTAAAGCAGAGCACAGCGGTGATGTCACCGCTGTGCTCTGCTTTACGGCCGGCCAGCGCTGACACAGTCAGTGCGGGAAGCTGACGCCGGGGGATGTGACAGACACCGGAATGTGAGTATGTACTATTTGTTTTTTTTTACTTTTACAATGGTAACCAGGGTAAACATCGGGTTACTAAGCGCAGCCCTGCGCTTAGTAACCCGATATTTACCCTGGTTACCAGTGAACACATCGCTGGATCGGCGTCACACACGCCGATCTAGCGATGACAGCGGGTGATCAGCGACCAAAAAAAGGTCCTGATCATTCCCAGCAACCAACAATTTCCCAGCAGGGGCCTGATCGTTGGTCGCTGTCACGCATAACGATTTTGTTAACGATATCGTTGCTACGTCACAAAAAGCAACGTTATCGTTAACGAAATCGTTATGTGTGAAGGTACCTTTAAACTATAGGAACAGATGGTTATTCAAGTATATGGAAACTGTCACGCGTCAGATACTCAAGGATGCTCTGGCTTTCCATACACCACCTTTTTCCTTGGAGGAGGCCATGACCCAGACAGATAGGATAGCAGTAGTGATAAACGAATGTAGTCGGATAACGTCTTATCTGAGCATGCTCGGGTGTTATCCAAGTATCTTGGGCACGCTCGTATATTATGTTCGAGTCCCTGTGGCTGCATGATTTTCGGCTGTTAGACAGCCTGAACACATGTGGGGATTCCCTAGCAAACAGGCAATACCCACATGTGTTGAGACTGTCTAACAGCCACAAACGATGCAGCCACAGGGACTCGAACATAATATACGAGCATGCCGAGGTGCTTAAACAACACCAGATCATGCTTGGATAAGACGTTATCCAAGCACGTTCTCTCATCAATAGCAAAACTGTCAATCAATACCCAAACACTTCTGCCTCAGATTGGGCAGTAGTACCATCACTCACAATCCTGACAGCTCAGCCAGCCCTCCACAGGGTGGCAGTGCTGTCATTCATAGCGTCCATCAGACACTGTGAATGGTGGAATCATGACAGAAACAAGTAACATAACCTTAGCAATAATGATAATAACAACAGTATAACATTTGCAATATCTTGTTCAATGTTCTGATGAGTTGTCTCTCAGTTAAACAACTATTAATGTCTTTCTGTCTTAGTTCAGCGGGCGTCACTCCCAATAATAGGCCCGTTATTGCAATATGGTCTTCAGGCACTTCTGATTGTTATACAGGTAATAACGGGGGGTCACCGATATTTCCCACTAGACAAGTTGCAGCCCAGTTCACTAGGGTCTCCTTGTCACTGTGGCGCCCCTTAGGTCCAGTCGCCACAGAGGTACTTCACCTCAGTCGGAGGTGTGGTGCTCCGCTCTCGGGTAAGGAGCGGGCATAATCCAGAACCCACACACGTACGTGTACATCCAACACCAGACCTCTCAGGGCCTGGGAGGAGCTAGGTACAGGGTGTGGGTGGTGAAAGTGGAGAGATTGACAGTTAGAGGGGTTGTCATGGAAACAGTAGGAGGAGTGAGGAAAGGTCTAGAAAGTTAGTCAGTCTGTGGGGAGGAGGAGATTAGAGCAGGCATGAAAGAGAGTTAGAGCTGGGGACTTGAGCAGTGAGGAGCTTGTCCCAGCACCAGAGAGAATCAGGAGGATAGAGAGAAGCTCCTGACAGAAAGAAGAGAGAGAAGGGGTCCTAGGGGCATGGGTAGTGAGGAATCTACCCGTAGGGCCCGAATCCACGCTGACCATAGTTGGGTGGAGGGACCAGGTTGCAGTGGGGGAACCGGCCCCCTGACTAGTGGAGAACTACAAGGCTCAGCTAGCCAACCGGAGGCTGTGGTAATTGTATGTGCCATAGCCACAACCACACACATTTGCCAAAAAGTCAGCCGCATAGGATCCAGGGGACCAGTAGGATGTCACCCGACAAGACCCGAGGAGACTGGCTTGGGACACTGTGTGTGAAGGCGCAGGGCAGGAGAGGTAGGAGCCAGCACAGTGAAATGGCCAGGAAAGGAACATAAGAAGGGGATTCTGACAAAGTGTACCCCGAATTACCTGAGAGCTGACTGGACCACAAACCCGGAGGACACAGCACCCAACTGGAACTGTCTATAAGAACTGTGAGTAAAGTGTGGAAACTGCACCCTGAAGTGACCACTGAATTATTGCTGCGCCACCTGCCCTGCACCACAACATCCATCATTAACTTTAACTCCATCACTGCCCTGGGGCCTAGCTCTACCCGTGAAGAGTTGTACCAACTGTGCTGCATCACCAACTGCCCCAGTGGACTGGAACCGCAGCGTCGGCCATTCATTGCCGAACACCATGAGAGGCATCACGAACTATCCCCTATAAACTTTATTTCCCCTTTACTTGACATATTGGATGCCCAGGGCCACGGACCAGGTCACTGCTGCCAGACATCCCACTTAAGAACCGACTGACCTAGCCATAGTACCCCATGACCCTAGCGAGCGCTCCATCACCACAGCAGACGTTCGGCCTCGTACAATGATCAGCATCCTACCTTCAGTGCTTGACCTGCAGTGTCAGGATATCGAGTCTTGACTGTTGAAGACTGGGCTTCAGGTCTTGACCAACAGAGTCTGGGCCTCAGGGGACCCTTGACGTTGGGTTGCGGGCTTACTTTATTTTGGCCAAAATATTAAACCAATAACTCATATAGTGTATGTATTTATCATATGCATGCATTTTTTTGCACTATATCATATACTTTTCTGCAGGATGTGGCCAGGCCTCTTTATGTTGGCTAGGTTTTTCTGGGGCGTCTTTCACTGTGCGCTGCATTTTATAGTGCTGGGCAACCCGCCTGTTAATACAAGGGGCGTCATCAATAGGTTGCATACAGACACTGTGCACTGCACCTATCAGTGTGACTGGCGTCCTATGTGAGTTATATCAATGTGCATTTTTTCTGCTAGGCAGCCAACCCCTGCAATGTTTGGTTGGGGTGGTTGTTTTTATCAAGTAGTTTGCACCTGTGCCGCTCCTAGCCTGTATCAGTGGAGGCCTGCTGCATCCTGCAAAGTGTGCATTTGTCATCAGACAGGGTTTTGGGAAGGCCGTATCTTATGGTATGTATTTTTTCTCAGGTCTTGACCAGCAAAGTCTGGGCTTCGTTGCATGACCAATGATATCCCTCTCGCCTCGGTCTCCAGCCACTCTTTGGTCACTCTGCCTCTGCGTTCCACCGCTCACACATCCCCTCTGTCTTGCTGGTGCCAACTGACTTCCCATCTTACCACTCTGGCCTTTTATATTTGATAACTGCACCACAGCTACTACCTGACCCAGCGTCCCCTTCAACTTCATCCCTCCAGAATTGCTTCCGCCATCTTTTAGTTCTATCCTACTTGCTACTTGGTTCGCTCAGCAGATAACGATATTTGGTCGTGAGTGCTATAGAGCATTGATAAACCACATCTTCTGCTCGTTGCCCCCTATGTAAGAACACGCTTTTCAGGTCTTCAGAGTTTCCCTTGCATTTTGCGTTTCTTTCTTTCCTGCCCACCTCAAGATGACTTCAGGGATCAAATTCTCTTTGCTTTCGCTCAAGATTCTATCGCTCTGCTAAGATAGGTCACAGCAGGCCTATACACTTTACCAGGCAATTTTTTTCACTGGGGGGTGCTATGTCCCACCTAGGACAGTCACAGATGGTGGCAATCTCTCCTCCATTACCTGGGGTGCCACACCATATTAAAATGTGTACTCTACCCATTTAGAATTGGGAGGCTACATCAAATAGAATAGCTCCCACCTGCTCCACATGACCTCTGTAACCAGCCCATAAATAACCTGGGCCTTATTCAAGGCATTTGTTCAGACTGGCCTACCGCCTCAACGCATTATCCTAACTATCCCTGTGTGCCCCATTCAAAAAACATAAGCCATAATCAGGTTCCTCGCATCATGTTCTCATGCACTTTATGCAGTTAATTATCCCTCTGTGTCTGTACTGTTACATATTTAGGCTGTTAACTGGTTCATACAGCTTTAAATTAACACCCAATCCTTACACTATGGCTGGTCCGAATAACGAAAGCAATTGTTACCATCTACCTTCCGTGCCTCCCCTTTTTCCTCATAGTTTGTAACCTTGCGCGCAGGGCCTTTACTCCTCTTGGTTTCTGTTTTGATCTGTGATTATGGTTAATGTCTTATGTCTTTACAAGTCCCCTCTATATTGTAAAGCGCTGCGGAATATGTTGGCACTATATAAATAAAATTATTATTATTATTATTATTATTATTAAGGCATATCCTCACACTGACCTCATACACAAACACTATTCCATAAGCTGAGGCAGCATTCTACATTAAAATGTATCCTCTTCCCATTTATAAGCCAGACTCTACATCAAATAGAATGGCTCTCACCTGCTCCACATGCCCTCTATAACTGACCTGATGGATGGGAAACCAGCCAGTAAATATAACCCGAGCCACATTCAAGGTGTGTCCTCATACTAGTCTCATACACACACACTCTTCTCCCAGTCATCAGGACATGCGTAGCCCCTACAAACCCTGGGACAGTTTGAGAATTACACCTAAGAGCTACGTTCCCAGACCCCCACACCTGCTTACATGCAGTGGCCACCAAATGCAACAATTGAATAATAACATCTCACAAAGTGGTCAGATCAACATGAAAACATAAAAAGTGCAGAAATCAGAAGTCCAGTTGGGTGACCGAAAACACACAACTTAAAGGGAACACAACTTTTATGTAGGAGGGTAACAGAAACAGTACATTTCAAATCCCTTGACACCCTGTAGTGCCCCATAGAGTTGAATTGATGTAATATGTAGTATGTGGTATGAAACACAAAGAGAACTCACTTTTTCACCCTCTTACACTCTTCTTTTATGCATCTGATGTGATGAGGTAACATGAAAACGCTACCTAAGTATAAATTCTCAGTGATGACTTTCATTCTCCAGACTGTTAGTAGTATCGCTGTTAGCTGCTGTTACATTTACATACTTTTGTCATCACATTACCCATTGTTGCAGCATTTCACTGTAATATCTGTTTAGACAAATTTTTTCCAATAAAAGCTTTACCAACTTGTAAATATTCTTTTTGAGGGTACAGCAAACATTTGACTATAGGAAAAACTAATATGTATCATACCTTTCTTATCTGTAATTAAAACAAATACTTATTATTACATCACAACGCTCTGATCATGTAGCTTCAAAGTAAGTTAAAACCCATGACTATCCTTTTATTCATTGTTTTTAATCTAAAATTGCTTCAAAATTGTGTGCTGATTAATTTTTTAATATTCATATAGCGGTTTAAATTCAGACATTTTTTCTAATATGGAGCTCCAAGTCCCATGCATGCATATACAGGTAAATCAACTTTTAATTTTGGGGGAAGCATCTAACAATTTTATGAACTATGACATACATTCTCGTCACAACTTGCTTGCAGTAGAATAGAGTGGGCTCAAGAGCTGAGCTTTATACCAAGCAGACGCTAGCCATGTAACACAGCCAGCCTCTGCCTATAACATCAGCAACCAGATCGCTGCTTAACCATGTAAATATGACAATCAATCACTCACAGCGGCATTTAAATGATTGCTAGTGCGCTCATCCAATGGCTCACATCAACCCCACACAATGCAATCGCAGGGAAGACAATGAGCTGAAGGCCCCACTGGCTGCCATCTTATTCCTCGTATTAATCTATGTCCAGGGTTTGGCGTAATTGGAGACCATCAGTTACACTATAAACTGCAATACAACAGCACTGCAGTATGTAGTATGAGTGATCAAATGTGAACATAGGTTCAAGTCCTCTAATGCATGGGTCCCCAACTCCAGTCCTCAAGGCCCACCAACAGGTCATGTTTTCAGGATTTCCTTTGCATTGCACAGGTGATGCAATTATTACCTGGGCAAGACTAAGGAAATCCTGAAAACATGACATGTTGGTGGGCCTTGAGGACTGGAGTTGGGGACCCCTGCTCTAATGCGACTAAAATAAGAATAAAAAAAGATGTAAATATATAATAAAACACAACATCTCCTGTTGTGTGTTATCTCTAATATATGAAGATTTAGCAGGCAGGGATTGAAAGAAATTAGTGAGTTGATGCACTCTTCAACTCTTCAAAGAAGGTGGGTCAGAAATAGGCCTCTGAGGGTTAATCAGGCCCTTTTCCAAAAAGGGATAGTTTTAGGCTGGCTGCCAGATGTTAACTGCTAGTAGAACACTGGGTCATCCTGTCCAGAAGGAGTTATTGATTCCCAAAGATCGGATAAAGAGGTGAAAGCAATAGTATAATGTTTGATTAGACCATTAGGTCTGCACAATTGTCAAGATGAGACCCAACTGATTTCTGAATACTTCTAGAGATTCAGGTTCCAACCAAGGAGTTGCAGAAAGGGGTATTTTTATGATGCTTTGCTTTACCTCAATGCCAGACCATATGAACTTGGTGTAAACAGGCCAGATTTTTAAAGAAGGATGATAGGACCCAACTGGGAGGGCTTGGAGGACATACATTTTTTTGGAAGGATATTCATTCTGAAAATAATACATTGTCCAAACCGGTGAAGCCTCGCCATCTGGAGCAATCATCTTGGATGGACTTAATTTGTTTAGGGAAGTTAAGTGAGCAAGTCAGACTCATATCTCTAAGCAATTAATTAATTAATTTGGAAATTAGGGAGGCTATTGTGTGAGCAGAATATGAACATCAAATTAGCAAGGGAAATAGTTGGCTTTATAAGGAATGCCATGGATGTAAAGGCCTGTAGTGTAAAGGTTTGAGTGGACCATCTTAAGGAAAAGGTTCCATCAGAAGTATATAGATTAATGGAGATTAGGAACAGATGACACTTATACCAAAACTGCACAGAGAACTCCATTCACCTTACCATAAGCAGCTGGTCTAATAGGGCAGATATCCAATGTAATAAATTCACCTTTGGGCCAATACCACACAAAAAAGTCAAGTAAAAAAAGTCCATTTCACTTTATCGACCGCCCTCTTTGCAACACTAGATAGAAGCATAGGATTGACTGAGTCAACTGAATATAGAGAGGAATAGAATGAATAATGCATACGCTATCTCTGATGTGGACATGAGGAGGTGTCTATGCATTTGTGACAGGTCAAAAATGGATGGGACATTACTGTCAGCTCTTTGAGTTTTCAGAGCTACAAGCTCCTATAGCCATGGACCTACCATTCTTATTAAGATGTCCATAGAAAAGAAAGCAGATTGGCACATACCGTCCCGTGCAACAAAATCCTTTATTGTGGCATCATCATAACAACAGCAATACCAATACCAATACAGATGACGATCGTTTCACGCTTACATTGCGCTTCAACAGGTCATAGTTCACAGAATATTTATCATCAGCCATTGCCCTTGTCCCACCCACCATCAGGTGAAAGCATATCATTAATTGTGAACAAGTGAAAACCAGATAAATGCAGTACAAAAAATATTGTTAAAAACAGATAAATAAAAACAAATCACAAAAACACAGCCATGTCGAGTTTGTCATTAAAGCCTAATGGACCTTGAGCACGAGTCCAAATAATCCATATAGCCTCCTTTCTTAATAATAATTTATTGAGGTCACCTCGTTGCACAGGCATTTTAACGGTTTCAATCCCTGCAAACCGCAAGACTTCAGGATTGCGTGCATGCTTTTTTCTTATATGTTCAATTAGTCTAGTGACCCTTTACCTGAGGTGATAGAATTAAAGTGCTCATGGAAACGTACGAATAACGGATGAATAGTCTTTCCAATATAATGAAAACCGCATGGGCAGAAAACAACGTATACGCCGTAATTTGTGCGCCATGTTATAAAATCTTGGACTTTATGTGAAATTCCTCCCATCTCTAAATATTTGGTGGTAAGATGGAAGGAACAGAAAGAAGAATTTCCGCTTTTATGATTGCCAACAGGCATATTTTTTTGCAGCCAATTATTGGATTCGATTTTAACACGATTCTGAACTAGAATATCTTTTATATTTTTTGTCCTCCGGCATGTAACAAGTGGACCCCTGGACACTATATCCGCAATTTCTTTTTCTCCCTCTAGCAAATGCCATTTCCTGTTGATCGCAGATCTAATCTGACTGTCCATAGGACCAAATCTAAAATTAAAAATTCATCTTTTTTCTTTTTCATTCTGTTGTACCCAGCATTTCTTTTCATATGAAACAGGAGGGCTTTCTCCAACCCTTTTTCCTCAACCTGTTGAAGCGCATTGTAAGCATGAAACGATCGTCCTCTGCATTTGCTCCACTGTTTCATCTGCCTGCTGTTGGTATGATGAGGCCACAATAAAGGATTTTGTTGCACGGGACAGTATGTGCCTATCCGCTTTCTTTTCTATGGACATACAGATTCTTTTTCTTTGGAAGTGGCACCCATAATCCCTGGTGTGTGTGCAGCTTCATGAACCCGAGGTCATACAGCTGTGCCTTTGTCCTGCTTCTCTTCTATGGTATGTGAATTTTTATTAAGATGTTAATACTAAAAACGACGACATTTGAAGAGGGAAGCCTTTGCCTTATGTAGGATGAGAGATCGAAATCTTACTTGA
The DNA here is from genome assembly GCF_032444005.1 of Ranitomeya imitator. Taxonomy (NCBI): domain Eukaryota; kingdom Metazoa; phylum Chordata; class Amphibia; order Anura; family Dendrobatidae; genus Ranitomeya; species Ranitomeya imitator. Next base: position 447,045,674 of record NC_091287.1, on the reverse strand, counting down.
GGATGAAAGCTGTCCTAGTCTCATCAGTAATCTCCTCCAAAATTTAGGGATTTCGAGGACCATGCCAGTCTTAATAAAGGATTACTGGAGGTGTGCGTGCACCTCCTACAACTGTACACCAGATATGCTTCTCCAGCCTTTTGCTGACGTACATTTCTAGTGTAATCTATACCACTTTTTTGGCGCCAGTTATGATGAAGTTGATGAGGGGATTTCACCACACAATATTTACTGCAGCTCCACCCACTTTGTGTTATGGATCTGCAACACAGGACTAAGGTAGAAGGGGGAAAACTGACCCTGCACTATGACTAGGTTGAAACCCTACGATGGAGTGGGCGACCCATTCCTTGCAAATAGACCCACCGACGATCCTAGGTTAATCTCAAATGAAGACCTATAGATAAGGGGAAGGGGTACCCTAAAAGAACTAAGGACTGGGCACAAAAATGGGTCACCTCCTAGTAGAAAACACAGAGAAGGCTGCAGAAACCAATAGAAAACAGAAACTAAGACTAGCAGAACCAGAGATACCAGCACTGCACAAATAACACACACAGAACACAATGAAAGCACCAAGCTAGAGCTCAAGCAGATTAACACTGTTGTCCAGCAAGGACTGGGAGGCAGGTGCTGGCTAATAAAGAGTGATACAATCACCTGACCTAAGACAAACCCAGCACCAGAGGAAAAAGACAAGCAGCCAGAACTCCACAAGAAAATGGTGGATAGTAACAAACTAAACAGATTCTAACACTTTGGCTGAGTTAACTGAAACTAACATAAAATACCAAAAGTCACAAATTTTTTCCGTAACTTCCAGTTACACAAAAAAAATTGCGATATTTCAAGTAGATTTACGACAGGATGCTGTTGAGAACACATTGATGAATGAAGTTGCAGATAGTATCCAAAAAATAATAAAGATGGCACAAGCCATGAAAAAAAGTTTTTTTTCTGCAAATTGCTACAGAATTTTTGTGCATTTAACTAAATAAATCTCCCACCCATTATATTTTATTACAAAATGTAGGGAGGAGTGTAACTTATTGTAAGGAGCTTATACACTTGTTAAAATATCTGCAAGCCCATCACCAAATAGATTAAGTTAGAAGAAAGTTTCTCTCTTCAAATATCTGCTTAGTGATAATAAGTCTTTGTAAAATACCTTGAATTATTTACTATACATGAATAAACTTCAGCACTCTGTTTATTACTGCTGTGTTGTAATAGTTTCCACTTATTATTCCATAATAGTAATTGAAATTTGCATTTATATAAGAAATCCCTTCTAAGGGGATTCAATTTGATTTTCAATCACAAGTATGTGCGTCTGTTTCTTTCAGCTCTGACGTGATTTCTTCCACGACTGTCTCTCCCAACAACTGTACACAGCAGAAGAATATTTCTTATAATCATAATCAAAGTTATTCATCTCACCTGGCAATAGTTTTAACCCCTTAGTGACAGAGCCAATTTGGTACTTAATGACCGAGCCAAATTTTACAATTCTGACCACTGTCAATTTATGAGGTTCTAACTCTGGAACGCTTCAACGGATCCCACTGATTCTGAGAATGTTTTTTCGTGACATATTGTACTTAATGATAGTGGTAACATTTCTTCGATATTACTTGCGATTATTTATGAAAAAAATGGAAATATGGCGAAAATTTTTAAAATTTTGCAATTTTCAAACTTTGTATTTTTATGCTCTTAAATCAGAGAGATATGTCATGAAAAATAGTTAATAAATAACATTTCCCACATGTCTACTTTACATCAGCACAATTTTGGAAACAAAATTTTTTTTTGTTAGGGAGTTATAAGGGTTAAAAGTTGACCAGCAATTTCTCATTTTTACAACACCATTTTCTTTTAGGGACCACATCACATTTGAAGTCATTTTGAGGGGTCTATATGATAGAAAATAACGAAGTGTGACACCATTCTAAAAACTACACCCCTCAAGGTTCTCAAAACCACATTCAAGAAGTTTATTAACCCTTTAAGTGCTTCACAGGAACTGAGGAGAGAAGGAGTGCCGTTTTACTTTTTCAATGTAGAATTGGCTGGAATTGAGATCGGACGCCATGTCGCGTTTGGAGAGCCCCTGATGTGCCTGAACAGTAGAAACCTCCCACAAGTGACCCCATTTTAGAAACTAGACCCCTTAAGGAACTTATTTAGATGTGTGGTGAGCACTTTAAACCCCCAGGTGCTTCACAGAAGTTTATAACGCAGAGCCGTGAAAATAAAAAAATTGCATTTTTTCTACAAAAATTATCTTTTTGCCCCCAAATTTTTATTTTCACAAGGGTAACAGGAGAAATTAGACCACAAAAGTTGTTGTGCAATTTCTCCTGAGTACGTCAATACCCCATATGTGGGGGTAAACCACTGTTTGGGCGCACCGCAGAGCTTCAAAGAGAAGGAGTACCGTTTTACTTTTTCAATGTAGAATTGGCTGGAATTGAGATCGGACGCCATGTCGCGTTTGGAGAGCCCCTGATGTGCCTAAACAGTAGAAACCCACCACAAGTGACCCCATTTTGGAAACTAGACTCCCCATGCAACTTATCTAGATGTGTGGTGAGAACTTTGAATGTCCAAGTGCTTCACAGAAGTTTAGAATGCAGAGTCGTGAAAATAAAAAATATTTTTTTTTCCACAAAAGATATGTGTGTGTAACCCACTGTTTGGGCGCACGGCAGAGCTCAGAAGGGAGGGAGCACCATTTGACTTTTTGAGCGCAAAATTGGCTGTCGTGTTTGGAGACCCCCTGATGTATCTACACAGTGGAAACCCCCCAATTCTAGCTCCAACCCTAACCCCAACACACCCCTAACCCTGATCCCAACCCGATCCATAATCCTAATCACTAACCCTAACGATAATCACAACCCTTACCCCAAAACAACCCTAATGTCAACCCTAACCATAACCCTAATCAAAACCCTAAATCCAACACACCCCTAATCCTAATATCAACCCTAACCTCAAACCTAACCCTAATCCCAATATACCCCTAATCACAACCCTAACCTTAACCCTAATCCCAAACCTAACCCTAATCCCAAGCGTAACCCTAATGCCAACCCTAACCCTAATACCAACCCTAATCCAAATCCAAATCTCAACTCTAACCCTAACTTTAGCCCCAACCCTAGCCCTAACTTTAGCCCCAATCCTAACCCTAGCCCTAAGGCTACTTTACATAGTTACATAGTTACATAGTTATTAAGGTTGAAGGAAGACTTTAAGTCTATCTAGTTCAACCCATAGCCTAACCTAACATGTTGATCCAGAGGCAGGCAAAAAAAACCCATGTGGCAAAGAGTAAGCTCCATATTGGGGAAAAAAATTCCTTCCCAACTCCACATACGGCAATCAGACTAATTCTCTGGATCAACGCCCTATCAAGGAATCTAGTGTATATATCCTGTAACATTATACTTTTCCAGAAAGGTATACAGTCCCCTCTTAAATTTAAGTAACGAATCACTCATTACAACATCATACGGCAGAGAGTTCTGTAGTCTCACTGCTCTTACAGTAAAGAACCCGCGTCTGTTATTATTCTTAAACCTTCTTTCCTCCAGACGTAGAGGATGCCCCCTGTTGTGAATTCTGCTCTTGGGCTCCCTCCGGTGGTTATGAGTGGTAGTGCTGCTGTCTTTGGATCGCAGCATTTATCAGGTGTGTCCACTTGGACAAATTGCAGTTTGGACTGGGCTATTTAGTCTTGCTTGATCCTTTAGTCAGTGCCAGTTGTCCATTGTTTTTGGAGGATTTACATCCCAGACTGGTCTCTCCTGTTTGCTGTTCTTTTCAACAAAGATAAGTTCTGGCTTTGTTTTTGCTGTCCACATGCTGTGGGCCTTATAGTTCTGTGCATTTTCATGTTTTGTCTTGTCCAGCTTTGTCTGTGTTAGGATTTTTGCAGCCAAGCTGTATCTCTGGAGATGCAGATATACCCTCCATGTCTTTAGTCAGAGGTGGAGTTTTGTATTTTCTGTGGTGGATATTTTCTAGTGTTTTAATACTAACCGCATAGTTCTCTGTCCTATTCTTTCTTTTTAGCTAGCAAGGCCTCCTTTACCTAATCTTGATTTCAGTCTGCGTATGTCATTTCCCTCTCCTCTCACAGTCAATATTTGTGGGGGGCTGTCTATCCTTTGGGGATTTTCTCTGAGGCAAGATAGTTTTCCCGTTTCTATCTTTAGGGGAAGTTAGTCCTTAGGCTGTGTCGAGGCGTCTAGGGAGTGTTAGGTACATCCCACGGCTACGTCTAGTTGCGGTGCTAAGTTCAGGGTCTGCGGTCAGTACAGGTACCACCTTCTCCAGAGTACGTCACATGCTGCTCCTAGGCCACCAGATCATAACAGCCCCCTTGTCCCTGTCTCAGGTCTATGATTAAAAAGATCATCAGAAAGGTCTTTGTACTGTCCCCTCATACATTAAAATAAGATCACCCCTTAGTCTTCGTTTTTCCAAAGTAAATAGTCCCAAGTGTAATAACCTATCTTGGTATTGCAGATTCCCCAGTCCTCTAATAACCTTGGTCACTCTTCTCTGCACCCGCTCCAGTTCAGCTATGTCTTTCTCATACACCGGAGACCAGAACTGTGCACAGTATTCTAAGTGTGGTCGAACAAGTGACTTGTATAGAGGTAAAATTATGTTCTCCTCATGAGCATCTATGCCTCTTTTAATGCATCCCATTATTTTATTTGCCTTAGTAGCAGCTGCCTGACACTGGCCCCTGAATATGAGTTTGTCATCCACCCATACACCCAGGTCTTTTTCATTGACGGTTTTGCCCAGAGTTTTAGAATTAAGCACATAGTTATACATCTTATTACTTCTACCCAAGTGCATGACCTTACATTTATCCCCATTAAAGCTCATTTGCTAATTTTCAGCCCAAGCTTCTAGTTTACATAAATCATCCTGTAATATAAAATTGACCTCCCTTGTATTGATTACCCTGCAGAGTTTAGTGTCATCTGCAAATATTGAAATTCTACTTTCTACTTTCTACTTTCACACTTGCGTTGTTTGGCATCCATCGCAATCCGTCGTTTTGGACAAAAATGGATCCTGCAAATGTGCCCGCAGGATGTGTTTTTTGCCCATAGACTTGTATTGCCGACGGATCGTGACGGATGGCCACACGTCGCGTCCGTCGTGCACTGGATCAGTTGTGTTTTGGTGGACCGTCGGCACAAAAAAATGTTCAATGTAACATTTTTTTTGTACGTCGCGTCCGCCATTTCTGACCACGCATGCGTGGCCGTAACTCTGCCCCCTCCTCCCCAGGACATAGATTGGGCAGCGGATGCGTTGAAAAACTACATCCGCTGCCCACGTTGTGCACAATTTTCACAACATGCGTCGGTATGTCGGGCCGACGCATTGAGACGGCCCCGTACCGACGTAAGTGTGAAAGTAGCCTAACCCTAAATTTAGCCCCAACCCTAAATTTAGCCCCAACCCTAACCCTAAATTTAGCCCCAACCGTAACCCTAAATTTAGCCCCAACCCTAACCCTAGCCCTAACCCTAGCCCTAACCCTAACCTTAACCCTAGCCCTAACCCTAACCCTAGCCCTAACCCTAACCCTAGCCTTAACCCTAACCCTAGCCCTAACCCTTACCCCAACCCTAATTTTAGCCCCAACTGCTCTTCTCCTGCCAGCCGGCAGATGGCGACCGCCATTTTCTTTCCCCATGAAGACGCCGGCGGGCAGGAGAAGGACGCAGGAGGACCCAGGGACACCGGTAAGTATAATAGGGTCCCCGAATCCCCCTATTTCTCTGTCCTCTGATGTGCAATGACATCACATTACTTTTTTTTTGCGGTCGCCGGTAAACAGTTAATTACCGGCGATCGCAAAACAGGGGTCGGTAAAACCAACCCCGATCATGTTCTTTGGGGTCTCGGCTACCCCCGGCAGCTGAGACCCCAAAGACTCTCCCAGTGCCGGCCGGCGGGCGCCATTTTTTTGCCAGAAAAAGATGGCGGCGCCCATCGGGAGCCGCGAGGAGCACCGAGGGAGACAGGTGAGTATCGGGGGTCTATCTGGGACCCCTTTTCTTTGCCCTCTGATGTGCGATCATATCGGAGGACAGAGACATTAAAAAGAAATCGCATTTTGTTTTGTTTTTTGCGAACGCCAGTAAACGGTTAATTACCAGCGATCGCAAAAGCGGGGTCGGTAAAAAAACCCCCGAATCATGTTCTCTGGGGTCTCGGCTACCCCCGGCAGCCGAGACCCTGGAGAAAATCGGACTCTGGAGGGCGCTATTTACTTTTCCACAGTGCCGTTAATTAATAGCACTGTGGTTTAAGTACCCTTAGCGGCCGCCGTTAAAAGGCGTATCGTCGTTAAGAGGTTAAGCTGTGGCAGATTTTTTTAAAAAATATATATAAACACATACACTTACACAGCACTGAGCAAAAGTTTTAGGCAGGTGTGGAAAAATGCTGCAAATAAAGAATGATTTCAAAACAGGAATGTAAATAGTTTATTTTTAACAATTAGCAAAATGTCAAGTGAATGAACCAAATATGAAATCTAAAGCAAATGAATATTTGGTGTGACCACACTCTGTCTTCAAAACAACATCATTTCTTCTAGGTACTGAGTTTTTGAAGGAACTCAGCAGGGAGGTTGTTATAAACATGTTGGAGAACTTATGATGGATCTTCTATGGATGTAGCCTTGCACAAAACCTTCTGTCTTTTCATGTAATCCCGCACATGAGTATCCATCATTAGTTCTCCAACATGTTTGGAACAACTTCCCTGCGAGTTCCCTCAAAAGCTCAGTACCTAGAAGAAATTATGTTGTTTTGAAGACAGAGTGTGGACACACCAAATATTCATTTGCTTTAGATTTCATATTTGGCTCATTCACTTGATATTTTGCTAATTGTTAAAAATAAACCATTTACATTCCTATTTTGAAATCATTCTTTATTTGCAGTATTTTTCCACACCTGCCTAAAACTTTGATGGTGTTGAGATCAGGGCTCTGTAGGTGCCATATCTTCTATTCCAGGACTCCTTGTTTTTCTTTACTCTGACACACTGCGATTCTTGGCATTGGCACCATGTTTGGGGTCTTTTTCCTGCTAAAAAACAAGTTTGGAGCCAATGAGACACCTACAGGTATTACAGACTATTCACAGTAGTATGAGCAACATGTCACCTGATGATGTATTGAAACATGGCTCCTGAAACACTTTGAAGAAATGGTCTTACCACTGGTCACACAAACGAATACATGTAAAGCTGAGCTGTTAGTGTATCTAGAATGAAGGCTAGTGGGGTTGAACTACTGTTACATTTTCCACCCCACACCAAAATCCCTGGATGTGGCATTCTCTAGCTATCCAACAGACCTCAGAATGTTACCTATAAGGTGATTAATAGTTGTCTCATGACTGTTCTGCTATGCTGAATGCCTTTGTGAATGCAATCATCAAGATCCACTGAAGACAGCTCTTTTTGCAATTGTTGACCAATGATATCCTAGATGTGCCCAATGGGAGACAAGGCCACAAATCTTGCAGGCAATGGTAGCACATTTAGGCTGTTTACAGTATCAATAGTAACATGTGGCCTGATGTTTAGTTCCGCTGTGGATTAAAAGTACCTTAAACCCTCTAGTTGACCTGAAAAACACATATGGCTTCACTATTTTTCTTCACACACTAATCCTCTGTCACACTTCTACAACTCCATACCAACCAATTAATTTTAGCCCACAGCACAGGAAGACAAATCTTTCACTGGCAGGGATAAGAAGCTCTGACCAGTTTACATAGGAAGAGGAAATTACCAGATCAGAAGCAGCTGAAATGGAGAGGCATGTTTCTGACCATCATAGAAAGGGTCGTTAACCACTTCAGCACCAGAAGAAGAAACTAAATCCATTTAACATGGGACATAAATCACCCTATAGCTTAAGAAGCCCTGTGGTTCATTACCTGACATGACTGTCTAACTCCAGGACTTCCAGGAGGATGCAACACCCTCATGACAATATCCCCCCTTTTATATGGGGCCACTAGACTCTCGGGACTAGGTTTATCCGGATGGGCCACATGGAAGGACCAAATTCGTTTACTGGCATTAGCCTCAGATGATGGAACCCACATCTCCTCCTTAGGACCATATCCCTTTCAATGTATCAAGCATTGTTAAAGAGCACCAAACCATATGAGAATCCACAATACTTGCCACTTGAAACTCCAAATTACCATCAATAATAATCGGTGGTGGCGGAAGGGTGATGGCTCCATAGGCGCTACATATTTCTTGATCAATGGCCTATAGAAAACGTTGCGGATTTTAAAAGTTAGAGGAAGCTCAAGACGAAGGGCCACAGGGTTAAGTACAGCAATCACCTTGTAAGGACCAAGTAACCTAGGGCCTAATTTCCAGGAAGGAATTTTCAGTTTAATATTTCTGGTAGACAGCCATACTAAATCATTCACACCCAGATCAGGACCTGACAACCATTTCTTATCAGCCTTACATTTGTATATGTCCCCCATGATATTTAAGTTGTTTGGAAGCCCTTACAATGCAGATGAGAGTGATGAAGAGAATCGTTCCTTTCCAAGAACCCCTGAAGATCCCTGCGTTCTGTAGGTACAGGACTGAGCTTGGAAGCAATATGCACCAAGAAATGGTTACTTACCAGTGGACGCACTGCAATGATTTTTTTAAGGCAAACTCAGCTGATGGTAGAAAAGATGACCAATCCCCCTGGTTATCTGACACAAAACACCTGAGGTATGTCTCCAGACTTTGGTTATGCGTTCAGGCTGACCATTAGTTTGAGGATGAAACATCGAAAAAAAGGATAGATGCATCCCTAGGCGAGAACAACATGCCCTTCAAAATTTAGAAACAAATTGGGTCCTCTGATCTGACACGAAATCGGAGGGAACCCCGTGAAGCTTCATTATCTCTGACACCTGAGCCTGAGACTTAGCGTTAGGGAGAGCAGGGTATGGTTATTGGTAGCCCCAGACAGAGGAGTCTGCAGGGTTTTAGAATGTGCATAGTCATTACAAGGAGACACAAAGTTGACAACATCCCAATTCAACCGTGGCCATTAAAAATGACAAGAAACAAGGTCCAAGGTTGCTTTACTACCTGGACCAACGAGAGCTGATGGTACAAATAATGTGCAATGGTACAAATAATTTCACTGAAGGACAAGCAGGGACGTCCTTGAGCCTTCAATATTTCTCCCTCCAGCTCAGAACATGGCAGAGACGACCATCCCTTTCTGTAAAATAGGGACATAGTCATCCAAACAATCACTCCAGGAAAACTTTGAGACAAAGCATCAGCTTTGACGCTCTTAACCCCAGGATGGGAAGTGACAATAAAATTAAACCTGTGAAAAACAATGACTACCTAGCTTGTGTAGGATTAAGGCTGCCGTCACACTGGCAGTATTTGGTCAGTATTTTACCTCAGTATTTGTAAGCCAAAACGAGCAGTGGGTGACAAATGCAGAAGTGGTGCACATGTTTCTATTATACTTTTCCTCTAATTGTTCCACTCCTGGTTTTGGCTTACAAATACTAATGTAAAATACTGACCAAATACTGCTAGTGTGACGGCAGCCTTAGATGTTTACTGGATTCAAGGTACAACAGAATTTTATGATCAGTAATAACATTGACAGGCAGGGCCAGACTGGGACTAAAATTCAGCCCTGGCATTTGAGGTTACACAGGCCCACTTGTCACATGGTGACTGTATAATATCTTTGTACACTTGTAGGTTACAAGAAATGAGGGGAGTGTAACACGACTATATAACATATAATCAGAGCTGTATCCAGCATTACAGCTCAGTCCTATTTGTTGCTTTTATTTGCAGTACCAAGAAAAGCCACTACTTTACCTACATAGCTGGATCTCGTAGATAATGAAGGTATGAGACGACCAAAGGCTATGGAACCCCATTCTGATGCTCCATAAACTTTGCCTACAGCCACTTTTGGTTCCGCTGCGCAGCACGAGACCCGGTGACTCTGAAGAGCGGTGGCATCAGTAACGTCACCTCTCTTCAGATATTCCGGGTCTTGTGCTGAGCTTGGCGACTGTGAAGAGCGGTACTGTTACTACCATCACCGCTCTTCAGAATCGCTGGATCTCACCAGGTCTGGGCTAGTAGTGGGGATGTCTGATAGACACCTCTCCATTACTTGCACCAGGGATTGATAGCAGCTGACATTATGCAGCTGACATCAACCCGAAAAATCATTACACATACCAGAATTAAATGCTTTGGCGGCTGGGAAAAGCAGTAGAGTTAGCGCTATTCCCAGGCGTCGGGTGCTAACTACAACTGCCATCATCTTTGCCTGGTCTCCCTGCGAAGCATTTCTGTTGTATTTACATTCTCTGATCTCAGGCCACTAAACGAGTGTAGCCACTCACCCAGGTCACAGTGCGCATACCCAGGAATCCCATTCCCGCAGTGTGAATAAATCATAAGACACTGAGGAACTGGGATTCACAAGCAGGGCGGCCGCACAGGCGCAGTCAGCGAGACTGCATATGAGGACAGACTGGCAGCGCTCACTGCGCCTGCCCCAGGCAAGACAAAAGAGCGCAGGCGCCAGCAGATTTCAAAACAAACAGCGCTGAGGAGGTGGCGCCCAGCGCCAAGAATGTTATGACCTGGTGGTCAGGACAATAATGGACCTGGTGGTTAAGAGCACACGGAATGACCTGATAGTTACTGATAATTAAGGACGAGCTCTGGGACGTGGGAACTCTGCTAACCGCAATCTCTAATCCTATCAAACACACTAGAAATAGCCGTGGATTGCGCCTAACGCTCCCTATGCAACTCGGCACAGCCTAAGGAACTAGCTAGCCCTGAAGAAAGGAAAATAAAGCCTACCTTGCCTCAGAGAAATTCCCCAAAGGAAAAGGCAGCCCCCCACATATAATGACTGTGAGTAAGATGAAAATACAAACACAGAGATGAAATAGATTTAGCAAAGTGAGGCCCGACTAACTGAACAGACCGAGGATAGGAAAGGTTACTTTGCGGTCAGCACAAAAACCTACAAAAAGACCACACAGAGGGCGCAAAAAGACCCTCCGCACCGACTCACGGTGCGGAGGCGCTCCCTCTGCGTCCCAGAGCTTCCAGCAAGCAAGACAACAAAAAATAGCAAGCTGTACAGAAAAATAGCAAACCAAAGAAATACAAGTTGGAACTTAGCTTCTGCAGGGAAGACAGGTCACAAGAACGATCCAGGAGTGAACTAGACCAATACTGGAACATTGACAGGTGGCCTGGAGCAAAGATCTAAGTGGAGTTAAATAGAGCAGCAGCTAACGAATTAACCTCATCACCTGTGAAAGGAAACTCAGAAACACCCACCAGAGGAAGTCCATGGACAGAACCAGCCGAAGTACCATTCATGACCACAGGAGGGAGCCCGACAACAGAATTCACAACAGTACCCCCCCCCCTTGAGGAGGGGTCACCGAACCCTCACCAGAGCCCCCAGGCCGACCAGGATGAGCCAAATGAAAGGCACAAACCAGATTGGCAGCATGAACATCAGAGGCAAAAACCCAGGAATTATCTTCCTGACCATAACCCTTCCACTTGACCAGGTACTGGAGTTTCCGTCTCGAAACACGAGAATCCAAAATCTTCTCCACCACATACTCCAACTCCCCCTCAACTAACACCGGGGCAGGAGGATCAACGGATGGAACCACAGGCGCCACGTATCTCCGCAATAACGACCTATGGAACACATTATGGATGGCAAAAGAAGCAGGAAGGGCCAAACGAAATGACACAGGATTGATAACCTCAGAAATTTTACACGGACCAATGAAACGAGGCTTAAACTTAGGAGAGGAAACCTTCATAGGAACATAACGAGACGACAACCAAACTAAATCCCCAACACAAAGTCGGGGACCCACACAGCGCCGGCGGTTAGCGAAACGTTGAGCCTTCTCCTGGGACAATGTCAAATTGTCCACCACATGAGTCCAAATCTGCTGCAACCTATCCACCACAGTATCTACACCAGGACAGTCTGAAGACTCAACCTGCCCTGAAGAGAAACGAGGATGGAAACCAGAATTGCAGAAAAACGGTGAAACCAAAGTAGCCGAGCTGGCCCGATTATTAAGGGCGAACTCAGCCAACGGCAAAAAGGACACCCAATCATCCTGATCAGCAGAAACAAAGCATCTCAGATATGTTTCCAAAGTTTGATTAGTTTGTTCGGTTTGGCCATTTGTCTGAGGATGGAAAGCCAAGGAAAAAGACAAATCAATGCCCATCCTAGCACAAAAGGATCGCCAAAACCTTGAAACAAACTGGGAACCTCTGTCAGAAACGATGTTCTCCGGGATACCATGTTAACGAACCACATGCTGGAAAAATAATGGCACCAAATCAGAGGAGGAAGGCAATTTAGACAAAGGTACCAAATGGACCATCTTAGAAAAGCGATCACAAACCACCCAAATGACCGACATCTTTTGAGAGACGGGGAAATCCGAAATAAAATGCATAGAAATATGCGTCCAGGGCCTCTTCGGGACCGGCAAGGGCAAAAGCAACCCACTGGCACGAGAACAGCAGGGCTTAGCCCGAGCACAAGTCCCACAGGACTGCACAAAAGAACGCACATCCCGCGACAAAGACGGCCACCAGAAGGATCTAGCCACCAAATCTCTGGTACCGAAGATTCCAGGATGCCCAGCCAACACTGAACAATGAATCTCAGAGATAACTCTACTAGTCCATCTATCAGGGACAAACAGTTTCTCCGCTGGGCAAAGGTCAGGTCTATCAGCCTGAAATATTTGCAGCACCCGCCGCAAATCAGGGGAGATGGCAGACAAAATTACCCCCTCTTTGAGAATACCCGCCGGCTCAGGAACACCCGGAGAGTCAGGCACAAAACTCCTTGACAGGGCATCAGCCTTCACATTCTTAGAGCCCGGAAGGTACGAAACCACAAAATCAAAACGGGAGAAAAATAACGACCATCGAGCCTGTCTAGGATTCAACCGTTTGGCAGACTCAAGATAAGTCAAATTCTTGTGATCTGTCAAGACCACCACGCGATGCTTGGCTCCTTCCAGCCAATGACGCCACTCCTCGAATGCCCACTTCATGGCCAACAATTCACGATTACCAACATCATAGTTACGCTCAGCAGGCGAAAACTTTCTAGAAAAGAAAGCACATGGCTTCATCACCGAGCCATCAGAACTTCTTTGCGACAAAACAGCCCCTGCTCCAATCTCAGAAGCATCAACCTCAACCTGAAATGGAAGCGAAACATCTGGCTGGCACAACACAGGGGCAGAAGAAAAACGACGCCTCAACTCCTGAAAAGCCTCTACAGCCACAGAAGACCAATTGACCACATCAGCACCCTTCTTGGTCAAATCAGTCAACGGTTTAGCAACAGTAGAAAAATTAGCGATGAAGCGCCGATAAAAATTAGCAAAGCCCAGGAACTTTTGCAGGCTCTTCACAGATGTCGGCTGAGTCCAATCGTAAATGGCCTGGACTTTAACAGGGTCCATCTCGATAGTAGAAGGGGAAAAAATGAACCCCAAAAATGAAACCTTCTGAACTCCAAAGAGACACTTTGACCCCTTTACAAACAAGGAATTCGCACGAAGGACCTGGAACACCATTCTGACCTGCTTCACATGAGACTCCCAATCATCCGAAAAGACCAAAATATCATCCAAATACACAATCAGGAATTTATCCAGGTACTCTCGGAAGATGTCATGCATAAAGGACTGAAATACTGATGGAGCATTGGAAAGCCCGAATGGCATAACCAGGTACTCAAAATGGCCCTCGGGCGTATTAAATGCTGTTTTCCATTCATCGCCTTGTTTAATATGCACAAGATTATACGCCCCTCGAAGATCTATCTTGGTGAACCAACTAGCCCCTTTAATACGCGCAAACAAATCAGACAGCAACGGCAAAGGATACTGAAATTTGACTGTAATTTTATTAAGAAAGCGGTAATCAATACAAGGTCTCAAAGAACCATCCTTCTTGGCCACAAAAAAGAACGCTGCTCCTAACGGTGATGACGACGGGCGAATATGGCCTTTCTCCAAGGATTCCTTTATATAACTCCGCATAGCGGCGTGTTCTGGCACAGATAAATTGAACAATCGGCCCTTAGGAAACTTACTACCAGGAATCAAATTAATTTCACAATCGCAATCCCTATGAGGAGGTAGGGCACTGGCTTTGGGCTCATCAAATACATCCCGATAATCCGACAAAAACTCTGGAACTTCAGTAGGAGTGAAAGACGAAATAGACAAAAATGGAACATCACCATGTACCCCCTGGCAACCCCAGCTGGACACAGACATAGATTTCCAGTCCAATACTGGATTATGAACCTGTAGCCATGGCAACCCCAAAACAACCACATCATGCAGATTATGCAACACCAGAAAGCGGATATCCTCCTGATGTGCAGGAGCCATGCACATGGTCAATTGGGTCCAATACTGAGGCTTATTCTTGGCCAAAGGCGTAGCATCAATTCCTCTCAATGGAATAGGATGCTGCAAGGGCTCCAAGAAAAAACCACAGCGCCTAGCATACTCCAAGTCCATCAAATTCAGGGCAGCGCCTGAATCCACAAATGCCATAACAGAATAGGATGACAAAGAGCAAATCAGAGTAGCAGACAATAGAAATTTAGACTGTACCGTACCAATGGTGGCAGACCTAGCGAACCGCTTAGTGCGCTTATGACAATCGGAGATAGCATGAGTGGATTCACCACAGTAAAAACACAGCCCATTCCGACGTCTGTGTTCTTGCCGTTCAGCTCTGGTCAAAGTCCTATCACATTGCATAGGCTCAGGCCAATGCTCAGATAGTACCGCCAAATGGTGCACAGCTTTACGCTCACGCAAGCGTCGATCGATCTGAATGGCCAAGGACATAGACTCATTCAGACCAGCAGGCATGGGAAACCCCACCATGACATCCTTAAGGGCTTCAGAGAGACCCTTTCTGAAGATTGCTGCCAGGGCACATTCATTCCACTGAGTGAGCACAGACCACTTTCTAAACTTCTGACAATATATCTCCGCTTCATCCTGACCCTGACACAGAGCCAGCAAGATTTTCTCTGCCTGATCCACTGAATTAGGTTCGTCATAAAGCAATCCAAGCGCCAGGAAAAACGCATCAACATCACGCAATGCCAGATCTCCTGGCGCAAGGGAAAATGCCCAGTCTTGAGGGTCACCACGTAACAAAGAAATAATGATCTTTACTTGTTGAACAGGGTCACCTGAGAAGCGAGGTTTCAAGGCAAGAAACAATTTACAATTATTTTTGAAATTCAAGAACTTAGATCTATCACCAAAAAACAAATCAGGAATAGGAATCCTAGGCGCTGACATCGGATTCTGAACCACAAAATCTTGAATGTTTTGTATCCTTGTAGTGAGATTATCCATCCAAGAGGACAGACCTTGAATGTCCATGTTTACACCAGTGTCCTGAACCACCCAGAGGTAAAGGGGAAAATTGAGACAAAACACACTGCAAAGAAAAAAAAATGGTCTCAGAACTTCTCTTATCCCTCTATTGAGATGCATTAGTACTTTGGGCCCCTTGTACTGTTATGACCTGGTGGTCAGGACAATCATGGACCTGGTGGTTAAGAGCACACGGAATGACCTGATAGTTACTGATAATTAAGGACGAGCTTTGGGACGTGGGAACTCTGCTAACCGCAATCCCTAATCCTATCAAACACACTAGAAATAGCCGTGGATTGCGCAGAACGCTCCCTATGCAACTCGGCACAGCCTAAGGAACTAGCTAGCCCTGAAGAAAGAAAAATAAAGCCTACCTTGCCTCAGAGAAATTCCCCAAAGGAAAAAGGCAGCCCCCCACATATAATGACTGTAAGTAAGATGAAAATACAAACACAGAGATGAAATAGATTTAGCAAAGTGAGGCCCGACTAACTGAACAGACCAAGGATAGGAAAGGTTACTTTGCGGACAGCACAAAAACCTACAAAAAGACCACGCAGAGGGCGCAAAAAGACCCTCCGCACCGACTCACGGTGCAGAGGCGCTCCCTCTGCGTCCCAGAGCTTCCAGCAAGCAAGACAACAAAAAATAGCAAGCTGTACAGAAAAATAGCAAACCAAAGAAATACAAGTTGGAACTTAGCTTCTGCAGGGAAGACAGGTCACAAGAACGATTCAGGAGTGAACTAGACCAATACTGGAACATTGACAGGTGGCCTGGAGCAAAGATCTAAGTGGAGTTAAATAGAGCAGCAGCTAACGAATTAACCTCATCACCTGTGAAAGGAAACTCAGAAACACCCACCAGAGGAAGTCCATGGACAGAACCAGCCGAAGTACCATTCATGACCACAGGAGGGAGCCCGACAACAGAATTCACAACACAAGAAGACTTGAGTGACGGTTGTGTGGCGTCTGCAGCAGGGGGGAAAGACCTGCCTCCAGGACTGAAGACCTATTTCTGCATTTACAGCACCAATAACTAAAAGAGCCACCTTGTCAGAATGCATCATTACTGCTGCACAAGGTGGCTCTTTTAGTTTCAAACGCCTGGGGGGTGACAAGTTCCCCTTAACTGCCCCCATACCAGGCAATTCCCACTGTCTGCCAATGTTTGGTTTGCCCATAACGTTTGTATCTCCCGCCAGTATAGTATGCAGTTGTCACAGTTCATGCTCCGTACCACGACCGAAGCACATGTCCCTCACTGCAACTGGCAACAACAGTCCTTAACATAGTTCCTCATGTCCAGATGATAGATATCGCGACTGTAGCATGTATATCCAGCTGCAGTCAGCAACCAATCTCCAATCTTCATAGGCCATCCATACGGGGGCAGCAGGACTTCACCAACAGATCCTCTCCCCTTATAGCCGTTGCATAAATTCACTCACTAAACATGTGGTGTCATGACTCCTTCCCTGTCCCTAATGCTAGAGGTACCCTAGCTCGCCCTGTTCCCCGGATTACTTCTGATGGTGAAGACACTGGGAACATGTACCTTGCCTTAGCTCCTGAATCTGCCATCAGTCTGTACTGTTCCCCACCCAGAGAAGAGAAGAGTAGTAGGGTACCGTAATACACGAACCAGACTAACAAGGTAATATGGACAGGGATAAAGGAAAATACCAATCATACAAATATACACACATTAACAACAGAGGTAAACACAGCGGAGTGGAGGATGGGGTTAAACCAAAGTAGGAGAAGAAAGGGAATTATTACATACTAAAAACCTAGAACAGTCACAGATAAATCCACCAAACTCCTTCTCCGATAACAATCACCAACAACCTAAAGCCATGCAGCATAAGCTTCCAGGAGCTCTCAACTGAGCAGATTAACCCCTGCACTGCTAAGAGACATTTACACCATTTAATATGAAGGTGAAGTGCTTCTAACTAGAGTTGAGCGACCTTGACCTTTTTAGAGTCGAGCCGGGTTTCGCGAAACCCGACTATCTCAAAAGTCGGGTCGAGTGAAATCGGCCGATTATGACGTAAAGTCGGGATCGACCGAAACACGAAACCCAATGCAAGTCAATGGGGCAGCATAGTCGGCAGTGAGTGGGGGCCAGGAAAACACCTAGAGTGCCCATTTTAATGTAAAAACCATCCATTCTTCTTAATGAAGCTTGTCAAGCGTAATTTACCTTATAATAATTGGAAGGCATTTGAAATTGGGGGTCATTTGGCTAAAGTTGTGTGGGGTAGGGCTGGTTCAAGTAATTAGTGGGCCCAGGAAATCTGGACCACGTCACGGCAGTGGAGCAGGGAGAGGTAAGTATTTCAACTTTGCAAGTGCTGTGATCCTGAGCAAGCAGGGGGGGCCCACTTGTTGGCATTGGCACTGGCACAGGGCCCCTCAAAGTACAGCGGTGTGTTTGCACGGCGGGGGCGCCTCCCACCGGCAGCAACACTTTTGCGTACTATGAGAGGCCCTGTGCCAGTGACGTCGCCAACTAGTATTCCTCCCCCCACCTGATGAAGGAACCTGCACTTTCATCTGCACCTTCCTCTTTGTCCCCGTGTAAGGTGGTATGGTATGCGGGAAGAGCAACCTGACTTTCAGCAGGGTCACAATGTTGTTGTGTAGCATGCACGGGGAATGTTGCGTTATGGGTCAATGTACCAGCAGACTCATCTATCACTGGCTGGGCAATGGGCACGATGAAGTGGAAACACAGATATAGGCCCAAAGAATAAAGTGGGCTAAATGCAGTTCAAAATTGGTAACACAGGAATAACCAGGGGGCATTGCAGTGGAGGACAACTGGAATGAGAGGCTGACACAGAGAGTAGGGCCAAATCAGTAAGTAGTCGAAATGCAGTTCAAAATTGGCAACCGTAGTAAACAGGCGGCACAGCTTTGTTCAGTGGAGGAGAACAGCAAGGAGTGGCAGACACCGATAGTAGGCCCCAACCCAACTAGTAGGCCAAATGCAGTCTAACATTAACAACTACTTAACGAGAGCCTGAAAATGGAATTTCAGGACAGGAAACCAGGAGAACAGCAAGGAGTGGCAGACACCGATAGTAGGCCCCAAACCAACTAGTACGCCAAATGCAGTTGTTCCATTTAACCACAATTTAATGAGAGCCTGAAGATAGAAGCTCAGGAAAGGCAACCTGGGGAACACCTTGGAGTGTAACACACCATCTCTCTCCACCCCATACCCATTTTGTAGGCCTAATGCAGTGTACTTTTCTACAACTACTAAACGAGAGTCGGAAGACCGAAGCAATGGCAAGGAAACCTGGGGAACACCTTGGAGTGTAACACACCATCTCTCTCCACCCCATACCCAATTTGTAGGCCTAATGCAGTGTAGTTTCCAAGAACTACTAAACGAGAGCCGGAAGATCGAAGCTCAGGAAAGGCAACCTGGGGAACACCTTGGAGTGTAACACACCCTCTCTCTACACCCCATACCCAATTTGAAGGCCTAATGCAGCGTAGTTTCCAACAACTACTAAACGAGAGCCGGAAGATCGAAGCTCAGGAAAGGCAACCTGGGGAACACCTTGGAGTGGAACACACCCTCTCTCTACACCCCATACCCAATTTGAAGGCCTAATGCAGTGTAGTTTCCAAGAACTACTAAACGAGAGCCGGAAGATCGAAGCTCAGGAAAGGCAACCTGGGGAACACCTTGGAGTGTAACACAACGTCTCTCTACACCACGGAAGGGCTGATTCTTAGGAAGGAAGGCTGTTGGAAATAAGCATTGCGCGTCAGAGGGTGATTATATTCTTATTAGGTATATACTCACCCTCGGACGCGCCCTGCTTCTTTATTTGGAATGAATGTTTATTTGCAATGTGGTGTTGACTTTCTCTATTATTTTGGTAATTAATGATTTTATTATTTTCATTGTTTTGCATCTTCTCGGCAATAATATAAAGAAGACGCGACAGGACAACACTCGGTGGATGCCATATGTGTGTTTTCAATTGAAAAAACCTTTCAGTTAACTACTTGTAGGAGAAAGTAATTGTAGCTGGTGGCCATTTTTAGTACTGTACCAGATTTTAGTTGTGTGTTTGTTTTTAATGTTAAAATGTCTGCATTTGATATCTCTCCAGTATTTTCTTTTTTGTAAGCAAAATACTTATTTTTATATTTTCTGATGTTGGTTCCAGGGTACACGGGCAGCAGTGCCCTGGTCAGTGTAGTAGTAGTTGAAAGAATGGACCGCAGACAGGCATCGAAGGCCTAAAATAAAAAAATTGGGCTGGCTGTAGGCAATTTTAAATTGGTTCCAGGGGTACACGGGCAGCAGTGGTGTGGTCAGTGGAGGCCTAGTGGAAGGAGTCACCGCAGACAGGCATCGAAGGCCTAAAATAATAACACATGGCTGTAGGCAATTTTAAATTGGTTCCAGGGGTACACGGGCAGCAGTGGTGTGGTCAGTGGAGGCCTAGTGGAAGGAGTGACCACAGACAGGCATCGAAGGCCTAACATAACAAAAATGTCAATACAATGGTATTGTCAGTGGCATGCATTGAAGGATGTCAGCGCATAGACTAAACATTGGTGGAGCTGTGAGATAATTTTGCAAGTGGTAGAGCACTGTTTGAGCTGGGGTGGGGGGAAACTGTCTTGTGGCCGGCGGTACAGGCCCAGGGCCCCTCATATTACAACGGTGTGTCTGACGTTGGGTGCGCACCACCACCGCCAGAGACACTTTATTGTACTAGGAGGGACCCAGTGGCAGTGCCGTCGACCAAAAGCGGTCTCACCCACCTCTTCAGACAAACTGCACTCTCACGGGTGCTGTCGCCAAGTGTCGATACCACGGCCCCGTGTGGGGAGTTTGGCCATTTAGTGAGGTGTAAACATGTCGTATGCTGGACAATCAGGTGATGAAAATTACGAGATTGGAAAAGGCATTCAGAATAGTCCACAGGCAAGACCTTTTCATAGGAAAGCTAGGTGTCAGCCGGGCAAGGTGGGGCAAAAGATTTCGAAATCCAGTTGTGGTTCATTTTAATGAAGGTTAGATCATCTACATTTTGGGTAGCCAGACGAGTCCTTTTTTCTGTTAGTATTGAACCTGCAGCACTGAATACTCTTTCTGATAGGACACTAGCTGCCGGGCAAGCAAGCTCCTGCAATGCATATTCTGCCAATTCTGGCCAGGTGTCTAATTTTGATGCCCAGTAATCAAATGGGAATGACGGTTGAGGGAGAACATCGATAAGGGATGAAAAATAGTTTGTAACCATACTGGACAAATGTTGTCTCCTGTCACTTTGAATTGATGCTGCAGTACCTGTCCTGTCTGCGGTCATAGCAAAATCACTCCACAACCTGGTCAGAAAACCCCTCTGGCCAACGCCACTTCTGATTTCTGCCCCTCTAACTCCTCTGGTCTGCTGGCCCCTGCAGCTCGTGTGAGAACGATCACGGGCGCTGTGTGCAGGGAATGCCAGAAGCAAACGGTCAACAAGAGTTGATTGTTTGGTTGCTAATATTAGTTCCAAGTTCTCATGTGGCATTATATTTTGCAATTTGCCTTTATAGCGAGGATCAAGGAGGCAGGCCAACCAGTAATCGTCATCATTCATCATTTTAGTTATGCGTGTGTCCCTTTTGAGGATACGTAAGGCATAATCCGCCATGTGGGCCAAAGTTCCAGTTCTCAAATCTGCGGTTGTGCTTGGTTGAGGGGCAGTTTCAGGCAAATCCACGTCACTTGTGTCCCTCAAAAAAGCAGAACCCGGCCTTGCCGCACCACCAATTTCCAGTGGCCCCGGAAAAGCTTCCTCATTAAAAATATAATCATCCCCATCATCCTCCTCGTCCTCCTCCTCCTCTTCGCCCGCTACCTCGTCCTGTACACTGCCCTGGCCAGACAATGGCTGACTGTCATCAAGGCTTTCCTCTTCCTCAGCTGCAGACGCCTGATCCTTTATGTGCGTCAAACTTTGCATCAGCAGACGCATTAGGGGGATGCTCATGCTTATTATGGCGTTGTCTGCACTAACCAGCCGTGTGCATTCCTCAAAACACTGAAGGACTTGACACATGTCTTGAATCTTCGACCACTGCACACCTGACAACTCCATGTCTGCCATCCTACTGCCTGCCCGTGTATGTGTATCCTCCCACAAAAACATAACAGCCCGCCTCTGTTCACACAGTCTCTGAAGCATGTGCAGTGTTGAGTTCCACCTTGTTGCAACGTCTATGATTAGGCGATGCTGGGGAAGGTTCAAAGAACGCTGATAGGTCTGCATACGGCTGGAGTGTACGGGCGAACGGCGGATATGTGAGCAAAGTCCACGCACTTTGAGGAGCAGGTCGGATAACCCCGGATAACTTTTCAGGAAGCACTGCACCACCAGGTTTAAGGTGTGAGCCAGGCAAGGAATGTGTTTCAGTTGGGAAAGGGAGATGGCAGCCATGAAATTCCTTCCGTTATCACTCACTACCTTGCCTGCCTCAAGATCTACAGTGCCCAGCCACGACTGCGTTTCTTTCTGCAAGAACTCGGACAGAACTTCCGCGGTGTGTCTGTTGTCGCCCAAACACTTCATAGCCAATACAGCCTGCTGACGTTTGCCAGTAGCTGCCCCATAATGGGAGACCTGGTGTGCAACAGTGGCAGCTGCGGATGGAGTGGTTGTGCGACTGCGGTCTGTGGACGAGCTCTCGCTTCTGCAGGAGGACGAAGAGGAGGAGGAGGGGGTGCGAACGGCTACAGCCAATTGTTTCCTAGACCGTGGGCTAGGCAGAACTGTCCCAAACTTGCTGTCCCCTGTGGACCCTGCATCCACCACATTTAACCAGTGTGCCGTGATGGACACGTAACGTCCCTGGCCATGCCTACTGGTCCATGCATCTGTTGTCAGGTGCACCTTTGTGCTCACAGATTGCCTGAGTGCATGGACGATGCGCTCTTTAACATGCTGGTGGAGGGCTGGGATGGCTTTTCTGGAAAAATAGTGTCGACTGGGTAGCTCGTAGCGTGGTACAGCGTAGTCCATCAGGGCTTTGAAAGCTTCGCTTTCAACTAACCGGTAGGGCATCATCTCTAACGAGATTAGTCTAGCTATGTGTGCGTTCAAACCCTGTGTACGCGGATGCGAGGCTAAGTACTTCCTTTTTCTAACCATAGTCTCATGTAGGGTGAGCTGGACTGGAGAGCTGCAGATCGTGGAAC
Organism: Ranitomeya imitator; assembly: GCF_032444005.1. Classification (NCBI taxonomy): domain Eukaryota; kingdom Metazoa; phylum Chordata; class Amphibia; order Anura; family Dendrobatidae; genus Ranitomeya; species Ranitomeya imitator. Next base: position 447,022,875 of record NC_091287.1, on the reverse strand, counting down.
TAGCGGGGGTGCCGGTGGACATGGCAGACTGAGAGACGGTGGGAGATGGTATTGTTGCCACCGGTGCCCTAGATGCAGTGTTTCCTACTACGAAACTGGTGATTCCCTGACCCTGAAGGCTTTGGCCTGGCAAAGAAACCTGCACAGATACTGCAGGTGGTGCGGAAAATGGTGGCCCTACACTGCCGGAAGGGATGTTGCGTTGCTGACTAGCTTCATTGGCCGAGGGTGCTACAACCTTAAGGGACGTTTGGTAGTTAGTCCAGGCTTGCAAATGCATGGTGGTTAAATGTCTATGCATGCAACTTGTATTGAGACTTTTCAGATTCTGTCCTCTGCTTAAGGTAGTTGAACATTTTTGACAGATGACTTTGCGCTGATCAATTGGATGTTGTTTAAAAAAATGCCAGACTGCACTCTTTCTAGCATCGGATACCTTTTCAGGCATTGCAGACTGAGCTTTAACCGGATGGCCACGCTGTCCTCCAACAGGTTTTAGCTTTGCCACGCGTTTTGGGCAAGATACGGGCCCGGCAGATGGAACCTGTTGCGATGTTGATGCCTGCTGCGGCCCCTCCTCCTCCGCTTCAGAACTGCTGCCGCCTGCACCCTGTTCCCTCAATGGCTGCCAATCGGGGTCAAGAACTGGGTCATCTATTACCTCTTCTTGTAGCTCGTGTGCAACTTCGTCTGTGTCACCGTGGCGGTCGGTGGTATAGCGTTCGTGATGGGGCAACATAGTCTCATCAGGGTCTGATTCTTGATCAGCACCCTGCGATGGCAATGTTGTGGTCTGAGTCAAAGGACCAGGATAGTAGTCTGGCTGTGGCTGTGCATCAGTGCACTCCATGTCAGATTCAACTTGTAATGGGCATGGACTGTTAACTGCTTCACTTTCTAAGCCAGGGACGGTATGTGTAAAGAGCTCCATGGAGTAACCCGTTGTGTCGCCTGCTGCATTCTTCTCTGTTGTTGTTTTTGCTGAAGAGGACAAGGAAGCGACTTGTCCCTGACCGTGAACATCCACTAACGACGCGCTGCTTTGACATTTACCAGTTTCACGAGAGGAGGCAAAAGAGCTAGAGGCTGAGTCAGCAAGATAAGCCAAAACTTGCTCTTGCTGCTCCGGCTTTAAAAGCGGTTTTCCTACTCCCAGAAAAGGGAGCGTTCGAGGCCTTGTGTAGCCAGACGACGAACCTGGCTCCACAGCTCCAGACTTAGGTGCAATATTTTTTTTCCCCACGACCAGCTGATGCTCCACCATTACCACTACCCTCATTACCAGCTGACAATGAACGCCCCCGGCCACGACCTCTTCCACCAGACTTCCTCATTGTTTTAAAAACGTTAACAAACGAACGGTATTTGTTGCTGTCACACAACTTACACGGTGAGCTATAACTTCAGTATGATTTAGCTACCCCTTTACAGGTGGGTGAGACCACAACGAAAATCAGCCACAATGTTACACACTCTGTTGTTGTTGGCAACAAATGAGATGGCACACACGCAGGACTGTCACTGAAGCGCAAATGTAAATATTTATCTCCCACTGATTTGTGTTTGTTTTTTTTAAAAGGGAGACTTCAGAAAAAAAAAAAAAAAAAAATTATTTTTTACAGAAGAATTTATAAAACAAATAAAATGAAATGATTGTTTCAGGGAGAATTTAGGAAAAAAAAAAAAAAAAAAGGCTTTGTAGGGCCCACTGAGTGAGAGAGGACGCACACAGGAGTCAGGAGTGGCACACAAGCCCAGAGGCCAATATTTATCTCCCACTGATTGATGTACTGATTTTTTCAGGTAGATTTTGGAACCCAAATCAAGCTAAAAAAAATAATAGGCTTTCTATGGCCCACAATTGGGGAGAGAGAGAGAGATGGCACACCCAGGAGTCAAGACTGGCACACAAGCAGAAGGGGCAATATGAATCTCCCACAGATTTTTTTTTTTTTTTTTCAGGGAGACTTGAGAGAAAAAAAAATACAAAAAAAATGATTTTTTTCAGGAATAATTTAGAAACCAAAGAAAATAAAATGATTGTTTCAGGGAGAATTTAGAAAACAAATAAAACAAAAAATAGGCTTTCTAGGGCCCACTGAGTGACAGATGACGCACACAGGAGTCAGGAGTGGCACACAAGCCCAGAGGCCAATATTAATCTCCCACTGATTGATTTAGTGATTTTTTTTGGTAGATTTTGGAACCCAAATCAAGCAAAAAAATTAATAGGCTTTCTATGGCCCACAATTGGGGAGAGAGAGAGAGATGGCACACCCAGGAGTCAAGACTGGCACACAAGCAGAAGGGGCAATATGAATCTCCCACAGATTTTTTTTTTTTTTTTTTTTTTCAGGGAGACTTGAGAGAAAAAAAAATACAAAAAAAATGATTTTTTTCAGGAATAATTTAGAAACCAAAGAAAATAAAATGATTGTTTCAGGGAGAATTTAGAAAACAAATAAAACAAAAAATAGGCTTTCTAGGGCCCACTGAGTGACAGATGACGCACACAGGAGTCAGGAGTGGCACACAAGCCCAGAGGCCAATATTAATCTCCCACTGATTGATTTAGTGATTTTTTTCAGGTAGATTTTGGAACCCAAATCAAGCAAAAAAATTAATAGGCTTTCTATGGCCCACAATTGGGGAGAGAGAGAGAGATGGCACACCCAGGAGTCAAGACTGGCACACAAGCAGAAGGGGCAATATGAATCTCCCACAGATTTTTTTTTTTTTTTTTTCAGGGAGACTTGAGAGAAAAAAAAATACAAAAAAAATGATTTTTTTCAGGAATAATTTAGAAACCAAAGAAAATAAAATGATTGTTTCAGGGAGAATTTAGAAAACAAATAAAACAAAAAATAGGCTTTCTAGGGCCCACTGAGTGACAGATGACGCACACAGGAGTCAGGAGTGGCACACAAGCCCAGAGGCCAATATTAATCTCCCACTGATTGATTTAGTGATTTTTTTTGGTAGATTTTGGAACCCAAATCAAGCAAAAAAATTAATAGGCTTTCTATGGCCCACAATTGGGGAGAGAGAGAGAGATGGCACACCCAGGAGTCAAGACTGGCACACAAGCAGAAGGGGCAATATGAATCTCCCACAGATTTTTTTTTTATTTTTTTTCAGGGAGACTTGAGAGAAAAAAAAATACAAAAAAAATGATTTTTTTTCAGGAATAATTTAGAAACCAAAGAAAATAAAATGATTGTTTCAGGGAGAATTTAGAAAACAAATAAAACAAAAAATAGGCTTTCTAGGGCCCACTGAGTGACAGATGACGCACACAGGAGTCAGGAGTGGCACACAAGCCCAGAGGCCAATATTAATCTCCCACTGATTGATTTAGTGATTTTTTTCAGGTAGATTTTGGAACCCAAATCAAGCAAAAAAATTAATAGGCTTTCTATGGCCCACAATTGGGGAGAGAGAGAGATGGCACACCCAGGAGTCAAGACTGGCACACAAGCAGAAGGGGCAATATGAATCTCCCACAGATTTTTTTTTTTTTTTCAGGGAGACTTGAGAGAAAAAAAAATACAAAAAAAATGATTTTTTTCAGGAATAATTTAGAAACCAAAGAAAATAAAATGATTGTTTCAGGGAGAATTTAGAAAACAAATAAAACAAAAAATAGGCTTTCTAGGGCCCACTGAGTGACAGATGACGCACACAGGAGTCAGGAGTGGCACACAAGCCCAGAGGCCAATATTAATCTCCCACTGATTGATTTAGTGATTTTTTTCAGGTAGATTTTGGAACCCAAATCAAGCAAAAAAATTAATAGGCTTTCTATGGCCCACAATTGGGGAGAGAGAGAGAGATGGCACACCCAGGAGTCAAGACTGGCACACAAGCAGAAGGGGCAATATGAATCTCCCACAGATTTTTTTTTTTTTTTTTTCAGGGAGACTTGAGAGAAAAAAAAATACAAAAAAAATGATTTTTTTCAGGAATAATTTAGAAACCAAAGAAAATAAAATGATTGTTTCAGGGAGAATTTAGAAAACAAATAAAACAAAAAATAGGCTTTCTAGGGCCCACTGAGTGACAGATGACGCACACAGGAGTCAGGAGTGGCACACAAGCCCAGAGGCCAATATTAATCTCCCACTGATTGATTTAGTGATTTTTTTTGGTAGATTTTGGAACCCAAATCAAGCAAAAAAATTAATAGGCTTTCTATGGCCCACAATTGGGGAGAGAGAGAGAGATGGCACACCCAGGAGTCAAGACTGGCACACAAGCAGAAGGGGCAATATGAATCTCCCACAGATTTTTTTTTTTTTTTTTTTTTTCAGGGAGACTTGAGAGAGAAAAAAATACAAAAAAAATGATTTTTTTCAGGAATAATTTAGAAACCAAAGAAAATAAAATGATTGTTTCAGGGAGAATTTAGAAAACAAATAAGACAAAAAATAGGCTTTCTAGGGCCCACTGAGTGACAGATGACGCACACAGGAGTCAGGAGTGGCACACAAGCCCAGAGGCCAATATTAATCTCCCACTGATTGATTTAGTGATTTTTTTCGGTAGATTTTGGAACACAAATCAAGCAAAAAAATTAATAGGCTTTCTATGGCCCACAATTGGGGAGAGAGAGAGAGATGGCACACTCAGGAGTCAAGACTGGCACACAAGCAGAAGGGGCAATATGAATCTCCCACAGATTTTTTTTTTTTTTCAGGGAGACTTGAGAGAAAAAAAAATACAAAAAAAATGATTTTTTTCAGGAATAATTTAGAAACCAAAGAAAATAAAATGATTGTTTCAGGGAGAATTTAGAAAACAAATAAAACAAAAAATAGGCTTTCTAGGGCCCACTGAGTGACAGATGACGCACACAGGAGTCAGGAGTGGCACACAAGCCCAGAGGCCAATATTAATCTCCCACTGATTGATTTAGTGATTTTTTTCGGTAGATTTTGGAACACAAATCAAGCAAAAAAATTAATAGGCTTTCTATGGCCCACAATTGGGGAGAGAGAGAGAGAGATGGCACACCCAGGAGTCAAGACTGGCACACAAGCAGAAGGGGCAATATGAATCTCCCACAGATTTTTTTTTTTTTTCAGGGAGACTTGAGAGAAAAAAAAATACAAAAAAAATGATTTTTTTCAGGAATAATTTAGAAACCAAAGAAAATAAAATGATTGTTTCAGGGAGAATTTAGAAAACAAATAAAACAAAAAATAGGCTTTCTAAGGCCCACTGAGTGACAGATGACGCACACAGGAGTCAGGAGTGGCACACAACCCCAGAGGCCAATATTAATCTCCCACTGATTGATTTAGTGATTTTTTTCAGGTAGATTTTGGAACCCAAATCAAGCAAAAAAATTAATAGGCTTTCTATGGCCCACTATTTGTGAGAGAGATGGCACGCTCAGGACTGGCACACAAGCCCAGAGGCCAATATTAATCTCCCATTTTTTTTTTTTCCAGGGAAAATTTATAAACCCAATAAAAAAAATAATAACAAATAGGCTTTCTATGGCCCACTATCTGAGAGAGAGAGATGGCACGCTTAGGACTGGCACACAAGCCCAAAGGCCAATACTAATCTCCCACTGATTGATTGATTGATTTTTTAAGGTAGAATTATGAACCCAAATCAACCAAAAAAATAAATAGGCTTTCTATGGCCCACTATTTGTGAGAGAGATGGCACGCTCAGGACTGGCACACAAGCCCAGAGGCCAATATTAATCTCCCACTTTTTTTTTTTTCCAGGGAAAATTTATAAACCCAATAAAATAATAAAAAAATAGGCTTTCTATGGCCCACTATCTGAGAGAGAGAGAGATGGCACGCTTAGGACTGGCACACAAGCCCAAAGGCCAATATTAATCTCCCACTGATTGATTTATTGATTTTTTCAGGTAGAATTTAGAACCCAAATCAAGCAAAAAAATTAATAGGCTTTCTATGGCCCACTGAGTGAGAGATGGCACACACAGGAGTAAGGAGTGCACACAAGCCCTGAGGCCAATATTTTTCTCCCACTGATTGATGTTGTGATTTTTTCTGGTAGATTTTGGAACCCAAATCAAGCAAAAAAATAAATAGGCTTTCTATGGCCCACTGAGTGAGAGATGACACAGACAGAGATGGCACTCTAGCAGAAATGTCAATCTTAATCTCCCACCAAAAAAAAAAAAAAAAAAAAAAGGAACTGTCCTTCAATTACTATCTCCCTGCAGTAATCTCAGCCAGGTATGGCAGGCAGCAATAAGGAGTGGACTGATGCACAAATTAAATAAAGAGTGTGGACAAACAAACAAGATAGCTGTGCAGAAAGGAAGGAACAAGAGGATTTGTGCTTTGAAAAAAGCAGTTGGTTTGCACAGCGGCGTACACACAGCAATGCAGCTATCAGGGAGCCTTCTAGGGCAGCCCAATGAGCTACAGCGCTGAGGAAAAAAAAAAAAAAAAGGAGCTTCCACTGTCCCTGCACACCGAAGGTGGTGTTGGGCAGTGGAAATCGCTACAGCACAAGCGGTTTTGTGGTTAATGGACCCTGCCTAACGCTATCCCTGCTTCTGACGAAGCGGCAGCAACCTCTCCCTAAGCTCAGATCAGCAGCAGTAACATGGCGGTCGGCGGGAACTCCCCTTTATAGCCCCTGTGACGCCGCAGACAGCAAGCCAATCACTGCAATGCCCTTCTCTAAGATGGTGGGGACCAGGACCTATGTCATCACGCTGCCCACACTCTGCGTTTACCTTCATTGGCTGAGAAATGGCGCTTTTCGCGTCATTGAAACGCGACTTTGGCGCGAAAGTCGCGTACCGCATGGCCGACCACGCACAGGGGTCGGATCGGGTTTCATGAAACTCGACTTCGCCAAAAGTCGGCGACTTTTGAAAATGTTCGACCCGTTTCGCTTAACCCTACTTCTAACCAGTGCAGGAGTAGGATAAATAATTTTCTGCAGTCCTCTGGCTTCTCTCTGTCAAGGTAAACCCATGACATGTGGCTTATTGTTCTCCCTCCCTGGGATCAGTCCTTTGAATGGGCGAAGTGTTCACATGTCCCCCCCACCAAAGCTAACTGTGTGCATTGGTGGAGGTATTTTCCCCAGGCTGAATCTGTCACCTGGGACTGAATGTGAGACTCCCTGTTTAAGTCCATGCTGAAAGTGATGGCCCGTCTCACCCAGGATGGAGTCTCTGGCCAGCTATCCTCACAACCTCTTCGGTACTTGAATGCCGACAGGTGTCTCCTTAGTCTGTATCGATGGGGACTGGTCCTTGGCTGTTGACCGGTGTTGTCGGGGTCAGGAAGCTTGACCGTCGTTGTATAGATCTTCGCTGCTTGACCGTCAATGGGTGAAGTCTGGACCTTAACTGGTGTAGCTCTGGTCTTCGGTGCTTGACTGTCATCATCTGAGTCTGGGCTTTGCTTGTACTTGTCTTGACCACTGGAGCTGCAGCAGGAGCACCTGCTACTTCCTAGGCTTCAAATCTCCTCCTCGTTTGCAGCAATGGCCTTTAATATTGAAGGATGACTTCATCACCATCGCCTGAATGGAAGCACTGCCTATTTCTGTCTCTCCTGAAAACTTTTCGCCTTCGGATCAGTTCCTCAGGGTTTTGTTCTAGCCTGGAATCTGCATTGCATTGTTTTATCTCCAGTGCTCTTTTCTCCTACATAAGCGCTCAGTGTAAAGCTCAGGATAAATGAGCACCGAGTCTTATTGCTATCTTTGAGAGACAGAATGAACAAATCAACAGCAGGTCAAGAATTTGTTTTATTTATTTTTTATACGGTATAAGTGATTAGAAAAATGTATTCTTTACAGTGATATCAGATTTATATATTTTTTATGCTTGGCAACTATCATACACTCAAAGATGTTTATTTTTTTAAATACATTTTTGCAATTCCATATTTTGAGAGCTACTGTTTTTCTATATTATTGGGGACAGAGTTATGTGAAGGCTTGTTTGCTGCAGGACGATTTGATGGTTTTATTGTTACCAATTTTGAGCACATAACTTTTTTGGTCACTTTCTATTCTGAATTTTGGAAAGCAAAATTAACAAAATGAGCAATTTAGGGATATTTTTTTTTTTTTATGCTGTTCACCATATCGCAAAAATGATAAGACTGCTTTATTTTTCAGGTCAGTACGATTACAGCAATACAGCATATATATAATTTTTTTATGTTTTGCTGCTTTCACATTGCTTTATTCTGAGAGCTCTACGCTTTTTTTTCTGCTGACGGTGCTGTATGGCAGCTTGTGTTTTGCGGGACAAGATGACGTTTTCAGTAATACAATTTTTCTTTATATTTGCCATTTTGATTGCGTTTTATTACCTTTTTTGTGTTGTTTTTTTTGTTAGAGTTCATTGAAAGGCTTAAATAGTGTCACACTTTTATAGGTCGCGTCGTTGCAGACGTGACAATATCTAATATATGGGAGGTTTGTTCTTTTTATGCATAAATATATTTTTTATAATTTTGTTATATTTTTACAATTTTTTTTTACTTTTTTTACGCATTCTCTTTATGGCACTTTAACTTTTATTAGTCTGATCTCTGGTATAATGCATTGCAATGCACCAGTCATGCTAAGATATGAATATGAATCAACTGCAGAGATTAGTATATTCTTTTTTAATTTATTTTTTCATACATTGTATTATGGCAGCAAAATCCGCATGATTTTTTATGTATCTCCCACATAATGTGTGAATTCACATTTATTTATCTGAAAAAAGGTACCGTACTGAAAATGTACAGCAGCTTCTCCACTGGAGATAACCTTTGCAGGGGTTTTCAATTATCAGGAAAGTTGTGTCCCCCGGCTACAGATTGTTGTGAAAAAAACAAACAGAACTTCACACACCCTCCTTAGGTCCAATACTGAGTTTCTGATACTGCTTCCGGTGTTTGTAGTGCTGGACCCAGTGATGGTTATAACTTATTAGTAGACCACAGTTCTTTTTCTTTACGAACAAACTGCACCAGAAACAACTTTCCTGAAAATGAAAAACCCCTTTTAGGACCCATCATCTCATAACATTCCTTACCTTACAATCTCCCAATCTCTCATCAAGGTACGGTACATTTTTTTATTTTATTGGTGCATTAGGAAATATACTGTGAAGACGTTTTGAACTTTCATAAAAGTGAAATATTGCTATAATAAGGTTCGCTTTGTTGCACCATCGTTTCAGGTTACTTGATCAGGAAATTTTGATTTAGTGCTAATTTTATCACAAACAGTACTTGACAGCACAAATTCAACTCAAGATTGATAGTTCTTTACCATCTGCTGACTGGAGGAATAATTGTAAAAATAAGACCAATATTAGTTAAATTATGTTCTCAGTAAAATAACAGAAGGAAAATAAAGCAAATTATGGGAGAGTGGTGTATATACTCCGAGGAGTTGTTATGTGGCAATATTTAATCTAAGCAGGGTCTGTCTGCCTGTGTTATTTCTACTCTCATTGGGTTTCAGAACAAGTTTTTTTGTGTTTAAACAGCTAAAGAATATGAATTTGTCAATTAGACTTATGTGAAAACCTGTTTCAGCATATGTAGACACTAATCAGCAGTGGTAATATGTGTATATTTATATACTGCTAACGTTATTAATGGTAATGAGGATTCGTCTATATGCTTCATACAAATGTGGAAAATACTCCAATAAAGAACATTTAGCAAACATTCATTATTTCATTTTCCTTTAGGCTATGTGCACACGTTCAGGATTTCTTGCATAAATTTCCTGAGCAAAACCGGACATTTTCTGCAAGAAATCCGCATGCGTTTTTTTCACGTTTTCGTTGCGTTTTTTGCGCGTTTTTGACGCGTTTTTTTCCGGAGCTTCCCAATGCATTAAATAGCGGGAAAAACGCGAAAAATCTGCCAAATTAATGAACATGCTGCATTTTTTACCGTGATGCGTTTTTTTCGCGGAAAAAAATGCATCATGTGCACAAAAATTGCAGAATGCATTCTAAATGACGGGATGCATAATGTATGCATTTTTATAGCGGAAAACACAAAAAAAACGCAACATGTGCACACACCCTTAAATGGGTTATCTGTCGTTTTTAAAACTTGATGGCCTACGATTACGTTAAGCCAAAAAATATTTGATCAGTGGGGGGCTGACTTTCCATCCCAACATCAACTGTTTTCAGAGGCCGTAGTCTAGTGAACACAATCACATAGAAGGGTGGCTGTGATTAATGGCACGCATTGTGCTCGAAACGCGTTAGAAGAATTCCTTATTATGAATTTTATCCCATGAAAAATAAAGTTCCTATACTTTTAATCCACAAAAGAGTGTCAGACTTCACTTTTCTTGCTAGTGAGCACAATGTCTCCTTCATTACTTGTCAAATACACCTCCTTACTTTCTGTAGAATATTTACCCCTTAAGGATGTGTTATATCACAGAACATATAATGAAGGTGCCTACAAAAAAACATAGTGGATGCTTTCCTGAAACGGAAAGTACTTGCAAGCAGCATAATACAAAGAATAGCAGGTTTACCCAGAATCCTTTGCAGTAGGCGGAGCTATGCAAATCATCTCTTTCCACCCCTGTCTAATCCACAGCGCTTGGAACCGCCAAGCGTGCAATGCTGCGGATTAGTTTCTAAATTTACACAGCCAACCAATTCCTACCTGTGGACACGTGTTTCGGGCTTTAGGCCCTCATCAGCACAGGGCTGGAATTGGTTGGCTGTATGGAGTGGGGCTCGGTGAGCAAGCGATACATACATGCTAGCCACCTTAGGGAGAGACCCAAGTTGGGCTAATTGTAGCGTCCCGCTACAATTAGCCCAACTTGGGTCTCTCCCTAAGGTGGCTAGCATGTATGTATCGCTTGCTCACCGAGCCCCACTCCATACAGCCAACCAATTCCAGCCCTGTGCTGATGAGGGCCTAAAGCCCGAAACACGTGTCCACAGGTAGGAATTGGTTGGCTGTGTAAATTTAGAAACTAATCCGCAGCATTGCACGCTTGGCGGTTCCAAGCGCTGTGGATTAGACAGGGGTGGAAAGAGATGATTTGCATAGCTCCGCCTACTGCAAAGGATTCTGGGTAAACCTGCTATTCTTTGTATTATGCTGCTTGCAAGTACTTTCCGTTTCAGGAAAGCATCCACTATGTACTTCCTTTAAGTAGAGGGCTTTTCGGTCTCTTTCGTCCCGCTACAATTAGCCCAACTTGGGTCTCTCCCTAAGGTGGCTAGTACAAAAAAACAGAAATTCACAGCAAGAAAACACCATATATGAATAGAATAATATACCCAATAAAACTTAACATTTAATAATATACTTAATAATAAAAACACATACCACATACAACCTAAAACCAGTATCAGCCGTTTGACACAAAGATATAAGACCAAGATACAGGGTGCTCTCGAACCCTAGGGTCCTAACTATCTATCCCCTACCTTGCTGCGGAGGTTGGCACCCTATATATCCTGCGCAATGGCGCCCCCGCTCAACGTAGGCTATCCCTAAATCGCCCCAATAAGCCTTTACGTGCAAGAAAAATAAAAAAAAGTCAAACAGCAGAACATGCACTCAAGAACTAATAATTAATAAACTTATTGCACTTGCCCAGATACAAAAGTGCATAACATAACACACGTTTGATTGTTGCAATAGGAATGAGCAACAAACTAGGGAAACCTGCACCAGATCCCTACTATGACCCTACCTGCCAGTGGGGGTTGGCACCCTAGAATCCTGCGCAGATGGCGCCCCCACTCCACGTAGTCTGCCCCCTAGTAACACCCTAGGCTACTTGCAAGGGGATAACAAAAATACCATACAACATATATAGGTAGGGGCAAAAAAATAACACTTCTATCAAAAATAGAGATAATACACAATAAAGCCCAAAACAACACACCAAACAGTGTAAATAAATAGAAAAAATCTAAATGTTTAACTATCTCTTAAAGTATGAAAATCTCGACGCGTTTCCCTGAGATCAGTTCATCAGGAGACATACTTATGAAAATTAAGAGAACTTATCTGAGTGACGATTCAGGAGGATAAACATCACACTCTAAGTCATTACTGTGCGGTGGGGAACAATGTCCATCCGGTACCACATGTCTAAATCAGCCCTATGTTGCAGGCTTTGTGACCAGCTTATATAGAGCAAATACCTTCTTGTTAGTTCTAATTTCCCCGCTCGTTCCGGCATCAAAAGTTCTTCCGGGATCATAGGTCAACCTTACCATATCATGTGACTCATTCCCATACTAGTCACTAAAACGCCTACAAATATCCCAGCGCTTAATTATCCCAGATACGCAAAGCGCTAATACGCTACAGTCATGACCATATTTTATTTAATTTGGGGAATATTAGACGAACACGGAGCAGTGAACCGGTGTTAGTGCTTCCGGAATTATGAACCACTCACTGTGCGTTCCGCCACTGCGTCTCATAGTGCGCAATCGCACAAGATGTAAAGCGCATCTTAATAAACAATGTACCCACCATTAAAAAAGAAACAAGAACGCGCTGCCAAATGTATAAAGCGCTAGTACATTAAAGTCATGACCATACTTCATTTGATTTGGAACATATTAAACGGGCAGTAAACCGGTGTTAGTACTTCCGGTATTACAAACTCCTCACTGTGCGGTCCACCACTGCGTCTCATAGTGCGCAAGCGCACAAGATGTAAAGCGCATCTTAATACACAGCGCACCCACCATTAGGAAAGAAGCGCTACCAGTCAAAACCAGTACGCATGCGTTAAAAATGCAAAACTACTCAGATTGAAAACTGGTTGCACCAACAAAAACAGTACTTACAGAGTAGTGCATTACATACTATAAAAGGCGGTACACCTATGCAAATCAAAGTGCAGAATCGCACAATAAAAAGAGCGCTACCCAGTGCGCAAGCGCACTCACAGGGGGACTTTTTTTATTGTATATATATAGAGAGGTAATTTGAGGAGTTATAGAACAAAAAGGTATAAATCAAGAAATCCTCCTGACTTTCCAGCCAAGGTTATATCAGAAAATATATTTATTTACAGATACAATCTTAATCATATATAAATAGCGACCAAACCCCATTAGGGGCAATGGATCATGGGAATTACATCTGGCCGGGATTCAATAGGGAACAGGGTACCGACAAATTGTATACAAAACATCCAAATTGCAATTGATCATTCAATCCTATTGGTTTAGTACTCTTCATACGATAAATCCATTTCGTCTCTTTCTGGAAGATTAGTCGATCCCAATCCCCCACTCGCTCTGACGGTCGTCTAATATTCCCCAAATTAAATAAAATATGGTCATGACTGTAGCGTATTAGCGCTTTGTGTATCTGGGATAATTAAGCGCTGGGATATTTGTAGGCGTTTTAGTGACTAGTATGGGAATGAGTCACATGATATGGTAAGGTTGACCTATGATCCCGGAAGGACTTTTGATGCCGGAACGAGCGGGGAAATTAGAACTAACAAGAAGGTATTTGCTCTATATAAGCTGGTCACAAAGCCTGCAACATAGGGCTGATTTAGACATGTGGTACCGGATGGACATTGTTCCCCACCGCACAGTAATGACTTAGAGTGTGATGTTTATCCTCCTGAATCGTCACTCAGATAAGTTCTCTTAATTTTCATAAGTATGTCTCCTGATGAACTGATCTCAGGGAAACGCGTCGAGATTTTCATACTTTAAGAGATAGTTAAACATTTAGATTTTTTCTATTTATTTACACTGTTTGGTGTGTTGTTTTGGGCTTTATTGTGTATTATCTCTATTTTTGATAGAAGTGTTATTTTTTTGCCCCTACCTATATATGTTGTATGGTATTTTTGTTATCCCCTTGCAAGTAGCCTAGGGTGTTACTAGGGGCAGACTACGTGGCGCAGGATTCTAGGGTGCCAACCCCCACTGGCAGGTAGGGTCATAGTAGGGATCTGGTGCAGGTTTCCCTAGTTTGTTGCTCATTCCTATTGCAACAATCAAACGTGTGTTATGTTATGCACTTTTGTATCTGGGCAAGTGCAATAAGTTTATTAATTATTAGTTCTTGAGTGTATGTTCTGCTGTTTGACTTTTTTTATTTTTCTTGCACGTAAGGGCTTATTAGGGCGATTTAGGGATAGCCTACGTTGAGCGGGGGCGCCATTGCGCAGGATATATAGGGTGCCAACCTCCGCAGCAAGGTAGGGGATAGATAGTTAGGACCCTAGGGTTCGAGAGCACCCTGTATCTTGGTCTTATATCTTTGTGTCAAACGGCTGATACTGGTTTTAGGTTGTATGTGGTATGTGTTTTTATTATTAAGTATATTATTAAATGTTAAGTTTTATTGGGTATATTATTCTATTCATATATGGTGTTTTCTTGCTGTGAATTTCCCTTAAGGATGTGCCCATTTTGGGCCTTAAGAACAGTGTTTCCAGGGACCATAATACTTTTTCCATTAATGTAGCTGTATGAGGGCTTGTTTTTTTCTGGTATGAGATGTATTAATCAGAGGCAACATTTTGGAGTACATATTAATTAACATTTATTAATTCTTCACAACCGTGAAGAGGTTAAAAGATTACGACATAAGATATAATATTTGCGCAGCAATGTCGTTTTGACATTGCCATGCAATATGTTCATTTTGGGGGGCAATTTTTCATGCAGATTTCGGGGTTAAAAATGGCATGTGCACATATTTTTAAAAGGAACCTGTCAGGTGACTCATGGTCCCTGAACTACCGGCAGCATAAATCAGATAATGGCTGTGTTATTTCAGCCGTGTATGTTTTACTGTAATGCTGCAGCCTTTCAGAGTCTACATTTTTAAAAAGCTGAGACAAAACGTCTCGGATAACTAGTTGAAGGAAGGTCCCTAGTGGCTTCTTGGCTCTGCCTCTCTGTTTACACTAGACGGGTAGTGTGGTGAGCACTCTTGCTGAGATCCGAGATGCTGGTGAAGTGGGATGGCAATCCCCATAATAGAGTAATGTTCTTGATAGATGTATGTGAGAACTTTATTGTACAGATATAGATGCAGCAATAACACAATTCATGAATAAGGAATTGGTGCAGGGATAAAGAAAATGATGAGAAGACAAGAACATAACGTTTCGACCCTCATAGGGTCTTATTCATATAGTCACTGTTGGCAAAGTTCACTGTTTACAATGGCATATGGAGAAACCTGACAATCTAAGGTAACTTGCACATGTTGAGTATTTGGTGAGGTACAGGAGTGAGTAACAAATGGGGAAGAGGTGCACATGTTTCTATTATACTTTCCTCTGACTGTTCCACTGCTGGTTTTGGCTTAAAAATACTGAGGTAAAAAACTCACCAAATACTCAACGTGGGCACATGGCCTGAGGGAGCGGGACACACAGAAGCCACTGGGAATATGTTTCAGACTAGTGATCTAAGATGTATAGTCCCTAGCAGGCTTTTCAAAGTATGTTCATCCATGTGACATTTGTGTGACATCTGTATCTATACATACAGTTTAATATATGCAATTTATCCATAAAAAGGTGATCCGTGTGAGATATGATTTTAAGGTAAAACCAGAGATTAAAATGGGTGAGTTTCATCCAAAATACGGAGGAGAATAGTGCATGCTGCAATTTTTCATGGACATTCAATCTGTGTGAAAAAACAGTCATCTTATTCAATAACATTTGCCAGTGTGCTGTCAGTGTACTATAAAATTTTAAATTGGACAGCATATGTCCTTACAATATGCTTGTCCGAACGAGCCCTTAACCCCTTAACATCCACCAATACGCATTAAAACGGCAGCCAGTAAAAGGCCTTATTTCTAATTGCTGTTTAAAAATGGTGGCGAGAAATATGGTAATAGCACCCCTCAGAGTCAGACAATATCCAGGGTTTCAGCTACCAGGACATTTTTCTTTTTTTTTTTTTTTTTACAAAAGTAAGATCTGCATTAAAAATCATTTCCTTCTCCTCTATCATGATCTAATATGTCTGAGGAGAGATAAATAGTGTCCTTAAGTCCCCCTCGGTTCCTTTGCATCAGTGTCGCCATCTCCCAACCCCCCACCTCTTCTTCTTGCGGGAAAAGCAATGTCAGGGGCCAAATGATGATTTGGAAACAGGACAGCGCTTGGGCTGTGCTTCTCTCTTCTTCCCTTGTAGTTGTTCTGCGAGAGAAGAGAGATACACTACATCCAAAAAGCTCTCTTGTCAGATAAAAAAAAACAATTTTCTAGACTAATTTCAATAAATCCTTTTGCCAATCTCCTAATCAGCCCCAATATTCTCCCCATTGAGTGACACAGAATATGCTTCTAAAGCAGAACAGTTTTCAAACAGGGATGACTCCTCTTCCTCCATGGGATCCAACAGTCAAATGTTAGCGGAGTGAGTCGCCACTGCTGAAACGTCAGAGGCAGGGCCAAGTTCCACAGTCCCCCCTCCATTGTAGTATCTCACCCATTCCTTTTCCCATCAAATTCACCCCTTTATACTAACTACTGGAATAAAAGTAGATGTCACTAATTTTACCCCTTTTGATTTTTTCCAAAGTTTTTGTAATCCAATTAATTGCCCACCAAAACAAATTTATATGCCAGCCATTCCCCTTCATGGATCCCCATAAGTGTCCTTAAAATAAAACATTTGGGACATTACTTTCAAAATGGGTTCAGTAAAAAAAAAAAAACTCTCTGCTTCTACTGGGCAACAAAATCTGTCCACAGTACCCCTGTTTTTGCAGCAGTCTTGTTGAGAACCTGTTATGAAATCCTTGTGAGATTCCTTCATTTTAGTGATAATTCCAAGGCCCCCCAAGAAATGACCCCAACTATGATCACCTTAATAAATTGAGACAACTAATTTCCCTCCTAAAGCATTTATTTTTAAATTCCTAGAGCCCTGAGCAAAATTTTGCAGTTAATGAGTCCCTTTTGAGTTTCAAGGGCCATCTGTTGATCTGCCAATTCATACCCTCCAAGCGAGCCAAATACGGTGTCAAATTATACAAAATGTGATAGAGCGCAACTGTGTACACGTGCACATTTCTAATTTATGAAGGTAGGGATCACCAAATAAGCCCACCAAACTGCCCCCAGACAATTGGCACCTTGGATAAAATTGTCTGGGGACTAAGGAAACCATTTCTACTTCAAGGTTACCACATGTACAATGATAATTATTACACCAGTAACCAACGATATAAATCCCTCCACGCTGCAAATACAGGCACCTGTAGGACAGTCAGAAAAAAACAAATAGGTTTTTGGAGACTTTTAGAGAAGGGGGCATCATTCTCATTCGCAAGTGAACACCTTCTTGCAGTGAAGTGGAGTGACAGGAAAGACATGTACATGCTGGCCAGACTGCATTTGGACAACACTGTGATTGTCAGAGACAAGGGCGCCACCAGGGACAGAAACCGGTCTGTGTAGCAGACTATAATACATTTATGGGAGGCATTGACCTGTCAGACCAGGTGCTTCAACCATATGTAATGAAGCAATACCAGCAAGCAAAAAAGAAAAGGGCACACAGCAACAAGTGACAGCAAAAAGTACAGCCAAGAAGCAACGAAGAGTGGTGGTGGTGGGAGACTCACTACTGAGAGGCACCGAAGCAGCCATCTGCAGACCGGACATAACTGCAAGAGAAGTATGCTGCCTTCCAGGTGCGATGATCAAGGATGTGACCGATAGGATACCAAAGCTCTTCAGCTCCAAGGACGTCCACCCATTTCTTCTGATACATGTTGGCACCAATGACACGGCAAGGAAGGACCTACCGACAATCTGCAAGGACTTTGAAGAGTTGGGGAAGAAAGTAAAGGAACTGGATGCACAGGTAGTTTTTTCTTCTATCCTTCCAGTAGACGGGCATGGCACCAGGAGATGGAACAGGATCCTTGATGCAAACAACTGGCTAAGACGATGGTGCAGACAACAAGGATTTGGATTCCTGGACCACGGTGTGAATTACTGGTATGATGGACTCCTCGCCAGAGACGGACTACACCTCAACAAACCTGGGAAACACACATTCGCCAGAAGACTCGCTACACTCATCAGGAGGGCGTTAAACTAGAAGAAGAGGGGACGGGAAGAAAAACATTAGACTCGAACAAAGACGACCCAGGAAAACCTTACTCAGAAGGGAGGTAAGAACATTTCTAAAACAATCCACAGTGAGGAGATTGGAACAAAACAAAATCCTCTAAACTGCATGCTCGCAAACGCCAGAAGCCTGACAAACAAGATGGAAGAACTAGAAGCAGAAATATCTACAGGTAACTTTGACATAGTGGGAATAACCGAGACATGGTTAGATGAAAGCTATGACTGGGCAGTTAACTTACAGGGTTACAGTCTGTTTAGAAAGGATCGTAAAAATCGGAGAGGAGGAGGGGTTTGTCTCTATGTAAAGTCTTGTCTAAAGTCCACTTTAAGGGAGGATATTAGCGAAGGGAATGAGGATGTCGAGTCCATATGGGTTGAAATTCATGGAGGGAAAAATGGTAACAAAATTCTCATTGGGGTCTGTTACAAACCCCCAAATATAACAGAAAGCATGGAAAGTCTACTTCTAAAGCAGATAGATGAAGCTGCAACCCATAATGAGGTCCTGGTTATGGGGGACTTTAACTACCCGGATATTAACTGGGAAACAGAAACCTGTGAAACCCATAAAGGCAACAGGTTTCTGCTAATAACCAAGAAAAATTATCTTTCACAATTGGTGCAGAATCCAACCAGAGGAGCAGCACTTTTAGACCTAATACTATCTAATAGACCTGACAGAATAACAAATCTGCAGGTGGTTGGGCATTTAGGAAATAGCGACCACAATATTGTGCAGTTTCACCTGTCTTTCACTAGGGGGACTTGTCAGGGAGTCACAAAAACATTGAACTTTAGGAAGGCAAAGTTTGAACAGCTTAGAGATGCCCTTAATCTGGTAGACTGGGACAATATCCTCAGAAATGAGAATACAGATAATAAATGGGAAATGTTTAAGAACATCCTAAATAGGCAGTGTAAGCGGTTTATACCTTGTGGGAATAAAAGGACTAGAAATAGGAAAAACCCAATGTGGCTAAACAAAGAAGTAAGACAGGCAATTAACAGTAAAAAGAAAGCATTTGCACTACTAAAGCAGGATGGCACCATTGAAGCTCTAAAAAACTATAGGGAGAAAAATACTTTATCTAAAAAACTAATTAAAGCTGCCAAAAAGGAAACAGAGAAGCACATTGCTAAGGAGAGTAAAACTAATCCCAAACTGTTCTTCAACTATATCAATAGTAAAAGAATAAAAACTGAAAATGTAGGCCCCTTAAAAAATAGTGAGGAAAGAATGGTTGTAGATGACGAGGAAAAAGCTAACATATTAAACACCTTCTTCTCCACGGTATTCACGGTGGAAAATGAAATGCTAGGTGAAATCCCAAGAAACAATGAAAACCCTATATTAAGGGTCACCAATCTAACCCAAGAAGAGGTGCGAAACCGGCTAAATAAGATTAAAATAGATAAATCTCCGGGTCCGGATGGCATACACCCACGAGTACTAAGAGAACTAAGTAATGTAATAGATAAACCATTATTTCTTATTTTTAGTGACTCTATAGCGACAGGGTCTGTTCCGCAGGACTGGCGCATAGCAAATGTGGTGCCAATATTCAAAAAGGGCTCTAAAAGTGAACCTGGAAATTATAGGCCAGTAAGTCTAACCTCTATTGTTGGTAAAATATTTGAAGGGTTTCTGAGGGATGTTATTCTGGATTATCTCAATGAGAATAACTGTTTAACTCCATGTCAGCATGGGTTTATGAGAAATCGCTCCTGTCAAACCAATCTAATCAGTTTTTATGAAGAGGTAAGCTATAGGCTGGACCACGGTGAGTCATTGGACGTGGTATATCTCGATTTTTCCAAAGCGTTTGATACCGTGCCGCACAAGAGGTTGGTACACAAAATGAGAATGCTTGGTCTGGGGGAAAATGTGTGTAAATGGGTTAGTAACTGGCTTAGTGATAGAAAGCAGAGGGTGGTTATAAATGGTATAGTCTCTAACTGGGTCGCTGTGACCAGTGGGGTACCGCAGGGGTCAGTATTGGGACCTGTTCTCTTCAACATATTCATTAATGATCTGGTAGAAGGTTTACACAGTAAAATATCGATATTTGCAGATGATACAAAACTATGTAAAGCAGTTAATACAAGAGAAGATAGTATTCTGCTACAGATGGATCTGGATAAGTTGGAAACTTGGGCTGAAAGGTGGCAGATGAGGTTTAACAATGATAAATGTAAGGTTATACACATGGGAAGAAGGAATCAATATCACCATTACACACTGAACGGGAAACCACTGGGTAAATCTGACAGGGAGAAGGACTTGGGGATCCTAGTTAATGATAAACTTACCTGGAGCAGCCAGTGCCAGGCAGCAGCTGCCAAGGCAAACAGGATCATGGGGTGCATTAAAAGAGGTCTGGATACACATGATGAGAGCATTATACTGCCTCTGTACAAATCCCTAGTTAGACCGCACATGGAGTACTGTGTCCAGTTTTGGGCACCGGTGCTCAGGAAGGATATAATGGAACTAGAGAGAGTACAAAGGAGGGCAACAAAATTAATAAAGGGGATGGGAGAACTACAATACCCAGATAGATTAGCGAAATTAGGATTATTTAGTCTAGAAAAAAGACGACTGAGGGGCGATCTAATAACCATGTATAAGTATATAAGGGGACAATACAAATATCTCGCTGAGGATCTGTTTATACCAAGGAAGGTGACGGGCACAAGGGGGCATTCTTTGCGTCTGGAGGAGAGAAGGTTTTTCCACCAACATAGAAGAGGATTCTTTACTGTTAGGGCAGTGAGAATCTGGAATCGCTTGCCTGAGGAGGTGGTGATGGCGAACTCAGTCGAGGGGTTCAAGAGAGGCCTGGATGTCTTCCTGGAGCAGAACAATATTGTATCATACAATTATTAGGTTCTGTAGAAGGACGTAGATCTGGGTATTTATTATGATGGAATATAGGCTGAACTGGATGGACAAATGTCTTTTTTCGGCCTTACTAACTATGTTACTATGTTACTATGTTACCAGGGCCTGGTATAAAAAGGTATCAATCTATGTCATCGAGATTGCTACCTATAATAGCTTTGTCCTCCATAAGAAGTCTCAAGGAGTGCTCATTTTCCTCCAGTTCCATGAGAAAAATGTCAAATGTTTCCTATTTAACTCAAGGGCACAGGAGGCACTCTTCGAGTCTGAGGCTATCCGGAGACTTTCAGAGCGACAGTTTATTCCCCTTGTCCCTTCCCCTCGTTTCTGCCACTCCCACCCAAAACCATCTCCAAAAAGATGTTGGATTTGTAGTAAACATGAAGGAGCAATTCGAGCTATTATTAACCCATGTGCACATCACAACCAGGCCTTTGTTTCACCTCGTTTTGAGAAATGCCACACAACTTCCCATCTTTAATCAAATTGCCATGAATTACATCAAATTGTCTGGTATTTTTTCTTCAAATAATTTATATTTATATGTTCTGAGTAGTGGTCTACAGTAAAGATTCTATTTATTAATTGTCCCTTAAAACATACTATTTTAATCTGTAAAATACATTTTAAACCATTTCACAATTAATTCCAGGCCACAATCATTATATACCAAGCTATTATCCAGACAATTCTTATCCACATGCCCATGTCTGTATACTTCAGAAAGTGAACCCCACAAATATTCTGAAAAAATTCAGGTAATTGACTATTAATTCCAGGACTTGATCATTCACATACCAAACTTTTATTCAGATAAATATATTACATATGTCAACAGAAAACAATATTTCAGGCGCCAAAGTTTTTTGAATGGATTTGGTTATTTTGAAGGTGCTGAATACAAAATGCCCATTATTTTTGCTGAATGGGCTCTAGTTTTTTAGATAATTCATTCAAGAAATGATGCATTCCCCCAATGAGAATTGTGTGTAATAACAAATGCAATATATTTTTGTCAAGACTCTGCTGTCGGTAGTCACCAGGACAAAGGGCTCCTTTCCTGTCCTAAACGCTAGGGGAGCCCTAGCTTGCCCTGTTCCCTGGTTTACTTCTCATGTTGAAGACGCCGGGGCTACATACCTTGCCTTAGGTCCTGAATCCGCCCAAAGTCAGTACCCTTCCCCCACCCAGGGAAGAGGGGGATCAACATGTTAGGGCATGTTAGGTTAGGCTATGGGTTGAACTAGATGGACTTAAAGTCTTCCTTCAACCTTAATTAATAACTATGTTACTAGTAGTGTACTGTAAAACACCAACCAGACTAACAAAGTAATACGAATAGGGGTAACAATAAACACCAAACATACAAATATACACACACATATAACAGATGAATGCATCGGGGAGTGGAGAATGGGGATAAACAAAGTTGGAGAAGAAAGGGAATTATCACACACTCAAAACCTAGCAACAGTCACAGATAAATCCACAAAATTCCTTCTCCAATAACAATCAACAACAATCTCCAGACATGCTGCATAAGCCACCTCTGACAATGAGTGCTAGCCAGGGCCCAGATTATATAGGAGATGGAAGTGGCTAACAGTGCACAGCTGAGAGCCTTAATGCAGGAAAACTTCCAGGAGCGCTTAACTGAGCAGGTTAAGCCCTGCACTGCTAAAAGAAATTTACACCAGTAAGTAAGAGTAAGGAGTAAGAGAAATCAGATGCTGCGGTCTTCTGGCTCCTCTCTGTCGCGATAAATCCGTGACGCTTTACAGTGTCTTAGGTAATGAAATATCCCATATAACTATTTTGTATTTCAATTTATAGGCTTACAATGCTATAAAAATTACTTTTTGAAGCCAGAATTCTACTGTAATTAATTAATTAGCTATTAAATATTTCAGAAACTAGAGCCAATCTGGCAAAATCAGTAATACTCTTAATCAGCACCATAAATTTAATATAAAACTGTTCAGACATCATTGGCACTAAAACCACTGTATACTAGTACTATTTATATTGGTGATACATGCATGATCATTTTATTGGAGAATCTCTAATAATAACGTTGTTCCGTATTTATGCACTATGGGCTTTACTGCATGGTTCTTGCCAAACTTCCTATACCAGGCAATACTTTCAGAATTCTGTAGGGGATTGGTTGTTTTGTGCACATAGCGGTTCCTATCTTGATGGGCAAGAGCCTGTTATGGTATACTACGTTGGCACATTCATCCCTCATGTAGGGATTGATGGACTCTTTGAAAGATAAACCTCTCATTCTAGTCCTGCAGGTGTGCTTTCATCTTTGGAACAAACTCCGATTTAACACACAGTAGGCTACATTTTAGATAAATACATTAGAGGGTATAAGTTACAGAAAACATAGGCTCTGCAAATGGGACAATCTATTTCAAATAGAGCCAAATTTGTGTTACAAAATTCAAATATTGCCCCTTCCCTTCGGAGCCCTGCTGTTTGTCTAAACAGATCTTTTTGACTACATGTGTGGTATCGCTGCTCTCATAAGAAAGTGGGTAACAAACTTTAGGTTCCAGCGATACAGGTCAGTCTCCTGGGGCTCCTAAATACTCAGGTCCCCTCTCACATATCTGCCATCTTAGGGCTGTCGCCCAGAAGACCAGGGCCTTGTGTTGACACCAATCCTGTCAGACCAAAATATCCAAATATACTAGGAACAAAAACCTATATAGAAAAGAAATCCCATAAATAAGAATCAATTAATTTGTACCATGAGTTCCAAAATGCAAAGCATAAATCAAAAAGAAGTATTCACAGAAAAATTGCATAAAATGTAAACTTTTATCGATAAATATTAAAACATGATTACACAACAATAAGGAAAATAACAATAATTGCACGATAAATTACGAGGTTAAAAAATGAAACATAAAACAATGATATATGAGAGAGCAGAATATGTCACCCAGATTGGCAAAAAAATAAATCAAAACAATAATACATCCATAATAATAGACAAAATTTTGGGGGCTACTGTACAAGCATTAATCAATATTAAAGATACATTAATTCATAATATAAAGTGCATAATGCTGTAATTAATGTAAAAATTAATAACCTAATATACAGTATGTTAGAAATAAATGCATCTTTATAAAAGGATATTGGGTGATATGGCAAGAAAAGTAACTGCATACAATTATATTATTAACCAAAAGAAAGAAGGTGCTTAGTGCAATAGTGCAATAATAGATATATAAACTGCATGAACTATTAAAGGGGTTGTCCACTGCTTTCAATTAACCCCCCAATGTATCCCCCCGGGGCCCCTAATGAATTGTGTAAATACCTTCCATTGCCGTTTTCGCCTGTGAGCGGCGCTATGCCGGCGGCTGAGTCCGGGTCACGTGACCCCCAGGCTGCAGCCGCCGCTAATTTCTGCTGACGTCACATCAATTTCCAGACTCTGCAAATTGACGTGACATCAGCAGCAGGCATGACCCAGCCTCCACAGTCAGCGGTCACTCATCAAGTGTGACTGGGCTGTGGTCGTTGCTAGGGGCTGTGCGGGCACCGGGCGGTGCTGTGGTCTGCGGGTGTGTGCAGTGGGTCTGCTGGCCGTGCTGGGGTCTGCTTCGGGCGGGGGGTGTCATTGGTGTGTGTGTCTCTGTGTGCAGGCATCGTCCGATGTGACTACAAGTCCCATCGGGCTATGCCTGCTACAGTGGCAGTGAGTGACACATTAGCCAATGATGGGACAGTAGTAGTCCCATCATCCTGCTAATGTGTTGAATGTAAAAAAAACACATACACACATATACAGTACTTACAATATACATACATACAGACATACAACATACACTATGCGACATGCAACATACACCATGCGACAACATGCGATATCTGACATGCGACATGCAACCATGGAACATGTGACAACATGCAGCATGCGACATGCGACAACATGCGACGTGCAACATGCGACATGTGATATGCAGCATGCGACATGCAACATGTGACAACATGCAACAGCATGCGACAGCATGTGACATGCAGCATGCGACATGCGACATGTGGCCAACATGCTACATGCAGCATGCAACATGCAACATACAGTACATACATACAGTGCATATATATAGGCATACAGTACATTAAGCATAGATTACATACTCACCATCACTTGTCACTTTGATCCCCAAAGCCAGTGTCACTTGTAAAAATATTAAAATAATAAACAAACAATATACTCCCTGATCCGCAGATATCCAATTAAAATGAGTGTCCCACGACGATCTCCCGTGGAGAGCAGCAGCATCAGCTGATGCGACCGCTCTCCAGGGGCTCCAGGAATACAACGATGGAAGGTATCCTACCACAATGTATTCCCCACAATGTATTCCTATGCCCCTGTGAGAAAATAGTCCCTAGTCTCACTTTTGGCATTGCTGTGTGAGAAAGTTCCCATGCAGCAATTGTCATAAAGTGAGACCAGTGCACTATAGTAACCTCTCAGTGATGCACTGCAGAAGCCATTGTCTCCTGTCAGTGTGTCACTGGAGGTCATATAGAGCAGTGACATCACCCGACATCTATAGGGGAGATCGTCGTGGGACACTCGTTATTAATTGCACTACGGCGGAAAGTGAGTATACGGTTTATTATTTTTAATTTTTTGCAGGTGATCGAGTATGGTAAGTATGGTTAAATTAAGAATATTAAAATACTTTTTTCTGGCTGTGTCTTTATTTTTTTTTTACCTCTTTCACTACTCTAGGATTAATAATGGATAGGTGTCTTATTGACGCCTCTCCATTATTAACCCGGCTTAATGTCACCTTACAATAGCAAGGTGACATTAACCCCTTATTACCTCATATCCCACCGCTACTCAGGAGTGGGAAGAGAGGGACTAAGTGCCGGAATGGGTGCATCTTACAGATGCGCCATTTCCTGAGCGGCTGCAGACTGGTATTTGTAGCCCGGGGGCCAATATCCATGGCCCCTCTCTAGGCTATGAATATCAGCCCGCAGCTGTCTGCATAGCCTTTCTGGCTATAAAATATAGGGGGACCCCCACGTCAGTATTTTTTTGGGCCCCCTTATTTTAATAGCCAGACAGCTATTTTATTAGCAAGACAGCTGCGGGCTGATATTCATAGCCTGGGAGGGGCCATGGGTATTACCCCCTTCCCAGGCTACAAATATTTGCCCCAAGCCATCGGCTTTCCCCCTCTGGCACAGAAAATTGCGAGGGAGCCCACGCCATTTAAAAAAATTTTTTTTAACTGAAACATATTGTTCATTAACCCCTTTCTGCCAGCTGACGGAATAGAACGTCAGCTGGCAATATCCCCTGCTTTGAGGTGGGCTTCGACGGTGAGCCCACATCAAAGCCGCAACATGTCGTCTGTTTTCAATAAAAAAATATTTACATGATCGCTAAACGACGTAGCAAGAAAAAAATTAAATAGCCAAAATTATGTTTTTTTGGTCGCCGCGACACTGCATTAAAATACAATAACGGGCGATCAAAAGAATGTATCAGCACAAAAGTGGCATCAATAGTAAAAAGTTGGGACACACAAGGTTAATAGCAGTGATTACAGAGTGCGTTACCCATGGCATAATGCGGTCCATTAGCGCCGGCATAAACCCTGTGTGAGCGGTGACTGGAAGGGAGTATGCGGGCGCCGGGCACTGACTGCGGGGAGTGGCCATTTTCCTGCCGGACTGTGCCCGTCGCTGATTGGTCGTGGCTGTTTTGCCGCGACCAATCAGCGACTTGGATTTCCATGACAGACAGAGGCCGCGACCAATGAATATCTGTGACAGACAGACAGAAGGACAGACAGAAAGATGGAAGTGACCCTTAGACAATTATATAGTAGACATGTAAATGAGTTCCTATCTGAGGCATCTTTTTTCTAAGCTAAACAAGACCAACTTTTCCAACCTCTCATCATACGAGAGGCCTTTGATCCCTTGTAATAATCTAGTTGCCCACATTTGAACTGACTCCAATTTCTGAATATCCTTTTTTAAATGTGGAGCCCAAAACTGGATCTCATATTCTAGATGTGACTTCACCAGTGATTTATAAAGGGGTAAAAATACGTTGTGATTGCCGGATTTTATCTCTCTTTTTATTCACCCTAAAATCTAGTTTTCTTTTGCCGCTGCTGCTTGACATTGAGTGCTGCTGCCCAGATTACTTGTAACCAGAATGCCCAAGTCTTTCTCCTGTTCTGTAGTCCCATATGCATAGAACCTAACTTTCCTAAACAATTATCCATCTTCATATTTAAAGAAAATACTAGTGAGAAGTTACCTGTAAGATTTCTTAATTTCATCATGCGTTGCACCTTTCTCCAATCCAAGAATTTGATACAAGGCCTCTCCTGATGTGGACAAAGAACGCTGCCTTTGTTCAGACATTTTCACCTAGAATAATTGAGGTATAATTAGCATTAATATTCTTTATAAGAAAATGTTTTGACTAAATGTAGAGTCATGTCTTAATGATTTGAGAGGGACACAATATCATGAGAGTGTTGGGACTTTGGGCACTAACCAGTTCCCAGTTAACCAGAACTAGGGGCACGGTAGTCTATCCCAGTCACCCGGATTACTCCTGAAGGTTGAGATGCCAGGTTCTCATGCCTCGCTACGATCCTATACCTACCCTGATCTGTCCCCTCCTCCACCCAGGCCAGTGGGAAACTGAAGTTTGTAGGAACACACTAACTAAAAACAAACCAGGGAAGACAAACAGGGATAAATGAAAATGACAACCATACCAAATACACACACCAAACAGCAGTGTGGGACACAGGGGAGTTAAAGGAATGAGAAAGCAAATAGGAAAGGATGAAGGTGTGCACACAGAAAAAACTCCAAGCAACAATTTCCTGGACAATCTCCAAGCACCAACTCCAAACACAAACTATACCTCCAACTCCAGAACCAGGTAGTAAGAGCTAACACTGACAATCTCTAAGTGCCAGAGGCGAGCCTATATAGTAGAGGGGAGTGGCCAACACTAAACAGCTGAGACAATCCAAGTAGGAAAGCTCTAGGAGCTTCAACTGAACAGATTAACTCTTCCACTGCTAGCAAGGAAAAAAACTGCACTGTTTAATATAATGGTAAAGTACTTCTAACCAGTGCAGAAGTTCATGAAATCAGACACCTCGGTCTTCTAGGCCTTCTCTGTTGCGATAACCCATTTACACACAAATTTTGATTTTCACAAAGTTTGTTGCTTCAGGTTTTTTAGATTTTTTATTTAGTCAGATGTTTCTATTGTTACTAAACTACAATTATAAGCATTTCAGAAGTTTTTAAACTTTTATTAAAAATACATGAAGTTTATGCAAACATACAATATTTACATTGATACATTTTTTAACACTTTGGCAATTCACCCTGGCACTTGGAAATCAGCTTCTGGCACAAATCCTAGTGATGGCAACTAGTGATGAGCAAGTGTACTCGTTGCTCGGGTTTTCCCGAGCACGCTCGGGTGACCTCCGAGTATTTGTTAGTGTTCGTAGATTTAGTTTTCATCTCGGCAGCTGAATGATTTACAGCTACTACCCAGCCTGAGTACATGTGGGGGTTGCCTGGTTGCTAGGGAATCCCCACATGTAATCAAGTAGGCTAGTATCTATTAATCATTCAGCTGCCGCGATGAAAACTAAATCTCCGAGCAGTCATAAATACTCGGAGTTCACCCGAGCATGCTCGGGAAAACCCGAGCAACGAGTATATTCGCTCATCACTAATGGCAACTTATTCTTCCCTAATCAGTGCTTGGAGTTTATCACAATTTCTGTGATTTTGTTTGTCCTCCCACTTTTTTAAACTTGCCCACAGGATTTCAATGGAGAGTTTCTTCGATATGGAACTAAATTTCAATGTTTTCTTCACAGAGCCACTCATTATTACTTCTGCTTTGGAACATGGTGCTCCATCATGCTGGAAAAAGCATTGTTCATCACCAAATTGCTCCTTGATCATTTGTAAGACATTGCTTATTGAGTTGTTTAGATAGAATTCCTTACTCATGGCAGTGTTCTTAGGCAAAATTCTGGGCCCTTGGATAAAAAGTAACCGCACAGATGAATGGTCTCAGGATGTTTTACTCTTGGCATGACACAAGACTCATGATAGTGCTCATTGTGTTTTCTAAATACAATTATTCTTCCAGGTGTCCCAAACAGTGTGAAAGGGGCTTCATGAAATAAGTTATCACAAAGCAGGAGTGCAAATTAAAACACAGAAATTGAGATCAAATCAAAGCATTGATTAGGCAAGAATGGTCTGTCATTAGTAACTATTTTACCTACAAGGTGATATTCGGCTGCCAGAAAATTGAAGAAGTCTTAAAAAATAAGGGTCAACTGTAAATATTGAGTCTCTAACCCCTTCGAGACCGAGCCAATTTTGACCTTCATTTTTACAATTCTGACCACTGTCACTTTGAAGTTCACAAAAAACAAGCTTTCTTTCCTGCACAACTACTTTCTGAACAACTCTCTGAATCTGTTGGCCCTCACTGAAACCTGGATCCTGGATTCTGACACTGTCTCCCCTGCTGTCATTTCCCATGGTGGCTTACAATTCTCCCATTCCCCAAGACCCACAAGCAGACATGGTGGTGGAGTTGGCATACTCTTGTCCCCATAATGCACTTTCCAGGTCATCCCCCCAGTTCCATCACTCTCATTCTTTTCTTTTGAGGTCCACACCATCAGGCTCTTTCGTCCCCTCTCCCTCAAAGTAGCGGTCATATATCGGCGCCATTTCTCAACCTGGTTGCCGCACTTTATGTCCCCAGAACTCCCAATCCTTATCCTGGGAGACTTCAACATCCCCATTAACAGCCCCACTTCCACATCTGCATCCCAGCTTCTATCGCTAACCACTTCTCTCGGCCTCTCACAGCTTTCAACCTCTGAGACACACAAGGACGGTAACATTCTTGACTTGGTCTTTGTCCGGCTCTGTTCAATCTCCTACCTAAATAACTCACCGCTTCCCCTCTCTGACCACAACATTCTGTCCTTCATGCTCACAATGCCTTGCCCACCCCAGCACACTCCTACCTACCATACATTCAGAAATCTACAAGCCACTACAATGAAGCGCTCAGAAGCACCCTGGACCAAGTAGCGCCCCTCACCCTCAGAACCTCCAAACACAGAGTAAAACAGCCCTGGCTCACATCGCAAACTCGATTTCTTCAGTGATGCTCTGGGATGGCTGAACGCTTATGGAGGAAAACTTGCACACTAGAAGACTTCATCCACTTCAAATTTATGTTAAGAACCTATAACTCTGCCCTTCACTTCGCCAAACAGACCTACTACATCACCCTGATCTCTTCACTATCCAATAACCCCAAGAAACTTTTTGACTTTTGACACCTTTCCCTCCCTCCTCAGGCCAAAAGCATAAGCCCTCATCACAGACATTTGTGCTGATGGCTTGGCCTCCCACTTTAAAATAGATAACATCGGCCAGGAAATCCGGTCGCAACCACCAAGTTCAGTGACTCCCATCCCTCCCTGCATTTCAAAAATTAAAACAAAAAGGACCCCAGTCCATTTTCCAGTTCTAGGTGACGTCACCAAGACCATGCCCCTTCCACACACCGCTACAGTCTAGCGGCGCCTCAGCTGAAGCACGCCGTCTAGCCCCTTTCTAGCGTACGCAGTGGTACCTGTCCAGCCAGGGAGGACGCTCCCCGGACTTACACCAACCCTGCTTCGCCGCTTGAACCCCCTACTCTGGACCACATCTACGGAGGCACTGCGTATCAGTGTTCTTCACACAGCAGTGCACACACCTGCTGGACTCTAGCCACTATCGCTGCCATGCACTAGGAATCAGCTGAGTATCTCCTTCGCTGCAAACAAGACGCAGTACCGGCACTGCCACCACATCACATCAGTAAGTGTCCTCTTCTTTACACACTAACAACTTTTTGAGATTGGGACATTTTGTGCCACCTTTTCCTGGTTAATATAGGAACGGTCTCTTTTAATCTCTCACTTATCCCATTCTGTATAGGGTAGCGCGGTGTCCTTTTTGTTGTAATTTTTGTTTGCCTTTCCTTGGTACTAACAGACTGAGCACAGCAGCTGTCTAGGCACCTGCAGCTGTTACCTATACTCTACTTTTTTTTTTTTTTTTGCTTTTTTTTGGGAGCGCTGGTGTGCCTTACATTGTCTACCTCCCTGCATTTTCCCTGGCTCACTCTCCACATTTGATCCCATCACAGAAGAAGAAGTCTCCAGGCTCCTCTTTTTCTCGTCCGACTACATGCACTACTGACCCCATTCCCATCTCATCTCCTCCAATCTCTCTCTCCAGTCGTCACTACTCACCTAACTACAATCTTTAATCTCTCTCTCTCCTCAGGCATTTTCCCATCCTCTTTCAAACACTCTATCATTACTCCATTATTAAAGAAACCCACGCTTGACCCATCCTGCTCAAATAACTACAGCACAATCTCCAATCTCCCCTTCATCTCTAAACTCTTGGAGGGCCTGGTCTACTCCTACCTTACCTGTTACCTCTTCACTCACTCACTCCTAGACCCTTCACAGTCTGGCTTCCGCCCCCTATATTTGACAGAAACTGCACTCATCAAAGTGACCAATGACATTCTGACAGCCAAATGTGACCACTCTCTGCTCATTCTTCTCGACCTTTCTGCAGCTTTCGACACTGTTGACCACCGTCTGCTACTCTCTAGGCTTCAGTCATTAGGCATTAATGACACTGTCTCTCCTGGTTCTCTTCCTATCTTTCTGACCGCTCCTTCAGTGTTTTGTTCGCTGGCTTCTCTTCATCTCCTCTTCCTCTCGCAGTTGGGGTACCTCAGGGCTCAGTCCTTGGCCCCCTTCTCTTCTCTCTACATGGTCCCAATTGGACAGACCATCAGCAGATTTGGCTTTCAGTACCATCTTTACGCTGATGACAAACAACTATACGTGTCATCCCCTGACATTACCCCGGCAGTACTACAGAACACCAGTGACTGTCCGCAGTCTCCATCATCATGTCCACTCTCTATCTGAAACTTAACTTCCCCAAAACTGAACTTCTTCTGCTCCCGCCACCTACTAACCTCCCTAAATCTGACATTTCCCTCTCTGTGGGTAACACCACAATAACACCCCGGCAGCAGGCGCGCTGTATGGGTGTTATGTTTGACTCCGATCTCTCCTTCACATCCCATATACAATCTCTTGCCCGCTCTTGCCGCTTACACCTCTCTAGAATCCAGCCTTTTCTCACCATGGAAACAACAAAAAACCTCACTGTTGTCTTGATCCACTCCCACCTGGACTACTGCAATGCTCTATTAATTGGCCTCCCCATTACTCGACTTTCTCCTCTCCAGTCCTTAATGCAGCAGCCAGGGATGTCCATCTAGCTGATCGGTATTCAGACATGTCCGCTCTTCACCAGTCGTTACACTGGCTGCCCTTTAATTATATAATCCAATTCAAAGTACTTGTTCTCACCCACAAAGCTCTCCACAGTGCGGCACCCCCATACATCTCCTCCCTCATTTCTGTCTATCGGCCTAACCAACCACTGCGCTCTGCAAACGACTTTCGACTAACCTCTGCACTAATCTATACCTCCCACTCCCGACTCCAAGACTTCTCCCGTGCTGTGCCAATCCTCTGGAATGCTCTACCCCAAGATATTAGGACCATCCACAATTTGCATAGTTTTAGGCGCTCCCTCAAAACACATTTGTTCAGAGCGGCCTATGCCTATCACGTTCCCTAATCAGTCATTGTATGTGTAAGTGTGTGTGAGTAGCCCATTCACTACTTCCATCTATCCCCCACTCCCTGAAGATGGCTGGACCATCATTGTAAATACATACCTCTACCTTGTATCTCCCTCACCTCATTGTAGATTGTAAGCTCTCATGAGCAGGGTCGTCTTATCTTATTTTGCTTTAATTATTGTATTGTTAACGTTGTTACCTATGACTGTTGTGTTTGAAACTGTTAAACTGTTAAGCGCTGTGGAATATGTTGGCGCTAGATGAATAAAGATTATTATTATTATCAAGATGAAGTGTCACTGGATGCGCTTGCTGATAAATTTGATGAACAGATGATATCATTGACAACTTTATTTGAACTGGTTTACAAAGTCAATGTGTTTCGAGGTCAACACAGGACCTCTTCATCAGGACAAAAACCTCAGTGCTGAGATCTCATCTCCCGAGATATCGGTGCCGAGATCTCCATCTTCACATGCACCGCCCTCGGCAGCCATTTTCCCAGAGTCCACAGTATAGTGAATCATGTAATTGCGGGGGCTCTGGACTTTCACAAAATGTCAGCAGAGCCCTCACACCACCGAACACCCACAGCGGTGCACATCGGAACACCCCATGATCCAAGCCTGCGGCTTGCAACAATGTTCCACTCTTGCCTCCTCCAGCAGCGACCCTGGGACCCCCACTTCACCGCAGCCAGCACCCTCGGTAAGCAGTAAGACTCATGGATTATAAGAAACACCACTATTTAATTTTTAAAAAAAAGTTTTTGTTCCTCTTTTTCTCCTCAAAATTTGCGGTGCGTCTTTTAATCCAGTGCGTCTTATAATCCGAAAAAATATGGTAATTGTCTTTTTAAAATACAAAACAAAATCCCCAAAAGTCAGATATTTTAGTGTAACTGTCCACCTCACAAAGTGTGCATGTCACAAATAATTTTCATTTTTGTTCATCTGCTCTACAAGAAAAAATTATTTTCATACTCACCACACCAATAAAGCTCCCTTTACAAGTGTTTGCTTTTTGGATGGGTACGTAGTTAGCATTTTGTATTAAATCATTTTTGATATGTGGGTTCAATTTTGTTAAATACCATCCATTTCTTTGGCGAAGTCACCTTGATCCAAAGAGATCTTAGAGTATTATTCACTCCTCTTTTCAGAGAAATTGGAGGCTTGGCACTACAGCCATTTGTGGAGAAATTTTGTCCTCCATCTTCTCCTCATCGAAGAGAATTGTATCACACTATGATGACACTCTGAGTTTGATCAGAGTTTGATCAAAGTGTCATTTGCATGATCAATCCGATTCTCTCAGATTAGACAATCGATGTCTGTGTGCACCTGACCTAGGGCTAATTTTGCTTCTTTTAAACATGTCAAGAAACATGTAAAGAAAAATGAGCTAATGTGGTGCTGCTTTCTATAAAACCACATGACGTCTTTTACTGAATAGAATGAACATATGCATTTCTATGTACAAATGATGTACTGTGCATATGTTCAGGCTTTTAAAAATCTGAAAACGGCACGCAGTTAAAAGAAGTGACATGTCCTGTCCATTCATCTGACGTTTTCAGCTCGGAAGATGCTCTATATTTAACAATACAAGTTAATGGGAATGCTGTAAAGATGCCTGGAAGACACCAAGATGTCTCTTGGAGCATTTTATTATTATTTTTGCTTAAACGTTTCACCCCCGGGCCATGTTTCATTTTTTTCATTTTCATTTTTTCCTCCCCTTCTTCCAAGAGTTTAACTTTTTTATTTTACCGTAGTCATAGCTATATGAGGGCTTGTTTTTTGCAGGATGAGTTGTACTTTTGCGCAACACCATTAATATTATCATACAGTGTACTGGAAAATGGGAAAAAAAATTACAAGTGTGATGAAATTGCAAAAACAAGTGCAATTCCACAATTTTTTTTTAAATAATAAAATTAATAAATATTGACCATATGGTAAACCTGGCCTGGCAATATGATTCTCCAGGTCAGTACGATTACACAGATGCCAAACATGAATAGTTTTTTTTTAAGTGGTGAAAAAAAAATGGAAATTTGTATGAAAAAAAATTTTGCCTTTGTCTCCCAAGTTTTCATTTTTCAGGATCTAGGGCAGGGTTAATGCTCTTTTTTGTGCCCTGAGCTGATATTTTTACTGATACTATTTTGGGATAGATATAATGTTTTGATCGCCTTTTATTGCATTTTATTGCAATGTTGCTGTGGCGAAAAAGTGTAATTCTGGCGTTTTGATTTTTTTCTCATTATGCTGTTTAGGGATGGGATTAATTTATATTTTGATAGATTAGACATTTCTGAACACAGCGATACCAAATATGTGTATTTTTTATTTTATTTTTTTTATTTTCAATGGGGCAACAGGGAGGAGATATGAATTTTTGAAAACATTTTCTTTTTTTATTTCTTACTTTATTTTGATAAGTCTCTAAGGACACTTAAAACTGTGGACCGGCATTCACAGGAGGCTCATAATGACAGGCACAGGAGTCATCAGCAGACCCACGGTTGTCATGACAATCCATCAACGCCCTTCGATCACATGACAGGGCCACCGATGGGCTGAATGAATGACACGCTTCCCAGCCAGTGAGTTTTAAATCCCGCTACACCTGTGGCTATTAAAGGCACATGATGACTGATTAAATGCGGGGAAAGATGCGGGCTCTGCGCATGAGCCAGCATCAAAGGCAGCGACACGACATATGACCTAAATACGTCATATGTCATGAAGGGGTTAAAAAATGTTAGCGGTTTCTTCATTATTCAAGGGAGTGGGGAAAAAAGACTGAAAATTATAGTGAAAAAAAATCACAAAAAACAAGGGAAAACTCTCCAAAAATCGCAGTTGGCAAAAAACATCAGAAAAATGCTTATAAAAAAAGATTCAAAAGACACATCGGGAAAAAAAATAGCATTTTCCTCTAGCATTATCTGCTTCATAAACAGTTTTAAGACGCCGTCTGCACTAATCCTAAGAGACCAGCCAGGGTTTTTATTCTCATTTAATCCCTTTAACTCTAAACAAAATGTTTACATGTAAGAAAATGAAACATCCAAAGTAGTAAAACATTTTGTAATCTGTAGCCTGTATTGAAATAACACAAGTATAATAACTTCGATTTTCAATTGTGAGCACAGTGGTTTCAATTTTGTTTTGTATGATACCTTAAGGAATTATGTTGCTGTTCTGTAAATTAACTCCACTAGCCAAACCTTAGAAGCCTCGGGGAAATCTAATGGCAATTATAGGTGATAAAGTTCATTATTCATTTCCTTTCTGTTTCATGTTTTATTGACTGGCTTACCACTTAAGCGATTTAGCATCAATTCAATTTATTCTTATTGTTTCTACTTTCTCTTTTAGGAGGCCAGTAAATGTCTTGTTCAAGTTATTCTAGTGTTCTTGGATTTTTATTTATTTTTTGCTCTTGAAAGTTTTTTTATAATGTAAAACATATTGAAATATTAAATCTCAAAATAAAATAATTGTAGGTTGCAGTATATAAATCGCTAACCAAAGCTGAAAACGCCAGCAGTCATGTGCCGTTGCGGTGTTTCCACTGTTTCTCTGCACAATTGCTATATCTGACAGGGGAACCACTGTTGCACCTGCAAAGCCGCCGGCCCGTTACGATTAGACTGCGTTGTGTGAACTATGCCTTTTGCTTTGGAACTTCTAGTAATTGGTATTCAATTCTGGAAACGGTCAGAATAAGTTTCCAGCTGTAAGAAACGAAATCCACTGTTCATTTATAATTCATCGAGGCAGGTAATAATCAGTTTCCTGACAGTAAAATGTTTGTATCACTCAGTGTTATATTTCAGTAGAGGCAGTAAGTATAGACTGCAGGTTAATGTTCTGATAGTATAACACAAATCTAGAGATGTTAAAGAGAAAATCAATTATGTAAAATCCTTAAGAACCATCGGTTGTCCATTTAAACTAAGGGTACCGTCACACTATACGATTTACCTACGATCACGACCAGCGATACGACCTGGCCGTGATCGTAGGTAAATCGTAGTGTGGTCGCTGGGGAGCTGTCACACAGACAGCTCTCCAGCGACCAACGATGCCGAGGTCCCCGGGTAACCAGGGTAAACATCGGGTTACTAAGCGCAGGGCCGTGCTTAGTAACCCGATGTTTACCCTGGTTACCAGCGTAAAAAAAAACACTACATACTTACATTCCGGTGTCTGTCCCTTGCCGTCTGCTTCCCGCACTCACTGATTGCCGGCCGTAAAGTGAAAGAACAGCACAGCGGTGACGTCACCGCTGTGCTCTGCTTTCACTTTACGGCCGGCAGTCAGTGAGTGCGGGAAGCAGACGGCAAGGGACCTGACGGACACCGGAATGTAAGTATGGACTGTTTTTTTTTTTTTTACATTTACGCTGGTAACCAGGGTAAACATCGGGTTACTAAGCGCGGCCCTGCGCTTAGTAACCCAATGTTTACCCTGGTTACAAGCGAACGCATCGCTAGATCGCGTCGCTAGATCGGTGTCACACACACCGATCTAGCGATGACAGCGGGAGATCCAGCGACGAAAGAAAGTTCCAAACGATCTGCTACGACGTACGATTCTCAGTAGGATCCCTGATCGCTGCTGCGTGTCAGACACAGCGATATCGTAACGATATCGCTGGAACGTCACGAATCGTACCATTGTAGCGATCGAAATGGCACTGTGTGACGGTACCCTTAGAATTAAGTACACTTAAGTGTGGAACTTGGGTGTCCTCGAGGAACTAAGTGGGATAGAGTCTGAAGACTTGGTCAGCAATAGCTTTGACCAAGCATTTTGACTGTTTTTCAAGAGAGTATGTGTGATCATATCTCAAACTATTACGTTGCATGTATGAAAATATATTAAAAATAGAGTAAAATAAACAGTATACCAAAAGATTTCAGATCTCAGTTTTCACAGGCATTATTAAAAGTGAAAGAAGAAAATTGATTGGTTCATAGGCGACTCCACAACAGATTCACCGACTTAACATGTCCAGATAGTCTTGATAAAACATCACTTAAACATAACCCTATTAAACAACTATAGTGTCCCTACCTTGCTGCACAAGTTGGCACCCTACATAGTACACAATTGACGCCCCCGCTCAGCATTGGCTCTCTCTGACTGGCCCTATAAGGCTATGAATAATGAAAATTTGCATTCTTGGTTTGAAGATGTTAGCTTTCAGTATGTTAGTTTTTCAATTTTATATACAGTACAGACCAAAAGTTTGGACACAACTTCTCATTTAAAGATTTTTCTGTATTTTCATGACAATTGGCCCCAGTGGATACCTTTAAGCAGCGTCGGCCACCCCTGGTCGAGTGCCACAGGTGGCATCACGAATAGGGTTGAGCGAAACGGATCGGCCAATTTCAAAAGTCGCCGACTTTTGGCAAAGTCGGGTTTCGTGAAACCCGACCCGATCCCACTGTGGGATCGGGTCGGAGGTCTGCGATCTTCGCTCCAAAGTGGGGTTTCGTTTATATATATATATATATATATATATATATATATATCATTGAGACACATACAGTACAGGCCAAAAGTTTGGACACACCTTCTCATTTAAAGATTTTTCCGTATTTTCATGACTATGAAAATTGTAAATTCACACTGAAGGCATCAAAACTATGAATTAACACATGTGGAATTATATACTTAACAAAAAACTGTGAAACAACTGAAATTATGTCTTATATTCTAGGTTCTTTAAAGTAGCCACCCTTTGCTTTGATGACTGCTTTGCACACTCTTGGCATTCTCTTGATGAGCTTCCAACAATCTTGAAGGAGTTCCCAGAGATGCTTAGCACTTGTTCGCCCTTTTGCCTTCACTCTGCAGTCAAGCTCACCCCAAACCATCTCGATTGAGTTCAGGTCTGGTGACTGTGGAGGCCAGGTCATCTGGCGTAGCACCCCATCACTCTCTTTCTTGATCAAATAGCCCTTACACAGCCTGGAGGTGTGTTTGGGGTCATTGTCCTGTTGAAAAATAAATGAACGTCCAACTAAACGCAAACCGAATGGAATAGCATGCCGCTGCAAGATTCTGTGGTAGCCATGCTGGTTCAGTATGCCTTCAATTTTGAATAAATCCCCAACAGTGTCACCAGCAAAGCACCCCCACACCATCACACCTCCTCCTCCATGTTTCACGTTGGGAACCAGGCATGTAGAGTCCATCCGTTCGCCTTTTCTGCATTGCACAAAGACACGGTGGTTGGAACCAAAGATCTCATATTTGGACTCCTCAGACCAAAGCACTAATTTCCACTGGTCTAATATCCATTCCTTGTGTTCTTTAGCCCAAACAAGTCTCTTCTGCTTGTTGCCTGTCCTTAGCAGTGGTTTCCTAGCAGCTATTTTGCCATGAAGGCCTGCTGCACAAAGTCTCCTCTTAAGGGCTCATCTCCACTTGTGTGAGAAAAAAACGGTCCGATCTACGGACCGAAAAAACTGATGTAACGTCTGCGAGTGCCATGCGAGTGCCATGCGAGTGTCATGCGAGTGTCATGCGATTTTTTTATCGCAACATCCGTATGACATCCGTATTGCTGTCCGATTTTTACGCACGGGTCTCCTTTGAAAAGCCGGTAATTCAGCGCAGAGTACAGTAAAATCACACTGACAGGTTAGATTAGAGTAGATATATACACATAGAATAGGTATATATACATATATATATATGTCAGAGAGACACCTATATATATATTTATATTTAATGCAGCGCTAGATAGCTTTAAAGCTGGTAATTCAATTACCGGCTTTTGCTTTCTCCTTCCTAAACCCGACATGATATGAGACCTGGTTTACATACAGTAAACCATTTCATATCACCATTTTTTTGCATATTCCACACTACTAATGTTAGTACTGTGTATATGCAAAATTTGGGCGTTCTAGCTATTATATTTAAGGGTTAAATGGCGGAAAAAATTAATTGGCATGGGCTCCCGCGCAATTTTCTCCGCCAGAGTAGTAAAGCCAGTGACTGGGGGCAAATATTAATAGCCTGGAGAGGGTCCATGGTTATTGGCCCCCTTCCCTGGCTAAAAATACCTGCCCCCAGCCACCCCAGAAAAGGCACATCTGGAAGATGCGCCTATTCTGGCACTTGGCCACTCTCTTCCCATTCCCGTGTAGCAGTGGGATATGGGGTAATGAAGGGTTAATGCCACCTTGCTATTGTAAGGTGACATTAAGCCTAATTAATAATGGAGAGGCGTCAATTATGACACCTCTCCATTATTAATCCAATTGAATGAAAGGGTTAAAAAAAACACACACACATTATTAAAAATTATTTTAATGAAATAAAAACAAAGGTTGTTGTAATATTTTATTTAACGCCCAATCCAATCACTGAAGACCCTCGTTCTGTAAAAGAAAAAACATAATAAACCAACAATATACTTACCTTCCGAGGATCTGTAAAGTCCAACGATGTAAAACCTTCTGAAGGGGTTAAAGTATTTTGCAGCCAGGAGCTTTGCTAATGCAATGCTACTCCTCGCTGCAAAACCCCGGAGAATGAAGCTAAATATAGATCAATGAGCTATATTTAGCTTCATTTGCCGTGAGGCGCCCTCTGCTGGCTGTTCATAGATCGTGGGAACTTTCCTAGAAAGCCTGGGAGCTTTCAATGACAGTTCCCACGATCTATGAACAGCCAGCAGAGGGCGCATCACCGCAAATGCAGGTAAATATAGGTCATTGATCTATATTTAGCTTCATTCTCCGGGGTTTTGCAGCGAGGAGTAGCATTGCATTAGCAAAGCTCCTGGCTGCAAAATATTTTAACCCCTTCAGAAGGATTTACATCGTTGGACTTTACAGATCTGCGGAAGGTAAGTATATTGTTGGTTTATTATGTTTTTTCTTTTACAGAACGAGGGTCTTCAGTGATTGGATTGGGCGTTAAATAAAATATTACAACAACCTTTGTTTTTATTTCATTAAAATAATTATTAATAGGTGTCAGAATTGACGCCTCTCCATTATTAATTAGGCTTAATGTCACCTTACAATAGCAAGGTGGCATTAACCCTTCATTACCCCATATCCCACTGCTACACGGGAATGGGAAGAGAGTGGCCAAGTGCCAGAATAGGCGCATCTTCCAGATGTGCCTTTTCTGGGGTGGCTGGGGGCAGATGTTTTTAGCCAGGGGGGGGCCAATAACCATGGACCCTCTCCAGGCTATTAATATCTACCCTCAGTCACTGGCTTTACTACTCTGGCGGAGAAAATTGCGCGGGAGCCCACGCCAATTTTTTCCGCCATTTAACCCTTAAATATAATAGCTAGAACGCCCAAATTTTGCATATACACAGTACTAACATTAGTAGTGTGGAATATGCAAAAAAATGGTGATATGAGATGGTTTACTGTATGTAAACCAGGTCTCATATCATGTCGGGTTTAGGAAGGAGATAGCAAAAGCCGGTAATTGAATTACCAGCTTTAAAGCTATCTAGCGCTGCATTAAATATAAATATATATATACTAG
This sequence comes from Ranitomeya imitator, assembly GCF_032444005.1. Taxonomy (NCBI): domain Eukaryota; kingdom Metazoa; phylum Chordata; class Amphibia; order Anura; family Dendrobatidae; genus Ranitomeya; species Ranitomeya imitator. The sequence goes on along the minus strand of NC_091287.1, from coordinate 446,981,498 downwards.
ATGGCAGCCCGATTCTAAAGAATCGGGAGTCTAGAATCCATATATACTTGAAATTCGGCAGGAGCTTGAAGAGCAACGTCACTGGGCCCGCCTCAACGCAGTAGAAACTTGCTGTGAGGTAAAAATTCAAAAATCACAACAAAATGGCGGGCGGAGTGTGTCACAGTACGGCACGTTTCTGATTGGTCGCTCGCAGCAGGCGGCAACCAATCAGACACTGGACACTGTTGACGTCACTTATCTCCGGACATTAGCTCCGGACATTAGCTCCGGACATTAGCTCCGGACATTAGCTCTGGACATTAGCTCCGGACATTATCTCCGCACATTAGCTCCGGACATTAGCTCCGGACATTAGCTCCGGACAAAGCCACGGAAGTTGGCACAAATTGCAGGAAGTAGTATTCTAGGCAATTATATATTAGATAGGTGTCTCCCTGACATATATATATATGTATATATAGCTATTCTATGTGTATATATCTACTCTCATCTAACCTGTCAGTGTGATTTTACTGTACTCTGCGCTGAATTGCCGGCTTTTCTAAGGACACGGGTGCGTAAAAATCGGACAGCACTCGCATGGTGCGAGTGCTGTGCGTTTTTTTTCTCGCACCCATTGACTTGCATTGGCGAGTCTCGTCCGAGAATCTCAGCAATACGCAGCATGCTGCGATTTTTTTCTCAGCCGACACAGATTTTTCTCAGTCCGTTTTCGGCTGAGGAAAAAATCGCTAATGGAATGTCACCTATTGATTAACATTGGTCCGAGTGCAATCCGATTTTTTATCGGATTGCACTCGTCCGTTTTTCCCACAAGTGGAGATGAGCCCTAACAGTTGTTGTAGAGATGTGTCTGCTGCTAGAACTCTGTGTGACCTGGTCTCTAATCTGAGCTGCTGTTAACCTGCGATTTCTGAGGCTGGCCACTCGGATAAACTTATCCTCAGAAGCAGAGGTGACTCTTGGTCTTCCTTTCCTGGGGCGGTCCTCATGTGAGCCAGTTTCTTTGTAGCGCTTGATGTTTTTTGTCACTGCACTTGGGGACACTTTCAAAGTTTTCCCAATATTTCGGACTGACTGACCTTCATTTCTTAAAGTAATGTTGGCCACTCATTTTTCTTTACTTAGCTGCTTTTTTCTTGCCATAATACAAATTCTAACAGTCTATTTAGTAGGACTATCAACTGTGTATCCACCAGACTTCTGCTCACCACAACTGATGGTCCCAACCCCATTTATAAGGCAAGAAATCTCACTTATTAAACCTGACAGGGCACACCTGTGAAGTGAAAACCATTCCCGGTGACTACCTCTTGAAGCTCATCAAGAGAATGCCAAGAGTGTGCAAAGCAGTCATCAAAGCAAAACGGTGGCTACTTTGAAGAACCTAGAATATAAGACATAATTTCAGTTGTTTCACACTTATTTGTTAAGTATATAATTAACTATGTTAATTCATAGTTTTGATGCCTTCAGTGTGAATGTACAATTTTCATAGTCATGAAAATACAGAAAAATCTTTAAATGAGAAGGTGTGTCCAAACTTTTGGTCTGTACTGTATATATATAAAAAAAATCAATGTCTTTCGGCTAACATGAGCAATAATTTGAATCTCTCAGTGCCTGCAGTACCTTGGTTAAAAAGGGATATTTCCATCTGTTTCTTAAAGGTCCTTTTGAAATATCTTTTTTTTATAAATACTCTGTGACATTTCGTTGGCGAGGAGTCTAAAATGGGACATCACATGAGGCTGAGGCTGCAGTCACTTTCCCACAGTGTCTATGACCCCTAGTAGAACAGGACATCATGGGGGCACTGCAGTTATTTACTACAGTTTATATGCTGCCCTCTGAAGATATCCTGGTTCCACAGCACTGATAGAAGCTGTGGGAAAGGTGAGTGCAGCGCTGGCATTCTGCTTCCACCACTACAGCTTCTAAGTGTGAAACAAGACATGACATACCAAACAGAAGCAAAAACCACAGCATAAAAAACAAATTGCCTAATTTACCTAATAGGTGCAGAAATCTGAAACATCAAAAGTGCATCAAATATTCATCGTGGGAATGTAGCCTGTGTCTTTGTACCATGCAGTTTCTGTAGCTGCTATTCATTTTTATGAGAGTTATGGAATCAATATGTTTCTGCAATTCCACTCACTTCTAGTTGCTGCAAACAGACTGGATGACTAGATACGTTTTAGCTCAAAATAATGTTATGTAAAAACAAAAATAAACGTTTCATATTTTTCTATAGGTACTGTGGTTTAAGATTTAATGTTTATAGTTTTAGACCCTAATTAATCACTGTAGTGTTTAAAATGTCACAAAAACAATTGTGTAAGTTGTAGTTGTACAAAAATGCTGTCATTTATGGCATTTTTATGCCAGCTCCACTATCTTTTTAAAAGAGTGGAGCATTGCAATACTGGGCGTGACATAGCACAAATTCATCATAATTTACGCCCCAGCTGGATTAATGTTCTAATGCTGGTGTAAAGCAGCTGAAAACACTTTAAATTCACCAAGAGGCTTGCTCATTTGGCGCATCTTACTCCAGATAACCCTTTATCAAGAGGGGCCTCAGTCTGTGTGACTTTGACCAGTTCTAAGACACAAAGCCTGAACACAGCCTAAACATGAGCAATGGTTAAGGCTGGTTTCACATTTGCGTTTTTTGCCGCAGCGTTTGTACCGCATATAAACGCATGCGTCGTGTTTTCCTATATTTAACATTAAAAACGCATGCATTTTTTTTTGTTCGCGTTTTGCCGCGTTTGACGACGCATGCGTCGTTTAGTCGCTTGCGGCTTGGCGCAGAAATGCAACATGTAGTAATTTCTAGAGGCGTCTATTTGCCGCCAGGAAACGCATGCGTTTGATTGCGCAAGGTTTGCGTAAAAAAAACGCATTGCTGTGTATGTAAACGCATGCGTTTTTAAGCACATGCGTTTGGTTGCATTTTTGAACGCATGCGTTTCAATAGAGAAAAACAAGTCTAGACACTGATAAGCCACCCCAACCATCAAGGTGATAAAGGGATCCAAACCCTAACCCTAGCCCTAACCCTAACCCTAGCCCTCACCCTAGCCCTCACCCTAGCCCTAACCCTAACCCTAACCCTAGCCCTAACCCTAACCCTAGCCCTAACCCTAGCCCTAACCCTAACCCTAGCCCTAGCCCTAACCCTAATGGGAAAATGGAAATAAATACATTTTTTTCCCCTAACTAAGGAGTTGATGAAGGGGGTTTGATTTCTATTTATAGGGGGTTTTCTAGTGGATTTTTATGATTGGCAGCTGTCACACACTAAAAGACGCTTTTTATTGCAAAAAATATTTTTTGCGTTACCACATTTTGAGAGCTACAATTTTTCCATATTTTGGTCCACAGAGTCATGTGAGGTCTTGTTTTTTGCGGGACGAGGTGACATTTTTATTGGTAACATTTTCGGACACGTGACATTTTTGATCGCTTTTTATTCCGATTTTTGTGAAGCAGAATGAACAAAAAACAGCTATTCATGAATTTCTTTTGGGGGGTCATTTATACCGTTCCGCGTTTTGTCATAATACACGCCCTCTGTAGTTCCATTGGCGGTGTCTGGTTATCTTGATTTTTCTCTTGTGAAATTTATCATCATGCATACCAAAAACGCAAACGCAGGAAAAAACGCATATAAACGCGTACAAACATGGCTTTTTTTAACCGCATGCGACACCACATGCGTCTAAAAAACGCTGCATTTGTACGCGTTTATATGCGTTTTTTCCACCACTTGCAGATGCGTTTTAAACGCTGCGGATTTAAACGCAAATGTGAAACTAGCCTAAGAGCCTGAACTTCATACAATATATTTATCAATAATAGGAAGTCCTTTTTGTAGTTGAACTACGTATATAAGCCTCCTTTTCAACTGAAACATTTCACAAATTACTGACGCAAGCTAGTTGATTTAAAGAAAAAACGCTAAAATACTAAAGGAGGCAAATTTCAGAAGCCTCTCCTCAGGGTTCTCCACTATTTTGTTTCTTCAATCCATCCATTCTGCATACCTCCCAACCGTCCCTCATTGTGCGGGACTTTCCCGGATTTGATTCTTTGCCCCGCTGTCCAGCGCAGGACGCTCTCATCCCGGGAGACAGCAGGAGAACTCCGTCACACCCCCTTTTGTTAGGCCACGCCCCTTCCCCATGTTCCTGAGTCTCCCAGCGTCACTGTTCAGAGAGGGAGAGAGAGGGGACACATCTAGTTTGAGGTAACAGCTGAACACAGCCTGGGTGCCGGCAGCAATGTAAGCAGACCAGTGTGAGTGGACTGGAGCTGCTAATTATAATGCCTGGCTAGTGTAATCGTGCTTGGAATGAGTGGGGCTCAGCAGGGAGGAACGGACACACTCACAGCCTCCCTCTGTTTGCCTCGGCTGCTCAGTGCTCACTGCTGTGTAAGGCTACTTTCACACTAGCGTCGGAATCTCCCCGTCGCAATGCGTCGGGGAGAGATTCCGACGCTAGCGTTTAATGCATTGCACAATGGAGGCAGCAGATGCATTTCTCCGGTGCATCCGCTGCCCATTGTAAGGTGCGGGGAGGTGGGGGCGGAGTTCCGGCCGCGCATGCGCGGTCAGAAAAAGCGGTCCGTCAGGAGTAAAAAACGTTACATGTAGCGTTTTTTGCTCCCAACGGTCCGCAAAAGCACGACGCATCCATCGCTCGACGGATGCGACGTGTGGCAATCCGTCGCAAATGCGTCGTCAATACAAGTCTATGGGGAAAAAACGCATCCTTTAAGCACTTTTGCAGGATGCGTTTTTTTCTGCAAAACGACGCATTGTGACGGATTGCAGTTAACGCTAGTGTGAAAGTAGCCTTATCTGCAGATCAGTGTGAGTGAGATCAGTGACTCACTGACATGTCTGTCTCCAGTCAGTGCATTTGAGGAGGAGCAGCTGCAGCTCCCTGGGAGAGGGTGACAGCACAACGCTATTGTGGCTGCTATTCCCCCCTCCCCCCCCGCATAAAAAGGGCTAAACCAAAGCCCCTGTGACAGTCTGACACTGTAATGTAGCAGAGCCGTGTGTGTACAAGGTGTATGGATCGGAGCAGCGTGTGAAAGGTGTATGGAGCAGAGTCGTGTGTGTAAGACGTGTACGGAGCCATGTGTACGAGGTGTACGGAGCGGAGCCATGTGTGTACAAGGTATACGGAGTGGAGCAGCGTGTGCAATGTGTATGGAGCGGAGCCGTGTGTGTATGAGGTGTACGGAGCCATGTGTACAAGGTGTACGGAGCGGAGCAGCGTGTGCAATGTGTATGGAGTGGAGCCGTGTGTGTATGAGGTGTACGGAGCCATGTGTACAAGGTATACGGAGTGGAGCAGCGTGTGCAATGTGTATGGAGCGGAGTCGTGTGTGTAAGACGTGTACGGAGCCATGTGTACAAGGTGTACGGAGCGGAGCAGCGTGTGTACGAGGTGTGCGGAGCAGAACCATGTGTGTACAAGGTATACGGAGTGGAGCAGCGTGTGCAATGTGTATGGAGCGGAGCCGTGTGTATATAAGGTGTATGGAGCTGAGCCGTGTGTGTGCAATGTGTACGGAGCGGAGCCGAGTGTACAAGGTGTACGGAGTGGAGCCGTGTGTATGCGAGGTGTGCGGAGCAGCGTGTGTATGAGGTGTGCGGAGCAGAGCCATGTGTGTACAAGGTATACGGAGTGGAGCAGCGTGTGCAATGTGTATGGAGCGGAGCCATGTGTATATAAGGTGTATGGAGCTGAGCCGTGTGTGTGCAATGTGTATGGAGCGGAGCCGAGTGTACAAGGTGTACGGAGTGGAGCCGTGTGTATGCGAGGTGTGCGGAGCAGCGTGTGTATGAGGTGTGCGGAGCAGAGCCATGTGTGTACAAGGTATACGGAGTGGAGCAGCGTGTGCAATGTGTATGGAGCGGAGCCGTGTGTGTATAAGGTGTATGGAGCTGAGCCGTGTGTGTGCAATGTGTACGGAGTGGAGCTGTGTGTGTGCGAGGTGTACGGAGTGGAGCCATGTGTGTGCGAGGTTTACGGAGTGGAGCCGTGTGTGTATGAGGTGTACAGAGCGGAGCCACATGTGCAAGGTGTATGGAATGGAGTCGTGTGTGTACGAGGTGTACGGAGCAGAGCCGCATGTGTATGAGGTGTACGGAGTGGTGCCGTGTGTGTACGAGATGTATGGAGAGGAGCCGTATGTGTATGAGGTGAACGGAGTGGAGCCATGTGTGTGCAAGGTATACTGAGCGGAGCAGCGTGTGCAATGTGGACGGAGCGGAGCCGTGTGTGTACGAGGTGTATGGAGTGGATCCGTGTGTGTATGAGGTGTATGGAGCGGAGCCGTGTGTGTACGAGGTGTATGGAGCGGAGCCGCATGTGCAAGGTGAATGGAGCGCAGTCATGTGTGTACGAGGTGTACGGAGCAGAGCCGCATGTGCAAGGTGTATTGAGCGGAGCCATGTGTGTACGAGATGTATGGAGAGGAGCAGTGTGTATGAGGTGTACGGAGCGGAGCTGTGTGTGTATAAGGTGTATGGAGCGGAGCCGTATGTGTACGAAGTGTATGGAGTGGAGCCGTGTGTGTACAAGGTGTATGGGGAGGAGCCGTATGTATGAGGTGTACGGAGCGGAGCCGTGTGTGTACGGAGTGGAGCCGCATGTGCAAGGTGTATGGAGCGGAGTCGTGTGTGTACGAGGCGTATGGAGCGGAGTCGCATGTGTACGGAGCGGACGCTGGCTGTGTCAGATCGGAGCAGATATTGCTCCTCGCTCTGACACGGACTGGCACAGGAGACACGGAGGTCTTTGTCAGTGGCATATCACAGCTGCAGCGACGTGAGCAGTCAGCGGCGCTGCTGGATGACACCATTCAGCGCCGTGGGTGTGGAAGCTGCCGGCTGCTGCGAGGGAACGTGGTGAAAGGTGTCTGTATGTAGTGATGGAGAAGGCAATGATGGGGGTGGGGTAACCATGTGTGGCCAGTATACTGTACCCAGCATTATGTGTGGCCATTATTCTATACCCAGCATCGTGAGGGGCCATTATACTGTACAAAGCATAATGTGGCGCCATAATACTGTATGGAATATCACGTGGGGCAAGTATGCTGTACGCAGCATCATGTGGGGCCGTTATACAAAGAAGAAAAAAAGCCAGCTCACCAAGTAGCCACCGCAGGAGCACGGAACCCAACGCTGATCCACGCGGTCATCTCATGAAGAAAAGAAAAAATCGTTCCAGCTCCAAATAGTAAAATCCAAATTCCAATTTCCATGCTCTACATGTGCATATCAGGACACGAGCGACGCGTTTCGATCCTACACGGATCTTTATCAAAGCTACATATGAAATGGTCATCAACCAATATATAGACCCTATACACCAATGGCATTCAAATGAACGGTCACATGATCGTATGGGCGGTCCTTCATGAATACACATAGTAATGAAAAAACAGAAGGAAAAAAAAGGAGAAAAAAAAAATTAAAATAAAAAAAAAACACACTATGATAAAAACAAATCTGTGATAAACCACATAGCAACAACATATATAAACACAGATTTGTTTTTATCATAGTGTGTTTTGTTTTTTTAATTTAAATTTTTTTTTTTTCCTTTTTTTTATTTTTTTTTTTTATTTTAATTTTTTCTTTTTTTTTTTCTCCTTTTTTTTCCTTCTGTTTTTTCATTACTATGTGTATTCACGAAGGACCGCCCATACGATCATGTGACCGTTCATTTGAATGCCATTGGTGTATAGGGTCTATATATTGGTTGATGACCATTTCATATGTAGCTTTGATAAAGATCCGTGTAGGATCGAATCGCGTCGCTCGTGTCCTGATATGCACATGTAGAGCATATGTCCACCGTTGTTTTTATATTGGCTTAATAAAGTTGGAATTTGGATTTTACTATTTGGAGCTGGAACGATTTTTTCTTTTCTTCAGGGGCCGTTATACAGTATGGAGCATAATGTGGCCAATGGCCATTGTACAGTATGGAGCGTCATGTGTGGCCATTACACAGTATGGAGCGTCATGTGTGGCCAATATACAGTATGGAGCGTCGTGTGGGGCCATTGTACACTATGGAGCGTCGTGTGTGGCCATTGTACAGTATGGAGCGTCGTGTGTGGCCATTGTCCAGTATGGAGCGTCGTGTGTGGCCATTGTCCAGTATGGAGCATCGTGTGTGGCCATTGTACAGTATAGAGCGTTGTGTGTGGCCGTTATACAGTATGGAGCGTTGTGTGATCATTGTACAGTATGGAGCGTCGTGTGTGGCCATTGTACAGTATGGAGCGTCGTGTGTGTGGCCATTGTACAGTATGGAGCGTCGTGTGGGGCCATTGTACAGTATGGAGCGTCGTGTGTGGCCATTGTACAGTATGGAGCATCATGTGTGGCCATTGTCCAGTATGGAGCGTCGTGTGGGGCCATTGTCCAGTATGGAGCGTCGTGTGTGGCCATTGTCCAGTATGGAGCATCGTGTGTGGCCATTGTCCAGTATGGAGCGTCATGTGTGGCCATTGTCCAGTATGGAGCATCGTGTGTGGCCATTGTCCAGTATGGAGCGTCGTGTGTGGCCATTGTACAGTATGGAGCGTTGTGTGTGGCCGTTATACAGTATGGAGCGTTGTGTGGTCATTGTACAGTATGGAGCGTCGTGTGTGGCCATTGTACAGTATGGAGCGTCGTGTGTGTGGCCATTGTACAGTATGGAGCATCATGTGTGGCCATTGTCCAGTATGGAGCGTCGTGTGTGGCCATTGTACAGTATGGAGCATCATGTGTGGCCATTGTCCAGTATGGAGCATCGTGTGTGGCCATTGTACAGTATGGAGCGTCGTGTGGGGCCATTGTACAGTATGGAGCATCGTGTGTGGCCATTGTACAGTATGGAGCGTCGTGTGGGGCCATTGTATAGTATGGAGCGTCGTGTGTGGCCATATTTTTTTGTTTATAATTATTGTTTACGAAACATTGTGATCAGAAGTGCTAAATGGGTATGGTTGGGGCGTGGCTAGTTGTGAAATGGGTGTGGTCAGAGGTGTGGCCTAAAATTTGCCGCAGCGCGCGTAGCGCGCAGCTGACATTGTCCCTCTTTCCCTTCCTCGAAAGTTGGGAGGTATGCATTCTCAGCAGCAACACGAGATTTTTAAATGTTGTAACCTGTAACCTTAATATTTGTCAGAAGCACAAATGAGTGAATTTATCTGAATGGAATTTGATTCTTCTCAAATACACAAAAACCTGCATTGAGAATCCAGATATTGGTAAATTCGCTTTGCACAGATTCAGTAAAATGGCGGAAAAAGTTTAAAATGCAAAAAAAAAAGCTCTACTACTTACCTTACCACTCACCTGTCCAGCCCCTTCTACTGCTGGCTGTCCGGGTTCTCTTTACACTGTACTGCTCACCCTAGGCCAGGACTTCTGGTCACAACCAGGCTCCAGAGGTCACTGGCGACACGCAGCAACTTCTGAGGCCTGGCCAATGTTGGAAGTTGTGGCCTGGAGGGAACAGGCTGAAACAAATGGACTGGAAATCAGTCAGCAAGACTTCTCTTTCTGCCATCATAGCTCCAGCCTGTTCACTTGTGGTCAGAACTTTGGCCACGACCAGTCCGCGGAGGTCAATATGCATCGTACTTGTGGTGAGTGAGCTTAGGTTTTGTTTTTTTGTATTTTTTATATATCTTATACTTATTATGAGCTGGGGTCTGTAAGGACCCCAGAGCATAACAAGGAACATTCAATTCACAGGGAATAACTTCACTGCAAATGGAATTACCAGGGAAAACCCACACGTTTTGTGGAATTCTAATTTTGTCAGATCCACACATCTCTAGCCAGAAGACATATACACGCAGTTATTTGTAATATTGATCACTAGAGGTTGGAGTCCTATTCTCCTTCCTTCGTGGCTAACAAGGAAATTCTGTTAACTGAGCATGCAATGGGAATGGTGACAACCATCTGTAAGTTCTATCTGGATCATCATCCAATCAGTTGTTCACTGTTGCCAACATTTTTGGCCAGCACTTCCACCAACCTAGATCTAAGAAAACTTGCAAAGAAAGAAAAAAATAATCTGCAAAAAGGTTTTTCATAACTGAACTCCATTATGATTGAAATAGCGATAATGGTTTTAATACAGCAGAAATATATGAAAAAAACAACAAAAAATAAGATATTATATCAGCACACAGACCGGAGATGATACATGGAAGTCTTTAAGGCGAGACACTGTCCATTTACTACTATTAAATGGAATTCGGTAATCACTGTAATGTTTGAGGGACCAGCAAGGCAACCTGGCTTTGGGATTGCAACCCCAACACAACCAACCAGCCACATAGGCAGTAGTAATATAATAATGATGTAAAGTACTGTATGTGGAGAAATAGGTACATAAAGGAAATCCATCACAAGGTCAACTAATCTAAGAGCAGCATAATGTACAGACACACTAATTCCAGTAATGTGTCACTTACTGGGCTGCTTGCTGTAGTTTTGATAAATTCAGGGTTTTATCTGTAGGAGATTGTTGCTAGAGGACTAGTAGTAGTAGTCCTCCGTATTCATGAGCTCTGTATAACCCCGCCCCCACCACTGATTGGCAGCTTTCTGCCTATACACAGTGTACACAAAAAGCTGCCAATCAGTGGTGTGGGCAGGTTATAAAGAGCACAGCATTTAGAGACCTGGTAGATCTTCAGCATATAAAATGTGGATTTTATTACAGCTACAGCAGAAGACCTAGTAGGTGATACATTGTTGGAATCCGGGTCTCTGCCCCTACATCAGGTTTCTCAGATGAGGTAACAAATACCTGGTGAAAGATTCTCTTTAAATAAGAGATAGAAGTAATTGAGCTTCAAGATACCCCAATAGCCGACTTTCTACATAAAACATTATTCTTGTCATCTAGACAGACATGTCTAAGCCATTGGCGAAGATGCATGACTGTGCTAGGTATCTGAGCAAAATATAGTAGAACAGTAGGAGTCGTAATATTAAGATGAGTCGAGGTGTCGGTAAATGATGTGGAAGTCAGTAATGAATGATGGAAACCCTGACCTGGCTATGACAATGTAAGCAAGACCGCCCAAGGTTTTATAACCTAACGCTTTATTTTTTTTAGATATGGCCTATTTAATGTCATATCGAGAAGAAAGAAAATAAGTGTAAAACTCTCTTACCTGCTGCAATGCTCCTGCCTTTATTCCTCTCCAGGTAAGAGGATGGGTCTCGGTGGAGCGATGGGGTCAAATTACTCATTGTCACTTTGAAATTGTATCCGACAGCTCTCCTGAAAACCTAAGAAGTGATCAAATATGAATGAACTCAGGTAGCTGCTGTGATATCAGAGACACAAGTGGATGTTGGAGGCAGGTTTGACCCCACAGCAATATATAGGTGGATGACGCAGATTTAGAGCAACTGTATGTGAAGATGTGATGGAGGAGCAATAATAAAGGATAATGAGACACAGAAAGTTATACACAGGGCTAGTGAGGCTACAAAAACGTCAACAAACTAATGGCTGATCCTGTGTTGTTTCTGCAACACTATATAATAAGACAAATTGAAGCAGGCATCGCTATTTAGAAACCCCTAACAAAAATATTATATGTACCACATATACAACTATGGTGTATTCCAGCACTGCATTACATAGTCAATCACATGGAAAGAATTAGATTCTTTCATGTATTTATGGAGTTGTGCTCAACATATTTTACATGCGCATAGCCCCCCCTAGTGGTAATAAAGCTTAAATTCTATGCTCCGCAGAACGCAAGTCCAGAGCTTTCAGAATATTTAATTAAATGTCTTATGTGAAATGGATCAGCTGAATGCTTAGATTTGGCAAAAGTAAACCTAAAAGTGAAAAACAAAAATCCGTTTTAACCAGATATGGAAAAGCAAACTCTCTACAATATAATCTATTGTCCATTACAAATGAGATTTCTGAAAATAAGGAAATCCCCTTGAAGCTTCCCCATATTGAAAATAAGACACAGGTGCTTCTCACAACATTAGAAAATCATCAAAAAGTTTATTTATTTCAGTTCTTCCAAACAAAAAGTGAACCTCATATATTATAGTCATTACAAACAGAGTGATCTATTTCAAGTGTTTATTTCTGTTAATGATGATTGTGGCTTACAGCCAATGAAAACCCAAAAGTCATTATCTCAGTAAGGCTGGTTTCACACTTGCGTTTCAAAACGAATGCGTTTTTTTAAAAAAAAGCATGGTGAAAAAACGCATGTAAACGCGTGCAAACGCTGCGTTTTTTTGACGCATGCGTTTTTGCATGTGGTGAAAAAAACGCAGCGTTTTGACGCGTTTACATGCGTTTTTTCATGCATTTGCGTTTTTTAAACGCATGCAGGTAAATGTGTGACAGCTGCCAATCATCAAAATAAAGTAAAAAACCCACTATAAACAGAAAGAGCTAGGGTTAGGGTTAGGGGTAGGGTTAGGGGTAGGGATCCTAACCCTACCCCTAACCCTAACCCTACCCCTAACCCTAACCCTAAAGGGATCCTAACCCTAACCCTACCCCTACCCCTAACCCTAACCCTACCCCTAACCCTTAACCCCTTCCCGACCTGTGACACAGCGTATGCGTCATGAAAGTCGGTGCCAATCCGACCTGTGACGCATATGCTGTGTCACAGAAAGATCGCGTCCCTGCAGGCCGGGTGAAAGGGTTAACTCCCATTTCACCCGGCCTGCAGGGACAGGGGGAGTGGTAGTTTAGCCCATGGGGGGTGCGCAGCCCCGTGGCTACGATCGCTCTGATTGGCTGTTGAAAGTGAAACTGCCAATCAGAGCGATTTGTAATATTTCACCTAAGAAACTGGTGAAATATTACAATCCAGCCATGGCCGATGCTGCAATATCATCGGCCATGGCTGGAAACACTTATGTGCACCCACCCCACCCCACCGATCGCCCCCCCAGCCCTCCGATCTGCGGTCTGCTCCGCTCCGTCCTGTGCTCCGCTCCCCCGTCCTCCTGTCCGCTCCCCCTGTGCTCCAATCACACCCCCCGTGCTCCAATCAAACCCCCCGCACTCCGATCACCCCCTCCCGCACAGCGATCCCCCCCGTGCTCTGACCCACCCCCCTGCACAGCGATCCCCCACCCCGTGCTCCAATCCACCCCCCTGTGTTCCGATTCACCCCCCCATGCTCCGATCCACCCCCCGTGCTCCGACGCCCCCCCGTGCCCTGATCTTCCCCCCCCCCCTTATACTTACCGAGCCTCCCGGGATCCGTCCGTCTTCTTTCCTGGGCGCCGCCATCTTCCAAAATGGCGGGCGCATGTGCAGTGCGCCCACCGAACCGGCAGTTCGTTCCAAAGTGAGTTTTGATCACAGAGATATAACCTATCTCAGTGATCAAAATAAAAAAAATTGTAAATGCCCCCCCCCCCTTTGTCACCCCCATAGGTAGGGACAATAAAAAAAAATAATAATTTTTTTTTCCACTAAGGTTGGGGTAAGAACTAGGGTTAGGGTTAGGGGTAGGGTTAGGGGTAGGGTTAGGGGTAGGGTTAGGGGTAGGGGTAGGGTTAGGGGTAGGGTTAGGATTAGGGGTAGGGTTAGGGGTAGGGTTAGGGTTTCCGTATGTGCACACGTATTCTGTTCCTCTGCGGATTTTTCCGCTGCAGATTTGATAAATCCGCAGTGCTAAACCGCTGTGGATTTCTCGCGGATTTACCGCAGTTTTTCTGCGCATTTCACTGCGGTTTTACAACTGCGATTTTCTATTGGAGCAGTTGTAAAACCGCTGCGGAATCCGCAGAAAGAAGTGACATGCTGCGGAATGTAAACCGCTGCGTTTCTGTGCAGTTTTTCTGCAGCATCTGTACAGCGATTTTTGTTTCCCATAGGTTTACATTGAACTGTAAACTCATGGGAAACTGCTGCGGATCCGCAGCGTTTTCCGCAGCGTGTGCACATACCTTTAGAATTAGGCTATGTGCACACGGTGCGGATTTGGCTGCGGATTCGCAGCAGTGTTCCATCAGGTTTACAGTTCCATGTAAACATATGGAAAACCAAATCCGCTGTGCCCATGGTGCGGAAAATACCACGCGGAAATGCTGCGTTGTATTTTCCGCAGCATGTCAATTCTTTGTGCGGATTCCGCAGCGTTTTACACCTGTTCCTCAATAGGAATCCACAGGTGAAATCCGCACAAAAACTACTGGAAATCCACGGTCAACCCGCAGGTAAAAAGCAGTGCCCTTTACCCGCGGATTTTTCAAAAATGATGCTGAAAAATCTCACACGAATCCGCAACGTGGGCACATAGCCTTAGGGTTAGGGTTGGAATTAGGGTTGTGGTTAGGGTTAGGGGTGTGTTGAGGTTAGGGTTGTGGTTAGGGGTGTGTTGCGGTTAGGGTTGTGATTAGGGTTATGGCTACAGTTGGGATTAGGGTTAGGGGTGTGTTGGGGTTAGAATTGAGGGGTTTCCACTGTTTAGGCACATCAGGGGTCTCCAAACGCAACATGGCGCCACCATTGATTCCAGCCAATCTTGTATTCATAAAGTCAAATGGTGCTCCCTCACTTCCGAGCCCCGACGTGTGCCCAAACAGTGGTTTACCCCCACATATGGGGTACCAGCATACTCAGAACAAACTGCGCAACAATTACTGGGGTCCAATTTCTCCTGTTACCCTTGTGAAAATAAAAAAATGCTTGCTAAAACATCATTTTTGAGGAAAGAAAAATTATTTTTTATTTTCACGGCTCTGCGTTGTAAACGTCTGTGAAGCACTTGGGGGTTCAAAGTGCTCACCACATATCTAGATAAGTTCCTTGGGGGGTCTAGTTTCTAAAATGGGGTCACTTGTGGGGGGTTTCTACTGTTTAGGCACACCATGGGCTCTGCAAACGCAACGTGACGTCCGCAGACCATTCCATCAAAGTCTGCATTTCAAAAGTCACTACTTCCCTTCTGAGCCCCGACGTGTGCCCAAACAGTGGTTTACCCCCACACATGGGGTATCAGCGTACTCAGGAGAAACTGGACAACAACTTTTGGGGTCCAAATTCTCCTGTAACCCTTGGGAAAATAAAAAATTCTGGGCTAAATAATTATTTTTGAGGAAAGAAAACGTATTTATTATTTTCACTGCTCTGTGTTATGAACTTCTGTGAAGCACTTGGGGGTTCAAAGTGCTCACCTCACATCTAGATAAGTTCCTTTCGGGGTCTAGTTTTCAAAATGGGGTCACTTGTGGGGGGTTTCTACTGTTTAGCCACATCAGGGGCTCTGCAAACGCAACGTGACGCCCGCAGAGCATTCCATCAAAGTCTGCATTTCAAAACGTCACTACTTCACTTCCGAGCCCCAGCATGTGCCTAAACAGTGGTTTACCCCCACATATGGGGTATCAGCGTACTCAGGAGAAACTGGACAACAACTTTTGGGGTCAAATTTCTCCTGATACCCTTGGGAAAATAAAAAATTGCGGGCTAAAAAAATGATTTTTGAGAAAAGAAATTTATTTTTTAATTTTCATGGCTCTGCGTTATAAACTTCTGTGAAGCACTTGAGGGTTCAAAGTGCTCACCACACATCTAGATTAGTTCCTTTGGGGGTCTAGTTTCCAAAATGGGGTCATTTCTGGGGGATCTCCAATGTTTAGGCACACAGGGGCTCTCCAAACGCGACATGGTGTCCGCTAATGATTGGAGCTAATTTTCCATTTAAAAAGCCAAATGGCGTGCCTTCCCTTCTGAGCCCTGCCGTGCGCCCAAACAGTGGTTTACCCCCACATATGGGGTATCAGCGTACTCAGGACAAACTGGACAACAACATTTGTGGTCCAATTTCTCCTATTACCATTGGCAAAATAGGAAATTCCAGGCTAAAAAATCATTTTTGAGAAAAGAAAAATTATTTTTTATTTTCATGGCTCTGCATTATAAACTTCTGTGAAGCACCTGGGGGTTTAAAGTGCTCAGTATGCATCTAGATAAGTTCCTTGGGGGGTCTAGTTTCCAAAATGGGGTCACTTGTGGGGGAGCTCCAATGCATAGGCACACAGGGGCTCTCCAAACGCGACATGGTGTCCGCTAACAATTGGAGCTAATTTTCCATTCAAAAAGTCAAAAGGCGCGCCTTCCCTTCCGAGCCCTGCCGTGTGCCCAAACAGTGGTTTACCCCCACATATGAGGTATCTGTTGTGAATTCTGTGGCAGAGTTCACTCCTGTGGTCACAAGTGGTACTTCGGCTGATTCTCTCTGGGAGCTTCCGTTTGTGGAGGAAAGTGGTACTGCAGCTTCTGAGTTTCCTCCCTCAGGTGATCTGGTGAGGTCGTTAGCTGCTTCTCTACTTAACTCCACCTGATGCTTTGATCCATGCTTCCTGTCAATGTTCCAGTGTTGGACTTGTGTTTCTCTGGATCATTCCTGTGGCCTGCTGCTCTGCATAGCTAAGTGCTTCTTTGCTATTTGTTGCTATTTTTTCTGTCCAGCTTGTCTATTTGTTTTGCTGGAAGCTCTGGGACGCAAAGGGTGTACCTCCGTGCCGTTAGTTCGGTACGGAGGGTCTTTTTGCCCCCTTTGCGTGGTTTTCTTTAGGGTTTTGTGTAGACCGCAAAGTTATCTTTCCTATCCTCGTTCTGTCTAGAATATCGGGCCTCACTTTGCTGAATCTATTTCATCCCTACGTTTGTCTTTTCATCTTACTCACAGTCATTATATGTGGGGGGCTGCCTTTTCCTTTGGGGTATTTCTCTGAGGCAAGGTAGGCTTATTTTTCTATCTTCAGGCTAGTTAGTTTCTCAGGCTGTGCCGAGTTGCATAGGGAGCGTTAGGCGCAATCCACAACTGCCTCTAGTTGTGTTTGTAGAGGATCAGGAATTGCGGTCTACAGAGTTTCCACGTCTCAGAGCTCGTTCTATTATTTTGGGTTATTGTCAGATCACTGTATGTGCTCTGATCGCTATGTACATTGTGTTACTGAATTGCCTATCATAACAGGTATCGGCGTACTCGAGAGAAATTACTCAACAAATTTTAGGATCCATTTTATCCTATTGCCCATGTGAAAATGAAAAAATTGAGGCGAAAAGAAATTTTTTGTGAAAAAAAAGTACTTTTCCATTTTTACGGATCAATTTGTGAAGCACCTGAGGGTTTAAAGTGCTCACTAGGCATCTAGATAAGTTCCTTGGGGGGTCCAGTTTCCAAAATGGGGTCACTTGTGGGGGAGCTCCAATGTTTAGGCACACAGGGTCTCTCCAAATGCGACATGGTGTCCGCTAACGATGGAGATAATTTTTCATTCAAAAAGTCAAATGGCGCTCCTTCCCTCCCGAGCCTTGCCATGTGCCCAAACAGTGGTTTACCTCCACATGTGAGGTATCAGTGTACTCAGGAGAAATTGCCCAACAAATTTTAGGATCCATTTTATCCTGTTGTCCATGTGAAAATGAAAAAATTGAGGCTAAAATAATTTTTTTGTGAAAAAAAAGTACTTTTTCATTTTTACGGATCAATTTGTGAAGCACCTGGGGGTTTAAAGGGCTCACTATGCATGTAGATAAGTTCCTTAGGGCGTCTAGTTTCCAAAATGGGGTCACTTGTGGGGGAGCTCCAATTTTTAGGCACACGGGGGCTCTCCAAACGTGACATGGTGTCCGCTAAAGAGTGCAGCCAATTTTTCATTCAAAAAGTCAAATGGCGCTCCTTCCCTTCCAAGCCCTGCCGTGCGCCCAAACAGTGGTTTACCCCCACATATGAGTTATCACCGTACTCAGGACAAATTGGACAACAACTTTCGTGGTTCAGTTTCTCCTTTTACCATTGGGAAAATAAAAAAATTGTTGCTGAAAAATCATTTTTGTGACTAAAAAGTTAAATGTTCATTTTTTCCTTCCATGTTGCTTCTGCTGCTGTGAAGCACCTGAAGGGTTAATAAACTTCTTGAATGTGGTTTTGTGCACCTTGAGGGGTGCAGTTTTTAGAATGGTGTCACTTTTGGGTATTTTCAGCCATATAGACCCCTCAAACTGACTTCAAATGTGAGGTGGTCCCTAAAAAAAATGGTTTTGTAAATTTCATTGTAAAAATGAGAAATCGCTGGTCAAATTTTAACCCTTATAACTTCCTAGTAAAAAAAATGTTGTTTCCAAAATTGTGCTGATGTAAAGTAGACGTGTGGGAAATGTTATTTATTAACTATTTTGTGTCACATAACTCTCTGGTTTAACAGAATAAAAATTCAAAATGTGAAAATTGCGAAATTTTCAAAATTTTCGCCAAATTTCCATTTTTATCACAAATAAACACAGAATTTATTGACCTAAATTTACCACTAACATGAAGCCCAATATGTCACGAAAAAACAATCTCAGAACCGCTAGGATCCATTGAAGTGTTCCTGAGTTATTACCTCATAAAGGGACACTGGTCAGAATTGCAAAAAACGGCAAGGTCTTTAAGGTCAAAATAGGCTGGGTCATGAAGCGGTTAAAGGGATTAGGGTTAGGGGTAGGGTTAGGGGTAGGGTTAGGGCTAGGGTTAGGGTTAGGGGTAGGGTTAGGGGTAGGGTTAGGATCCCTTTATCAATTTTATGGTGTGGGGTGGTTTATCAGTGTGTTTTTTTGTTTGTTTTTTTTAAAACGCATGCGTTTTTAACACATGCAAACGCATGTGGTTAAAAACACATGCGTTTACATAGACAGCAATGCATTTTTTTTGCCGCAAAAAATAAGCATGCTTTTTTTGCGGCAAAAAAAAGCTGCTAAAAATACATGTTGCATTTCTGCAACACAACGCATGCAGAAAAAAACGCATGCGTTGCAAAAACGTGTCAAAACGCATACAAAAAAACGCATGCGTTTTTAATGTTAAATATAGGGGGAAAATCGCATGCGTTTATTGCGTTTTTTACCGCACAAACGCAAAAAAAAACGCAAATGTGAAACCACACCAGCTTGAAAAATGATTTTAAAATCCGAAATGTTGGCCTACTTAATTATATGTTCAGTAAATGCACTCAATACTTGGTCTGGGCTCCTTTTGCATCAATTACTGCATCAATGCGGCGTGGCATGGAGGCGATCAGCCTGCAAAGTGGAGATCCTGAGCCTAGTTTGAGGGTCACCCCAGAGTCATGCCAAGTGTATTTGCAGAGGAGTAGAAGAGGGCTGTCATTGATCTAATGCTAAAATATGTCATACACTGTATTGCCGTTTTCTATATCTTTGCATTCACTGCAATTTTATAGTAGAAATATGTTGTACTGAAGTTGAATGCATGGAAGGAGTTATAGCTAGTTAGCCATGCAGTTGGAGTTTTGGGAGCAAAAATGGGATTGCTTCTTGTGTTACTGTATTGATTTGGGGTTAGGTAAAGATTGAGCAAAAAGTAAAGCCGCAGCTTAGGTATATGAGGAAGTCTACTAAAGAGAATAAATATTCACCGAATTCCACGCCCATTAATTTCTCTTAAGAAGCGGGCACACCTGACCGCTCGGCAGCTGCAGGAATGCCGGCGGCTGACACTGCGCACACTACTGAAGAGCGAGCAATAAACACTCACTGCCTTCCACACACATAGTCCCAGCATGCAGAGCAGTGAGTATTTTGGCAGCTGTCCTTCGGCAAACAAACAGGCAATCCCCGTATGTGTTGCAGCTACCGCCGCAAAACATGCAGCTGCAGAGACTCAAATATATTATCCAAGCACGCCCAAGATACTCAGATAACATCCGAGCATGCTCGACTAACACGTTATAGGAACACGTTTGCTCATCACTACTGTCCACCTCTTAGGTGACTGGTAACTTTGGCAATAAGCTGTGTACTACAGATTTAAAACAGGTAAACTGCAACGCTGCTTGATTTTAACTATTTAATAAGATTAGAAAAACCCTTTAAACTCTCTATACATACTATTGTATAATTCCTCTGACTGATCTAATCCTATTCACTTTTAAAATAATTCTTATGTAATAACAGCATATTATTCCTAAGAGTCGACCATGCAATAGAGCATTACTGTATATGCGTAGATTTAAAATTAATATTCCAGGTCACTACGAGGTCTCATTTCCTTCTTTTTTTGTGCAGAAATCAATCGCTGACATTCATGCCTCTTATGCTCTAGATATTTGATGTTTTGACGTTATACCTGTGCTAATTGCAAAATCAAATTTTTATTTAAATATATTAATAAATGCATCATATTAAACTTATATGAGATGAGTAAATCCAATGGGAATTTCTGATTTATTCTAAAATGGTGTCCTGGTATAATAATGAACACAAGATTTGAATTATAAGTGTTCTCTGGAGAAAGACCATTTATGAATACTTCTCATCAACTTGTATCCAGAATTTTACTAAAAAGGTAAAAAGAAATCCATCCAGAAATATTAAAGAAACCCATGTAAAAAGATCATATATTCCAAACCAAAGGGACCCTGAAGATCTGCCCTGAGAATATAAAACATATGCAATCCAGCTGCCATTTTTCCTTGTAATGTAGGTTAAGATACAAGACAAACATGAAAATATAAACGGTATAACAGTCACATGGACTTACAGTACATGGAGTGGATCGTTGCCTAGAATTAAAAATGTGCACAGATTAGGCTTGCATAGGGCACCAGTCACACATGTTTTTGTGTGGTTGGTCCATCAGTATTTTGCTCCTGTGCTGCCCTTGCCTTTATCATGCATTTTTTTCTGTTGTTTTTCTTCAGTTCATGCAGTACGTGAGCCGTTTTTGAATTTAGTATAGGGTGTGAGCCAGTGACCAGTGTCATATGTAAGGGTCCATATGTATCACTCAGGATGCTGTCAGAGTCATTGTGGTCACAGCAGGACGCCTGTGAGTCACAGGGTAAAATAAAAGTAAGCGTTTACCTGGTCAAGCTATTTGGCCTGGGTATTTTTCAGGAAAAGCCGGTATGGGCTTTTATTTTTTAAACAGCCTACAGGAAGGACGTGGGTCTGGTCTGTTTCCTCCAGGCCAGGTCTTGCAAGTGGCCTACGGCCACAGATTCCAGTTTGAGAGAAAAACCCTTGCAACAGAGGGTTGGGTGTGTCAGTGGGGAGTTTGCATGGTGTAGAGCAGATAGCTCTGCAAAAGCTCTGCCTGTGTGAGGGAACACAGAGTCCAGTGGATCGAACTCCTAGCACCATGCAGCGTAATACGATGGTGCGGTAACCCTCGCCAACCGGACGCATTTATGGACTTTCGTTTCCCGGCTGTCATCAAGAGGATACCGTTTCTTTTGTTTGTAAGTTTTTGGTCATTAAACCTACGTTTACTTTGAACTTTCCTGGGTCACTGCCTCATCACTGCATAGTGTGGACACCGCTGCACTACAAGGGACTTGCAAGTATGAGGACTCTTGATATGCGTTGCGAGGTAGCTTATTTTGGCCAAAATATCAACCAATGCCTCATGTATTTCATACATCATCTTTCATCTTTTTAGCACATTTTATTGCACATTTTTTCTTTTTTTTTTGCAGGATGCAGCCAGGCCCTTTGTCACGGCTCTATTGTTGGGTGTCCTGGGACCAGGGGCTCCTTCTCTGTTACTAATGCTAGGGGCCCCATAGCTCACCCTGCTTCCAGGATTACTTCTGATAGTGAAGATGCTGGGGACACGTACCTTGCCTTAGCTGCTGAATCTGCCCTCAGTCTGTACCCTTCTCCCACCCAGGGAAGAGGGAAGTAGTAGTGTACAGCAGTACAGTGTACTACAGTACACCAACCAGACTAACAAGGTAATACAAAAAGGGGTAACAAACATACAAATATACTCACACAGACAACAGAGAAATGCACTTGGGAGTGGAGGATGGGGTTAAAGTAGGAGAAGAAAGGTAATTATCACACACTCAAAACCTAGCAACAGTCACAGATAAATCTACCAAACATCTTAACAGCGCACACGTTGCGTTTTTTTCGCGGTTTTTCCCGATAAAAACGCTATAAAACCGCAAACAAAACCGCATACAATAAGCATCCCATCATTTAGAATGAATTCTGCATGTTTTGTGCACATGATGCGTTTTTTTCCACGAAAAACGCATCGCGGTAAAAAACGCAGCATATTCATTAATTTTGCGTTTTTTTGCGGATTTCCCACTACAAAATGCATTGGGAAGTGTCCGGAAAAAAACGCGGCAAAAACGCAGCAAAAACGCGGTTTTTCTCAGGAATTTTCTGCGAGAAATCCTGAACGTGTGCACATAGCCTTAATGCTCCAGGAGTTGTCAACCGAGCAGATTAACCCCTGCACCGCTAAAAGAAATTTACACCGTTTAATATGAAGGTGAAGTGCTTCTAATCAGTGCAGGAGTAGGAGAAAGCAGACGCTGCGGTCTTCTGGCTCCTCTTTGTCACAGTAAACCCGTGACAGTACCCCCCTTCTACGAGGGACCTCTGAAACCTAAGAACTGGGTATATCAGGGTGTGCCATGTTGAAAAGAACGGATCAGCCTGGTCGCATGGACATCAGATGGTGGAACCCACATTCTCTCTTCAGGACCGAATCCCTTCCAGTGTACTAGATACTAAGGCAACCGATGAACTAATCAAGAATCAACGATCTTTGCTATTTGAAATTCCAAATATCCATCCACAATGATTGGAGATGATAGTATTCATGATGCTACAGAGAAAGCAATGTATTTTTGGAGTAGAGATCGAAGAAACACATTATGGATCCTAAAAGTGAGCGGCAAAGCAAGGCGGAATGCTACAGGATTGACGACGGCGACAGTCTTATAAAGACCGATGAATCTGGCACCCAGTTTCCAAGAGGGAACCTTCAACTTAATGTTCCTTGACAACAACCACACCAAGTCACCAACACACAGGTCCAGACCCACCAAACATCTCCGATCAGCTACAATCTTATATTTGGACCCCATCTTCCTCAAATTATCAATAACCACTTGCCACACAGACGTAATTGATAATGAAAATTATTCTTCTTCAGGTATTCCAGAAGAATGATTCCTATTAAATTAGCTGAACTGAGGATGAAACCCGTATGCCCCCAAAAATGAAGACTTACCAGTAGACTCGTCATGACAATGATTATTTACCCCAAATTCAGCTAGCGGTAAGTAGGCAACCCAATCCTCCTGATTCTCAGGCACAAAACACCTAAGATAATTCTCAAGATTCTGGTTAACCTGTTCAGTTTGCCCATTAGACTGGGGGTGAAATGCTGAAGAGAATGACAGGTGAAACACCAAACGAGTGCAAAATGCCGTGAAAATTTTGAAACAAACTACAACCTCGATCAGACACAACATTGGTAGGGATCCCATGTAATTTTACACTCTCACTGATTAAAATTTGCGCAAAGGTATTGGCGTTAGGTAAAGCATGTAGTGCAATAAAACATGACATTTTACTGAATCTGTCCACCACCACCCAAATTGCAGTATTACATGACAACACGGGTATATCAGCGATAAAATCGACCGATAAATGAGTCTTAAGCCTACTGGGAATCTGTAATGGTTCGAGAGACCCAAACGGACAAGTATGAGAGGTTTTAAGGTACCGTCACACTAAGCGACGCTGCAGCGATACCGACAACGATGTCGATCGCTGCAACGTCGCTGTTTGGTCGCTGGAGAGCTGTCACACAGACAGCTCCAGGGTAAACATCGGGTTACTAATCGCAGGGCCGCGCTTAGTAACCCGATGTTTACCCTGGTTACCATCGTAAAAGTAAAAAAACAAACACTACATACTTACTTTCCGCTGTCTGTCCTCGGCGCTGTGCTTTCCTGCACTGACTCTGAGCACAGCGGCTGGAAAGCAGAGCGGTGATGTCACCGCTGTGCTTTCCGGCTGGCCGGCGCTCACAGTGCAGTGCAGAGAAGCACAGCGGGGGACAGACAGCGGAAGGTAAGTATGTAGTGTTTGTTTTTTTTACTTTTACGCTGGTAACCAGGGTAAACATCGGGTTACTAAGCGCGACCCTGCGCTTAGTAACCCGATGTTTACCCTGGTTACCAGTGAAGACATCGCTGAATCGGCATCACACACGCCGATTCAGCGATGTCTGCAGGAGGTCCAGCGACGAAATAAAGTGCTGGACTTTCTGCAGCGACCAACGACATCACAGCAGGATCCTGATCGCTGCTGCGTGTCAAACTGAACGATATCGCTAGCCAAGACGCTGCAACGTCACGGATCGCTAGCGATATCGTTCATTGTGACGGTACCTTTAGAATGCACACAGACACTTCAGGTGGCTACATACTCCCAGACATTCTTATGTACCCTTGACCACTATTTATGCCAAGTAAGAAGATCTGTGGTAGCTTTATCCCCGGGATGTCTAGCCAAAACGGAATCATGATGTTCATTAAGAACTCTCAGATGAAGATTCACAGGCAAAACACAGACAGACAGCAGGGGTGTCCTCCTGAGCGTCAACAATCTCTTTTTCAAGATCGGAGCATATAGACGCAATAAACACCTCTTTTGTAGTATAGGAACTGGTTCACAATTATCTTTACCACCAGAAAAACAACAAGATAAGGAATCCGCCTAAATGTTCTTGTTCCTGGGCCTATATGTAACAAAAAAGTTAAACCTGGTGAAGAACAATACCCATCTTGCCTGTCGAGGCATTAGACATTTCACAGACTGAAGATATACAACATTCTTATGAACCGTGATTATCATAACTGATTGAACTGCCCCCTCCTGAAAATGACACCACTCTTCAAAAGCCCAATTGATTTTCAAGAGTTCCCTGTTACCAATGTAATTATTTCTCTCCGCAGATGACAGTTTTTAAAAAAAGTATGCACATGGTTGTCATTTACCAGTAGATGCACACTGCAAAAATACAGCCCCCACCCCCTCTTCCGACTCATCAACTTCTACAATAAAACGCTGAGTGACTTCAGGTTGTATGAAAATTTGCGCAGATGCAAAACACTCCTTCAAGGTATCGAATGCCTCCCTGGCTGAACTGGAGCACTTGAAAAAGTCTGTCCCTTTCCTGGTCATATCCGTCGGAGGTTTGGCCACTACTGAAAAGTTTTGAAGAACTTACGATAGTAGTTGGCGAAATCCAAAAACGCCTTAAAATCCCCAGGAAGATCCCAATCCAGTACCGCCTAGACTTTATCCGGATCCATGTGAAAACCGGTGGACGATAACAAATATCCTAGAAAAGGGATCTCCTCGACCAAGAACATACATTTCTCTGGTTTGACAAATATTTTATTGTCTCTGCGCATCTTTAAGACCTCCCTGACATGTACCTGATATGACTCAAGGTTAGGTGAATACATTAATATGTCATCAAGATAAATAACCACAAATCTGTCATTTACAAAGTGCTGAAAGTTGGCAGGAGCATTCGTCAGCCCAAATGGCATCACAAGGTTCTCATAGTGTCCCTCAGGCATATTGAACGCTGTTTTCCACTCATCCCCCCTTTAATTTAAATAAGATTACATGTCCCCTGAAATCCAGTTTAGAAAATCATTTTGCCCCAACAATCTGATTAAAGAGCACCGGGATCAGAGGAAGCGAATACAGATCCCGGACCATGGATCAACATGTTAGGGCATGTTAGGTTAGGCTATGGGTTGAACTAGATGGACTTAAAGTCTTCCTTCAACCTTAATAACTATGTTACTATGTTACTATGTTACTATGATCTGATTGAGTTCACAGAAATCTAGGCAGGGGCATAACCCCCGTGTTTCTTCCTTACAGAAGAAAATACTTCAGCAATGGGGTATGAGGATGGACTGATATGACCCTTTGCCAAACGTTCCGTGATATAGTCCTGTTGAGGGAGGATCTAAAGTGATCCTTCACGGTTGACTCAGTGATTTCCAGATTAATTTACAGGGCGTTGCCGGCAACTGAAAATGACCAGACGGAGACTCGTGCCTCTGTGTGGGGGATCGAGCAGATCTCTGGGCCCCCGTTTTATTGTCTGACTTTTCATAGTCATAGAAATTATACTTCAACCAATCAGCATAAGAACACGTTCACAGTTCTTAACCTATAAGAATACAGGAAAAACTTAACCCATGAGGATACAGGAAAAATGGGAACTACAGATATGGTCATGTCTTTTTGGCATAGAAAAACATATTAACAGATGCCTCAGTCTTGTATAGCGATACCCCCACGAGTCTCTTATCTGGCTCACTTGAGTTAGAATACTCAAGGTCTTTATACCAATTATGAACCATAGACTAGCTGAATAACAAAATATTATCTTTGTGAGAAACAGGACAGTTATTTCATAGCAGCTGTAACCTTCTACCTAAGTAAATAACAGAATTTATCTTTAACCAAAAACAAAATGGAGTCAAAGCACAAAATGGAGAATCTTTCATAATTTGTTCCTTCACATTCCCCCCTAGATAAATTTTGTTAATTAATGTCCAGCATCAGAGGTACTATCCCAAGCTATAAGCTCGAGGGGTACTGGTCTTCACATGACTGGTGCCATGTTACCAGCCATGGCTGTTGCGGCGTACCCGTCCCCCCTGTATACTAGAATTTATGAATAACAATTATTGATAACAGTAGTTGGGATCTTTTGAAGATAGCCATGCGCTTGGCTTCAACATCTTCATCAGGTAACTTTGTGAAATTGGTGTAGAGAAAAGCAGGCGTGGCAATGCTTTTGGTTTCATCATTAGTTGTCTTAGTGCAGAATTTCCTAATACATACAGAAATACACCAAAGAACAAGTTTTAGTATTACATATATGACAAGGATAAAGGCAGCGATGTGTAACAAACTTTGCAAGAATCCAGCTATCCAGCCGCAAGTCCCTCAAACCAATTGGCTGGATTAAGAAAGGAGAAGGTGTCTGCCCACCAACTGTCCTTATTACGGTCATTGTCTTTATCATATTAATCTCTGAGTCTTTGAATATCTTCTAACTTATGTGAATACTGGCAGCCATCTTAAATACAGTTAAATTTGCATTAGCAAACATAAGGGGGAAAACTTATTGTTTCACAGCATAAGAATATATAAAAGTACAAAAGAGTATAAAGATATATATTTTCAACTTGACAACCCCCCCCTAAACACTAAGTTTTTCCCTAAAAAGAAAGATCCTTCGAGACTGTCCATGTGATGGGGAAAAGGGAGGTGGATTTCTTCATCCAGACACCTCAGAAGCTCTCCCCTTGTGAGAGGCCTCCAGGCAGCTGAACCCTTCACTAGCTTCACATGGAGTTCTCCCGCTGTCCCTAAACTAAATCTCTTAGCATCATCTGAGAATTGGGGGTTTTGTCTATCTTCTTGAGGGGGACATACTTGGGGATGTCCCCTGGATCAGTGCCATCGTACTCTGGTGTGTCTACTTCTTGGTTGAGGAAGGTGCCAGTCGGAGTTGCCTCAGTAATAACCTTTTTATACAGGGGAATAACACAACAGAGGATTATCGATCCAACTACAAGGAGAGCAATCAGTACCAGACAAGCTTGTTGAAGGAATCCTTTAAGCCCACCCAACCAGCCGGAAAAGAAAGATATGTCTACTCCTGCATTAGTTTTTAATTCTGCTGCTAACCCATTTATCTTCTTAAGAGCTATCATTGTCTTTCCATTTACCCCAGAGTTCTGAGGGATATAGGTACAACATTCCTCTCCCACCATCCCACAGACTCCTCCTTTCTCAGCTAAGATCATATCAAGGGCTAGTCGGTTTTGGAGGGTCATTCTAGTGTTAGGGCTCAACTCCTCAACTATACCTTGGAAAGCATCACAGGTAAAATTGACAAACCTTTGTTCACTGTAATATATATATAATTGATCCAAACAACATTTTTATTAATCTGCACCTGTGGGATTACAGAAGCAAAACCAGCATAGATCTGGTTCTGGGCTTTAAATTGGTCAGGCACCCCCCTTGGCACTCCAATGCCATCGACATACACTAATGGATCTTCTTCATAACTCATGTGGAGCTGATCGAGACTTCTCCTCTTTCTGGTATATTCATCAGGTGTCTCCGGATCCCAAGGTAAAATCTTGAACTGCATAGCTAGTTTAACAAGGGTGCATTGACCTATCCAGGAATTAGGCAACCTAGGACGGAGCTTACCATCTCCACATAACCAATAAATGTTGTACATATACTGTGTATGATTAGCTAGCAAGTCAGTATCCAGGGAACTGTTCTCTTTACAGAAACCTGTCTCGAAGACCCCTACTGGTGTACCTGTAGTGTCGTGGGAATTATAGCAAGTATAATTGTCAGCTAATACGGTTATCCCCCCTGGGACCTTTAGTTTAGGTGCTTCATGAATTAGTGGGACATAATCTGAGCAATCAGTGGGCTTTAAACCCTTCAACAGATTCATAACACAGGCAGTGGTATTAAGTATATCCAATATATCCCCAAATTTGATCATCTGGATAATCTGTGGCCCTAACCAATTTATCCCACATTTGTGTAATCATAGGGTAAATGAAAATAGAACTGACAATTTTATTGGCTATACCCATCTGTACTATTAATTTTTCATGATATTGTACAAACTTATTATTCAAGGATGTTGGAGAATTTAGGCTGTCCCATGCGGTTACCAATATTATTATTATATGGAAATACGAAAAACTAAAACATCATGTCCCCTTATTTGCCACTAGTCTGTTTGTCCAGCTTGCAGTGCGATACGTGGATCCATGTCGGCCTTCCTTCCAGCTTTACTGACATAGGAGTAATGAGGACTTGGTAGGGACCGTCATACAAGGGTTCTAGTCCGTGTTTTCTGACATAGCTTTTCACGACCATAAAACCACCAGGCTTCAAATTGTGACAAGTGTCGGTTAGGGTTGAGCGAAACGGGTCGAACATTTTCAAAAGTCGCCGACTTTTGGCTAAGTCGGGGTTTCATGAAACCCGATCCGACCCCTGTGCGGGGTCGGCCATGCGGTACGCGACTTTCGCGCCAAAGTCGCGTTTCAATGACGCGAAAAGCGCCATTTCTCAGCCAATGAAGGTAAACGCAGAGTGTGGGCAGCGTGATGACATAGGTCCTGGTCCCCACCATCTTAGAGAAGGGCATTGCAGTGATTGGCTTGCTGTCTGCGACGTCACAGGGGCTATAAAGAGGCGTTCCCGCCGACCGCCATCTTACTGCTGCTGATCTGAGCTTAGGGAGAGGTTGCTGCCGCTTTGTCAGAAGCAGGGATAGCGTTAGGCAGGGTCCATTAACCACAAAACCGCTTGTGCTGCAGCGATTTGCACTGTCCAACACCACCCTCGGTGTGCAGGGACAGTGGAATTTTTTTTTTTTTTTTTTTTCCCCTCAGCGCTGTAGCTCATTGGGCTGCCCTAGAAGGCTCCCTGATAGCTGCATTGCTGTGTGTACGCCGCTGTGCAAACCAACTGCTTTTTTCAAAGCACAAATCCTCTTGTTCCTTCCTTTCTGCACAGCTATCTTTTTTGTTTGTCCACACTTTTTATTTCATTTGTGCATCAGTCCACTCCTTATTGCTGCCTGCCATACCTGGCTGAGATTACTGCAGGCAGGGAGATAGTAGCTGCCTGCCATACCTGGCTGAGATTACTGCAGGCAGGGAGATAGTAATTGTAGGACATTCCCTGTTTTTTTTTTTTTTTTTTTTTTGGTGGGAGATTAAGATTGGCAATTTGGCATTTCTGCTAGAGTGCCATCCCTGTGTGTGCCATCTCTCTCACATAGTGGGCCATAGAAAGCCTTTTCATTTTTCTGTATTTTTTTTTGTGGGGTGTATAAATTCTCCCTGATAAAAATACAGTGGGAGATTAATATTGGCCTTTGGGCTTGTGTGCCAGTCCTGAGTGTGCCATCTCTCTCACAAATAGTGGGCCATAGAAAGCCTATTTTATTTTTTTTTGGGTTTTATAAATTCTCCCTGAAAAAAAGGGAGATTAATATTGGCCTCTGGGCTTCTGTGCCAGTCCTGAGCGTGCCATCTGTGCCAGTCCTGAGCGTCCCATCTCTCTCACAAATAGTGGGCCATAGAAAGCCTATTTAATTTTTTTTTTGGTTTTATAAATTTTCCCTGAAAAAAGGGAGATTAATATTGGCCTCTGGGCTTGTGTGCCAGTTGTGAGCGTGCCATCTGTGCCAGTCCTGAGCGTGCCATCTCTCTCACAAATAGTGGGCCATAGAAAGCCTATTTAATTTTTTTTTTGGTTTTATAAATTTTCCCTGAAAAAAGGGAGATTAATATTGGCCTCTGGGCTTGTGTGCCAGTTGTGAGCGTGCCATCTGTGCCAGTCCTGAGCGTGCCATCTCTCTCACAAATAGTGGGCCATAGAAAGCCTATTTAAATATTTTTTTGGTTTTATAAATTCTCCCAGAAAAAAAGGGAGATTAATATTGGCCTCTGGGCTTCTGTGCCAGTTGTGAGCGTGCCATCTGTGCCAGTCCTGAGCGTGCCATCTCTCTCACAAATAGTGGGCCATAGAAAGCCTATTTAAATATTTTTTTGGTTTTATAAATTCTCCCAGAAAAAAAGGGAGATTAATATTGGCCTCTGGGCTTCTGTGCCAGTCCTGAGCGTGCCATCTGTGCCAGTCCTGAGCGTCCCATCTCTCTCACAAATAGTGGGCCATAGAAAGCCTATTTTATTTTTTTTTTGGGTTTCAGAAATTCTCCCTGGAAAAAAAAAGGGAGATTAATATTGCCCTTTGGGCTTGTGTGCCAGTACTAAGCGTTCCATCTCTCTCTCTCTCTCAGTCAGTGGGCCATAGAACGCATATTTTTGGTTTTATTTGTTTTCTAAATTCTCCCTGAAAAAATCATTTTATTTTATTTGGTTTCTAAATTCTTCCTGATAAAATCATATTTTTTTTATTATTTTTATTTCTAAAGTCTCCCTGAAAAAAAAAAAAAAAAAAAACAACCAAAAAAACAGTGGGAGATTAATATTGGCCTTTCTGCTTGTGTGCCAGTCTTGACTCCTGGGTGTGCCATCTCTCTCTCTCTCTCTCTCTCTCTCTCTCTCTCTCTCTCTCTCTCCAATTGTGGTCCATAGAAAGCCTATATTTTTTTTCCTTGATTTGGGTTCTAAAATCTACCAGAGAAAATAACTACATCAATCATTGGTAGAAAAATATTGGCCTCTGGGTTTGTGTGCCACTCCTGACTCCTGTGTGCGTCATCTCTCAGTCAGTGGGCCATAGAACGCCTATTTTTGGTTTTATTTGTTTTCTAAATTCTCCCTGAAAAAATTATTTTATTTTATTTGGTTTCTAAATTCTTCCTGATAAAATCATATTTTTTTTATTATTTTTTTTTCTAAAGTCTCCCTGAAAAAAAAAAAAAAAAAAACAACCAAAAAAAACAGTGGGAGATTAATATTGGCCTTTCTGCTTGTGTGCCAGTCTTGACTCCTGGGTGCGTCATCTCTCAGTCAGTGGGCCATAGAACGCCTATTTTTGGTTTTATTTGTTTTATAAATTCTCCCTGAAAAAATCATTTTATTTTATTTGGTTTCTAAATTCTTCCTGATAAAATCATATTTTTTTTATTATTTTTTTTTCTAAAGTCTCCCTGAAAAAAAAAAAAAAAAAAACAACCAAAAAAAACAGTGGGAGATTAATATTGGCCTTTCTGCTTGTGTGCCAGTCTTGACTCCTGGGTGTGCCATCTCTCTCTCTCTCTCTCTCCAATTGTGGTCCATAGAAAGCCTACATTTTTTTTCCTTGATTTGGGTTCCAAAATCTACCAGAGAAAATAACTCCATCAATCATTGGTAGAAAAATATTGGCCTCTGGGCTTGTGTGCCACTCCTGATTCCTGTGTGCGTCATCTCTCACTCAGTGGCCCATAGAAAGCATATAGTTTGTTACATTTGTTTTCTAAATTCTCCCTGCAAAAATCTATTTTTTTTTTTTTGGGGGGTTTCTAAAGTGTTCCTGAAAAAAATAAAAATAAAAAAAAAATAATAGTGTGACATTAATATTAACATTTGTGCTTCAGTGACAGTCCTGCGTGTGGGGCATCTCTCTAATTTGCAGCCACCAAAAAAAGAGTGTGTAACATTGGGCCTGATTTTCGCTGTGGTCTCACCAACCTGTAAAGGGGTAGCTAAATCATACAGAAGTTATAGCTCACCGTGTAAGTTGTGTGACTGCAACAAATAACGTTAGTTTGGTTACGTTTTTAAAACAATGAGGAAGTCTAGTGGAAGAGGTCGTGGCCGGGGGCGTTCATTGTCAGCTGGTAATGAGGGTAGTGGTAGTGGTGGAGCATCAGGTGGTCGTGGGGGAAAAAATATTGCACCTAAGTCTGGAGCTGTGGAGCCAGGTTCGTCGTCCGGCTACACAAGGCCTCGAACGCTCCCTTTTCTGGGATTAGGAAAACCGCTTTTAAAGCCGGAGCAGCAAGAGCAAGTTTTGGCTTATCTTGCTGACTCAGCCTCTAGCTCTTTTGCCTCATCTCGTGAAACTGGTAAAAGTAAAAGCAGCGCGTCGTTAGTGGATGTTCACGGTCAGGGACAAGTCACTTCCTTGTCCTCTTCAGCAAAAACAACAACAGAGAAGAATGCAGCAGGCGACACAACGGGTTACTCCATGGAGCTCTTTACACATACCGTCCCTGGCTTAGAAAGTGAAGCAGTTAACAGTCCATGCCCATTACAAATTGAATCTGACATGGAGTGCACTGACGCACAGCCACAGCCAGACTACTATGCTGGTCCTTTGACTCAGACCACAACATTGCCCTCGCAGGGTGCTGATCAAGAATCAGACCCTGATGAGACTATGTTGCCCCATCACGAACGCTATACCACCGAACGACACGGTGACACAGACGAAGTTGCGCAGGAGGTACAAGAAGAGTTATTAGATGACCCAGTTCTTGACCCCGATTGGCAGCCATTGGGGGAACAGGGTGCAGGCGGCAGCAGTTCTGAAGCAGAGGAGGAGGAGGGGCCGCAGCAGGCATCAACATCGCCACAGGTTCCATCTGCCGGGCCCGTATCTTGCCCAAAACGCGTGGCAAAGCCAAAACCTGGTGGAGGACAGCGTGGCCATCCGGTTAAAGCTCAGTCTGCAATGCCTGAAAAGGTATCCGATGCTAGAAAGAGTGCAGTCTGGCATTTTTTTAAACAACATCCAATTGATCAGCGCAAAGTCATCTGTCAAAAATGTTCTACTTCCTTAAGCAGAGGTCAGAATCTGAAAAGTCTCAATACTAGTTGCATGCATAGACATTTAACCACCATGCATTTGAAAGCTTGGACTAACTACCAAACGTCCCTTAAGGTTGTTGCACCCTCGGCCAATGAAGCTAGTCATCAACGCAACATCCCTTCCGGCAGTGTAGGACCACCATTTAGCGCACCACCTGCTGTATCTGTGCAGGTATCTTTGCCAGGCCAAAGCAGTCAGGGTCAGGGAATCACCAGTTTCGTAGTAGGAAACACTGCATCTAGGGCACCGGCGGCAACAATACCATCTCCCACCGTCTCTCAGTCTGCCATGTCCACCGGCACCCCCGCTAGTTCCACGATCTCCAGCTCTCCAGTCCAGCTCACCCTACATGAGACTATGGTTAGAAAAAGGAAATACTTAGCCTCGCATCCGCGTACACAGGGTTTGAACGCCCACATAGCTAGACTAATCTCGTTAGAGATGATGCCCTACCGGTTAGTTGAAAGCGAAGCTTTCAAAGACCTGATGGACTACGCTGTACCACGCTACGAGCTACCCAGTCGACACTTTTTTTCCAGAAAAGCCATCCCAGCCCTCCACCAGCATGTTAAAGAGCGCATCGTCCATGCACTCAGGCAATCTGTGAGCACAAAGGTGCACCTGACAACAGATGCATGGACCAGTAGGCATGGCCAGGGACGTTACGTGTCCATCACGGCACACTGGGTAAATGTGGTGGATTCAGGGTCCACAGGGGACAGCAAGTTTGGGACAGTTCTGCCTAGCCCACGGTCTAGTAAACAGTTGTCTGTAGCCGTTCGCACCCCCTCCTCCTCCTCCTCCTCGTCCTCCTGCAGAAGCAAGAGCTCGTCCACAGACCGCAGTCGCACAAACACTCCATCCGCACCTGCCACTGTTGCACACCAGGTCTCCCATTATGGGGCAGCTACTGGCATACGTCAGCAGGCTGTATTGGCTATGAAGTGTTTGGGCGACAATAGACACACCGCGGAAGTTCTGTCCGAGTTCTTGCAGCAAGAAACGCAGTCGTGGCTGGGCACTGTAGATCTTGAGGCAGGCAAGGTAGTGAGTGATAACGGAAGGAATTTCATGGCTGCCATCTCCCTTTCCCAACTGAAACACATTCCTTGCCTGGCTCACACCTTAAACCTGGTGGTGCAGTGCTTCCTGAAAAGTTATCCGGGGTTATCCGACCTGCTCCTCAAAGTGCGTGGACTTTGCGCACATATCCGCCGTTCGCCTGTACACTCCAGCCGTATGCAGACCTATCAGCGTTCTTTGAACCTTCCCCAGCATCGCCTAATCATAGACGTTGCAACAAGGTGGAACTCAACACTGCACATGCTTCAGAGACTGTGCGAACAGAGGCGGGCTGTTATGTTTTTGTGGGAGGATACACATACACGGGCAGGCAGTAGGATGGCAGACATGGAGTTGTCAGGTGTGCAGTGGTCGAAGATTCAAGACATGTGTCAAGTCCTTCAGTGTTTTGAGGAATGCACACGGCTGGTTAGTGCAGACAACGCCATAATAAGCATGAGCATCCCCCTAATGCGTCTGCTGATGCAAAGTTTGACGCACATAAAGGATCAGGCGTCTGCACCAGAGGAAGAGGAAAGCCTTGATGACAGTCAGCGATTGTCTGGTCAGGGCAGTGTACATGACGAGGTACCGGGCGAAGAGGAGGTGGAGGATGAGGAGGATGATGGGGATGAGTATATTTTTAATGAGGAAGCTTTCCCGGGGGCACGGGAAATTGGTGGCGTGGCAAGGCCGGGTTCTGGTTTTTTGAGGGACACAAGTGACGTAGATTTGCCTGCAACTGCCCCTCAACCAAGCACAACCGCAGATTTGACAACGGGAACTTTGGCCCACATGGCGGATTATGCCTTGCGTATCCTCAAAAGGGACACACGCATTACAAAAATGATGAACGATGACGATTACTGGTTGGCCTGCCTCCTTGATCCTCGCTATAAAGGCAAATTGCAAAATATTATGCCACATGAGAACTTGGAACTAATATTAGCAACAAAACAATCAACTCTTGTTGACCGTTTGCTTCTGGCATTCCCTGCACACAGCGCCCGTGATCGTTCTCACACGAGCTCCAGGGGCCAGCAGACCAGAGGTGTTAGAGGGGCAGAAATCAGAAGTGGCGTTGGACAGAGGGGTTTTCTGACCAGGTTGTGGAGTGATTTTTCTATGACCGCAGACAGGACAGGTACTGCAGCATCAATTCAAAGTGACAGGAGACAACATTTGTCCAGTATGGTTACAAACTATTTTTCATCCCTTATCGACGTTCTCCCTCAACCGTCATTCCCATTTGATTACTGGGCATCCAAATTAGACACCTGGCCAGAATTGGCAGAATATGCATTGCAGGAGCTTGCTTGCCCGGCAGCTAGTGTCCTATCAGAAAGAGTATTCAGTGCTGCAGGTTCAATACTAACAGAAAAAAGGACTCGTCTGGCTACCCAAAATGTAGATGATCTAACCTTCATTAAAATGAACCACAACTGGATTTCAAAATCTTTTGCCCCACCCTGCCCGGCTGACACCTAGCTTTCCTATGAAAAGGTCTTGCCTGTGGACTATTCTGAATGACTTTTCCAATCTCGTAATTTTCTTCACCTGATTGTCCAGCATACGACATGTTTCCACCTCACGAAATGGCCAAACTCCCCACACGGGGCCGTGCTATCGCCACTTTGCGCTTGGACCCTTGAGAGTGCTGTTTGTCTGAAGAGGTGGGTGTGGCCGCTTTTGGTCGACGGCACTGCCACTGGGTCCCTCATAGTACAATAAAGTGTCTCTGGCGGTGGTGGTGCGCACCCAACGTCAGACACACCGTTGTAATATGAGGGGCCCTGTGCCTGTACCGCCGGCCACAAGACAGTTCCCCCCCCCAGCTCAAACAGTGCTCTACCACTAGCAAAATTATCTCTCACAGCTTCACCAATGTGTAGTCTAGCCGCTGACATCCTTCAATGCCTGGCACTGACAATACCATTGTTTTGACATTTTTGTTATGTTAGGCCTTCGAAGCCTGTCTGCGGTCCCTTCTTTCTACAACTACTACACTGACCAGGCCACTGCTGGCCGTGTTACCCTGGAACCAATTTAAAAGTGCCTACAGTCAGCCCAATTTTGTTATGTTAGGCCTTCGAAGACTGTCTGCCGTCACTCCTTCCACTAGACTTCCACTGACCATACACTGCTGCCCATGTACCCCTGGAACCAATTTAAAGTGCCTACAGCCAGCCCAATTTTGTTATGTTAGGCCTTCGAAGCCTGTCTGCGGTCACTCCTTCCACTAGACTTCCACTGACCAGACCACTGCTGCCCGTGTACCCCTGGAACCAATTTAAAAGTGCCTACAGCCATGTGTTATTATTTTAGGCCTTCGATGCCTGTCTGCGGTCACTCCTTCCACTAGACTTCCACTGACCAGACCACTGCTGCCCGTGTACCCCTGGAACCAATTTAAAATTGCCTACAGCCAGCCCAATTTTTTTATTTTAGGCCTTCGATGCCTGTCTGCGGTCACTCCTTCCACTAGGCCTCCACTGACCACACCACTGCTGCCCGTGTACCCCTGGAACCAATTTAAAATTGCCTACAGCCAGCCCAATTTTTTTATTTTAGGCCTTCGATGCCTGTCTGCGGTCCATTCTTTCAACTACTACTACACTGACCAGGTCACTGCTGCCCGTGTACCCCTGGAACCAATTTAAAATTGCCTACAGCCATGTGTTATTATTTTAGGCCTTCGATGCCTGTCTGCGGTCACTCCTTCCACTAGGCCTCCACTGACCACACCACTGCTGCCCGTGTACCCCTGGAACCAATTTAAAATTGCCTACAGCCAGCCCAATTTTTTTATTTTAGGCCTTCGATGCCTGTCTGCGGTCACTCCTTCCACTAGGCCTCCACTGACCACACCACTGCTGCCCGTGTACCCCTGGAACCAATTTAAAATTGCCTACAGCCATGTGTTATTATTTTAGGCCTTCGATGCCTGTCTGCGGTCACTCCTTCCACTAGGCCTCCACTGACCACACCACTGCTGTCCGTGTACCCCTGGAACCAATTTAAAATTGCCTACAGCCATGTGTTATTATTTTAGGCCTTCGATGCCTGTCTGCGGTCACTCCTTCCACTAGACTTCCACTGACCAGACCACTGCTGCCCGTGTACCCCTGGAACCAATTTAAAAGTGCCTACAGCCAGCCCAAGTTTGTTATGTTAGGCCTTCGATGCCTGTCTGCGGTCACTCCTTCCACTAGGCCTCCACTGACCACACCACTGCTGCCCGTGTACCCCTGGAACCAATTTAAAATTGCCTACAGCCAGCCCAATTTTTTTATTTTAGGCCTTCGATGCCTGTCTGCGGTCCATTCTTTCAACTACTACTACACTGACCAGGTCACTGCTGCCCGTGTACCCCTGGAACCAATTTAAAATTGCCTACAGCCAGCCCAATTTTTTTATTTTAGGCCTTCGATGCCTGTCTGCGGTCCATTCTTTCAACTACTACTACACTGACCAGGTCACTGCTGCCCGTGTACCCCTGGAACCAATTTAAAATTGCCTACAGCCATGTGTTATTATTTTAGGCCTTCGATGCCTGTCTGCGGTCACTCCTTCCACTAGGCCTCCACTGACCACACCACTGCTGTCCGTGTACCCCTGGAACCAATTTAAAATTGCCTACAGCCATGTGTTATTATTTTAGGCCTTCGATGCCTGTCTGCGGTCACTCCTTCCACTAGGCCTCCACTGACCACACCACTGCTGTCCGTGTACCCCTGGAACCAATTTAAAATTGCCTACAGCCATGTGTTATTATTTTAGGCCTTCGATGCCTGTCTGCGGTCCATTCTTTCAACTACTACTACACTGACCAGGGCACTGCTGGCCGTGTACCCCTGGAACCAACATCAGAAAATATAAAAATAAGTATTTTGCTTATAAAAAAGAAAATACTGGTGAGATATCAAATGCAGACATTTTAACATTAAAAACAAACACACAACTCTAATCTGGTACAGTACTAAAAATGGCCACCAGCTACAATTACTTTCTCCTGCAAGTAGTTAACTGAAAGTTTTTTTAAATTGAAAACACACATATGGCATCCACCGAGTGTTGTCCTGTCGCGTCTTCTTTATATTATTGCCGAGAAGATGCAAAATAATGAAAATAATAAAATCATTAATTACCAAAATAATAGAGAAAGTCAACACCACATTGCAAATAAACATTCATTCCAAATAAAGAAGCAGGGCGCGTCCGAGGGTGAGTATATACCTAATAAGAATATAATCACCCTCGGACGCGCAATGCTTATTTCCAACAGCCTTCCTTCCTAAGAATCAGCCCTTCCGTCGTGTAGAGAGACGTTGTGTTACACTCCAAGGTGTTCCCCAGGTTGCCTTTCCTGAGCTTCGATCTTCCGGCTCTCGTTTAGTAGTTCTTGGAAACTACTCTGCATTAGGCCTTCAAATTGGGTATGGGGTGTAGAGAGATGGTGTGTTCCACTCCAAGGTGTTCCCCAGGTTGCCTTTCCTGAGCTTCGATCTTCCGGCTCTCGTTTAGTAGTTGTTGGAAACTACGCTGCATTAGGCCTTCAAATTGGGTATGGGGTGTAGCGAGAGGGTGTGTTACACTCCAAGGTGTTCCCCAGGTTGCCTTTCCTGAGCTTCGATCTTCCGGCTCTCGTTTAGTAGTTCTTGGAAACTACACTGCATTAGGCCTTCAAATTGGGTATGGGGTGTAGAGAGAGGGTGTGTTACACTCCAAGGTGTTCCCCAGGTTGCCTTTCCTGAGCTTCGATCTTCCGGCTCTCGTTTAGTAGTTGTTGGAAACTACGCTGCATTAGGCCTTCAAATTGGGTATGGGGTGTAGCGAGAGGGTGTGTTACACTCCAAGGTGTTCCCCAGGTTGCCTTTCCTGAGCTTCGATCTTCCGGCTCTCGTTTAGTAGTTCTTGGAAACTACACTGCATTAGGCCTTCAAATTGGGTATGGGGTGTAGAGAGAGGGTGTGTTACACTCTAAGGTGTTCCCCAGGTTTCCTTGCCATTGCTTCGGTCTTCCGACTCTCGTTTAGTAGTTGTAGAAAAGTACACTGCATTAGGCCATACAAAATGGGTATGGGGTGGAGAGAGATGGTGTGTTACACTCCAAGGTGTTCCCCAGGTTGCCTTTCCTGAGCTTCTATCTTCAGGCTCTCATTAAATTGTGGTTAAATGGAACAACTGCATTTGGCGTACTAGTTGGTTTGGGGCCTACTATCGGTGTCTGCCACTCCTTGCTGTTCTCCTCCACTGAACAAAGCTGTGCCGCCTGTTTACTACGGTTGCCAATTTTGAACTGCATTTCGACTACTTACTGATTTGGCCCTACTCTCTGTGTCAGCCTCTCATTCCAGTTGTCCTCCACTGCAATGCCCCCTGGTTATTCCTGTGTTACCAATTTTGAACTGCATTTAGCCCACTTTCTTCTTTGGGCCTATATCTGTGTTTCCACTTCATCGTGCCCATTGCCCAGCCAGTGATAGATGAGTCTGCTGGTACATTGACCCATAACGCAACATTCCCCGTGCACGCTACACAACAACATTGTGACCCTGCTGAAAGTCAGGTTGCTCTTCCCGCATACCATACCACCTTACACGGGGACAAAGAGGAAGGTGCAGATGAAAGTGCAGGTTCCTTCATCAGGTGGGGGGAGGAATACTAGTTGGCGACGTCACTGGCACAGGGCCTCTCATAGTACGCAAAAGTGTTGCTGCCGGTGGGAGGCGCCCCCGCCGTGCAAACACACCGCTGTACTTTGAGGGGCCCTGTGCCAGTGCCAATGCCAACGAGTGGGCCCCCCCTGCTTGCTCAGGTTCACAGCACTTGCAAAGTTGAAATACTTACCTCTCCCTGCTCCACTGCCGTGACGTGGTCCAGATTTCCTGGGCCCACTAATTACTTGAACCAGCCCTACCCCCCACAACTTTAGCCAAATGACCCCCAATTTCAAATGCCTTCCAATTATTATAAGGTAAATTACGCTTGACAAGCTTCATTAAGAAGAATGGATGGTTTTGACATTAAAATGGCCACTCTAGGTGTTTTCCTGGCCCCCACTCACTGCCGACTATGCTGCCCCATTGACTTGCATTGGGTTTCGTGTTTCGGTCGATCCCGACTTTACGTCATAATCGGCCGATTTCACTCGACCCGACTTTGGACATAGTCGGGTTTCGCAAAACCCGGCTCGACTCTAAAAAGGTCAAGGTCGCTCAACTCTAGTGTCGGTTTCTGCTGAATCTGGAAAGGAAGAAAAAACTAAAACATGGGTGTTAGCAACATTTTTACTAAGCTGAATAACATATTGAACAGCACGGTCAGTTTCTGATAACTACTGAGACTGAAATTTGCAACTGGGGGCCTAGCACCAAACAATATCTCACATGAGGACAGGCCATGTTTTGCAATAGGGGTAGTACGAATATATAAGAGCCCTGGCCATGGAGCCGTAGTCTCCTGCATCATTTTGGTCAATTGTCCCTTCAGTGTGCCATTCAGCCTCTTAACTTTCCCACTAGATTGTGGATGGTACGGAGTATGGAGGGCTACAGTGGATCCAAGCATTGTCAGAACCTCCTGATACATATGAGAAGGAAAGTCCGGGTCTTGGTCACTTTCAACAACTTCTGGAACACCATATCTGCATATAACTTCTATCATCAGTTTCTTTGCTGTGGTCTTTGCAGTCACGTTGGTAACGGGGAATGCTTCTGGCCAATTGGAGAACATATCGACAACCACCAGACAATATTCATACCTTCAGACTTAGGCAACGTGATGAGGTCCACCTGGAGCCTTTGGAAAGGATAGTCGGGCTTAGCAAGGTGCTTCGGGGTTACACGTTGAAGTTGACCGGGATTGCAGGTCTGACAGATACCTCGATGTGTGGGCCCATGCGCCCACGTGGCAATAGCAGGGTACATCCGCTTAGGGAGACACACAAGTTGGTCCTTTTCCAGCGACCATTGTCCATACGTGCTCCATCAGCTTTCCACTGCTTCACTTCTTCCTTTGGAGACATTCTCTGCATCGTCATTAAGCGGTCTCGCGGGGTCCGGCAGAAAACCTCAGTCTGGCATAGATTATCAGGTTCCTGTAGAGTCAGTGTTTCTTGTAACTGTTTACGCTGAGAGCGTGTGGTCACCATAGCTGGTATGGTCAGTTCAACGGGTAGGAGAGCAGCAGCTTTTGCTTGCATATCCGCACAGGCGTTACCAACAGTCTGTGGACTGTTCCATAGTACCGTGCTCCTTAACTTTGATAATGGCCACCTGGGTAGGTAATTTGATTGAGTCCATGAGGGTTTTAACAGCTTCAACATTCTTCACTAAGTCCCAGCGGTAGTAACAAATCATCGATTGGTCCATAGAGCTCCGAAATCATGAGCAATACCAAATGCATACTGTGAGTCCGTGTATATATTAGCCCGCCTGTCTTTGGCCAAAGTACATGCAGTAGACAGATCCTGAAGTTCTGCTTCTTGTCCTGACAGGGAGGGAGGGAGTGCAGCTCCGAGCAATACAGTATCTTCCGTGGTAACAGCTTATCCGGTGTGGAATCTGCCAAAATCATCAGCATATCTTGAACAGTCTTTCAGGGCCTTGTAGAGAGGTAGCATTATGCGGGATGCGTCCGGTATCCACTGACAACAATAAGTACATAGTCCAAGGAAACGCTGGAGCTCAGTCTCATCCTTTGTAGCTGACGGCTATTTTTCTTTCTTCTGTGAGGTGTCTGGCACCCTGAAGGAGACAGTGACCCAAAAATATCACTTGACCAAGGCAGAACCGAAGTTTCTAGGCCGAAACCCAACAGTTCAGATCTGCCAGATACTTGTGAAAACTAACAGTGGCAACAATGGCTTCCTGCTCTGTCTGTGCACACAACAAAAAAAATTACCCACATACTGAAGCAGCGTGACATAGGGATATTCTAACTGACAGGGTTAAAGACACTCGCCCATATTTTTTGCAAACTGATTGGGACTGTTTTGGGCCCCTTGTGGCATAACTGTCCACATTAATTGTCGTCCCTGATAAGTGAATGCAAACAAACTGGCAATCTGGGTGTAATGGAATGCTGAAGAAGGCATTGGCGAGGTCGATAACTCTGAACCAAGCAGCATCCTGAGATATCTGGGACAAGAGTATATGGATTAGGCACTACTGGAGTTTCTAGAACAGTAGCTGCATTAACTGCCCGTAGGTCTTGTACCAGCCGGTACACAGGGGGTTGGCCGGGTGGGGTATTTTTCTTAACGGGAAACAAGGGCGTGTTACATGGAGAAACACAAGGTACCAGGGCACCATTATCGAATAACGTTTGTATTTGGCCCTTGAGGCCCCGCTCCTGATCATGTTTCAAAGGGTACTGATGGACTTTGGGAAAAGGGGGCACCAGGTTTGAGAAACACTTTTACTGGTTTTACAGGTATTATTGGGGTGAATCTGGGCCTATCAGGGCCATCATAACCGTGGGAAGGGCATGTAAGATACACATCTCATTATACTCATCTGCATAGGGGTTATATAACA
The DNA here is from genome assembly GCF_032444005.1 of Ranitomeya imitator. Taxonomy (NCBI): domain Eukaryota; kingdom Metazoa; phylum Chordata; class Amphibia; order Anura; family Dendrobatidae; genus Ranitomeya; species Ranitomeya imitator. The sequence goes on along the minus strand of NC_091287.1, from coordinate 446,938,654 downwards.
TAAATACCATTTGACCATCATCTTGGCTCACCAACTCTCTAGGTCTGCTCAGGTGCACTTATACATCCATCATATTGTCTTTGTCTGAGAATTAACATGGCGAGGGAGATTTCCAGACACAGGGTTAAAATAGATATTGGAGCGTAAGACTGGATTTGTGTAAGGGAGGGGGGGGCTGGAGCTGAAATCTTCTGCCTGGGCCACTGATAAGGAACCGAGCTGCGAGCTGTGTCCTTGCAGCTGTGGCGGGGGGAGGGGGACTAGAGAGCGAGTAAAGATCGCTGCAGCTGCTGATACAGAATGGGTTAAGTTCTTCTGGAAACTTTGTACTACTTTTAATGCATCGTCCGGAGTGGAATTCTCGATGTCAGGTCTGACTGACATTATTGCCTCTTTCAATTCAGATTTAAAACTCGGACATCAAAGCTTCCACAAAAACGTGTGAATGGGCTTTATTATACAGTGAAAACCCCAGATCTTTATACACTACCATAAGACGCCCATAGAACTTCTCGGCAGTCTAGGATATATTGGTGCCTTGGGGTTAAGGGGCACAGAGCTTACAGTCGGGAGAAGAGACTTAATTTCCTGGGGAGGGACCATATTACCTAACAGGGAGCCCCCCTGTACCAAATTTCTTATTGTTTGCTTTCCCAACACATTAATCTCAGTCACTTTCTCAGTTCCTTCCTGCACCACAAACATCCAGTTTTTTGTTTTTTTTTGTCATAGTAATAGACAACTTTCCTTTTTTTTTTTTTTTTTTCAACGTAACAAAAACAGATCCGAATTCACTTTCTCTGTTAATCCTTAATTTGCTATATATCAACCACTCAACTTGAAGCAGGTGAATCTTTTACCAATCTTTCAATCACTTACACTGATAACCAAACAATCTCTTACATGTTTTCTTCTAAAATGGGCACAATTCTTTCACTTTCAAATTCCAACTTGAACTTACGATATTTTTTTCTAATTCAATACAACATTGTACTATTGCACATACTACACAACACAAGGATAGAAAATTCCGAGAGGACGCAGCGACTCGCCCCCTCCATACCAGAAACACAGATAAGAACATCACAGCATTCCTCAACACAAAAGAAAGCAATAGCGCAGATGTTTAACCCCTCCCATCCCAAATTTCACACAGAAACAGAATACAGCAGTTCTCAGACTTAATTAATTTCTACAAAACCTTCATTACACAATTCATATGAAAAACCAGACGACCTTAGAAAAACCAATGATTGAGAATATTTTCCCCATCTTTGGGCTAACAATATCAGATTCAACACACAAATTCAAGGTCTTCGCTTACTTCCATGGAAACATGATTCTCCTTTAGAGCTAAATATCCTTACTTTGTTGTGCATAGTACCAGAGCGGCCGTATATAGTCTATTCCACTAGGTTTACCTGTCCCCCACTGGGACAACCCAAAAACGCGGTACTCAGTGAAAGGAGGAGGGTGTCTTAGACATCCCTCCGAATACCTCTGGATATATATACTGTATACTTCTATATATTCCTGAGTTACGTATCCTACCCAATCTTCGATCACCTCACCGCGCCTGATTCTAACAATGATCAGGAATTCAGGATATTTTGACTATAAAGAGAATTACATCACTGGTCAATCCGGGGTGTCCGTCCCTTATGAGGTACGGTTCGAGCACTGGGCTCCCAACGGAAATACACCTCTATATGATTCCACCCAAAAATCACCCACCATCGGGGACAAACCTCAGATCCTCTTTGCAGCAACAAACACAGGAAAACCACACCAAACGGTCAGTCTGGACAGTATAACTGCCAACTTACCATGGTTGTTGTGGGGGATGATCAGTCCCAATTTTCCAGTGCCTGTGTCCGCTCTGAGGGTCCTTTGTCTTGTTGTCCTCCGGGGGGCAGAGGCGTTCCTGGCTGGGGCCCCACGTTGGGCGCCAAGCTGTTGAGGGAGGATCTAAAGTGATCCTTCACGGTTGACTCAGTGATTTCCAGATTAATTTACAGGGCGTTGCCGGCAACTGAAAATGACCAGACGGAGACTCGTGCCTCTGTGTGGGGGATCGAGCAGATCTCTGGGCCCCCGTTTTATTGTCTGACTTTTCATAGTCATAGAAATTATACTTCAACCAATCAGCATAAGAACACGTTCACAGTTCTTAACCTATAAGAATACAGGAAAAACTTAACCCATGAGGATACAGGAAAAATGGGAACTACAGATATGGTCATGTCTTTTTGGCATAGAAAAACATATTAACAGATGCCTCAGTCTTGTATAGCGATACCCCCACGAGTCTCTTATCTGGCTTACTTGAGTTAGAATACTCAAGGTCTTTATACCAATTATGAACCATAGACTAGCTGAATAACAAAATATTATCTTTGTGAGAAACAGGACAGTTATTTCATAGCAGCTGTAACCTTCTACCTAAGTAAATAACAGAATTTATCTTTAACCAAAAACAAAATGGAGTCAAAGCACAAAATGGAGAATCTTTCATAATTTGTTCCTTCACAGTCCTTCAAGGCCTGCCTCTCTAGACCAGAGATATTATATAGTCTCTATAGGTCTAGTCTATTATATACTCCCAGACATTCTTATGTACCCTTGACCACTATTTATGCCAAGTAAGAAGATCTGTGGTGGCTTTATCCCCGGGATGTCTAGCCAAGACAGAATCATGATGTTCATTAAGAATTCTCAGATGAAGATTCACAGGCAAAAACAGTTTACCTAACAGACAGACAGCAGGGGTGTCCTCCTGAGCGTTAACAACCTCTTTTTCAAGATCGGAGCATATAGACTCAATAAACACCTCTTTTGTAGTATAGGAACCGGTTCACAATTATCTTTACCACCAGGAAAACAACAAGATAAGGAATCTGCCTAAATGTTCTTGTTCCTGGGCCTATATGTAACAAAAAAGTTATACCTGGTGAAGAACAATACCCATCTTGCCTGTCGACGCATTAGACATTTCACAGACTGTAGATATACAAGATTCTTATGAACCGTGATTATCATAACTGATTGAACTGCCCCTGTTGTGAATTCCACTCTTGGGCTCCCTCCGGTGGTTGTAAGTGGCACTTTTGTGAGTTCTGCTCTTGGGCTCCCTCCGGTGGTTTTAAGTGGTATGGCTGCTCCTTGGATTTAGCAGTCAGCAGCTGCTTCCACTGATTGTCTATTCTGCTCGGCTATTTAGCCTGGCTCTTTCCTTCAGCTTGTGCCACTTGTCAATGGTTCCTGGTTGGATTCACATCTCTTTGGATTTCCCTGTTATCCTGACCAGTTCAGCAAAGCTAAGTCCTTGCTTGCTCTTTTCTGTCCACAGGTTGTGGACTTATCCGTTCTGTGCTTTCTATGTTTGTCCAGCTTGTCAGTATGAATTAATTCAGTTAAGCTGGAAGCTCTGGGAAGCAGATTTACCCTCCACACCTTTAGTCAGGTGTGGAGATTTTTGTAAACTCTGTGTGGATATTTTGTAGTGTTTTATACTGACCGCACAGTATTCCATCCTGTCCTATCTATCTAGCTAGACTGGCCTCCTGTGCTCATCCTGGTTTCATTCTGTGTATGTCTTTTCCCTCTCCACTCACAGTCATTACTTGTGGGGGGCTATCTATCCTTTGGGGATTTTCTCTGAGGCAAGATAGTTTTCCTGTTTCTATCTTTAGGGGTAGTTAGATCTTAGGCTGTGATGAGGTGCCTAGGGAGTGTCAGGAGCATCCCACGGCTACTTCTAGTGTTGTGTTGAGCTTAGGGACTGTGGTCAGTACAGTTACCACTTCCTTCAGAGCTCGTCCCATGTTGCTCCTAAACCACCAGATCATAACAGTACAAGTGGCCAAAAATGAATTAAATGCATCTCAAAAGAAGGAAAAAATTCTGAGCCATTTTTTTTCTGTGCTTTGTTTTGTCTTTTTTTTCCTCTTTGCCTCTGGGTGGTTCAGGATTTATGCTCTGGCATGGATGTTCAGGGTTTGTTTTCTCGTGTGGATCAACTTGCTGCAAGAGTACAGAGTATCCAAGATTATGTTGTCCAGACTCCGGCTTTGGAGCCTAGAATTCCTACTCCTGATTTGTTTTTTGGGGACAGATCCAAGTTTTTGAACTTTAAAAATAACTTCAAATTGTTTTTTGCTTTGAAACCCCGTTCTTCTGGTGATCCCATTCAGCAAGTTAAAATCATCATATCCTTGCTGCGTGTTGACCCTCAGGACTGGGCATTCTCCCTTGAATCAGGGGATCCGGCGTTGCTGAATGTAGACGCATTTTTTCAAGCGCTCGGATTTTTGTATGACGAACCTAATTCTGTGGATCATGCAGAAAGAACCCTGTTGGCCCTGTGTCAAGGTCAGGAAGCGGCAGAATTATACTGCCAGAAATTTAGGAAATGTTCTGTGCTCACTAAATGGAATGAGAATGCTCTGGCTGCTATTTTCAGAAAAGGTCTTTCTGAAGCCCTTAAAGATGTTATGGTGGGCTTCCCTACGCCTACTGGTTTGAGCAAATCTATGTCTGTAGCCATTCAGATTGATCGGCGTCTGCGCGAGCGCAAAGCTATGCACCATATGGCAGTGTCCTCTGAGCAGAGTCCTGTACCTATGCAATGTGATAGGATTTTGACTAGAACAGAACGGCAGGAATTCAGACGTCAGAATAGGCTGTGTTTTTACTGTGGTGATTCTACTCATGTTATTTCTGATTGCCCTAAACGTACTAGGAGGGTCGCTAGGTCTGTTACCATTAGTACTGTACAGCCTAAATTTCTTTTATCTGTGACCCTGATTTGCTCATTGTCGTCCTTTTCTGTCATGGCATTTGTGGATTCAGGCGCTGCCCTGAACTTAATGGACTTAGAATTCGCCAGTCGCTGTGGTTTTTCTTTGCAGCCTTTGCAGAGCCCTATTCCTTTGAGGGGCATTGATGCTACACCATTGGCCAAGGATAAACCTCAGTACTGGACGCAGATGACCATGTACATGGCTCCTGCACATCAGGAAGATTGCCGTTTTCTGGTGTTGCATAACCTGCATGATGTTGTTGTACTGGGTGTTCCATGGTTACAGGAACATAATCCGGTGCTGGATTGGAAAACTATGTCTGTGACTAGTTGGGGTTGTCAAGGGGTACATAGTGACGTTCCTTTGATGTCAATTTCCTCTTCCCCCTCTTCGGAGGTCCCTGAGTTTTTGTCGGATTTCCAGGATGTATTTGATGAGCCCAAGTCCAGTTCCCTTCCTCCACATAGGGACTGTGATTGTGCTATTAACTTGATTCCTGGTTGTAAGTTCCCTAAGGGCCGACTTTTCAATCTGTCTGTGCCAGAGCATGCCGCCATGCGGAGCTATGTTAAGGAATCTTTGGAGAAGGGGCATATTCGGCCGTCTTCGTCACCATTGGGAGCAGGTTTCTTTTTTGTTGCTAAGAAGGATGGCTCCTTGAGACCCTGTATAGATTATCGTCTTCTTAATAAGATCACGGTCAAATTCCAATACCCCTTGCCTTTGCTTTCTGATTTGTTTGCTCAGATAAAAGGGGCTAGTTGGTTTACTAAGATTGACCTCCGAGGGGCATATAATCTTGTTCGTATTAAACAGGGTGACGAATGGAAAACTGCATTTAATACGCCCGAAGGCCATTTTGAATACCTTGTGATGCCATTCGGGCTCTCTAATGCTCCATCTGTGTTCCAATCCTTCATGCATGATATTTTCCACAATTATCTTGATAAATTCATGGTTGAATATTTGGATGATATTTTGATTTTTTCCGATGATTGGGAATCTCATGTGAAGCAGGTCAGGATGGTGTTCCAGATCCTTCGTGATAATAATGCTTTATTTGTGAAGGGGTCTAAGTGCCTATTCGGAGTTCAGAAGGTCTCTTTTTTGGGTTATATTTTTTCTCCCTCGTCTATGGAAATGGATCCTGTTAAGGTCCAAGCTATTCATGACTGGATTCAACCCACATCTGTGAAGAGCCTTCAAAAATTTTGGATTCTCGTTTTTCGAGGCGGAGGCTTCAGTATCTTGTCAAGTGGAAGGGTTATGGCCAGGAGGATAATTCTTGGGTGTTTGCCTCCGATGTCCATGCCACCGATTTGGTTTGTGCTTTTCACTTGGCTCATCCTGATCGGCCTGGGGGCTCTGGTGAGGGTTCGGTGACCCCTCCTCAAGGGGGGAGTACTGTTGTGAATTCCGCTCTTGGGCTCCCTCCGGTGGTTGTAAGTGGCACTTTTGTGAGTTCTGTTCTTGGGCTCCCTCCGGTGGTTTTAAGTGGTATGGCTGCTCCTTGGATTTAGCAGTCAGCAGCTGCTTCCATTGATTGTCTATTCTGCTCGGCTATTTAGCCTGGCTCTTTCCTTCAGCTTGTGCCACTTGTCAATGGTTCCTGGTTGGATTCACATCTCTTTGGATTTCCCTGTTATCCTGACCAGTTCAGCAAAGCTAAGTCCTTGCTTGCTCTTTTCTGTCCACAGGTTGTGGACTTATCCGTTCTGTGCTTTCTATGTTTGTCCAGCTTGTCAGTATGAATTAATTCAGTTAAGCTGGAAGCTCTGGGAAGCAGATTTACCCTCCACACCTTTAGTCAGGTGTGGAGATTTTTGTAAACTCTGTGTGGATATTTTGTAGTGTTTTATACTGACCACACAGTATTCCATCCTGTCCTATCTATCTAGCTAGACTGGCCTCCTGTGCTCATCCTGGTTTCATTCTGTGTATGTCTTTTCCCTCTCCACTCACAGTCATTACTTGTGGGGGGCTATCTATCCTTTGGGGATTTTCTCTGAGGCAAGATAGTTTTCCTGTTTCTATCTTTAGGGGTAGTTAGATCTTAGGCTGTGACGAGGTGCCTAGGGAGTGTCAGGAGCATCCCACGGCTACTTCTAGTGTTGTGTTGAGCTTAGTGACTGCGGTCAGTACAGTTACCACTTCCTTCAGAGCTCGTCCCATGTTGCTCCTAAACCACCAGATCATAACATGCCCCCTCCTGAAAATGACACCACTCTTCAAAAGCCCAATTGATTTTCAAGAGTTCCCTGTTACCAATATCATAATTTCTCTCCGCAGATGACAGTTTTTAAAAAAAAGTTTGCACATGGATGTCATTTACCAGTAGATGCACACTGCAACAATACAGCCCCCACCCCCTCTTCAGACTCATCAACTTCTACAATAAAATGCTGAGTGACTTCAGGTTGTCCCCTGAGATCCAGTTTAGAAAATCATTTTGCCCCAACAATCTGATTAAAGAGCTCCGGGATCAGAGGAAGCGAATACAGATCCCGGACCATGGATCAACATGTTAGGGCATGTTAGGTTAGGCTATGGGTTGAACTAGATGGACTTAAAGTCTTCCTTCAACCTTAATAACTATGTTACTATGTTACTATGTTACTATGATCTGATTGAGTTCACAGAAATCTAGGCAGGGGCATAACCCCCGTGTTTCTTCCTTACAGAGGAAAATACTGCAGCAATGGGGTATGAGGATGGACTGATATGACCCTTTGCCAAACGTTCCGTGATATAGTCCTTCAAGGCCTGCCTCTCTAGACCAGAGATATTATATAGTCTGCTCTTTGGCAGCTTGGCCTCAGGGACATGATTAACGGTGCAGTCTTAATGACGATAGAGAGGAAATTCTTGGCATCCCTGCTCAGAGAACATATCCCCAAAGTCAGACAGGTGTTTAGGCACAGACTGGGTATCCACTCTTGCAAGCTGAGTGCCCGAGCAGTGTCCTTGACAATATTCTCTCCACTTTACCACCTCCTGTCTGCCAATCTACTACAGGGTTGTGCAGAGTGAGCCAAGAAAGGCCAAGAACCACAGAAGAGGGAAGACCCTCAAGCACATAGCAGTCAATAACTTCTGAGTGCTTGGCCCCTACCTGTAGATGTAACCCCTGGATGGCTTGAGTAAAATACCCCTGTCTCAAGGGTGCAGAGTCAATGGTGATTATGGCTATAGGTCAGGACAGTGTATGTGGTTTGAGACCCTGGACCTGGACGAACCAAGAGTTGATCAAGTTAAAAACCACCCCACTGTCCAGAAAGGCAGAAATAACCACCTTATTTTTACCCAGATGGATTTCAGCAGGTAGAAAAAATTGGGTCCTACCCATGAAGGAGATATGTACACCCGGGTTGCTAACCTCCCCACAACCCAGGCTCCTTAGTTTTCCGGCGACTGTGTACAGTGAGATATGGAAGGACACGTGCTCACAAAATGGCCCTTTCTACCACAGTAAAAACATATTCCCCTTTGCTTTGAACAAAAGACTGCATTCCAGAACGAGTTTACCCCACCCAACTGCATGAGTTCCTCAGATGACTCAGACTAAGTTTCCCTTCTGAAGTTGATGTAGCGTGCACTCAGCCAGAGACGCGGTCAGGTATATTGACCCAGCACCAGCAAATATTCCTCCACTGTCTGGTGCAACTGGGAGTCAGACGGGAGAGACAGTGTCCATGCTTGGGGAGCAAGATTATTATCCCAACCCGTTGCTCCTCAGTTCCAGGGAAACAAGGACGTAACCTGAAGTATAGTTTACAGGCCTCCCTGAAAACAACAAACTTGTCACACTCCCCAGAGAACCAGTCAAGCAAAGTGATCTTGGGCTCCATTAACGGCAGCCTGTGAACCATGGTCTACAAACCTGATGTTTTAGGGTGCTGCAAAATGACTGTGCATAGATCTGCCAACTCCAGTTTGTTCTGCTGCAGTTGCCTTGTCAGAGCAGTAATAGGATCCATAATGGATATTTAAAAAAAAAGTTTAGGTTAGAGCTAATGTCATGGCTCTGTTTTTAAAGCACAATCAATCATGCTGTACTCATCTTGCCAGGATCCGGTGAACCTCTGCAGTTGCTCCAAGTGTCTAACATTGGTTGTGGCATGACAGTTCATTGACAGAGCAGCAGCCAATCAGTGAGCTTAACATCTCTGAAGGGGCCTTCCCGTCTACAATGAAAGAGCTGCTGAGTTCACTGATTGAATGCCGCAATGTTAACATGATGACAGCACCGCAGCCAATGTCAGACGCCAGAAGCAGTAGCGGAGACTCGCCAATGGACCTTGGGAAGATGAGTATATCGTTGTTTGTATTGTTTTACCAAACTGCACCAGGGGCAGAACATTGAAAGGTAGCAACCCCCTTAATTAAATTTAAAACAGTTTCATTAAACATCAACATATAAAGAACACAATTAATTTAGTATATCACAGTACTTGTAACATCTTCAGGGGGTATTGGTCCTTCCACCGCACTCTTACAAAACCAAAATTCTGAGTCATCACAATCATGTTGAAGACCAGCAAATCTTTACCACAGACCTATCAGTCTTATGTCCACTGGTGTATGTAGCAGCTGTGTCACCCCAGGAATCTGGTTATCACAGTGGTAATGTCTGCCTTCCAGGGAGGGTGATGCCATGCCTGGAAGCGAGAAGGAGTTCCCTTAGTAGGTAACACTAGCATACAACTCTTTCCTGACTCCATGACAGAAGGGAGAGCTCTAGACCCAGTTTCAGGGTAGCTTCCCTAAAAGTTCTGGTCTGGAGGTGGAGTTAGTCTGTGTGAGACAGTGAAGGGAGAGGAGGCACGTAAGGAGAGAGAAACTAGGAGTGGAGCTGCAATTGAGCTCACTCCCAGGATTAAGCGCAAGAAACCGGACACCGGGGTCCGAGGTTGTGTGGGAACTGTATGCCCCACAGCAGAAACAGGAGGGCAGGAGATTGCAGGTCTCCTGGCCACAACTGACACCCGAAGGCACAGCAGCAGATTAGAGCTCGGAGTCAACACGAGAGAGGGACACCTGTAAAAAGGCGCGAGCTGCCTGCCATGCGGGTAGCGTTCCACCTGAGGGACAGATTGAGAGAGGAACTTGAGAAAAGCTAAGGCATCAAGAATGTAGAATTCAGCTGAGAAAGGACGGCTTCCAACCCCACCTGGCTAGGGGGATTACGAACCGCTTCCAGGCTGCCCGGATTTCAAAGATCACCTGTAACCTGTGCCCTAGACTGCAATTTCACCAGTAAAAGGTAAAGAGACTGCAAATCCTGTGTTCTCCAATTATTTCCTGCACCCCAACATCCACAACCCCTCATAGACTGTCCTGGTAGCCCTGGGGCCTCCGCTCCACCTGTGGGGAGTGAAACCATCTAAACTGCATAACAATTGGCCCCAGCGGATACCTTTAAGCAGCGTCGGCCATCCCTGGTCGAGTGCCACAGGTGGCGTCACGAACATTACTACGTTAGACTTTATTTGCCCCTACACTTTATCCCCTTTAATTGGATGCCCAGGGCCACAGACCGGGTCACTGCCACCATAACTTCCCCTTTAAGAACTGTGCCGACCCGGTACCGAGTATCCCATGGGCGCTCCACAATGCCTTTCTTCTCTTTGTTTTTTAAAATGTCTTAATGCTTTCTCCTTTATCCAGCAGGAATTCAATCTCATGTTTTGCCTTAGTTTCCTTGAAAAGTTGTTTGTGTTTGGCCCTTCTGTCTCATGTTCAGACTTTTTTTCCAAGGAATTTCCATACAGCTCTCCTTTGGGCATCATGGCCTGAATCACTGGTTCTTGCAGCCATCTCTCTCCCGGATCTTTTTTTTCCTCTTCCTTTCTTTCTCCCTTTCTGGTGCTTTATCGAGACAGGACAATCCTTAGATTTACTCCTTTCTGCAAGGTGGACCTTCTTAACCTTGGCAATGCCTTCAAGCATTGACATGAGATTAAAGTGCATCACATCTATCTCAAACAGCCTCATTCCTATGATCTGACATTCTTAACATCTTTCTGCATGGCATCAAAGGCAACTATGGTTTAAGGAGTCAGAATGGTTATTTCAAATATATAATGTAAAAAGGTAATTATCTTTCTTCTCTCTTGTGGGGGGCTTTTTGCTTGGCTATGGGACCCTGTTTTATGGATCTGCTTGGCTGTGTCTATTCTTTTCTCCACACGTTACTATGTAATGAAGTGTGCACAATTTAGCATCCTTGCAAAGTTCTGTAGGCATCAGTGGATGAGCATTTCTGATGTGTATTTTTTTTCTCATAGATGGCTGCTTTAGGTGACCCTACAGTCTTCTTCATCCCCCAATGACATGAGCATGAAAAGAGGATTTTTTGCTACTCGGCTGCAAAATCATTTTTTCTTTGTGCTCCTTGGGTGAGAACAGCTAACATTCAGATTGATTTTTTTTTACTGATTCTTAGATATTCTCCTCTTGGTTTAAGTCCAACAGCAATGTTGTCCTAGGTTTTGTACTACTGTTTGTGTACAGACTGAGTAGCTCAATATGTACAGCATTACAGCCTGTGCATGAGGAGCTAACACTTTTGACTAAGTATCCACCCCCTCATGGCAGCAGCCTATGTCTTGACCTTCTGTATATCCCACTAAAATCATAAAAAAAAGGATTTTACAATAACAAATATCCCGTTTTTTACGTATTACCACAAGAGGGCACTGCTGTATCTGAAAAAGTGGAAAGCACTGAAGATATAGGGTTTGTCTTACTTTAAATACAAAATATTAAATATTTTATGTGCCATAAGATTGACATATAATGTAGCTTCACCATTACACACGTACACATTATCAGATGATATAATTATTGGTGCTGGAGATCCTGCCAATATATTAGGTCCCTATCACTGGAAACCCTGCTCTGCAGGCTAAGAAGCGTATTTATGTGTGGTAAAGAAAACTAAAATGAATATATATAATTTGTAACAGGACCGAACATTAGAGCTACAGAAAGGAAACAGAAAAGCCCATTTACTGCTATAGTAGATGGTGGTGGTAAGTATGTGCTGCTGTAGAGGGGAAGAGGAAAACGTCTAAGAGGGTGTGCTGCTGTAGTGAACAAATGTATGTGAAGATGATGTCACAGATCTAGCGAAATCACAGTAGTGATGAAATGATATGGGTTATGATGTCATAATTAGCAATTTTAGTGAAAATGTCTGCCATATTACGTCTAGGGCTCAAAGCTAGTGGTGACAACACAAATGAGTACATTTGCTGGGAAGGTGAAATCACTGGTGGTGTCAGATGGCTGTACTTGGGTCAAAGAGTGGCCTGCCTAAAAAAAAAAAAATGTTTATTTTTACATATGGATAGTTGTGTTGCTGTACAGGTATTTGTCCTTTGACAAAAATGATAGCCTATTTGTAGAGATCTGATGTCCCAGTCATGTGAAATCTAGTGTAGAAGCCAAATGCAAATCAAGCTGGAGATGAGGTTGAAATGCATTTGCAGCGCCCCAGGGTCCTGGTCGTTGCAGTGATGTCGTTTTCCTCTAGAGGAGAGTGGTCTTACGTTTGGAGGGAAAGAAGGACAACTGCATACAGGTATCACAAACATGCAACACATTTCACACTCCAGGCCACCAGGGGGAGCTCTTGCTCCTATTTATTAGGTACCTCCCCACACTTAGGTAAAACTGTTGACCTGTAGGGAAAGTAAGTGAGTTGCTGGCTGAGCTTCGCTCAGATAATTGGTCCCTGGGAGGGGTGTGATCCTGCCAGAGATCGAGGGAGAAGGATACAGAGCTGTGCATGCCCCCAGAGCTGCAGCTCTTAGAAAGAGACATTGAAGGCAGATCTGTATTGCAGCGAGTGCGAAAAGAAGTCGTAGCAAAGGAGTGGATATCGGAAGGGGACCAGCCCTACACAGGCTGCCTCCTTCTGAGGCGCAGAATCCTGGTAGCCAGAACACCAAGGGAGCAACGACCGTTTAGGCCTTGCATAATATCCCACCCGTGAGAGCGGTGTATTTTCTAAATTATTATAGTTAGGAATCTGGTCCATTACACCAGCACCCCATACAATTTTACAGCTGAGTGCAGACCAATTCTCTACAAATCATTGCTATTATCTTGGTCTTTGCACCTGCTTTCCCCTATGTCATCCGACACTTTTGCCTACTATACGGCTACTAGTTCCAGTATACTCTCACAGGTTACTGGGTCCAGTGATTTCCTTAAAACTCCAGCACAGGAGTTGAGGACAAGAGATTATGAAAAAGAGAAAAGACGTCTAATTTCACATGACTTTCATTGCACTACACTGGCGAAATATCACCGCCAGAATAAAATCCCGTGGGGTCTCAGAAGTAATTTGTGCCCTACTTTGCTTGCTGATAACGAGGAATTTTGTGATAAGTATAAAAAAAATTCGGAATAAATGCTCCCTTGATATCATTGTACTCACGGTGGAATATTTGCAGAAAAGCATAGCTGAGACTAAATTGAAAGTTGAAGCCATTGAAACACAACTTAGCACTACTCTTTCATCTACTGAATGGACTACTCTTAAAATAAAGACTGATAAAATCTTTGCCGAGCACGAGAAAATTCTACAAGATCGGAAGAGACAGAAATTTCATAGAGACAACGAGGATTACGCAAATAATAGAGTTTACAGATGGAACGAATCCTCCACTTGGTGTCAACCCTCTACCCAGAGAATACATGAATCACTTATAAATCCACCTGCAGGCCGATCGTAGCAACGACCGACTCTATCTTATCACGCTCTCCATCTTTCTTGAGAAATTAATAACACCACTCATTAAAATGACGAGATCCTTCCTACTGGACACAGGGCATTTCATACAGATCATTAAAGATCTGGGACACATACCCACTACTAGCTGGCTGGTCACATTTGACGTCAACAGTCTTTATACATCCATCTCACACGACAGGGGTATGGAGGCCACCAAGTCCCTTTTATCCACATCTAATCTACCTGATGGATCAATCCAGTTTTATATGGAATTGCTTCGACTCGTTCTATATGAGAACATATTTCTCGATGAGGACACTTTCTATATCCAGAAATGCGGGACCGCCATGGGATCGCACGTGGCGCCAGCGTACGCAAACGCGTTCATGAACGAATTTGAGATACAACATGTCTTTAATAATGCCTTGTTTCAACAACATGCCTTACTATATCAACGTTACATTGATGACATATTCTGTATCTGGACAGGGACTCTGGATTCACTCAGGACTTTCCATGAATATCTCAACTCGACCATACCTGAACTTCAATTCACCATTCAGCATAGTATGAAGGAGATACCCTTTTTAGACACATTGGTACTCAAGGATGATATGGGACAACTCACACTTGACCTATACAATAAACTGACAGACTGTAACAGTCTGTTGCATTATTCTAGCTGCCATCCTAAAGCCACTAGGGACAGTCTACCACGGTCACAACTCACCAGGGTATCACGGATAGTCACGAATCCTGACACACGTAATACCAGATTGGATGGGATGCTCAAAAAGTTTAGAGAAAGGCAATATCCCACTAGACTATTGGAAAGAGAAAAAATGCGAGCCATAACCCCACCTTCTCCTGCCCCGTCATCCCGACAGATTGATAAGATACCATTTGTTCATACATATCATCCCTGTATGCCCAAGGTATATTCAATTATCAAAAGACATTGGTCACTCCTCTCCAAAGCATATCCCACAATTGAGTCCTTTAGTGTACCTACACTAATTTGCACCAGGAGGTCCACCAACGTAAGGGATTCAGTGGTACGGGCAGACGTAAACCACTACCCAGAGATTCCTGGGTAATAAACGTGTTGGCACATTTCCCTGTCTAGGTTGTGCTGCCTGCGCTAACGTCACAAAGGCTCACTCACTCACTCACCTTAGAACTGGTAAAAATTACCCAATCCGTGGCTACTTTACGTGTGATTCAGATTTTATAGTTTACGTGGTTAAATGTCCGTGTGGTCTCCTATATGTTGGGGAGACCACACAACATGTTCGAGACCGTATAGTGAGCCATAAGACCACGATCAGATGCGGCAAAAATTGGCTCCCACTACCTGACCATTTCACCAGACTCAGACATTCGGTGGCACAGTTACGCTTTCAGGTTATAGAACAGGTGGTCCGCCCCAGGAGGGGTGGGGACCACATTAGGCTTCTAAAACAAAGGGAGGCTTACTGGATCTATACATTCGATACCCTGGAACCCAGGGGCCTCAACAGGGAGATGGATTGGCACCTATGAATCCATATGATTGTCTAATAATTTTTCTCCTTCTTTTTCACCTTTTCAGACACGCTGACTTGGACGCTCCCTGTGTGAGTCCGTGTAACGCATAGCATCGGTTATAGCCTATATTATTCTTGGGCTCATCTTTTCTTTTCGTTTTTACTTTTATTATTCTTTTTTATTTTTTATTGTTTATTATGTTTTCATTTTTTATTTTATTTTTATTATTTTGTATCATTTATTATTTTTATTTTTCTGTTTTCTTTTTTTCTATTTTTTCAATATTTAATTTCCCAGATTCTATTTTTATGCTTTATTTTTTTATTTATTATTTTTCATTTTTTGCTTGTCATCTTCCGTTTTACACTATTATTATTCATTGTTAGGGCTAGCGGAACGCACCGAGTAATAGGTAGGTAGCTACAAGGTGAGTTCGCAGCCCGAGGTCCACCGTGCAGAGATATCTGCTGCTAAGTAATGGCGGATGGACTCTGAACTCGCACGTGGGTTAAGCTTCACCCCGTGTGAACTGGTAGCGAACTCTGTTGCCTCACAGAGTCGCGCTGTACACAAAACTAATACCCTAACTAGGGTTGTGCTTGCTCTGGAACTCTTCTGTGCTAACCGCACACATGAAGGAACCAGATCCTAAGCCAACGGCTAATTGCCCCCACTGACGCTAGCTGCCTGTCTGAGTGTACAGTCCCAATGCTACAGCTTCACACCACATAAGAACGGAGTGGTATAGTGTTATGGCTGGCAATCAGGCAACACAGCGTGCAGTAATCAGCGCACATACAGAGATCTGGCAATAACCAAAAACAATAGGACGAGCTCTGAGACGTGGAATCTCTGTAGACTGCAGTACCTGATCTATCCTCACACAACTATAAGCAGCAGTGGATTGCGCCTATAACTACCTATGCAACTCGACACTGCCTGAGGAGCTGACTAGCCTGCAGATAGAAATACAAGCCTGACTTACCTCAGAGAAATACCCCAAAGGAATAGGCAGCCCCCCACATATAATGACTGTTAGCAAGATGAAAAGACAAACGTAGGAATGAAATAGATTCAGCAAAGTGAGGCCCGATATTCTAGACAGAGCGAGGATAGCAAAGAGAACTATGCAGTCTACAAAAAACCCTAAAACGAAAACCACGCAAAGGGGCAAAAAGACCCACCGTGCCGAACTAACAGCACGGCGGTGCACCCCTTTGCTTCTCAGAGCTTCCAGCAAAAGTTAATAGCAAGCTGGACAGAAAAAACAGAAAACAAACTAGAAGCACTTATCTAGCAGAGCAGCAGGCCCAAGGTAAGATGCAGTACCTCAGATCCAACACTGGAACATTGACAAGGAGCAAGGAAGACAGACTCAGGTGGAGCTAAATAGCAAGGCAGCCAACGAGCTCACCAAAACACCTGAGGGAGGAAGCCCAGAGACTGCAATACCACTTGTGACCACAGAAGTGAATTCAGCCACAGAATTCACAACAGTACCCCCCCCTTGAGGAGGGGTCACCGAACCCTCACCAGAACCCCCAGGCCGACCAGGATGAGCCACATGAAAGGCACGAACAAGATCTGGGGCATGGACATCAGAGGCAAAAACCCAGGAATTATCTTCCTGAGCATAACCCTTCCATTTAACCAGATACTGGAGTTTCCGTCTAGAGACACGAGAATCCAAAATCTTCTCCACAATATACTCCAATTCCCCCTCCACCAAAACAGGGGCAGGAGGCTCCACAGATGGAACCATAGGTGCCACGTATCTCCTCAACAACGACCTATGGAATACATTATGTATGGAAAAGGAGTCTGGGAGGGTCAGACGAAAAGACACCGGATTGAGAATCTCAGAAATCCTATACGGACCAATAAAACGAGGTTTAAATTTAGGAGAGGAAACCTTCATAGGAATATGACGAGAAGATAACCAAACCAGATCCCCAACACGAAGTCGGGGTCCCACACGGCGTCTGCGATTAGCGAAAAGCTGAGCCTTCTCCTGGGACAAGGTCAAATTGTCCACTACCTGAGTCCAGATCTGCTGCAACCTGTCCACCACAGAATCCACACCAGGACAGTCCGAAGACTCAACCTGTCCTGAAGAGAAACGAGGATGGAACCCAGAATTGCAGAAAACTGGAGAGACCAAGGTAGCCGAGCTGGCCCGATTATTAAGGGCGAACTCAGCCAACGGCAAAAATGACACCCAATCATCCTGGTCAGCGGAAACAAAACATCTCAGATATGTTTCCAAGGTCTGATTGGTTCGTTCGGTCTGGCCATTAGTCTGAGGATGGAAGGCTGAGGAAAAAGATAGGTCAATGCCCATCCTACCACAAAAGGCTCGCCAGAACCTCGAGACAAACTGGGAACCTCTGTCAGAAACAATATTCTCAGGAATGCCATGTAAACGAACCACATGCTGAAAGAACAAAGGCACCAAATCAGAGGAGGAAGGCAATTTAACCAAGGGCACCAGATGGACCATTTTAGAAAAGCGATCACAGACCACCCAAATGACCGACATTTTTTGAGAAACGGGAAGGTCAGAAATGAAATCCATCGAAATATGTGTCCAAGGCCTCTTCGGGACCGGCAAGGGCAAAAGCAACCCACTGGCACGTGAACAGCAGGGCTTAGCCCTAGCACAAATTCCACAGGACTGCACAAAAGCACGCACATCCCGTGACAGAGATGGCCACCAGAAGGATCTAGCAACCAACTCCCTGGTACCAAAGATTCCTGGATGACCGGCCAGCACCGAACAATGAAGTTCAGAGATAACTTTACTAGTCCACCTATCAGGGACGAACAGTTTCTCGGCCGGACAACGATCAGGTTTATTAGCCTGAAATTTCTGCAACACTCTCCGCAAATCAGGGGAGATGGCAGACACAATGACTCCTTCCTTGAGGATACTCGCCGGCTCAGATAACCCCGGAGAATCGGGCACAAAACTCCTAGACAGAGCATCCGCCTTCACATTTTTAGAGCCCGGAAGGTATGAAATCACAAAATCAAAACGAGCAAAAAATAACTACCAACGGGCCTGTCTAGGATTCAAGCGCTTGGCAGACTCAAGATAAGTCAAGTTCTTATGATCAGTCAATACCACCACGCGATGCTTAGCTCCTTCAAGCCAATGACTCCACTCCTCGAATGCCCACTTCATGGCCAGCAACTCTCGGTTGCCCACATCATAATTTCGCTCAGCAGGCGAAAACTTCCTGGAAAAGAAAGCGCATGGTTTCATCACTGAGCAACCAGAACCTCTCTGTGACAAAACAGCCCCTGCTCCAATCTCAGAAGCATCAACCTCGACCTGGAACGGAAGAGAAACATCAGGTTGACACAACACAGGGGCACAGCAAAGACGACGCTTCAACTCCTGAAAAGCTTCCACGGCAGCAGAAGACCAATTAACCAAATCAGCACCCTTCTTGGTCAAATCGGTCAATGGTCTGGCAATGCTAGAAAAATTACAGATGAAGCGACGATAAAAATTAGCAAAGCCCAGGAATTTCTGCAGACTTTTCAGAGATGTCGGCTGAGTCCAATCCTGGATGGCCTGAACCTTAACCGGATCCATCTCGATAGTAGAAGGGGAAAAGATGAACCCCAAAAATGAAACTTTCTGCACACCGAAGAGACACTTTGATCCCTTCACGAACAAGGAATTAGCACGCAGTACCTGGAAAACCATTCTGACCTGCTTCACATGAGACTCCCAATCATCTGAGAAGATCAAAATGTCATCCAAGTAAACAATCAAGAATTTATCCAGATACTCACGGAAAATGTCATGCATAAAAGACTGAAAAACAGATGGAGCATTGGCAAGTCCGAACGGCATCACCAGATACTCAAAATGACCCTCGGGCGTATTAAATGCCGTTTTCCATTCATCTCCCTGCCTGATTCTCACCAGATTATACGCACCACGAAGATCAATCTTAGTAAACCAACTAGCCCCCTTAATCCGAGCAAACAAGTCAGAAATCAATGGCAAGGGATACTGAAACTTAACAGTGATCTTATTAAGAAGGCGGTAATCAATACACGGTCTTAGCGAACCATCCTTCTTGGCTACAAAAAAGAACCCTGCTCCCAATGGTGACGACGATGGGCGAATATGTCCCTTCTCCAGGGACTCCTTCACATAACTGCGCATAGCGGTGTGTTCAGGTACGGACAAATTAAATAAACGACCCTTAGGGAATTTACTACCAGGAATCAAATCGATAGCACAATCACAATTCCTATGCGGAGGTAGGGCATCAGACTTGGACTCTTCAAATACATCCTGAAAGTCCGACAAGAACTCTGGGATGTCAGAAGGAATGGATGACGAAATAGACAAAAATGGAACATCACCATGTACTCCCTGACAACCCCAGCTGGTTACCGACATAGAGTTCCAATCCAATACTGGATTATGGGTTTGTAGCTATGGCAACCCCAACACGACCACATCATGCAAATTATGCAGTACCAGAAAGCGAATAACTTCCTGATGTGCAGGAGCCATGCACATGGTCAGCTGGGCCCAGTACTGAGGCTTATTCTTGGCCAAAGGTGTAGCATCAATTCCTCTCAACGGAATAGGACACCGCAAAGGCTCCAAGAAAAATCCACAACGTTTAGCATAATCCAAATCCATCAGATTCAGGGCAGCGCCTGAATCCACAAACGCCATGACAGAATATGATGACAAAGAGCACATTAAGGTAATGGACAAAAGGAATTTGGACTGTACAGTACCAATAACGGCAGAGCTATCGAACCGCCTAGTGCGTTTAGGACAATTAGAAATAGCATGAGTAGAATCACCACAATAGAAACACAGTCTGTTCAGACGTCTGTGTTCGTGCCGTTCTACTTTAGTCATAGTCCTGTCGCACTGCATAGGCTCAGGCTTACTCTCAGACAATACCGCCAGATGGTGCACAGATTTACGCTCGCGCAAGCGACGACCGATCCGAATGGCCAAGGACATAGACTCATTCAAACCAGCAGGCATAGGAAATCCCACCATTACATCCTTAAGAGCTTCAGAGAGACCCTTTCTGAACAAAGCCGCTAGTGCAGATTCATTCCACAGAGTGAGTACTGACCATTTCCTAAATTTCTGACAATATACTTCTACATCATCCTGACCCTGGCATAAAGCCAGCAGATTTTTCTCAGCTTGATCCACTGAATTAGGCTCATCGTAAAGCAATCCCAGCGCCTGGAAAAATGCATCAACATTACTCAATGCAGAATCTCCTGGTGCAAGAGAAAACGCCCAGTCCTGTGGGTCGCCGCGCAAAAAAGAAATAATAATCAAAACCTGTTGAATAGGATTACCAGAAGAATGAGGTTTCAAGGCCAAAAATAGCTTACAATTATTTCTGAAGCTCAGGAACTTAGTTCTGTCACCCAAAAACAAATCAGGAATCGGAATTCTTGGTTCTAGCATCGATTTCTGATCAATAGTATCTTGAATCTTTTGTACATTTACAACGAGATTATCCATTGAGGAGCACAGAGCCTGAATATCCATGTCCACAGCTGTGTCCTGAAGCACTCTAATGTCTAGGGGAAAAAAAAGACTGAAGACAGAGCTAAGAAAAAAAAAATGATGTCAGGAATTTTTTTTTCCCTCTATTGGAAATCATTGGAGAGGCTCCTTGTACTGTTATGGCTGGCAATCAGGCAACACAGCGTGCAGTAATCAGCGCACATACAGAGATCTGGCAATAACCAAAAACAATAGGACGAGCTCTGAGACGTGGAATCTCTGTAGACTGCAGTACCTGATCTATCCTTACACAACTATAAGCAGCAGTGGATTGCGCCTATAACTACCTATGCAACTCGACACTGCCTGAGGAGCTGACTAGCCTGCAGATAGAAATACAAGCCTGACTTACCTCAGAGAAATACCCCAAAGGAATAGGCAGCCCCCCACATATAATGACTGTTAGCAAGATGAAAAGACAAACGTAGGAATGAAATAGATTCAGCAAAGTGAGGCCCGATATTCTAGACAGAGCGAGGATAGCAAAGAGAACTATGCAGTCTACAAAAAACCCTAAAACGAAAACCACGCAAAGGGGCAAAAAGACCCACCGTGCCGAACTAACAGCACGGCGGTGCACCCCTTTGCTTCTCAGAGCTTCCAGCAAAAGTTAATAGCAAGCTGGACAGAAAAAACAGAAAACAAACTAGAAGCACTTATCTAGCAGAGCAGCAGGCCCAAGGAAAGATGCAGTAGCTCAGATCCAACACTGGAACATTGACAAGGAGCAAGGAAGACAGACTCAGGTGGAGCTAAATAGCAAGGCAGCCAACGAGCTCACCAAAACACCTGAGGGAGGAAGCCCAGAGACTGCAATACCACTTGTGACCACAGAAGTGAATTCAGCCACAGAATTCACAACAGTATAGTATCCACTGGCATAAGCCAAAACACATTTCATACTGGCGCATGGCCGTGCCTTATATAGCTGCAGCAAGTAAAAGACCTTCCTAGAAGGACCAATGAGAGACTGCCATACCTGAGCATGTGACCCTAAATCTCCACTGAGAGATCTTGCCCTGGGCATGCTCAGTGTGTGCAAAGCAGGACTTAGTCCTAGCACCTAAAGGACCTTCCTGAAAGGACCAATGGACTTAGCTGCAGTATCTGACCATGTGACCCTCGATCTTCACTGAGAGATCTTACTCAGGGCATGCTCAGAATGAGAAAAGCAGGACTTAGTCCCAGAAGCATCTGCTCGCCGCTGCCCAGCACTGACTTCAATGGCAGAAGCAGGAAAAGCAGCAGTAACTCTTTGTACAGAGTGGGACTGAGCAAGATGCTGGGACAGACGTCTCCGCTGAGCAGACTCCACTGCGGCAGGAGAAGAATGGGAGACCGCAGCGGAGATGGCCCAAGATTCCCTCTCTGCAGAGGCAGGAGCTCAACCCCTAACATTACCCCCCTCCTAGGACCCCCCCCCTCCTTGGGCCTTGCTACGCTCGAAGGTGGCAATGAGCTGTGGAGCCCGAATGTGCTCCACAGGCTCCCAGGACCGTAACTCTTCCAGTCCACCAAATAAAAAATTTTGCCACGTACCACCTTGCACCCCAAAATAGCGTTCACCTCAAAATCGTCCGTAGACGAACCCGATGTCCTGGCAGATGACTCGGAAAACTGGGACATGTATACGGGCTTAAGGAGGGACACATGAAAGGTGTCGGTGATACCTAGGCGTGGAGGAAGGGCTAGACGGTAGACCACAGGATTAACCTGTTCGAGGACCTTGAAAGGACCCAAGTAGCGAGGTGCAAACTTAGTGGACTCTACACGCAGCCTGATGTTACGGGCGGAGAGCCACACCAAATCGCCAGGAGCAAAGGTCGGGGCAGGGTGCCGATGTGCATCGGCGGAGGACCTCATTCTCTCCTTGGAGGCCTGGATGGCATCCTGAGTGCGGTCCCAAATGTCCCATGCCTCCACTGCCGATTCTGCCACCCTGGAGTCAGCAGAGGACACGGGCTGTTATAAACTTAGTGCTAAGTGCAGTGGAGATCAGTATCATGGGTCAGAAAAGAGGCCGAGAGACAACAGGTTAAGAGTTCAATAATATTTATGATGGTATGCAGGTAAACAGCTATGACACAGCAAGTTAGTAGCAGACAGAGCTGGATAAGCAGTAAGCACGTGTACAGACCGTGGAAGTCCAAGTATGTGAGATCCAGAGACCTGGAGACCAGGCCAGCCTCCTAGCAGGGAACAGTCCAGCAGCAGAGATGAGTGCAGAGCAGATCCAGGGAAACAAGTCTTATGATGAAGAGATGTAGATCCGGAGACAGATGGGGTATCCCAAGGTAATGAAGAAACCAGCAAGATAGCAGTTCTTCCAGCTTGATCACAAGTCCAGGAACAAGATACTCAA
This sequence comes from Ranitomeya imitator, assembly GCF_032444005.1. Classification (NCBI taxonomy): domain Eukaryota; kingdom Metazoa; phylum Chordata; class Amphibia; order Anura; family Dendrobatidae; genus Ranitomeya; species Ranitomeya imitator. Next base: position 446,915,645 of record NC_091287.1, on the reverse strand, counting down.
GCAATGAGTAATATACAGAGCTCCCTTATATACACCACAGACAGGAACAAGGAAAGTCTGACAGGAAGCAAGATGGCCCCCGTGAGGCCAGTGACTCCATCTTAGGTAAGGGCAAAAGTAACCGAACTGAGGGCAACAGCAGACAGGAACAGATGTACAGTCCAAATCCTTACACGGGCATAGGCACAGGAACCCGCGGATGCTGGCCGTAATTAAGGAGGAAAGGAGTCTGACCGGTGGAGTCGGCTACAGCGTTGTTAAGGGCAAACTCTGCCCACAGTAATAAGGATGCCCAGTCATCCTACCTGGCAGAAACAAAATGTCGTAAGTATGTGACCAGAGTCTGATTGGCCCTCTCTACCAACCCATTCGTCTCGGGATGATATGCGGAAGAGAGATTTAACTCAATGCTGAGAAGACGACACAGCTCTCTCCAGAACCGAGACGCAAACTGGGGACCCCGGTCACTGACAATTTTGTCCGGCATGCTGTGTAGGCGGAAGATGTGTTTTATGAACAACGCTGCCAAGGCCCATGCAGAAGGTAGCTGTGGAAGCGGCACCAAATGAACCATTTTCGAGAAATGATCGGTAATAACCCAAATGATGGTACAGCCACGAGACTTGGGGAAACCTACTGCAAAGTCCATCCCGACCATCTCCCAGGGCCTGTCCACCACCGGCAAGGGATGGAGCAAGCCAGCTGGCCGTTGTCGAGGAGACTTATTTTTGGCGCAGGAGACACAGGCCAGAACATAATCTCTGACATCTCTGAGCATATGCGGCCACCAGTACGTCCTCGCCAGCAGCTCAGATGTCCTCTTCGTCCCAAAGTGTCCACCCATCCTGGACGAATGAGCCCAAGAGAGAACCTCCGGTCGCAAATTTATGGGCACAAAAGTCTTGCCTGGAGGCACAGACTCTAGCGACACCGGAGCTACGGTTCTCAGGCTCTCAGAAGGGACAATAAGCAGAGGCTCTCCTTCCTCCTCCTCAGATGATACAACAGAGCGAGAAAGGGCATCAGCATGAATGTTCTTCTCCCCAGCAAGATAATGGAGGGTGAAATGAAACCAAGAGAAGAACAAGGACCATCTGGCCTGGCGAGAATTTAGCCACTGGGCTGTTTGCAAGTATAGCAAATTTTTGTGATCAGTGAAGACTTGAAAGGGAAAACGAGCCCCCTCCAAGAGATGTCTCCACTCCGAAAAGGCCAACTTCATCGCTAGCCCTGTCCCCGATGGAATAATTCCTCTCCGCTGGTGTGAAGGTCTTGGAGAAGAAGAAGCACGGGTGCTTCCGACCTTGAGCATCCTTTTGGAAGAGGACTGCTCCTGCACCAACGGAAGAGGCATCCACCTCCATTATAAACGGCTTATCCACATCGGGACGATGTAGAATGGGACCGCGAGCAAAATGAGACTTAATAGAAGAAAAGGCCCTGGAGACCTCTTCAGACCACAATTTGGGATTTGCTCCCTTCTTGGTGAGGGCTACCAAGGGAGTTATCAAAGTTGAGAAGTGGGGAATGAGTTGGCGGTAATAATTAATGAACCCCATAAAGTGCTGCACCGCCTTGAGAGAATGGGGCTCTTGCCAGTCCATCACAGCCTGTAGTTTGGCAGGATCCATAGCCAATCCCTGGGCGGAGATGATATAGCCCTGGAAAGGTAAAGACTCCTGCTCAAACATACACTTCTCCAACTTTGCATAAAGAGAGTTTGCCCGTAGGAGGTCGAAGACTCTGCCAACATCTCTCCAGTGGGAGTCAATATCTGGAGAAAAGATGAGAATATCATCCAGATAGCCTATGACCGAGGTGGAAAGCATATCCCGGAAGATGTCGTTGACAAAGTCTTGGAAAACGGCTGGGGCATTACAGAGCCCGAAGGGCATCACCAGATACTCATAGTGCACATCTCTGGTGTTAAACGCCGTCTTCCATTCGTCCCCCTCACGGATGCGAATCAGGTTATAAGCACCCCGCAGATCTAATTTGGTAAATACCTTTGCTCCCCGTAGCCTATCAAAAAGCTCAGAAATCAGGGGCAGCGGGTACTTATTCTTAACGGTGATGGCGTTAAGACCCCTGTAATCTATGCAAGGACGTAATTCTCCATTCTTCTTCTGCACGAAGAAGAACCCTGCCCCTGCTGGTGACACTGACTTCCTAATGAACCCTCTTGCCAAATTCTACTGGATGTATCGGGACATGGCCTCCGTTTCCGGGAGAGAGAGGATAGACACGTCCCCGAGGACGTTCTGCTCCAGGCAAGAGATCTATAGGACAGTCATAGGGACGGTGAGGTGGAAGGGTCTCCGCAGCCCTCTTGGAGAAGACGTCTGCATAGGACCAATAGTATTTGGGTAGAGAAGAGAGATCTGCGGGTATCTCGGTGGTGGAAACCTGAACGCACTCTTTCACACATCTGCCCTTACAGAATTCACTCCAACCCAATATCCTCCCAGAGGTCCACTCAATATGTGGGGAGTGGAAACGGAGCCAGGGTATTCCCAGCAGAATCTCATCCATTCCCTCGGGAAGGACAAGAAGGGAAATTATCTCCTGGTGGGATTGTGACATGGCTAACGTGAAAGGGACAGTCTGATGTGTGATTTGTAATGGAAGTGTCGACCCATTCACCACTCTAACAGTTACTGGTTTGGCAAGCATTACCAGAGGTATTGCGTGGTGCAGAGCAAAAGCAGAAGATATGAAATTTCCCTCTGCTCCTGAATCCACACAAAGCTCTACTGTAAGAGTGGATGAGCCTAACAGGATTGTCCCCTTAAAGGACAACTTGGAGGAAAATGCCGCTGTGTCCAGTGAACCTCCTCCAATGGTCACTAGACGCGATCATTTCCCAACCGCCGTGGCATAGTGTCCCAGTTGTTGGAAATTTTTACACACCACAGGTACTCGAGCGGTCTGAGACCAAGAACCCACTCGAGAGACCTCCATAGCCTTATGGGAGTCGGACGCCAGAACAGGAGATTATAGAGGATTGGCAAAGGTGGGAGCCAACTGAAACCTCTGCCTACACTGGGTCCGCTCCAACCTCCGCTCGCTAAAACGGAGATCGATGCGGGTAGATATAGTAATAAGTTCCTCCAGTGTGGCGGGAATCTCCCTGGTGGCCAAGGCGTCCTTTACATGATCAGCCAGTCCTTTCCAGAGCACCGGAATAAGGACTTTATCCGGCCATTCTAGCTCAGAGGCTAGAGTCCGGAATTGGATGGCGAACTGGCTGACCATGGACGAACCCTGAGTAATTGCCAACAATTGGAGCGCGGTATCGTGGGTGACACGTGGTCCCAAAAAGACCTGCCTCAGAGCATCCAAGAAGAGAGGAGCACTCTGTACCACACGATCATCACGCTCCCAAAGCGGCGTTGCCCACTCCAACGCCCTGCCCAACAAAAGAGATAAAATGAATCCCACTTTCGCCCATTCCGTAGGAAAACGTGCAGCCAGCAGCTCAAGATGTATGGAGCACTGGCTCACGAATCCCCGACATAGCTTACTGTCACCAGCAAACTTGTCTGGAAGCGGGAGACGGGATAAAGTCGGAGCAAGGGTGGCAGCGGACAAACTGGCTGCAGCTACACTTGCAGCCTGAACAGCGACAGCAGTGACGTCCACAGCTGAGGTGGCACGCTCTAGAGCCGCCAACCTACCCTCCAGCTGCTGAATGTACCCCTGTAGACGCTGATCGTCCGCCATTTACTAGCCAGACCCTGGCGCTAGTATTATGTTAGGGCTAGCGGAACGCACCGAGTAATAGGTAGGTAGCTACAAGGTGCGTTCGCAGCCCGGGGTCCACCGTGCAGAGATATCTGCTGCTAAGTAATGGTGGATGGACTCTGAACTCACACGTGGGTTAAGCTTCACCCCGTGTGAACTGGTAGCGAACTCTGTTGCCTCACAACAACAAAACACAAAACTAATACCCTAACTAGGGTTGTGCTTGCTCTGGAACTCTTCTGTGCTAACTGCACACATGAAGGAACCAGATGCTAAGCCAACGGCTAATTGCCCCCACTGACGCTAGCTGCCTGCCTGAGTGTACAGTCCCAATGCTACAGCTTCACACCACATAAGAACGGAGTGGTATAGTATCCACTGGCATAAGCCAAAACACATTTGATACTAGCGCATGGCCGTGCGGCCATGCGAGCCTTATATAGCTGCAGCAAGTAAAAGACCTTCCTAGAAGGACCAATGAGAGACTGCCATACCTGAGCATGTGACCCTAAATCTCCACTGAGAGATCTTGCCCTGGGCATGCTCAGTGTGTGCAAAGCAGGACTTAGTCCTAGCACCTAAAGGACCTTCCTGAAAGGACCAATGGACTTAGCTGCAGTTTTTGACCATGTGACCCTCGATCTCCACTGAGAGATCTTACTCAGGGCATGTTCAGAACGAGAAAAGCAGGACTTAGTCCCAGATGCATCTGCTCGCCGCTGCCCAGCACTGACTTCAATGGCAGAAGCAGGAAAAGCAGCAGTAACTCTTTGTACAGAGTGGGACTGAGCAAGACGCTGGGACCGACGTCTCCGCTGAGCAGACTCCACTGGGGCAGGAGAAGAATGGGAGACCGCAGCGGAGATAGCCCGAGGTTCCCCCTGTGCAGAGGTGGGAACTCGACCCCTAAAATTCATATTTTGTATTATTTTTCCTATATAATCCGAGACATTTTATTATTTTGATTTTTATTTCATATTTTTCTTCTTCATTATTATTTTTTTCATTTTTTCATTTATCAATATCTATTTTTATTTCCTTTAGACATCATGTTTTTGGCCTATTTTTCCATTCTGCCCGTCACCAGTGTGTCTATTCTAATATTGTCTACATTACAACTATTCTGTAGCATTCATATAATATTGTTCCATTTGCCTTTGGCACTTATCCCACAAGTGTGTACAGTTATATCTTTTTCCCTGACCAGTATTAGGTACACTTTTACCGTGTTCAATATTATTCTTTCCTACACTCTGCTCCTATAGTTAAAAACCATCTATTACCTGCGCTGATAGACTTGGATAACCGGACGCCACACTAACAACTACCGCGCATGCGCGGTAGGTGTATTACATTGCGCCGTGTTACCTCCCATATCCTGACGCTATACGAGCGTCCCTAGCAACCACCGCGCATCCGTAGTACATCGCGCCGCGCCACTTCCGGTCTAAACGCTGGCATGATGGCTCTTAAACGCCGCGGTCACTGACACTGACGCACACAGCACAAGCAGGGCGCGGGAGCGCCGCTCTTCCTGACAACCTACTAAGGCAATACATATGGGCTTACACTAGGAGCTTTTCCCTAAACCTTACGCATATCCCATATCCTTACCTTATGCACATCTTTGCAGGTTCAGCCATACAGTGACATACAGCATTTACCCTGACGCCACATACCGTTACCTTAGGTAATTTGATGGTTCTTCTATCATTCTCTGACTCTGACATGATACATTTTTCTAATTATCACACTATTCCCTACAGCATATTATCTGAATATAGTGTGTGTGTTTCCCGTTTGGGATTATATCGTGATTGGCTATATTTTGTGAAAGGTAAAACTTGTATTACTCTTTCCTCTCTCATATGTGATTATTTGGTTTATGGACACGAGTTTACATTGGTGCAGTTTACATTTCTTTAACAGGTTTTGTGCTTTGGTGCTATTTTCTTTGGCTTTACACCTATTGTGTACAATTTTTTAATAATACAATGGTATCTGTGATTTATGTTCTGTGATTTATGTTTGGTGTACCTGCTTTTTCTTTCCACAGCGATATATAATTAAGAATCCGGTGGGTTCGAAACGTCATGTATTTATGAAACGCTTTTCACTTTACATGTTTGACACTGATTCATATGCTTGTGTACACAATAAATTGTTAAAACATTTTTGCATCATATTCCACCCGTGAGTGCGGTGTGTTTTCTAAATTATTATAGTTAGGACTCTGGTCCATTAAACCAGCACCCCAAACAATTTTTCAACTGAGTGCAGACCAATTCTCTACAAATCATTGCTATTATCTTGGTCTTTGCGTCTGCTTTCCCCTATGTCATCTGACACTTTTGCCTACGATACGGCTACTAGTTCCAGTATACTCTCACAGGTTACTGGGTCCAGTGATTTCCTTAAAACTCCAGCACAGGAGTTGAGGACAAGAGATTATGAAAAAGAGAAAAGACGTCTAATTTCACATGACCTTCATTGCACTATACTGGTGGAATATCACCGCCAGAATAAAATCCCGAGGGGTCTCAGAAGTATTTTGCGCCCTACTTTGTTTGCTGATAACGAGGAATTTTGTGATAAGAATAAAAAAATTCTGAATAAATGCTCCCTTGATATCATTGTATTCACGGTGGAATATTTGCAGAAAAGCATAGCTGAGACTAAATTGAAAGTTGAAGCCATTGAAACACAACTTAGCGCTACTCTTTCATCTACTGAATGGACTACTCTTAAAATAAAGACTGATAAAATCTTGGCTGAGCACGAGAAAATTCTACAAGATCGGAAGAGACAGAAATTTCATAGAGACAACGAGGATTACGCAAATAATAGAGTTTACATGGAACGAATCCTCCACTTGGCGTCAACCCTCCACCCAGAGAAGATTCGGTTCCTTCAGTTCAAGTGCGGACTCTTCTGCAGGATCAAGCCGGCCACGTTTTTTACCGAAAAGCCGCAGGGGAGGCTCACACCAGGGAGGCCCGCGAGACGATCATGGAGAAAGAATGACAACACTCTCCCAGGTAGGCCGTCCAACCTGGTGATCAATATTTCCAGCCATCTACTCTCTCCTGTGGAACTTTCCTTGCTTGAAAAAGACATCATTCTGCCCCACTCCAAGCTGGAATGCTTTCCAGCTTGAGAGGGACCTTCATATGTTTTATCGTTCAGTTAGATTGAAAGCCCACTTTGGTCTCTTACCCAGTACCATAGAGCACGGAACATCCCGAACAGGTGAGGTTGTCCAATCTGAACTCTCTATTGCATCACTCGGCCTACGTACTCCAAGCCGTTTCCAACCACCACGCACACATCATGCTATAGAAACGTTCATCGAACTGGTGGACTGTGAGGTCAAACAGCTTTCACATGAACAAAAATTGGGTTTCTTTCCCACCCATTCCAACCTTTCACTAAGTGAAAAGATAGCATTAACCCCTTTACCCCCAAGGGTGGTTTGCACGTTAATGACCGGGCCAATTTTTACAATTCTGACCACTGTCCCTTTATGAGGTTATAACTCTGGAACGCTTCAATGGATTCCAGTGATTCTGACATTGTTTTCTCATGACACATTGTACTTCATGACAATGGTAAAAATTATTTGATAGTACTTGCGTTTATTTGTGAAAAAAACGGAAATTTGGCGAAAATTATGAAAATTTCGCAATTTTCCAACTTTGAATTTTTATGCAATTAAATCACAGATATATGTCCCACAAAATACTTAATAAGTAACATTTCCCACATGTTTACTTTACATCAGCACAATTTTGGAACCAAAATTTTTTTTTGTTAGGGAGTTATAAGGGTTAAAAGTTGACCAGCAATTTCTCATTTTTACAACACCATTTTTTTTTAGGGACCACATCTCATTTGAAGTCATTTTGAGGGGTCTATATGATAGAAAATACCCAAGTGTGACACCATTTTAAAAACTGCACCCCTCATGGTGCTCAAAACCATATTCAAGAAGTTTATTAACCCTTCTGGTGCTTCACAGGAATTTTTGGAATGTTTAAATAAAAATGAACATTTAACTTTTTTTCACAAAAAATTTAATTCAGCTCCAATTTGTTTTATTTTACCAAGGGTAACAGGAGAAAATGGACCGCAAAAGTTGTTGTACAATTTGTCCTGAGTACACCGATCCCCCATATGTGGGGGTAAACCACTGTTTGGGCGCATGACAGAGCTCGGAAGCGAAGGAGCGCCATTTGACTTTTCAATGCAAAATTGACTGGAATCGAGATGGGACACCATGTTGCGTTTGGAGAGCCCCTGATGTGCCTAAACATTGAAACCCCCCACAAGTGACAACATTTTGGAAAGTAGACCCCCTAAGGAACTTATCTAGAGGTGTGGTGAGCACTTTGACCCACCAAGTGCTTCACAGAACTTTATAATGCAGAACCGTAAAAATAAAAAATCATATTTTTTCACAAAAATTATCTTTTCGCCCCCAATTTTTTATTTTCCCAAGGGTAAGAGAAGAAATTGGACCCCAAAAGTTGTTGTACAATTTGTCCTGAGTACGCTGATACCCCATATGTGGGGGTAAACCACTGTTTGGGCGCATGGGAGAGCTCGGAAGGGAAGGAGCGCCGTTTGACTTTTCAATGCAAAATTGACAGGAATTGAGATGGGACGCCATGTTGCGTTTGGAGAGCCACTGATGTGCCTAAACATTGAAACCCCCCACAAGTGACACCATTTTGGAAAGTAGACCCCCTAAGGAACTTATCTAGAGATGTGGTGAGCACTTTGACCCACCAAGTGCTTCACAGAAGTTTATAATGGAGAACCGTAAAAATAAAAAATCATATTTTTTCACAAAAATTATCTTTTCGCCCCCAATTTTTTATTTTCCCAAGGGTAAGAGAAGAAATTGGACCCTAATAGTTGTTGTACAATTTGTCCTGAGTACGCTGATACCCCATATGTGGGGGTAAACCACTGTTTGGGCGCATGGGAGAGCTCGGAAGGGAAGGAGCGCCGTTTGACTTTTCAATGCAAAATTGACAGGAATTGAGATGGGACGCCATGTTGCGTTTGGAGAGCCACTGATGTGCCTAAACATTGAAACCCCCCACAAGTGACACCATTTTGGAAAGTAGACCCCCTAAGGAACTTATCTAGATGTGTGGTGAGCGCTTTGACCCACCAAGGGCTTCACAGAAGTTTATAATGCAGAGCCGTAAAAATAAAACAAACATTTTTTCCCACAAAAATTATTTTTTAGCCCCCAGTTTTGTATTTTCCCGAGGGCAACAGGAGAAATTGGACCCCAAAATTTGTTGTCCAATTTGTCGTGAGTGCGCTGATACCCCATAAGTGGGGGGGAACCACTGTTTGGGCGCATGGGAGGGCTCGGAAGGGAAGGAGCTCCATTTGGAATGCAGACTTAGATGGAATGGTCTGCAGGTGTCACATTGCGTTTGCAGAGCCCCTAATGTACCTAAACAGTAGAAACCCCCCACAAGTGACACCATTTTGGAAAGTAGACCCCCTAAGGAACTTATCTAGATGTGTGGAGAGCGCTTTGACCCACCAAGGGCTTCACAGAAGTTTATAATGCAGAGCCGTAAAAATAAAACAAAAATTTTTTCCCACAAAAATTATATTTTAGCCCCCAGTTTTGTATTTTCCCGAAGGTAAGAGGAGAAATTCGACCCCAAAAGTTGTTGTCCAATTTGTCCTGAGTACGCTGATACCCCATATGTGGAGGGAACCACCGTTTGGGCGCATGGGAGGGCTCGGAAGGGAAGGAGTGCCATTTGGAATGCAGACTTAGATGGAATAGTCTGCAGGCGTCACATTGCGTTTGCAGAGCCCCTAATGTACCTAAACAGTAGAAACCCCCCACAAGTGACCCCATATTGGAAACTAGACCCCCCAGGGAACTCATCTAGATGTGTTGGGAGACCTTTGAACCCCCAAGTGTTTCACTACAGTTTATAACGCAGAGCCGTGAAAATAAAAAATCTTTTTTTTTTCCCACAAAAATTATTTTTTAGCCCCTAGTTTGTTTTTTCCCAAGGGTAACAGGAGAAATTGGACCCCAAAAGTTGTTGTCCTATTTGTCCTGAGTACGCTGATACCCCATATGTTGGAGCAAACCCCTGTTTGGGCACACGGGAGAGCTCGGAAGGGAAGGAGCACTGTTTTACTTTTTCAACGCAGAACTGGCTGGAATTGAGATCGGACGCCATGTCGTGTTTGGAGAGCCCCTGATGTGCCTAAACAGTGGAAACCCTCCAATTATAACTGAAGCCCTAATCCAAACACACCCCTAACCCTAATTCCAACGGTAACCCTAACCACACCCCTAACCCTGACACACCCCTAATCCCAACCCTATTCCCAACTGTAAATGTAATCTAAACCCTAACCCTAACTTTAGCCCCAACCCTAACTGTAGCCCCAACCCTAACTGTAGCCCCAACCCTAACCCTAACCCTAACCCTAGCCCTAACCCTAACCCTAGCCCTAACCCTAACCCTAGCCCTAACCCTAGCCCCAACCCTAACCCTAGCCCTAGCCCTAACCCTAGCCCTAACCCTAGCCCTAACGGGAAAATGGATATAAATACATTTTTTTTATTTTTCCCTAACTAAGGGGGTGATGAAGGGGGGTTTGATTTACTTTTATAGCGGGTTTTTTAGCGGATTTTTATGATTGGCAGCCGTCACACACTGAAAGACGCTTTTTATTGCAAAAAATATTTTTTGCGTTACCACATTTTGAGAGCTATAATTTTTCCATATTTTGGTCCACAGAGTTATGTGAGGTCTTGTTTTTTGCGGGACGAGTTGACGATTTTATTGGTAACATTTTCAGGCACGTGACATTTTTTGATCACTTTTTATTCCGATTTTTGTGAGGAAGAATGACCAAAAAACAGCTATTCATGAATTTCTTTTGGGGGAGGCGTTTATACCGTTCCGCGTTTGGTAAAATTGATAAAGCAGTTTTATTCTTCGGGTCAGTATGATTACAGCGACACCTCATTTATATCATTTTTTTATGTTTTGGCGCTTTTATACGATAAAAACTATTTTACGGAAAAAATAATTATTTTTGCATCGCTTTATTCTCAGGACTATAACTTTTTTATGTTTTTGCTGATGATGCTGTATGGCGGCTCGTTTTTTGCGGGACAAGATGACGCTTTCAGCGGTACCATGGTTATTTATATCCATCTTTTTGATCGCGTGTTATTCCACTTTTTGTTCGGCGGTATGATAATAAAGCGTTGTTTTTTGCCTCGTTTTTTTTTTTTTTTTCTTACGGTGTTTACTGAAGGGGTTAACTAGTGGGCCAGTTTTATAGGTTGGGCCGTTACGGACGCAGCGATACTAAATATGTGTACTTTTATTGTTTTGTTTTTTTTATTTAGATAAAGAAATGTATTTATGGGAATAATATTATTTATTTTTTTTCATTATTTTGGAATATTTTTTTTAATTTTTTTTTACACATTTGAAAAATTTTTTTTTTACTTTTTTACTTTGTCCCAGGGGGGGACATCACAGATCGGTGATCTGACAGTTTGCACAGCACTCTGTCAGATCACCGATCTGATAGGAGTGCAGGCTGCTTCACAGTGCCTGCTCTGAGCAGGCTCTGTGAAGCCACCTCCCTCCCTGCAGGACCCGGATCCGCGGCCATCTTGGATCCGGGCCTGGAGCAGGGAGGGAGGGAGGTAAGACCCTCGCAGCAACGCGATCACATCGCGTTGCTGCGGGGGGCTCAGGGAAGCCCGCAAGGAGCCTTCTCCCTGCGCGGTGCTTCCCTGCACCGCCGGCACATCGCGATCATCTTTGATCGCGGTGTGCCGGGGGTTAATGTGCCGGGGGCGGTCTTTGACCGCTCCTGGCACATAGTGCCGGATGTCAGCTGCGATAGGGAGCTGACACCCGGCCGCGATCGGCGGCGCTCCCCCCGTGAGCGCTGCCGATCGCATATGACGTACTATTGCGTCCTTGGGAAGTAAAGCCCACCCCACATGGACGCAATAGTACGTCTAATGGCAGAAAGGGGTTAAAATCCCTGCGTGATAATAGACAAATTATTATCAAACCGGCCGATAAGGGGGGTGCGGTGGTGGTGATGGACCGGACAACGTATTCCCAAGAGATCCATCGCAACTCTCTAATCAGGACACATATATGGTCATCCAGAGAGATCCTACTTCAGAGATCAGATCCAAAATAGAGAAAGTGATCACACATTACCTGGACAGATGTGTTATTGATAAAAAGACAGCCACATTTCTCTCCAATCCCCATCCCATAACGCCTGTATTTTATGTATTGCCCAAAATACATAAATCGCTTATAAATCCACCTGGCAGGCCGATCGTAGCATCGACCGACTCTATCTTATCACCGCTCTCCATCTTTCTTGAGAAATTAATAACACCACTCATTAAAACGACGAGATCCTTCCTACTGGACACAGAGCATTTCATACGGATCATTAAAGATCTGGGACACATACCCACTACTAGCTGGCTGGTCCATTTGAAGTCTTTAAACATCCATCTCACACGACAGGGGTATGGAGGCCACCAAGTCCCTTTTATCCACATCTAATCTACCTGATGGTTCAATCCAGTTTTGTATGGAATTGCTTCGACTCGTTCTATATGAGAACTTCTTTCTCCATGAGGACACTTTCTATATCCAGAAACGCGGGACCGCCATGGGATCGCACGTGGCGCCAGCGTACGCAAACGCGTTCATTAACGAATTTGATATACAACATGTCTTTAATAATGCCTTGTTTCAACAACATGCCTTACTATATCAATGTTACATTGATGAAATAATCTGTATCTGGACAGGGACTCTGGAATCACTCAGGACTTTCCATGAATATCTCAACTCGACCATACCTGAAATTCAATACACCATTCAGCATAGTATGAAGGAGATACCCTTTTTAGACACATTGGTACTCAAGGATGATATGGGACAACTCACACTTGACCTATACAATAAACCGACAGACTGTAACAGTCTGTTGCATTATTCTAGCTGCCATCCTAAAGCCACTAGGGACAGTCTACCACGGTCACAACTCACCAGGGTATCACAGATAGTCACAAATCCTGACACACGTAAGACCAGATTGGATGGGATGCTCAATAAGTTTAGAGAAAGACAATATCCCACTAGACTATTGGAAAGAGAAAAAATGCGAGCCATAACCCCACCTTCTCCTGCCCCGTCATCCCGACAGATTGATAAGATACCATTTGTTCAGACATATCATTCCTGTATGCCCAAGGTATATTCAATTATCAAAAGACATTGGTCACTCCTCTCCAAAGCATATCCCACAATTGAATCCTTTAGTGTACCTACACTAATTTGCACCAGGAGGTCCACCAACGTAAGGGATTCAGTGGTACGGGCAGACGTAGGTAGCACACGAACAACCACTACCCAGAGATTCCTGGGTAATAGACATGTTGGCACATTTCCCTGTCTAGGTTGTGCTGCTTGCTCTAACGTCACAAAGGCAGACAGCATCACTCACCCTAGAAGTGGTAAAAATTACCCAATCCGTGGCTACTTTACGTGTGATTCAAATTTTGTAGTTTACGTGGTTAAATGTCCGTGTGGTCTCCTATATGTTGGGGAGACCACACAACATGTTCGAGACCGTATAGTGAGCCATAAGTTCACGATCAGATGCGGCAAAAATTGGCTCCCACTACCTGACCATTTCACCAGACTCAGCCATTCGGTGGCACAGTTACGCTTTCAGGTTATAGAACAGGTGGTCCGCCCCAGGAGGGGTGGGGACTGTTGTGAATTCCGCTCTTGGGCTCCATCCGGTGGTTGTAAGTGGCACTTTTGTGAGTTCTGCTCTTGGGCTCCCTCCGGTGGTTTTAAGTGGAATGGCTGCTCCTTGGATTTTGCAGTCTGCAGCTGCTTCCACTGATTGTCTTTTTGCTCGGCTATTTATGCCTGGCTCTTTCCTTCAGCCAGTGTCACTTGTCAATGGTTCCTGGTTGGATTCACATCTCTGCTTGGATTTCCCTGATATCCTGATCAGTTCAGCAAAGATAAGTCCTTGCTTTGCTCTTTTCTGTCCACATGTAGTGGACGTAATTGTTCTGTACATTCTATGTTTTTTATCCAGCTTGTCAGTATGGATTTATTCAGTTAAGCTGGAAGCTCTGGGAAGCAGATTTACCCTCCACACCTTTAGTCAGGTGTGGAGATTTTTGTAAACTCTGTGTGGATTTTTCTAGTTTTTTAATACTGACCACACAGTATTCTGTCCGGTTCTATCTATCTAGCTAGACTGGCCTCCTTTGCTACATCCTGGTTTCAATCTACGTATGTCATTTCCCTCTCCACTCACAGTCATTATTTGTGGGGGGCTGTCTATCCTTTGGGGATTTTCTCTGAGGCAAGATAGCTTTCCTGTTTCTATCTTTAGGGGTAGTTAGTTCTCCGGCTGTGACGAGATGTCTAGGGAGTGACAGGAACATCCCACGGCTACTGCTAGTGTTGTGTTAAGCTTAGGAACTGCGGTCAGTACAGGTACCACCTCCTTCAGAGCTCGTCCCATGTTGCTCTTAAACCACCAGTTCATAACAGGGGACCACATTAGGCTTCTAAAACAAGGGGAGGCTTACTGGATCTATACATTCGATACCCTGCAACCCAGGGGCCTCAACAGGGAGATGGATTGGCACCTATGAATCCATATGATTGTCTAATAATTTTTCTCCTTCTTTTTCACCTTTTCAGACACGCTGACTTGGACGCTCCCTGGGAGAGTCCGTGTTACGCATAGCATCGGTTATAGCCTATATTATTCTTGGGCTCATCTTTTATTTTCGTTTTTACTTTTATTGTTCTTTTTTATTTTTTATTGTTTATTATTTTTTCATTTTTTATTTTATTTTTATTATTTTTTATCATTTATTATTTTTATTTTTCTGTTTTCTTTTTTTCTATTTTTTCAATATTTAGTTTCCCAGACTCTATTTTTATGCTTTATTTTTTTATTTTTATTTTTTTACATTTTTTGCTTTCATCTTCCGTTTTACACTATTATTATTCAGATGTTGTATTATTTTTCCTATATGATCCGAGACATTTTATTATTTTGATTTTTATTTTATATTTTTCTTCTTCATTATTATTTTTTTCATTTATCAATATCTATTTTTATTTCCTTTAGTCATGTTTTTGGCCTATTTTTCCATTCTGCCCGTTACCAGTGTGTCTATTCTAATATTGTCTACATTACAACTACTCTGTAGCATTCATGTAATATTGTTCCATTTGCCTTTGGCACTTATCCCACAAGTGTGTACAGTTATATCTTTTTCCCTGACCAGTATTAGGTACACTTTTACCGTGTACAATATTATTCTTTCCAACACTCTGCCCCTATAGTTTAAAACCATCTATTACCTGCGCTGATAGACTTGGATAATCGAACGCCACACTAGCAACTACCGCGCATGCGCGGTAGGTGTATTACATTGCGCCGTGTTACCTCCCATATCATGACGCTATACGAGTGTCCCTAGCAACCACCGCGCTTGCGCAGTACATCGCGCCGCATCACTTCCGGTGGGAGCCACTTCTGGTCCAAGTGCCGGCATGATGGCTCTTAAACGCCGCGGTCACTGACACTGACGCACACAGCATAAGCAGGGCGCGGGAGCGCCGCTCTTCCTGACAACCTACTAAAGTAATACATATGGGCTTACACTAGGAGCTTTTCCCTAAACCTTACGCATATCCCATATCCTTACCTTATGCACATCTTTGCAGGTTCAGCCATACAGTGACATACAGCATTTACCCTGACGCCACATACCGTTACCTTAGGTAATTTGATGGTTCTTCTATCATTCTCTGACTCTGACATGATACATTTTTCTAATTATCACACTATTCCCTACAGCATACTATCTGAACATAGTGTGTGTTTCCCGTTTGGGATTATATCGTGATTGGCTATATTTTGTGAAAGGTAAAACTTGTATTACTCTTTCCTCTCTCATGTGTGATTATTTGGTTTATGGACACGAGTTTACATTGGTGCAGTTTCCATTTCTTTAACAGGTTTTGAGCTTTGGCTTTACGCCTATTGTGTACAATTTGTTAATAATATAATGGTATCTGTGATTTATGTTCTGTGATTTATGTTTGGTGTACCTGCTTTTTCTTTTCACAGCGATATATGATTAAGAATCCGGTGGGTTCGAAACGTCATGTATTTATGAAACGCTTTTCACTTTACATGTTTGCCATATGCTTGTGTACGCAATAAATTGTAAAGATTTTTTTGCATCATATTCCACCCGTGAGTGCGGTGTATTTTCTAAATTATTATAGTTAGGACTCTGGTCCATTACACCAGCACCCCAAACAATTTTTCAGCTGAGTGCAGACCAATTCTCTACAAACCATTGCTCCAGAGACCGGCCGGACAGCTAATTTCACGTTACCTGTCCACCCTACACCCAGGAGGCAAGGTGGCACCCCTTAGAGGCTGGTGCATGATAGGGTCCCTATAAACCGCCTCAAGCCACCGATCATACGGGTTTGTCCTATCCTATCCAGGGAACAGAGAGAGAGACATAACATCGATAACATCTACAACAGTTGTGAGGACCTTATGAGAAGCTTAGCAGTAAGGGACTACAACACTGCAGCGCTAGAGGAAGGCTACTGATTTCCACCTGGACAAGGGGACTCTGGACTTGCCTCCAAACCGGCCGGACTCTGCCTGCCCTGTGATCTGGTGCCCTGGACTGTGGATGCTGAAGTCTTCAGTAAAGGTAAAGAGACTGCAACCTTGTGTCCTCATTCTTCTCTGCGCCTCTCACCATCCACCATCTAAACACTGGGAAGCACCGGTGACATACTTCACCTGTGGGAAGGTATACCATCTACCATCTAGCTGCCATAACATCACCCCAGCGGACCCCTTAACCCCTTCATGACCCAGCCTATTTTGACCTTAAAAACCTTGCCGTTTTTTGCAATTCTGACCAGTGTCCCTTTATGAGGTAATAACTCAGGAACGCTTCAATGGATCCTAGCGGTTCTGAGATTGTTTTTTAGTGACATATTGGGCTTCATGTTAGTTAGCTCCCCCACAAGTGACCCCATTTTGGAAACTAGACCCCCCAAGGAACTTATCTAGATGCATACTGAGCACTTTAAACCCCCAGGTGCTTCACAGAAGTTTATAACGCAGAGCCATGAAAATAAAAAATTTTCTTTCCTCAAAAATGATTTTTTAGCCTGAAATTTCCTATTTTGCCAATGGTAATAGGAGAAATTGGACCACAAATGTTGTTGTCCAGTTTTTCCTGAGTACACAGATACCCCATATGTGGGGGTAAACCACTGTTTGGGCGCACGGCAGGGCTCAGAAGGGAAGGCACGCCATTTGGCTTTTTAAATGGAAAATTAGCTCCAATCATTAGCGGACACCATGTCGCGTTTGGAGAGCCCCTGTGTGCCTAAACATTGGAGATCCCCCACAAATGACCCCATTTTGGAAACTAGACCCCCAAAGGAACTAATCTAGATGTGTGGTGAGCACTTTGAACCCTCAAGTGCTTCACAGAAGTTTATAACGCAGAGCCATGAAAATAAAATAAAAAATTCTTCTCTCAAAAATGATTTTTTAGCCCGCAATTTTTTATTTTCCCAAGGGTAACAGGAGAAATTTGACCCCAATATTTGTTGTCCAGTTTCTCCTGAGTACGGTGATACCCCATATGTGGGGGTAAACTACTGTTTGGGCACATGCCGGGGCTCGGAAGTGAAGTAGTGACGTTTTGAAATGCAGACTTTGATGGAATGCTCTACGGGCATCACGTTGCGTTTGCAGAGCCACTGATGTGGCTAAACATTAGAAACCCCCCACAAGTGACCCCATTTTGGAAACTAGACCCCGAAATGAACTTATCTAGATATGTGGTGAGCACTTTCAACCCCCAAGTGCTTCACAGAAGTTTATAACGCAGAGCCGTGAAAATAATAAATACGTTTTCTTTCCTCAAAAATAATTTTTTAGCCCAGAATTTTTTATTTTCCCAAGGGTTACAGGAGAAATTGGACCACAAAAGTTGTTGTCCAGTTTCTTCTGAGTAAGCTGATACCCCATGTGTGGGGGTAAACCACTGTTTGGGCACACGTCGGGGCTCAGAAGGGAAGTAGTGACTTTTGAAATGCAGACTTTGATGGAATGATCTGCGGGCGTCACGTTGCGTTTGCAGAGCCCCTGGTGTGCCTAAACAGTAGAAACCCCCCACAAGTGACCCCATTTTGGAAACTAGACCCCCAAAGGAACTTATCTAGATATGTGGTGAGCACTTTCAACCCCCAAGTGCTTTACAGAAGTTTATAACGCAGAGCCGTGAAAATAATAAATACGTTTTCTTTCCTCAAAAATAATTTTTTAGCCCAGAATTTTTTATTTTCCCAAGGGTTACAGGAGAAATTGGACCCCAAAAGTTGTTGTCCAGTTTCTCCTGAGTACGCTGATACCCCATGTGTGGGGGTAAACCACTGTTTGGGCACACGTCGGGGCTCAGAAGGGAAGTAGTGACTTTTGAAATGCAGACTTTGATGGAATGGTCTGCTGACGTCACGTTGCGTTTGCAGAGCCCCTGGTGTGCCTAAACAGTAGAAACCCCCCACAAGTGTATATAGTATAAGGGGGGGGGGGATCAGGGCACGGGGGGGCATCGGAGCACGGGGGGTGGATCGGAACACGGGGTGGGGGATCGCTGTGCGGGGGGGTGGATCGGAGCACAGGAGGATCGCTGTGCGGGGGGGATCGGAGTGCGTGGGGTGGGATTGGAGCACGGGGGTGGGATTGGAGCACGGGGGGAGCGGACAGGAGGACGGGGGAGAGCACAGGACGGAGGGGAGCGGACCACCGATCGGAGGGCTGGGGGGGAGATCGGTGGGGTGGGGTGGGGGCACATAAGTGTTTCCAGCCATGGCCGATGATATTGCAGCATCGGCCATGGCTGGATTGTAATATCTCACCAGTTTTTTAGGTGAAATATTACAAATCGCTCTGATTGGCAGTTTCACTTTCAACAGCCAATCAGAGCGATCGTAGCCACGGGGGGGGGGGGGGTGAAGCCACCCCCCCTGGGCTAAACTACCACTCCCCCTGTCCCTGCAGATCGGGTGAAATGGGAGTTAACCCTTTCACCCGATCTGCAGGGACGCGATCTTTCTGTGACACAGCATATGCGTCACAGGTCGGATTGGCACCGACTTTCATGACGCATACGCTGTGTCACAGGTCGGGAAGGGGTTAAAGCAGCGTCAGTCACCCTGACCGAATACCACAGGTGGCATCACGAACACAAACTTTATCCCTTTAAAGACCTTTCCCTTTTACACGGACGTCCCAGGCCCACGGACCGGGTCAGCCACCGTGACATCCCCCTGTGAACCGCAGGACCCGGTACCGAGTGCCCCACGGCCCCATGGGGGTGCTCCAAACTTTGGCGTCACGAACAGGATCTACTAAAACCTGAAAATCAGGTCATATATGCCTAAAAGACTGTGCCAGAACTGTGCCTAACCGTGATTTGTTTTCACCTATAATATCACAACCAATCTAAGTAATGCCAAGCGATGACTAAAACCAACACCAAAGATAAACACTAGGCCAAAAGATTTGAAAATATACCAACTTTATTATGAACACATCTAAAAACATATGTCAAGCCATAAATATAAAAATGTAAAAAATGTATATCCTAACATACTTTAATACAGACCATAAATGTGCAAAATCACAAGATATAAATGCATTACAACATAGGGTGCAAAGTCACCGACAGCCGCAGCATTGCGAAATACCGCCCCACAATCATAGAACATTCACAATACATACAAAGGAAGGACCATAATTACCAAGTGTAAACCACCAGCCAGGGACCCACGACACCCGACACGCGTTTTGCTATGGAAAGCTTTGTCCAGGATATACAATTTTTACCTTTTTATATTTATGGTGCGCCATTATTGACAGCCGCTGTAGTGAGTGTACTGTCGGCTATACTTGCATGATTTTCCTGCAGGTGTGTACATCCATGTTATGTGGTTTTTTGGAAGGTCATCTCCTATATATATCTTTTGCCACTTTTTCAGCCATACCTACCGGTTGTTTCTGCACTTTTTCTGCTCCCATATTTTATATGCTTGACATATGTTTTTAGTTAGATGTGTTCATAACCGTGATTTGTGCTAAAAGACAGTGTATTGCGCATTGCCGCCAAAAATTCCCGCCAAAACCGCCGCCATTACAGCGCCACGAGGAGCGCCGGAGAAGAAGAAGGGAGTGCCATCGTGGGCGTGAACTAACTGAGAGCGCAAAAGATAATGGCCGCCCAGTCCAAATATTACTGTACCTTGAGGACGTGTCCGTCAGCAGCCGATATCCGCCTCCTGATCCTAAATGGCGGGAGGAGACAAAGAAAAAGATACCGCCCCCGGAGGAGAGAGCGGGAAAGAGACCAGGAAGGAGCAACCCATGAGGACGATGCCATGTCCAGCCGCCCGGAACCAGAGCCTGGGGTGAAGGCAGAGGACTCCCCCAGCCACCTGGAAAGACACCGCGGCCAGGCATCACCCATGGGCCTTGACTTCCTGCAGGCCGGAGTGGAGGAGCTCATGGACCAGCTCCTGCGGGTGCAGCTGGGCGCCAAGGCCACGTGTCAGCCGGCGCCCGCGGAAAACCAATCAGCACCACTCCCAGCAGCGCTTCCAGCATCGCCTGCGGTGCCGCTTCCAGAGCCGCTGCCAGCACCGCTGCAGACTCCGCCACCGACGGGACTGACCGGCACCGGAGACACCGCTGCAGCAGGTAAGGACGCTGACCCTGCCCCAGGGACTGACAAACTGCTAATAGGTCCCGTAGCAGCACCACCTCCCCGCGGGTCCAGCCGGCTCCAACATCTTGAGCCCTGGGACCAGGCCACGGGGATTGAGCAGTTTTTAAAGGCCCCGATCCAACCCGCTAGCCTGCCTAGTGAAATCCATGCGGAGAGAGTCTTGTACCGCTGGGTGAATCCCGGGCCAGACTTTATGGGGTTCCGCGGGACGGAGAAGCAGACAGGAGAGATTGTGGAGGTCTTGAGTTGGTAGGACTACCAGTGCCAGCTCACCCATAAGTGGGAGGAAAAAGGAGAAACGCCAGGCCCAGCGCAGAGCCTTCGATAAGAGGGATTTGCAGGCCAAAGCCCAGGCCCGCAAGTATCGCACCGTTAACCAGGCCCCGCGTAAGCAGGGCATAGTGGTCACCTTTAAGTTACAAGGAGGATGGAACAGGGACTGTTATAAAGGAACAGGGACTGTACGCGGAGATTTTCATGAACAGGAGGGACGTGGAGTCTCACTTGTGGGAAGGACACCTGGACAGGGACCTGTATCCAGGAGACCGTGTCAGTTACACCAGACACTTTGGCGAAAAGGGTTGGTTTGTTCTGAAAGTTCACAACCAGGGAGACTCTATGAACCAGCCTCCAATTCCAGGACACCGGCCGTGCCTTCTCATGTAGCAACAGCGCCACTTTTTGCTAAAGTGACAATACTACCACCTCTACAGTTACTCCTGCCTGCACTCTTATGAAGACCACAGTGTGCACAATCACCACAACAGAGACTGCAGTGGCTACAGGACCAACAATTACCTGCACTAAAGCTGTTATTGTGGAACAGAATTCAGTTGGCACTCAGACCCCCATCTGGCGTGAGGGAGCCCCATTTGTAGCACCTGGTAGCCGTCAGTACCCTAAAGGGCTACCACCACCAGTGCTACCTCCAAAGTTGCAATAAATGAAATCTGACAAGACTGTAAATAGTTAATTGTCTGCTGTTAAAGTTTAATTGAACCCGGCCAGGGTTATTCCTTAAAAGGGGTCCTCAGTTAAAGGAGGATCCTATGTTTGCACCAGTTTGCACAAGTTATTTGAAAGAACTGCAGAATCATGAACTGTACATGAACGGAACTTACATGTAAAAAGTTTGCACCTTCTTAAAGGTGCTTCCTACTGGTTTTACAAAGGAAGCTTTTACAGAGGCTGCTTCTGAAAGAGACTGCTGCTAATCTTGTGAGAACTGCTTTGTTTTTCAGAGACCTGAAGAAAAACTCGTTGGTGTGGCAGAATTCCAGGTCGGGATACATGCCTTGTAGCCTGCCCAAGCCAGGGTTGGGGGTTAATAATGGGTCCCTCGCATCGTTCCTGTTGTTATAGTATTATTGATTTGTGAATTGATACTTTGCACTACCTCAGTAAAAGAGACTTGAATATTATTGGAACCCTTAAAGGGAATGTTTAATTGTTGCACTTGACAGGGTATATTAAAAGAGTTAATATAGTAGTGAAAGTTAACATTTGAATCTAGTTAAAATAATGTTTCAGTATAGCCGACAGTGAGTACTGATATCTTGATGCACTTTTGAATAAAATAAAGAGAGAATAAATTGAAGAGAAAATGCAGTGAGCCCATGGGGGTTGATAGACTGTCCTGCACTTGGGGAAGAGTAGAAATAATCAGATGGTGATTTGCACTTGAAAAAAGAAAAATGCTTGATTTGCACTTAATAGATAGTATACCTGTAAAGGTAATTGTATTTCATAGTTAGTCCTAAGTTATGTTGTTTCCTTAATGATTCCGTATTGCCTAGAAGTGGATCCACAATGTATACATGTTTTTGTTATGCAACGTTCTAGTGTCCTCACCTCCCATAAAGGGAAGCACCAGTTATATTAACTTGTTTCATTGCATTTAAAAATTTGTATGTCTTTTGCTAATGTATTGTTGTTTTCTTTTCCCAGTCCGGGAGTACTGGATTTAACGGGGGGGAGTGCAGTGCCCCAGGGTTCTGGTCATTGCAGTGATGTCGTTCTCCTCTAGGGGAGAGTGGTGTTACATTTGGAGGCAAAGAAGGACAACTGCATCCAGGTATCACAAACATGCAACACATTTCACACTCCAGGCCACCTGTTATGAACAGGTAATTCAGAACCACAATGGACCTTGAAGTTCAGAGCACACAAGGTGACCTGACATTTGCCAAAAACATAGGACAAGCTCTGAGACGTGGAAACTCTGCTGACCGCAATCCCTAATCCTAACACACCACACTAGAGGTAGCCGTGGATTGTGCCTAACGCTCCCTATGCAACTCGGCACAGCCTGAGAAACTAACTAGCCCTGAAGATAGAAAAATAAGCCTACCTTGCCTCAGAGAAATTCCCCAAAGGAAAAGGCAGCCCCCCACATATAATGACTGTGAGTAAAGATTAAATACAAACACAGAGATTAAATAGATTTAGCAAAGTGAGGCCCGACTTACAGAATAGACCGAGGATAGGAAAGATAGCTTTGCGGTCAACACAAAAACCTACAAACAACCACGCAGAGGGGCAAAAAGACCCTCCGCACCGACTAACGGTACGGAGGTGCTCCCTCTGCGTCTCAGAGCTTCCAGCAAGCAAGAAAAACCAATATAGCAAGCTGGACAGAAAATATAGCAAACAAAAATAACACAAGCAGAACTTAGCTTATGCAGGCTAGAGAGGCCACAGGAACGATCCAGGAGGAAGCAAGACCAATACTAGAACATTGACTGGAGGCCAGGATCAAAGCACCAGGTGGAGTTAAATAGAGCAGCACCTAACGACTTAACCTCATCACCTGAGGAAGGAAACTCAGAAGCCGCAGTACCACTCTCATCCACCAAAGGAAGCTTATAGACAGAACCAGCCGCAGTACCACTCAAGATCACAGGAGGGAGCTTGGCCACAGAATTCACAACAGTACCCCCCCCTTGAGGAGGGGTCACCGAACCCTCACCAGAGCCCCCAGGCCGACCAGGATGAGCCACATGAAAGGCACGAACCAGATCGGCAGCATGGACATCAGAGGCAAAGACCCAGGAATTATCTTCCTGACCATAACCTTTCCACTTAACCAGATACTGGAGTTTCCGTCTCGAAACACGAGAATCCAAAATCTTCTCCACAATATACTCCAATTCCCCTTCAACCAAAACCGGAGCAGGAGGATCAATAGATGGAACCACGGGTGCCACCTATCTCCGCAACAATGACCTATGGAACACGTTATGGATGGAAAAAGAAGCCGGAAGAGTCAAACGAAAAGACACAGGATTAAGAACCTCAGAAATCCTATATGGACCAATGAAACGAGGCTTAAATTTAGGAGAGGAAACCTTCATAGGAATATAACGAGATGACAACCAAACCAAATCCCCAACACGAAGTCGGGGACCCACACAGCGCCTGCGGTTAGCGAAACGTTGAGCCTTCTCCTGGGACAAAGTCAAATTGTCCACTACATGAGTCCAAATCTGCTGCAACCTATCCACCACAGTATCCACACCAGGACAGTCCGAAGACTCAACCTGCCATGAAGAGAAACGAGGGTGGAACCCAGAATTGCAGAAAAACGGCGAAACCAAAGTAGCCGAGCTGGCCCGATTATTAAGGGCGAACGCAGCCAAAGGCAAAAAGGACACCCAATCATCCTGATCAGCAGAAACAAAACATCTCAGATATGTTTCCAAGGACTGATTGGTTTGTTCAGTCTGGCCATTTGTCTGAGGATGGAAAGCCGAGGAAAAAGACAAATCAATGCCCATCCTAGCACAAAAGGCTCGCCAAAACCTCGAAACAAACTGGGAACCTCTGTCAGAAACGATGTTCTCTGGAATGCCATGCAAACGAACCACATGCTGAAAAAACAATGGCACCAAATCAGAGGAGGAAGGCAATTTAGACAAGGGCACCAAATGGACCATCTTAGAGAAGCGATCACAAACCACCCAAATGACCGACATTCTTTGAGAGACGGGGAGATCCGAAATAAAATCCATAGAGATATGTGTCCAAGGCCTCTTCGGGACCGGCAAGGGCAAAAGCAACCCACTGGCACGAGAACAGCAGGGCTTAGCCCGAGCACAAATCCCACAGGACTGCACAAAAGAATGCACATCCCGCGACAGAGACGGCCACCAAAAGGATCTAGCCACCAAATCTCTGGTACCAAAGATTCCAGGATGACCAGCCAACACCGAACAATGAACCTCAGAGATAACTTTATTCGTCCACCTATCAGGGACAAACAGTTTCTCCGCTGGGCAACGGTCAGGTCTATTAGCCTGAAATTTTTGCAGTACCCGCCGCAAATCAGGGGAGATGGCAGACAAAATTACCCCCTCTTTGAGAATACCCACCGGCTCAGACAAACCCGGAGAATCGGGCACAAAACTCCTAGACAGGGCATCCGCCTTCACATTCTTAGAGCCAGGAAGGTACGAAACCACAAAGTCAAAATGGGAGAAAAACAGCGACCAACGAGCCTGTCTAGGATTCAACCGTTTGGCAGACTCGAGATAAGTCAAGTTTTTGTGATCAGTCAAGACCACCACGCGATGCTTAGCTCCTTCAAGCCAATGACGCCACTCCTCGAATGCCCACTTCATGGCTAGCAACTCTCGATTGCCAACATCATAATTTCGCTCAGCAGGCGAAAATTTCCTGGAAATGAAGGCGCATGGTTTCATCACCGAGCAATCAGAACTTCTCTGCGACAAAACAGCCCCTGCTCCAATTTCGGAAGCATCAACCTCGACCTGGAACGGAAGCGAAACATCTGGTTGGCACAACACAGGGGCAGAAGAAAAACGACGCTTCAACTCCTGAAAAGCTTCCACAGCAGCAGAAGACCAATTGACCACATCAGCACCCTTCTTAGTTAAATCAGTCAACGGTTTAGCAATGCTAGAAAAATTAGCGATGAAGCGACGATAAAAATTAGCAAAGCCCAGGAACTTCTGCAGACTCTTCAGAGATGTTGGCTGAGTCCAATCATAAATGGCCTGAACTTTAACAGGGTCCATCTCGATAGTAGAAGGAGAAAAAATGAACCCCAAAAATGAAATCTTCTGAACACGAAAGAGACACTTTGACCCCTTCACAAACAAAGAATTAGCACGCAGGACCTGGAACACCATTCTGACCTGCTTCACATGAGATTCCCAATCATCCGAGAAGACCAAAATATCATCCAAGTATACAATCAGGAATTTATCCAGGTACTCTCGGAAGATGTCATGCATAAAGGACTGAAACACTGATGGAGCATTAGAAAGTACGAATGGCATAACCTGGTACTCAAAATGGCCTTCGGGCGTATTAAATGCTGTTTTCCATTCATCGCCCCGTTTGATACGCACAAGATTATACGCACCACGAAGATCTATCTTGGTGAACCAACTAGCCCCCTTAATCCGAGCAAACAAATCAGACAGCAGCGGCAAGGGGTGCTGAAATTTGACCGTAATTTTATTTAGAAGGCGGTAATCAATACAAGGTCTCAGCGAACCATCCTTCTTGGCCACAAAAAAGAAACCCGCTCCCAATGGCGACGATGACGGGCGAATATGACCCTTCTCCAAAGACTCCTTCACGTAACTCCGCATAGCGGCGTGCTCAGGTACAGATAAATTAAACAGTCGACCCTTAGGAAACTTACTACCAGGAATCAAATCGATAGCACAATCACAATCCCTATGCGGAGGTAGGGCATTGGACTTGGGCTCATCGAATACATCCCGGTAATCAAACAAGAACTCTGGGACCTCAGAAGGGGTGGATGATGAGATAGACAGAAATGGAACATCACCATGTACCCCCTGACAACCCCAGCTGGACACAGACATTGATTTCCAATCTAATACTGGGTTATGGACTTGTAGCCATGGCAACCCCAACACGACCACATCATGCAGGTTATGCAACAACAGAAAGCGAATATCCTCCTGGTGCGCAGGAGCCATGCACATGGTCAGCTGGGTCCAATACTGAGGCTTATTCTTGGCCAAAGGCGTAGCATCAATTCCTCTCAATGGAATAGGACACTGCAAGGGCTCCAAGACAAACCCACAGCGCCTAGCATACTCCAAGTCCATCAAATTCAGGGCAGCGCCTGAATCCACAAATGCCTTGACAGAATAGGAAAACAAAGAGCAGATCAAAGTAACGGACAAAAGAAATTTCGACTGTACCGTACCAATGGTGGCAGACCTAGCGAACCGCTTAGTGCGCTTAGGAAAATCGGAGATAGCATGAGTGGAATCACCACAGTAGAAACACAGCCCATTCTGACGTCTGTGTTCTTGCCTTTCAGCTCTGGTCAAAGTCCTATCGCACTGCATAGGCTCAGGTTTATGCTCAGATAATACCGCCAAATGGTGCACAGATTTACGCTCGCGCAAGCGTCGACCGATCTGAATGGCCAAAGACATGGACTCATTCAGACCAGCAGGCATATGAAATCCCACCATGACATCCTTAAGGGCTTCAGAGAGACCCTTTCTGAAAATAGCTGCCAGCGCACATTCATTCCATTGAGTGAGCACGGACCACTTTCTAAACTTCTGACAATAAATCTCTATCTCATCCTGACCCTGACACAGAGCCAGCAAATTTTTCTCTGCCTGATCCACTGAATTAGGTTCGTCGTACAGCAATCCGAGCGCCAGAAAAAACGCATCAATATTACATAATGCAGGATCTCCTGGCGCAAGGGAAAATGCCCAGTCTTGAGGGTCGCCACGTAATAAAGAAATAATGATTTTAACTTGTTGAACTGGGTCACCAGAGGAGCGGGGCTTCAAAGCCAGAAACAGTTTACAATTATTTTTAAAATTCAAAAACTTAGCTCTATCTCCAGAAAATAACTCAGGAATAGGAATTTTAGGTTCTCACATAGGATTCTGAACCACTAAATCTTGAATGTTCTGTACTCTTATAGTGAGATTATCCATCAAAGAGGACAGACCCTGAATGTCCATGTCCACACCTGTGTTCTGAACCACCCTGATGTAAAGGGGAAAAGAAAGACAGAACACAGTGCAAAGAAAAAAAAATGGTCTCAGAACTTCTCTTTTCCCTCTATTGAGAAGCATTAGTACTTTGGGCCTCCAGTACTGTTATGAACAGGTAATTCAGAACCACAATGGACCTTGAAGTTCAGAGCACACAAGGTGACCTGACATTTACCAAAAACATAGGACAAGCTCTGAGACGTGGAAACTCTGCTGACCGCAATCCCTAATCCTAACACACCACACTAGAGGTAGCCGTGGATTGCGCCTAACGCTCCCTATGCAACTCGGCACAGCCTGAGAAACTAACTAGCCCTGAAGATAGAAAAATAAGCATACCTTGCCTCAGAGAAATTCCCCAAAGGAAAAGGCAGCCCCCCACATATAACGCCTGTGAGTAAAGATGAAATACAAACACAGAGATTAAATAGATTTAGCAAAGTGAGGCCCGACTTACTGAATAGACCGAGGATAGGAAAGATAGCTTTGCGGTCAACACAAAAACCTACAAACAACCACGCAGAGGGGCAAAAAGACCCTCCGCACCGACTAACGGTACGGAGGTGCTCCCTCTGCGTCTCAGAGCTTCCAGCAAGCAAGAAAAACCAATATAGCAAGCTGGACAGAAAATATAGCAAACAAAAATAACACAAGCAGAACTTAGCTTATGCAGGCTAGAGAGGCCACAGGAACGATCCAGGAGGAAGCAAGACCAATACTAGAACATTGACTGGAGGCCAGGATCAAAGCACCAGGTGGAGTTAAATAGAGCAGCACCTAACGACTTAACCTCATCACCTGAGGAAGGAAACTCAGAAGCCGCAGTACCACTCTCATCCACCAAAGGAAGCTTATAGACAGAACCAGCCGCAGTACCACTCACGACCACAGGAGGGAGCTTGGCCACAGAATTCACAACAGCCACCAGGGGGAGCGCTTGCTCCTATTTATTAGGTCACTCCCCACACTTAGGTAAAACTGGTGATCTGTAGGGAAAGTAAGTGAGTTGCTGGCTGAGCTTCGCTCAGGTAGTTGGTCCCTGGCAGGGGTGGGATCCTGTCAGAGATCGAGGGAGAAGGATACAGAGCTGTGCATGCCCCCAGAGCTGCAGCTCTTAGAAAGAGACAATGAAGGCAGAACTGTATTGCAGCGAGCACGAAATGAAGTCATAGCAAAGGAGTGGATATCGGAAGGGGACCAGCCCTACACAGGCTGCCTCCTTCTGAGGCGCAGGATCCCGGTAACCAGAACACCGAGGGAGCAACGACCCTTTATGCCTTGCTCCAAAGACCGGCCGGACAGCTAAGAGGCTGGGGCATGATAGAGTCCCTATAAACCGCCTCAAGCCACCGGTCATACGGGATTGTACTATCCTATCCGTGGGACAGAGAGAGACATAACATCGATAACATCTACAACAATTGTGAAGACCTTATGAGATGCTTAGCAGTAAGGGACGACAACACTGCAGCGCTAGAGGAAGGCTACTGATTTCCATCTGGACAAGGGGACTCTGGACTTGCCTCCAAACTGGCCAGACTCTGCCTGCCCTGTGATCTGGTGCCCTGGACTGTGGATGCTGAAGTCTTCAGTAAAGGTAAAGAGACTGCAACCTTGTGTCCTCGTTCTTCTCTGCGCCTCTCACCATCCACCATCTACACACTGGGAAGCCCTGGGGACATATTTCACCTGTGGGAAGGTATACCATCTAGCTGCCATAACATCACCCCAGCGGACCCCTTAAAGCAGCGTCGGTCACCCTGACCGAATACCACAGGTGGCGTCACGAACACAAACTTTATTCCTTTAAAGACCTTTCCCTTTTACACGGATATCCCAGGGCCACGGACCAGGTCAGCCACCATGACATCCCCCTGTGAACCGCAGGGCCCGGTACCGTGTACCCCACAGCCCCATGGGGGCGCTCCACATTTACAAGCCCCCAGTGCTCTTCCAACCTGATTGCATATGGCTTCTAGTCTTGATTTCTCATGGCTCACTCATCAGATCTCAACAAAAAGGTGTCATTTTTATTAAAGGGGTGGACAATCATCTTTGCAACCATGTCAAAACTTCTATATGAAAAAAACATGTTGATATGCTCCCTTTAACACTTTTTCTTAAAGACTCCAAAGTGTATAACAACACCATGGCCATGATGTCACAGATACTGATGTAGCTGCTTTAGCGACAGGGATGGACTGGGCCAGGGAAAAGGATGTCATTTACGCTCCCAGCCAATTCTTTAGCAGGCATTTGGGGTGGCTTGGTGCTTTGGAAATACAGTCCATTCAGAATATAAATTATTGACTGCATCCATATTTCACAGCCATATCTGCAACATATGCTGGATGCACCTGTTAAGAAGGCCTCTGACTCTTATATCACTGCCTGTCAAAGAGAAGCAAATGGAGTCTAAGGCCGGCCTCACACTCAGGGTATAAAAATTTGGTCCGTTATTTACGGCCGTAATACGCAGAAAAGTCCCCAAAATAGTGATCCGTATGTCATCCGTAGGCAGGGTGTGTCAGCGTATTTTGCGCATGGCATCCTCCGTATGTAATCCATATGGCATCCGTACTGCGAGATTTTCTCGCAGGTTTGCAAAACCGACATACAGACATACAATGGATCCATGGGCTTAAATAATCGTAAAAACATATACAGTATACTGTCTCTCTCTATATATAAATATATATATATATATATGTCAGCGAGACACATATATATATTAATATATCATACAGCGCTAGATAGCTTAAAAGCTGGTAATTCAATTGATATGAGACATGGTTTACATACAGTAAACCATCTCACATCCCTTTTTTTTTGCATATTCCACACTACTAATGTTAGTAGTGTGTATGTGCAAAATTTGGGCGCTCTAGCTATTAAATTAAAGGGTTAAATCGTGGAAAAAATTGGCGTGGGCAATTTTCTCTGCCAGAATGGTAAAGCCAGTGATTGAGGGCAGATATTAATAGCCTGGAGAGGGTTCATGGTTATTGGCCCCCCTCTGGCTAAAAACATCTGCCCCCAGCCACCCCAGAAAAGCCACATCTGGAAGATGCGCTTATTCTGGCACTTGGCCACTCTGAGGTAATGAAGGGTTAATGCCACCTTGCTATTGTAAGGTGACATTAAGCCAGATTAATAATAGAGAGGCGTCAATTATGACACCTATCCATTATTAATCCAATAGTATGAAATGGTTAAAAAAAACACACACACATTATTACAAAGTATTTTAATGAAATAAACACACAGGTTGTTGTAAAATTTTATTATACTGGTAATGCACCTGAAGATCCTTGTCACCTGTAACAAATGTAAAAAAAACCAAACAACGATATTCCATACCTTCTGATGATCAGTCTCATCCCACGCTGTAAATCCATCTGAAAGGGTTAACTAATATTACAAGCAGAAGCCTGCTAATGCAGCCGCCCCTGTCTGTAAAAACCCGGCGAATGAATGGAATGTAGGTGAATGACCTGTAGTTACCTCGAGTTGCGGTGATGCGCCCTCTGCTGGATGTCCTCATATGAACTCGAGCCTGGGAAAATATTCTGAAAAGTTTTTTTTACAAACTGGGAGCAATAATTTTGCACAATCATAAGGAAATACCAGTGGGTATTCTCAGACCCACCTACTAACTCATGCTTTTATTGAAGCAGCTGTCTTGGGATGGCACACATCTGATGTCCAGACTCTCCACAGTAGATACAAAAATCCAACTTATGTCCACTTAAGACCACTTGTTGATGATGAGAGTGAAGTGCAATGGCCAAGGGCATGGACATTCTACTGTGAGTCTATGGCTCAGCATCAAAACCCAGGCCGTATTCTTTAGCAATACATCACCCTTGGACGTCATTCAGGAGCCCAAGAAGCACAAAGAAAGAGTCAGCAGTGGAGAGTTCTGGAGCATCAAGTAGGTAGGGAGAAGGCCTAAGCTTTGGAGTTGACCCTGCAGTAGAAAAATGATAAGTCCCACACACTCGCTCTCACAACTGTGACGCTAGTCACAACCCATGGACAGGCCGTGAGTCAGCAAAGTCAGATATTCCGGGGTCAATACCAAAAGAGCACGTAGTAAACCAAGGGAAAATACAACGTCATAAGTCAGGTCACATGCCAGGGTCAGAATACCAGAGAAATAGCAGATAAGCAAAGGGGCAATAGCACAGAACACAGGCCAAAGGTCAGAAGCAGAATATCAGATGCAAAGGGGCAACAACAAATGGGTAGTAAGAGCAATTACCAAGAGCAGGGAGCACTTATCAAAATCTCTGCACCTCCCAGTCAGATAGGTCAACTAAGCTGTCAATCAAAACACTGACAGCTCAGCACTCCCCAGCACAGGATAGGATGACAGAGCAGTCCATCACTGAATCAAACACACTCTGAGCAAAGGAATCGTGACAAGAACCAGACAAATATGGGTTGAGACTGAAGAACAGAAAACAACATTCTCTAAAGTAACAAAAATTGCAGTGATCCGAAATTCAGTTCAGGAATGGTTAATGAAGGGATTTGGGCCTAAGCTTTGTCATGATACTGAATCAGCTCTGCAAGATTCTAGACCAACTATGTTAGGTCTTGCATTTGTCGGGGTGCACTGTCAGTGGAAGGCTGGCAGTTCTTAAGAGGCCTCCATGGATGGGTGTTGCTCTAGCCATCAGTCTTGCAGATCCCAGGGGGTGCCCTGGCTTTCACCCTTTAAACCCTGCACAGGGATCTGGACTTATGTGTGGGGCTCTCCTATCCCCCTGTTTGTTTTTAACGCACTAGGCACTTTCCTGGCAGCTTGAATTCTGAGCCTTATTTGATGGCTCACTGTGCGGTAACCGTTTCCTTGTTTCTCACCTAGGACTTTGCAGTAATCATGTTGTAGCCATCTATACCTTTTGCATGGACTACTCCAACTATCTGAATTAGTCTTACTTAGATTACGACAGGTTTATAATTATATTCTTATACTCCTTTCATGCTGCGCACAATTAACTTTTATGGTGTTTTGATTTAACCCCAAGCTACCATTATCTCCATCCTCTATGGTTGTATTAGAGATTTCATGGTCGTTTTCTTTTTGTGGGGATGCCCACATTTACGTATGGGCATATTTCTAGAAATCAAACATATCTGACTTATGCACATCTATATATGGTAATTACATGCCTTGCTTTTTTGACCTGACGTACCTTTAGCAGAGTGTGGTCAAGGTAAGAGACAGGAACAGAATTTTCAGGCAAAAGGATAGTCTAAACATGGGTTGAGGTCAGGAATGGGAATTAAACAGGCTGAACAAGAACTGGAAAACTGGAGTGAACTATCATAAGAATAAATTGTAACTAGGAACTCCTCCTGGGAGTTTAAGTAGGGTGTGGTGCTATCTAATAGGCCACAGCAGGGGGCTGATTACTACTGTTTCAAAATACTGTTAAAAAAAACTACTTAAAAAAAATAGCCTTCTCTATGGATATATCAGAAGTATATTAAATTATTTCAGTGCCTAAGGTAAGATGCAGTGTCTAAAAACTTCAAGTGTTCTTGGTCCAGCTAAAATGAAAAATTCTAATTGTATCAAGTAAACAGGATTGAGTTGGAAAGAAATGAAACTAATGAGTACATGAAAGTTCTTGATTCAGCTATGCGCATAAGAATTGGGCTTTTGTTCTGTTTTATAAAGGCATGTCTTCTTTCCCGGATTCATAACCTTAGATTTGCTTTTTTGGACAATTATATTTGCTTTGTGATTGTGACCGCTTATATATTTTCTTATTGTATTTGGCTGTTTGTTCACTTTGGTAAATATCTTAAAATCAAGAGCTGCTGTTTTAATTGTGCAGTAAAACAAAAAAACGAAAGAAATGAACTGGAATATAATTTATACATATAATGTGTAAGTGCATGTTCACACTAGCCTCTAAACAGACAAAAACTAAGATTGAAACGAAATGAGCGAATTGTCCTGAAGCAAGTAACTAAATTTAGTGCAGGAAAATAACATAAGGTACTTAGTTAACGCTCTAAAGATTTTACTTTTTTTGTATTTTTTTTTTTCAAAACAATGTTGACGAAGTACCATATGTTATTTTCATGCACTATTGCAATTTATATACTGCAGGGTATTTGCTCATTTTTTTATCTTTGGTTTTGTCTATTGTTCATAGTTCTGTGCATGACATCAATTTGATTTGCTAACAATGAGTTGCACTTATGGTAATCTATATAGTTGCAGTGAGAGTGGAACTGAATTTTCAAGTGGCTTTCCACATTAAACTGTCATTATATAACTTGCAACCTACCAGTTTTCCCCTATGCAGACCCTATCTCTAATTTATAACTGACTTTAATCTGGTGGGGAGAGACTGGCATCCATGATGTCTGCCATATAATAAACACATAGCAAGATGGATTCTTGCTCTTTTTACCTTTAGTAGCACTCAGACAGATACAGCAGTGGGGCAGGAGTGGGGCAATGCTGTGGGCCCTGGACTGGGAGAAGGAGGTGTCCCGACAGTGCGAGGCTGCAGGCCCTGGGCTTTCAGAAAATGTTAGCTGTGAGTGGAATCCCCGTACCTCCCATTGATTTCCCGGCGGGGAGCTTCAGAAAAATGGCCGCCGGAGGTGGCGCATGTACAGACTGAGATCTCAGTTTGCTGACTGTCAAAAGATTGTCTTTGTTATACACTTCACCTGTCAGTGGTTTTATTGTTGTGATTGTTTGGTGTAACCTGTTATTATTTCAAGCATATTGGCAAGATTATCTAAATCCAAAATTATAGAAAATAATTTTGCATTTCATTTGTCAGTTTTCAGTATAGTTGAAACTTATTCATATTTTTCATATATTATACAGTACATGTGGGTTTTTTTTTTTACATTTTAGGCTACGTTCACATTAGCGTTGCGCCGCTGTTGCGTCGGCGACGCAGCGGCGACGCAGCGGCGACGCGCCCCTATGTTTAACATAGGGGACGCGTGCGTTTTTTGGGTGGCGTTTTTCGCCACGTGCGTCGTTTCCGACGCTAGCGTCGGACGCAAGAAAATGCAACAAGTTGCATTTTCTGTGCGTCCGATTTTTGTCAAAAACGACGCACGCGTCGCAAAACGCGCGCGTTTTTGCGCGCGTTTGCGCGCGTTTTAACATGCGTCGCGCGTTGCGTCGCCGACGCAGGGCGGCGCAACGCTAATGTGAACGTAGCCTTATTGAAACAATGAGTATAAAGGATTCCAACAATATCAAAAGAGCAAGCTTTGTGCAGTCAACAAAGGAAGGAGGTACATGGACATGTAAAGCTGTAGATCCTAGCTTACAATATAATTTTTGAGTGAAACTGGATAATTAATTATGTTAGCTGTGATGATTGTTTTCATTACTTCCATGTATCTAGTAATCTTTTCTTTAAAAGGGAAGCACACTAAAAGTGAAGACATTGACGTCACTTGGGTTAAAAAAAACAAAACGTTTCCTGTCAGTTGAACCACAAAGCTTCTTAAACTGTCAAATACTGTTTAAATATCTAATTATGTGATGAAACAAACCATAAGGGAGTATAATGTTATTAGGAGGCCTAGCTGACAGAAGGTTTCTCAACCACAAAGCTCACTTTTTTATTTTATTTTTCTTTATCAGTGAAGGCAGCAGTTAAATGTCCCACAGACTTTATATTATATTGTAAGCACTTTGATAAGTTTACAGTGGAAAAAAAATCTTTTAGTTATGAATATGATACTTTTTAATGGCTAACAAAAATAAATTAAACGCTGTTACAAAGCAAGCTTTTGAGACTTCTTATGTCTCTTCATCAGGCATGGTATAACAAAGTATCTGAGGAAACACAAATATATACACAAAAAGATATAATATGCAACTCACTACATTAAAGAAGCACACAGACAGCTGATGGACATGCAATACCACTCCAAACTGGATGATGACCTAACTCCAAAATATATGAAGGAATTGAAAAAAGTCATCAGAGGTCTATGTACAGATTCCACAAACCTTCTGGACTTTATATCTGAGAATGCAATGATAGGAATTTTCCACATGCTTCCTAAGATTCATAAGCCAGGTAACCCAGGGAAGACCTATAATTTCAGGGGTGGGAGCACTCACTGAAAAAATCTTAGGGTGGGTAGAAAATGTCCTTAAACTGCTTGTAAGGAAGACAGTCAGCTATTTACAGGACATCACAGATCTTTTAAAAAAAGCTATCTACAATAGGTCCTCTCCCCAAGAGTACATCTTAGCCACCATGGATGTGGAATCATTATGTTCTAACAACCCACATGAACATGGAATATCTGCCTGCAAAATGTTTCTCAAAGCTATTGGGATTCCTTCTGAGCCTGTGTTGAGACTCACCAGATTTATCCTCTCACACATAATTTTTTTTCTCTTTCGGCAAGGAGCTATATATATACAATGCAACGGAACTGCTAAGGGCAGCAAAATGGCACCCCAGTATACCAACCTTTTCATGGCTAAACTGTAAAATGACTTTTTAGCATCCTGCTCCATCAAACCCTTGGCCTATTTCCATTACATCGTGATAGAAGGAATAGGGTGCACTGCTGTGTAAGCCTATTAAACATGTAAGAAGGAGATGAGGGTGCTACATAATGCATGTAAATACCCGCATCAAAGGAGACAATATAGACCAATGCAAATGGAATTCGTACACCTAATATATAATAGAAAACAATTTTATTTCACACCAATAGAACATACAACCACAATAACACCCCTGAATCCATAATAGGCAAGGTAAACATGAAAAATAAGAGCAAGGTAAGAAATGGTGTCATGTACATACACTAAATATGTAAAACAAATAAGGGTGGTTTCACACTTGCGTTTTTGTCTGCAGCGTTTTTTACCCAAAAAACGCATGCGTTTTTTTTCCCTATATTTAACATTGAAAACGCATGCGTTTTTTGGTGTACGCGTTTGCACGCGTTTGTGAACGCATGCGTTTTTTTACTGCATGCGTTCATTTTCTAAAATGCAACTTGTAGTATTTTGAGGGGCGTTTTTTTTCCCCAAAAAAACGCATGCGTTTACATGCGTTTTTTTTTTGGACAAAAAATGCATTGGAGTCAATGGGGACGCATGAGTTTTTTTGGACATGCGTTTGCATGCGTTTTTTTGACGCATGCGGTTTTTTTTGGCACCATTGAATTAACTGTAGATAAGGATGTCTAGACACTGATAAGCCTCCCCCATAGCAGCAGGGTTATAAAAGGAAGGTTGGGGGAAGTTTCTGGTCACTTCTCATCAGACTCCAAAGAAGACAGCACCCTGCCCGGACACATTGTTGGACAAGACACAGAGCAATGTGAGTATATCCTAGCCAATGCATTCATTTTCAATTTTTTCGATCTACATGTCCTAATTTCTTCAATTTTTTTCTTTCAACACGCATCAGAATGTCTTCTCCGGTTTCTTCGTCTGATGAGGAGTTCCAGCCACGGCAATCAGAAGTGGATCACGTGAGCGAGGTAATTTTTTTGTCCGTCAGCTTGGTAAGTATTGACTGTCACATCGACACATGAGGCAATTTTTTTTTTTTTATTTTATAGAGCACTTCAACTGAAGGACAGAGAGGGACTGAGCAGCGGAGTCAAGGTCCAGGTGGAAGACGGCAGCGGGTATGTATACCAGGCGGACTGTCCTTATTGTAATATTCTTTACTTTTCTGTACCCTTGTTTTTCTTTACATTTTTCTTGTATCATCCTTTTCTGAAAGTTGTCTTTCATATTCCTGCCCTTTCTCATCTTCGTGTCTTATTTTTTCCAAATGTGGTTGAGCAAACTTAAATGATTTTCTTTTAATTTTAGGTTTCACAACGGGGGGACGACCGGATTGATAATGACCTGCTGATCAGTCTGGTCCAGGAGCGAGTCCCGTTGTGGGACAGCCGGGATCAACAGCACTCCGTCAATAGTGTTCTCCGTCGTTTGTGGAGTGAGGTGGCCCAAGCGTTGTGGGATGGCTGGGAGAATTCCCCGCCACGGGTCCGTAATGCATTTGGTAAGTATTGCACGGTAGTGTGAAGCAACAGACCTTGGCCATGCTCTCTTGACTGTGTGTGATGAAAGAAACTTTTCGTAGTTTCTGTCATCACACACAGTCACGAGAGCACGGCCAAAAGTCCTTATTCTGACCATTATATTTTATTGTTATTTCACAGTGGACAAAGTAAGGACACGTTGGCGTTCCATGAAGGACCGCTTCAACAAGGACCTGCGTGCAGAGAAGAGTGCAGCTAGTGGTTCCGGAGCAAGGCACCGGCTCTACAAATACCACCGTGTGTTGGCCTTCCTGAGACCGGTCCTTCTCATGAGAACGTAAGTATTTCTCACATGCCTCCGGTTGTATTGCATAGACATAATCTGTCATTTTTAATTCCACAGGATGTACCGTCTTGTTATAGTTTGGTATTAATTTTCTGTTTTCTTTTTTCACAGCACACACTGCACGACTGTCGCCACAGGTTCTGGAGCGGTCCTTCAGCCGGCAGCCACGGACCCGTCCCAGCCATCCAGCAGCGCAGCACCAGGTGGGTCTTCCACACTCACTGGAGACCAGGGGGCTGGCCCATCAGGTCTTCCCCTTTCGCAGTCCTCTTTCGCTGCACCCATTTTTGCGGGCTCATCCCGGCAGCGACAGAGGGCTTCGGATAGGTCCCTCATGCCCGAGTTTTTGCACTTGAGCTCGGTTTTACACGAAGCTATCAAGGCTTTAGGTGACAGAATGGATGTGTCCCATAACCTGTTAGAGTGCCGCATCCAGGATGTCGCCAAAAGCGTTGATCAAGTGAAAGCCGACCTCCAGAAGCCAGCTCATCATTTTTTTAATCAAATCGAACAGGGCATGTCGGAACACCTTAGCCCTGATCTCCAGCTGAGTGTGATGCAGGCCTGCAATGTTGCTTTTGTGCAGGCTATGCAGCAGAGTCAGAGTCGTAATGTGGCGGCATATCCAACTGTGCCGTCACTGTCACAAGTAAACACTATTCCTACCTCTGCTGCATACCACTGCACGGCCACCTCTATTCCCTCTACAGGTGTACTCCACTACAGCGCCAACACGATGACGAGTGCTGTTGGATATCCCACCGCCACCACCGTGACGACCGCTGCTCCGGCTTGGACCTCCTCCGCTCACACCACGATGACGCAGGACCCTGGCGTGGCTTATCGGCCCGGCACCCTCCCGATGCAGCAGGACCCATCCATGCAATATCAGACCGGCCCACCCCCGATGCAGCAGGACCGAGGCCTGGCATATGGGACCGGACCCACCCCGATGCAGCAGGACCGAGGCGTTGCTTTCCGGGCAGGACACCCCCCGATGCAGCAGGACCCATCCATAGCGTATCGCACCGGGCCCCCCATGATGCAGCACGACCAAGCCATACCTTTCCGGACAGGACCCACCCCGATGCAGCCCACCCCGATGCAGCAGGACCCATCCATGGCTTTACATTCCCCCCCCCAACGATGCACCAGGAACATGGGAGGGTGTTATGTTCCCCCCCCCCAACGAGGCACCAGGATCCTGGGAGGGTTTTTGTTTCCCCCCCCAACGAGGCACCAGGATCCTGGGAGGGTTTTTGTTTCCCCCCCCCCAACGAGGCACCAGGACCCAGGCGGGACTTTATCTTTTCCCCCATTGGACTCAGACATTGCCGAGCGCTCCACAATGGAGACTGACTGTTTAATTGTGGAGCCGGGTCCTGACGTGTCTCCCGCCTACACTTTACAACCTAGCCCCAGAAGACTTCCCCCAACCCGGAAAACCCAATGTAAAACTGGCAAAACTCATAAAAAACAAAAAACTTTGATTATTCCTCCCCCATCACCTACCGATGTGTCTCAACCTTCCAGTGTGTCTCAAGCCCCTCATGTTTTAAGCCCCATCCCCGAACTTCCAGACCCTTCAAGTTTTCTTGCCCATTCTCCTGCCACTTCTGCCTCCTCCACAGTGAGCCAGGCTTCAGTTCTGAATACCCCCCAGTTACGTCACTCAACCCCAAGCCGGCGTGGTTCAACACGGCGCGGTACCAAGAAATAAATTGTTGTTTTTCCTCAATAAAAAAAAAAGATTATTTGCAACAATTATGTTTGGTTTATTGTGTCTTTCACCGCTCTCAATACACACCAATAAAGTTTGTCACACACTTATTCTTTTGGCCTACACATATCTCCAGTAGTATAAAATACCAGACAACATCTATATGTGTTTCTTTAGTATACAGATATGAGTTGGCCAAAAAAATAGCAGTTATTTCCATACTCTTATTTTTAATTTTTAACTAGTGTAGTGTCACTGTCCAAAGAGAAAATGGTGGCAATCAAGTTCAGAACTCAACTGAACCGGTCAGATGTCAAAATAGACACCTGACCTGTTTAGTTGATTACTGACTTGTATATTCACCCTATTCTATATAGCACATTATGTGACAATTTTTGTCAAACTGATAGGACAATGGTTGGCACACGCTAACTATCTATCCTCACCTGGGCAGGTGTAAGAAATTTTGAATTCATGATCATGTATATGTTCATCATGAATTCATTATTTCTTACACTTGACTTGACGGGTATAGAGAGCGTGCCAGTCTTGACGCAATGACGTCAAGAAGATTACCAATAAATAAATTTAAATCTGGTTACATTATTATAAGTATGCGCGTTTATATCATTCTTTGTAAACCAAAATAGGGAGTGCAACAGAGGTCAATTATGATTAAAAAAAAATCTAATTATTACCTCATCAACTATCACCCACTCCTGGTTTTGGATTACAAATTATGATATACATATCTACTGCCCATCTTTGTTCAACCTTTTTTTAGAGAGGAAAAAGACAGGAGACCTGGTGAACACAACAAAGTTTATTAATTAGAAAAATTTGTATCAGTATTTAATAATTGGTAAACATTAACATACAACAGGACATTTAAACAACATTGTCCTGCCATGAAACCCGTCCAATATCGGACACAAAATAGGCCGCAAATTGGTCCCGCATAAGACCAACGGCTGCAGTTGACCGCATCGGGTGATGCTGAAAATCTGGCAATGGGTGTGAAACTGGTTCATCAAGTTCAATGTGGGGTCGCTCCTTAGCCATTATATAATTATGTAGAACCACACAGGCTTTGACCACCTCGTCCACAGTTTCCACTTTTAGATTGATGGCTGTTGCAAGAATGCGCCATTTAGCAACCAGAATGCCAAAGCTGCATTCTACGGTTCTTCTGGCCCTGGTCAGTCTGTAGTTGTATATTCTGCGTGTGTGGTCCAAGTCCCTAGTAGAATAGGGCTTCAGGAGATTTTCACACATCTGGAAGGCCTCATCCCCAACCATAACAAATGGCAGCGGTGGGCCTTGAGTGTTGGGGAGAGGCTGTGGAGGGGGAAAATTAAAATTGTTGCCATATACCCGACGGCCCATATCCGAGCTCTTGAATGTCTGGGAATCATTGCCACGGCCAAAAGCTCCAATGTCCACGGCGATGAAGCGACACTCCGCATCCGCTATTGCCATGAGCACTACCGAAAAATATTTTTTATAATTAAAAAACTCAGATCCGGTTCTGGCAGGTTTAACAATGCGGATGTGCTTCCCGTCCACCGCCCCTAAACAGTTTGGAAAATCACACACGTTCAAAAATGTTTTTGATATTTTCCGCCACATGTCCAGGGTGGGTACGGGTATAAACTCCTCACGGAGTACATTCCATAACGCACGACAGGTGTCCACAACAATTCCGGACAGGGTTGAGATTCCAAGGCGGTATTGGAAGTGCAGGGAAGATAAACTCTCTCCTGTGGCCAGAAATCTAGAAGAAAAGGAAACAAAAACAAAAATTAAAATCTGCTCTTAATGGTGTTTTTAAATAAGAAAAA
This sequence comes from Ranitomeya imitator, assembly GCF_032444005.1. Taxonomy (NCBI): domain Eukaryota; kingdom Metazoa; phylum Chordata; class Amphibia; order Anura; family Dendrobatidae; genus Ranitomeya; species Ranitomeya imitator. Next base: position 446,874,010 of record NC_091287.1, on the reverse strand, counting down.
GGTAAAAAAAAAAAAAACCCAAAATACATGTCATAACCAAAAATTTGGAGTGTCATTGGTTTAGTTTTGGAACGTACCGTAATGTCACTAACAGACGTTCCTCGGGTGGAATTGCTCTACGGAGCCGTGTGTCCTGTCGCCGTATGGAACCTTCTACACGAGACAGTAAATCCCGGAAAGAATCCTGAGACATTCTGGTGTAATCCTGGAATTTCTCCGGGTTGGCATTCAGCTCCGCATAGAGCGTGTGATATGCTCCACGGGTCTCACGCACTTCAATGATGGGGTGCCTCCAAAAACGCCGACGCTGTCTCCTTCTCCATCTTTGGCGGTTTCGGTCTTGCTCCCAAGCAAAAACACAGGCAAGGAAAATCTTGAAACTGAACTCCAGTTTGAAATAAAAGTTCGCCATTGAAAGATCCATCATGACACCGTAAACAGTAGCAAGCTCTGAAAATTTCTGTTCCCCTAGGGTCTATATATTGATTGCCAATCATGTACGCCCTCTCTGTTCCCATTGGTTGTGTCTGGTAACCTTTTTTTTTATTTTTTTATTTTTTTAAAAATCCCCAAAAAAACGCAAACGCATGCAAAAACGCATGTAAACGCGTGTAAACGCTGCGTTTTTTTGACGCACGCGTTAAACGCGTGCGTCAAAAAAACGCAGCGTTTACACGCGTTTACATGCGTTTTTGTACCATGCGTTTTTTTTTTAAAACGCATGCGTTCAAAAACGCAAGTGTGAAACCAGCCTAACAGAAGCTCAGTAATATATAAGTCATATATAAGTACCGTATTTTCCGGCGTATAAGACGACTGGGCTTATAAGACACCCCCCAACTTTTCTAGTTAAAATATAAAATCTTCTTAAAAGTCGGGGGTCTTCTTATACGCCATGTGTCGGCTTATAGGGCGGGTGACCAATGTGCATATGGTGGGGTGGAGTGGTCCTGATGATGAAGAGAGGGGGCGTCTCACAGGGAAGGTGTAAGTGGAGTATCCCCCATTACCTCATTGTAGCAGCAATGCTCTCTGTGCAGGGGGGGCGGCGTCAGCGGCTCCTCTACGTGCAGCGTGGGGTCTCTGTGCTAGGGGCGGCGGCAGCTCCTTTTCTTGCAGTGTGGAGGCTCTATGCTGGGGGGCAGCGGCGTATCTCTGTGCAGTATCAGGGCTCCTCCGGCATTTCCTCAAAGCCTGGAGGCACCGGCAGCTCCATTGCTGTGATGTGGTGGCCTCCGGGAAAATGGCCGCCAGGGGCGGCGCATGCTCAGATTCAGATCTCGCCTCCCGAGATCTCAGGATGAGATCTGAATCTGAGCATGCGCCACCCCAGCGGCCATTTTCCCAGAGGCCACCGCATCGCAGCAATGGAGCTGCCGGTGCCTCGGGGCTTTGATGAAATGCCGGCGGAACCCCGATGCTGCACAGAGATACGCCGACGCTGCCCCCCCCCCCCAGCGCAGAGAGCATCGCTGCTTTGCTGCCATCAGGTAATGGGGGATACTCCATTTACACCTTCCCAGTGAGATGCACCCTTTCTTCGTCATCGGGACCACTCCCCCCACCCACCATATGCACCCACCCTATAAGACGAGACCCGGCGTATAAGACGACCCCTGACTTTTAAGAAGATTTTCAGGGTTTAAAGGTCGTCTTATACGCCGGAAAATACGGCAATGTTTTTTTATTTATTAGATGTGCGCATTCCATATGCTCTGGTATTTTTTCTTTCATATTTCCGTTACATCGATGACATCTTAATAATATGGACTGAGTTAGAACAAGTACTTCTAAACTTCCAAGACAATTTCAATACATTTCATTTCACCAAAAACTTGACAATGGACCACTCAAAAATGGGAATTAACTTCATGGTTACCATCATTAAAGTTCAAAACAATCAAAGACATTGGTGTATCGGAAACCAATTGACCGTCCCGCATACCTCAGATGGGACAGTTTCCACCAGAAACATATTAAAAAGTCTATCATCTACAGCCAGGCCTTATATATAATCGGATTTGTTCCAGCCCAACGGACAGGTATGAATACTTAACCTATCCCAAAAAATTGTTTTTAAATCAAGGCTACTGTTACGCCCACAGGGCGTGGGGAAATATAGTGGACTCACTAGACCACTGATGGAGCAGTGGTAGCTGTATACCCGGTACACAAGAGACAGGAGAATGGCTTCCAAAAAGCAATGGTATTTATTTAAATGAAGCTTAAACAAACAGAAAGAGGTGCCTGAGAGAAGAACCCTCTGGGCCACAACACTGAACCACGTAGTGGAGCACTGGGCAAGGTGTACCCCTATACAGAGATTCCCCTGTCACAACACCAGATGGCCTAAATGCTGCAGTACCCGTGACCAGAGGGACGACCCATACAGACCGTAATAACAAGACAGTGGTATTCAGGCTCTATCAGTGAAGAGAATCCTGGAAGCTCTGTGTAGTTTTGGAAAGGCTGATCCAGCCGGCAGCAATATCTGGAAGGTTCTGTGAGGAGCAGCGTAGTCAGCCTGGAGTGGAAACCAGAGAGTCCTGAAGGATCCAGAATAGGGAACTGCAAGCGGAGGATACTGAGGAGACAGAGGGATTAGCAAACCAAAAGTGATAAACTACACTTTGCAGAGCAGAGCACAGCAGAGTGTGGCTTGAGCAGAAGGCCACAAACAATAGAATGAACACATTGCCCAGGCACCTCCCATAATGGGAGGATGCCTTTTATGCACAGAGCATCATAGCACAGAGAGCCTTAATAGAGAACAGATGCTCTGCTGTTTTAAGTATGTGCAGGAAGCTGGGCGCGCCTCCTAAGAGCATTTCCAGGAGACCTGCCAAGAGGATGCAGGTTCTTAGCAGAGAAAGGAGCCGCTGATCGTCTGGAGCCACGGACAGGGTGAGTAGTACCAGTGGAGCTGCGTGAAAGGTGCTGGTCTCCTTTCGCAGCAGAGACCAGACCTGCAGCTGAGGGCATGACAGCTACCACCTCACCTCCATTGATGATCAAATCATTAAAGCCACAAGGAGCCCTAGAAGTCAATTACTTCAACATGGAGAAAAAGAAGAAAATAATCATGTACCTCTGATGATGACTTACAAAGCACAACTTGAGGTACTGAGAAAAAATGATAAAAAACTTCACCATATCCTACACAAGAATGACCGGCTAAAAACAATATAAAATTTAATTTAAGAAACATCATGATCCGAAGTACAATGTCCTCGGATACACCAAGAAAAATTTATTGTCACGACAAAGCTGTCAGGTGACCTGGGATCAGGGACTCCTTCCCTTTCCCTACGGTAGGGGGCACCCTATCTCACCACACTTACAAGCCATGCAACAGTCACAGATAACTCCTCCAACAATCCTTCTCATATGAACACCTCTCCCTCCTCAAGCCATGCAGTAAATTCTATCACTGACAAGGTTTAGCATCAGAGCCCTGATTATAAAGAGGAAAGGAGTGGCTGACTGAGCTCCGCTGTGAGCTCAGAGATTTCCAACATGGCCAATTAACCCCTGTTCTGTCAGAAGGAATAAACACCATTAAAATGAAGTAGGAGTGCTTCTTCTCAGAGCCAGAGTAGAAGCAATCAGACGCTGCAGTCCTCTGGCTCCACACTGTCTCGTGACAGTACCCCCTCTTCTATGAGGGACCTCTGGAACCTCAGGACCAGGCTTATCGGGGTGTGCCACATGAAAAGAACAGACCAGTCTGGCCACATGAACATCAGATGCTGGTACCCACATCCCCTCCTCAGGACCGTACCCCCTCCAATGTACCAGATACTGAAGCGACGGATGAACAATATGAAATTCCAAGATCCTCACTATCTGAAACTCCAACTTTCCATCAACAATGACAAGAGATGGTGGTAGTGGTAATGGTACTGAAGATGCAACATATTGTTTGAGGAGGGATTGATGAAATACATTATTAATCTCCTAAAGATAGGCGGTAAAGCAAGGTGAAATGCCACAGGATTGACAATGGCTATGATCTTGTAAGGGGCAATAAACCTGGGACCAAGTTTCCAAGACGGAACCTTCAGCTTAATGTTCCTAGAGGACAGCCACACCAAGTCACCAACACACAGGTCCGGACCCACCAAACATCTCCTATCAGCAACATCCCATCCGATCTTCCTCAAATTATTCCTAACCTCCTGCCATATGGTAGTAATAGAAGAAGAAAACCGTTCCCCTTCTGGTAATCTAGAAGGGTGATTTCTATTAAATGAACTAAACTGAGGATGGAACCCATGTGCCACGAAAAACGGGGACTTACAAGTCGATTAATTACCGCGAATTTGGCTAACGGGATATAGGTATCCCAGTCCTCCTGATTTTCAGATACAAAACACCTGAGATACGTCTGTAGATTCTGGTTAACCAGTTCAGTCTGCCCATTAGACTGCAGGTGAAATGCAAAAAAAAAGACAAAGGAATCCCCAGACAAGTGCAAAATGCCCTCATAAACTTGGAGACAAACTGCACCCCCCAGTCAGAAACAATATCGGTCGTGATCTCATGTAATTTAATTATTTCCCTGCCGAAAATTTCCACGAAGGATTTGGGGTTCGGTAGAGCTGGTAAAGCGATAATGAGACATTTTACTAAATCTATCTACCACCACCAGAATTACAGTATTTCCTTGCCGCCATGGTTAGATACGTCTTAAAATTGACCCACAAGTGAGTTCAAGGTCTACTGGGAATCTCCAATGGTGGAGAGCCCCCGACTGATGAGTTTGAAAGGTATTAGAACGCACACAGACACTGCAGGCGGCTACATACAGTACTTTCGGACATCCTGATGAGCACCTGACCACCAAAAACGCCGAGTACGAGGATCAGCTGTGGCTTTATTACTAGGATGTCCAGCCAACATCGAATCGTGATGTTCACTAAGGTCTCTAAAACGAAGATTAACAGGAACAAACAGTTTACCAAATGGACAGGCAGAAGAGGCATCCCTCTGAGCGTCAACAACCTCTCTTTCCAGATCCGAGCATATAACGACATAACCACCCCTTTTTGAAGAATAGGTACCGGTTCACACTTATTCCCTCCCCCAGGAAAACAATGAGATAACACATCGGCCTTAAGGTACCGTCACACTCAGCAACTTTGCAACGAGAACGACAACAATCCTTGACGTTCCAGCGTCCTGGATAGCAATCTTGTTGTGTTTGACACGCAGCAGCGATCTGGATCCCGCTGTGCCATCGCTGGTCTGAGCTAGAAGTCCAGAACTTTATTTCGTCACTAGGTCGGCGTGTATCGTCATGTTTGACATCAAAAGCAACGACGCCAGCAACATTTTACATGGAGCTAACAACCAGCGAGAACAATAAGTGAGTCGCCGTTACGTCACTGGATCGCTCCTGCATCGTTCTGGAGTTGCTGTGTTTGACGTCTCTACAGCGACCTAAACAGCGACGCTCCAGCGATCTAGTTTAGGTCGGCTCGTTGTCTACATCGCTGCAGCGTCGCTGAGTGTGACGGTACCTTTAAAGTTTTTTTTCACCGGCCAATGGGTGACAAAAAAGTTAAACCTGGTAAAGAACATTGCCCACCTTGCCTGTCGAGGCGTTAGACATTTCGCCAATTCCAAATATACCAGATTCTTATAATCTGTGACAACCATCACCGGATGAACCGCTCCCTCCAAAAAATGATGCCATTCTTCAAAAGCCCATTTGATTTCCCTGTTACAAATGTCATAATTTTTCTCAGCAGGTGATAGTTTCTTCGAAAAATAAGCACATGGTTGCCATTTACCAGGAGACGCACACTGCGACAATACAGCCCCTACTCCCAACTCAGACGCATCGACCTCAACGATAAAAGGCTGAGAGACGTTAGAGTGAATAAGGATCGACGCAGATGAAAAACACCTGTTCAACATATCAAATGCCTCCTTGACAGGACTGGACCACTTAGAGAAATCCGTCCCCTTCATGGTCATATAAGAAAGAGGTTTGGCTACTACTGAAATGTTTTTAATTAACTTACGGTAGTAGTTGGCGAAGCCTAAAAACCTTTGTAACACCTTGAAATGCTCTGAACGATCCCAATACCGCTTGGACTTTCGGTGGATTCATGCGAAAACCAGTAGATGATAACACATATTCTAGGAAAGGGATCTCCTCAACCAAAAACATACACTTCTCAGGTTTGACATATAAGTTAAAGTATCTGAGTATATGTAAGACCTGCCTGACATGTACCTGATGTGACTCAAGGTCAGGTAAATAAATTAATATGTCATCCATAACCACAAACCTGCCTACCAGGTGACTAAAGACGTCGGAAAGACTTTGGGTGTGTTCGTTAACCCAAAAGGCATGACCAGGTTCTCAGTGTCCTTCAGGTGTATTGAACGCTGTCTTCCACTCATCCCCCTCTTTAATGCGAATGAGATTACATGCCCCCTGAAGTCCATCTTTGAGAACCACTTTGCCCCTACGATTAAGTTCGTGGAAATTCAAGCATGGGCGTAACCCCCATCTTTTAAAAAAAAAGAACCCCGCTGTAATGGAGATGAGGATGGTCTGATATGACCTTTAGCCAGTCCCACAGAGCTGTCACATGTGGGGTGCATCACACTCACTTTTAGGCTGCAAGCCTCCGCTGTTTCTAGGCCTGCATCCTCTGGAGGTGCAGCACAAAATTCAGGGGACACAACGTTCATTGCAACAAGCAAACGTTTACTGTTGAGATCAAGTTCATGAGGGTGTAACAAATGGGATAATGTACAGCATCTCATGTTCCTTACTTCCTTAGTACAACAGTGAAAAATGATGAAAGGTGAGCAGTGGAGATCCATAGGGCACCACACTCTGAGTAAGGAACCGCCCATGTCAGAAGGTGCTGCAGAGCTCCAGGACTGCTGTCATTCACCGTTTAGCATCCGCATTGTGCCTGGCATGCACAGACCAAAGGTGAGTTGAATACTTCTTCCCCTGCCGCATATGTGCTGTAACATTCTTGACATGGAGCTTCCTCTCTTTCGGTTTATTTTTCCTTAGTACAACGTATCTTTAGATAAACCAGTCAACCTCAGGGATTTCCTGTCTGCTTCAGCAGTGCACCCTGGACCAACCTCCTGCCCTTCAAATGATTACACGTCTACCGTCCTCTAGATGTCAGAAAACCAGACACTCTCCCTAGTACCGGTACTGAGCCCTAGGCTCCGGACATTATGTAAAAAGAAGACCAGGCTGTGGGTACCTGTACTGAGCCGGGTCCGGAACTGTCAAGGCTGCGTCCCATGCTTCCTTGGGGAAGGAATAGGGAACCGGACAGGCCCATGAAGACATGTTTAGACAGGGAACCCGGCCGGAAGCTGGGAGAAAAGCACGCGAAGGTGCAGTGGTTTTGCCGCCATCAGCGAGTGAGCAGCAAGGTGGGCAGTGCGCTCGGCACCAGAAGCGCCGGCGCTGTGACAGACTGCAGCAGATAGCTCCTGATGCCACCAGTGAGACAGCTAGTGTAGGAGGCACTGCGCACCCAGTGACAGTAAAGTCAGTGCACGTGCAGAGAACCCAGGGCCGGTTACAGGACAGTACCTTGTGAACCGTTTAACCCCCATAGTTTATCCCCCGGATTGCTGCAGCTATTGTTGCGTTGGCTGCACCAGCTTATGGACTAGGGGCTCAGCGGAAGGTACCGGAGACCGACCGCTGACACCAGAAGATGGATCGCTAGCCTTGGACCCCCTTGAGGACATTTCTTCAACAGCTACAAGGACTACTACCCTCATCGAAACATTTGCGTCTGAGGAAACCATAGACACGATAAGTTTACTGAATGAACTGTTACTATTTTTGCTATTCACCTTTATTCTTTCCCAGTTTAACTGTTTATCTTCATGCGAAGAGTACCTTTATTGTTATTTAAATTTGTTAACCCTTGCTCTGCCTCCCGTTTGCCACTGCATCCTGCAACCTGCTTACACTTGGCGTAGTTGGCAGGATGCAGTCTACAAGCGTAGAGACAGCAGACTAAGTGGCCATGAGTGCCCCGAGGGCTAGCTTGCCCCTGGGGGCCATGCTCAGCAGTCTCTCAAAATTTACGGAAAGTAATTCACTGCTGTGAGATTGGACCAAGCGAGTCAACGGAATCCTGAGAATGCACCCTATGACTCCCGCTATGCAGGCAGAGATTGCTGTGATGGCCCTAGACAGAGAAGCCAGATGTTCTGTTATGTTTCGGCCCCTGCATGAGCGGAGCACCTTCACCAAGGTGTAGCAAATTTTGGAGGAGATGCATGGGGACCCCACGGACCCCACGGATGTCGGGGAATTGCGCATGTGCCTGTTTAGCAGCGTACAGAGTGAGGGAAGTCTGTGACCCAGTACATGAATGCCTTACAAGAGATTCACGCAGCAATCACCAAGCGGGATGATGTGGGTGTGGGGCCCCCTGATGTGATTTTAAGAGACCAACTTGAAGCTGGTCTCAGAAGTCTGCTGATTAAGAAAGCCCTGCAGGAACGCTTGTTAATCCATGTATGTCTTTCTTAGAAATTGGGGCAGAAGCGCACATGCACAAGCAGGAGCAGGGGACAGCTGCCTCGGCAGGGAAGGTCCAGAGCGGGAGGTACCTGCTTCACCCGTAGCTGAACCAGGATGGGTCAGAGAGATCCGGAAGGAGATATAGGAAATGGGAGAAGAGTAGTCTGACCTCAGAAAAGCCCCCCATCTGGTTCGAAATCCATCCAAAGACAGAAACAGAACAGAGTCTCACTTGCCCCCGATACCTCACCAGGAAACGAGACAACCCCTGACAGAGAGACGTCTAATCTGTTTCAGATGTGGAGACATTGGACATTATGCCCGATGGTGCGCAAAGCAGGGAAGACCGCTCACCCGGCAGCAGTTAAACTAGTGGGCTCCATGGCGGGGGATGACACTCGGAGCCTGAGCAGGCAAGGAGGAGAGAAGGCAGTCCCACAAGTTTGGTTTCTTTATGCCCTCTCATATGGGCCGAAATGGATGGCCGAGCCATCCGCTGTCTTGTTCATACCAGTTCACAGGTGACCACCATGCAAGAAACTTACTTCAGACATAATTTTTCTGAGGCGACGCAGCCCGAATGGGGCCCAGTGATTAGGTTAACAGGGGCCAACCAGTTGCCCATCCCAGTCGCAGGGCTGGTCTGGATGCAGATTACCATGTGTGGCAAGGATGTAGGCCGAAAAAGAATTATATTAACTGCTGGAGACTCAGGCAATGGCCCCACCGTGACTTTGGGGATGAATGCACTAAAAGAACTCGGAACTCTCCTGATCAGCCAGTCACCAGATGCTTTTCTAGACCAATGGAGCCCCCGATCTCCCCAGAGGAAAGTGTTTCAACATCTGATACGAATGGCCCAGGCTCAAGAAGCGTCAAGTGAAGGCAAGGTCTTGGGGAAGGTGATAGTCCCCGCCACTGCTAAACTCATTTAATCGCCTGGTCAGACCTTACTCACGCTGCCTGTACGAGCTTGCACGCCGCTTGAAAGAGTGGAAGTCCAGATCGAGCCAACTGTAATGGACCAAATATCCCCAGGACTCTTATTGCTCGAACCTTAGCCATCTTTCATGACGGCAAAGTAGTGGTGCGGTGTGTTAACCTAGGGGAAGACAGTCTTACCCTCTCGCCCAAGAGTGAAGTGACACAGGTGCTGGGCATGCCCGAGGAACTGATGCAACCAGAGGCCATCCAGTTAGCAGTTAAACAAGGAGATCCGTGGACTGTTGCCATTACCATGGCCCCAGAGCACTTACCTGGAATGCATGAAAGAGGGCCATCGAATCCTGGAACAAATGCTGGCTGAACTGTCGGAACTCTCCCCACAACAGGCACAATAAGTAGAAGCTGTGCTAGAGAATTACCAGGATGTTTTCGCCCATAATGAGGATGACTTCGGATACACAACAGCCATAACTCACGAAATACCAAGAGAAAGTGCCGCAACCGATCCGGGAGAGATACCACCAGAATCCGCCTCAGATGTATCAAGAGGTGAAAGATATGTTGTCACACATGCTGCAGAGTCGAGTCATTTGGGAGAGTCAAAGCCCATGGGCAGCTCCCATCATGCTAGTGAGTTTTTGTGTTGACTACCGGCGACTGAATGCCCGTACAGTGCGGGACTCGTACCCCCTACCAAGAATTGTTGTCTGCCCTGGGAAAAGCTAAGTATTTCTCATCATTAAATCTGGCCAGTGGATATTGGAAAGTGCCCATGGCTGAGCAGGACCAGTCGAAGACAGCATTCATACTGCCAATAGGGTTGTTCAAATTCAACCGAATGCCCTTCGGTCTTACCAACGCGCCTGGAACCTTTCAGCAACTGATGGAACGGTTTATAGGAGACCTGAACTTTGAGCTACCCTCATTTATCTGGATGACATCATTGTTTATGCAGCTACTTTTGAGGGGCATCTCTGACGGCTGGAGCAGGTGTTGAGTCGGCTGCAGAAGCAATGCCTGAAGGTGAAGCCTCAAAAATGGCACCTTTTCCACAAGCAGGTCGAATATCTGGGGCATGTTGTATCTGCTGAAGGAGAAAATAGCTGCAGTTCAGGACTGGCCCACCCCGAAGACTGTGAAAGATGTTTGGGCCTTTCTGGGGCTCACTAGATACTACCAAAGGGTCATGAAGAATTTCACCCACATCACCTATCCATTGTTAGAGTTACTCAAAGGAGTGCCATCTGGTGCGAAGAATCAGACCATCCAGTGGGGAAGTAGCCAGGAGGAGGCCTTTCTGGCTTTGAAGATGGCCCTGACAGAAGCTTTGATACTGAACTACGCAGACCTCTCCCAGCCCTTCATTCTGCACACCGATGGGAGCCTACATGGGCTGGACGCCATGCTATCTCAAATGCAAGAGGGGAAAGAACAAGTGATTGCCTATGCAAGCCGATCTTTCCATGACACCGAACGTAACCCCGATAACTACAGTTCCTTCTAGCTGGAGTTACTGGCGCTGGTATAGGTGATGACTGAAAAGTTTGCTGAATACCTGTCAAGGTCCGAAGTCTTGGTGCGAACTGATAACAACCCCTTGGCTCACCTGGTAAATGCCAAAATGGGAGCCCTGGAGCAAAGATGGGTGGCCCATATGGGGAAGTATCGGGACAAGATTGCTTATCAGAAGGAAGCTGAAAATACACACGCCGATGCTCTGTCCCGAGTAACTCATGAGCGACCAGGATGCGACTAGGATGAAGAGTTAGAGGCAGAAGAGATTCCTGGCTTCCGGGACTTCGCCAGGTCATTGGCGGCAACGCAGGGACAGATCGGTGAGGCGTCTGAAGAACAGGTGCTGGGACGACCTCGAGATGACTGGGTGCAGCTGCAGCAGGAAGATGAGGAACTGGCCCAATTGAGACAGTGGGTGGCATTGAAGCAGCTCCCCAGCCGGACCGAAGGAAGTGCTCTGTCCACTGGGGCTCTGCAGATTCTTCGACAATGGGAGAGGCTTCAATTAACAGACGGCTTGCTGTATTGAAAAGTGCAGTTGGTGCGAGAACTGGGAATCACCTGGCAAGTGGTGCTCCCAGAGAAACTGATAGGCATAGTGGCTATGGAGGCCCATGAGAGAGGGGCTCACTTTGGTCTGGAAAAGATTTTCCAGTGGCTACAGAAGCTGGTCTATCACCCTTGCTTGAAGACTGCAGTAGAGGAAGCCTGTCAGCGATGCTGAAGCTGTTAATTGGCTAAACCTCTGTAGCAGAGGGCCCCCACACAGACCATCGTGACCTCTGCCCCCTTAGTGTTGTTGATGATTGATTACTTGACTGTGGGTCCAGCTCTTCTTGGATATGAACATGGTCTAGTGATGACCGACCACTTTACCAAGTTTGCTGTGGTCACTCAGACCCAGGTTCAAACGGCCGAGTCAGCTGAGTTGGCTATCTGTCAGGACTTCATCCGGGTGTACAAATGCCTGAAGTGAATTCATTCGGATCAAGGCACTTTCTTCCAAGGCTGGGTGATGGAGGAGTTACATCTTCTGTATCGAACTGAAAAGTCAACAACGACGCCCTATCATCCACAAGAGAATGGAGCTTGTGAATGCTTCAACCTGATGCTGATCCATATTTTGAGAACCTTGGAGGAAGCTCGGAAAGCCCGTTGGCCTGAGTATGTGGCTGAATTGGTATGTGTGTACAACAACCGGGTGCACCGTACAACCGGATACACCCTGTATACTCTACTATTTGGGTGGAGCGGATGAGAAATCACAGAGCTGGAGCTGGACCCAGAAGAAGATTACCCACGGACGGGGGTGTCTTCCTGGGTCCGAGAACATAGATACCGATTGCAGACTCTTCACTGGCTGGTACAGACTAAGTTCTGAGAGTTTGAGCACCATGAAGCACCGCCCCTCCGAGGGACAGCTCTTAAAGTAGGAGATCGAGTTCTGGTCCGAGACAAGAGGCCATGAGGCAAGTTGGAATATCGATGGGAGAAAACTCCGTATCGGGTGAAACGCCAAGTTGACAATGCTGGTCTAGTGTATGAAGTTCAACCCGAAGGGGAGGAAGAGGTGCCTACTCGAATAGTCCACTGCAACATGCTGCGTCCTTGCCTGTCATGGGACCCTGAAGAGGAGAGGAGAGAGCCAAGCCCAACAGAGGCACCTATTCCCATGACTCCTCATTACGATGAAGTAGAACCACTTGCATCATCCTTAGACTTGGAGAGTTCACCGGCCACCAGTCCAGGGGAAGTATGTCGGCCCAAAATTCAGGGATGGCTGCTCCATTGGAACCAGACGTGTCTCCACCTTCTCCCATCCAACCTGACTCTACCACTCAACCTAAATTACGCCGCACTGAATGGACAATCGCTGGGATACTCCTACTCGTTATGAACAGGGTCAGTTTATTTGGCAACGGATTGTTTGAAAAGTGGAAGAGTGTCAATGTCTACTGCAAGAACTATCGCCTGTGGAATGGCGAGCTAAAGGAGAGGGGGAGTGTAAGGAGGAAGACAGGGCTTCAGGTACCTGTGCTGAGCCGGATCCAGAACTGTTGAGGCTGCGTCCCATGTTTCCCGGGGGAAGGAATAGGGGTGCGGACAGGCCCCATGACCCAGGCAGTGGGGACGTGTTTAGACAGGGAACCAGGCCGGAAGCTGGGAGAAAAGCACTCAAAGGTGCAGTGGTTTTGCCGCTGTCAGCGGGTGAGCATCAAGGTGGGCAGCACGCTCAGCACCCGAACCGCTGTCGCTGTGATGGACTGCAGCAGACAGCTCCCAGTGCCACCAGAGAGACAGCTAGTGTAGGAACCACCAGGTACCCAGTGACAGTAAAGTCGGTGCACGTGCAGAGAGCCCAGGGCTGGTTACAGGAGAGTACCCTGCGGAACGTACTGCTGGACAGCGTACCACAACCCTCACTTAACCCCCGGATTGCTGCAGCTATTGTTGCATTGGCTGCACCAGCTTATGGACTAGGGACTCAGCGGAAGGTACCAGAGACCGACCGATGCCGCCAGAAAACGGATCGCTAACCTTGGACCCCCTTGAGGACATTTCATCGACAGCTACAAGGACTACCACCCTCATCAGAACATTTTCAGCTGAGAAACCATAGACACGATAAGTTTACTGAATGAACAGTTGCTATTTTTGCTATTCACCTTTATTTTTCCCAGTTTATCTCCCTGCGATGAGTACCTTTATTGTTAATTAAATTTGTTAACCCTTGCTCTGCCTCCAGTTTGTAAGTGCCACATTACTTGAGTGGAAGAAAGACCTGGGAGGAATCTACTGTCAAATGCCAAAAAAAATGATGGAGAGTACAACTAAAATAATTGTTGAAATGTGCCCTGAGGTCATAAGGCACTCAACAAGCTACTGGGGAAGAGCCAATGGTCGGCCTGAGTATGATCAATGCGCATGACGCTCCAGGATCAAAGCAAAGATGTCTTGGTGCTATCGCTTGGTCGAAAGTGAAGAGATATCATAAACTGATTCATAGTCAAATAGTTAATGGCACTTCAAGCTAATATTGTATACACCAGTTTCAATATGAAAATAATCATATGGAATAAGGAAGAGGCCCATAAATTAAAATACAGTGCAAAATAAAATGGAGAAATACCAGATCAGAATAAAAATAGAAAAATTGATTTGAATCAATTTTTCTATTTCTCTTCTGATCAGGTATTTCTCCGCTTTATTCTGCACAGTTTCATGATTGTTACTTCATTTACAATGCCTTAGACGGTGCGCATGCACAGCCTCCACAACCTGGTTAAGTCCCGGAACTGCGCGACATTGACCGCATGCTTTCCACATACATGCATGTCAATATGCGCTACAGAGAAAATCACATTTACATAAAGGGGAGTGGCGGACGCAGCATGCACCATATACGTCATATACCTTATACGTCATATACGTCATATACCATATACGTCAGAGGTGTCAAACTGCATTCCTCGAGGGCCGCAAACCATGCGTGTTTTCAAGATTTCCTTAGCATTGCACAAGGTGCTGCAATCATTGTGTGTAGGTGATTAAATTATCACCTGTGCAGTACAAGGAAATCCTGAAAACATGACCTGGTTGCAGCCCTCGAGGAATGCAGTTTGACACCCCTGATATACGTCATATACCTTATACGTCATATACCATATACGTCACCATATACCTCTCGGTCGTCTATGTTCATTGGTGGTAGCATCACTTAAAAGAGCAGGCACCCCTCACTCTGACACGCCCCCGGAAAAAGCAAGAGGCGAAATGCGTGACGGGGTGAGGGGGACTTCGCTCTATCTAGGCTCTCTGTTCCTGCCTTTCATGGTGTTTACATTGGTTTTTGTTGTTAGCACTGCACATTATTCTTAGAATACTAACACTATGGTAAAATCCAGGCAGACTATACATATGAAGGAAGGGTTATTTTAGGTCAGACTATAGGTCACCATAATTTTTAACGTTCATCTAATAATTTATTAGTGCTCTACCCTCTTTTGACTATATATGTTACTTGTAGCAGGCTTTACAAATTATTCTAGCATGTTACATTTATTTGCACCTCGATTTAGTAGGGTCCCCTTGACTTGGCACTCTGTGATTTTTAAATATATTTTTATGAAATTGTTTAATAAAGAATCAGATTTATTATATTTTAATTTTGATGGGTCTCCTTCTTATTACATATGATTATTTTTGTATTGGAACTGGTGTTTACAAGCGATATCATAAAGTTTAGAACTTGGAATGTACGAATCAAGGCAAACACAACATCATCAAAACTGAAATGGACAGAAAAGGACTCGTGTTGTTCAGAACTACCTACTTGTCTGTGGCTTCTATTGACTCCAGAATTCTGTTGGCCACCTGTCCCCAAGTCTCCTGGACCTCTTTTCTGTGTCCGCCTGTGGTTTTCAGGACATATTCCTGGTCGTGCGCGGTTCCCTTGGTTGCTGACTTTCCCATTACTCTTGAGTGTTATCTGCTACCTGCCTGCAGTTTCCTGCACTCCACCTGCCTGCCTGTGGTTCCCTGATGACCTCCACCTGCCTGCGGTTTTAACTCCACCTGTCTACCTATGGTTTCCAGTTCTTCTTTTCACCACCCTGCTGCACTGATACCCCTGGCCCATGTGCCCACCTGAACCTTAAGCTTAGACAAACTGCCTCACCCAGTGAGCCCCTTGAATATCCCGCAACAGAATACCAAGGCCATGGAACCCAAAGGTAAAGCAGTAACAATATCATTGCAGAGAGTTACAGACTTTTCTGTGAGGGGTCCTTTAAGGGGGTACTGTTACACACCTGTCCCTGGTCTGGGCTCTACTCCATCTGCCCCAATTCGTTAAACTTTCTTGTGCTCCACGTCTGGCTTTGCAGTTGGCCTGGAGTGCTTTAATGTGATAAACTTCCTGGTCCTATTTAAGGTAGTCTAAGACACACACCTGGACCTTGGTATTGAATCTGCGACTAAACGTGCAATTTGTGTGTGCATAACATTCTGGAAAGCGGGCTGCAGGTAGTCTCCTGTAGACCAGCGGCTTGTCTGTGGCTTCTAGTGACTCCAGAGTTCTGTCGGCTACCTGTCCCCAGATCTCCTGGACCACTTCTCTGTATCCACCTGTAGTTTTCAGAATTTCTTCCTGGCTGTGCAAATCTTCCTTCATTGTTTACTTTCCTGTTACTTCAGAGAGTTATCTGCTACTTGCCTGTGGTTTTACTGCACTACACCTGCCTGCCTGTGGTTTCCTGATGTCCTCCACCTTCTTGTAGTTTCCTGCACTCCACCTGTCTACCTATGGTTTCCAGTCCCTCTACTCACCAACCTGCTGCACTGACGGCCGTGGTCGATGTTCCCACCTGGTCCTTTGGTTAGAGGATCCACCACACCCAGTGATCCCTTTGAACTTCTTGTAACAGTATATTAGAAAAACAATTATTAGGAAGAGTTAGGACATAAAAAAGGGGGAAAATAGTAGTGCAAAACCCTTTTATTTTTACCGAGGTGAGACAGACAGGACAGAGAATCAGAGTGGAGTGAGAGGTGGAAAAACAGATTGGGCAGATTGAAGCTAGTTTATCCTAGTGATGGACAATACTGTGCAATTTCCTCCATATCACTGCTTCCTGCAGCAGCGACCCTGCCTCCTGTGTCCCTGCTACAACTCCGCTGCCCCCCCTACTGTAAATTCGGACTATAAGACTTACTACCATTTTATTAAAAAACAGTTTATACTGTTTTGGCATGTAAGGGTCTCTTCAAATATGTCATAGCATCTACAATCTACTGTATTCCAGCTAAGATTGCACTCCAGAATTCAATTGTCGCTTCGACCCTTCCGAGTCCTGCCGTGTGCCCAAACAGTAGTTTTCCACCACATACAGAGTATCGGTGTACTCAGAAGAAATTGCACAACAAATTGTGTGGTCAGAAAAAAAAATTTTATGGTAAAAAAATTTAGAGCCGCAGCAACATTTTAGAGGGAAAAAATGTATTTTTTTCAATTTTTACGGCTCAACGTTATAAAATTCTGTGAAGCCCTTGTGGGTTCAAGGTGCTCACCACACCACTAGATTAGCTTCTTGATGAGTGTAGTTTCCAAAATGGGGAATTTAGAGGATTTCCAGTGTTTAGTTACATCTTGGGCTCTACAGACGTGGTGTTCAGTCCACTATCTATTCCAGCCAATTTTGCACTTCAAAAGTCAAATGGTCCCTGCCGTGTACCCACACAGTAGTTTTCCACCATATATGAGGTAGTGTCATACTCAGGAGAATTTGCATAACAAATTATATGTGTTTCCTAAGTGATGGTGACCTACTGCTAGCCAGCAAGAGGAGTGTGTTGGTCACACTTGGCGCTAGCCGTCGCGCAGCCGCACACACTTGAGGGTCGGGTATACTCTTCACCTGCCTCCCAGTTCTGGCAAAGGGGATCTTTAGTATAGTCCTTCGCAGGTGGCGAGCAGCATGGTGGCTGGTGACTGGACACACAAACAGCAGAGAGAGCAATTACACCAGAATCAAGGAACGGCAGTGCAAGTGCATGAACTACGGTGAACAATGATAAACCTGGTACAGGCACCATAGCATAAACCTAGGAAATGGCTGGTTTAAATCTGCCTCACAGCAGTCACCTGAAAATGCTGGGGCAATGCCCAATCTCCACCCCCAGACCACAGAAACACCAAAGGAGTGGAGAGAAGACTGCAGGTAACCTCCCTCCATCTGACTGCCCCAGCAGGTATGGCGTCACACTCGCTGGTAGCAGCTAACACCAGGGGACCCAGGGTCCCCGCACAGTGTAATCGATGGGAGCAGTGGCGTCCCATCTCTCAGCAATCCTACGAGTGCATCTCTTATAATGCTGTATCTTGACTGAACAAGCACCTCTGCAAGCTTCACCTCCAGAGCTGTCACCCCACCGCTCATGGCCAGTAAACGGCGACGGGTGAGACACCGGAAAGCCAGAGCCCACCCTGGAGCATGAGGGGCCTGCACCACTCCTGACAATATAGTCCAATTTCTTATGTTACTCTAGTGAAAATAAAAAATTTTGTCTGAGGCAACATTTTTACAGGAAAAATGTATTTTTTTCATTTTCACAGCTCAACGTTATAACTTTCTATGAATCAGCTGTGTGTTAAGGGTGTTCACAACACCTCTAAATAAATTCCTTGAGGGTTATAGTTTCTAAAATGGGGTCACTTGTGGTGGGTTTCCGTTGTTTAGGCACATCTTGGGCTCTGCAAACACGACATGGCGTCCGCTGTCTATTCCAACCAATTTTGTGTTCCAAGAGTCAAATCGTGCTCCTTCCCTTCCGAGCCTTGCCGTGCGCTCAAACAATAGTTTTCCACCACATATAGGTATTGGCATACTCAAGATACAATACACAACAAATTGTACTGTCCATTTTCTCCTGTTATCCTTGTTAAAATGCAAAATTTGGGGCTGAAGCAACATTTTTGTGGGAAAAAGTAACATTTTATTTTTTTACCACATTGCTTTAATTCCTGTGAAGCACCTGAAGGGTTAGTAGACTTCTTGTATGTGGTTTTGAGAACTTTGAGGCGTGGAGTTTGTAAAATGGTGTCTCTTTTGGATATTTTTTGTCATATCGGCCCTTCAAAGTCACTTGAAATGTGATTTGGTCCCTAAAAAAATAGATTTTGTAAATTTTGTTGGAAAAAATAGAAATTGCTTATAAACTTTTAAGCCTTCTATCTTCTTTATAAAAAATATTATGTTTCACAAATTATGCTGATGTAAAGTAGATATGGTGAAAATGTTATTTATTGACTATTTTGTGAAAATTTGTGAAATTTTCCAAATTTTTCCCAAAACTTTGGTCTTTTCACAAATAGACACAAAAAATATAGATATTAATTTACCACCAACATAAAGTGAAATGTGTCACGATAAAACAATCTCAGAATCACTGGGATATGTTGAAGAGAGTTATTAACACATAAAATGATAAAATGACACTGGTCAGAATGGCAAAATTTGGCCTGATCAGGAAGGTGAATACAGGCTCTGGGTGATGAAGGTGTTAACTTGTCCACACAAGTTTATGTTTAAAACCTACAACACTGTCCTTCATTTTGCAAACATACTTAAGGCCCCTTCACATTAAGCGACGCTGCAGCGATACCGACAACGATCCGGATCGCTGCAGCGTCGCTATTTGGTTGCTGGAGAGCTTTCACACAGACCGCTCTCCAGCGACCAACGATGCCGGTAACCAGGGTAAACATCGGGTTACTAAGCGCAGGGCCGCACTTAGTAACCCGATGTTTACCCTGGTTACCATCCTAAAAGTAAAAAAACAAACACTACATACTTACCTACCGCTGTCTGTCCTCCAGCGCTGTGCTCTGCACTCCTCCTGTACTGTCTGTGTGAGCACAGCGGCCGGAAAGCAGAGCGGTGACGTCACCGCTCTGCTTTCCGGCTGACCGACGCTCACAGCCAGTGCAGGAGGAGTGCAGAGCACAGCGCCGGGGACAGACAGCGGTAGGTAAGTATGTAGTGTTTGTTTTTTTACTTTTAGGATGGTAACCAGGGTAAACATCGGGTTACTAAGCGCTGCCCTGCGCTTAGTTACCCGATGTTTACCCTGGTTACCAGTGAAGACATCGCTGGATCGGTGTCACACACGCCGATCCAGCGATGTCAGCAGGAGTCCAGCGACGAAATAAAGTTCTGGACTTTGTTCAGCGACCAACGATCTCCCAGCAGGGGCCTGATCGTTGGTCGCTGTCACACATAACGATTTTATTAACGATATCGTTGCTACGTCACAAAATGCAACGATATCGTTAACAATATCGTTATGTGTGAAGGTACCTTTACTAAACCAACCTTATCTCCACATTATCCAATAATCTAAAATGACTCTTGGACACTTTTCACTCCCTCCTCAGTCCCAAAATGCAGGGCCCAATAATTGATCTCATCACTGAATATCTGGCCACTTATTTCAAGGAAAATATTTATAAAATTGGACAAATTATTTCTCAAACCCATAATTGCATCAATCTTCTTCCCTCAAGAGCTTTATCAAGTTCACTTTACACCTTTAACCCATTTACAAAAGAGTACATTTCCAACGACTCTCTTTTTCTCACCCTACTACCTGCTCTACTAACTGAATTCCCTCCCATCTCCTCCAGTCCCTTTCCCTGCTGTCACCACTTACTTTACTAAAATACTTAAAGTGAACCTGTCAGGTCCCCCATGCTCCCAGAACCACCAGCAGTTGCATATGTAGACACACTTCTTAACAGCCCCTGTGTTATATTACATAACATAGTAACATAGTTAGTACGGCCGAAAAAAGACATTTGTCCATCCAGTTCAGCCTATATTCCATCATAATAAATCCCCAGATCTACGTCCTTCTACAGAACCTAATAATTGTATGATACAATATTGTTCTGCTCCAGGAAGACATCCAGGCCTCTCTTGAACCCCTCGACTGAGTTCGCCATCACCACCTCCTCAGGCAAGCAATTCCAGATTCTCACTGCCCTAACAGTAAAGAATCCTCTTCTATGTTGGTGGAAAAACCTTCTCTCCTCCAGACGCAAAGAATGCCCCCTTGTGCCCGTCACCTTCCTTGGTATAAACAGATCCTCAGCGAGATATTTGTATTGTCCCCTTATATACTTATACATGGTTATTAGATCGCCCCTCAGTCGTCTTTTTTCTAGACTAAATAATCCTAATTTCGCTAATCTATCTGGGTATTGTAGTTCTCCCATCCCCTTTATTAATTTTGTTGCCCTCCTTTGTACTCTCTCTAGTTCCATTATATCCTTCCTGAGCACCGGTGCCCAAAACTGGACACAGTACTCCATGTGCGGTCTAACTAGGGATTTGTACAGAGGCAGTATAATGCTCTCATCATGTGTATCCAGACCTCTTTTAATGCACCCCATGATCCTGTTTGCCTTGGCAGCTGCTGCCTGGCACTGGCTGCTCCAGGTAAGTTTATCATTAACTAGGATCCCCAAGTCCTTCTCCCTGTCAGATTTACCCAGTGGTTTCCCTTTCAGTGTGTAATGGTGATATTGATTCTTTCTTCCCATGTGTATAACCTTACATTTATCATTGTTAAACCTCATCTGCCACCTTTCAGCCCAAGTTTCCAACTTATCCAGATCCATCTGTAGCAGAATACTATCTTCTCTTGTATTAACTGCTTTACATAGTTTTGTATCATCTGCAAATATCGATATTTTACTGTGTAAACCTTCTACCAGATCATTAATGAATATGTTGAAGAGAACAGGTCCCAATACTGACCCCTGCGGTACCCCACTGGTCACAGCGACCCAGTTAGAGACTATACCATTTATAACCACCCTCTGCTTTCTATCACTAAGCCAGTTACTAACCCATTGTTTTTTTTCCCCTCTTTTTTTTTTTTTTTTCCCTATACTATGTTGTGCATAAATATGTGATTCTTCAGAATTTGTTTTAGTCTTTGCCTGATGAAGAGACCTGTGTAGTCTCGAAAGCTTGCAATTTGTTACCATCTTTTCAGTTAGCCATTAAAAGGTATCAACCACTGAGGACTCTCAATTCTAAATATTTTTCTAACCCATTTACACACATTTTCCCCCAGACCAAGCATTCTCATTTTGTGTACCAACCTCTTGTGCGGCACGGTATCAAACGCTTTGGAAAAATCGAGATATACCACGTCCAATGACTCACCGTGGTCCAGCCTATAGCTTACCTCTTCATAAAAACTGATTAGATTGGTTTGACAGGAGCGATTTCTCATAAACCCATGCTGATATGGAGTTAAACAGTTATTCTCATTGAGATAATCCAGAATAACATCCCTCAGAAACCCTTCAAATATTTTACCAACAATAGAGGTTAGACTTACTGGCCTATAATTTCCAGGGTCACTTTTAGAGCCCTTTTTGAATATTGGCACCACATTTGCTATGCGCCAATCCTGCGGAACAGACCCTGTCGCTATAGAGTCCCTAAAAATAAGAAATAATGGTTTATCTATTACATTACTTAGTTCTCTTAGTACTCGTGTGTGTATGCCATCCGGACCCGGAGATTTATCTATTTTAATCTTATTTAGCCGGTTTCGCACCTCTTCTTGGGTTAGATTGGTGACCCTTAATATAGGGTTTTCATTGTTTCTTGGGATTTCACCTAGCATTTCATTTTCCACCGTGAATACCGTGGAGAAGAAGGTGTTTAATATGTTAGCTTTTTCCTCGTCATCTACAACCATTCTTTCCTCACTATTTTTTAAGGCGCCTACATTTTCAGTTTTTATTCTTTTACTATTGATATAGTTGAAGAACAGTTTGGGATTAGTTTTACTCTCCTTAGCAATGTGCTTCTCTGTTTCCTTTTTGGCAGCTTTAATTAGTTTTTTAGATAAAGTGTTTTTCTCCCTATAGTTTTTTAGAGCTTCAATGGTGCCATCCTGCTTTAGTAGTGCAAATGCTTTCTTTTTACTGTTAATTGCCTGTCTTACTTCTTTGTTTAGCCACATTGGGTTTTTCCTATTTCTAGTCATTTTATTCCCACAAGGTATAAACCGCTTACACTGCCTATTTAGGATGTTCTTAAACATTTCCCAATTATTATCTGTATTCTTATTTCTGAGGATATTGTCCCAGTCTACCAGATTAAGGGCATCTCTAAGCTGGTCAAACTTTGCCTTCCTAAAGTTCAGTGTTTTTGTGACTCCCTGACAAGTCCCCCTAGTGAAAGACAGGTGAAACCGTACAATATTGTGGTCGCTATTTCCTAGATGCCCGACCACCTGCAGATTTGTTATTCTGTCAGGTCTATTAGATAGTATTAGGTCTAAAAGTGCTGCTCCTCTGGTTGGATTCTGCACCAATTGTGAAAGATAATTTTTCTTGGTTATTAGCAGAAACCTGTTGCCTTTATGGGTTTCACAGGTTTCTGTTTCCCAGTTAATATCCGGGTAGTTAAAGTCCCCCATAACCAGGACCTCATTATGGGTTGCAGCTTCATCTATCTGCTTTAGAAGTAGACTTTCCATGGTTTCTGTTATATTTGGGGGTTTGTAACAGACCCCAATGAGAATTTTGTTACCATTTTTCCCTCCATGAATTTCGACCCATATGGACTCGACATCCTCATTTCCTTCGCTAATATCCTCCCTTAAAGTGGACTTTAGACAAGACTTTACATAGAGACAAACCCCTCCTCCTCTCCGATTTTTACGATCCTTTCTAAACAGACTGTAACCCTGTAAGTTAACTGCCCAGTCATAGCTTTCATCTAACCATGTCTCGGTTATTCCCACTATGTCAAAGTTACCTGTAGATATTTCTGCTTCTAGTTCTTCCATC
The DNA here is from genome assembly GCF_032444005.1 of Ranitomeya imitator. Taxonomy (NCBI): domain Eukaryota; kingdom Metazoa; phylum Chordata; class Amphibia; order Anura; family Dendrobatidae; genus Ranitomeya; species Ranitomeya imitator. The sequence goes on along the minus strand of NC_091287.1, from coordinate 446,850,641 downwards.
TTGTTTGTCAGGCTTCTGGCATTTGCGAGCATGCAGTTTAGAGGATTTTGTTTTGTTCCAATCTCCTCGCTGTGGATTGTTTTAGAAATGTTCTTACCTCCCTTCTGAGTATGTTTTCCTGGATCTTCTTTGTTCAAGTCTAATGTTTTTCTTCCCGTCCCCTCTTCTTCTAGTTTAACGCCCTCCTGATGAGTGTAGCGAGTCTTCTGGCGAATGTGTGTTTCCCAGGTTTGTTGAGGTGTAGTCCGTCTCTGGCGAGGAGTCCATCGTACAAGTAATTCACACCGTGGTCCAGTAATCCGAATCCTTGTTGTCTGCACCATCGTCTTAGCCAGTTGTTTGCATCAAGGATCCTGTTCCATCTCCTGGTGCCATGCCCGTCTACTGGAAGGATAGAAGAAAAAACTACCTGTGCATCCATTTCCTTTACTTTCTTCCCCAACTCATCAAAGTCTTTGCAGATTGTCGGTAGGTCCTTCCTTGCCGTGTCATTGGTGCCAACATGTATCAGAAGAAATGGGTGGACGTCCTTGGAGCTGAAGAGCTTTGGTATCCTATCGGTCACATCCTTGATCATCGCACCTGGAAGGCAGCATACTTCTCTTGCAGTTATGTCCGGTCTGCAGATGGCTGCTTCTGTGCCTCTCAGTAGTGAGTCTCCCACCACCACCACTCTTCGTTGCTTCTTGGCTGTACTTTTTGCTGTCACTTGTTGCTGTGTGCCCTTTTCTTTTTTGCTTGCTGGTATTGCTTCATCCTTAGGTGTGCCATCTTCATCCTCTACAAAGATTTGATATCGGTTCTTCAGTTGTGTGGTTGGTGATTTCTCCATGGTCTTCTTGCTTCTTTTGGTCACATGCTTCCACTCATCTGCTTTTGGAGGTTCTCTGACACTTTTTTCACCTTCTGTGACCAGTAGAGATGCTTCTGTTCTGTCTAGAAAGTCTTCATTCTCTTTGATGAGTTTCAAAGTTGCTATTCTTTCTTCCAGACCCCGCACCTTTTCTTCTAAAAGGGCCACTAGTCTACACTTCTGACAGGTGAAATTTCATTCTTCTTCTGGTCGATCTGTGAACATGTAGCACATGCTGCAGCTCACCATGTAGGTTGTCACATCTGCCATGTTGCTCCTAGATCCTGCTGACTTGCTGTGTGTTATCCTTCTTGTGTAATCTACTCAGCCAAGCTCTCTTGCAATAATGTCCTACAGGCAAAAATTTGGTGATGCTTTCCAAGCAGCTGGTCCCGGCTGTACCCAACGATCTTCTAGCTTAGGGAGACTCTTCGCTCTTCCCAGAAGGCACCTGGAATATGCAAATTAGCCTCTTCAAGCTTGAATCCCTGGTTTGGTGATGCTTTCCAAGCAGCTGGTCCCGGCTGTACCCAACGATCTTTTAGCTTAGGGAGACTCTTCGCTCTTCCCAGAAGGCACCTGATCTTTTTCTAAAGATCTGGCACATAAACAGATCTTTAGAAAAAGTTTTTCTAAAGTCCGTTTATGATATGTAAATGAGGGTTTTGACTAGTCAAGGGGGCGTTGGTGCCTCCAGGCTACTCGACCCACTTAGCAAGTTAACACGCCCCTTTGGGCATGATACCATAACTTACAAGCGCTGGCAACATCGCAACATCTGTACTTACCTCGCGCAGGCGTACAGCTTCTTCCCCGCTCATCATTGATCACCTGAGGCCGGGAGCATGTGTCCAGGCTTGAGAGAGGAGCACTGAGCATTATTGGAAGTGCAGAGACTTCCAAATCATGCGCAGTGTTCCTTTCTGAAGCCGGGTGTACTTTAGTCTCTAACAATCTACTAACAGCTAAATCTAGTGGCATCTCTTTTTATCGTTTTGGATTTCTCTTCAGCGTTTGAGACCGTTGATCATCAACTCAAACTCACTATACTCCACTCTGTCCAAAGGGGTTGTCTGGTGTAAACAAGTTACCATCTATTCACAGGATAAGTGAAAAGTTGGAGGTCCAACTGCTGGGACCTGCATCAATCGGCAGAATGGGACATTTCTATCCCCACTAGAATGGAAGAGTAGCACTCGTTTTCGACCAACACTCAACCATTCCCCATGGAGCAGCAATGCGCTGCACTCTACTTTTGCCAGCAACCCCACAGAGAGTGAGTGGCTTGCCTGTCAGGCATTCAATCTGCTGCCTCCTTTTGGTATGGGGATACAAAATCCCCGTTCTGACGATATGTGTGGCTCTATCAGCAGATTTGGGTTTCAGTACCATCTCTATGCTAATGGCACAAAATTGTGTAATCTTTTTCTGACACCACCTCCTCCCTACTACTAAAAGTCAGTAATTGTCTGCTGTTTCTAAAATCTTGTCCTTTCTCTATCTGATACAGAATGTTTCCAAAACTCAACTTCTTGTTTCATTCCTGTATTAACATTCCTAAATTTGATATCAATATCTGTGTGTGGAACTAACATAATTCACAGGCCCCATCCCCTCAGTCTTTTGTTTACATTTTTACATTTGACTCAGACCATTCCTTTATTCTTTTTAGCCAGTCACTCACTCGCTCACGCAAGCAATAAATAGCCAGGTCTTTCACCAGGAAGGAACAACCACGGGAAGGGCAGCATCCAAAAAAAAAAATCACCTATGCCAAAACATGGTATCCATCCACAGACAGCTGTTTCGGGGTATTTGCCCCTCATGAAAGACCTGGCTATTTATTGCTTGCGTTGAGAAACACGTGATGGTGTCTCCGCGGGTTTTCTACATGCATTTGCATATTTCCCATAAGGGATGGGGCAGTGTTCTGGATCACTGCGTTGAGAAACACGTGATGGTGTCTCTGCGGTGTTGGGTGTTTTGATCTCCCCGCGGTCATTCATCCGTATGTTTATAGTCCTTTTACTAGGCACTGCTCCTAATAGCCAGTTTCCTACTCCACAATGATGAGGGGCAAATACCCCGAAACAGCTGTCTGTGGATGGATACCATGTTTTGGCATAGGTGGTTTTCCTTTTTGGATGCTGCCCTTCCCGTGGTTGTTCCTTCCCGGTGAAAGACCTGGAAATTTATTGCTTGCGTTGAGAAACACGTGATGGTGTCTCCACGGCTTTTCTACATGCATTTGCATATTTCCTATAAGGGATGGGGGCAGTGTTCTGGATCACTGCGTTGAGAAACACAAGATGGTGTCTCCGCGGTGTTGGATGTTTTGATCTCCCCGAGGTCATTCATCCTTATTTTTATACTCACTTGCTCATGTCACTTGCACCTCATAAAATATCTCGAGAATTGGCCCTTCTCTTTTGTTTAAAACTGAAAATAATTTTATTTTCGATCTGATTCATTCTTGCCTTGAATAATGCAATTCTCTAAAATCGGTCTTCCTCTTCTCTAAATAGTCCTCTTTCCAGTCTATTCTGAATGTGGTATCTGCAGGGCAGCCATCAGCGTATTACTGCCTATACTGCTGTATGGAGCCCGGTAAGCAGAAGTACAGATGGGGGGGCCCAGACTGGGTCTGGGTCCCCCCTTTCTTATGCTTCTGCTCACTGGGTCCCAGAGTGTAATAAAGTGCTGTGCCACCGGTGCACATGTCGACCCTGGGAGCTTTCCCAGAGCTCCACGGCTGTCAAACCTGAATGGCTCTGCAGTTACAGCTCCCTCCGCCTTTTCTGGACATCTGGTCAGGTGACAGAGCGTATGCGATGACGCGTCGACATGTACAAACACCACTCACCGTTGACAGGACACCAGAAGCAGAGCTGCGCCTGATGAGGATTGTCAGTGAGGTAAGTATGATTTTTTATTAAAATTAATTAAATGGGTGAGGGGGGATTGCAAATGATGAAGTGGGGCTGGGGACTGCAGATGATGAAGTGGGGGAGGGAGACTACAAATGATGATGTGGGAGGAGGGAGACTGCAATTGATGAAGAGAGAGGGGCGAGAGACCACAAATGATGAAGTGAGGGAGAGGGGGACTGCAGATGATGAAGTGGGGGGAGGGGGGCTGCAAATCATGAAGTGAAGGGGAGGGGAACTGGAAATGATGAAGTTAATGGGATGGGGACTGTAAATGATGAAGTGGGGGAATAGTGAACTGCAAATGATGAAGTAAAGGGAGACTGCAAATTAAATGGAGATCGGGAGACTACAAACTATGAAGTGAGGTGGGTTGGGGACTGCAAATAATGAAGTGAGGGAGGGAAGGGGGAGTGCAAATTTTGAAGTTGGGAGGACTGTAAATGATGAAGTGGGGGAGTAGGACTGGAAATAATGAAGTGAGAGTAGGAGAAGATGAATAGCAATTGAATTGAAGGTGTGGGGTGGGGAGAGCAAATGATGAATTGAAGATGGGGATAAGGAGAGCAAATGATGACTTGGGGGACTTTGGGAGAGCAAGTAATGATGATTTTTGAGGGTGGGGGGAGTAAATAATGAGAGAGAGAAGACAGGACATAATGGATATGGGTATGTAAATATAATGAATCAGGGAAGCATGAGATACAGAGTGGGATGTGTTGAGGATGCAGTGACTGGTATTGAATTGGGGAAAAAATTGTACAGGTGCTAATTAACTGATATATTTATTAGGTGGGGAAAGTGGCTATTTATAGTTAGTGGGGGCACAGTGGTGGATTACAATTTATATTTGTAATGGTGGGTTGCATAACAACTAATTATATATTAATGGTGGGTGCACGCTTGCATTCAGTTGTATAGTGTAGAAGTTGGGGAAAAAGTGGAGAATGTGCTCTGGAAGCAGTGCTCTAGATAACTGTGTTATTTTATGCAGAGACGAATCTTGGCTGAAAGAAGTGATGTGGTCTGTGCTGAATGACAAAGAAAAGCAAGCATCAAGGACATCAACTAGAGAATTCACTGGTGAGTCAATGTGTTACTTGTATAGTGATACTGTACATGGTATACTATGTATAGAGCTACTGTATATAATGTCACTGGTGAGTCACTGTGTTACCTGTACACTATACACTATATACAGAGCTCCTGTGTATAATGTCACTGGTGATCACTGTATTTCCTGTACACCGACACTATATACAGAACTCCTGTGTAGAATGTCAGTGATGATCACTATATTACCTCTACACTATATACAGAGCTCCTGTGTATAATTTCACTAGTGATCGCTGTATAACCTGTACATTGACCCTACATACAGAGCCCCTGTGAATAATGACACTTAGTATTGTGTTTTTTTTTATTAATGATCAGTATTGTAGTATTCATTCACTATGTTGTGGTAATATGTGTTCTGGTCATCGTGTGGTGGTATTTGTTCCTTGTATGTGGTATTATTCAGTCACTATGTGGTGGTAATATGTGGTCCAGCCATGGTTACGGTATTTGTTGCTTGTATGTGGCGTTATTGGTCATTTTAAAAAAATGTGTGTGACATATTCCCTTAAATAAAAATAGATAAAAATATACCTAAAAAGAGTATAGGATATTTTAATAAATTTTTAATAGGTTGGAGTAGAATGGCACCCGGCCAAAAGTGTCTACCTTGTCGTAGTGGCAGCTTAAAATGTCTTTTGCCAAAAGAAAAGCTGCTGACTATGTGATATGGTGTTCGATGGGAATGATTATTGTGTGATTGGTGAGGACATGGTGTAGAAGTGGAGTTTTTCAAGAGTGGGAAGAGGGACTGTGGACGATTCGTGGGGTGGAGGCAGAGCTAGGGTGAAGGCGGAGCTGGGGTGGAGCCTGGGTGGAGTTTCATTTGTGTGACCTAAAAATGTTGCCAGTATGGGGCCCTGAAATTCCTGGTGGCAGCCCTGAGCAGCTGCGCTCATTTTTCTTTCCAACTGCTACATAAATGCCTCCTCCCTGTGCGAGCATTTCACTGGTTGCCCATCTGTTTCAGAATATAATATAAACTGTTCACTCTCACCTTTAAAGTTCTCTACAATGCTGCACCATGCTAAATATCCTCCCTCATCTGTGTATCACCCTACCCTTGTTCTCTTTTCCATTAATAATCTAAGACCAACATCCTCCAATATCCAAACCTCCCACTCTTGTCTATAAAACTTTTCTTGTGCTGCATCAGTTCTCTGGAGTCTATTAGGCCAGGCCTGCACAACAAATGACCCGCTGAACTATAGTGTGTCTTTCAGACGAGAATACATTTGGACAGTGTGGCACCGAGCCTGGGGAAGAGGAACACTCATCACATCACACACCGATGTGCAGCGTCGTGATAAGACCAGCACTCTGCTTACATCATCACAGTACTGACTATACCGGGGCTGCACAGGCAGAGGAGACGTTGGGCACTGGGAAGCATTCAATGGAGGAGACGAAGATTAAATATCATGTTATTTTAGATGAAGTGGATGGGAGGAGAGAAGGATTGTGTTACTTTCGGGCATTGCAACATTGTGTGGCATAACCAGTGATCACGGTTCAAGGCTTAAAGCTGCATTTATGTACTGATGGTGTTTTTATCACTGTATTCATGTACTGACAGCAGGTCTGGCGCTTCACTTACATACTGATGGCAGTTCTGGCACTGCACTCATGTAGTGATGACGTTTCTGGCATTGCACTCATGTACTGACAGCGATTCAGGTGCTGAATTCATGTACTGATGGCAGTTCTGGCACTGCACTCGTATAATGATGACAGTTCTGGCCCTGCACTCATGTACTGATGGCGGTTCTTGTTCTGCATTCATGTAATGATTGTGTTCTGATGTACCATTCATGTACTGATGGTCGTGCTGATGCACTCATGTGGTGACAGTGGTTCTGATCTTGTTCACATGTAGCAAAACATACCATGTTTTATGGCTATGTTAAGACTTTAAAAGTGTCAAAACATAGAGATTGAGATTATTAGGAGGATTTACCAAGTTTCTGCTCCAAAAAACTCAGTTTAAGTTAGCATATGATCACACTGATTTTTTTTTAACAGAAACTGAGCAGAGACTCTCCAAAACCTTATTGATTACTCAAAATTTGGGCCTGGTGATGTATCAATGTACTGATGGCGGTTTTGATGATGTATTCATATAACCACCCCTTTAAAAAACATGTGGCTCTTGAGATTGGCTTAGAATGGAAATGTGGCCTTGGGACCAAAAAATGTTGTGCAACCTTGTACTGGGCAATCAAGTTTTTTCCCAGTGTCCTCAACTTTAAATGTGTCACAAAAACACATCTCTTTGGACAAGACTATCACACCACTTCGCTAATCTAAATTCTCAGCTTTACCCTTCTTACATTTCTCCTCAAAACCTGGTCACTTCTTCCTTAGTTTCCTCCACACTTCATGCACTCAGTAATACTTTGTATCTGAACATATAAATATATTGGTTGGTGATTGGTTCATGCAGCTTCACATGAATACACTTACTGTACATATTTTACAACATGACTGGACCATACAACAGAAATACTTTTTACGCCAAACCTATTTCTTCATAGATTGTAAACTATTAACCTTCCTCTAGTGTTAGCTTTCTGTTACTCTTTCTTATGTTAACGGGTCGGTTTTGACCCGGGTCTTAAATCACCCCTAGGATACCCTAAAAACAGTTATTTATGATCCAATTTGTTTCTTACCTCTTAGTTACCTTGTTAGGGTTTCTCATCCATGGAAGGATTGATATTAATATTTTTGTTGTGGCCCTCTGGGCCTTTCATTTGAGAGCATACCCTTCATTTTCAATATAAAAATATTGTCAAATGAACCTCAAGAGAATAATATAAACTTAAAAAAGTTTGTTATATTACCTGACTAGTACCGAAGGGTTTTAGAACACATTTCTTAAATGTAAAAAAAATATATACATATATATATATTTTATATTATTAACTCTAGTAACATCTATGGTGTTACGGGTCAATTTTGACCCATATCTAACTACTTTATGAAAAAGGCAAAAAACAGATTTTTTTTTTATAGAACTTTAATTCAAATAAAAGATGAAAATTATATTAACATTAATAGCAATAATAATAAAAAGTAGCTTTTCTAGGTCAAACAAACAAACAACAATCAAGCAAATCAAATCAACAGAAATCAAGTACTAGTTTTTAGATGCAATAGTATTTAGATGCATGTGTGGCAAAAAGTTACACTTTTTGTGTGTTCTTTGCAGAGGTATTTTTTGCAGGTGAAGCACGATGTGTTTGTCTTTCTGTCCTTATTGCTAGGGCAGACCTGACACCTCTTTCTTTTAGAATCAGGTGGTCTCACTGGGGTTGTGGCTGTTGTGGTTGATGTTGAGGCAGGCCTGGTTGAGGAGGATGCTGGTGATGATGCTCTTTGTGTTGCGGTGGGTGTGGACGAAGCACTTGTTGAGCTCTTGAGTTGTCGGACCAAGGCTGCAGCGGCTGGGTCTCGCGGCACTCGTTCCCTTTGGTCAATGTGCGCCTTGACAAGGGATCTTCCTAGTTCCTCAAGAAACATCCTCCGCTTGTTTTTTTTCTTTGAATTCAATCCTTGGTGAATGTGGGTCCACAACACAAATGAATTGCATGCTGACACATCAAGGATGTTGTAAAATACAACCATTTGCCATCTCCTAGTCATTCGCTGGCAAGTGTAGGTGGCAGTCAGCTTGTCCAGGTTGTCCACTCCTCCTTTGTTTTTGTTGTAGTCCAGGATGATTCTGGGCTTTTTGTCACTTCCTGATGACACAGCTGCATCTTTGTGAAGTGTGGACATCAGTACCACATTTCGTCGTTTTTTGGGGCAGTATGAAACAGCAGTGGTGGTGTCTGTAAAAACAAACTTTGAGGAAAGTGGAGCCCTGTCCTTCATCTGCAACAATTCAGCGGGCAGCTCAGGTTTGTTTTTTTTCACTGTGCCCACCATGGTGATTTTCCTACTGAGAAGTTCTTGTCCAAGGTCATAGCTGGTAAAAAAAATTGTGACAAGTAATGTTGTGACCCTGCAGTCCAGTAGTCATATCGAGGACTTCACGTTTTCCTTGTTTTTTTTCAGGGATGTCGCTTGCAGACTTGCCTGTGTAAATCTGGAGATTCCATGCATAGCTAGTGTGGCACCCCTAGGGGTATTTGCCACAAAAATAGTTACTGACAGTAAGTACAAATACTAAAATAGCAAGACTGCACTACCACCTCCGGCCAGAAGGGGGAGCTCCAGAGACTCCCCTTGATCCATTCTGGTCTGAGAGAAGAAATGGCAGTTGGGCTAAGGAGCTGATAGTGAGAGGTCATACAGTTGAATCTCTAACAGCCCTGTGACTGTTACCAGGCCTAAATCACCGGCCTGAAGAGAAGAGGGATAGAGAAAAAGGACATTGTGAGAACCGGGTAGCATTAATCACTACCCAGAACAGGCGCAAAGACGGATACCGGATCCGTGGCTGTATTCATTATATATAATACAGCAACCGGAAAAACGTGAGGTGATATCAGCTTCACTAGGGCCGGACGCAGCTACAGACACAGAGTTCAGCGGTACTCCCAGAGGGGGTAAACCGATAAAAGGACTCGGGTTGCCCGTCGAACCAGGACCCGGAGGGGACAGATTGGGCCGGCAGCCAGTTCACATACAGCAGCAGGGCCACACAGAAATTGCGCACAATAAGAGGCGAAGACCCCGGCAGGGTCAAAGTAACTCAGAGTTCCCATACAGACTCCGGTGACAGGACTGGTTGTAAATCCTTTTATGTTAAAGTAAACTGGTTAAACGTTTCAGTGCCTCAGTCTTTCATTTGGACAATAGCCATCTATCCAGGATCGGGATCGTCACCGCTGGGAGAACCTGCTGCTGATCAAGTAAGTGCCTGTCCCCTCATGATACCCCTTACACTGTGCATTGCCTGAGGCCACAGCACCGGGTCAAGCCACCCGTGACATCTCCCTCAAGAGACAGACTCCATTGGTCCGGTGCTGGGTATCCCGGTCTCCTGGGCGTCACAATTGGCGTCACGAACAGGATCTAACCAGCCCGTATACCGGGTATTGTGTGCCGTGATTGGAGCCCAAAACTGTGAAAACTGGGATGAAAAATCTTGAAAATTGACTTTATTAAAGAAAAATCCATTCCCCATTGAAAACTATTGAAAGTGACTTTTCCCCATTGGTTATAATGGAGTAAAGATGGCCGCCATCCCCTGAGGTAATCACTTCATAACCGTTAGGCACGAGACTGTTAATTGAGCTACGCCATTACCTGAGCCCCAGTCTAACTGAAAAACTTCAGAATCCGCCATTACTGAGCGCGCGGCGGGCGGGAGCAGCAGGGGGCGTGTCATTGTGGGCGGCACCAAGCTGAGCGCTCTGACATCAGAGCAAGGGGAAAATCGATCCTGCTGCACAGCGGAACGAATCTACACTATCCCGACGGAAGCGGAGGACCGGAAGGGTCCGGATTAACTAAGGGGGCACAGTATGTCGCAGCACGGAGACGCCGCAGCACCCGGCAACGCTAATGCAGCTGAAAGACAGAGTGTCAATAGAGAGTCCGGTAGTGCAGCGGTGCAAGGAGTGGCGCCCATCATGCCGGTGCTGATGCCATATACCCCGGGTGGCCCATTTCTTCCAATGTATGAAGGTGAGCCTAATACCCTTGACGATTTCAGAGAAAAGATGCTGGCCCATTTTGACATGTTCCCTGTGGGTGAAGTTCAGCGTGTTAGTCTCCTGATGATGCAGTTAAGTGGCCATGCTAAGCGAGAAGTCACAGCATGGGCAGCTGATCTAAAAGGCACTGTTGAACGCATATTTGCTGGATTAAAAGCTACATTTGAAACCACGGCCAGCAGCAAAGCTAAAATACGATTCTTTAATTGCAAACAAAAAGCTAATGAGGGCGTGAGAGACTTTGCCTTAAACCTGCAGGAAGCCCTTAAATCACTTACACTGGCTGAACCCATTTTTAACACCGGAGCGGATAAACTACTAAGAGATCAATTTATTGAGGGACTCTACACCCCTTCTCACCGGGGGCATGTGAGCATGCTTGTTTTTAAGAACCCTGAATTGACATTTGCCCAATTAAAGGAGAGCGCTATACGTCTCCAGCTGGCAGAGGCACCTCGGGATCAGGATCCTGCGCAACCCATGGCAGAGGCACCTCAACAACAGGGAGTGCCAGTGACATCAGCTATGTCTGGGGCCATTGCTAAGCCCCTGGGGCCCAGTACTAATGAGGCTCTTCAACAAAAGCTTGACTCTTTAGCTGATGTTGTTGCTTCAATGGCTAAAACCATGCAGGAGATGAGAGGACACAAGATGGAGTTGGCAAACTGTAGAGAGGATGTTCCATGGATGAGACCCCGGAGATACCCGACATGGAGAGGACGACCCCGCGACCGCTACCAACCGGATGGACAGCCCATTTGCCGCCGTTGCCAGCAGCAGGGCCACTTTGCACGAGATTGTGATTTAAACGGGAATCCCCTGGGAATGCGGGCCGCTTCGCAGGAATGAACTTTCAAGGCCCAACACCCTGGCACGACAGGTACATCGGAGGACGACCCATTATCCCTATCGTGCTGGACGGAATTCCCCTCAACGCTTTGCTGGACACAGGTTCCCAGATTTCATCTATACCGTATATCCTTTATAAGAGGTACTGGGCTGATGCAGATATTGATAAAGGGCCCTCTGATGTTGAACTAGATATATGGGCCAGTAATGGTAAGTTGGTACCGAAACTAGGATTCAGGGAGATGACCATAAAGATTGGTAAAGTAGAACTGAAGAAACAGGGTATAATTGTTGTTGATGTTGACCGGCGGAACTGTGAACCAACTGTATTGATAGGAATGAATGTGTTAGAGAACTGCTTTTCCGAAGTCATTTCTGTCTTACAGCAAATTGCTGAAACTGCCCAATCCTGCCAGCAGAGAGTTCTCCGGAGGGAAATAAAAGTATTGATGTTAAGGCAACAGGTAGAAGTTGCAGGTGGAGAAATCGGCAGTGTGAGGGTAAGTGATCCAACGTCTATTGTAATCCCACCAAAAACAGAAATGCTGGTATGGTGTAGAGCAGCCATTGGTACTAAGGGACGAGATTATCAAGCCTTAATAGAACCAGTGTACACCGACAGCAGGCCCACTATACTCACCGCACGAGGGATAGTCGAGGTACACCGGGGACGAGTGCCGGTACGACTTTTGAACTGTGGAGAGGAAGAGGTCACTTTGCCAAGGTATGCTACAATGGCAAAGCTATATACTGTTGACAACAATGCCATCACAACCATTGAGCCCTTAGAACCAACCTGTCAGGTGGAAGGCAATGGCTCAGATGGAGAAATGGAGGATTGGTGCCAACAGCTACACGTGGGCATAAATTCAACACCTACCCATCAAAAACAAGGGGTGTATAGGCTAGTGACGGAATACGAACAAGTCTTCAGTAAACACCCATTGGACTTCGGACGGATAGAAGGGGTAGAACACACAATCCCCACAGGTGACCATCCCCCAATAAAAGAAAGATATAGACCCATACCGCCCGCTCACTATCAATGTGCAAAAGATATGCTGAGGGAAATGAAACAGGCCGGGGTAATAAGAGACAGCTGTAGCCCCTGGGTGGCCCCTCTAGTGATTGTCAAAAAAAAGGACGGAACCATGAGAATGTGCGTAGACTACCGGAAGATTAATAACATCACCCATAAAGACGCCTACCCCTTGCCTAGGATAGAAGAGTCCTTAACTGCTTTGAAATCTGCTAATTATTTTTCCACCTTAGACTTAACAAGCGGGTATTGGCAAGTCCCTGTGGCTGAGAGAGATAAGGAAAAGACGGCATTCACCACACCAATGGGTCTATGTGAATTTAATCGCATGCCGTTCGGACTCTGCAACGCATCCGGTACCTTCCAGCGGCTGATGGAATGCTGCCTCGGACACAAGAACTTCGAGACCGTCCTCCTGTACCTAGATGATGTGATCGTCTACTCGAAGACTTACGAACAACACTTAATAGACCTGGCAGAAGTGTTCGAAGCCTTATCCAGGTATGGCATGAAAGTCAAGCCATCCAAATGTCACCTTCTCAAGCCAAAGGTACAGTACCTGGGACACATCGTGAGTTCGGAGGGAGTAGCACCAGATCCCGAGAAAATAAGCGCCATAAGGGATTGGCCAAGACCTACCAGCGCAAAAGAAGTGAGACAATTCCTGGGATTGGTGGGTTACTATCGCAGATTTATAAAAGGATTTACCAAGTTGGCAGCACCCTTGCAAGACACCTTGGTAGGGCAGACAAAGAAACCTTCAAACCGAAACCCTCCTTTTCAGTGGAACGACGAAAGGGAAGACTCCTTTGAACGACTAAAGAAGGCACTAACCGGAGAAGAGGTTCTGGCATACCCAGATTACCATCAACCTTTCATCCTCTACACCGATGCCAGTAATGTGGGACTAGGAGCGGTGCTGTCACAAAAGCAAGAAGGTCGGGAGAAAGTCATCGCCTTTGCAAGTAGAAAGCTCCGGCCTACTGAAAGAAATTCAGAAAATTACAGCTCCTTCAAATTGGAACTACTGGCAGTAGTTTGGGCTGTGACGGAGCGTTTCAAACACTATCTGGCCGCTGCAGAATTTATTGTCTATACTGACAACAATCCGTTGACCCACCTGGACACAGCCAAATTAGGTGCGTTAGAACAGCGATGGATAGCCCGGTTATCTAATTACAACTTCATAATCAAGTATCGAGCAGGTTGCAAGAATGGAAATGCCGATGCCCTATCCCGGATGCCACACTTGAGAGATGTAGAAGAGGAAACGGGGGAGCTTGAAGAAATTGAACTACCAGCCTTCCATCGTCCCAAGGCAAAACATCATCAGTCAAGTACCTATCAGAAACAACAAGAGGTGAATTTTAATCCGTTAGCACACCATAGATGGGCTGACACCCAAGACAGCAATCCGGCTGTGAAGTTGGTGAAGGAACTGTTGACTGAGCAAAGTGCATATCCCGATGAGGATGCCCCAGAAGAGACGCATCAACTCTGGAAAGAGAGAGGCAAAATGTTCCTGTATCAAGGGAAGCTCTGTAGAAGATACACCAATCCGAAAACACATGAATTGGTTTGGCAGATTATTGTGCCTAAACAAGATGTGAAGATGGTCCTCGAAGCTTACCATAATGGTGCTGGTCACTTCGGTTGGAAAAAGTTAGAAGTACTTCTAAGAGAAAGATTTTATTGGGTCGGGATGAGAAAATCAATCGAACAGTGGTGCAGGAATTGTGGCCCGTGCAACCTCAGAAGAAACGATCAAAAGAACCAAAGAGCACCACTGCAGCCCATAATCACCAAACAACCACTTGAACTTGTAGCCATGGACCACGTGAAGTTGACACCAAGCCGGTCCGGCTATGTCTATGCCTTGACCATCGTGGACCATTATTCACGTTTCTTGGTAGTAGTACCCGTAAAAGATCTGACAGCAAAAACAGCAGCCAAAGCGTTCCAAACGTACTTTTGTAGACCCCATGGATATCCGGAACAGGTTCTCACCGACCAAGGTACAGCCTTTGAATCAGAGATCTTCAGAGAATTCTGTAATATGTATGGTTGCAAAAAGATCCGGACGACGGCCTATCATCCACAAACAAACGGCTTATGCGAGAAGATGAACCATATTGTAATAGACCTACTAAAGACTTTACCTGAGACAGATAGGAATCAATGGCCAGAGAAATTGCCTGACTTGGTGGATCTGTATAATCATGTCCCGGTGAGCTCCACCAACTGCACCCCAGCTTACCTTATGCGTGCAAGACCCGGCCAATTACCAATCGATCTAGAAATGGGAATTCTGAAACCAGACGCAGAAGTTCAAGACTCCAATTGGGATATCATACGGCAAAAGCAGTATCGCCAAGTGCAAGAGAGTGTGGAAAGAAGCCTTCAGCAAACTAGAGAAAGACAAGAGCGAACTTTCAACCAGAATGCTCTAGCGACGCCATTAAGACCGGGTGACCAAGTGCTCAAGAGAAATCGTCGAACCAATAAACTAGACAATCAGTGGGAAGCCGTACCCTACACAGTTTTACCAACAAGAATGGATAATCCTAAAATGTGTCTCATTAGCAAAAACGGAGGCTTAACATCTGTACTAGTGTCAAGAGACAATCTTAAATTGTGTCCGGAAGCATTGAAAGAGCCAGAAGTTGTCCAGCCAGAACCAGAAGTTATTCAACCCATACAGGTTCAACCAGTAAAGGAAAAAGAAGAGGAAATGTATCACACCTGTATAGGAGACTTTCCCAAAACCCTACTAACATACCATGGTGCAGTAGTGGTTCCCATGGTGGCCTTTTACCCAACACCGAACCCAATACCAGAAGTCCCAAGACAGGAAGAGGCTGACCCCGTACTACAGGAGGTTCCAGGCCAGGAAGAACAGATTCCTGATCAGAGTAATCTCATTCACGGTGGACTTGCCAACTCCATAGTCATGGAATTATCTTTAGCAGAGCGGGCAGATACTACATCCGCAGTAGACAGTAGTACACCACATGAAGAGATACCGCTATTACGTAGATCACAGCGTAGTGCCCAGGGCCAATTACCGGCCAGGTATGCAGATTACCAACTATAAAGCTCATAATGTGAATTGTATATATGTTATGCCATATATAGTTAAACAGAAAATGTAGTATAGTCATTGTTATCAGTCTGCAACGTTTAAGCCCAGTGCCTACAGAGACTTGTCTGTATGAACTTATTGCATATTCTTGAACTTTTTATCAGCCCGGAGGCACTAAATCAAAGCTCCGGAAAGACTGCTTTTTGAACTTTGCTTTTTGCTCGTTTTGAACTTTCTTTAGACTTTATATTGAAAACTCCGTTGGAAAAATGGAACTAAATTCCTGGACACTAAGTACAGTGCCTTTCCTAATACCTTCAAGGATAGAACTGTATTAATGGACGCTATTTGAAGTGACTTTTTACAGAACTCTATTTTTGTTTCCTTGAGTGGTTTTTGTAACTTTTCATTTTTAAGACTCTGTACATATTAATTGTTATTTCAAAATGTTATTGTCCCACAGTCCCGGAGTACTGTTCTTAACTAAGGGGGAATGTGGCACCCCTAGGGGTATTTGCCACAAAAATAGTTACTGACAGTAAGTACAAATACTAAAATAGCAAGACTGCACTACCACCTCCGGCCAGAAGGGGGAGCTCCAGAGACTCCCCTTGATCCATTCTGGTCTGAGAGAAGAAATGGCAGTTGGGCTAAGGAGCTGATAGTGAGAGGTCATACAGTTGAATCTCTAACAGCCCTGTGACTGTTACCAGGCCTAAATCACCGGCCTGAGGAGAAGAGGGATAGAGAAAAAGGACATTGTGAGAACCGGGTAGCATTAATCACTACCCAGAACAGGCGCAAAGACGGATACCGGATCCGTGGCTGTATTCATTATATATAATACAGCAACCGGAAAAACGTGAGGTGATATCAGCTTCACTAGGGCCGGACGCAGCTACAGACACAGAGTTCAGCGGTACTCCCAGAGGGGGTAAACCGATAAAAGGACTCGGGTTGCCCGTCGAACCAGGACCCGGAGGGGACAGATTGGGCCGGCAGCCAGTTCACATACAGCAGCAGGGCCACACAGAAATTGCGCACAATAAGAGGCGAAGACCCCGGCAGGGTCAAAGTAACTCAGAGTTCCCATACAGACTCCGGTGACAGGACTGGTTGTAAATCCTTTTATGTTAAAGTAAACTGGTTAAACGTTTCAGTGCCTCAGTCTTTCATTTGGACAATAGCCATCTATCCAGGATCGGGATCGTCACCGCTGGGAGAACCTGCTGCTGATCAAGTAAGTGCCTGTCCCCTCATGATACCCCTTACACTGTGCATTGCCTGAGGCCACAGCACCGGGTCAAGCCACCCGTGACATCTCCCTCAAGAGACAGACTCCATTGGTCCGGTGCTGGGTATCCCGGTCTCCTGGGCGTCACAATAGTTTTTGCATCACAGACTGCCCAGATTTTTATGCCGTATTTGCCTGGCTTACTTGGCATGTATTGCCGGAAGGGGCATTTTCCGCGGAAAGGGAGAAAACGTTCGTCTACTGTCACCTCTGGCCCTGGGTTGAACATCAGTGGAAGGAGCTGCACCCATTTCTCCCAAACATCCCTGATGGGAGCAAGTTTGTCAGATTTTGTTCTGGTGTCTCTGTTGTCAAATCTGAGGACTCTTGATATCATTTGAAACTTTTGAAGTGATATTGTTGCCCGGAAAATATTCCTGCCTGTCGATGCGTCCCAGAGACTATCAGTGGCCTCATTGCAGGACACTCCAGCAAGGAGAAGAACACCAATGTAGGCATCCAGGACATCATCATGAAGGTCATTCCACATCTTACCGTGGACTTTTTTTCCTTCAAGGTTTGTCATAGCAATAATGACTTCTTTTATTGACAATGGCATAAACAGATCAAAACATGTCTTGATGTCACTTACTCTTGTCACAGCAAACCTTGTGATCACAGGGGTCATTTTTATGACATTTGCAGGATCTGCCCTGCCATGTACATCTGGAGGTACTGAGCTCCAACTGATCTTGCCACTTTTGGATTTGAATCTTTCAGCGGGAGCAGCTTCAGCACCAGTGACCTCCTCATCATACTGATCAGAACTGTCTGTGTCTTCCGGTTGATACTCCACGTCATCTTCCTCCTCAGAAACCTGTTCATCTGTATCAGTTTGCTGCTGTGTGTCCTCTGATTCATTATCATCTAAGATATAATCCAGAATTTGGCTTACATCAAATCTTCTCCTCATTGTTGCATGTGTAAACTGGAGATGTATACTCTGCAAAGTACCAACTCTAAGCTGATTTGGCCATACATGCCTGGACATGTCCCTAACTCAAGTTGTTGGAGGTAGTGCTGGCTGTGGGCTGTTGGTTTATATTGTGTTTATGAGTTCAGTTTTGGGACTTATTATTGTTTTTTTACTCTTATATTAGACCTGGGTCGAAATTGACCCCAACAACACAAATGTTATAATTTTAATAATAGCATTTTTCAACTTAGTAAAATAGTTTTACTTTATTGTATTTTGTTTAACAATAAGTTCCTGAAAAAGTCAAAAAGTCTTGATGCAATAAACAAATGTATGTAGAATTTGTATGCATTTAAAACCTAAAACGGGTCGGTCACGACCCTAACACTAGAGGAAGGAAGGCCTTCACTCATCTTGTTTGAATTGTTGAATAATTTATTACTCTAATGTCTGATTTTGTTTGAAAATTTTTGTCTAAATTGTAAAGGGCTGTGGAATAAATTGGGACTGTATGAATAAAAATTAGTCACAGTATTTATGTTAGGTTAGGAACTAATGTTGTTTGAGTAGATTTGGTTCACAAAAGTCATTCCAATTGATTCCAAAAATGTTTTAAAGTTAATGCTTTCAGCCTTGGACAGCCATGTTCTTGAGTTTGCATCGTAAAGCCCTGCAGTGTGGCACATTCTGTGACCAATGTTTGCGACGATTGCACAGCTGTTTGCTTCATTTTAGGCACGTCAACACGAACTGATGAACTATTTAAAATGTTTCTACTACTTTGTTGACAGCCATGGTTTCTATACAGTTAAACATTTATCGGTAATACTCTGTCTTGTCCAAATTGGCGTACATACAAAAAAAATAGACAAGAATTAATTTTATCTTATTTTCGGTCTGGTTATTTGTCGTTCTTTTCTTGAGCATATGACGCAAGTAAGCTCATTGTTCCTCCTCTGACCTATTTAAAGAGATCTGCTAAACAATTCTTACCACATACTGCACTATACTTCTCCTTATAAATGGAGGTCTGAATCATACAATCCCAATATGCTGAAAATTGTTCATCTGCAGACCTTTTAAAGAGTATCAAACAAAAAGCACAACAGCCATCTAAATGTTAACAGTAATAGCTGTTCCACATGTAACATAAATGTCATGTGTTCTTTCTATCTGGCCATTCTTTTTTCAACTGTGATTGTTTATGACTAATTCGCGCGTCATTATTTAGAGGGGGAGTTAGTGAACAAACATGAAATATATTGCCATATATAGCTAAATAGTACCAGAAAAAGCTTTTATTTGGCTAGATTATCAGATATTGTTACTTATTGAAATGTCATAGATAAGTGTACAAAATGCAAAATATCATGGTCTGTTAAACCATGAATACAAAATTACAGCAGGGGAAATAAGTATTTGATCCCTTGCTGATTTTGTAAGCTTGCCCACTGACAAAGACATAAATAGTCTATAATTTTAAGGGTATGTTAATTTTAACATTGAGAGATAGATAATCAAAAATAAAATCCAGAAAATCACATTGTATAAATTATATAAATTTATTTGCATTTTGCAGTGGGAAATAAGTATTTGATCCCCTACCAACCATTAAGCGTTCTGGCTCCTACAGACCAGTTACAGTGCCTTGCGAAAGTATTCAGCCCCCTGGAACTTTTCAATCTTTTCCCACATATCATGTTTCAAACATAAAGATACCAAATGTAAATTTTTGGTGAAGAATCAACAACAAGTGGAGCACAATTGTGAAGTTGAACGAAATGTATTGGTTATTTTAAATTTTTGTGGAAATTCAAAAACTGAAAAGTGGGGAGTGCAATATTATTCCCTGAAGTCTCTCAGCGTAGAGGCTCTAAGTCATGCTGGAGGAAGTGGTGCTGGTTTTGAAATAGAGCTGGAGTAACAGAGATTTCAGATATCCAGCCTTTTTATAGGACTTGTCTTTAAACAAGCTACATGTACATATAGTTTGGGGTGTGAAATTCTGCTGACAGATTGCATTTAACCATATTCTAAAAACGGCAAACTTCAAAGAATTCAAAAGGGTTATAGGAAAATTGGTAACTTTTTAGGTGTTTTACAGTAATTTAAGCAAAGTGGAGGTGTTATATGAAACTTGGATATTTTTACCACAGTTATTCCATTTTAATTCATTTTCTCTGCAACACAGTATAAGTGCCAGTCTACTTCAGGTGCTTCTCACAAAATTAGAATTTCATCAAAAAGTTAAATTATTTCAGTTCTTCAATACAAAAAGTGAAACTTGTATATTTTATTGAGTCATTACAAATAAAGTTACAGTTGTGCTCAAAAGTTTACATACCCCTGCAGAATTTTTACTTTCTTGGCCTTTTTTCAGAGAATATGAATCATAACACCAAAACTTTTTCTCCACTTATGGTTAGTGGTTGAGTGAAGCCATTTATTGTCAAACTAGTGTGTTTGATAATTATCAGACATGTTGGGGCACAGAATTCAAGAGGATAAGGGATAATTGGGAGAAGTGTTGCAGGCGATTGGATGAGAAACGTACAATTGAGGAGGGGGGAAAACCAGAGATTACGTGGTGGGAGATATCGGTAGATTAGTTCAGAGATATATTAAAAGGGCGGAGACAGATTATGGACGGCTTTGAAAGTCAGTGTTAGTAGATGGAAGTGGATACGTTATGGAATTGGCAGCCAATGTAAGGATTTGTGAAGGAGTAGCAAGGAGAGAGGAGGATTTGTTGGGCAGCAGAGTAAAGAGCAGACTGGAGTGGAGAGGTGTGATGATGCCATGGCAGATGATGAGGTCCTAGACATGGAGTCAAGGCCATCCGAGTGAGGTGGGCAGTTCAGAGGAAGAGGTGCTGGTCACACTGCCGCAGCTGCACAGCATGATAGGGAGCAGGGTGCAAAAACACAACAGGCAGCCCCAGCTGCTAATGCCCACCATTCCAACAAACTGAGCACACCAAATCAAACTCAAAGGAGCTCCCTGACAAGAAATGGGTGGTTTACACACTGTGCCATGAGAGACAGAAGTGAGGCATAAATGTTCTTAACCTTTGCACCACCTGCATCTAAATGCAAAGCATGGACTGCAGTGGAGTACACATCAGAAAAACTAGGAAAGATTTCCTGCTTCTGCGGCTGTCTCGGCCTCTTCATCCCCTCACAAGGGATTTACAAAGGGGTAACTAAAAGTTGAGATCACGGGAATCACAGTACATGGTTACCAGCCTCCACTACTTTTCCCGCTGGGCCATCCCTGCCCTGCACAAACATGTTGCGGGCAAAATTAAGTATGCACTGCGCAATGCCATCAGTGTAAAGGTCCACATACTGTAACCACTGATACGTAGACCAGTAAGCAAGGGCAGGGATATTATATCTCCCTAACTGACGACTGGGTAAATGTATTGGCAGCTGGGCCTTAGGCAGAAAGCGTTTTGGCGCATGTCCTGCCACTACCAAGGATTGTGGATGTTTCTCTGTCCATGTTGCCTCCTCCTACTCTGGTTGATCCATCGCATCCACATCTGGTCAGCATAACAACTGCACCACCAACTTCAGGACAGCCAGGGAGAAATGACAGCAGGCTGCTCTGAAACTCATTTGGAGGACAAATTCTACACTGCGCAGGAGCTGTGGACTGTGAACAAACAGCAGACAGATGAGTGGTTGGTGCTGGTCAACATCAAGCCCGGCCTGGTGGAGTGTGATAACGTGCAAAATCTCGTAGCGGCTCTGGGCCTAGCCAGTTTGATGCACATTCCTTGCCTGGTGCATGTGCTGAACTTGGGCACTACAGAGTTTCCTGAAAAATCACCCGAGATGTCAGAGCTGCTACAGAAAGTGCAGACTGTCTGTTCGCATTTTCGGTGTTTTCACTCTGCTGCTGCTTGCCTGTCTGTGCTGCACATCACTTCTGTCTGTCTGCTCACCGCCTCAAATACTATGTGTCAACAAGCTAGAACTCCACCTTGCTTATGCTGGAGAGACTGTGCATTACTACTCACTTCTATGCCTCCTTAAAAAAACTCTTTAGGCGATGTTGGATAAGGTGGTGGCACAAGAGGAAGAGGAGGAAGAACAGGGACCATTCGCACTATATTTACAAACCGGACGCACATGGCTCAGAGGGTGGGCTCCTGTACCAACAGTGGCCAGGCACAAAACTGTCCAGCCAGGGGACAGTTTTGGATGAGGAAGAGGAGGAACCATGTTCACAGCAGGGTGGCACTCAAAGCAGATCAGGGTCATCACTTGGGTGTGGCTGGGGGGGGGTTTCAGAGGATACAGATGATAAAAAGGACACAAACAATACCACCGAGGATAGCTTGTCTTTGCCTCTGGGCAACCAGGCACATATGAGCCAATACATGCTGGTGTGCCTGCACTACGAGTGCTGATTACTGGGTGGCCAACCTTCTGTATCCCCGCTACAAGGACAATGTACCATCCTTGCATCACTGAAGCGGGATCAGAAAATAGGGGAATACAAACGCATGCTGGTAGTTGCACTAGCGAGAGTGTTCCTATCTGACAGCAGGGGATCAGTGGAAGAACAAGACAGAGGAGGAGGAGGAGGAAGTTGCCAATGAAGCTGAGGCACCGGCACCACCTTGGAAGGGAGGCTTAGCCTGGCTGAAAAGTGAAAAACCTTCCTCAGCACGCCTCAACATCCAGCACCACCATCTGATATGGTCCATATTAGCAGGAGGCAGCATTTCAATAACATGGTGGAAAAGTAGGTGTCCAAACATCTCCATGTATTGAATGATGTGCCTGTCCCATTTAACTTCTGGGTCTCCAAATTGGACACATGGCTTGAGCTTGTCATTTACGCCTTGGAATTGCTGGCCTGTCCTGCGCCAAGTGTACTGTCAGAATGTGTATTTAGCACAACTACTTTACCACAGTTTGTTCCTTCTATTTGACATTCCCAATGTTTTGGGATCTCACCAAATTGAAATTAAAAAAACACAAAAGAAAACACAACAAGAGGCGGTTTTGCAGAGTATCCACACAAAGGCTGTTTTGATGAGTACACCCACACAGACTTTTTGGCTTAAGGTACCGTTACACTAAATGACTTACCAACGATCACAACCAGCGATACGACCTGGCCATGATCGTTGGTAAGTCGTTGTGTGGTCGCTGGGGAGCTGTCACACAGATAGCTCTCTCCAGCGACCAACGATCAGGGGAAAGACTTCGCATCGTTGAAAATGTCTTCAACGATGCCGAAGTCCCCGGGTAACCAGGGTAAACATCGGGTTACTAAGTGCAGGGCCGCGCTTAGTAACCCGATATTTATCCTGGTTACCATTGTAAAAGTAAAAAAAAAAAACACTACATACTAACATTCCGATGTCTGTCACGTCCCCCGCCGTCAGCTTCCCGCACTGACTGTGTCAGCGCCAGCCGTAAAGCAGAGCACAGCGGTGACGTCACCGCTGTGCTCTGCTTTACGGCCGGCGCTGAGTCAGTGCAGGGAAGCTGACGGCGGGGGACGTGACAGACATCGGCATGTGAGTATGTAGTGTTTTTTTTTTTTTTAACTTTTACAAGTGTAACCAGGGTAAATATCGGGTTACTAAGCGCGGCCCTGCGCTTAGTAAACCGATATTTACCCTGGTTACAAGTGAACACATCGCTGGATCGCCGTCACACACGCCGATCCAACAATGACAGCGGGTGATCAGCGACCAAAAAAAGGTCCTGATCATTCCCCAACGACCAACGATCTCCCAGCAGGGGCCTGATCGTTGGTCGCTGTCACACAAAACGAGATCGTTAGCGGGATCGTTGCTACGTCACAAAAAGCGTGACGTTGCAACGATATCGTTAACGATATCGTTATGTATGAAGGTACCTTTACACGCTGCATGCACACCAGTTTTATCCCAGTTCATGCCTCTGGGCTTTTTCAATCTGTTTGCATCTTGTGCATATAAAGGTGTGGCCTGCCTTTCCTTGAGCTGGGCATTATATCAATGTGGTCTCTCATGTCTGTGTGTCCACTAGCTGGGCCCAGTCCTTCTCAGCCCTTATCCACATGCATGTCACTTGACAAACAGTTAGGTTTTTAATATTAGAGTTAGGATTGTCCCAATTACGGTCATGTGGTGGGATGGGTTTTGCATTTTTTTATATATAAAAAAACATGTTACCTAAGTACCGTATATTATTTTCATACACTATGTTGTTTATTTATACACTGCAGGGTATTTAATCATTATGTTTCTGTCTTTCTTTTCTTCTGGCCATTGGCCATTGTGAACGTGCACTTACACACTGCATGCACACTAGTTTATATCCCAGTTTATACCTTTGGGTTTTTTAATGATGTAGTATTGTAGTTCTAATTTTTCCAAAGAAAATCCAATGGGAGCAGAAATATGGCAGAAAATCTGCAACAGCAAAAACTCACCAAAAGCTCATCATTGGATTGTAGCCTAAGGTATAGGACCTGGGCAGATTCATGCTCCTCTAAAGAAAGTAACTGTGGAAAAGAATTCTATATACTATAATATTTTTTTATATACATGGAAGTACGGTACATTGAAAAAGAAAAAGCTAATTGCATCCCATGGTACAGGAATGGTGCAGTGCTAATACATGCCATCACTTTATGAACCCTGCTTTAGTTTCCTCTGCACAGTGGTGATTCTGGTCGTCCTTCCACAGCGCTGGGCCGGGTTATCTGTGCGAGATAAAACAGTGACGGAAATGCAGCTGTATAACTCTCACATTTCTAACTGTACACCATCCCTTCATAAGATGTGACCAACCCTTTATTATGTAGTGCCCTGCAAAGTGGGTGGCACAGCTGTGCAAGGAAACACAGCACTAAATTATAGAGATGAGAGGATCGCTTTGATCAACAGTGGTCCACTGTTCAGGTCAGTGACTTCTGGCCATGGACAGAAGCTGTGCTAATTTTCCGTGCTTGTAGGTTCCCAGCACAACGTTTGATTCTGTAGCCTGATGTGGTGTCATCTCTGTGGCGCTCGGCAGATGACACGCCAGCCCGGCTATTCTATAACCAATCCCCTCAACTAAATTAGGATCCAAGAAAAATAACATCACTTAAAGGGAATCTGTCAGTAGGATCAACCCTCCTAAGCAGTCTATATGGGCATACAGCTCAAAGGAAGCCAAATAACATTATACCTTTATATCTGCTATCCAATGTCTTATTCCTGAGAAATCGACATTTTTCCTATATGTAAATTACCTCTTCGAGGCTATGGGGAGGATGTTGCCTGGAAGATAACTCTGCCTCTAGAGCTTATTTTAAATAAAAGGGGGAGTTACCAGTGTCAGACATGTAACTAATAGTGATGAGCGAATATACTCGTTACTCGAGATTTCCCGAGCACGCTCAGGTGACCTCCGAGTATTTTTTAGTGCTCGGAGATATAGTTTTCCTCACCGAAGCTGAATGATTTACATCTGTTAGCCAGCATAAGTACATGTGGGGGTTCCCTAGCAACCAGGCAACCCCCACATGTACTTATGCTGGCTAACAGATGTAAATCATTCAGCTGCGGACATGAAAACTAAATCTCTGAGCACTAAAAAATACTCAGAGGTCATCCGAGCGTGCTCGGGAAATCTCGAGTAATGAGTATATTCGCTCATCACTAGTAACTAACACAGAAGAAATTAAATTTCTTATAAACACATTTTTGGCAGCTCTTTGAGCTTTGCTGTATTGCAACAATATTGCAGCCCTGTCTGCTTGTGAGATGGAAGCTGAAGCTGAGAGGAACCTGCAGATGTGTCAGGTATAATCACACACAGCTCTGCAGTGAGATTAGGAGAGCAGGGAGCGGCCATTACACATCACACTGGTAACTCCCCATCATGCAAGATAAGTTCTGGAGGCCGAGTTGTGACTGGGGGGGGGGGGGGGTCGGGGGCTTGCAATGAAGAGCAAAAGGATAACAGTGTTTTGAACTTTTGACTTTCAGGATCCATATCTCATTGTCCACTTCTGTTTTGAGCTTGAGGCTGCCATCATTTTAAAGACAATCATCTTGAATATCTCATACTTAAATTTGACTTGCAAGTATTTAGCATATGATTGATTATGCAGATTATTCCCATGTCACTGCATTGTTATTACTTTGCTCATTTTAATTTTTATTATTTTGTTAGTATTTTGTAAAGCCACCCTTGGATTTAAACACTGCCTGGATCCTTCTGGAGAGCAGCCCAAACAACCAGACAATAGATCCACAAAGGAACACCATACAGGGAATAAATTATAAAATGCCTTTATTATGTACAAATGGCAACAGCATTAATGAAGCATTCGTGCGCTTAATAGGACTGTGAGCCAGCTTATATATATGCTCTGATATACAACGTAATGGCAACCCTGTTTACATGATAAATACCTCAGAAGTGCAAATAGAAAAAGTGCAACTGTGCAAAAAAATAATATAAAATATATATATAAAAAAACTCAAATACACAAAAATATGTGCTTTATATATAGGCCAAAGTGCCTAGTGCCACCTCACAATGAATCAATTACCTACTGAGATTGAAATAAAGTGCAAAGTGCCATCAAAAAAGAGGAATATAAATAGGAAAATATATGCTGAGTATTACCTTCCAGGGTACCCACGTCCTATATAACGCACCCCGACGTGCGTTTCGGACCTTTGTCCTTCATCAGGGGTGACTATTGTTTAAAAAAGGGTCTTTTTATACAGACTGACCTCCTATCACCGCGGCCCGAGCATATATGGCGCATGCGCGGTCAGGAGGATCCGGAAGTCCAGGCGCCCGCATCACGTGACCGGACGTACGGGGGCTGAGTACCCGACGTTACCAAGGACACGGAGACGCGGCAGGTACTTAGCAGAAAGGACAGAAAGTACGGAGCTGCGCCTGCACTATCTTGCGGTGGCATCTCAAGGAAGGACACGAAGCAAAGTATATCGTGGAGAAGTGAGAAGCGGGATCATAGTACGTAGGAGATAGAACCAGAAGGAGTCGTGTCCCTAAGACTGTGGCAACATCCTTCTGAGGCGCGTAGCCGGTGGCCGGAGCACCGAGGAAGTAACAGACTTCAAGCATTACTACAAACAGTGGCAGGACAGTTAATTACAGGTTGGCTGTCTACCTTAAATCACCTACACGGACATAGGAGGCAATCGTGGGAGAGGGGCGTCTCTAGGGTCCCAGACAGGTGCCTACCTGTCACAAGGGTGCGTCCTATCCATATTATCTGGGGGACGGAGAGAGAAAGAACAGATACAACAGTTGTGTGGACTATCCCGTGGTGCTCAGCAGGGGAGGACTACAACACACAGGTGCTAGAAGGTAGACACTGATCCCCACCTGAAAAGGGAGCTCTGGATGTGCCTTCGGACCGGCCGGACTCAGCCAGCCCTGTTAGCAGTGCTCTGGATTGTGGATCCCGAAGCCTTCAGTAAAAAGGTAAAGAGACTGCAACCCTGTGTCCTCGTTATTCCTCACACCCTGCACCACGCACCATCACCTTTCATTGGACGCCCCTTAGCAGGGTCACGGACCGGGTCTAGCCACCGTGACAACCCCGGATCAAGTAATCCGCGGCCCTGTGTCTGGGGGCGCTCCATATGTATACATTTTTTTCTACCCACAAGTGTTTGATTGGTTATGATCTGGGGACTGTGGGAACATTCCAGCACCTCTACTTCATTGTCATTGAATCATTTCTTCGCCAATCTCGGCGTATGCCTAGTCACAGCCTAGCTATGGAGTGAGAATAGTACCTGTTTAATAGCCTATTTAGACCGTCCGACTGAGCCAAAAAAATCTGTAATAAATCATTCTGTGCGTATAGGCTGCCTTTGTTCTCAGCAGCACCAGCCATGTTTATACAGGAGGATATGTTACAAAAGAATACTGATTTTAAGCAAACTAAAAATCATATCACCCAACAAATTTTGCTCATTTGTAGGATGCCCATTTACAGTGGCAAAGTTATCAGAAAACAAGCATTTTTAGAAACGCTTATTCACGATGATCGGCCAGTTTAAATGCAAAAAAACCTTAAATTTAAGTGTTCAGTTAGGCTCTGAATGACCTCCTACTGTCAAATTGATCAGTGGTTACAGAGTGTAAAGAAAGTCTGCTTATTTATTTCAAGGAATTAGATATAAAGGGGTTTTCCAGGACTTTTGTTACTTTTGCATATGGGGTAAAACATAGGAAGCAGATAGTTGCTAACTGCCTGCTTGTTCAGCCAAGCTGCCTATCTCTGCCTGCTTGGAGCCGTCATGGACTTCTCTAGCCAGCGATTCTACAGCTTCCCCTGACATCATGTTGATATAGCATTGATATAGCATTGTCTTCTCTTTTGCTCTGCTCTATAGATGGAGCAACTCTGCCAATGTCAAGCTGATTGACAGCTGGGTCCTTGATGCCTAACTGCGAGAAGCCTGCAGTCAATCAGCATGACGTCAGCAGTGATGCCCCACTGGCAGAGCAGACTGGAAGAGTAAGGTCTACTCTGTTGACGTGAAGTGAAATGAAGCAGTAGAATTGTTGGCCGAGCCAGCAGAGATTGGCCCTGTGCTGAACAGGCAGGTAATGTAGTACATCCCCTTTAAGGATGTAGAAGAGAAATAAAACTCTGTCTTAGTGGAACACTGTGTAACGTGGATTTTGGTATCTGTGGTTATCAGTGATAACCCTGAGAACAGCCTTGTTCACATTGGCTCCATGGCTTGTCCTGATGCTATTCCTAGTCTGTCATAGTATCCAATGGTGCCCCTTGGACCCTGTTGACTTATAATGGGGTCATCAATATTCTGTTGAAATTTCTATCAGAGGCTCTCATCTGTTCCCTCGAGTCCACATATGCCTATAGCCAGCCTCATCAAGAAGCATTTTACAGTAGTTTGATTGTGTTCATTTCTCTCTGGGCAAGTTAATGTACTTTGAATCCGATTTCCTGTAAATTGGAAGAGTACATAGAAAATATATAATTTTCTGGTCATACGCCATTGATTTCCTGGCTCCGTGCTCTGTAAAAAGTATATACAATTTTCTTTTAAAGGAAATAGTAAGAAGAAAACCTGCATTTTACTTATCTGCAATTATAGGAGAAGATTATCAATTTCCTCCTCTGAGGCAAATTCAGTAAATAACAAAGGCACCATAATAAAGTTGTTTCGACAGATTTTTACTGACAAGGTCACGTTTGGTGCATGTTTACTAAAATGTTCTCATAATTTACCAAACAAAAGATATCTTTCACCCAAGGTCAAGCCTATATCAACAGCAGCTCTCAAGTTTTTATGTCCAACATGGAAAAGAAGACAGAAATTGAGGAAACTGTGTAACCTTAACTAGCTCCACGCGACTACATACAGTATACTGGATATACAAGTCAGAGGATGCGAGTAATTACCCAGGGTTCAGGTAGCTCCAGTGTACCCCTTAAGGTATGTGTCCACGGTCTGGAATGCCAGCGCTTTGGACGCAACAGATACCCCGCTCCATTATCTTCACATGGAAAGAACATCGTACCACAACAAACCTGTGAAGAGAGGGCCGCCCATCAAAATTTTCTGCCCATGGAATAAGGGCATTAATCAGAAAGGCAGCACAGACAGCAAAAGTAACCCTGAAGGAGCTGCAGAGTTCCCAAGCAGAGACTGGAGTATCTGTCCGTATGACCACAATAAGCCATACACTTCATAGAGGTGGCCTTTGTGGAAGTGGAGCGCCCCCACATTAGGGCAATGGGGTACTCAGATCCGGGTCCTTCTGTTGTCACGGTGGCTAGACTCGGTCCGTGGCCCTTTGAGGGGAGTCCAATAAAAGGACAACAGTTTATAGTATAGTGTTCGTGACCCCACCTGTGGTATTCGGTCAGGGTGACCGACGCTGCGTAGGGGTCCACTGGGGTGATGTTATGGCAGCTAGATGGTATACCTTCCCACAGGTGAAGTATGTCCCCAGGGCTTCCCAGAGTGTAGATGGTGGATGGTGGATGGTTCAAGGCGCAGTGAATAACGAGGACACAAGGGTGCAGTCTCTTTACCTTTACTGAAGGCTTCAGCATCCACAGTCCAGGGTAGGGACCACAGGGTAGGCAGAGTCCGGCCGGTCTGAAGGCAAATCCAGAGTCCCCTTATCCAGGAGGAAGTCAATAGCCTTCCCCTAGCGCACAGTAACACAGTAGGTCCCTACTTGCATAAGCTCCAATAAGGTCCTCACTTTTGTCACTCCTCTCACTGTTCCCCGTAGTCGGATAGAACAAACCCGTATGACTGATGGCCTGAGGCTTTTTATAGGGAGCCTAGAGACGTCCCGGCCCCCACAAGTTGCCACCGTGTCTTCTTAGGTATTAAGGTCGGGCAGCTAACGTGGAATTAACTGTCCTGCCAGTCTCTGAAGTAACGGCATAGAGCTCTTTACTCCCTCGGTGTTCTGGCTACCGGATCTGTGCTTCAGATGGAGGCAGCCTGCTTCTAGCTGGTCTCCCACTAATGTTTCACTCCTGTTGCTATGACTTCTTTTCTCACTCACTGCAACACACTTCCTTTCGTGTCCTTTCCTAGAATGCTGCCGCATGGGATGCAGGCGCAGCTCCGCGTACCCTCGTCCTCCTCAGACCGCAGTCTGGATCTGACTGGAGATCACTCCAGCCAGCTCGACCTGGAGACCTTTCCTCGTCGGTCCCCAGCCAGGAACTCTCTCTAACTTCCTCCCCAACCCACCAGTTTTACCTAACTGTGAGGAGTGGCCTAATAGATAGAACCTTTGCTCCCCCTGGTGGACTGGTGGGTGAAGTGTGTGTGTGTGGCTGTGATACCTGGACAGAAGATCTCCTTCATTGCCTTCAGACGTAACATTACTCCCCCTGGTGGAAGAATAACATTACTACAACGAACCAGGACTCTGGGGTGCTGCAGAAGCGTGGGCAGAAAAAAAGCCTTTACGTACACACATAAATTGTAAGAGTACCATCACACAGTGGCATTTTGATCGCTACGACGGTACGATTCGTGACGTTCCAGCGATATCCTTACGATCTTGCTGTGTCTGACACGCTCCTGCGATCAGGGACCCCGCTGAGAATCGTACGTCGTAGCAGATCGTTTGAAACTTTCTTTCGTCGCTGGATCTCCCGCTGACATCGCTGAATCGGCGTGTGTGACGCCGATTCAGCGATGTGTTCACTAGTAACCAGGGTAAACATCGGGTTACTAAGCGCAGGGCCGCGCTTAGTAACCCGATGTTTACCCTGGTTACCAGCGTAAACGTAAAAAAAACAAACAGTACATACTTACCTACCGCTGTCTGTCCCCGGCGCTCTGCTTCTCTGCACTCCTCCTGCATCCTGTGTCAGCGCCAGCCAGCCGGAAAGCAGAGCGGTGACGTCACCGCTCTGCTTTCCGGCTGCTGTGCTCACAGTCAGTGCAGGAAAGCACAGCGCCGGGGACAGACAGCGGTAGGTAAGTATGTAGTGTTTGTTTTTTTTACTTTTACGATGGTAACCAGGGTAAACATTGGTTTACTAAGCGCGGCCCTGCGCTTAGTAACCCGATGTGTACCCTGGTTACCAGGGGACTTCGGGATCGTTGGTCGCTGGAGAGCTGTCTGTGTGACAGCTCTCCAGCGACCAAACAGCGACGCTGCAGCGATCGACATCGTTGTCGTATCGCTGCAGCGTCGTTTCAGTGTACCCTAAGGCTCGTTTTGAATTTGCCAAAAGAGATGTGGAAGACTCTCCAAATGTATGAAGGAAGGTGCTGTGGTCAGATGAGACCAGTCTGTCAGTGATCTGAGAGTGGGATAGAGGTTCCCCTTCCAACAAGACAATGCCACAAAGCATACTGCTAAAGCAACACTCGATGGTATAAGGGGAAACGTGTAAATGTTTTGGAGTGGCCTAATCAAAGCCCAGATCTTAATCCAATTGAGAATCTGTGCTCAGACTTGAAGATTACTGTTCACCAGAGGAAACCATCTAACTTGAAAGAGCTGGAGTACTTTTGCCTTGAGGAATGGGCAAAAATACCAGTGACAAGATGTGAAAAGCTCAAAGAGACTTATCCAAAGTGACCTGCAGCTGTAATTGCTACAAAAGGAGCCTCTACAAAGTACTGACTTTAGGGGGATGAATAGTAATGCACACTGAAGTTTTCAGTTATTCTGTACTGTTTGCTGTTTGCTTCACAAAAAAACAAAAAGCTAAATATTCAGTTGTAGACATGTTCTTTAGATGAACTGATGCAAACCCTCAAAAAAATGTGTGAACTTCTGGGTAAAGAGGTGGCAAAGCATGAAAAATGCCAAGGAGGGGAGGTGGCTTTGTGAGCCACTGTAAATAGTTTGGGTGGTGAAATCCTGCTGACAGATGCTGGGTAAATATTTTGTAATCGTGCACATTAACTATAACTAAGGCAAGTAAGGTCTGCAAGTTATTCTCCGAAGTTCTTTTGTGATGTGCTCTTATTAAAATTTGGTAGTCCAGACACTCATGGGAAGGTTTAGCACTGCTCCAGTTTTTCTCTTTTTGTGGATAATTGCTCTTACTGTGATTGCCTGAAGTCCCAGAGACTTGGAAATCGAATTACAAACTTTTCAGACTGGAATCACGTGCAGCTTTTTCAGACCTACTAGCTGATTCACGTCAGACAGGTTCTAGATAAGTGACATTGAGATTTCACAGGTCTGGCAATAACACAAATACTGTATGCCAAAATTGAAGACAATAGGATAGCGGCACATACTTTTTCACAGCACTGTATATTGATAAACCAGAGATAGATGCACGTATTAAAAGGTCTAAACAGCAGGATTAATCCTTTTGAAACATCCTGCCAAGTCCTGCTTCAGAACAACTGGGAGGCACAACGCCAACGGTGACGTGAACGATCATTTGTTCCAAACCCTCCCAATAATTGCAGCATGTAAAATGTTTAGTAACAATCACCATTTGACTAGCTACTGTATATTATATATGGTTTATCTGCCTGCGTAAAAAGACCATAATCCAATCTACAGTATGTAATTTTCATGTTACTCTTTGGGACGCATCAGAACAATGAAAGAACTATGTTGATTCAGAGTACAGAAGTTTTTTCTTGGTATTGGAGCAATGAAAGCTTTGCTGTAACAAAAGGGTAATGAATGGTAGCTGTATAATGTGACCTTCCAGAACAGTTAGCAGGTTGTGTGTCCTAGGAGTTGGCAGCCTATGACTGCCCTGCACTAAACCTAAAGCACAAAAAAAAACAAAATCCTGCCTGATAAATCTCATTTTTTTCTTCAGTGATAAGCTAACCAAGATGAGTTTTAAGGTTTGTGAAGTCTTGCGAAACTTCGGCACTATCTTCAATGGAGCACGGTGACCCGCTCCACTGCGCAGGCGCCAGATTCCCAGCCCCGCAGTGTGAATACAATATAACACACTGCAGGGCGGGATCTGGGGCCTCCCGGAGGCGCCGTGTCGTCACGACAGAGAGGAGGCGGGGCCCGGTAGGATGATGGACGGCTGTGAGGCACTTGATTCAGGTAGAAATTATACCTCCCTGACTCAAAAGAGGTATGGCACCAAATTTATAAACTGATTATTTCAGCATTCCTAGGGATGCTAAACATAAGAGCCACCTTCACAGAATGCAGCCTTAGTGCTGCTGAAGGTGGCTCTTTTACTTAAAAACGCCCTGAGGGGGTGATAGGATCCCTTCAAAGAAACAATGTGGAAGAAGGAGGCACAGGACGATTTTTAACACAGAAGATGTTACTTATTTTTACAGTGGCACAAAAACACTTTAGGGTTACAATTTCCATAAAAGGAATACTATGTTAATTCTTAATGATCTTTAAATAGAATATGTCAGGTGAGTGGGAGATGGGTGCGGACTCACTATGGTGAGTGGGGTATGGGTGTGAACACAGTATGGTGAGTGGGGGGATGGGTGAAGATACAGTATAGTGAGTGGGGGGATGGGTGTAAACACAGTATGGTGAGAGGGGGACGGGTACGGACACAGTATGGTGACTGAGGGATGGGTGAAAATACACTATAGTGAGTGAAGGGATGGTGTGGACACAGAATGAGAAGTGAGGTGGAAAGTATGAGGATAGATGGGTGCAAGCACAGTACGGTGAGTGGGGGACAAAGAATGAGCAGGATGGATGTGAATGAAGGATGGAGATCAAAGGGGGAATGTATGTGGACACTGTATGGGGAACAAGGGTGATGGGATGTGTGCAAACACAGTGTGGGTAGCTGGGGGGATGTGTGAGGGGTAAATATATGAGGAGACAGTATGAAGAGTGATGGGGTAAATATGTGAGGAGACAGCATGAGCAGGGAGGAGAAACGTGTGAGGTGAATAGTGTGAGTAGATGTTTTGGGGGAGAAGTGTGCGTGGGCACAGAATAGAGATTGAGTAGTGTGGGGGGTGTAGCATGGCGGGACTATGTAAGGGCATAGCCAGTAGGGGACAGTATCCCAAAGAGGGGGAGTGTGATGAGGAGGCACAGTAAAGAGACTGGGCCCAATAGGGGGACACAATGTGAGAGGACAGTGTAAAAAGGGGGACCAGTATGGAAAAGAGGAGGCAGTGAGAAGGGCATGTACCATAAGAGGGTCAGTGTGGGGGTCATATTTTGGGCAGGGAATATAGCGAGGGAAAATTATTTATTCAGAAGCTCAGTGTAGGGCAGATTTTTACTGTGGAGCATTATAGTGGCACTGCTATCTTTAAGGGCATCACGTGAGGCTGTGCTGCAGAGGACAGGAGAAGATGAAAGTCTGGAGAGACGAGTTGTGGATGAGAAAAGTCATCATAGAGTCTGGACAAGACAAAGATAAGAACAAGAACGACTCCAATCAGAGACATCATCTGTCAGGCACCTGGAGTTGTTTTTTGGGATACTAATTCTTATATTATTTTTATGTTAGGAGCATTAAATGGGTTGTCCAAGTTTGTGATGAGTCACATAGAATGATTGCAGACTTCTGAATTTTCACAGTGCACACTGTATGATGTCAGAATTCTCTGGTGCTGGGATTTGCATAGACGCGGTCATGTGTCGGCTAGACATGCGTGGGCTCACTTACTGAAAATGAATTGAGCGAGGCCACACACGTCTAGTCGGAATGTGGCCAGAAGTTTGCAAATTGCATACTTGTGCTGATATGAATGTCCACTCTTGCCAACGGCAAGGGAGAATCCTAAAAGTGTGCAGTGCATGCGCTGTGAGAATTCAGAAGCTTGCAGCCACCTATTGTGACTGCACACTTTCATCTCAAACCTGGACAAGCCATTTAATTATAAAATGAAGCCCTGTAGCATGCCAGTCCTAACAGCACGTAATGTACTCACTGTCAGGATTCAGCAGCCATCACATGGTCATTTCACTCATATGTGATTTTTTTGTTTTAATTTTCACACTTACGGTCATGTTGCAACTGAACATTGAGAGGATTATGGAGAGCAGCTCTTTAGCATGTGGCTAAGTTTGCAAATTTCATATGTGCTTGTGGGGGGGCGGGTGCGAAACTGAATTCTTGCCCCAGGTGCTCAGTACAATGTAGATATATATACTGGATATATTGACAGAAAGCTGCTTATCAGTGCTGGGAGCTGGGTTGGACTAATAAAACCAAAGATATCCTCTGAATAAGAATGGGTACCTGTAGAACCCATCTCCAGTACTCTGATGCACCCTCATGCTGTCTCTTCTCCTCTCGCTGCAGCAACCTGAATAAACACTCTGGCTGATATTAGTGTACAGACAGGGCCGGTTTTAGGCAAAGTGAGGCCCTAGGCAAAAGTTTAAAATGGGGCCCCAAATGCTAACATATTGCACATCACACAGAAGCATTTCTGTTGCATTTACATGCGCTGAGTTCAGGCCGCTAAACGAGTGTGATCGACAATATTGAAGTCATTCGACACTTGTTTCCCGGCCTCTTTACACCAACTGAGCAAGAATGATGGGAACAGAACAATCACTATTAGATCAATCTGTCCCCATACAGTATCATGTTATCAGCAGTAGGGTTGAGCGAAACAGATCGGACAAATTCAAAGATCGCCGAATTTCGGCAAAGTTGGGTTTCATGAAACCTGACCCGATCCTAGTGTGGGATCAGCCATGAGGTCGGCGATCTGTGCGCAAAAGTCACGTTTGGTTTTTTCAGCCAATGAAGGAGGACGCAGAGTGTGGGAAGCGTGATGACATAGGTCTCGGTCACCACCATCTTAGAGAAGGGCATGATAGTGATTGGCATGCTTTCTGCAGCGTCACATGGGCTATAAAGGGGCGTGCACGCCGACCGCCATCTTACTTCTGCCGATCGTAGCATAGGGAGAGGTTGCTGCAGCTTCATCAGAAGAAGGGATATAGTTAGGGAGAGAAGATTAACCCCCAAACTGCTTGTGCTGTAGCGATTTCCACTGTCCAACACCACCATTTTTATTGCAGGGACAGTGGAGGCTATATTTTTGTGCATCATCTCTGTAGCTTATTAGGCTGCCTTATAAGGCTCCATGATAGCTGCATTGCTGTTTGTACGCCGCTGTGCAAACCAACTGCTTTTTTAAAAGCAAAAATCCTGTTGCTCCTTTCTGCACAGTTATCTTGTTTATTTGTCCACACTTTTGTGTGCAGCAGTCCTTTTTATTGCTGCCATACTTTTCCTGAGATCATTGTAGGGAGATTGAAATTGTACTACAGCCCTTGTATTTTTTCATATATCTTCCAGCCACTTTCTGCCACCTACATTGTGTTGTTTTATGCACACGGCCTGAGGTTTGGTTCAGTCTCCCCCCAAAAAAAGTGAGATTCAAATTCTCACAAAGTGGATATACTGCAGTCCTGTTAGTTTGTCGTATGTCAGCCAGCCACTTTCTGCCACTTACATTGTGTTGTTTTATACACTGGGCCTGAGTTTTGGTTCAGTCTCCCCCCAAAAAACGGGAGATTTAAATTCTCAACAAGTTTATATACACCTTCTACCTTGGTTTACAGTACCATATAACAGTTGTTATTTTGGTTAGATTTTCCAAAAAATTAGGAAGTCTGGTGGAAGAGCCCGTGGGCGGTGGTTGCCAGCTGGTACTGATGGTGGTGGTGGTGCATCTGGTGGTAGTGGCAAAAGCACATTAGCACCTAAGGCTGGAGGTCAAAATATTTTGCCCCACCTTTCCCTGCTGACACGTAGCTTGCCGGAAAAATGTCTTGCTTTTGGCCTCCTCTTACTGACTTCTCCAATTCCTCCATTTGCAGCTGCTGAATGTCCACCATAGGCCATTTTTACACCTCCCTAAAATGGGCACTGTAGGTGTTTTCCTGTCCTCCACTCACTGCTGACTTTGATTCCCCATTGACTTGCATTGGGTTTCGTGTTTCAGTCGGCCCCCGACTTTTCGCAATAATCGGCCGATTTCACCCGACCCGACTTTTGACAAAGTCGGGTTTCGCGAAACCCGACTCGATCCTAAAAATTTAAAAGTCGCTTAACTCTAATCAGCAGCATATCTGCAGTTTACAGTGGGAGATGTGCTGCTGAGAACAATGATTTCTGTTCCGCCATAAACAATTCAATCACTCGATGAATATGAATCATTTTGCTTGTTTAGTATAATGCACCCCATAGTCCTCCATATATTATAATGTGCCCCATAGTCCTCCATATAGTATAATACACTCCCCATAGTCCTCCATATAGAATAATACACTCCCCATAGTCCTCCATATAGTATAATACACTCCCTATAGTCCTCCAAATAATAATGTGTCCCATAGTCCTCCATATTGTATAATACACTCCTTATAGTCCTCCATATAGTATAATACACTCTATATAGTACTTCATATATTAAAATACACTCCATTTTTTTTTTTAACTGAGCATGCTCTGATTTTTTGGGATCCAATTAGCCGGATCAGCTACTCGGATTCGGCAAAAAAATGGATCCGTCGCATCAGTTTTTCACAATCTGCGACTAATCAGTTTTTTTCAAAATTTGACGGATTGTGACTGATGGCAAACAACTGATGTGTGAAAGGTGCCTTACATTCAAAGATGTATCTTTTTGGCAAGGGTTACTTTGTTAAGCTCTGGGGAGTGCAAGGAAGAGTGTCCGATTAGATGGGTCTCATTATTTTTGGAAGTAAGATGTTCTGGTCCTTTTTTTTGTTAATGCATCAGGATGGATCTGCACTGTTGGTTTATTAGTTTGTGAGTATATTTCAGCATTGCCTGAATTGGTGCGGTTTAAATGGTGAACATTTTAGATCCCATTCTTTTTGGATTGGGGCTGCTTCATAGGCGGCACAGGGTTTGGTGTGCATGCTGAAGATTGGTTGCTGGAAGTCTACTAGATATCAGTCCTATGTTAGGTCTCGCTTGTTGTGAGTTGTGATATTCATGAATGATGTCTGTCCTTTGAGCTTGATTCATGTAGTTACACACCCTCCCTTGCTGTTTTTGGTTTCTGTATTTTCAGGACCCCCCCTTTGATCTGGGTGTTAGAATATTCTTATGTTTATTGGGGTGCCCTTCAGGCCGATGTGAGGCCGGTGGTACAACTGGGTCTTGCCTTTCCCACTAATGGAAGGTGTTGAGGTCTGTGGTGAGACTCGCATGCATAAGGAGTTAAGCCTGCTTGCTGTGGCGGAAAAGGAGGGAGGTTCATGTAAGGTGGTGGATTGCACAAAAAGATGGGGGGAGAGCAGAGCACAGGGACAGGTTACCCCAATGTGCTGCAATGTCATTACTACAGTTATAAGTGGGTCCTTACTGGCCTTATGTCTCAGCGACACATCCGGTGTGGGCAACATGCAGCTGGGTGCCCTCGAGCGAGGGTGGTGTGGAGAAGCTGCTGTTGCAATAGGGAAAGTTGGAATTTTATTCCCCCCCGCCTCCCTTTTAGGTGCTTGGTTATACTATTATTATTGGGATTTTTATGTTATTTATTGTTAATATTGTAATACATAAGGCTGCTGTGGACCTTTTACATCCTTCGTCACAAAGTGGTGTTTTATATTAGGTAAGAGGTTGTGAAAGGTTTAATTGTGAGGCCTTACCTTTAAGGATGGGCCGTTTAGTCATACAATTTCAGAGTCATGCACTTGCCAGGTTAGGCAACACAGCTGCTCTCTCCAGCCGGGTTCTCAGTCTGGTCCCTCTAGACTGAGCATGCAAAACTTCCTCTATGTGGGGCTCATTGGCAGCTCTCGCACCAGGCTGGTGTCTCTTGCAGCTCTGCCCTCCAGGCTGAGCTATCAGGTTTTCCTATTGCAGTCACGTCACACTACTCCACATTTCTTGTAATCTTCAACTGGGCTCTTCTCAACTCGCTCAAGCAAAAACCATCGGGCTCTGCCTCATCGCTCTCCTTTCTCTACCAGGGGCGCTTCTTTTGCCCTTCACATCAATGCCTACTGATTTCTGTGTCTTGCCACTGAAAGGATTCTGACGTGCAGTTGGATCGCCCTACCAGGGCAGCGGCGTACTCAGTACTGGGTCCGGTCTTAAAGGGGATGTCACGGTGGCTGCGACCTGGTCTGTGGCCCTGGGCACCCAATTAAAGGGAAAGGTCTTTAAGGGGATTAGTGAATAAAGTCTATTGTTCGTGAATCGTGATGCCACCTGTGGTGTTCGGTCAGTGGGGACCGACTCTGCTTAAAGGAGTCCTCTGGGGTGATGGTATGCAGCAAGATGGTGACGCTTCCCACAGGTGAAGCGGGGTCCCCAGGGCTTCCAAAGTCTAGGGCACCGATGGTGTAGTGCAGGGGTCCCCAACTCCAGTCCTCAAGGCCCACCAACATGTCATGTTTTCAGGATTTCCTTAGTCTTGCCCAGGTAATAATTGCATCACCTGTGCAATGCAAAGGAAATCCTGAAAACATGACCTGTTGGTGGGCCTTGAGGACTGGAGTTGGGGACCCCTGGTGTAGTGGATGGTATAGCGAAGAACGAGGACACAGGTTTGCAGTCTTTACCTGGTTTACCTGGTGTACTGATGGTAGTGGTAGTCCTCAGTCCAGGGTACCAAGTGCAGGGTAGCTGTGGTGCGGCCAGCTTGGAGGCAATAGGAGATCCCTCTCTCAGGTGAGGTTTGTAACTTTCCTACTTGTGCTATTTAGTTGATTAGGTCCCTGACCCTTGAAGCTTATTGCAAGTCCCCTCTCCTGTCCTAAGACAGATGTCTGCATGTTAGGCAGTTCGAGCCTGTTTATAGGATCTCTGTCATGACCCGGCCTCTAAGAACACTGCTTCACCTCAGACTTAATGCAGGCAATTGACATACAGTCCTATGCCTTCCGATTCTCCCATTCGTCCTGAGAACAACATGACCTCAGGCTCCGGTACCCGGCTTCTGCGCTCTGGCTCCTAGGTTGTCCTTCCGCTGTTCCCCTCCTGAGCCTCTTCTTCCTCTGTGCTTCTTCCCTCTAAGCTCCTTCACAATTCAACTTTCCTTCAGATTCTCCCTCTTTCCAGGGGTAGCAACACCCTCATGGCTGCTCGGCCCCCAGACGTCCTTCTACTCCCCTCTCCTCTCTCAGACTCACTAAGACTGACTCCTCCTCCAGACCAGGATACATAAAGTGTAAGGAAGCTCCCTTGAATCCGGGTCCTGAGCTCCCCCTCCTGGCCTAGATTCAGATGTGTTGAATGTGTGTGTTTTACCTGATAGAGAGAATCTCCCTTGCCTCCAAGCATGACATCACCCTCCTGGAAAGGAAGGCAACATTACTGCAACAACCGGTTACCTGGGGTGTTGCACACTGGGACAGTATCCTCCTGACACAAGATCTTCATTAATATGTTTTGTTAGCAGTGGCGTAACGTGAAGCTCATGGGTGCCAAAATCTCCCACGAGGCCCCCAGTTATTGCAGATTTTTTATGATTATCGTCAGTTCAAAATTAATCAGTAAATCACTTGTAGCAGCACAAATGTAATATACTATGTGATCTGTTGTTGTCCTAAAACTTATATACTTTAGGTCTTACCTCAAGAGAAT
This sequence comes from Ranitomeya imitator, assembly GCF_032444005.1. Classification (NCBI taxonomy): domain Eukaryota; kingdom Metazoa; phylum Chordata; class Amphibia; order Anura; family Dendrobatidae; genus Ranitomeya; species Ranitomeya imitator. The sequence continues at coordinate 446,809,877 of NC_091287.1, read as the reverse complement.
TGCGTGTTAGGGTTAGAGAGCAAGTCTTTCATGGTTCTTGTATAGATGTTGTCCACGGTGGTATTCATGGTGGCAATACCAAAAAATTACTGGGGTCCATGGTTCCAGACAATTTAAATGAAGCATTAATATCACGGTTCTACCCCTCAGTGTGTCTGGTATGAAGTTACTGACAGCTCGGCCGTCCAATCCAGTACAGGGACGTGCTGAAGCTGTCAGTGATTTGATTGACAGCTTGGCCATCCAATCTGCTACAGGGGTTTGCTGAACTGTCAGTGTGTTGATAGACAGCTAGACTATCCAATCTGTGACTGGGAGGCATCGGCTGTCTCCAAGTGTTCACTATCCCGGGTGATTGCCATGCCTACTTAACTGAGCTGCTTCTCCCAGACCTCTGCCAGCTGTACACTCAACAAGTGAGGTTTGTGCTCTCTGTGCCTTGAGTTCTGTATGTTTGATCATTTGCTGCCTGACCTTGGACTTCATTCTGACCATACGACTGTTTAACCCCTTCTGCTGTGATGCATTATCCTCCTGATATTCTGACCTCGGAACGTTACCTGACCACGCTTTTGTCTCTTCCTTCTGTTGATGATGTACTCTCCTGGCTTCTGACCTTGGACTCCTTGACCATCCTGACTCGTGGCTTGGCAATGAGAAGTGACTAGCTTCACATTACATGTGACCGATTTTTTCATCAGTTTGGATCCTTTTCACATGCTTTGTGACCAGGTGTCAAATTTGATGCAGATGATTCAGGATCTGGCTAAGAATTGCCAGAGTCATATCAGTTGCAGGGTCAGATAAATAAATGAATGAAGACCTCCCATAACCCCCTAATGCCGGCAGTGGCTGTGACGTCAGTACCCTCTGATGTACGCTTTGTCTCTCCCGAACGTGTGATATCCCTTCTTGATAAATTTTCAGGAAAGACCAGTTTAGGGTATTCAGAGAGAGCTGTAAGTTATTTTTTTTTACTCTGGACCAATGGTCATCAGGTGAGGAGTTCCAGTGGATGGGAATAATCATGTTCCTACTGCGAGGAGATCCTCAGACCTGGACATTTTCTTTGTCCCCACAAGCCCCAGAACGGTTTTCTGTTCATGCCTTTTTTGACAGTTTGGGTCTGATATATAACAAACCCAACAGAATCCAGGTCGCTGAGGCTAAGATCATGAACATGGCACAAGGGGGTCGCACAGCGGAGGACTACTGTACTGAGTTCTGGCAGTGGTCCACCGAAGTTCTATGGAATGATGCTGCTCTCAGGTGTCAGTTCTAAAAAGGCCTTTCCGAAACCCTCAAGGATCCTCTGGTCCTCCATGACGCCACCTGTTCTCTGATGGAGGCCATGACTCAGGCCTTATGAAAGGACTGCAGAATCCGTGAGAGACGTGGTGAACAGCAGGCTGCTCATTACCCCGGAGCAGGTCCATTTACCCGAGATTAGAGTTCCAGTCTTCATGTTGCGGAGAGATCCTGGGTCCCTGCTCGAGGTCGATCGATTAGTCAGGGCCTTCCATCTAAAATTTCCTTGGAAACCTGGGGACCGGTGGCCCACCCTAGAAGAGGGGGTACTGTCACGGTTCCACCCCTCAGTGTGTCTGGGATGCAGTTACTGACAGATCAGCCATCCAATCTGTTGCAGGGGCGTGCTGAACTGTCAGTATGATTGACAGCTCGACTATCCAATCTGTGACTGAGCGGGGTCAGCTGTCTCCAAGTGTTCACTATCCCAGGTGATTGTCATGCCTACTTAACTGAGCTGCTTCTCACAGACCTCTGCCAGATGTACATTCAACAAGTTAAGTTTGTGCTTTCCTGTGCCTTGAGTTCTGTATGTTTGATCATTTGCTGCCTGACCTTGGACTTCGCTCTGACCCTCCGACTGTTTAACCCCTTCTTTTGTGATCTGTTATCCTCCTGATATTCTGACCTTGGAACATTACCTGACCACGCTTTTGCCTCTTCCTTCTGTTGATGATGTACTCTCCTGGCTTCTGACCTTGGACTCCTTGACCATTCTGACTCACGGCTTGGCTGTGAGAAGTGATTAGCATCACAATTAAGTTTTGCATCCTTTTTATCATTTTTGTGGTCATTTTTGAATATTTATTTTATTTATTTATTTTATTTTGGCTGTGGTGTTTGTTTTTTTATTGCTCATTTGTCGTCTCTGCATGTCCTTTGCATTTAATATCGATTTATTGTCGGGACAATTTTTCCAATTTTAATGACATCTCCTCTTTCTTCTTTTTGGCAATGGAAGTATCTTTGGCAACTGACGATATGTGGACATGAAATTCTGCACTATCACTTTATTTAGTTTTTATTATTGATTTTTGCTGTCTGTATAATATAATGTTGTACATGTTTGTATAATGTCACATTTCAGAATGTTAATAATTTCTCTGTAATGATTTCTCTATAATCATGCGCTGCCACTTTATTTACATGTATGAAAAGAGAAAAAGGAGCACTCAGGTGTAACTAGTAAAAGACATATTTTATTGCTAATTCAGTAAAACGCATATATAACTAACGTAACCATCAAATTGTACATAATGAGACAACAGCAGGACGAAAACAGAAACAGCAGGGTACCAAACAATTGCAACTTCCCGAATGTGCATGGAAAGATATACTGCATAAAGTGCCGGTGCAATAGTACATAGAAAGGTAAGGGAACCCCTCAAAGAGGATATTGAGTAGAATTAGCCCAAAGGTAATCACAAAGAGGGGCAAGACTTACCATGGACAGAGAAAGTAGGACCATGGGCCAGGTGTGGAAGACCCAACTTTATTTACATATTATTCATTATTGTCAATGATCCTATTATTATATAATTACGCATTGTCACTTTTATCATATCACACACTCCCCTTGAGAAAGCATCAGTGCGAAACATGCGTTGGGGTGGTTGTGGTAACATTCATGTTTTTTTTTATCACACTATGGGTAAGCTTTGAACCTAACTTTATTTAAATAGACTAACCTGTTGGAATGAAGTCAATTTCAGACCATATACCTATTGTGAAACTGGCAAGTATTTCCCGTTTGGCACTGCATGTATTTATTATTATACCCATGGCTAGACCTGATTCATCAGCTCCTTTCTCTATACTTGATTTATCTTCTTTTCTGAATCTTCAAACATGCATCATTAATTGTATGATTCATGCATTTTTTTTAAATGTGCTGAATAAAATTGAATTGAATTTTATATTCCTGTGAGTGGTGTAATGAACACTTTGTATTCACATGTAGGTTGCATTACGTAGCAATCCACTTCTAATAAACTAAGTGTTAGTATTGATATGTCTCTAGACACTGTGATTATATGTTTTTTGAATATTTGTATGAATTTTATCATATGCCTCCTGCTGCATACTCTTCATCACCCCCTTAGTTAGGGAAAAATAATTAAAAAAATGTATTTATTTCCATTTTCCCATTAGGGTTAGGGTTGTGGCTAGGGTCAGGGTTGGGGCTAGGATTAGGGCTAGGGTTAGGGTTGGGGCTAGGGTTAGGGTTGAGGCTAGGGTTGGGGCTAAAGTTAGGTTAGGGTTTGGATTACATTTATGGTTGGGATTAGGGTTAGGGGTGTGTAAGGGTTAGGGGTGTGTCAGGGTTAGGGGTGTGGTTAGGGTTATGTTTGGGATTAGGGTTAGGGGTGTGTTGGAGTTAGGGGTGTGGTTAGGGTTGGGATTAGGGTTAGGGGTCTGTTGGGGTTAGGGGTGTGTTGGGGTTAGGGGTTTGGTTGGGGTTAGGGGCATGTTCGGGTTAGGGGTGTGGTTAGGGTTATGGGTAGAGTTGGGATTAAAGTTAGAGGTGTATTTGGGTTAGGGTTTCAGTTAGAATTGGGGGCTTCCACTGTTTAGGCACATCAAGCGCTCTCCAAACGCAACATGGCGTCCGATCTCAATTCCAGCCAATTCTGGAAAAAGTAAAAGTAAAACAGTGCTCCTTCCCTTCTGAGCTCTCCCGTGCACCCAAACAGGGGTTTACCCTAACATATGGGGTATCAGCGTACTCAGGACAAATTGGCCAGCAACTTTTGGTGTCCAATTTCTCTTGTTACCCTTGGGAAAATAAAAATTTGAGGGGATAAAAAAACATTTTTGTGGGAAAAAATTATTTTTTATTTTCGCGGCTCTGCGTTATAAACTATAGTGAAACACTTGGAGGTTCAAAGTTCTCACATACACATCTAGATAAGTTCCTTGGGGTGGTCTAGTTTCCAATATGGGGTCACTTGTGGGGGGTTTCTACTGTTTAGGTACATCAGGGGCTCTGCAAATGCAATGTGACGCTTGCAGACCATTCCATCTAAGTCTGCATTGCAAACGGCGCTCCTTCCCTTCCGAGCTCTGCCATGCGCCCAAATGGTGGTTCCTCCCCACATATGGGGTATCAGCATACTCAGAACAAATTGGACAACAACTTTTGGGGTCCAATTTCTTCTGTTACCTTTGGGAAAATACAAAACTGGGGGCTAAAATATAATTTTTGTGAAAAAAAAAGAATTTTTATTTTCACGGATCTGCGTTATAAACTGTAGTGAAACACTTGGGGGTTCAAAGCTCTCACAACACACCTAGATAAGTTCCTTAGGGGTCTACTTTCCAAAATGGTGTCACTTGAGGGGGGTTTCACTGTTTAGGCACATCAGGGGCTCTCCAAACGCGACGTGGTGTCCCATCTCAATTCCAGTCAATTTTGCATTGAAAAGTCAAACAGCGCTCCTTCCCTTCCGAGCTCTGCCATGCACCCCAAACAGTGGTTTACCCCCACATATGGGGTATCGGCGTACTCAGGATAAATTGTACAACAACTTTTGTGGTCCATTTTCTCCTGTTACCCTTGGTAAAATAAAACAAATTGGAGCTGAAGTGATTTTTTGTGAAAAAAAGTTAAATGTTCGTTTTTTTTTTAAACATTCCAAAAATTCCTGTCAAACACTTGAAGGGTTAATAAACTTCTTGAATGTGGTTTTGAGCACCTTGAGGGGTGCAGTTTTTATAATGGTGTCACACTTGGTTATTTCCTATCATATAGACCCCTCAAAATGACTTCAAATGAGATGTGGTCCCTAAAAAAAATGGTGTTGTAAAAATGAGAACTTGCTGGTCAACTTTTAACCCTTATAACTCCCTAACAAAAAAAATGTTGGTTCCAAAATTGTACTGATGTAAGGTAGACAAGTGGGAAATGTTACTTAATAAGTATTTTGTGTGACATATCTCTGTGATTTAAGGGCATAAAAATACAAAGTTGGAAAATTGCGAAATTTTCAAAATTTTTGCCAAATTTCCATCTTTTCCACAAATAAACACAAGTAATATCAAAGAAATTTTACCACTGTCATGAAGTACAATATATCTCAAGAAAAAAATGTCAGAATCACTGGGATCCGTTGAAGCGTTCCAGAGTTATAGCCTCATAAAGGGACAGTGGTCAGACTTGTAAAAATTGGCCCGGTCATTAACGTGCAAACCACCCTTGGGGGTTAAGGGGTTAAAGTAAAAACATTTAATTTCTCTTTTTTCTTTTGTCTTTTTTCGTCTTCTTTTCATGACTTTTCCATTTCCGCAGGACTCATTAATGGTCAATTACAGTAAGAAAGCAGCAAGAGCTAACAGGTTTCAACATATGTTTGGGAATTCAGGTATTCTTACCTGTCATCTGCTCTAATGGTGTCTATTGTACATAAACTGTCTCTATTGGAAGTTCACAGAAAACAGAAAGCATGCTATAAGGTTGAAAGGTTTTGGTTATCAGATTATAAAATATACTGTACGTAATTTTTCATTCTTCTCTGCTGACTATCCTCCTTCTAAAGCTGCCCATAATAAAAACATGCTTGTTTTAGCAGAATGTAACGTCTACGGGTTACCACTGTCTGCTAAAGCATATTTGCCTGTATTATTGTTTTGACAAGTGGAATCAGAGATGTCTGTAGGCCTCATTACCTCTGCTTACTGATATGATGGACATTTTGACTTTCCGGTTATAATAAGAAGGAGATGTAGAGGGGGACATACCATCGGTGCAACCTGAGCAGTCGCACCTGGGACCCAGAGGTAAGGGAGCCTACTTCTACCTTAAAAGATGGCAGTATTGAGCATTCTGATAAGCTGTTGGTCTGCAAAGGTCCCATATACTGTTCCTGAGATGTGTCTAGGAAGAATTTAGTTTGGCACAGTCCCCCACCGACCCTCCAAGCACATATGTGATATACACACTTAGTCACGTTCCAACCAGCTGCTCTCCATATTTCTCTTAATGTTAAGTGAAAAACTGGAGAAGCAGGAGGAAAAGCTTGTTGTCATGTGACCGTAAGTATAAAAATCACATATGAGTGAAGTGGTCATGTGATAACTGCTGGAATCAGCAAGCAGAGATGAATCCTGATATTGAGTATATTACAAACTGTTGGGATTATCTACAGGGCTTCACTTTATAATTAAAGAGCTTAATCAGGTTTGAGATGAAAGTCTGCAGTCACTATAGGTGACTGCAGGCTTCTGAATTCTCACATTGCATACACTGAACACAGTAACTTTCTCCCTTGCAGGTGGCAAGAGTGGACGGTCATGTCAGCATAAGTATAAGATTTGTATTCTTCTGGCCACATTCTGACTAGACTTGCCCAGCCTCGCTCAATTCATTTTCATTGAGTGAGACCACGTATGTCTAGTCAGCACATGACAACATGTATGTAAATCGCATACTTGTGGTTTTGTAACCTCCCACTCTCACTGCTGGCAACAGAGAAACCTGACAGTGTGTGGTGCGCACTGTGAGAATTCAGAAGTCTGCAGACACATACAATGACTGCAGATTTGTCACAAACTTGGACTACCCCTTTAATCCCTTAAGGAACAAATCACTTTATAGGTTAAAGGGAACCTGTCACCAGGTTTGGCCGATATGAGGTAGGACCACCACCTTTAAGGCCTGATATATAGCATTCTATACTACAGTATATCTGCCCCCAACCCAACCTGTAAGAGAATAAAATGAGCTTTATTATACTCACCTGTGGGGTCTGGTTAGAGGGGTCTCGATATTCTTGGCCCGGCACTTCCGATCTTCTTATGATTGCCACCTTCCTTTTTACTTCATGTGGATGACGCGTCCCTACATCACCCACACAGTCTCCCCTGTTATGGACCTGGTGGTTAGGAGCACCCGGCACGACCTGATAGTTAAACTCACGCAGGACAAGCTCTGGGATGTGGGAGCTCTGCTGACCGCAAGCCCTAATCCTATCACAACAACTAGAAATAGCCGTGGAGCGTTCCTGACTCTCCCTAGACGCCTCTTCACAGCCTAAGAGCTAGCTAGCCCTAGAGATAGAAAATAAAGCCTACCTTGCCTCAGAGAAATTCCCCAAAGGAAAAGGCAGCCCCCCACATATATTGACTGTGAGTAAAGATGAAAGTCACAAACGCAGAAAGAAACAGGTTTCAGCAAAGGGAGGCCAGACTTACTAAACAGACAGAGGATCGGAAAGGTATCTTTGCGGTCAGCACAAAAACTACAAAAGACCACGCAGAGTGTGCAAAAAGACCTCCGGAACCAACTCACGGTGCGGAGGTGCCACTCTGCATCCCAGAGCTTCCAGCTAGCAAGACAAAATCATGATAACCAGCTGGACAAGGAAACAATGAACAAATAATAACTATCAGGAACTTAGCTTCTGCTGGAGAAGACAGGTCACCAGAAAGATCCAAGAGCGAACTGAACCAATGCAGGAACATTGACAGCTGGCATGGAGTAACGATCTGAGTGGAGTTAAATAGAGCAGCCAACCAAAGGATAAACCACGTCACCTGTGTAAGGAACCTCAGAAGCAGCAGCTTCACTCACAGCCACCAGAGGGAGTCCATGGACAGAACTCGCCGAAGTACCATTCACGACCACAGGAGGGAGTTCGACAACAGAATTCACAACACTCCCCAGCATCGCACTCCTGCTCAGACGTACTTCTCTGACCTGACTAGGGCAGAGTAAAGTACTGCAGTGCGCAAGTGCCGGGGTTCTTTGCCTTTTCCCGACGCCTGCACACTTCAGTACTTTACTCTGCCCTCAACAGGCCAGAGAAGTATGCCTGTGCAGGATTGGGATGACAGGGAGACTGTGGGGTTGATGTAGGGACACGTCGTCCACATGAAGCAAGAAGGAGTACGGCATCACAAGGAAAAGGGAGGCATCGGACAAAGACGAGTGATACCCCTTGACCGGACCGCCCTGCAGGTGAATATAATAAAAGCATTGGGTTGGGGGCAGATATACAGCATTATAAAATGCTGTATATCAGGCCTGAAAGCTGGTGGCCATATCTCATATTGGTCAAATCTAGTGATAGGTTCCCTTTAATGACCAGGCCTCATTTTTAAAAATCTGACCAGTGTCACTTGCGGTAATAAATTTGGAACGCTTCAACGGATCCCTCTGATTCTGAGACAGTTTTTCATGACATATCGAACTTTATGATAGTGGTAACATTATTTCAATATGACTTGTGTTTATTTGTGAAAATATCACAAATGTAGAGAAAATTTTGAAAATTTCACAATTTTAAAACTTTTAATTTCCCTGTCCTTAAACCAGAGAGCTATGTGACACAAAATACTCAACAAGAAACATTTCCCACATGTCTGCTTTACATCAGCACAATTTTTGAAACATAATTTATTTTTTGTTAGGAAGTTAGAAGAGTTAAAAGTTCATCAGCAAATTCTAATTTTACAAAATTTACAAACCCGTTGTTTTTAGGGACCACATCACATTTGAAGTGACTTTGGGGTGCTTATATGACAGAAAATAGCCAAAAGTGATACAACTCTAAAAAACTTCACCCCTCAAAGTCCTCAAAACCACAATCAAGAAGTTTATTAACCCTTCAAGTGCTTCACAGGAATTAATGGAATGTAGAAGGAAAAAATGAACATTTTACTTTTTTCACAAAAATGTTACTTCAGCCCCAAATTGCTTATTATCGCAAGTGTAACAGGAGAAAATGAATCTCAAAATTTGTTTTACAATTAGTACGGTGATACCCCATATGTGCATTAAAACTACTGTTTGGGTGCATGGTAGGGCTCGGAAGAGAAGGAGCACTGTTTGACTTTTCAAAAAGAAAAATGTCTGGAAGCAAGACTGGACGCCTTGTCAAGTTTGGAGAACCCCTGATGTGCCTAAACATTGAAACCCCACCCCACAAGTGACCCCATTTTGGAAACTAGACCCCTCAAGGAATGTATCTAGATGTGCGGTGAGCACCTTGAACACCTAAGTGCTTTGCAGAAGTTTATAATGGACAGCCATGAAAATTAAAAAAAAATCAAATTTTTCCGACCATAATTTTATTTTAGCCCCATTTTTTTTAATTTTTACAAGCGTAACAAGTGAAAATGGACCCCAGAATTTGATGTGCAATTTCTCTTGAGTATGCCATATGTGGGTAAAAACTACTATTTGGGCGTGTGGTAGGGCTCAGAAGAGGAGGAGCATCGTTTGATTTTTTTAATGCAAAAATGGTTGGAATAGAGATAAGATGCTATGTCGTGTTTGTAGAGCCCCGATGTGCCTAAATAATGGAAACCACACACAAATGACCCCATTTTGAAAACTAGACCGCTCTAGGAATGTATCTAGATGTGTGGTGAGCACCTTGAACCCACAGGTGCTTCAAAAAAGACTATAACTTAGAGCTGTGAAAATAAAAAAATCACTTTTTTTCCACAAAAATGTTCTTGTAGCCCCAATTTTTTTTATTTTCACAAGGGTAACAGGAGAAAATGGCAGTAAAAGAAAAAAACATGTGGTTCGCTTACCTTACAGGGTGTGGAGCTTCAAATTCCTCTCATGAATGTAGCAAGAGCAGCTGCAGCATGAACATCAAAAAGTCTATAAACCCTTACGGGGGGGGGGGGGAGATCACAGACGGAAACTACTCAAATGGAGAATCCTTCTGGATCTCTATGCTTGAAACCAGATCTCCCGCTGGTTTGAATTTGAGACACGATCTCATTCTCCCATATTGAGCATTTTTCTACACCTGTATGAGCTTGTCATTAATAGTTATACTTGATATCTGAGTTTAACATTTATGTTTTATTTTTTATTTGTCACAAGTTTTTGTTTCTACATTTTCTTGTATGACACTTTGATGCTCCTTCATTGGATACCACACTATGGCATGGCAATGCCCATTATCTGACATGTAGTTATTTAAATGCCAGATTGTTCAGACAGCAGGTAGACCATGAATAAGACTCTTGGTCGAAACGCGTGGGTTTGAGACCTCTTTCTTTGCTCTACAATATTGCCAGCCAGTCCTTTATGGAGCACTTTTATATGGCTAAAATAAAAGCTATGTTTTAAAATATATATCAGTTTCCTCGCTGAACCCTCCTTGCTGTTTGATAACAGGAGAAAATAAACCATACAATTTTTTTGTGCAATTTCTTCTGAGTGTGCCAATACCCCGGTAGTCAAAAACTACCTTTGAGGCAGAGTGCAAAGCTCAGAATGGAATTAGCGCCGTATTGAAGTTCACATTTTGCTCTAATGGTTTGAGGGTGCCGTGTCACATTGACAGAGCCTCTGAGGTGCCAGAGCAGCAGAAATCCCCCATAAGTGATGTCATTTTACAAACTACACATCTCAATTAATTCATCTAGGGGTGCAGTGAGCATGTTGACACCACATGTGCCTCGCAGAAATTTATACCATTGGGTGGTGAAGAAAGAATAATTACATTTTTACTGCTAAAATGTTGTTTTAGCCCCACATTTTTTAATTTTTATCAGGGCTAATAGGAAAAAATGGACCTCTCATTTTGTTGTGCAATGTAATCGTGAACTACTTTTGAGGCACAGTGCAAAACTCAGAAGGTAAGGAGCGCCTTATTATAGTGCATATTTTTCTGTTATGGTTTGCGGATGCCATCATTCACTGAGAGAGCCCCTGAGGTGCCAGAACAGCAAAAAAACACAAGTGACCCTATTTTACAAACTACACCTCTCAATGAATTCATCTAGGGGTGCAGTGATCATATTTACACTATGGGTGTGTCACAGACTTTTATATCATTGGCCAGTGAAGAAAAAATTATTACATTTTAACCACAAAAATTTTGTTTTAGCTGCAGATTTTACATTTTCACCTGGGAAAATGGGTAAAAATGGCACGAAAACTTGTCACACAATTGCTGATAAATGTAGAAATACCCCATTTGTGACTGTACAGTACTGGATAGTCACACAGTGAGTCTCGGGAGAGACGGAGCCCTATTTGCCTCCTGGAGCGCAGATATTCCTAGAATAGTTTGTGGACTCCATATACAGAACCTCTAAGAGCTGCTGAAATAGCAGAATCCCACCTCAAGTGACCCCATTTTGGAAATTATACCCCTGACAAACATGTGGACGGTAAAAGTGGTTTAAGCACACTATGCGACTCAGAAGGAAAAGGGGCATTTGGATTTGGGAGCACTGAATTTGCTTATTTTGTTTTGGCGGGGAAGGAGCCATAGTGCTTTTCCACAGCCTCTGTACTACCAATAACGTGGAAGCCCCCTATATTTCCGATAACAGACATGAGTGGGGACTTGCTTTTTTTGTGTATTGAGTCGAAGCTTTTATTGGGAACATTTTACATAATGTTTGGGATCACATTTATCCTGCACTCTAAGCTGAGCACTTACATAGGGGTTTTCATCTAAAACTCACAGTGATTCAGATGAAACCCCTGAGGGATCCATTCACTATAATGAGGCAGCAGTTACTCTGAACTCCATCTGGCCACTGTTCAGCTGTGTCCTTCTTTTCAAAAGTGCACAAAACTGTGGTCGACCACGCTTTTATGCATACCTAAAAAGGCGGACACCAAAAGTACACCGATCATAGGTCAGACGGCATCCACCGTGCCCCCTTCTCCCTCATTATTGGGAATATTCAACCGGGAGTTCCGTCTGAATCACGTATTTCAAAGATTTACACAGAAACCCCGTTGTAAGCGCTTCTATGTTGAGCGCAGGATAAATATGAGCAGAGCCATAATGCGATCTTTGGGAAACAGAATGAGCAAATCAACAGCAGGTGAAGAATTGGTTTTATTTATTTTTTTATGCCGTTTCTCGTGCAGTATAATTGATTGGACAGCTTTACTCTTTGGGTCGGTGCAGAAACAACAATACCAGATTTATATTGTTTTTTATGTTTGGCTGCTGTCACCTACTAAAAGACGCTTTTCTCTTTGCAAAAACTAGTTTTAGCTTTGCCATATTTTGATAGCAATCATTTTTCCATATTTCTTCCTACAGTCATGTGAGGGCTTTTTTTTAAAGGCACAAGACATTTTTTGATCGCTTCCTATAACAAGGAGGCAGAATTAACAAAAAATAGCAATTCAAGTATTGTTTCTTTTAATGCTGTTTTGCATGTGGAAAAATTGGTAAGGTGGCAATACTATAATGCGCTAGGTGGTGGAACCACTGTGCTGTGGCCCAAGGAAAGCCTGGAGGGGCGTAGCTAGATGCCTCACCAAGTCCGACCTTGAATACACGGTGGCTGACAATACCGTGATCAGAGGAGAGACCAAGGAGGTGTGACCAGGTGCTACACCAGGACTGACCTCCTGTGGATGGCAGCCGACCCCAAAAGGACTGGAGGCAGGGATGGCTGTGTCCACATGCATTCTTCCTCTCGCTTCTCATACTGTGCCCGCATACATTCCCCCTGCTCTTTATACTGTGTCCGCATACATTCCTCCCTCTCTCCTCATACTGTGTCTACACCCATCTCCCCACTCACCATACTGTGTCTGCACCCATCCTGTCCTCCCTCCTCATGCTGTGTTCACACACATCCCCCTTCTTCACTCCCCATACTGCGTACGCACCCATCCTCCCCATTCAGTGGCTGCACCATTCCCCCACTCTTCATACTATGTGTGCACCCATCCTCCCACCTCATACTGTTTCCTCAAACATTACCCCTTCGCTTCTCATTGTGTCCGCACCCATCCCCCCATTCACCATACTTTGTCTACACCCATCTTCCTCCTACATGTCCACATTGTTCCTAATACTGTGTCCCCAAATTTCCCCCACTCCCAAACTGTGTCCTCAAATCTTTCCTCCTAAACACAATCTTCACCACCCCGTTTCACTGAATCTTCACCACCCCCTCAACCCACCTATTTCACTGAGTTTTCTATGTCTTCAGTTCCACTGGAACACTTACCATCAATCTTGTTTGCATGCCAGCGAGTAAGGTCAGCAGCGAAATCACATGACCTGATCACGCTGCTGAGGTTGCCCTGAGTCAGCAGTCAGGGCTTCAGTTGTACTTGCATCTGAAAGACGATAGTACAATTAATCTCTGGGAGCCGGAGATCAGTTTGACAGCCGGCTCAGAGAACAACCGACTCCCAGAGTCCAGGGGGCGGCAAAATGCAGACCCTCTCCTGTCTTTGTCCCCTCTTGGGGAGATGATTTTAAGAACTGGTCAATAAAAGTCAAGAAACAAGCTTTGTAAGGCACAATCTTTAGGGCATTATGTGATTTGGAGAATTATGCCATCTTCAGGGAAATCATCTGTATTCCTCTAATACTTTTTGGGGCACTGTGCAACATCATGAGCGGGGTGCTAGAAGTTCAGTAGTAATGGGCAGAATGTAAATTACACTATTTTGGGAGCTTTATGTTTACAGCACTATTATTTGTGAGGGACAATAGCTGTATGATACTATTTCTGTAGGCATTATGTGGAGCACCCCCAGACGCAGGGCCGCCGGGTACTCGGTACCGGTCCTCTGTCTCGGTTCTAGGGTTGTCACGGTGGCTGGACCCGGTCCGTGACCCTGCCAAGGGGCGTCCAATGAAAGATAATGTGAGTCTGTCAAGGTTTCGTGACGCAACCTGTGGTATTCGGTCAGGGTGACCGACGCTGCTTGGGGCCCACTGGGGTGGTGTTATGGCAGCTAGATGGTATACCTTCCCACCGGTGAAGTATAACCCCAGGGCTTCCCAGTAGTGTAGGTGGTGATGATGCGAGGTGCGGTTAATAACGATGACACAGGGTTGCAGTCTCTTTACCTTTTTACTGAAGGCTTCGGGATCCGCAATCCGGAGCACTGTTAACAGGGCTGGCTGAGACCGGCCGGTCCGAAGGCACATCCAGAGTTCCCTTTGCAGGTGGAAATCAGTGCCTACAATCTAGCGCCTGTGTGTTGTAGTCCTTCCCTGCTGAGCACCACGGGATAGTCCTCACAACTCTCGTATCAGTTCTTTCTCTTCTCCGTCCCCCAAGTTTATCTGGCTAGGACGCACCCGTATGACGGGTAGGCTCGGAGCTATTCTGGGACCCTAGAGACGTCCCTCTCCACGTTTGCCCCCTATGTCTGCTTAGGTGATTTAGGTGAGACAGCCAACCTGTAATCAACTGTCCTGCCGCTGTTTGAAGTAATGCTTGGAGTCAGTTACTTCCTCGGCGTTCCGGCCATCGGCTACGCGCCTCAATAGGATGTTGCCGATCTCGAGGCACGACTCCTACTGGTTCTATCTCCTTGTGCTGTGATCTCGTTTCTCACTTCTCCACAATATACTTCGCTTCGTGTCCTTTCTTAGGATGCTGCCGCAGGGTAGCGCAGGCGCGGCTCCGTCACGTTCTGTCCTTTCTGCTAGGTACCTGCAATGAACCCACCCCTGACAGGTCCTCCCTGGAGCTCTCCCAGGTTGCTTTCTCCCTAACTTCCTATCCAACCCCCAGTTTTACCAGAGTGTGAGGAGTGGCCTAATACATAGTGCCTTTTGCTCCCCCTGGTGGCCGGAGTGTGAAGTGTAATGTGTGACTGTGATACCTGGTCAGGTGAACTCCTTTAGTGCAATCAGACATAACATCACTCCCCTTAGTGGCAGAGCGACATTACTGCAACGACCAGGACTCTGGGGCGCTGCACTTGCACATGACATTCATATTTTTGTCAGGAGAAAAATATTGATAAATATTTTACACTATAAATAATTTATAAAAAATACACTGTAACACAAATGTATATATCCAAACAATAAGCAACAACACTCTGCAAATATTAAATACATGGATTACACTATTTCTACAAGCCTAATGAAAACTTGGGGTTCTTAGTGCACATTTTTATCAAAGTGTGTATGTTCATCACTGTGTATGCAAATGATCACACACACTTTCCTCAACATGTGCCAGTGACCACGGCCAGGTACTGCACAACCATCCCCTATTCAAATCAATATAGGGCGGATGTGCAGTAGCCAGCCATGGTATCTATACAGTTGTCAAAGCTGTACTGCACAGCTCCATAACTGATCAAATCCGGACTCTGGCACCAGGAACAGCTAATCGGCAGAGATGCCGTGTGTTGAACCCCCACTGGTCAAATACTGATGACCTGTCCTAAGGATAGGCTAGCTAGGCAATATGAAATCCTGGATAACCCAATTAACTAAGAGCTGATCTGCAGTCAGCAGTGGCCGTGTTATGCACCTATCCAACCAGGATGCGCTCAGGTCCCTTCCACTTTGCTGTGCTCTATGTTAGGTTTTGCAAGTTGCCTGGCGTCTCTCTGTGAAATCATCTTCCCAGACCTTATAAAGGGGTTGTCCACTACTAGGACAAGCCCTACTTGATCAAAATGTTTTGCCACCATAAAATAATAAAGCTTATACTTACCTCCAGTGCCGGCGCCATTCCTACACTGTCGACAGTCCCTCTCCCCTGGGCTCTCTTGCGGTGTTGTCACATCAGCGCTGGCGTCACTGTCTTCGCCTTCGGACAAATCGAACTTGAAGAGGAAGTCATGGGTCAGCTGCAGCCGGCTTTATTATTTTATTGGGGCCAAGCGAAGGGTATGAGAAGAAGTTGTCAAGGCAGTGGACCTCACCACATTGTATAATGGTCCACCTAATAGTATAATGGCCCCCACACAGTACGATGTACCCCACACAAACCTTCCCACTGTATAATTGCTTGCATACAGTATAAACCCACATAGTCCTCCATAAAGTATAAAGATTCCAACATAACCCTCCAAATATTATAATGCCCCCCTCATAGTAAACCAAATAATAGCCCCCACATAGTCATCCAATTATAATAGCTCCCTTATATTATGCACCCCATAATCCGCTATATAGTATACTGCATGCCATAGTCATCCATATAGTATACTGCACTTCATAGTCCTCCATATAGTATAATTCAATCCCCATAGTCTATAGTTTTCTATATAGTATAATGCACTCCCCTTAGTCCTCCATATAGCATAATGCACCTCCATAGCCCTTCAAATACTGTAATACATTCCCCATAGTCCTCCACCTTGTATAATGAACTCTTTTAGGCCGGTTTCACATTAGCGTTGCGGACGGCTGCGGACTTCCTCCGTGAAGCCCTGCCCTTGGCCGCACCTCAGCCGCTAGCTCCGCCTACTTCTGCATGCGGCGTGCATGCAGCCTGCGTACCTATCGTTAACATTAGGTACGCAGGTCGTGCAGGTGTATGCAGATGCTTCCGCATGCGTCGTAGAATGCAGCTTGCAGCATTTTTTTTTCTCCGCATCGTCAAAACGACGCATGTGGAAGTATCCGCATACAGCGGCACGACCTGCGTACCTAATGTTAAAGATAGGCACGCAGACCACATGCAGAAGTAGGCGGATCTAGCGGTGGAGGTGCGGCCGAGGCTTCACGGAGGAAGTCCGCAGCCCTCCGCAGCTCCTCAAAACGCTAGAGTGAAACTAGCCTTAGTCCTCCATAGAGTATAATGCACTCCCCATCGTCCTCCATATAGTATAATGCACTCCCCATAGGCCATCATACAGTATAATTCACTGCCAATAGTCCTGCATATAGTATAATGGCCCCCACATAGTCCTCCATACAGTATAATGCACTCCCCATAGTCCTCCATACAGTATAATATACTCCCCATAGTCCTCCATTAGTATAATGACCCCCACAGTCCTCCATACAACATATCGAATTCCCCATAGTCCTAAGTTAGTGTAATGACCCCTGTTATGATCAGGTGGCCTTGGAGCAGCATGAAAACTTTCTCTGGAGTAGGTGGTAACTATACCGACCGCAAACCCTGATCTTAACACCGCAACTAGAAGTAGCCGTGGGGTGTGCCTAACAAAACCTAGACACCTCGACACAGCCGGAGAACTAAACACCCCTAAAGATGGAAATAGGAAAACTATCTTGCCTCAGAGTAGACCCCCAAAGGATAGGCAGCCCCCCACAAATAATGACTGTGAGTAGGAGAGGAAAAGACACAGGCAGAAAACAGGCTTAGCAAAGGAGGCGACTTCTAGCTAAATAGAAAAGGACAGGACAGGATACTAAGTGGTCAGCATAAAAATACTACAAAAATATCCACAGCAGAAAATACAAAACTCCACCACCTAACTAAAGATGTGGAGAGTATAACTGCAACTCCAGAGAATCCAACCAGACTGAGAAAAACAACTGACACAGTCTAAGCTGGAGCAAATAGAAACAAAAGATCAGCACTGAAAATAAGCACACAGCAAGTGTGCTTCAGAAAAAGAAACAGAGACTTATCTTTGCTGAACTGGCAGCTAAGCAGGTGAGGCCAGGCAGAGATCCAATACTTCCAAAGAAACATTGACAACTGGCAAGGGCTAATGAATCCTGCACACTTAAAGGGACACTGTCACCTGAATTTGGAGGGAACAATCTTCAGCCATGGAGGCGGGGTTTTTGATTCACCCTTTCCTTACCCGCTAGCTGCATGCTGACTGCAATATTGGATTGAAGTTCATTATAATAATAATAATCTTTATTTTTATATAGCGCTAACATATTACGCAGCGCTTTACAGTTTGCACACATTATCATCGCTGTCCCTGATGGGGCTCACAATCTAAATTCCCTATCAGTATGTCTTTGGAATGTGGGAGGAAACCGGAGTGCCCGGAGGAAACCCACACAAACACGGAGATAACATACAATCTCTTTGCAGATGTTGTCCAAGGTGGGATTAGAACCCAGGACTCCAGCGCTGCAAGGCTGCTGTGCTAACCACTGCGCCACCGTGCACCAAGGTAAGATTGCCTTGCGCAGGCGTGTACTACGGAGGACAGAGAATGAACTTCAATCCAATATTGTAGCCAGCATGCAGCCAGCGGGTAAGGAAAGGGTGAATCAAACACCCGAAAACCCCGCCTCCATGGCTGAAGATTGTTCCCTCCAAATTCAGGTGACAGTGTCCCTTTAAATATCCCAGTCAGAACAGCAATTAGCAGATACACCTGGCCAGGACTGTGACTCAGAGACAACTGCATTCCCACCTACCACCACTGGAGGGAACCCAAGAGCAGAATTCACAACAGACCCCCATATAGTCCTTCATACAGTATAATGCACTCCCAATAGTCCTCCATACAGTATCAATTATTCTTCATGGTTCTCCATACAGTATAATGCATCCCCCATAGTCACCCATCCAGTATAATACACTCCCCATAGTACTCCATTAGTATGACCCCACATAGTCCTCCATACAGTATAATACACTCCCCACAGTCCTCCATCCAGTATAATACACTCCCCACAGTCCTCCATCCAGTATAATACACTCCCCATAGTCCTCCATACAGTATAATACACTCCCCACAGTCCTCCATACAGTATAATACACTCCCCACAGTCCTCCATCCAGTATAATACACTCCCCATAGTCCTCCATACAGTATAATACACTCCCCACAGTCCTCCATCCAGTATAATACACTCCCCACAGTCCTCCATACAGTATAATACACTCCCCATAGTCCTCCATCCAGTATAATACACTCCCCACAGTCCTCCATCCAGTATAATACACTCCCCATAGTCCTCCATACAGTATAATACACTCCCCACAGTCCTCCATCCAGTATAATACACTCCCCACAGTCCT
Organism: Ranitomeya imitator; assembly: GCF_032444005.1. NCBI lineage: Eukaryota > Metazoa > Chordata > Amphibia > Anura > Dendrobatidae > Ranitomeya > Ranitomeya imitator. The sequence goes on along the minus strand of NC_091287.1, from coordinate 446,790,896 downwards.
CCATCCAGTATAATACACTCCCCATAGTCCTCCATACAGTATAATACACTCCCCACAGTCCTCCATCCAGTATAATACACTCCCCACAGTCCTCCATCCAGTATAATACACTCCCCGTAGTCCTCCATCCAGTATAATACACTCCCCACAGTCCTCCATCCAGTATAATACACTCCCCATAGTCCTCCATACAGTATAATACACTCCCCACAGTCCTCCATACAGTATAATACACTCCCCACAGTCCTCCATCCAGTATAATACACTCCCCATAGTCCTCCATCCAGTATAATACACTCCCCATAGTCCTCCATACAGTATAATACACTCCCCACAGTCCTCCATACAGTATAATACACTCCCCACAGTCCTCCTTTGGTATAATGACACCCACATAGGGCTCCATATGAAGTCTGGTTTGAGCATCATCCAGCAGAAATCTTAAAGGGAACCTGTCACCCCCGAAAATCCGGGGTGAGGTAAGCCCACCGGCATCAGGGGCTTATCTGCAGCATTCTGTAATGCTGTAGATAAGCCCCCGATGTAACCTGAAAAGGGAGAAAAAGACGTTATATTATACTCACCCAGGGGCGGTCCCGCTGCTGGTCAGGTCGGATGGGCGTCTCCGGTCCGCTGCGGCACCTCCTATCTTCTTTCCATGACGTGTCCTCTTCTGATCTTCAGCCACGGCTCCGGCGCAGGCGTACTTTGCTCTGCCCTCTTGAGGGCAGAGGATAGTACTGCAGTGCGCAGGCGCCGGAAAGGTCAGAGGCCCGGCGCCTGCGCACTGCAGTACTTTGTCTGCCCTCAACAGGGCAGAGCAAAGTACGCCTGCGCCGGAGCCGTGGCTGAAGATCAGAAGAGGACACGTCATGGAAAGAAGATAGGAGGCGCTGCAGCGGACCGGAGACGCCCATCCGACCTGACCAGCAGCGGGACCGCCCCTGGGTGAGTATAATATAACGTCTTTTTCTCCCTTTTCAGGTTACATCGGGGGCTTATCTACAGCATTACAGAATGCTGCAGATAAGCCCCTGATGCCGGTGGGCTTACCTCACCCCGGATTTTCGGGGTGACAGGTTCCCTTTAAACTAGAGAGAGAACAGTGAGGAATTTTTAATTAAAATACATTAGCACAGAGATGAGATTATGACATGACTGGCAGACATTATTAGTGCTGCCCTCTGGTCTATGTGTCCGAGGTTCCTCCACAGGGAGTGCAATAACGGCCGCTGATTGGCTGCAGGGCTCACGTGGCCATCGTGTCCGCAGTTCCAGGACCGCACGGCGCGGCCGCCTTCTTCTCAACTATTCCTTCCATTGAATTCTCCCGCCTACACGAGATCACGTGGCTGCGATGGCGTCACTGCTGAGCCGGGTCACATGACCATGATGTCATCAAGTGTCCTTTAAGCCCTGGAAGGCAGCCTGTAGTGCGGTGGCCGCGGCAGCCGGCGGTATGGGCACCTGCTGAGAGGCGGGATCCGAGGGGTTTTGTTTCTTTTTTTTTTTTGTCCTTTTTTTCCCCCTCCTTTCTCCTCTTCTCTTTCTCCGCTGCGGCATGTGGGACAGAGCAGGAGACCCCGGCAGAGGGGGATGAAGGCGGGCAGCCTGCTGACTGTGAGCGCACACAAAGCCTCCGTGACCGCGGGAGCAGCCGGTGCATTACCCGAGCTTCAGCGCCCGTGAGCCGCTCCGGGGGAAGCAGTCACCGGCGCTCCACAGCCCGGGGAGGCCCCATCGCGGCCTGTGCCTCACCCGCCGCCGGGGACATGCAGCGGTGACCGGCGGGGAAGATGGGAATGCGGAGCCCGCACGGAGGGAGGAGAAGACCCCGCCGCTGCCCGGACCCCACCAGCTCTCGTCAGCGCCAGGCTCGGGCGGCTCCTGGGAGCCCGGAGGGGCCACAGCGCTCTTCTGTCTGAGGAGCGGGTGATGGTGGCAGTGTGACCTCCTCCACTGTGCCCGTCTGCGTGTCTTTCTTCTGGTGATTTGCCCCCACCCCTGAGGCACTTGTTCAATGGAAGTATGTTACCAGCTGCCGGTGCTGCCCCTGGACAGGCCGGTCCCCAAGCACGTCCTGAGCCGCCGCGGAGCCATCAGCTTCAGCTCCAGCTCCGCTCTGTTCGGATGTCCCAACCCCAGGCAGCTTTCTCAGGTAAGATGGCAGCCGCTCCCCAGGGTCGGTCTCCGTAGGCACCGCTATACGCCGCCTGTTGTGTGCAGGTGGGGTCTTGTATCCCCCCATCCTCGTCACTCCGTGAGATTTAGTAAGTTGCTGTTTATGGATCTCATTTAGAGTTGATTCAAATCGATTTGTAGGATCGGGGTCCTTCAGCGACAACGCCTGAGGACCACCTCTTACCCGACAGCATCTGCAGTGCTTCTACCGATTAGCCGGCCTGGCAAGGCGCCACATGGGCATCAACGGCAACACTGGCGCTCCGTAATCATGGCGCTGCGTACACCCCCGTAATCAATGGCATCTGGGAAGAGCCAGCTCTCGGGGGTGAGCTGGCCTTTCCTGTTACTGTGACTTCTCTTTGTCTGTTATGCTTCTTGGAAAGCTGGGCGGCCACCAGACTCCTGAATTTGGCCAGTCATACAGGTTTTACCTTTTTGGCTTGAAGTTGTAATGGTGGACACATTGGTAATCCAACGTCTCGCTACGTAACTGGGTAGGAGGGCTCTGACGGGCTTGGCCTTGCCTGTGGCCTCTGACGGGCTTGGCCTTGCCTGTGGGCTCTGACGGGCTTGTCCTTGCCTGTGGCCTCTGACGGGCTTGTCCTTGCCTGTGGGCTCTGACGGGCTTGTCCTTGCCTGTGGCCTCTGACGGGCTTGTCCTTGCCTGTGGCCTCTGACGGGCTTGGCCTTGCCTGTGGCCTCTGACGGGCTTGGCCTTGCCTGTGGCCTCTGACGGGCTTGGCCTTGCCTGTGCGCCATCCTCCTCCGGCCACTCTGGTACCAGGTAGAGAGCACTGGTGGATGTCATCCAGCTCATAGTGGATTGAACTGTTGTCTTGCATCACTGGGGGATTAGTCGCTCTGCACATTACATGTGTACTTGGACTGTCCAAACATCATGTGTATGGACCACATGTCTCTTCCTGATGGATGATTTTGGGGAGAGAAGAGTCGGGCATGTCACATTTCAGCACCCAATCTTTTTGTTTATAGAGGCGATGAGCCACATGAACGCATTGTGCTGGCAGCAAGCAGAGGTTGGAAAACAGGCTATATTATTATGAACATACTCGCATACATACATACATACATACATACATACTCACTCACTCAGCACTGTCCCCATCTGGGCTCACAATTTCAGTTCCCTATTAGTGATGAGCGAATATACTCGTTACTCGAGATTTCCCGAGCACGCTCGGGGGTCCTCCGAGTATTATTTATTTATTTTTTGTGCTCGGAAATTTAGTTTTCAGCGCCGCAGCTGAGTGATTTACATCTGTTAGCCAGCATAAGTACATGTGGGGGTTGCCTGGTTTCTAGGGAATCCCCACATGTACTTATGCTGGCTAACAGATGTAAATCATTCAGCTGCTGCAAGAAAAACGAAATCTCCGAGCACTAAAAAATACTCGGAGGACACCCGAGCGTGCTCGAGAAAGCACAAGTAACGGGTATATTCGCCCATCACTATTCCCTATCCATATGTGTTGGGAGTGTGGAAGTAAACTTGGGTGAACATACCCTGGCAAAGCAGCTGTGCCAACCATTAGCCACAGTGCTGGCCCTCATTAGGCAGTCATTATTGGCTAAGTATACGTTGAAATATTTTATAGCACTCGTTCTGTAGTGCATTTGTGGAAATCCAGGTTCTGAGACTCCCTGATCACAGAGACCAAGGTGCAGCTGTGCTCAGATAGTCTGGGTCTGTATTGTAGAAAGTCTCGGGGCCTGGATTCCCCCTAATGGGCAGTGCTGACCGGGGCCCTAAATGTTTAGTTACTGCCACACAGTTCTGCTTATGGTGCCTCCACTACTTTATAGGTATATAGTATACCTTCTAGTTTCTTTGTTTTTGTCCTTTTTTGATTATATTCTCTATTTTTAAGTGATTTGTTTTAATAACATTTCCTGTTTGATTCTGTAGTGTAAGGCTAAGTTCACGTGTCCAGTAATCCTCCTTTATAACGGATCCAGCAGCGATCAGTTGACAAAGGTATGCAGTCACAACTTTTTTTTTTTTTTTTGTCCTCCTGGAAACAAAAAATGATTTCAACTAGATCAGGTTTTTTTTTTTTTTTTTTTTTTTAATAACACTGAAGTCTATGGAAAATGTATCTGTTAAATATACATCCATTTGAAAAGGATCTTTTTTTTTTTTTTTTTTTATTACTAGAAATGGGGAAAAATATTTAACATACTTCTTTACATGGGAACAATGGATGGCTATTTAATGGATCCACTTTCCATATTTTGCAACTGATTGCTGCTTGATCTGTTCTAACTAATGATTATTGGATGTGTGAACACAGCCTAAAGCCGGAGTCACACTACAGCGAGAAACGGCCGAGTCTCGCAGATTAAAACCAAGCTCTGGCACCGGCACTCCAGAGCGGAGCGTGCGGCTCCATGTATTGCTGCGCGGCCGCACGCAACGCTCCGGAGTGTCGGTGACAGCTTGGTTTTAACCTGCGAGACTCGGCCGTATCTCGCTGTGTGTGATCCCGGCCTTATAGTCACTGTGGGCTAATTACATAAAATGGAAAAACCAACAGGTGTCCTGGCATTCTGGTCCTGACTGTTTGCTCAGCTGTCCTCTCACAAAGCTAAGTTAAATTTTAATCATTTGGCAAGTAATCTGTATAGAAGTGTTGGGTTCATGCGCCCTGGCTATTTGGTGCAATGTTTTGGTGCCTTTTTTTTTTTTCCTCTTTTTATGACTTGGATCAGATCCAGCAGGGAAGAGTTGTAAAATTCTTTTTTTTATTTCCCTCTGTTCCAGTCCAAACTTTGTGGGACGTTGGAAAACGAGTCAAGTCCCAACACAGAAGCTACATTGACCTAATCGCTTGCCCATATTAAGGAGGTTGGCTATTGTATTGATAATGATAACAAATGTGTTAAAGATGCATACAAGTAACTTTCTAATCTCCTTTTTTCAAGGCCTGCACCATTTTCTATATTTGCAAAGCCATATATCTTGTTTGGCCAGTATTTCCTCTTACTTGTTGGAGGGGCGTTTGGCCATAGGCTACATTGCCTCCTCAAATTAAAAGGACTATATTTTCAATGGGTTTGTCTCATTCTGGTCAAATGGCCTTTTACCTCTAGTTTCTATCCAATGGGTTCTATAACAGCCACATCCATGCATGCTGTTTTAAAAATGACCCCAGAGACCCTAAATGACTTCCTGTGTTTTTTTTTTTTTTTTTTGCTATAATGGATTGTTTAAGCTTGTTTATGTTGCCAAAACATGCATCTGTTGTGGGAATCCAATCTAATGGAGTGCTTCCCTTGATTTATGACTGTCAGAAAAAGCAAGCATGCTTTGGTATTGTATTCAGTTAGGAACAAAAGTAGTCTCCGTTAAAAAAATAAAAAATAAAAAAATATCATGGATCCTTTTAAGGCCTCTGCACACGATACGGATTTAGTGCGTATCCACAGTGTCTTTTTCTGCGCAGAAACGCTGCAGATCTGCATAGTGATTTACAGTACAATGTAAATCAATTGAAAAAAAAAAAAATGTTTTGCTAATGGTGCAGAAAAATCTGCATGAAAAACGCTGCGGATCAAAAGTAGCATGTCACTTCTTTTGTGCGGATCTGCAGCTTTTCTGCACCCTTCCATTATAGAAATCCGCAGTGGTAAAAAATGCACAAAATCCGCATAAAAACATGTCAAATCTGCACCTGCTTTTTCTGCCAGGAGATGCAGATTTTGTGCAGAAAATTCTTCTGCGCCCCAATCTGTGACGTGTGCACATAGCCTTTAGGCTCTGCACACAGTGCGTTTTCATAGCTGTTTTTTCTGCATGAAAATGGGCCAAAAACGGTATGGTATCCTTATGCTAGCTAATTCAAAGATAATCCTGAAATGTTGTGCACATGATCAGTAAATTTCCTTTGAGTATTTGCAGTGCATATTATTATTATTATTATTATTATTTATATATATATATATATATATATATATATATATATATATATATATATATATATATATATATATATATATATATAATTTTTTTTTTTTTTTTTTTTTTTTTAAGCAGCATGTCAATTCTTTGGGCGTTTCTTCAGTGTTTTTCACTCATTGACTTCAATTAAGTCAGTCAAATCCCCAGCAAAAACGCAAGTATAAAAATGTGTATTTGAGTTTTTGTTTGCGTTCTTCACTGGCTTCCTATGGTTTTTCTCACACTATCATTTGTGTGACAGTGTGAGAAACACCGCCACGATGGTTCTTATCGGTGGTAACGCTAACGCCGGTAAGACCGTCAGTCAGAGTGCTTACCACAGGTAAGCAGGCATGGGCTGATGAGACTACTCCCACCGGGCTACGTCTGTTTTTACTGATAACAGTGACAGCAGGTGCTGCTGATGGGAGATGTAGTCTCATCTATCATTGCTGTGCTCAGTGTTTAAAAAAAAAAAAAAAAAAAAATGATTACATACAATGTTCAAATAAAAAAAATTATACTCACCTAACGCCAAATCCCTGATGCCCTAGTTTCCTACAAAAAATGTAAAATAATAAACCACCATATGTTCACCTGTCCGCCGTAGTGCACGTAATCCCGAGTGTCCCACGGCGATCTCACTTGTAGAACAGTCACATCGAGAGATGTGGCTGCTCTACCTGGCTGCCGGCTATACACTCGCTCCCGCAGGGTATCACTGAGCTGCCGTGAGAGAGGTCACCGGAGTTCATCAGCGGCTCTCACTCACGGCACCACTGCGGGAGAAATTTCTCATGGCAACTCAGTGCTATACACTGCCGGAGCGATTACCTCCTGTCTAGTGTATTGCCGGCTGTCTTTGAGAGTAGTCACATCAGTGACTGCTCTCAGTCATCGGATTATCGTGCAACATTACACATTATCTTCTCTGCGGACAGGTGAAGAATATTGTGGTTTATTTTTGTTGCAGGAGATGTTGACGTCAGTGGTTTAGGCGTTCGGTGAGTATGGTTTAATTAAGATTCGTTAATGGAGTCTGTCATTATTTCAAATATAGGACTTTATTGTGGGTTTCTGTGTTTTTGTACAATATCACTATGGGGTTACTAATGGATAGGTGTCATATAGACACCTCTCCATTACTAACCTGTGGGCTTGATGTCACCTGATAATACAAAAGTGACATCAACCCCACAAATGTGAACCCCACTTGCCACCTCTACAGGGCAAGTGGGAAGAGCAAGGCCAAGTGCCAGATTTGGCCCATCTTATAGATATGCCTCTTCTGGGGTGGCTGAGAGCTGATGTTTTTAGTCTGAGAGGAAGCCAATATTCATGGCCTCTTCCTGGGCTGTTACACTTAGCCCAAAGCTGTCTGCCTAGCCTTTGCTGGTTAGATTTTAGGCTATGTGCACACGTTGTGGATTTTGCTGTGGATCCGCAGCGTTTCTGCAGCTGCGGAGCCGCAGCAGTTTTCCATGAGTTTACAGTACAATGTAAACTTATGGGAAACCAAAAACGCTGTGCCCATGCTGCGGAAAAAGCCGCGCGGAAGCGCAGCGGATTATTTACCGCAGCATGTCAATTCTTTGTGCGGAATCCGCAGCGGTTTTCCATCTGCTCCAATAGGAAACTGCAGATGGAAAACTGCAGCAGAATCCGCATTAAAAACTGCGATAAATCCGCTCTAAAAATCGCAGCGGTTTTGCACTGCGGATTTATCAAATCCGCTGCGGAAAAATCCGCAGCTGATTTTTCTACGTGTGCACATAGCCTTATAGGAGAGACCCTATGTCAATTTTATTTTTCTCTCTCCCCCTGTAAACTAGCCAGTAAATGCTAATCACATGGCTGTGAGCGGATATTAATAGTCTGGGAACCTTAATGACTATTGGCTCCTTCCCAGAATATTAACATCAGCTGTCTGCTTTCCCCTCTGCTGGTTATTAAAATTACCTAAGAGCCCACGCAATTTTTCCTTAATTTTTTTTTTTTCTTTAAAATTAACAGTTGTGTTTTGGTTATAGCCTATGTATGTTCGTTTTGTTAACGCTCCTACATAGGCTGTTGACATGGTGTATGTAGGTTTGTGTTTGTGTGTATGCTTGTGTTTACTTATCGACTTAGTAATGAGGGTGTTGGGCTGACACCTTTTTATTACTAAGCCTAGGGCTAGGTGTCAATGACAGCTGCTGACACCAAGCCCTAATCCCATTACCCTGATGCTACTGCATCAGCATGAAAAAGGTGGTGTTGAACCAAGAAATTACATCACTTTAAAAAAAAAAAAAAAAAAAAATCTTTATTTAGCTCCAAAACAGCCTTCATTGTTCTACAAAAATGCAACAAAACCGTGTGTTTTTGCCGCTGTGTTTTTCCAGCCAAGAGATGCAGGAACCTTGCAGAACTTTTTGCAATCAAATGCTCAACGTGCACACAGCCTAAAACTAAAGCCGTGAGAACTGAGCTATTTGGGTATTTAAGAGGAGGAACATGGTACCAGACATCAGTATGTTCTGCATACAAGCAGAAGAGATGTTCTCCTGTGTTGTGCCTATGGCAGGAGAGGCTTCGATCACCCTGTGGTGACTTCCATCGCTCCACTGATTTATCTGTCCTGGATGGGTGCTAGGTGCTGGTGAAGGATCAGTGATGGCTGGGGCACAGGGGGATGGTGCCGTGGGCACAGGTGTCCCTTTGTTGATGTAATGTTACAACTCACTGTGTAAATAATTGCTCATTTCAGTTCCTTTTGTAAAAGTAATGGTAAATAGTATCTGCAGGTCACAGTGGGTGCAGACTGTGACCGCTCATAACTACCGTAGCTGTATTTCTAGATCCATATGCGCATAATACTTTATGAGAATACCACATTCGGTTACTTCACAATGGAATACTAATCATACTGTAGAAAAAGCTCAGAATTTTCTGTACTCCACATCCACTTTCTGCCAATCAACCATTGCTCTGATCAGGGGGTTACTACTGATATATTTTTCTCCGGAGTAATCAAGGAGAATTCGATCAGCTGATAAAGTTATCAAGGTTGGGAAAATTAAAGGAAAACCTCCCGATCGTTTAAAGAAAGTTGTAATATTATCCACATATTGATAGATTAGAAGTTGGAGTAGTAGGTAAACTTGGTGCTGCTGGTTTAATGCTGAAAGAAAGGGGAGAAAAAAGCAGGTTGTTAGTGGGATGTACATATGTGATGGGCATACTGTGGATTTTATAGGATGAAAATCTGCAGCATTACACAATATCAGCACAGTAGATACGACTTAACCAAATGATATATCCGCACTGTTGTTGGAAAAAATTTGGTAGGTCTACCCACTAAAATTTAACATGGGACGATTTTAAATCTACCTCGCTTCAATTTTTGCTGCAGATCTGCTACTCATTTGTTGTGCATTTGGAAGTCCAGAGCAGACAAAAGTCCACTGCAGAGATCAATTGATCACTTTTCAGAAATGTAAATATTTATATTGTGGCCCCTCGGCCAGTCAGTGGCTTTCACGTGGTCTGTGACCATTGAGACGGGTGATGGGCTATTAATGCGTCGCTGAATTACCGTACTTAGGATTGTTGGAAAATGAGTGTTAGACGCAGTATATCTAGTAATATACTGTAAATGTGTTCTGTAAGAAATCTCCTTTATGGGTAAGTTATTCCTAATATTGATACTGAACAAGTTTTCTTGAGTGCGGGATCCACTCTCGGAGTCACACATTCCACTACAGGTTCATTGCTGTCAGATATTATGCAGGGCTTCTGTGATTTATGTTCTCTCTAGTATATAACAGTTTATAATGTGTCTAACAAAAATATTCTACAAGTGGAGGCCCTCTAGATACTCTCCGGGAACATCTGTGGTTGTCACCTGTTCCTAAATCCTTTCATTTTAATGCTTTTTTTTTTTTTTTTTTTTTTAGAATTGAGCAACATGAAATGGTACATTCCTGTTACAAGTCAGTCTCTAGATCAAATAACGATTAAACAAGAAAGGCACGTTAGCTTTACAATAGATCACATTATTTATAACCATTCATGTAGAACAAACTTTGGCCGCTTGTTACAGAGCAGAAGAGTAATTGGGCAGAGGTTCAGTAAGGTGCCAGAAGGATTGGGCCACAAACTGCACCACTTTCTACTTTTTATAAAAAAAAAAAAAATCAAATTTAGTGCAACCTCTGTTGTAGACCATAGGGTCATAAGACGCTGTACAATTTATTTATTTTTTCTGCAATTGGGATATAGAAGGGGGAATCGCTACATTTGGGATGCAAGAGAAGCTTCTTTCTTTACTGTGTCCCCTTCTATTTTATCACCATTCAATATCTTTGTCTCATTCTGCCTAATATTTTGTTATCTGAGCTAATCTCTCAATATTTCCTCACGTGTACTCTCATGTCCCCCAAGATCTTTGTCTCCTTCACACTTGTACGCTCCTCACCCAATTACCTCCAAAACGTCTCCTGAATATTCCTCATTCTCTGGAACCTGTGTCCCAACATGTTTGATTATCAATTTTAGGGGTAAGTTCACACTAGGTTTTTTTTTTTTTTTTCTGCAGCAAAATCTAATCTCTTGGCAGGAAAGAAGCTGCAGAAAAACACCTTTTGCTTAGTTTTCCTTGCATTTCTGTGTGCAGTTTTTGCAGCGGTTTTGGCAAAAAAAAAAAATGCAGCAAAACCTGATACCTGCATTTTTGGTGTGCTTCAACGTTTGAAGAACACTGTAGGAAGACACTTGTTCCATTGTGCAAAAAAGCCATGCAAAGCACAAAATCCTGATGACAACAAACCAAGCTGTATGCATGAGATTTCTGAAATCTCATAGACTTTGTTAGTACTGTAAAGCTGAAAATTTGCATAAAAAAACTGCAAAACCGCCTAGTGTGAACTTAACCTTAGACAATTAAAAACCCACCTCTTCCAGAAAGCTTACAGCCTGCAATGACCACCAGTGAAGCTGGTGAAACTCCCCAACCTATTGTCTCCTCTACATTACCATGTAGACCAAGGGTGGGCAATTAATTTTCCTTAGGGGCAACATGAGACCATGACTGTTGTGAAGGGCCGAACTATTAGGCTACAATTATATTCTGCTCAACATTAACATGCTGAAGTAAGTATGCTGACATCCCCCTACGTACCAAATGAGCCCCACGTAGCCTCCCAATATACTATGAGCCCCACTCAGCCCCCTATATACGGTACACACAAATATCCCATCCACATGGAAAGAAAAGCGCACATACTCGCCTTGCTGTCTTTCCCACGCCACTCTGACTCTCCATGATGAAATTACATCATCGCGACTGCTGGTTGATTTTTGTAAACTGGAGCCATCCTCCACCAATGTATCCACGGCTGTCTGCATCCAGATGATGGGGAGATCAGTGACAGTGAGCTACAGGTGGACATCAGGCGGGGGAGGGCACATTGCAACCTGCGGGCCACTTGGTCCATGGCCCGAACTGGAGCTGCTAGAAGGTTGGATGTGGTCCGTGGGCTGCTCTCTGCCCAAGTTTCCTGTATGTAGACTGTAAGCCAGCGAGGCCAGAGCCTTCTCCTCCTCTGTTCAGTCTCACTGTTAATCTATTCATTGTAATTTATATTTTGTATGTAAACACCTTTTACACATGGTACACTAAAAATAAATTATCCAGAACTCCACAAGAAACATCTGATACCAAACACATCTAGAATTCGCATTGGAAATGCGGGGTTCGATGCAATAAAGCTCTTACACCAGAACTCTGGCATAAACAGGTTTTGAAAAGTTGCAAAATGTGCTGCTGCTCTAAAATTTGTGGCAATCTGTCATACTTTTTGCAATTGGATTGGGATGAGGGTGTGCAACCTTCGCACATCAAATTAATTTCCTTACGCCACACATCTTACTCCAGTCCCCGACTAGCATAAGATTTGTGGCGAGGCTACTTTTCAGAGATGCAGGATTCTTTAAGAGGTATTCGCCTCTTAATGAATGAGAAGCGTTAGCCTCCAGCACACCTCATCGTTAAGAACGGCATGAAGAACACCGTTCTTGATGAATCGGGGGGCCGCAGTCTCCTCTTGTCATATTGTGCCTCTACCACTTAGGCCTGGATCACACGTGCGAGAAACTCGCACATCTCAATACCCAGCACTGCCGCCGGCACTCGGGATGTCTTGTATTTCTATACATGCTCTAGTCCCGAGTGTCGGCGGCTGTGCCGGCTATTGAGATGCAAGAGACTCATGCGCGTTTCTCGCACGTGTGATCCCAGCCATAAGCTGAATTTTGAACTGGCAAGTGTTGATTGATCTACGACAAAGTGATCGCCACCTATTTTATGGTCCTATTACACAGGCTGATGCAAACTGTATGGGGGCAAAAGATTATGATCGTTCTGTCCCTAAGCAGCATGCACCATTTTCAACAATGCATTCCCTTTTTACCTGGGGTTACTTACACTGCATTCTGAATTATTATACCAGTTGGATTTAAGTGCTATAATGATGTGAATTTTGTTTTTCAAATAAATTCATGGATCATATTAATACAGGAAAGATATATATCTTGGTACCGTGTTGGCCAGTAGATAGAAAAATAAAAGCTTGCAATCTGTTACCATCTTTTCAGTTAGCCATTAAAAGGTATCGACCACTGAGGACTCTCAATTCTAAATATTTTTTGGATCATATTGTGATTTCAGTTATGCGAAGAGCCCTGAGACAATCTCAAAGACCTGTGATAATTAGTTCACTAATTAAAGGAAAACTACTTAAGGAATTTTCACATTATTGAGCAGCCACATGTTTCATGCAATATGAAAGACATGCCTGAAGACTGGTTTTAAAACCAGTCTTGTTTACTGATGAGCGCTGTGCCACCCTGGAAGGTCAAGCTGGATGTTTGGTGGATGGCCATCATGTCCCTTGCTGGTTGCGACACTCTCAACAAGGAGGTGGCAGTTATGTTTTGGGCTGGAATCATGGGGAAAGAGCCAGTAAGCCCCTTCTAGGGTCCTTAAAGAGTGTGAAAATGACCTCGGCAAAGTGTGTGTATGTATGTAATCTATATATATATAAAAAGTGCCATCCGTATCCTTTTCATGAATGGCATTGCTCCATCTTGTTTTGCAAAGAATACCCCTGAGTCATTGTCTGCTATGGGCATGAAAGGAGAGGAACTCCTGGTGTGGCCGGCCGCCATCCTTCCCTGACCTCAATCAACCCTATTGAGAACCTGTACTGTTATCAGTCAAAATATCTCTGAGGGTGGGAGACAGTTCACATTAAACCAAGCCGCTCTAGGAGGCTCTTCTGATGCCCTACAAAGAAATTCAAGCAGAAACTCTCCAAAAACTCTCAAGTTCAATGAATGCAAGAACTGTGAAGGAGAGATCACAGAAGGGGTTCGAAGTTAACATGTAACTTGGCCTGTTAAGATGCTTTTGATTTCCGTAAATATGGCCTTTTAATGCTGCAAATTCAACAGATGATCATTTTCAGTTCTTTACAATCTATGAAATGTTTGGAAACTCTGTGCTTAATAATTTGTAATACTGCATTTTGAGTTTTGTGGTGTTTGTTTTGAGAAAAACGTTATTTAAAGGTTTGTCCAAAAGTTTGATTTATACTCCACAATTGATGATTTGAACATTATACTGACTCGTTTGCATTGAAAATTTCAAAACATCAGAAGAAAATGGCATTTGCATGATAATTTGGAACTTTGCATAAAAGATGTGCTAAATTGTCAAACCTTTCAGCTCGTTGTTTGGGTGATAGCTTTTTTTTTTATTTTTATTTTTTTATGGGCTGAAGATCAGGTATGGCTGTAAAGGGCGTTGCGTTACATATACTGTCTTACTAGCACCTGATTCTTAACAGCTTTATAATATTGTTTTCCCACAGATGAACATAAAAGCAAATGCACGTTTTAAAATCCAGTTCTGAGGTTGTGAAATGTATAATTAATAAGCTTCTGTAAGAAACTCTGAAGTACATCATTGTGGGGGAGGACGCCGGTGTCTCTGGTACAGATTTTTCCTGATTGCTGACGCAAGCTCTTATTTTAACATCCCTCTTTATTGAAAATTAAAAACATCAAGTATAGAGAGAGCAAAATGTTGGCAGAAATGTGCTAAAACGCCACGTCCCCCTCCCTTTCTGCACGTGTTATTTTAGTCTTTTCATCTGAATGACTGCGTGGATGTCGTCAGCACACAATAGGAGAGCTATAGGAGCATAGTTCTTGTATGATCTAACGGGGACCTTCTGTAGTCACTAGCAGACCCATGCACGTTTACCGGAGAGACAATGGCTGCTGAAATTTCTGAGTCTGTTCCAGGCATCTGCAGCAGATTTGCCTCCTATGAATGTAGCCTTTTTTAATACAATTACATCTGCTCATTCTATATAGTACTGGTCAAATGATTGGACACATCAGTCAATGCAATGTTTTTTTTTCTTTTCTTAAAGTAATGTACAGATTCATATTGAAGGCCGCCAAATTCTATAGCTTGCCAAATAAGCAGGGACCCAAACAAATTCACTCCTATTGCTGAGCTCTTGTTGTCTATTTTGCCTTCACTCTGCTGTCCAACACACCCCATACCATCTCGGTTAGGTTGGGGTCAGGTGACTGTGGAGGCCAGGTCATCTGGCGTAGCACCCCATCACTCTCCTTCTTGGTCAAATAGCCCTTACACAGCCTGGAGGTGTGTTTGGGGTCATTGTCCTGTTGAAAAATAAATTATGGTCCAACTAAACACAAATCGGATGGAATAGCATGCTGCTGCAAGATGCTGTGGTAGCCATGCTGGTTCAGTATGCCTTCAGTTTTGAATAAATCCCCAACAGTGTCTCCAGCAAAGCACCCCCACACCATCACACCTCCTCCTCCATGCTTCATGTAGAGATGTGTCTGCTGCTAGAACTCTGTGTGGCATTGACCTGGTCTCTAATCTGAGCTGCTGTTAACCTGCCATTTCTGAGGCTGGTGACTCAGATAAACTTATCCTCAGGAGAAGAGGTGACTCTTGGTCTTCCTTTCCTGGGGCAGTCCTCATGTGAGCCAGTTTCTTTGTAGTGCTTGATGGTTTTTGCAACTGCACTTGGGGACACTTTCAAAGTTTTCCCAATTTTTTGGACTGTCTGACCTTCACTTCTTAAAGTAACGATGGCCACTCGTTTTTTTTTTTACATAGCTGCTTTTTTTTCTTGCCATAATACAAATTCTAATTCTAATGTTGCTAAATTTGAAGCTTTTGTGCACCAGAATTTCAACAAAAACGTAACAAATTTTATATTGTCGTTTTTTTTTTTTTTTTTTCCCCATGTGAAAATTTTTATTAAAAATTGGAACTCTTGACTGACACACTGACTGCCATGCCCGCATGGGGCGAATCTGGTTTTGTAGACCTATTGTGCCACAGGGCCTGTCCTGCCAGGAAGGGGTAGCTAAGTGGCTACCTGGTGTTCACTGGAGTTACTGATGGTGGAGTCAGGCTTGGTTGCAGTTAGCCACAAGGTACCACTCCTAGGCTGAACCGGGTGCTGCAGATGCTGACCCCAGGAGTCAGGTTCACTGACACTGATGGGGACAAGGGCTCCTTTCAGACTACTAGGTTCTGGCTCATCCTCAGAACGGTTACTGACACGGATTTAGAATACGTTCAGCCTGGACTGATTCAGAGACTGGTTTTAGCAGTTCGGATACATATATTATACGAAGATACCGGTCTCGGACACTAGCACTGGCATAGGCCACATACGGACCGGTGATGAGGTTCAGACACTGGCTGCACTGGGACCAGGGACTTCAAGTTCAGGAAACTGGCCACATTGGTACCAGGAGACCTTACAATGCACTGGTAGAACACCACACTACCTAATGACTGTGCTGCTTGGTGAATTGCTAAGCGGGAGGGAGTCTTTGTAAACAAGAAGCCTTCTGGATATTGGCTGGGAGCCATCTTGCAGGAGAACATTTAACACTAAATGCCTCTCGGCATGATGCTACATGCATGCTGCCCCTTTTAAGAGCTAAGTGCATCGCCAAGAGGTGTGGCGCTCACACACATACCAGGAAGCTGGGAACGTGCTGCAGATTTGGGGTGGAGATTGTCAGCTTCCTTGCATGGGGGGAATGGGAGCCATTCGGGGATACCGGCAGCATTGGTACTTACCACTAGGTGATTTTTAGACTTTAACTTCCTGTTTGTTTCAGGAGATTCACATGTACATTAGCCACAATGAAAAGGTCCCGTCCCTATCTTCTGTATTAAAGCATCTAATGAGTGTGTGCTTAGGTCACTATGAAGGGAGGAGAGCAGGCCAGCTCTGACTGGTAGATCATGTGTTATCAGCTGCGTATAGATGTGTTACCTGTAACTGTGATCCTTCCTCTAAGGACAGGAAGTAGAAGTTTGAAGTCCAGTGGCCAATGTGAAAACTGGTAGGATTGCTAATAAATATCATAAAATTGGAGGGGGGGGAGCATTGCCAAATGTTTTCTAAAAATATTTAACATAAAAAGTTGACTTAAAGGGAACCTGTCACCAGGTTTGGCCAGCAAGAGATACGGTCTTCACCTTTCAGGGCTTATCTATAAGTCCCCAACCTGACCTGCAAGAGAAGAAAAATTACTTTTAATATACTCCGCTGTGGGGTGGTCCGGCGCCTCCCTTCTTCTTGCGATGCTGCGCTCCTGCTTGCTTTGTATGGATAATGTCTCCTCGGCATTGCGCTCCGGCGCAGGCGTACATCTGCCTTGTTGAGGGTAGAGCAAAAGTACTGCAGTGTGCAGGTACCAGGAAAGATCAAAGAGCCTGGCGCATGCACTGCAGTACTTCGCTCTGCCCTCGACAGGCCAGAGAAGTACACCTGCACAGGAGCGCTGTGCCAAGGAGACTGTGGATTACGAAGGGACACATCATCCACAGGAAGCAAGCAGGGGGACAGGGGATGTAAGATGGGAGGCATCAGACCAAGACCAGCGATGCCCATTGGCCCGGACCGCCCCGCAGGTCAGTATAATAAGTTGTTTTTCTTCTCTTGCAGGTCGGGTTGGGGCAGATATTCAGCATTCTATAATGCTGTATATCAGCCCTGAAAGGTGATGGCTGTATCTCTTATTGGCCAAACCTGGTGACAGGTTCACTTTAACCCTGCTGTTCTGTTGGTCAAAAATGACCGACTTTGAACTTCAATATTCTTTAAAATATTCAAGATGCGGCTCTGAAACCCGTGGCCGACCGACCCATCCTCATTTAAGTCAATCAACCACAAGTTTCAGAACCGCATCTTGAACACCCCAAAAAATACCAAAGTTCAAAATAGGTCTCCCCAGACCGAACAGAACAGCAGGGTTAAGCCATGTCTTTATCTGACTATACATTTTCCTTTTTAAAGGGGTTATCCAGTCAAACAGAAGTCTGCAGTCCCTCCTGTCAATGACTGAAGACTTATGAACCCCCAGCGCACTCACTGTGTGATGTGGAGATTCGCTGGTTTCTGAGCCAGTAACTGAGGACATGATCGCGATGTGCCGGCGGTACAGGGAAGCATCGCGCAGGGAAGGGGCTCCCTGCGGGCTTCCCTGAGCCCCCCGCAGCAACGCGATGTGATCGTGTTGCTGCGAGGGTCTCCCTACCTCCCTCCCTGCTCCAGGCCCAGATCCAAGATGGCCGCGGCACCTGAGTCCTGCAGGGAGGGAGGTGGCTTCACAGAGCCTGCTCATAGCAGGCACTGTGAAGCCTGCAGCACTGTAAGTCAGATCGGTGATCTGAAAGAGTGCTGTGCAAACTGTCAGATCACCGATCCGTGATGTCCCCCCCCCCTAAATAATTATTTATTCCTAAATAATGAAAATATATATATATATATATATATATATATATATATATATATATATATATTATCCCATAAATACATTTCTTTATCTAAATAAATATTAAAAAAAAAATACACATATTTAGTATCTCCGCATCCATAACGGCCCGACCTATAAAACTGGCCCACTAGTTAAACCCCTTCAGTAAACACCGTAAGAAGAAAAAAAAAAGAGGCAAAAAACGCTTTATTATCATACCACCGAACAAAAAGTGGAATAACACGCGATCAAAAAGATTTAAATAACCATGGTACCTCTGAAAACGTCATCTTGTCCCGCAAAAAACGATCCGCCATTCAGCATCATCAGCAAAAAATAAGTTAGTCCTGAGAATAAAGCGATGCAAAAATAATTTTTTTTCTATAAAATAGTTTTTATCGTATAAAAGCGCCAAAACATGAAACAAAATGATATAAATGAGGTGTCGCTGTAATCGTACTGACCCGAAGAATAAAACTGCTTTATCAATTTTACCAAACGCGGAACGGTATAAACGCCTCCCCCAAAAGAAATTAATGAATAGCTGGTTTTTGGTCATTCTGCCTCACAAAAATCGGAATAAAAAGCGATCACAAAATGTCACGTGCCCGAAAATGTTACCAATAAAAACGTCAACTCGTCCTTCAAAAAACAAGACCTCACATGACTGTGGACCAAAATATGGAAAAATTATAGCTCTCAAAATGTGGTAACGCAAAAACATATTTTTTGCAATAAAAAGCGTCTTTCAGTGTGTGACGGCTGCCAATCATCATAAAAATCCGCTAAAAAACCCGCTATAAAAGTAAATCAAACCCCCCTTCATGACCCCTTAGTTAGGGAAAAATTAAAAAAAAAAAAAAGTATTTATTTCCATTTTCCCGTTAGGGCTAGGGATAGGGCTAGGGGGTTAAGGCTACAGTTAGGGTTGGGGCTAAAGTTACGGTTAGGGTTTAGATTACATTTACAGTTGGGAATAGGGTTGGGATTAGGGTTAGGTGTGTGTCAGGGTTAGGGGTGTGGTTAGGGTTACTGTTGGGATTAGGGTTAGGGGTGTGGTTAGGGTTACTGTTGGGATTAGGGTTAGGGGTGTGTTTGGTTAGGGTTTCAGTTATAATTGGGGGGGTTTCCACTGTTTAGGCACATCAGGGGCTCTCCAAACGCGACATGGCGTCCGATCTCAATTCCAGCCAATTCTGCGTTGAAAAAGTAAAACAGTGCTCCTTCCCTTCCGAGCTCTCCCTTGTGCCCAAACAGGGGTTTACCCCAACATGTGCAGTATCAGCATACTCAGGACAAATAGGACAACAACTTTTGGGGTCCAATTTCTCCTGTTACCCTTGGGAAAATACAAAACTGGGGGCTAAAAAATTATTTTTGTGGGGGAAAAAAAGATTTATTTTCACGGCTCCTCGTTAGAAACTGTAGTGAAACACTTGGGGGTTCAAAGTTCTCACAACACATCCAGATAAGTTCCCTGGGGGGTCTAGTTTCCAATATGGGGTCACTTGTGGGGGGTTTCTACTGTTTAGGTACATTAGGGGCTCTGCAAACGCAATGTGACGCCTGCAGACCATTCCATCTAAGTCTGCATTCCAAATGGCACTCCTTCCCTTCCGAGCCCTCCCATGCGCCCAAACGGTGGTTCCCCCCCCACATCAGGACAAATTGGGCAACAAATTTTGGTGTCCAATTTCTCCTGTTACCCTCGGGAAAATACAAAACTGGGGGCTAAAAAAATAATTTTTGTGGCAAAAAATTTTTGTTTTATTTTTACGGCTCTGCATTATAAACTTCTGTGAAGCCCTTGGTGGGTCAAAGCGCTCAAAACACATCTAGATAAGTTCCTTAGGGGGTCTACTTTCCAAAATTGTGTCACTTGTGGGGGGTTTCAATATTTAGGCACATCAGTGGCTCTCCAAACGCAACATGGCGTCCCATCTCAATTCCTGTAAATTTTGCATTGAAAAGTCAAACTGCGCTCCTTCCCTTCCAAGCTCTCCCATGCGCCCAAACAGTGGTTTACCCCCACATATGGGGTATCAGCGTACTCAGGACAAATTGTACAACACCATAAAAAGCAATGTGCAAATGCTGCAACCTGGAATACTGGAATAACAGTATAAAACGGCAAATACACTAGTCATGGACCGAATGGTTAACCGAAGTGGTACCAGTTGGTAGGTAAAAGTATGGGAGAGCTTACCGCAAGAGTATGCTGCGTCCGGTGTCCTTCCCTCCCGCCCAACGGGCGCCGTTTCGCTGCTCGCATCTTCCGGGGGCGTGTCACATATATACAGAAAAAGTGTATAAACAGAAGATTATATCAACCTTGGTGTCCTCAGATATGGAGCTCTGTGTAAAATGTTATATAAGCTGTGGTTGCTATACTACTCGGGGGCGCTGTGAGTGATGCACCTGAATCCTACGATGGACACCAATCAATAACCATAAAACCACCACCCTTTTATCGTGTAGGTCTCCCTTGTGCCCAAAAGCTACTCTGAACTCTTGATGCATGGACTTCGTCACAAGACATTGTGGTATCCAGCACAAAAGATGGTCACAGCGGATCCTCCTATTTCCGAGATGGCCATCGCAGTGGCAGAAAGTGTACACCTTGCTCCCCTGCCTTTCTTATCCCACAGCACAGGAAGGTCGGGGATATGTGGTGTACATGCCACCGCTGCAGCCATCTTGGAAGCAGGAGGACCGTAATGCCGATCTGAGCAGAGGAGGTGGATGGAGGAAACCAGGTAGGGTGACGAGACATGATGAAGATACAGTCGTTCTTCAGTCCTAGGGTGGAGGGTGCCTTTTTGAATCAAGTACAGGAAGCTCTTAACAATATTCAGTTTAATACTAAAATAAAGGATACCTATTGTTTTGTAATCCTGTTTCTCCAGGATATGTGGTTATTGGCGCATACATGTCATTATGACCTGGTACATTACGTGACAGCTCCAGTAGGAAGACATTTGTTGAGTGGCTAGTAATTATTACTTGTGTATTTGCATAGCATTGAGCATGCGTAGAAGCGGAGAGCTAGATCCGCTCCTGTAGTGGTCCGCAGCCCATGATACTAGGCACAGCCATTCAATGCTTGAGTATGAGATAGGGGGGAAACTAGAGAAACGTGGGAGCATTAGTCTTTGTATCTGCCTAGGAGGAAAGGGTTTCTCCACTGCTCTCTGTAGTGGAGACCAAGTGAGGCCACCACTAGCTTCTCAGCTGGTCCCGAAGTGCAAAAAAAAATCCCTTCAAAGTGACACGTAGTAACACCAAGTATAGGTAGTGTAGTGACTAGTATATCAAGAAAGAAAACCTTCACAGAAAATACTATACCATTAAAAGACTATTTATTAGATGTGCATAAAACAATTAATGGCAAAACCGTGCTAAGTAATCCAACAACATAGACCTACACTAGAGGTTGAGCAACCAGCCACATTTTGAAGTTTTTCTTTTGTGGTTTTAACTGTTCTAAGGGTACCGTCACACAGTGGCATTTTGATCGCTACGACGGCACGATCCGTGACGCTCCAGCATCGTAACAATATCGCTCCAGCGTCGTAGACTGCTGTCACACTTTACAATGTACGACGCTGGAGCGATAATTTCATGACGTATGTGCGATGTAGAAGCCGTGGTTACTATGCGCACATCGTATACAATATCGTGCACACCTTTGTTACACCATGCGATCATGCCGCCACAGCGGGACACTAGACGACGAAAGAAAGTTTCAAACGATCTGCTACGACGTACGATTCTCAGCGGGGTCCCTGATCACAGGAGCGTGTCAGACACAGCGAGATCGCTGGAACGTCACGGATATATCGCTGGAACGTCACAAATCGTGCCGTCGTAGCGATCAAAATGCCACTGTGTGTGACGGTACCCTAAGTCTAGGATTCAATTGTATGTGAATTTTACATTCTGTTTAATGAGTGCTACAGTGAGACTCTGGATAGGTACGGCCTGGATGTGACGTCCTCATAATGGCCGCACGTACCAGTATGGAACACCTAGTTCTGCACATGTACGCGGAGTACAGCACCGCACTGAATTTCATAGGCCTAGGCACTAGTATTTTGATATTATGATTGTTCTACCTTTGTATATGACTGCAAGTGAGGCCGTATATGCCTGTTGTATTAATACGGCTACACATGGTCACTGTTACTATATGGTTCTTACAATAACATTGGTCATGTTCCTTAATTATAGATTTGATCTCTTAGGAATAGCTAGGGGCAGTCCTCATTGAGCGGGGGCACCATTATGTTTTTAGGGTGCCAACCTCCGCTGTTAGTAGTGCCTCTAACCAGGGCTGCAGAGTTGGTAAGCCAAACCTCTGACTTCATAGCACTGCCTCACTACTGAGCATGTACGTAAAGTGCAGCAAAGATTCATCTCCACTAAAAGCCCAGATCCTTAGATCAGGAACAGACATTTATAGGACATTTCGTAACTTTCCCAAATTCTTGTGAAAAATAATTACAGCACATCCTGCATTGAGCTACTGAACCCAATTTATTATATATTGTTGGAGTTGGTCTCTCAGCACTGAGCTTTCATCTCCCGGGATCTTGGTGCCGAGATCTCCATCTGTGCATGCGCCACCAACCCCGCCCCCCCCTCCAGCGGACATTTTCCTGGAGTCCACCGCGCTGGAAAACAAGGAACTGCGTGGGGCATTGGCCTTTCACAAAATGTCGGTAGAGCCCCCGCAGCAGCGCCTGACACCAGCAGCGGTGCGCCGCAGATCAGAGCACCCCCTCATCACAGCCTGCGGTCTGCAGCATCACCCCACTCCTGCCTCCTCCAGCAGCGACCATGGGAACCCGCTTCACCGCAGACACCATTGCCATTTTAAGCAATAAGACACATGGATTTTATAAAAAAAAAACAAAAAAAAAAAAACTAATTCTTATTTTTCTCTTTAAAATTTGGGGTGCATCTTATAATCTGAAAAATACGGTATGTAAAGATCATACAATGTGATTTTTCTGGTTTTTATTTTTAGATTGTCTCTCACAGATGAAGAGTACCTAGGATAACAATTACAGACCTCTCCATTCTTTGGTGGAGGGAAAACATGCAAAATCGTCAGTTTGTCAAATATTTATTTTCCCCACTGTACAATGTAACCCCAGACTTCATAGTTTTTTCTTTTGGTGTGTTGTATACCAATTGGGGCTGGTCGCTCAGATTTTAGTGTATTTATATGTTGTTGGATTACTTGGTATGGTTTTAAACTTAAGGTACCGTCACACTGAACGATATCGTTTACGATATCGTTGCTTTTTGTGACGCAGCAACAATATCATTAACTAAATCGTTCTGTGTGACAGCGACCAACGATCAGGCCCCTGCTGGGAGATCGTTGGTCGCTGGGGAAAGTCCAGCACTTTATTTTGTCGCTGGATCTCCCGCTGACATCGCTGAATCGGCGTGTGTGACACCGATCCAGCAATGTCTTCACTGGTAACCAGGGTAAACATCGGGTTACTAAGCGCAGGGCCGCGCTTAGTAACCCGATGTTTACCCTGGTTACCGTTGTAAATGTAAAAAAACAAACACTACATACTTACATTCCCGGTGTCTGGTCATGTCCCTCGCCGTCAGCTTCCCGCACTGACTGGTGAGCGCCAGCCGTAAAGCAGAGCAGAGCGGTGACGTCACCTCTGTACTTTACGGCCGGCGCTCAGTCAGTGCGGGAAGCTGACGGCGAGGGACATGACCAGACACCGGGAATGTAAGTATGTAGTGTTTGTTTTTTTACATTTACAACGGTAACCAGGGTAAACATCGGGTTACTAAGCGCGGCCCTGCGCTTAGTTACCCGATGGTTACCCGGGGACTTCGGCATCGTTGGTCGCTGGAGAGCTGTCTGTGTGACAGCTCTCCAGCGACCAAACAGCGACGCTGCAGCGATCGACATCGTTGTCTGGATCGCTGCAGCGTCGCTTAGTGTGACGGTACCTTAAATCGTTTCAGTGCACATCTAATCATAATGGTTTTCTTAATGGTGTAGAGTTTTCTGCAGATGCTGTCAGTGATAAGTAGGAGTTTTCTTTTTGTTTTTGTCACTGTAAAGTTTAGTTCTAGCAATGCACAGTTTACTCTTAGATATTGGGGCACATTTTAGTAAAGGTACCGTCACACTCAGCGACGCTGCAGCGATATAGACAATGAGCCGATCGCTGGAGCGTCGCTGTTTAGGTCGCTGTAGAGACGTCAAACACAGCAACTCCAGAACGATGCAGGAGCGATCCAGTGACGTAACGGCGACTCACTTATCGTTCTCGCTGGTGGTTGGCTCCATGTAAAATGTTGCTGGTGTCGTTGATTTTGATGTCAAACATAACGATACACGCCGACCTGACGACGAAATAAAGTTCTGGACAACTAGCTCCGACCAGCGATGGCACAGCGGGATCCAGATCGCTGCTGCGTGTCAAACACAACGAGATCGCTATCCAGGACGCTGCAACGTCACGGATCGTTGTCGTTCTCGTTGCAAAGTTGATGAGTGTGAAGGTACCTTAATGCTGCTGCGAGAGACACAGGTTCAGTGTGTGTAATCATGTTAGTATCTCAGTGCCTGTTTTCTTTGCAGATAATTTGGTACTTGTCTTTGCTTCTAAGTGTGCTATTTGTTGTATCAAACCAATATTTCCTTTATCAACTTCGCCAGTGCTACAAAGAAACAAAACAAGAGTATCGGTCTTGATGTATATGGCGTTTAACAGTGGTATTCCTCCTCCAGCTCTTGATGCAGTAACTGTTCAGGCGGAGAATGAATGGAGAAGGTGCTGTACATGCCCGGCCACCTCTCCACTTATTCTCTGGCGGGACGAGGCAGCCGGAGGGCTGGGTTGGTGTAACTCCCTTCTCTATATAGTTGCCGGTCCCAGTGGTGGGACCCTTACTTGTGAGTTATGGAAAAATTTAAGGGCCATTTCATAACTTGAGTTGGGCAACTGGTGTGGTTGCAGCAATAAATGATACTTATTATTTTGGCAGTTTAATAACTTGGTAATTACACTTTCTTTGGAATTTAATAAAGAAACTTGATTGGACAATTTCTGGCAGAGAACACAGAAGAAATTGCAAAACAAGTGTATAGACCGCAGGCCGTACCATATTACTGACATCTGTCAACACACAAACGCAGGAGGGATGGGTATAGGGTTATACGCTGGAAATTTCCACTGCTGTAGATTTTAATGTTATGGTGCAATAAAGTGTAACACCTACTCAGAGCGGTATTACTTTACCCACTGAGAGCCAAATGTGAGCTGGAGTAAACAAAGGTTTCTGACCTGATTAGGTGAAACATCCAATTATATGGGGATGTCTAGTCTGACATTGTCTTTCCAACACTTTGGGTTGCAGTTGATGAAACCAGTTCATTTTGAGACCTTGAGATGCATACGTCAATCTCACTGAAACGGGCCAACCGGGTTGGAAAGCTTGCAAGGAAAAGGTAAAAAATACAAAAACACAACTTGTTTTAAAGAGTAATGTTGAAAATGAAGAGAACTAAAAGTACTTCAGTGGTGTGTTGAGTCTTAAAGGTAACTTGGCACCTTACAGAAACACTACCTACAAATATAGGGATAATCTGCAGGTAAATGACATATAAAAAATTCATGGCTGCCTTACTGGAGTAGCATCTACAGTGAGAAAATGACACTATATCTCCCTGTGCAGTTGCTTGCTTCCAGTCATCAGGGCGGTGCAGGGAGCTTTCATAGTCACTGCTCACTATATAACAAGCGCTGTGATTGCTCCCCAAACATTGAACATCATGCTGTACACCTACACTGCAGAGCATACTGTCAGTCAATGTGCCAGGGAGTGATTACCGATGCCATGATGACGAGAAGCAAGCAGCTGCAGGGAGAATAAGCTTAACTTCATTTTCTACCTGTAGCTGCTGCTCGATTATGGCAACCAGGCATGACTTACCTGCAGAAAAGCACTATATCTCTAGATAAATGGTGTTTCTATAGATTACTGGTCCCCTTTTTAATAAGTTATACAACTGAAAAAAAATGTTTGTTCATGATTGGTCCAAAAAATAACAGCCTTCTGCTTGTTTTATAAAATGAACAGCACACGGATGAATGTAGGTTACCTGAAAGATGGTAGAACTTTGGGATCTCTATAGCCAGGCTTAGTTTGTGATCTGTACCTATGATCACATGTATGAGAGCTTTAATCATAAACTCTACTAGCCGGACGTGTGGGCCATTCCTGCAGCTCCATTATTTTCTGGCCTGGTTTCATTTATGGCTTATTGTAATCTTGAATTGCAATAACTAAATTAGAAAAAACGACCTACGTACGGTTGATTGAATAAATAAAATGAGCAGCCCTGCGAGCTGTCTGCACTAATCTCTTCGGTGTAAGACTTTGACAGCGCCAAGGATCTCTCCTCGCTTTCTGAACGTGTTCTGTACCTGTAAAGCTGGGGCCAGAACGACACTCCCTAACTCTTTGCTTTCCATCTTTTTTTTTTTTCATTAAAAAGACCAAAGCCCTATATCAAGAAAATTACTGACAATTATTAAAAACTTTACCAGACAATAAGCACAGGCATTATTTAAAGGGGAGCTGTCGTAAGGGTTAACTTGTTCTTTGGAGACCAAGACTGAGGTGGATCCAACGTGAAGAAGTCCTTCCTTTTTTTTATGTCGCCCTTGAACAACCTTTCTGCCTCTAAAAACTGCATGAAAAAAATACATCCGGAAGCGGGTGTAATTTCCATACAGCATTGGAGAAATTAGGTATGGCAACTTTATATAATTCACAGATGTGCCGGGTCATCCATTTGAAGAGTAGCCTCGTGGTAGCCGCTTTCCTTTTTTTTTTTTTTTTTGGGGGGGGGGGGGGGGGGGGAAAGGGGAAGGGTAAGGCTGTGTGCACACATTCCCAATTTTTTGTGTTTTTTTTCCACTATAAAAACGCATAAAAAACGCATACATATGCATCCCATCATTTAGAATGCATTCCGCAATTTTTGTTCATATGTTCGTTGTGCATCGCAGTAAAAAACACAGCATGTTCATTAATTTTGCAGATTTTTTTTGCGGATTTCCCACTATATTATTGTATTCGGAAATATCTGCAAAAAAAGTGAGAAGCACAAAAAAAAAACACGCATGCGGCAGACCAAAAATTGGGGTGGTGCAGAAAGCAGCCATGTTCTCTAATTCTAGAATTTTGGGTGGTCCACACCAGACAATAACTATTCAACACCAAAATCTGTATGAGTTACTTGTAGACTCTGTTGTGGATGTCACCCTTTGCATTGCAAGAGCATCTTGGCAGATGCCAGGTCCTCGGTGCTGGCAATGTTGAGGTCATGGTTGACCCTTTTGGAAAGATATTTAGGTAGCTGTAAAAAGTTTTTGTTTTCTAGTTTTGTGTTTTTCTGTAATGGACAACAAAGGATTTGGCAGCAGAATTACCTTATCCTAAAATGTGATGGTATCGTCTGCTTACTGCGGCTTTCTCTTTGTTATTAGTTGTTTGCCTTCCAATGTCTTTATGTGGTTGCCAAATTCCAGCATATGCTTCTTATTTTCTTGTGCTCTTGTTTGGTCCTTCGTAACTTTGTGTAACCCCCCTGGAATCGGATGAGTTAATGTTGCCGCTACGTGCGTCTCTATAATCTGCTGCTCCTCAACATTTCTTCTCTGGTTTCTTTCGATTGTCTTTGAAATAATAAAAGTGCGTCAGTAGAGACCCGCCAGCTTGGCATCCTACCCAGAATGGTTCAGGATAATCTGAAGGGCTCATCATTGACTTGTGGGGCTTTCTTTATTGTTGAGGAATTTGTGGTGAAATAGTTTGGTGCATTGAATAAGTATAGTGTGTGTATGTAGACATGTGCCTTGTGCAGGTTTCTATATAGCCTATTACAATTTATGGTATTCGCCAACTATTCAGTAAGATAATCCAGACTGATCTGGATCTGATACATGCAAACCTCAATGTTGAGGCCAGTGATTGACTGCAGAGGTCATGTCACTGATGGGCAGGACCACAAACTAAGCGTAAGGCCTCAGTCAGGTGATCACTCTTCTTGCATATGAGAAAAACTGCCCTATGAGTTTGGTCAAGGTTTCTTGTGTGGAGAGAAGAAAAATTCTCCTTTCGGACAGTATGCAAACATCTGGCTGCATTCAGATGCTGCTTGTGGTGGTTGTTGTTTGTTGTCCCTTTGACTTGAATTACTGATTTAGATCTGACCCTCAGATCAAAATGTTAACGTGTCTGATCTTTTGTGGACAGAGTGATCCGCAGAAAATCAGACGTGAATGGCTCCATAGACTGACAGGTACAAGTGCTATCCAGGAAGTCAACGAATAGCACTCGTATGCGAACATTGGACATCTCAATGAGGCCTAGAGGCAGGAACTACAAAAAGTTAAAATACCGATCCAATCTAGGCTCCACACGTGTGGGAAATATCATGTCTCTCTTGAACGACAGGTGGCACATGGTCACTGTAGGAGCAGCGGAGGTTACGTGTGACTTGGCTGGTGTATACCATACACGCCATCTGCCTCCTACTAGAAGGTACTTGTGCACACTTTGCCATTGCACATTGGTTGGGTGCTTATTGTTTGAGCGCACCTAGGATTCTTTGTAAAGGTAACCTATATCCATGCTGCCCGATCTATAGGCATCCTGAATCCCAGCCTGACGGCGCAATGTATAAACAATAACAAAACCCAGCACTCAACTTTGCCATAAACATGCACGGTTGTTCATGTCTATGTTGTATATACTTTGTTTATTTACTATTTATGATTTTTTTGTATCCCAATTTTTGTATTCTATTTTGATGTATTGTTTTGACATATACTTTACAGTCACTGACGAAGGTCACATGCGTGACCGAAACGTTTGAATTGTGCATTGGGATAAAATAAAATATCCAATCTTCTCACAACAAAGTTGAGTTCTGGGTTTTGTTATTGTTTATCCTATGGTTTGGGAACCTACCCATGCACCACTTTAAGGTTGTGCACACGTTGACCTTTCAAGCGCAATGTATAAAGACTGCTGGAAGCGCCTTCCCTCCCCAAACCAGCTGATTGTAAAGCCTTTGGAGAGATCTGTCAAACTACGGCCCGGATTCACTAGTGCTTTTGTGCCTGTTTTTTGATTATACCCAATTCACTATTCTATTTACACCTTTTTCTTTCAAGTCCATTTGCTCGCCTTTCCACCCCCCCTCTATTTCGGCTTTGTGGGTGTAGTCTCTAGCAATTCCAGATGTTTTAACTTTTGGCGTCAAAAGTCGCAAAAACAGTTCAAGACAGGAAGAAAACCCATTTTTGACTTTGCGCCAATTTGATGAATTTGGCAGCAAAAACAGCAACTAATCACACAAGATAAAAAGGAAAGTGACTTAAAAGCCCTGCAAATAATGACTCTGGACCTATGATTTTTTTTTTTTTCTGCAGTGTTTCCGAGAAAGACAGACGTACCTGGCTGCAACCCCACAGGCAGGCCCTAATTGGTGCTGCCCGTTGTCCCAGGGTTCCTTTAATTTCTCCCAGAAAAGATCAGTTGTATGTTATTGTAATGATTAAAATCAATATTTGATAAGAACGCTACAAGTTTCACTTGTGTACATTACTAGTGCAAATATCTCACTGTTGATAATGAGAATACTCTTGTGTTTAACCACACAATACCAGAGCTGTGCGGCTCCTAGGAGGGTTATTCCCATCACTGAATGTTCCCACACTGGTAATTTTCTCGCCAGGCACTGGGACCCCATCGATGCTGAGAACTGGGGTCTGAAATTAAAGGTACCTTTACACTAAACGACTTACCAACGATCACGACCAGCGATACGACCTGGCCGTGGTAAATCGTTGTGTGGTCTCTGGGGAGCTGTCACACAGACAGCTCTCTCCAGCGACCAACGATCGGGAATGACTTCGGCATCGTTGAAACTGTCTTCAACGATGCCGAAGTCCCCGGGTAACCAGGGTAAACATCGGGTTACTAAGTGCAGGGTCACGCTTAGTAACCCAATATTTACCCTGGTTACCATTGTAAAAGTAAAAAACAAACAAAAAAACACTACATACTCACATTCTGATGTCTGTCACGTCCCCCGCCGGCGTCCACAGGGTTAAAACTGCTTTCGGCAAGAGCGCTGCTAATGCACGCGCTGCTGCCGAGAGTTTCCCTGCACTGACTGTGTCAGCGCCGGCCGTAAAGCAGAGCACAGCGGTGACGTCACCGCTGTACTCTGCTTTATGGCCGGCACTGACACAGTGGACGCTGGGGGACGTGACAGACATCAGAATTATCCGTGCCTTTATAGACTTTCTACTAGGCACTGCTCCTGCGCTTAGTAGCCCGATATTTACCCTGGTTACAAGTGAACACATCGCTGGATCGGTGTCGCACACGCCGATCCAGCAATGACAGCTGGTGATCAGCGACCAAAAAAATGGTCCTGATCATTCCCCAACGACCAACGATCTCCCAGCAGGGGCCTGATCGTTGGTCGCTGTCACACATAACGAGATCGTTAGCGGGATCGTTGCTACGTCACCAAAAGCGTGACGTTGCAACGATATCGTTAACAATATCGTTATGTGTGACGGTACCTTAAGTGCAAACTAATATTTTCGCCCATTATCAACAGTGGGCCTCAGATATTTGCACTAATGTACATAGATGAAACGTGGCATTCTTATCAGATATTGATTTTGTCACAACAGTGTTGGGAATACAATATGCTGAGAAAAAAAAAAAGACTAAATAGCCACAGCCAGCTCACCGATCCACGCAGGTGCACGGAACGTCATCTCAGACCAGGATGAGTGAATAGCAGAAGGAATAGAAGAAAGGCTTTCCAGCTCCTTTAAAAATTTCAAAAACTTTTTCTCCATTAAAATGCGAAACAGCAATCCTTGCCTTAGTGCGAAAGTGTGAGTGCAGAGTACATGCGACGCGTTTCGATCTAAATGATCTTACTCAATGCATGATCATGCATTGAGTAAGATCATTTAGATCGAAATGCGTCGCATGTACTCTGCACTCAAACTTTCGCACTAAGGCAAGGATTGCTGTTTCGCATTTTAATGGAGAAATAAAGTTTTTGAAATTTTTAAAGGAGCTGGAACGCCTTTCTTCTATTCCTAGTGTTGGGAATAACCCATTTAAAGGGAACCTGTCACCCCCAAAATCGAAGGTGAGCTAAGCCCACCGGCATCAGGGGCTTATCTACAGCATTATTTAATGCTATAGATAAGCCCCCAATGTATCCTGAAAGATGAGAAAAAAAGGTTAGATTATACTCGCCCATGGGCGGTCCGGTGCTGTCCGGTCCGATGGGCGTCGCAGTCCGGGGCCTCCCATCTTCATACAATGACGTCCTCTTCTTGTATTCACGCACCGGCGCAGGCGTACTTTGTCTGCCCTATTGAGGGCAGGACAAAGTACTGCAGTGTGCAGGCGCTGGGAAAAGTCATAGAGACCCGGCACCTGCGCACTGCAGTACTTTGCTCTGCCCTCAACAGGGCAAATCCGTACGCCTGCGCAGGAGCAAGGAGGATGACAACATCACATGAAGATGGGAGGACCCGGACCTGGGCCCCCCCCCTGGGTGAGTATAATCTAACTTGTTTATCTTATTTTTCAGGATACATGGGGGGGGCCTTATCTACAGTATTATAGAATGCTGTAGATAAGCCCCTAATGGTGGTGGCTGCAGCTTATATGCGAAAAATGAGGTGACAGATTCCCTTTAAATGATTACAATACAAGTTCTACACAATAGTTTCCTATAGGCTGTGGAGTTGGAGATGGTGTCCATTTTGGTGGAGTCTGCATAAAATATATAATTGAGTACAGTAGTACAATCCAGGATGTGCTGTAATTATTTTCATAAGAATTTGGGAAAGTTATGAAATGTCCTATAAATGTCTGTTCTGTTCCTGATGTAAGGATCTTGTGTTTCTTTGCTGATACGAATCTGTTCTGCACTTTATGCACATGCTCAGTAGTGAGGCCGTGCTGTGCGGTCTGAGTTGGGGAAACTGTGGTTTGGTTTACCGACTCCATAGCCCTGGTTTATATATCACTATGCCCAGCTTCTCCTTCTCTATACCATGGTTTCCATAGATTGAGCTGAATGTATAATGTAAGCCCCCCCCCCCGCTCAAGCCATAAAGCAATACAGCGGGGGTCTCATGTTCACATGGACCCTGCTCGGGTTGATTATTTTTTTATTGGGTTTTATTTATGAGCCATATTATGTTACTTCAAAGTCAGAATCTGTGGTAGATTCGTGACAGTCTGGTTTTAGCCAGTTCTTGAGCGGCAAGCTTGCCACATTTTGATTGGTGGAGAGAGCTTTTGGCGGTGTTTTCAAAATATATAACCTGACTGGCGGTTCTAAGTACCTCAGTTGCTGTCGCAAGAGCAAAGAAGAGCCCACCCTCCCTCCCTTTATGCCGTCGTTCCTCCTGTCGTGTGGTTTTATTTGTGGGGAAAAATCACCCATGTATGGGTGGATTTGGACATTTGGAAATTTGGAGAATTTGAAATGTTATATGGAAGTTTATTTTTTGGAAATATTTTTAAGGTATTTATGTAACCCTGAATAAAACCGCACGGCCATTTTTACTCCACTGTTAAACCTATCTCCAGCGTATTTATTTGGGTATGGGTTTATGGGGACATGTGACAGATTCCCTTCTAGGCTATATTCACACTTAGCGGTTTTTACCGCGGAACCGCCGCGATTTTGATGCTGCGGGTCCGCAGCAGTTTCCATAGCGTTTACAGTAACATGTAAACCCTATGGAAACCGCAAACCGCTGTGCACATGCTGCGGGAAAAACCGCGCGGGAACGCAGCGGTTTACAACCCGCAGCATGTCACTTCTTTGTGCAGAATCGCTGCGATTCTGCACCCATAGGAATACATTGAACCACTTACTTCCCGCATGGGGCTGTGCCCACGTTGCGGGAAGTAAGCGGATAATGTGCGGGTGGTACCCGGGGTGGAGGAGAGGAGACTCTCCTCCAGGCCCTGGGAACCATATTTGGGGTTAAAAAATAAAAAATCTGGTTATACTCACCCTCTGATGTCCGGAGCTCCTGGGCGCTGCACGCGGCTGTCCGGTCAGAGTTGCTGTGCGCCCAGGACCTGCGGTGACGTTGCGGTCACATGACCGTGACGTCACGAAGGGTCCTTCTCGCACAGCATCTCTGGAACCGGACCGCCGGGTGCAGCGCCGAGGGATCGGGACGTCAGAGGGTGAGTATAACCAATTTTTATTATTTTTAACATTACTATTGATGCTGCATATGCAGCATCAATAGTATAGGCGGAAACCCGCAGCGGAAAACGCGGAACAAACCGCGATAAATCTGCAGGGAGAACCGCAGTTGTTTTGCCCTGCAGATTTATCAAATCCGCTGAGGGAGAACCCGCAGGGACCCGACGCAAGGTGTGAACATAGCCTTAGGCTGATTCCCTCTTCGGCTATGTTCACACTACGCATCTTTTCAGCTTTTTTTTTTTTTTTTTTTTTAATGCAAATTGTCAGTTGCGTTTTACAGTACAGCTTGTTTTTTTTTGCTCTCAGTATTTTGTGACTTGCTTGTTTTTTGCACAATAGAGCATGTCACTTTCATTTTTTCCAGTGTTTCACCCATTGAAATGGGTGGTGAAATATGGCCACCTCTCCTAACCGTGTCCTGAGGATCTGTGCTGCTCATTTGCAACGGTGGACTCCCAGTCACAGCTGGACTTGAGGCTGTAATACGCATTACTTCTGTCTGAATGAGGCCTAATGTCACATTTCGACCGGCCAGTAATTGGGGAAGGAGCGTAGGATGGAATGTCCATTCCTGACTACCGCCTGTATAAATATGGCAGCTATCGCCCTATTTTGAGCAAGGCATTTGTTTGTCAGGTGTGATGATCTTTGAGTAGACTTAAAATGAATCATTCGCTATATCCTAATCTATGTGCACTGATCGCATTAACTATTGCTCTGGGCGATTTGTTTACGGGCGGCCGTAAGTAGAACAGATTTGTTACAGCGCTGCCTCCTGTAGGACAGGGTCTGTTCTTGTGAAGGTTAAATGGAATTTTCTTACTTTTTTTTTTTTTTTATGTTATGACTGTAGATTATATTTCATTTTCTGTTCATGATTCTAGAGGTAGCCATCTTGCCCCAGCTTTTATTGACAATCTTTAAAGATTTCCGTGTGGATTTTTCCACATCCTTAGCACAGCATTTTTTTTTTCCCATTGATTTACATTGTACTGTAAATCACTTGCGGATCTGCAGCGAATCTACATGGGGGAAAAAACGCTGCGGATCCGCTGGAAATCCGCAACGTGTGCACATACCCTAACTGGTTCAGTGGCTCAGAGTGGCTGGACCAGTGGGGATCAGCTCGTTGCAGTGGCTGAGAGTGGCCAGACTCCTGCGGATCTGCTTGTTGCAGTGGCTGACGGGGAGCTGGACCCCTTGGGATCAGCTTGTTGCAGTGGCCGGAACCCTGGGGGTTGGCTTGTTGCAGTGGCCAGACCTGTGGGGATCTGCTTGTTGCAGTGGCTGAGTGGCCGGACCCCTGGGGATCGGTTTGTTACAGTGGGTCAGAGTGGCCAGACCACTGGGGGTCGGCTCGTTGCAGTGGCCAAACCTGTGGGGATCTGCTTATTGCAGTGGCTGATGGTGGCCGGACCCCTGGGGATCGGCTTGTTGCAGTGGCTGAGAGTAGCCAGACCCCTGGGGGTTGGCTTGTTGCACTGGCCAAACCTGTGGGGATCTGCTTGTTGCAATGGCTGATGGTGGCCGGACCCGTGGGGATCGGCTTGTCGCGGTGGCCGGACCCGTGGGGATCGGCTTGTCGCGGTGGCTGGACCCGTGGGGATCGGCTTGTCTCTTTAAGGGGTGTGTGTGTGTGTTTTTTTTTTTTTGGCAAATTAAAATTGAGTTAGTCTGTGAGTGAATAGTAATTGGTGCTGTTTCCACAGTGTTTCTGTTGACTTCTGAAGTGAGTATTCCAGTTGGCCTTGCTTTTGTTTTCACCTTTCACAGTCTAAATGAAAAATGACAGGATTGCCCTGAATGTTTGCATAAGGGGGTACATTCACAAGGGGGTACATTCACAGTGGCGCACACTGTGCGGATTTGCATGCAGTCGATCTGCTGTTCATTACAGTACCATGCGGAGACTTTACAAACAAACCACGATGCAAAGAAAGTTCAGAGGAAATTGACCTGTAGTGAGGAAATGGCAGAATGTCGATTTCTGGGGCAGACGTCAGCGCGGATGTCAGCCGTTGCAGTGCAAGTCCCAACAAACCCCCAGCCTTGTGTATAGTTCCAGCTGCTTTGACGGCTGACAGATGAGGACTTCTCCTGTCCTCGGCTCACCGGAGTAAACATTCGCTGTAGACTTAGTGCAGGGTTGTGTGCTCAAGGTCATCACAGGCCACATCCTATTGTTACTCCATGACTGTGGGTAAATAGTACAACCTAATAGTGTGCTTACTACTGTACCGATAACTGGTTAATCATTCCTCAGGCCCAACAGCGCCAACACTAATGATGGAACAAAGACGTAATCTGCCGTACGGTTTATTGTGTGATCCTGATATGCAAATATACAGCACAGTAGTCCCAGTCTCCAGCCAGACCTTGTGCTGGCAGTAATACGCGCCTGTACGAATCCGAGCCGTCGCTAGATGCAGACGCGTGAGGGACCTTAGACGGCTATGCAAAGCTAAGGCAGGCCATCCAAACCCATACAAAGGTCAGCGGATAATACCCATAGAATCTAAAGTCTGTGGGCTACATCTTCCTCGTTCTATGGTGCTATTATAACATGGCAGTAGACGTGGATGAGGTACTTTACAGGTGAGCTACTCCCAGCAGATTACATGAAGGTGGGGGGTCCTGGCTGAGGGTGTGCACTTGTGCTTTGGGAACAGTATGCCCTTGCAAGCCGCATGTAACCGATGGCTTGGTTTGGCCAGGACCAGGTCTTTGACCGTTCAGTGAGGGAGACCACCAATCAAAAATAAACTTTCTACTCAATGATCAAGCAATTTGGATGTTTCAGGAGAACTGAGGAGTCAAAACCATTGTCTGATTACAACTACAGCTTGGATTGTGCCTAACAACCTAAAATATTCTGCAGCCGATCACTGAGGTAGCACGTGTGTATGGCAGCCTATAGAGCGGTGCTCTGTGTATGTATGGCAGCCTATAGAGCGGTGTTCTGTGTGTATGGCAGCCTATAGTGCGGTGCTCTGTAAAGGTATGGCAGCCTATAGAGCGGTGCTCTGTGTATGTATGGCAGCCTATAGAGCGGTGCTCTGTGTGTATGGCAGCCTATAGTGCGGTGTTCTGTGTGTATGGCAGCCTATAGTGCGGTGTTCTGTGTGTATGGCAGCCTATAGTGCGGTGTTCTGTGTGTATGGCAGCCTATAGTGCGGTGTTCTGTGTATGGCAGCCTATAGTACGGTGTTCTGTGTATGTATGGCAGCCTATAGTACGGTGTTCTGTGTATGTATGGCAGCCTATAGTGCGGTGCTCTGTGTATGTATGGCAGCCTATAGTGCGGTGCTCTGTGTATGTATGGCAGCCTATAGTGCGGTGCTCTGTAGAGGTATGGCAGCCTATAGTGCGGTGTTCTGTGTGTATGGCAGCCTATAAAGCGGTGCTCTGTGTATGTATGGCAGCCTATAGTGCGGTGTTCTGTGTGTATGGCAGCCTATAGTGCGGTGTTCTGTGTATGTATGGCAGCCTATAGAGCGGTGCTCTGTAGAGGTATGGCAGCCTATAGTGCGGTGTTCTGTGTGTATGGCAGCCTATAGTGCGGTGCTCTGTAAAGGTATGGCAGCCTATAGTGCGGTGTTCTGTGTATGTATGGCAGCCTATAGAGCGGTGCTCTGTAGAGGTATGGCAGCCTATAGTGCGGTGTTCTGTGTGTATGGCAGCCTATAGTGCGGTGTTCTGTGTATGTATGGCAGCCTATAGAGCGGTGCTCTGTAGAGGTATGGCAGCCTATAGTGCGGTGTTCTGTGTGTATGGCAGCCTATAGTGCGGTGCTCTGTAAAGGTATGGCAGCCTATAGAGCGGTGCTCTGTGTATGTATGGCAGCCTATAGAGCGGTGCTCTGTAGAGGTATGGCAGCCTATAGTGCGGTGTTCTGTGTGTATGGCAGCCTATAGTGCGGTGCTCTGTAAAGGTATGGCAGCCTATAGTGCGGTGTTCTGTGTGTATGGCAGCCT
This sequence comes from Ranitomeya imitator, assembly GCF_032444005.1. Classification (NCBI taxonomy): domain Eukaryota; kingdom Metazoa; phylum Chordata; class Amphibia; order Anura; family Dendrobatidae; genus Ranitomeya; species Ranitomeya imitator. The sequence goes on along the minus strand of NC_091287.1, from coordinate 446,753,566 downwards.
ATAAAGCGGTGCTCTGTGTATGTATGGCAGCCTATAGTGCGGTGTTCTGTGTGTATGGCAGCCTATAGTGCGGTGTTCTGTGTATGTATGGCAGCCTATAGAGCGGTGCTCTGTAGAGGTATGGCAGCCTATAGTGCGGTGTTCTGTGTGTATGGCAGCCTATAGTGCGGTGCTCTGTAAAGGTATGGCAGCCTATAGTGCGGTGTTCTGTGTGTATGGCAGCCTATAAAGCGGTGCTCTGTGTATGTATGGCAGCCTATAGTGCGGTGTTCTGTGTATGGCAGCCTATAGTGCAGTGTTCTGTGTATGGCAGCCTATAGTGCGGTGCTCTGTAAAGGTATGGCAGCCTATAGTGCGGTGTTCTGTGTGTATGACAGCCTATAGTGCGGTGTTCTGTGTGTATGGCAGCCTATAGAGCGGTGCTCTGTGTATGTATGGCAGCCTATAGAGCGGTGCTCTGTAGAGGTATGGCAGCCTATAGTGCGGTGTTCTGTGTGTATGGCAGCCTATAGTGCGGTGCTCTGTAAAGGTATGGCAGCCTATAGTGCGGTGTTCTGTGTGTATGGCAGCCTATAAAGCGGTGCTCTGTGTATGTATGGCAGCCTATAGTGCGGTGTTCTGTGTATGGCAGCCTATAGTGCAGTGTTCTGTGTATGGCAGCCTATAGTGCGGTGCTCTGTAAAGGTATGGCAGCCTATAGTGCGGTGTTCTGTGTATGGCAGCCTATAGTGCAGTGTTCTGTGTATGGCAGCCTATAGTGCGGTGCTCTGTAAAGGTATGGCAGCCTATAGTGCGGTGTTCTGTGTGTATGGCAGCCTATAGTGCGGTGTTCTGTGTGTATGGCAGCCTATAAAGCGGTGCTCTGTGTATGTATGGCAGCCTATAGTGCGGTGCTCTGTGTGTGTATGGCAGCCTATAGTGCGTGTTCGGTGTATGGCAGCCTATAGTGCAGTGTTCTGTGTATGGCAGCCTATAGTGCGGTGTTCTGTGTGTATGGCAGCCTATAAAGCGGTGTTCTGTGTGTGTATGGCAGCCTATAGTGCAGTGTTCTGTGTATGGCAGCCTATAGTGCGGTGTTCTGTGTATGGCAGCCTATAGTGCAGTGTTCTGTGTATGGCAGCCTATAGTGCAGTGTTCTGTGTATGGCAGCCTATAGTACGGTGTTCTGTGTATGGCAGCCTATAGTACGGTGTTCTCTGTGTGTGTGTGTGTGTGGCAGCCTATAGTGCGGTGCTCTGTGTGTATGGCAGCCTATAGTGCTGTGTGTGTGTGTGTGTGTGTGTGTGTGTGGCAGCCTATAGTGCAGTGTTCTGTGTGTGTGTGGCAGCCTATAGTGCGGTGCTCTGTGTGTATGGCAGCCTATAGTGCTGTGTGTGTGTGTGTGTGTGTGTGTGTGGCAGCCTATAGTGCGGTGTTCTGTGTGTGTGTGGCAGCCTATAGTGCGGTGTTCTGTGGGTGTATGGCAGCCTATAGTGCGGTGTTCTGTGTGTGTGTGGCAGCCTATAGTGCGGTGTTCTGTGTGTGTGTGGCAGCCTATAGTGCGGTGTTCTGTGTGTATGGCAGCCTATAGTGCGGTGTTCTGTGTGTATGGCAGCCTATAGTACGGTGTTCTGTGTATGGCAGCCTATAGTACGGTGTTCTCTGTGTGTGTGTGTGTGTGTGTGTGTGTGGCAGCCTATAGTGCGGTGCTCTGTGTATGGCAGCCTATAGTGCTGTGTGTGTGTGTGTGTGTGTGTGTGGCAGCCTATAGTGCGGTGTTCTGTGGGTGTATGGCAGCCTATAGTGCGGTGTTCTGTGTGTGTGTGGCAGCCTATAGTGCGGTGTTCTGTGTGTATGGCAGCCTATAGTGCGGTGTTCTGTGTGTATGGCAGCCTATAGTGCGGTGTTCTGTGGGTGTATGGCAGCCTATAGTGCGGTGTTCTGTGGGTGTATGGCAGCCTATAGTGCGGTGTTCTGTGGGTGTATGGCAGCCTATAGTGCGGTGTTCTGTGGGTGTATGGCAGCCTATAGTGCGGTGTTCTGTGGGTGTATGGCAGCCTATAGTGCGGTGTTCTGTGGGTGTATGGCAGCCTATAGTGCGGTGGTCTGTGTGTATGGCAGCCTATAGTGCGGTGTTCTGTATATGGCAGCCTATAGTGCGGTGGTGCGTGTACTGGGCCACTTTCGGTCTCCTTGTATGGTGTGACTCTGTGCCCCTGTGTGTTGGCTCTTGGTGCTGCTGTGCTGTGAGACTGATGCCCACAGTAGTCAGGTGACTGCGGTGTTGGTGCAGCTGCTGGCAGCTCGTGTTTCGTTCCTCCGGCAGCGCCATCATGCAGTGTTTTGTGTGATTCAATGGGAATTACATTACTCTGGTCAATAGCTCTGATACTTATCAGGTGGATCGCTTCTAAGGTAGGCAGATGCATGGCTGTCTGTTGTGTAGTGGCTGCCGATCCCTGTGTGAGCTATAAGGAAGAAATCCTGTGAATAAGCTCGTGCTTTATAGATCCTGTGCCGACAGCTGTTTATAACTTCTGTAAAGTCAGCGAACAAAGGCTTGTTGTGCTTATTACTAGGTATGATCACCCTGATCAAGCTCTTTTCTGAGGAAAGGTGGTCATATAATGGCACAATGTTCCGGATGCCAGATGGTGAAACCCTGTAATGGAATATGTTTACAGCTTCTGTATCGCACCAGTTGGCACATTGCAGGCATGAAAATAAAATGATCACTTGACTTTCAGACAACTTGATCTCATTTAGTAGATAATGTGCTAAATGTGAAATCTATAAATCCCTTTTTATTTAAAACTAGTTGGTCTGTGCAAAAATATTGCACATTGGATGTTGGGGGGTGCAGGCAATTTCAGGAAAATCAAGCTGGTCAAATGTAAATTATTATTTATTTATATAGCACCATGGATTTCATGGTGCTGCACATGAGAAGGGGGTTCATACAAATTACAGATATCACTTACAGTAAGCAAACTAACAATTACAGACTGATACAGAGGGGTGAGGACCCTGCCCTTGCGGGCTTACATTCTACAGGATGGTGGGGAAGGAGACAATAGGTTGGGGGGTTGTGGCAGCTCCGGTGTTGGTGAGGTGGTAGCTCAGGTAGTGGTGACAAGGCAGCGGGGGTCAGTGCAGGCTGTAGGCTTTCCTGAAGAGATGGGTTTTCAGGTTCCATCTGAAGGATCTGAATGTGGTTGAGAGTCGGACGTGTTGGAGCAAAGAATTCCAGAGGATGAGGGATATTCGGGAGAAGTCTTGGAGGCGGTTGGGTGAGGAGAGGATAAGTGTGGAGGAGAGAAGGAGGTCTTGGAAGGACCGGAGATCACGTGAGGGAAGATATCGGGAGATTAGTTCAGAGATATATGGTGGAGACAGGTTATAGATGGCTCTGTAGGTCAGTATTAGTAATTTGAACTGGATATGCTGAGGGAATGGGAGCCAGTGAAGAGATTTGAAGAGGGGGGGGAAGCTGAGGAGTAGCGAGGAGAGAGATGAATTAGTTGGGCAGCAGAGTGTTAGAAGGGAGGCCACAGAAAAGGATGTTGCAGTAGTCAAGGCGGGAGATGATGAGGGCATGTACAAGTATTTTAGTAGATTGACAGTTGAGGAAAGGACGGATTCTGGAGATATTTTTGAGCTGGAGGTGACAGGAGGTGGAAAGAGCTTTGACGTGCGGTATGTAGGACAGGGCAAAGTCAAGGGTTACTCCGAGGCAGCGGACTTCCGGTACGGGGGAAAGCATGATGTCATTAATTTCAATAGATAGGTCAGGTATGGAAGACGTATGAGATGGAGGAAAGATGATGAGTTCAGATTTGTTCACATTGAGTTTGAGGAAGCGAGAGGAGGAGAAGGAGGATATGGCTGATAGACACTCCGGGATTCCAGACAGCAGAGAGGTGACGTCTGGGCAAGAAAGGTAGATCTGGGTATCATCAGCATAAAGGTAGTATTGGAATCCATGGGACTTTGAGTTGTCCCAGACCAAGTGTGTAGATTGAGAAGAGTAGGGGTCCTAGAACAGAGCCTTGGGGGACTCCAACAGAGAGGGTGGGATGTGGCAGTAGTGTGGGAGTGGGAGACTCTGAATATGCGGTTGGAAATGTATGAGGAGATCCAGGATAGGGCGAGGTCTTTGATGCCGAAGGAGGAGAGGATCTGTATTAGGAGGCAGTGGTCAACTGTGTCAAAAGTAGAGGACGGGTCTAGAAGGAGGAGTACAGAGTATTGTCCGTTAGCTTTGGCAGTAAGTAGGTCATTAGTGATTTTGGTCAGGGCTGTCTCAGTTGAGTGATGGGGGCGGAAACCAGATTGGAGATTGTCAAAGAGCAAATTAGATGAAAGGTGGGAGGAAAGTTCAGCATGGAAGCGCTGCTCCAGGAAGCGAATGGGAGCATCGATATTCGGCGATAGCTGGACATAGCTGTTGGGTCGAGAGTTGGCTTTTTAAGGATAGGCGTGATTGTGGCATGTTTGAAAGCAGAAGGGAAGGTGCCAGAGGTTAGTTATAGGTTGAAGAGATGGGATAAGTGTGATGGGGAGGAGATGGGATGGGGTCCAGCGCAGAGGTGGTGAGGTCCGATTTGGAGAGGAGACAATTAAGCCCCCCTTCAGTGATCTTGGAGAGGGAGGTTATGGGGTTTGGGCATTGGTCTGGTGTACAAAGGGGCTGTGGTGGTTGAACAATGAAGAATTGCCTGGTTTGGTCGATCTTATTTTTAAAGTGTGTGGCAAAGTCCTCAGCAGAGACTAGGGAGGTTGGAGGGGGCAGTGGGGAGCGGAGGAGGGAGTTAAAGATTTTGAGTAACTGTTTGGGGTTGTAGGATAGGGAGGATACGAGGGTTGTGAACTAGGCCTGTTTAGCAGAGGTGAGAGCAGATTTAAAAGCGAGTGTTGCTGGTTTGAATGCAGTGAAGTCATCTTGCGAATGTGTTTTCTTCCAATGCCACTCTGCAACCCTGGACAGTTACCGGAGCTTTTTAGTGGTGTTATTGTGCCAGGGTTGTCTATTGACACATCACACTCTGCCATGAACAAGAGGGGCGACCGTGTCAATAGCTGATGCGAGAGTGGCATTGTAGAAGCAGTGTCTGTGTCGTGGAGTGAGGATATGGATGCCAGTGGCAGGATAGTCAGAGAGCGTAAATGTATTAAATGTGATGATGAACATGGATGGATAGATAGACAGATGTAGAGATATATAGAATCGTCTAAAGGTACCGTCACACTAGACGATATCGCTAGCGATCCGTGACGTTGCAGCGTTCTCGCTAGCGATATCGTCCAGTGTGACAGGCAGCAGCGATCAGGCCCCTGCTGTGCTGTCGCTGGTCGGGGAAGAAAGTCCAGAACTTTATTTTGACGCTTGACTCCCCGCAGACATCGCTGAATCGGCGTGTGTGACACCGATTCAGCGATGTCTTCGCTGGTAACCAGGGTAAACATCGGGTAACTAAGCGCAGGGCCGCGCTTAGTAACCCGATGTTTACCCTGGTTACCATCCTAAAAGTAAAAAAACAAATGCTACATACTTACCTACCGCTGTCTGTCCTCGGCGCTCTGCTTCTCTGGTCTGGCTGTGAGCACAGCGGCCGGAAAGCAGAGCGGTGACGTCACCGCTCTGCTTTCCGGCTGCCCGGCGCTCACAGCCAGACCAGAGAAGCAGAGCGCCGAGGACAGACAGCGGTAGGTAAGTATGTAGCGTTTGTTTTTTTACTTTTAGGATGGTAACCAGGGTAAACATCGGGTTACTAAGCGCGGCCCTGCGCTTAGTTACCCGATGTTTACCCTGGTTACCGGCATCGTTGGTCGCTGGAGAGCTGTCTGTGTGACAGCTCTCCAGCGACCAAACAGCGACGCTGCAGCGATCCGGATCGTTGTCGGTATCGCTGCAGCGTCGCTTAGTGTGACGGTACCTTAAGGGGTTCTTCCATCTGCTTGGTCGCGGGATTTCCGTTACAGACAATCGGCGACATGCACAGTCCGTGAGCAATCGGTGCTGTTGGTGCGGAATTTAACCCCCACTCACAGCGCGACTTACATGCATGCATGCATACATACATACATACATACATACATACATACATACATACATACATACATATTCTACAATACCTGCGTTAGAATCGGGCCACAATCTAGTATGTATATACTTCACAAATATTTGGGGCCATTGATCCATTATATGTCCATTTTGCAAGCCGCTGAGAGAATCTCGCCATACGGATGTCACACGGATGCTTACATACGAGAAAATCACATCCTCGCACTGCACACGGATGACATACGGATCACTGTTCAGGGAACATTTCGGCTATTCTTGTCCGTGTAAAACTGACCAATTTTTTTTTTTTTTTTTTTTTGTTAATATACGTTGTGTGTGACTCCAGCCTAAGGCTATGTGCACACGTTGTGGAATGGGGTGCAGAATTTTCTGCACAAAATCCGCATCTCATGGCAGAAACCGCAGGTGCAGATTTGCTTTGGATTTTATTCGGATTTTGGGCGGATTTTCTGTGTTTTTACCACTCCGGATTTCTATATTGGAAGGGTGCAGAAACGCTGCAGATCCACACAAGTGACATGCACTTCTTTTAAATCCGCAGTGTTTCCGCGCTGATTTTTCTGCACCATCTGCACAGCTTTGTTTTTCACATTGATTTACATTGTACTGTAAGTCAAATAACAGTGTGGATCTGCAGCGTTTCTGCGTGGAAAAATCTGCTGCGGATCCGCACTAAATCCGCATTGTGTGCACACAGCCTAAAGGAGACCCCACCCCAAACATTAAACATAATGGTATTTTACTTACTGATCAGAAGAGATCTGATTATCAGGACTTTGCAAAAGAACAAGGGCAGCAGCATTTTTACCCCTCCACAGCAGCACTGCCATCTATCTGCAGTGTAGGGAAGTGCAACACAGCGCTATGTTTGTGAACGGAGCAGCTCCCTGTACAGCAGTGCCACTTTGACAGTAAAAATGATGGAGAATTGACCCCATAACTGAGCTTATGTACACCATTGTATAATTGGGAATATCCCTTAAAAAAAAAAAAAAAAAAAAAAGGATCTGCAGATTTTTTATTTTTTCAATTTTTGCAAGGTTGTTATAATAATAATTTTTATTTATATAGCGCCAACATATTCCGCAGCGCTTTACAAATTATAGAAGGGACTTGCACAGACAATAGACATTACAGCATAACAGAAATACAGTTCAAAACAGATACCAGGAGGAATGAGGGCCCTGCTCGCAAGCTTACAAACTATGAGGAAAAGGGGAGACACGAGAGGTGGGTGGTAACAAATGCTATAGTTATTCGGACCGGCCATAGTGTAAGGCTCGGGTGTTCATGTAAAGCTGCATGAACCAGTTAACTGCCTAAGTATGTAGCAGTACAGACACAGAGGGCTAAGAGATTGTTGCCACCAATCTCTCCCATCGGGAAACTATGTACAGTCTTGAGTTATGCCAACGCTGCAGTTTATTACTTGGAACCAGAGGTGACTCCAGGTCACCAATAAGCTGCAACCTTGGAAGGAAGATAGACTTTTCAATGACCGTTCAATAATATGGAAAATCGGATGGTTCAGAACCTGTCCGGTCCCTTTTAGGCTGCATTCATTTATATCTTCAGTTTTAAAGCTGAAGTCTTAAACCGTTTTACTTTTATTCTACTTCCACATATGTAGCAAATATTTTATATGTAAAGATAAAAAAATCGATAAACCAGTGGCGCTAGTGTGACAGGGGCCCGTGCTGCAAATAGTGAGGCAATACCACGCTGACACAATGTATAAAATCAAATGAAAAGGAGATATATTTGTGCTCGGATAAGCCCCTTACTACTACCGGTAGTTTTAATGGAGGTTAATTGCCTGATGAGACACGGTTGAGGAACCATGACAGCCTATAATAGTAGTGTGGCAATATAGCATTGGCTGACAGCAAAAGGTTAAAACGTGCTCTGCCTGTAACCCACAGGTGTCAAACTGCATTCCTCAAGGGCTGCAAACAGGTCATGTTTTCAGGATTTCCTTGTACTGCACAGGTGATAATTTAATCACCTACACACATAATGATTACAGCAGCTTGTGCAAAGCTAAGGAAATCTTGAAAACACGCATGGTTTGTGGCCCTCGAGGAATGCAGTTCGACACCCCTGCTGTAACCCACGTGGCAGGTAAATATCTTGAATACAGTTTGGGTGAATCAGGGCACTTGAGTTTTCAGCTAAACGTACCTGTTTCACGGCGGTGCTGTTCAGATCACTAAATTCTCAGGTGCCACCATAGAATCCTTCCATGCTGTATGGTCAATAGTTCTTTATTTAGGTTGGAAGACCCCGGACGCTTATCCAAGCACAAATATATAACGTTTTCATTCATGTCCCCATAAAACCCATGCCCAAATAAACACACTGGAGACAGATTTAAATAAGTGGAAATAAAATGGCCGTGCGGTTTTATTCATGGTTACATAAAATACCATAAAATATTTCCAATAAACTTCCGATATAACATATTTAAAATTCTCCAAAAATTCCAAATGTCCATATCTACCCATACATTGGTGATTTATCCCACAAGGCCAAGACTAACAAAGTCGAGGCCCCCCCCCAAACCACACAGCCATTTTTCAACTGTTTCCCAAGTTCAAATTAAAAATGTCAAGTCCTATATTGGACAAGTGAACCAAATCTTGTCTAAACAAACCGGGTAAAAACCCCTCCAAATCCACATGCCTAAAGAAAAAGCCTCCCAGAAGTTGAAAAAATTTCATCATTTCACGGTTTACCCTTTTACGAATTTTATCCATAAAAGAAAATTGCTGTTGACGCCAAAAAAGTCTGGGAATGATCTCAGAAAAAACAAGGCAAGAAAATGGAAATTTCTGTTTAAAAAAAAAAAAAAAAAAAATCGGACCGCATGGCCGCCAACAAATTATGCGTATTGATCTTTCCGAGATCATTACCAGCTAGGTGAATGATTATTCAGTCCGGATAAGGAAATTTCCCTAAGCAGTTTTTTAGCTCAAAAACCAAAGAAGCCCACTTCAGTCCTCGGATGCTATGCCAGTAGACCTGCGTAATGGAAGGGTTAAAAGACAGAGTCTCCGAGTAACAACGCTGACTAGCCCTCTTCTGGGCCCAGAAAATAAAGGTGTGGCCAACAATCCAAACAATATTTGGACCTAAAAGAAAATAATTAGTCAGCATATAAATTATGGCGAACGTACAGTTTAAAACGATTAGATTCCCATCTTCCCATTTTTTTTTAATTCTAGCATCGGATAAGCCGGCTCTAGAGGCTTCCGTAGCTGCACCTATCCTAAACGAATGAGGATATTCTGAGGTGACTCTTCCCCAAAAAGGATAGGCATTTCTTCAAAATGAAATTGAACTGAAATACTGTGACTGGGGATTCATCTTTGTGCAAAAACAACGAGCCCTGCACAGCAGGCCTAGCCACAATCCATTTGGAAAAATTAAAAACCGGGCAAATAGTTTTGTCACTAAAAGAATGCAAACAGATTTCACTACCCCTTCCCATTTGATCCGTTTTAGAACTTCTAATAAACACCAAAAGGAAGGAATCGAAAATTTTAACCCCTTTCTGACATCAGACGTACTATCCCGTCCAGGTGGGGTGGGCCCCCATGACCAGGGACGGGATAGTACGTCATGCCCTTTAATGCGACACTGCGACTTAAGTCGCGGTGATCACATTAAAATTCCGACGCCATCTTACCTCAGGGAAGATGGCCTTGGCATCCTGGGGTATGGCGTCCCCTCCCCCGCCTCCCGATCGCTGTGATTGGCTGTTCAATTCTGAACAGCCAATCACAGCCTTTCTCATTGTTTCAGCCAATCAGCTTGGCTGAAACAGTGAGGTTCCAGGCTAGGATCGAGTACCGATGTACTCGATCCTGGGGCCGGTGCCTGGCAACCCAGGCACCGGCCAAAACCCCCGGATTGGCGCGATCGACGATCACATCGATCGCGCCAATCGCAGGGCATAGCGGTGGTGTTACCGCGCTGTGCCCTGCCTGAAAGTGCCTGATCCGGAGCCGCAGGGCAGCTGAGGAAGGCTCCAGATCCTGCAGCTGTGATTGGCGCGATCGATGTGATCGTCGATCGCGCCAATCAGGAATAGTCCCGCCGGATCGGCGCGATCGACGATCACATCGATCGCCGTCGATCGCGCCGATCGCAGGGCACAGCGGCGGTGTTACCGCGCTGTGCCCTGCTTGGAAATCCAGCCTCATCTGCCTGCCACCTCCCCCACCACCTCCTGCAGCTCTGCCAATCAGGGCACAGCAGCGGTGTGCCCGCGCTGTGCCCTGATGGTGACCTGCCGGTCACTTGCTGGTGACCTGCCGGTGACCTGCCTATGATCGGAGCTGTGAGCTCCGATCATAGGCTGGTGCCTAGCGTCACCAGGGCCACCTCTGATCGGTGGGATCGATGTGATCATTCGATCCCACCAATGACAGGTCACAGCAGCGGTGTGACCGCTCTGTGACCTGTCTCACCTGTCCCTGACCTGTCTGACTGCTCTTCAGGAATCCTCACACTTGGTGAGGATTCCTGAAGAGCGGTCACGCTGACAGATCCCCTCCTGTGCTGAGACTTGTGGTGCCGCAGTAGCCTGTGACACCACAATTCTTGCTAAAGAAAGAAGACAGAAGAAAGAAGAGAGACTACAACCGTAAGTGTTCATCCCCGATCCCGGCCCGATCTTACTTCACCCCCCCCTTACCCCTCCCCCCCCTTCCCCTTCCCCCTCCCCCTCCACCCCCACTTTGCGCCGCGTCCGTCCGTGCCCAAATATAGCAGCCGCCGAGCGTTGATTGGTGACGCAGTTCACCGATCAACACTCGTGCTCGCTTTTCTTTCCCACATCCCCGTCCACGCACCCCGCCGCTGCGTCTGAACCCGTGCCTTTCATTTCTTTTTTTTTTTTCCACATCCCCGTCCACGCACTCCGCCGCTGCGTCTGAACCCGTGCCTTTCATTTCTTCTTTTTTTTTTTTTTTTTTTTTTTACACATCCCCGTTCACACACCCAGCAGCCGCCGAACTTTGATAAGTGACGCAGTTCACTTATCAGAGCTAGGGCCTGCTGTTTTAGACTTTTCCTTTTACAGGTATTTTTTTTTCCCTTTAGCTTTTTCCTTTCAGAATAGTTTGCACCAAACACTATCCCCCCCCCCCACATGTACACAGTTATCAATAAATATTACACCCAAGCACCATAATCACACAAAAAATGTCCCGTTCGTCCCAGCAGCGCTATTCATTGGAGGAGGCATATGCTTTCCTTGCCTCCGACACTGATAGCGAGGGAGAAGATCCCACATTCCTTTACTCTTCAGATTCTTCATCCTCTTCCTCCTCCTCATCTTCCTCCTTGGGTCCTGCGGAACCGCCACGCAGACGCCCCAGGAGAGAAGATCAGGCAGCGCCCACTCCTGAAAATGAACCAGCGCGACCCTCTTCGGACCCCATATGGACCTCGCCCCCCGAAAATTACAAGCCACTGATTCCTGATTTTGTGGCAGAATCAGGAATCAAGTTTGACACCACCGGCCTCACAGAAATAGACTTTTTCAAAGTCTTTTTCTCTGAGGCTTTCGTTAACCTCATGGTGGAGCAAACTAATTTGTATGCTCGGCAATTTTTGGAGCAAAACCCCCGTTCATCATTTTCTAACTGGTCTCCTGTGGACGCAGTTGAAATGATGCAGTTTTGGGGCCTGGTCCTCCATATGGGGATTGTGAAGAAGCCAGAAATTCGGCAATATTGGAGTGTAGATATTTTATATAACACTCCAGTGTTCCGAATGGTCATGGTTCGGACGCGTTTTGAGGCCATCCATAAGTTTTTGCATTACAACGATAATGCACGGTGTCCCGCACGAGATGACCCCAATTTTGACCGTCTGTACAAAGTTCGGCCGGTCATCGAACACTTCAGCAAAAAGTTTGCTGAAGTGTACGTGCCCAAAAGGGACATCTGTGTGGATGAGTCCTTGGTTCATTTTAAGGGGCGGCTCAGATTCCGTCAATACCTGCCCAGCAAAAGGGCCAGGTACGGAATCAAACTCTACAAGCTGTGTGAGAGTACCTCAGGGTACACCTACAGCTTTAGAGTGTACGAAGGGAAGGACAGCAGGATTGAACCGCCTGAGTGTCCTTCCATCCTGGGAGTGAGTGGGAAAATTGTGTGGGATTTGGTGCACCCACTGCTGGATAAAGGTTATCACCTCTATACTGATAACTTTTATACCAGCATCCCACTCTACAAATCCCTCTCTGCGCGAGGTACCGCAGCCTGCGGTACTGTCCGCAAAATTCAGAGAGGCCTCCCGAAGACGCTACTTGGGCAGATGCTCAGAAAAGGTGAGAGCAAAACCCAATGTAGCGACCACCTGCTGGTGGTCAAGTACAAGGACAAGAGGGATGTCCTTCTCTTGACCACCATACACGGTGATGGCAGTGCCCTCAGCAGTGTACGGGGTACCTCAACACAGGTCTGCAAACCGGACTGTGTACTGGGGTACAACAAAAACATGGGGGGCGTTGATCTCTCCGATCAACTCCTCCAACCGTACAGTGCTTTGAGGAAGGCCAAGGTGTGGTACAAAAAGCTGTCCGTGTACATCGTACAAATGGCAATGCTCAACGCTTTCCTGCTGTCACGATGTGCACGACACACTGATACGTCGTACCTTCAGTTCCAGGAGGTAGTGGTTAAGGCCCTGATATTTCGCACAAGGGAAGGAGCGGGCCCCAGTACTTCCGGAACTGAGGGTGCTCGTATCATACCAGGTCAGCATTTTCCGGGGGTGGTCCCGCCAACTGATAGAAAAAGTAAGCCGCAAAAAAGGTGCCGAGTGTGCTACAAAAGAGGAGTACGCAAGGACACCATCTATCAATGCGACACCTGCCCCGACAAACCTGGCCTGTGTATGAAGAACTGCTTCAAATTGTACCACACCTCCATGCACTACTAATTTACTTAACAGGAACCAGTAGATTAGTTCCAAAGAGGGGGCACATCTAAGTAAGTTCCTTGGGGGTCTAGGTTCCAAAATGATGTCACTTGTGGGTTTTTTTACTGTTTAGGCACATCAGGGGCTCTGCAAACGGAACATGACGCCCTCAGAACTAGTCCATCAAAGTCTGCATTCCAAATCGTCACTGCTTCCCTTCTGAGTCCCGAAGTGCCCAAACAGTTTTTTCCCACATATGGGGTACTAGCGTACTCAGAACAAATTGGACAACAACTTTTGGGGTCCAATTTCTCCTGTTACCCTTGGGAAAATAAAAAATTGGGGGCTGAAAGATCATTTTTGTGGGGGAAAAAATAGAATTTTTTATTTTCACACCGGGCATCATAGACTTTAGTTAAGCACTTGGAGGTTCAAAATTCTCACGACACACCTAGATAAGTTCCTTAGGGGGTCAAGTTTCCAAAATGGGGTCACTTGTGGGGAGTTTCTACTGTTTAGGCACATCAGGGGCTCACCAAATGGCACATGATGCCTGCAGACAATTCCATCAAAGTCTGCATTCCAAAACGTCACTACTTCCCTTCCGAGCCCCAAAGTGTGCCCAAACAGTAGTTTTCTCCCACATATGGGGTACCAGCGTACTCAGGACAAATTGGACAACAACTTTTGGGGTCCAATTTCTCATGTTACCCTTGGGAAAATAAAAAATTGGGGGCTGAAAGATCATTTTTGTGGGGGAAAAAATAGAATTTTTTATTTTCACACCGGGCATCATAGACTTTAGTGAAGCACTTGGGGGATGAAAGTGCTCACCACACACCTAGATAAGTTCCTTAGGGGGTCTAGTTTCCAAAATGGGGTCACTTGTGGGGGGTTTCCACTGTTTAGGCACATCAGGGGCTGTCTAAACGCGACATGGCGTCCGATCTCAATTCCAGCCAATTTTAGCTTGAAAATGTCAAGCGGCGCTCCTTTCCTTCTGAGCCCTGCCATGCGCCCAAACAGTGGTTCCCCCCCACATATGGGGTATCAGCGTACTCAGGACAAATTGGACAACAACTTTTGGGGTCCAATTTCTCCTTTTACCTTTGAGAAAATAAAAAATTGGGGACTAAACCATCATGTTTGTGGAAAAAATAGGATTTTTTATTTTCACGCCCGGGCGTTATAAACTTTCGTGAAGCACTTGGGGGATAAAAGTGCTCACGACACAACTAGATAAGTTCCTTAGGGGGTCTAGTTTCCAAAATGGGGTCACTTGTGGGGGGTTTCCACTGTTTAGGCACATCAGGGGCTCTCCAAACGCGACATGGCGTCCGATCTCAATTCCAGCCAATTTTAGCTTGAAAATGTCAAACGGCACTCCTTTCCTTCTAAGCCCTGCCATGCGCCCAAAAAGTGGTTCCCCCTCACATGTGGGGTATCAGCGTATTCAGGACAAATTGGACAACAACTCTTGAGGTCCATTTTCTCTTTTTACCCTTGGGAAATTAAAAAAATTATTGCTGAAAGAACATTTTTGTGACTAAAAAGTAAAATGTTAATTTTTTCCTTCCATGTTGCTTCTGCTGCTGTGAAACACCTGAAGGGTTAATAAACTTCTTGAATGTGGTTTTGAGCAGCTTGAGGGGTGCAGTTTTTAGAATGGTGTCACTTTTGGGTATTTTCTGCCATATAGACCCCTCAAAATGACTTCAAATGTGAGGTGGTCCCTAAAAAAAAATGGTTTTGTAAATTTTGTGTTAATGAGAAATTGCTGGTCAAATTTTAACCCTTGTAACTTCCTAGAAAAAAAAAATTTTGTTTCCAAAATTGTGCTGATGTAAAGTAGACATGTGGGTAATGTTATTTATTAACTATATTGTGTCACTTAACTCTCTGGTTTAACAGAATAAAAATTCAAAGTTGGAAAATTGCGAAATTTTCAAAATTTTCGCCAAATTTCCGTTTTTTTCACAAACGCAAGTTATATCGAAGAAATTTTACCACTATCATGAAGTACAATATGTTACAAGAAAACAATCTCAGAATCACTGGGATCCGTTGAAGCGTTCCAGAGTTATAACCTCATAAAGGGACAGTGGTCAGAATTGTAAAAATTGGCCCGGTCATTAACGTGCAAACCACCCTTGGGGGTAAAGGGGTTAACATCCTCCAGCCTAAGCCCGGATGGCTCAGCTTTCTTAGAAGACACTATCTCGCCGACTAAGAGCTCCAAAAATGGAATGGAAAACATGGCGTTAAACAACAAAACTTCTTCTGGGTTTGAACAAACATTAATCGGCACTGAACAAATGCTTCTTAGCAACGATAGAGAAATGGGACGTCTGGAATCTGGTACAAAATTCTTCCGTTTTAGGCCCTTCAAAAATTGTTTAACCAGAAAGAGGTCAGTTAACGCAGATTCCCCGTGGACCTTCAGAAAAAAGGAGACTCCTGCGAAGCATTTCGCTACCGCAGAGTAAGATAAATTCTTAAGTAAAGATTCCGCGAATTGCAGAGCAACAAAAGGGTCGGATGTCAATGCGTTAAAACCGTGAAGAACACAAAAATCAGTCCTTTTCTTCCATGCGGCTGAGTAGTTAGCCCATGATCGTTTGGACAGGGAATTCTCAATGAATTGCGGAACTAGTCTGAGATCACGTCCCACACTGAGGGAGGACAATGGGTCGCTTCTTTGTCTGCTAGTGGCACCTGTTGGGAAAAATTACTCCACTGACTATTCAATAACATCTCAGTTAACGTTTTAAATTTGCTAGAGCCTTCTTTTGCCTTCAGCCATACATTGTTCTTTAAACATAAAAGAACGAGTTGTCTCAAAATCTTTGCGGCCTGACTATTCTTTGAAGATAGGGTGTTGATGGCAAAAACGACTGCTTGGTTAGAGGAGTTGAACAGGATTCTTGAATTTTGCAAGTTCTTGCCCCAAATGAAGACAAGTGAAAAAATTGCAAAAAGCTCCAAGAGCATGGAATTATTCATGACCATGATAATATTAGAATCATCAGGCCAATTCAAGCGAACCCAATGAGATGAACATACTAAACTGACACCTAAGGAAATATCCGCAGAGGAATGGAATCCGCATAGATGAAAGGGGATTGTAAGACAGATTTACCATTAAATTCGGACAAAAATGACAACCAAATTCTAGCGTCCTCTTTGAGCTCAGAGCGAACTCGGATGTGGCATTTAGGCGAAGAAAAACCCTTGGTGGCTTCGTAAAGACTTCTAGAAAACACGCGACCCATTGGAATTATCCGAAGAGCAAAGTTCAGAAGGCCTAAAAGCGCCTGAAGGTCTTTGAGGGTAATTTTGTCCTTAGACAAAAAATCAGAAAGAGAAGCGCGCAGTTTATTAACCTTATCCTCAGGAAGTATAGCTTCCATTTTTACGGAATCGATTGTGATGCCTAAAAATTCGATTCGATTACAAGGGCCGACCGTCTTATCATTCGCGATAGGAACGCCAAAGTGAGAGCACATCCGAAAAAATGTGTCCAGGTTAGCCTGACATATACAGTTAGGTCCATATATATTTGGACAGAGAACATTTTTCTAATTTTGGTTATAGACGTTACCACAATGAATTTTAAACAAAACAATTCAGATGCAGTTGAAGTTCAGACTTTCAGCTTTCATTTGAGGGTATCCACATTAAAATTGGATGAAGGGTTTAGGAGTTTCAGCTCCTTAACATGTGCCACCTTGTTTTTAAAGGGACCAAAAGTAATTGGACAATTTACTCCAAGGCTATTTGATGGACCGGTGTGGGCAATCCCTTCGCTATGTCATTCTCAATTAAGCAGATAAAAGGCCTGGAGTTGATTTGAGGTGTGGTGCTTGCATTTGGAAGGTTTTGCTGTGAAGTAAACATGCGGTCAAAGGAGCTCTCCATGCAGGTGAGACAAGCCATCCTTACACTGTGAAAACAGAAAACCCTTCCGAGAAATTGCTACAATATTAGGAGTGGCAAAATCTACAGTTTGGTACATCCTGAGAAAGAAAGAAAACACTGGTGAACTCATCAAAGCAAAAAGACCTGGGCACCCACGGAAGACAACAGTGGTGGATGATCGCAGAATAATCTCCATGGTGAAGAGAAACCCCTTCACAACAGCCAAACAAGTGAACAACACTCTCCAGGAGGTCGGCGTATCAATATCCAAATCTACCTTAAAGAGAAGACTGCATGAAAGTAACTACAGAGGGTTCACTGCTCGGTGCAAGCCACTCATAAGCATCAGGAATAAAAAGGCTAGACTGGACTTTGCTGAAAAACATCTAAAAAAGCCAGCACAGTTCTGGAAGAACATTCTTTGGACTGATGAAACCAAGATCAACCTCTGCCAGAATGATGGAAAGAGAAAAGTATGGCGAAGGCGTGGTATAGCTCATGATCCAAAGGAAACCACATCATCTGTAAAACTCGGCGGAGGCAGTGTGGTGGCTTGGGCATGCATGGCTGCCAGTGGCACTGGGTCACTAGTGTTTATTGATGATGTGACACAGAACAGAAGCAGCCGAATGAATTCTGAGGTATTCAGAGACATACTGTGTGCTCAGATCCAGCCAAATGCAGCCAAACTGATTGGTCGCCGTTTCATACTACAGATGGACAATGACCCAAAGCATAAAGCCAATGCAACCCAGGAGTTTATTAAAGCAAAGAAGTGGAATATTCTTGAATGGCCAAGTCAGTCATCTGATCTCAACCCAATTGAGCATTCATTTTACTTGTTAAATACTAAACTTCAGACAGAAAGGCCCACAAACAAACAGCAACTGAAAACCACCGTAGTGAAAGCCTGGCAGAGCATCAAAAAGGAGGAAACACAGCGTCTGGTGATGTCCATGAGTTCAAGACTTCAGGCAGTCATTCCCAACAAAGGGTTTTCAACCAAGTACTAAAAATGAACATTTTATTTAAAATTATTGAATCTATCCAATTACTTTTGGTCCCTTTAAAAACAGGGTGGCACATGTTAAGGAGCTGAAACTCCTAAACCCTTCATCCAATTTTAATGTGGATACCCTCAAATGAAAGCTGAAAGTCTGAACTTCAACTGCACCAGAATTGTTTTGTTTAAAATTAATTGTGGTAATGTCTATAACCAAAATTAGAAAAATGTTGTCTCTGTCCAAATATATATGGACCTAACTGTAGATGAATGAGGAGGACCTATAAAAAGGAAATCATCCAGGTAGTGCAATATCCCAGCTTCCTCGCAGCTGGATTGCAGAACCCAATGCAAAAAAAAAAACGGAAAACGTTTCGAAGTAAAAGCATGACAACGAAAAGCCCATTGGAAGGCATTTATCGAAGAAAAAAAAAAGTCATCAAAATGGAAACCTAGTGAGTTAAAACCCATAGGATGAACCGGTAAGATCCTAAAAGCCGATTTGATATCGGATTTTGCCATTAAGGCAAATGAACCGAATTTCCTTAGTAATTCCAATGCACCGTCGAAAGAAGAATATGACACTGAACAACATTCCTTATCAACTTCGTCATTTAAAGAGTGGCCTGGCGGATGCGAGAGATGGTGAATTAAACGAAAAGAGCCGGAATCTTTTTTTTTTTTTTTTTTTTTTTTTTTTTTAAGGAACTATACCCCCAGAGGTGAAATGCGAAAATTTAAAAGGGGTGGGGGGGGGAAGGGCCAACCACCCTACCTAATTCTAATTCTAATTCATTGAGGATTTTTTTTCCCTAGCGACTTCTGGAAAAGCGGAAATGGAGGATACATTTTTTACGATATTGCAACCCTTCCCCTTGAAATGAGGGACATGGAAGCCATTGTAAAAACCCTCAAACAATAGCTGGCTACTCTCCTTGTTTGGAAATTTGTTTAGCTAGTGAACCATATTTTCCAGAATCACCGGCGTCCAGGCCTTTTGTTAGGATCCTTAGTAGCAGATTGCTGGGCTGCCTGCTTCTTAAAGCATTTGGACATCGGATGGGCATTACCGCAGAAGGAGCACTCATGCCTAAACCTGCAATTATTGCTCCATTTGCAAAAAGCTTCGTTGAAGGCGAAGCAGACGCCTTATTTAGGAAAGGGATTAACAGTCTGCCTACTAGTAACTTGTCTTGATGGCAGCATGAGGTTAATCCACAAGCCGATATCTTTCGTACCCCACTTGACCTCAGGGTGAACTGATAGCTTATGCCTAAAAGCCTCATCATAGTGAAGCCAGGCCGCACCGCCGAAGTTTCTATAAGCTAAAATGATATCAACGTGCTGAAACGAGCTGCTGCAAAGATTAGGGGATTTCTCGCCTAAAACTGCGGCGTAAATAGCGAAGGCCTGGATCCAATTGTTAAAAGATCTGATGCTATGCCTACTGTCCTCGGAATCAGCCCTGTCCTCTTTTTTATCAGACCCTGGGGGCTGATCTCTGCGAGGAAGAAGAGAAAATAAATCAATATAATTATTGTTCCAAATAAGCTCCTTAACTGAGGAACTTAAATGGAAACCAAGCGGAGACAGCTCGCATGTTAGAGCCTCCTTAAAAGGATTTAAAGGGATGGGACCTATGGAGGGCGTAACAATACCCGCAGAATCAATAGCAATCTTAGGGACCGATGAGGGGAGGGGGAGTGGATACCACATCCCCCAAAGCTTCATACACTACTGATTTGATAAAATCCCTCAACTCACTGCTAGGAAAAAATTGATTACTGTTCTCACCCCTGTCAGGCTGGACCTCCCGGCGACGCTCACCAGAGATGCCTGTGCTCAAGCCCATGGGATTGGGCGAGCACGGCTTTCTGAAGGAACTTGATTGAAGATCCTCTTTATCCTCTGAGGACTGTGCTGCAGCCGCTGGAGCCGACCTTCCCTGCAGATCCGAAGCAAAGATGGCTGCTCTGGAGAGAGAGCAGGAGGGGGCCGCAGCGCTTTTACGGCCCTGCCCCACACCTGACTTTCCGGCTGCTTGAGATGACGTCGCCGGTTCATCTAGGGGGCGACGGCCGACGTCTCGCGCAGGGCTGCGGGACTTCACTGAGGCGCAGCGGCGCGGCTTCTTTCCGGTGTCGCGCTGGCTGCGCTTGGGAGCCGGGGAACCCGATGCTGCAGCTGAGACCGACCTCGACCTCCTGGAGCGCGATACAGCGCTCGGCGCTAGCTGGGCGGCAGGTACCGGGCTTGAAAGCAGGGGAAAGGCCTCCGGTTCAGGGGGGGAGGGATAACTTCGGCACCCGCCGGCGCTTCCTTCATAGCCAGGCAGCTTTTTAACCAGTCCAAGCCATCCTGGCCCCCTGCCCTAGCTAAAACTTCCTGAACTAGCTTCTCCATGGCAGCGTGGTACCTCTTCGTTGCTCTTGCGCCAACAACTGAGGTAATGACAGCTGCCAATCAGATCTATAAATAAACAAAAAAACGCCAAAACACTCTCCACCAATGAAATTGTGGCAAAAATTACCGCTCAAAACCAGGCAAAAACCAGTCTGTCACGAATCACACAGATTCTGACTGACATTCTCATAAATAAAAAAGGCTATTAAAATAAGCCCATAGCAGGGTCTATGGGGATATGAAACCCCCCCCCCCCTTTATTTATTTGCAATTTACGCGGGGGGGGGGGGGGGGGGGGGGGCTTACAATATTTTATATGTACCTGCCTGAAATCGGATGGGCAAGGAGTTTGGAAAGCCCCCAAGGCAAATGTTAGATTTGTTTCAGCCTTGTAGTATTATGCTTTGGGGTAGTGTGGTGCCACCTGCAGGTCACTTTTCCTTACTGCAGTTTTATGAAAATTAACTTATGCAGGGAAAATTATGTATAAAATGGCACCCACTTACGGATATGTAAGTAATATGTGGATGATTCAAGTCCTCCATTTACCTCTGCAGCAATGAGCTTCATTGATGACCATCATGTGCCCTAGTAGAGCGTAGGCAAGAGTTGTCTTTGTAATCCATTAGTAATTTAATATTTATTTGCATGTGTGTTGACCTAAAGTGACCAACAGACAGTGTAAAGAGAAAAAAATACAAGCGGTAATTGAGGGTTTTCTCTTGCATTGGGAGGTTTAATGTCCCAGTGACAGCTGTACTGTACTGCCTTCCACCGACAGTAGAGATGATGGCGTCACTGCTCCTCTCCACTTCTAGACGTGGTTGACTCAGCTGCAGTCCCATGTGCCAAGATTGATTCATTACAAAGCCACCGTAAAAAAAACAGCCCGTGGAGCCAGATCTAGGTTAGCAGTCCTTCTACAAATATACACTTTCAGCCACCATCTTTTAGCTGCTTTTGTCTCCTTTACGGAGTCCATTCAGATGTCTGGCCATACATACTTCTCCTTTCTGGGTAAAAAAATAGGTTTTTAAGTACGACAGCTTTTTAAACCAACAGAGATCACTTTTATTTGCTGTACTGTTTCTTTTTAATGTTGAGGGACATTGAGCTGCTGCTTGTAGACGTGGGAATTGTAGGAGGAAATGACCTATGGCTGCCTTCCTATTGGGGAGGAGCAGAGTTACACCAGAGAGGAGCTGCATTATTAGTATTTAATAAGCATTGGTCATGGGAGGAATGTGGTTCTCCAGATCTTATGGTTCAGTCCCTCAGGTGCTTGTCCTGAAGGTTTCCTAGTCTTTGGAGGAGGTTATGGACATGAGCGCTCTGCTTTGTGTGGCTTTTCCCCAGAGTTATGATGACTTGCTGATATTTTGAATATTTTAAAGTAAATTCGGTGTGAGAGATTAATCTTATTTGGGTTGTTTTGTATTTTACCAAACATAAATTTGACTTCCACGAAGGAAATCTTAGTTCTCAGGTCTTGATCCTATGCCTGAGTCTTCTGCAGCCTGGAGATTATGGCTAATATTCCTCCTTCTGTTTCCCAAGACTATGGTATATATTCCTCCTAATATCACCGGAGACTATTTATTTATTTATTTATTTATTTTTATAAATATTCTTCCTATTATTTCCTGAGACTGTTGTTTTTTTTTATATTCCTTCTATTTTCTAAGACTATGGTTTGTATTCCTCCTTCAGTTTCCTGAGACTATGGCTTATACTCCTCAGCTTGTGAATAACACTTGAACATACCAGAATCCATAGAAATGTGTTCTAAAGACCTATTTAGCATGAGTATGACCGCTCCAGTGTTATTTAAGGTCATTCCTTTGTAAGATTCCTTCATAAAAGTGAAAAGTTTGTGCCCCCCAAGATAATCCAATGATTGAGCAATGGGCGTCTGATTTAATATTAGATTGAGCTGCAAAGCCTGCAGGTAAAATGATTTAGTTATAAGACGTACCTGGATGCAAGAAGGACTGGGCACCGCCATGCAGTAGGGGACACATTCATGGGTTTGGTGGCAGGCCCCTTTTACATTTCTACACCAGATAGCTGTTCTGAAAATGTAATTGACTATATTTGTGAATACAAATGATTGTTCTGTAAAAGACCCTTCTTTTGGGTGAAATTCATCTTTTTCTGTTGGACATCACTTTCGGTAACATGCCGGCCATTACTTGTCTGATGTAATTGAAAGTGTGTGGCCACTTTAACATTAGCGGGAGCATCGTATGCGATATGGTAATGACGCTCTTCTGTGAGCGGGAGCCGAGTGTCCGTGGACTGTGCGCTGACCCTCTCACATGTGACCATCGGAGGTTAATCTCCTCATCTTCTCCAATGTCAGTCTTGGCGTATATTGGACTGCACTCAGATGACCGAGTGCAGTCTGATGTTTTGCACATGCCCTTGGACTTAATTGGGTGCGCGCCATACAAAATTATATATATATATATATATATATATATATATATATATATATATATATATATATATATATATATATATATATATATATATATATATATATATATATATATACACACCAAATGTTCATGAGAAAGAAATATTGCAGATCTGCGCTGTCTCATTGAATAGCATTGGTGAGAGTACAAGGTGAGGTTTTCTCGCATTGCACTCGTCAATATTAGGACGCTTGGGGTATGTTTCCACGGTCAGGAAATGCTGTGTGTTTGACGCTGCGTTGAGCTGCAGCATCTAACATGCAGCGTCCAGATGTTACAGCATAGTGGAGGGGATTTCATGAAGTCCCATCTCCACTATGCGTTAACACGCAGGCGGCAGACCCACGTAAACGGACATGCGGCGCGTCTTTTCAGAACGCAGCATGTCTGTTTACAATGCGGCGACGCTCCGTCGCCACACCATAAATTTCCCATAGATAATCATTAACCCCTTTAACCCCAAGGGTGGTTTGCACGTTATGGACCGGGCGAATTTTTACAATTCTGACCACTTTCCCTTTATGAGGTTATAACTCTGGAACGCTTCAACGGATCCCGGTGATTCTGAGATTGTTTTCTCGTTACATATTGTACTTCATGATAGTGGTAAAATTTCTTTGATATTACCTGCGTTTATTTGTGAAAAAAACGGAAATATGGCGCAAATTTTGAAAATTTCGCAATTTTCCAACTTTGAATTTTTATGCAATTAAATCACAGAGATATGTCACACAAAATACTTAATAAGTAACATTTCCCACATGGCTACTTTACATCAGCACAATTTTGGAACCAAAATTTTTTTTTTGTTACGGAGTTATAATGGTTAAAAGTTGACCAGCAATTTCTCATTTTTACAACACCATTTTATTTTAGGGACCACATCTCATTAGAAGTCTTTTTGAGGGGTCTATATGATAGAAAATACCCAAGTGTGACACCATTCAAAAAACTGCACCCCTCAAGGTTCTCAAAACCACATTCAAGAAGTTTATTAACCCTTCAGGTGTTTCACAGGAATTTTTGGAATGTTAAAATAAAAATGAACATTTAACTTTTTTTCACAAACTTTTTTACTTCAGCTCCAATTTGTTTTATTTTACCAAGGGTAACAGGAGAAAATGGACCCCAAACCTTGTTGTACAATTTGTCCTGAGTACGCCGATACCCCATATGTGGAGGTAAACCACTGTTTGGGCTCATGACAGAGCTTGGAAGCGAAGGAGTGCCATTTGACTTTTCAATGCAAAATTCACAGGAATTGAGATGGGGCGCCATGTTCCGTTTGGAGAGCCACTGATGTGCCTAAACATTGAAACCCCCCACAAGTGACACCATTTTGGAAAGTAGACCCCCTAAGGTACTTATCTAGATGTGTGGTGAGCACTTTGACCCACCAAGAGCTTCACAGAAGTTTATAATGCAGAGCCGTAAAAATAAAACAATTTTTTTCCCACAAAAAATATTTTTTAGCCCCCAGTTTTGTATTTTCTCGAGGGTAACAGGAGAAACTGGACCCCAAAAGTTGTTGTCCAATTTGTCCTGAGTGCGCTGATGCCCCATATGTGGGGGGGAACCACCGTTTGGGCACATGGGAGGGCTCGGAAGGGAAGGAGCGCCATTTGGAATGCAGACTTAGATGGAATGGTCTGCAGGCGTCACATTGCGTTTGCAGAACCCCTAATGTACCTAAACAGTAGAAACCCCCCACTAGTGACCCCATATTGGAAACCAGACCCCCCCACGAACTTATCTAGATGTTTTGTGAGAACTTTGAGCCCCAAGTGTTTCACTACAGTTTATAACGCAGAGCCGTGAAAATAAAAAAAAATTCCCCCCAAAATTATTTTTTAGCCCCCAGTTTTGTATTTTCTCGAGGGTAACAGGAGAAATTGGACCCCAAAAGTTGTTGTCCAATTTGTCCTGAGTACGCTGATACCCCATATGTTGGGGTAAACTCCTGTTTTGGCACACTGGAGAGCTCGGAAGGGAAGGAGCACTGTTTTACTTTTTCAACGCAGAATTGGCTGGAATTGAGATCGGACGCCATGTCGCGTTTGGAGAGCCCCTGATGTGCCCAAACAGTGGAAACCCCCAATTATAACTGAAACCCTAATCCAACCACACCTCTAACCCTGACACACCCCTAATCCTAATCCCAACCCTATTCCCAACCGCAAATGTAATCCTAACCCTAACTGTAGCCTTAACCCTAACTGTAGCCTTAACCCTAACTGTAGCCTTAACCCTAACTGTAGCCTTAACCCTAACTGTAGCCCTAGCCCCAACCCTAGCCCTAATGGGAAAATGGAAATAAATACCTTTTTTTTTTTAAATTTTTTTTCCCCCCTAACTAAGGGGGTGATGAAGGGGGGTTTGATTTACTTTTATAGCTGGTTTGTTAGCGGATTTTTATGATTGGCAGCCGTCACACACTGAAAGACGCTTTTTATTGCAAAAAATATTTTTTGCGTTACCACATTTTGAGAGCTATAATTTTTCCATATTTGAGTCCACAGAGTCATGTGAGGTCTTGTTTTTTGCGGGACGAGTTGACGTTTTTATTGGTAACATTTTCGGGCACGTGACATTTTTTGATCGCTTTTTATTCCGATTTTTGTGAGGCAGAATTACCAAAAACCAGCTATTCATGAATTTCTTTTGGGGGAGGCGTTTATACTGTTCCGCGTTTGGTAAAATTGATAAAGCAGTTTTATTCTTCGGGTCAGTACGATTAAATCGATACCTCATTTATATCATTTTTTTAATGTTTTGGCGCTTTTATACGATAAAAACTATTTTATGAAAAAATAATTATTTTTGCATCGCTTTATTCTGAGGACTATAACTTTTTTTTTTTTTGCTGATGTTGCTGTATGGCGGCTCGTTTTTTGTGGGACAAGATGACGCTTTCAGTGGTACCATGGTTATTTATATCCGTCTTTTTGATCGCGTGTTATTCCACTTTTTGTTTGGCGGTATGATAATAAAGCGTTTTTTTTTGCCTCGTTTTTTTTTTTCTTACGGTGTTTACTGAAGGGGTTAACTAGTGGGACAGTTTTATAGGTCGGGTCGTTACGGACGCGGCGATACTAAATATGTGTACTTTTATTGTTTTTTTTTTTTTTTTTATTTAGATAAAGAAATGTATTTATGGGAATAATAATTTATTTTTTTTTTTCATTATTTAGGATTTTTTTTTATTTTTTTTACACACTTGTAAAATTTTTTTTTTTTTTACTTTGTCCCAGGGGGGGACAATACAGATCGGTGATCTGACAGTTTGCACAGCACTCTGGCAGATCACTGATCTGTCTCAGAGCGCTGCAGCGTTACCAAGTGCCTGCTCTGAGCAGGCACTTGGTAAGGCACATCCCTCCCTGCAGGAGCCGGATCCGCGGCCATCTTGGATCCGGGATTTGCTGCAGGGAGGAAGGTAGGAGACCCCCGGAGCAACGCAATCACATCGCGTTGCTCTCAGGGAAGCCCGCAGGGAGCCTCCTCCCTGCGCGATGCTTCCCTGCACCGCCGGCACATCGCGATCATGTTTGATCGTGGTGTGCCGGGGGCGGTCCGTGACCGCTCCTGGCACATAGTGCCAGATGTCAGCTGCGATAAGCAGCTGACACTCGGCCGCGCTCCCCCCGTGAGCGCGGCCGATCGCCTATGACGTACTATTCCGTCCTTGGGAAGTAGGGCCCACCCCACATGGACGGAATAGTACATCTAATGGTAGAAAGGGGTTAAATGCAGTTTTACCGCATCTAATGATTAGTCACAGGCGTAGAAACTGCGTACACGCTGCTTACTACGCATGTCTTGTAATTTACATACAATCTTGACTGTCCCGCCCCCGGAAGTCCGCGTCCACTGCAGTTCTTGCGGTAAGCTAAGTTGTCGCGATAACTTGGCTAAGGCTGCCGTCACACTAGCAGTATTTGGTCAGTATTTTACATCCCTATTTGTAAGCCAAAAAATCTCCGGGGGTTATCTCCGGGGGTTATCTCCGGGCACTTGTCTGGTTCTCACGGTCAGCTGATCAGCTTATTGTGAGAAGACTGCAGTGTAGGTGATCGCTGGAGAGTTATATCTACAAGCTCTGCTATGTCTAGATGTCAGGCATCCAGATGTAGCAGAGCTGGACTCGTTGTGGAACACTCGTTATTAAGGACTACGTTGGACTCGGGGAGTATACTGTTGGTTTATTATTTTTCTTTTTTTCCAGGAGACGAGGGCATCGCATGGATTGAGCATACAATAAAAATATGGTCAAAAGTGTGTGGTGTTTTATTTCATTAAAATACTTTATTATGTGCGTGAGTTTTATTAACCCTTTCACAAGTATAGGAATAATGGTAGGTATCTTGTTGACGCCCCTCCATTACTTAGCCGGCTTAATGTTACCTTACAAAGGTGACATTAATAACCCTTTATTACCCCATATGCCACCTCTACTCGGGATTGGGAAGAGAGAGGCTAAGCGCCATTTCTGGGGAGGCTGGTATTTGTATTGGGGGAGGGGGGGCAATATCCATGGCCCCTCTCTAGGGAGTCCCCCTATTTTTATAGCCAGGAAAGGCTAAATATACAGCTGCGGGCTGATATTCATAGCCTAGGAAGATCCAGGGGTAGTAACCCCTTCCCACACTACAAACATTGGTCCCCCAGTCGCTGGCTTTCCCTCTCTGGCGCAGAAAATTGCCCCGGAGCCCACGCCATTTTTTTTTTTTTTTTAAATTAAGCATATTGCTTTTAAGGTCGGGGTCACACTTGCGAGAAACTCACGCGAGTCTCTCGCCTCAATACCTGGCACCGCCACCGGCACACGGAGCGGAGCATTCAGCTACATAGAAATACATGCAGCCGCACACTCCGGTCCCGCGTGTCGGGTGCAGTGCCGGGTATTGAGGCGAGAGACTTGTGCGAGTTTCTTGCAAAGTTGACCCCGACCTAACGCAGATTTCGTGTGTGTGTGTGCCTTTATTTAAGGCCGGTATCACACATGTGAGAAACTCGGACGAGCCTCGCATCTTTATACCTGGCACTGCCGCCGGCACGCAGGAGAGGAGCGTGCAGCTGCACAGAAATACATGCAACAGCACGCTCCGCTCCCGGGTGCCGTCGGGTTTCTTGCATGTGTGATCCCGGCCTAACTCTTTATGTACCATTTTATTATATTTATTACTAAACATTGGGCTTGGTATTATCTATCTATCAATATATCCACCTATTATCGATCGATATATCTATCTAGCTATCGCTGGATAGATGCGATACAATAGATCTATTATCTATCTATCTATCTATCTATCTATCTATCTATCTATCCCATATCGTATGTATCTATCTATAGATCTATCTTTGTGTGTAAACATTATTCTTCAATGGAGTTGGTAAATGAAGATGTTGGGAAAGGAAATGACATCACAATTTTTTTTTTTTGTATATCTTTATTTAGCTTACAAAAACGCACACAAATCCGCATGAAAAAAATGCATGTAAAACCACAGGTGACCTCAGGTGCAGATTTGACCTGCGTCAAATCCTGAGCAAATCCTGATGCAATCCTGACCGTGGAAACACACCCTAAGGCTATGTGCACACGTCAGGATTTTATGCGGAAATTTCCTGAGCAAAACCGGAGATTTTCCGCATAAAATCAGCACGCAGTTTTGTCTTGTTTTTGTGCGGATTCTTCGCGTTTTTTCTGGAGCTTCCCAAATCAATAACATAGTGGGAAATCCGCAAAATTAATGAACATGCTGCGTATTTTTCTGCATGTGTGTTTTTTTTTTTTTTGTTTGTTTTTTGTGGAAAAATCCACAACATGTGCACAAAAATTGCTGAATGCATTGGAAATGATGGGATGCATAATGTATGCGTTTTTATGCATTTTTACAGCCAAATACTGCTCCAAAAACACACAATATCCGCGAATAATCGAACGTGTGCACATCCCCTTATTCTTTCAAATGTGTGCGGCAATCCCACAGGCCCGTGCAATGATTTCCACACCTGAGCTACACGCCGTGCTGCGCTGTGTTACTATTAGCTGAAGAGCGTTTGATTCTCTTAAGAGATGTGAAACCTGTAGGAATGGGGGCAGACATGTCTATCTCCTATCTTGTTACATTTCTTGAAGACCTTGATGGCTGGATCACCCCCTTCCAGTAGGACATTGTGTAATAATGTGCTAGCTTGGGGAGGACTGACTTTTAGAATTAAAAGGACTGCAGTTCTTTAATGAAAATTGAAAAAATACATTTTTTTTTTTTTTGTGAAATAGAATGATCTCTGAATATGCAGAGGTGGAAGTAATCAGCACATAAGCGCTCTGATGATCTGATAGGGCTATAAAGCACCTTTTTTCATAAAGCTTGGAAGGTCACGTGCCCACGATCAGGACACTGGAGCGCATTTTCACTGCGTCCAAATCGCTGCATTCTTTTCACGCAGGTAAATGTGATCACTGAACCATGCGGATTCACCGCGTCCAATACATTAACCAAAAAGTAGCTCTCCTCCCCCATACACCTTCACACTGAAGACACTGGACGAGCATGCATGCCTGCTTCAATGGGGAGAGGGGATCAGGCCCATTGGCATCTGATGATACATATCCGGTCTCGTATCCACATTGCCGTATAATCTAAAGTTAATGTTAGAGGCTAATCTGTCACTATTGGTGTAAGGCTGCTTGTGTGATAGCAGCTGAGGGACAGCAGTGTCATGTGCAAAATGAGGTGGATCTTCGGCAAGTCCAGGAGCAGCAAACTACTTCCCCTCGCCCACACTGTGTGACCCGTATGGCCAAATGCTCGGACCCCGACCTACTGTAAAACCTATTGTGCCCTATATAGTAACATGGAGGACCGTAAAGACTAATGAACCGATAAGAAAAAGAGGGATCCTCCAAACGCAAAATGTCTAAAAACGTATTGATTTCTCTTAAATAATTATTTTTAAAAAGGACATACCTTAATTAAAAGAAAGGAGATGGCAACCCCTACAAACAGAAAACGAAAAATACACCGTGCAGAGGTTATAATAAAAAATCACTCCATTTCTAGGGGTTTATACATATGGAGCCTGTAATCTAGTATATGCCTAATATTGATGATGGAAATGTATGCTGCAGTCCTAATCGCACTAGCAATTTAACATGCATCATAATGAACATCCAAGACAGTAAGGGTTAATGAGCAATAGACATGGTGCTGACTGTTTAAGGCTATGTGCACACATTGCGGAATTGCCTCTGGAATTTTTTGTGCGGATTCTGCATCTCTTGGCAGAAAGCGCAGGTGCATATTTGATGCGTTTTTTTTTCCTGCGGATTTCTATAATGGAATGGGTACAAAAACGCTGCAGTTCCCCACAAATAAATGACATGCTACTTCTTTTAATCCGCAGCTTTTCCGTGTGGAGTTTTCCGCACCATTAGCACAGCATTTTTTTTTTCCATTGATTCCCATTGTACTGTAAATCACTTGCAGATCTGCAGCGTTTCTGCGCGTAAAAAAACGCTGCAGATCTGCAGGAAATCCGCAATGTATGCACATAGCCTAATACATGTATGTGATGCTGGAGACGGTCCCAGGTGTGTGGTGCAGATCAGACCGCTTGGATATTAGAAATAAGGCTGTAATGGCATGACTGCCAACTATCTGCTAGCAGTCAGTATGGGGGCAGTGACACAAATATGGTTTACTAAGCAGATATCTAAGCCACACTCGGTATAGGCATATTACCACCGCTCCAACCTGCCACAGTGGACCTCAGGAACGCACGGTTCCCCAGAACTGCCCCCCTTCTGAGGAAGATCTACCTCCTGATTCTTGGCAAAACCCTATAGGTGTTTCTAATCAAGGCCTCGCAGAGCAGTGATTTAATGACCATGGAGATTTGTGGATGAAGTCCGCTCTGCTGAATAAGATATAGGACCAGACGTAGTTGAAATAAAAGATGGCGTTTATTAAACGTGTTTCGTAGTTCAGATGACTTCCTCCTCAGGACACAACCACATGTATACAGAGAGGGATTGCCTTTTCTTTTTTTCTTCTTGTTCACATCTGTGAAATGGAGAACGTTGTTACAATCATAGGAATACTAATAAGAAATTTAATGTGCAAAAATAGATAAAATTCTCAACATGTCGTGTGTCATACCATGTGTCAGTTCTGTGAACTCTGACACTGTTTGTCATGTGGTTTCCTTTGGCGCCAGATTAAAATTTTTGATCTTTTTAAATAACAATCCCTCC
Source organism: Ranitomeya imitator (assembly GCF_032444005.1). Classification (NCBI taxonomy): domain Eukaryota; kingdom Metazoa; phylum Chordata; class Amphibia; order Anura; family Dendrobatidae; genus Ranitomeya; species Ranitomeya imitator. The sequence continues at coordinate 446,722,502 of NC_091287.1, read as the reverse complement.
CTATCTCTGTATACATGTGGTTGTGTCCTGAGGAAGAAGTCATCTGAGCTTGGACACTTATTTAAAATAAAAGATGGTGTTTATTCACTAAGTCTGGTCCTATATTCCGCAGCGCGGACTTCATCCACAAATCTCCATTTTCATTTTACCTGATACGGTCCTTTGTTGACCCATGGATCTGCTGCAGCTGATACCTCCACTAGATCTATACACTTACGTTAGTAGAATCTGAGTGCATTTTTTTTCAATATCCACCGGATAAGACCCTTTTTGCGCTGATCTCCTGCAGTTGTTTCAAGAGCTGGGATTTAACCATGTGCTTCCCAGCTGTGCTACAGTAACATTTTCATGTGTTTCTATATCTTTTTTTTTTTCTTGATGTTGATAACATTATTTATTTCTTCTTCTCTGATGACCTCTGCATGATATTAAAACGTTATCTTGTCTGTCTTGTTTTCAGAGACGTGGGGCTATTTCGTATGACAGCTCTGACCAAACTGCTTTGTACATTCGTATGCTCGGTAAGTATATATTCCTGTATAGAACTGCAGTGTTGTGCATGCTAGATAATATTTATATACGAAATCACAAAGCACCACTATATATTGTGGCTGAGAGCACACAACAACAGCTCTCCCAGAACACCTCACGGGTATCCAATCAAATAGACTACTCCAGATACATAGGACCAAGAAAAAATGGAGTAAAGATGTCCAAAACAATATAAAAGATCAAATACAAAATGTACGGTATTTAACAATACAAATGACAGCTATACAAGTATACATGCTGTATGCAGTGTATAACAACAAGGAGATATAGCGGAGGAAACATGGCGGTACGCCGGATAAAATGCTGGTGGCAACATTCATCCCTGGAATGCAAGCATTAAGTGCACATGTAAATGGAATGGGCCAAAAAATATATATGTTACAATATCATTGTGTACAATAGCCCAGTGTCCACTATAGTACTTTCAATCATGCACGCTTAGCCATTTAATCAGGGGAGCAGACCCCACCTCACCCGGCAGTCCCGGACGCGCGTTTTGGAGTACAGCTTTTTCAACGGGTATGCTAGATAATACTGACTGTTGTGCATAAAGTGTGTGCTTACAGCCATTGGATGTTGGATCTGTCATACATGTACTCACATGATCTCTGAGATAAATGTAATATCAGATGTGTGTGGCTTTAATAACCGCTGTAGGTCTCTTGATCCTTTTGACCTCACCTTCTCCTTCCTCCTCCTTAGGCTTCGCTCTTCTCTCCTTTTCCCACATTGCTTGTTATATAATCTATATAAGATGTTCCTGATGTGTTTTTTTATGTATCAAAGATCCACTTGTGATTTTTAGTCTTGGTTGTCACAAAGACCAATAACTGATGAAGTCTAGGGGATTTACAGAAGAGCCAAGCCTTGTAGTTTTGGTGTTAGGATTTCCTTTTAGTCTTTCTTCAATAGTTTTCTGTATCCTAGATTTTAATGGATTTGGTACTTATAAACGACTAGAACTCTAGTGCCACATATTGGCAGTAGCAATCCTAAAACTTATTGGTGACCCCTTTTAACGAGCCTTGTCACATGACTTAGGATAAAAGCCAAAACCAGTATCTCTATTTGCAGACACTGTGTGTTTTGGGGTACTGCCCCTCGTCAGTGCAAAGTGTGAAATCTGGTTTGGCTAAGTGAGAGGAGTCTGACTAGGATCCAAAGGGTAACATTTCTCCTTGCGGAAAGTGCCATCTCAAGGTGAGGAGACTTTCAAGCCTTGCAATTTTTCCTCTGGGAAATCAAATATGCAAATTGTCCCTTCAGATAGGAAGAATACTAGACTCCACTCACCCAGCCAAACCAGATCTCACACTTTGCGCTGATAAGGGGCAGTACCCCAAAACGGTGCCTGCAAATTGAGATTCTGGTTTTGGCTTTTATCCCAAATCATGTGACAAGGCTTGTTAAAGGGTCGACATTAACTTTTAGGATCGCTGCTTCCAATAGGTGGCACTAGAGCTCTAGTCCTCTTCCTCTCTGAAGAGACACTTTCCATATTTCCCAGAGGAGCATTGCGGCTTACAAGTCTCCTCATCTCGGCATGCTTAACATGTCGCTCTCCGCAAGAAGAAACGTTACACCTTGGATCCTGGTGCTTTTAAAGGTAAACTGCATGCTCTAGCTCCAATATAGTGAAAAAAGCTCCTTATTGCCCTATAGATCTCCCATTACTTTAGCTTTGCCAGTGCCTCTCCACCGCTGGTCTGTCTTCACCTCGAAGAAGCGTTGACATCCCGCCTGTGACTTGATTGGTGTGTGTGGTTTTGTTTGTTTAAAAAGGTCCACATTATGTGCTGATTAGTTCTAGTATATTTTATATATGATTTATGAATAAACTCTATCATGCCTGATTTGTCCTTTCCAAGAAGGGTCTCACTGATGCACATGTCCGATCCTTATTTTCACAAACGCCACGATACCTATACACGTGGGGTCTGTCCTGCTGAAGTTGGCAGATTTATTTTTTTTTTTTTAGCCCTTCTATTGGCATTATACACTTACCAAGGCGTGGACTTTTTATATATGATATATTGGTCACACTTCGAAACTTATTGGAGGTGTGGGAGAATGGACAGATTTATAGACAGGACTCGTACGCAATTAGCTTTTACTGCCAGAAAGACACAAACTAAGTTAATTTTTTGTGAATACCTGGTTCTGACATTATGCCTAGTACTGTATTATTATACCTTTGTATCTGGTCTTTGCTCTACTTTCTTGGCTTTGTATCACCTGTCCACTGGATTGGTGCTAACTTGCGACTCATTGGGTGTCCCAACTGCTGAGACCCGCACCAATCGTCAGAACGGGGAATTTGTATCCCCAAAGGGGAACTTTTGTCTCCATTACAAAATGAAGCCGCAGGTTGGACATCCGACCACTGTCCCATTCATCTTATGTTCACTGCCCTCCATTCCACCAAGGAGAAGTTTCCTGTTCTGCCATTTGTTGAAGGTCCTGCGTATTCTGATCCCGACTGATCACCAATCTTGTGGACATAACTTTTCACATGGTAAACCCTTTAAAGGGAATCTGTCACCCCAAAAATTGTATATGAGCTGCGGCCACCGGCATCAAGGGCTTATCTACAGCATTCTGTAATGCTGTAGATAAGCCCCGATGTAACCTGAAAGGTAAGAAAAACAGGTTAGATTATACTCACCCAGGGGCGGTCCGGTCCGATGGGCGTCACGGTCCAGGGCCTCCCATCTTCATAGTATGACGTCCTCTTCTTGTCTTCACGCTGCAGCTTCGGTGCAGGTGTACTTTGTCCTGTTGAGGGCAGAGCAAAGTACTGCAGTGCGCAGGCGCTGGGCCTGTCTGACCTTTCCCGGCGCCTGTGCACTGCAGTACTTTGCTCTGCCCTCAACAGGTCAAAGTATGCCTGCAGCAAGAAGAGGACGTCATCATAAGAAGATGGGAGGCCCCGGACCGCAGCGGGACCGCCCGCCCGGGTGAGTATAATCTAGCCTGTTTTTCTTACCTTTCAGGATACATCGGGGCTTATCTACAGCATTACAGAATGCTGTAGATAAGCCCCTGATGCCGGTGGGCTTAGCTCATATACGATTTTTGGGGTGACAGATTCCCTTTAATGGCAAAGCAGATGTAAAAGCATAAGGTTTGTCCCGTTTTCAGGCTCGCTGTTTAGCTGTTCTCCTGGAAGCCTCAAGGTCTCCCCGTTTACTCCAGTGTGTAATGTATGGACCCCCGTGTCTGATGAGCTGGTTACTGGGGTCCAGATGTTAGACACTGATGATCACCAGTTATTACTGAGGGCACCAGCGGCCAGGCGAAGACCTAGAAACACATGCTGTCAGGCTCGGGGTCAGGAGAGCCGCCGGCTAGTCCGAGCATTGCGATAGTTGTCTGTGTTCTGTGACTGTTTACTGCGCCCTAATAATGATCAGTCACCGGAGCTTCCTCACAATATAAATATATAAATAAAAATTAAAGTAATATATAAAATATCGGTGCCGGCTGTAGCCATAAAATCATAAAGTGACAAACCCCTCTCCACCCAGTATATTTACCATCTCTTAATTCAGAATGTATGTCACTGGAGAAGACTTGGGTTAACTATCCCGGCTGAATGAACGTATAGGGTCTGTTGAAATCAAACATTTTATTTATTTATTTTTAGCAGAAATATTTTTGTGCACGTTCACTAAAGCCTTTGTTGATCTTTTGACAACCATTTTACGGGTCACTAAACCACTTGTGTGTGCAATGATTTTCTGTATTTTACAATCTGTTTTGCTGACCAGAAGCTGCATTAACATTTCTGCAGCCTTCAGAGCTGTAATCGCTCAGCATTCCTTCCTTGCTGGCTGGCTGAATTTAAAGTAATGTAATGTCAGAAAAACAAAAGCTGATTATACAAATTAAATGTGTAAGAGGAAGCCTGATATTTGGCTTGAGAGGGAAACTGATGGGGCATATTGAATTTCAGCATGCCTGATCTTTTGATCTCCACCTTGCGCTGTGGTATATTGCAGCGAGCTGTCGTGCACATTGGCGTTGGTACACGTGTTCTGTCCTGTCTGAACATTCATGTACATGTGGGGTCCGGCTTCCAGGATTACATCCATGTCACTTATTTACCTGCGGTCAGTTTATTACATGTGTAATACAGATCTCCTGTCTTATAAAGCCGTCAGATTGAATCTGTAATAAGCTTGACAGGCGGCCTGCAATGGATGACTCCTGGTTTCCCATTATTATGTGTTAATACTGAGTTTTGGTATTTTGATAGGCTCTTGTGTAATTTTCAAACAGCTGAGTGCAAGTAAGTAATTGCTAGTGGGACCATCCGCCATGTTTTCTTATTAGTGGGCACATGAGCTGACCTGCTGAAAGCTGCCATCTCTGGGGCTCAGGCTTGTACACTCCGACACGCTCCCGTTTGTTGGCCTGGTGGTAATGAATGGCACCTCGTACCATTATACTGGCAGCGTGCAGTTCAGGCTCATCTGAATGCTTGGCACATGCTTTGACCTGGTTTGCGCAGGCTATAGTCGGACTCTATGGAGCATGCAGCTGCATGTCTGGAAACGTTGGAATTGTGTAACATGCTGATGGGTGGGTGCCATGTACAGGAGTCGCCCCGATCCGCCTGTAACCATTTATTATCTTTATTATAGGAGATGTCAGAGTAAGAAGCAGAGCTGGCTTTGAATCAGAAAGACGAGGCTCTCATCCTTACATTGATTTCCGTATTTTGCACTGTAAGTAATTTATCACATTAAAAGAATACTCCGCCTAAACCTGAAATGTCGGCTTTAATGATCTCTCTGCCCTGCCACACTTGAAGTAGCATTCTAGTCTTTGATGTAATCTACAGTCATTGTCAGGTCGGCACCATTTTAGAGGACATTTTTTTTCTTCTTTCTATAGCAAGATGTTGGCACCTGCGCAGTATTAGCTATCGGATCACCAATAGCTGGTACTGCGCAGGCGCATAAAAAAGCCATTTTCAAATGGATTTTATTTATTTTATTTTTTTAATAGGATAACCTCAAACATATGTTTTTTTTGTTTTCTCAATATGTGTATACGGTATATAATATTATGTAAACTAGGGGACAGGTCAGTGAGGGATCAGTGACCTGTCAGCAGTCTGTATTATGAATAGCTAATCAGAGCACCACATGAAGACCCCCACAGGCCGCCCCGAAACACGAGCACATCATTAACTCAAAACTGAAAATACAGATTACACAACCAGAAGATGGATTTCATCACCAGGTAGCATTGTAATAACGGCGCCGACCGGACACGGTCTGTAGGTTACTGTGCACAATCCTGCTGACAGGGGCACTTTAAATGGGTAAAATTGCAAAGTATTGATAAAAACAAGCAACTTTGCAATCTACCTCTTGTTAAAAATCGTGCAATTTACCTCTTGTTAAAAATCCTCTGCATTCTCAATATTTGGGCATTTTTAATGTAACAGCGTACAGCTTACTGGTCTCCCTCTGGTCTTGGTGACCAGTTACCCAGGCGAGGAGCACGCTATCTCTGAAGGCTTCATGTTTTGGACCCTGTGCACACTGCTCTGAAGCTGGCCAGATGATCGAATCCGAGAAGCTTCAGTCCTCTACCCTTCTCCAATGCTACAAAGGCAAAGCGGCTTCTGCTTACAGCATAAGAGAGAACACCTTTTGCACAAACGGCACAAATTCGCCTCTGGTCCGATCTGTCAAATTTCAGAAGGCCACCTTCCATGGTACCAAGGAAACCAGAGACAGAAGCAGTGCACTCCTGAAGAAACAATGTTTCACACACTTATTTTATCAGATCACAGTTCCACATTCTGACTCTATTCTTACAATGTAGAGGGAAGGATGGTCACTCGCTCCACTGTAGGCAGAAGAGGCTGGAGCTGGTTACCTGATGCTGGGCTGAAGCCACCTGGGATTGATGGCAGAGGATAGCGTAATAACATGCAGGATGAATAATTAGGAATTAAGATGAAGGGAATGAAACGGGAGGTTGAACAACATGTATGATTTAGAAGTTACAAATCCTTTAGGGCTCTCCAGCACGGACTGTTCTGCCTGCTCTTCCCTCCCTTCTTTTAGTGTTAGAGATATCAAGAGGGAGAGGGAAAAGTAATGTTTTAGCTCAGTAAATTTCAAGTGCTGGGTTCAAATCCCACCAAGGACCACATCTGCAAGGAGTTTGTATGTTCTCCCCATGTTTGTTCAAGTTTCTTTTGGGTTCTTTGGTTTCCTCCAAAACTCCAGACATACTGATAGGGAGTTTAGATTGTGAGCCCCATCGGGGACAGCAGTGACCGTATCTGTAAAGCCCTGCAGAATATGCTGGCGCTATATAGGCAAGCGTAACAATGAGAGAAGCATATGCAAAGGAAATGAGTGGAGGATAGAAGCTGAATTATACAAGAAAACAAATACACAGCAGCACCCAAGAAAAACACAAAGCTCACATCCAGCCTATATTACCGGGCGAGTCAGTCCGACTAAAGAAAGATTTGGATCAGCTCCGAGTCAGGCTGCAATGTAATTATGGAACTGGGTCTGAAAATGAAATTACAGAATTAACATTGCAGACTGAAACTCCCAGAATGAGTGTTTAAACCAAGTAGGTGTGCTCGGTGCACCCTTAATGTGGGCAGAGTTCAGTGCACCTTCCCATCTGCTGGTATCCAGCTATCTCCACCCTTCTCTCGCTCTATAAAGATAGAGCTATCCAAGAAGAGGGGAGAGGAAAAACAAGGTGGGAAGGTGCACTTACATTATTGGCCACTCCAAGGTTGCCCCGAGTGCCCGTACTTGGTTTGAACAGTCATTTTCCGCCGACAGACTTCCCTTTTTAAAAAGGTTGTTTGTGGCTAAGGGTAGGAAATGTATTTCACTATCAAATAAGCAGTTCTCTCCTAGTCATGCGGATCCTCGGCAGACATTATTGATGGTCACGTCTGCAGCGGTAGCTGGTCACAGCAGGCAGGTGCAATGCTTGCCAGAATGGCCGCTGAGGTCACTGATTGCATCAGTCATGTGATAGATGTGATGTCATCCCTGCGGGGCTGGTAGGGGATGACCTGAGTGATGGGATTCAATAGGGAATATCCCATTACTGAAAGTATTACTTCTGTCTTTGACCACTAGGTGTCACCGTTGTTGCATTTGTTCTCCTTCATGTAACACATGGGCTCCATGACCACAAATATCTTGCATCCATCATATTGTCATTGACTTCTTGGCAAATATTATTTTAAGCTTCTAAAATGTTTGTTTTCTGATCGTATCAGAGTGAATGTACAAGCAAGCTATTGTGATATTACTATGGACCATTTTCTGATGACACGTGCGATAGCTTGCACCTTATATGTCTACCTCTGAACAGCGTTTTCCTGTTTCTTATAACATAGTAACATAGTTAGTAAGGCCGAAAAAAGACATTTGTCCATCCAGTTCAGCCTATATTCCATCATAATAAATACCCAGATCTACGTCCTTCTACAGAACCTAATAATTGTATGATACAATATTGTTCTGCTCCAGGAAGACATCCAGGCCTCTCTTGAACCCCTCGACTGAGTTCGCCATCACCACCTCCTCAGGCAAGCAATTCCAGATTCTCACTGCCCTAACAGTGAAGAATCCTCTTCTATGTTGGTGGAAAAACCTTCTCTCCTCCAGACGCAAAGAATGCCCCCTTGTGCCCGTCACCTTCCTTGGTACAAACAGATCCTCAGCGAGATATTTGTATTGTCCCCTTATATACTTATACATGGTTATTAGATCGCCCCTCAGTCGTCTTTTTTCTAGACTAAATAATCCTAATTTCGCTAATCTATCTGGGTATTGTAGTTCTCCCATCCCCTTTATTAATTTTGTTGCCCTCCTTTGTACTCTCTCTAGTTCCATTATATCCTTCCTGAGCACCGGTGCCCAAAACTGGACACAGTACTCCATGTGCGGTCTAACTAGGGATTTGTACAGAGGCAGTATAATGCTCTCATCATGTGTATCCAGACCTCTTTTAATGCACCCCATGATCCTGTTTGCCTTGGCAGCTGCTGCCTGGCACTGGCTGCTCCAGGTAAGTTTATCATTAACTAGGATCCCCAAGTCCTTCTCCCTGTCAGATTTACCCAGTGGTTTCCCGTTCAGTGTGTAATGGTGACATTGATTCCTTCTTCCCATGTGTATAACCTTACATTTATCATTGTTAAACCTCATCTGCCACCTTTCAGCCCAAGTTTCCAACTTATCCAGATCCATCTGTAGCAGAATACTATCTTCTCTTGTATTAACTGCTTTACATAGTTTTGTATCATCTGCAAATATCGATATTTTACTGTGTAAACCTTCTACCAGATCATTAATGAATATGTTGAAGAGAACAGGTCCCAATACTGACCCCTGCGGTACCCCACTGGTCACAGCGACCCAGTTAGAGACTATACCATTTATAACCACCCTCTGCTTTCTATCACTAAGCCAGTTACTAACCCATTTACACACATTTTCCCCCAGACCAAGCATTCTCATTTTGTGTACCAACCTCTTGTGCGGCACAGTATCAAACGCTTTGGAAAAATCGAGATATACCACGTCCAATGACTCACCGTGGTCCAGCCTATAGCTTACCTCTTCATAAAAACTGATTAGATTGGTTTGACAGGAGCGATTTCTCATAAACCCATGCTGATATGGAGTTAAACAGTTATTCTCATTGAGATAATCCAGAATAACATCCCTCAGAAACCCTTCAAATATTTTACCAACAATAGAGGTTAGACTCACTGGCCTATAATTTCCAGGTTCACTTTTAGAGCCCTTTTTGAATATTGGCACCACATTTGCTATGCGCCAGTCCTGCGGAACAGACCCTGTCGCTATAGAGTCACTAAAAATAAGAAATAATGGTTTATCTATTACATTACTTAGTTCTCTTAGTACTCGTGGGTGTATGCCATCCGGACCCGGAGATTTATCTATTTTAATCTTATTTAGCCGGTTTCGCACCTCTTCTTGGGTTAGATTGGTGACCCTTAATATAGGGTTTTCATTGTTTCTTGGGATTTCACCTAGCATTTCATTTTCCACCGTGAATACCGTGGAGATACATAGTTTTATGTATAGAGATGGGGCCAGCCTGGAATATGGAGAGATTGTCTTTGTATAATGCAGAAATGTGAATGCAGCTCTGCAGTAATAATATAGGCTGGAAATCCTGATCAGCAAAATGTACACGCAAAGTTAGTGCTGCCATGCAGATTACAGGTCTTAATACAGTCCTAACCATTGGTTGCCAGTTGCTTTTTTTATTTTATTTATTTATTTTTTACAAACAGTGATTATTCCTGCTTCTGAAATCCCATGGTGGTCAGGAATGATTCTGGAGGAAACGTGCAGCCAATCTTATACACTGATCAGCAGTAACATTAAAACCATGTGCCTAATAGTGTGCAGGTCTCCCTCATGCTGCTTGATGAGGGATTTCTAGGCATCAGGCGGCACCAGAACATTAGCAGCAGATCATTTTATAAGGGTTGTCCCAGACTCTCCTGTCTGATCAAGTGGGAAGAGGCCCTGCTGGACGCCAGGCAGGAATATCTTCTAGGAAACTGCTCAATACCAAGCAGGTAGCATGCAAGTCTCTCCTAATGTCATTCCTGCAGTGGCCTTAAAATTCAGAAAGATCAACCCTCCTAAGCCATCTATATGGGTATACAGAGCCTAGAAAGGTGAATAAAATGATACCTTCATAGCTGCGATCCAAGATCTATGGGTGCAGATCTGCATGAGAATCTGCCTCCAGAGCTTAATGTAAATGAAAGGAGGAGTTACCAGTGTGAGACATGGAATGACTGACAGCTCTCCTGGTTTTACTGCAGAGCTGTCTGTGATTACAGGAATCTGTACAGCAAAGCTGCGCTTTGTCTCATTACAAACACACGTACAGCTTTCCTTTCCTAGTGCGATCAGCTCAGCTGTACTGCCCATCTACCTACACTAAATGTAGGGAGTTGAAAGCATATACGGTAAATGTTAGTGCTGTCAGCTGCGCTGTACAGGTGTGTCTGATCACAACTATGAGAGGAGAGCTGCAAAGGTGTTTGTAATGACAGTTCAGTTCTGTCGCACTGTGATCTGATCTTGGTGCAGAGCTGTGTGTGATTGAGAGAAAATGGTCAGTCATTACATGTCTCACACTGGTAACACCCCCTATAATTTATAATAATCCCTGGAGGCAGATTCTCACATCGATCAGACTCTGGCTCATAGCTTTGATAAGACATTGGATCGCTGATACCAAGGTATCCTTTATTCGGCGTCCTATGACCTACATGCCCATATAGATGACTTAGGAGGGGTGATCCTACTCCCTGATTCCTTTTACATCACCAGTTTTGGAAAAACCCAGCTAATTTCTACTTCCAATTCCTATGTATGAATACACATCAACAGCACTTGCCTTTGTATGTAGGTGACCTACTCCTACTCAACTCCTGTGTGAGTGCAGCCCAGGCAGAATTCTCCAGGTCTATCTATATGGTACATATAATAGATGTGGGCTGCACTATGTCGTCCACTCCAGTCATAGCGATTTTTAAGCCTTTAAACAATATGGTTAGGGTTTGTACACATTGAGTTTTTTTGCTGAGCTTTCTGCTGAGTTTTCAGAGTAATTTTGCAAAAACCACATGGAATTCAAAAGGTAAGAGAGTTTCTGTTCTGAAAACGCAGCAAAAAAGCAGTGTGAACGCAACCTTACAGTGCTATGACGAAGATTATAGGCTCAAAACGCGTGTATGCAAGTTTTCTCTGACGCCCATGACGGCACCACGGAGAGAGGGAATCCGCCCACCAAGGACAGGAAACCTACAGATAAAAAGGCGGTACCTCCCTCCCGCATCAGTTGGTTTCCTGCCCTTGATGGGAGACCTACAGAAGTCCTTACCTACAGAGGACGAACGTCGTAGGAGTCCGGGGCCAATCGGTCCGATTCAGGCAGCAGGGGGTCCCCCTGCCCCGGCCGGTGTGGTGACCCGAGGCACCACCGCTGGGGCTAGTAGGCCTCTCGGGTGCGCGAGGAGAGGTGGCATGGAGTTCGCGGACACCTCTCCAGGTAAACGCAGCAGCAGCATCCAAGGGGGGTCCCTCTGTGGATGAGGGGGGAGCAGCGGTTTCTCCCTTCGAAATGTCAGTCTGCCGGCTGAGAAACCGGGGGTTCTGGGATTCAGCTACCTGCGTGCGATGCCATTTTGGGGCGGGCGCCATCAGCCTGTCATACTCAAGTGGGGTACCCGTACCAGGAAATATCAAAGCGCACTCAACAAGAGCGTAGCAACCTCTTGGGCGGAGAAGGCCGGAGCTTCAATCGATCAGTTATGTAGCGCTGTTACCTGGTCCTCACCATCTACATTGTATAAGCACTATAGATTGGACCTTATCTCCTCTTCGGACCTTACCTTCGGTAAAAGGGTTCTGGAAGTGGTGGTCCCTCCCTAAATGTACAATCTCTGCAATTCTCTCCGTGGTGCCGTCATGGGCATCAGGGAAAAATATAGCTCTTACCGATAACGGTATTTCTCTGAGCCCATGACGGCACCTGTACATTCCCTCCCTTCACTTATGGGTGTGCACATTAATATAGTGCCCTATGCCAATTATCTAATAGTCACGCGGTATCTCAATTAAGTTTTCAAGTAATGCTAAAATCAAGACTCTGTTCCTTAGTCTTCCATTGTTCTCTAGTAAACAACTGATGCGGGAGAGAGGTACCGCCTTTTATCTGTTGGTTTCCTGTCCTTGGTGGGCGGATCCCCTCTCTCCGTGGTGCCGTCATGGGCTCAGAGAAATACAGTGATCGGTCAGAACTATATTTTTCAGTTGTAAATGCTTGTTGGTCTTACACAGCCAGGACTTTTGTCTCACTGGGCACATCCGTGTATACACATTTGCGGTTAAAAGCCCCTGCATGATTTTTTGGAACAAAAAATGTTTCCTTTTAACAGGCAAGCAGAGGTATGGGACATGGGATTGTATTGGTGCGAGTGGACTTTCCTCTCTAGTGTATTCATCTAGACTGGCAATGTTATGCCATCTTGATGGAAGGGGGGTTTTGAGTCTGACTGCCTCCGTGCCCCACATCATAACTCTTACACACAGACCTCATTAGGAAGGAACACCACAGCTCATCATGACTTGGCCTACCTGTGGCATCATGCCCCCGTCCCACCCCCAGCTGTCCATTTTGGCGTAACCGGGCGAAAAACATCAAGAAATCACAACATTTTTGTGCAACTGTGTTGCGCAAAAATGTTGCGACTTTTTAAAGCCATTTAGTCCAGATCTGTGGAATAATTCTTTAATGAATTGGAGCCTTTTGTATCATGTGTTTAGCTCCGGATGCCTAGCACTGAGGAATATTACACCGTTTTACATGAGGACCATTTGGGCACTAGAAGATGTTGGCTCCATAAAAGTTTTTTTTTTTTTTTTTGTTTTTATTGCAGCGCAGGAGTGGTGCTACTAATCTAAGGTCCCTGCTCTTAGTCTTATACTTACCAGCTGCCGTCTGCAGCGGTTCCTGGTCAGTCTCCTGTTGGTCTCCAGCAGTTTGTAACCTGCTGCATCGCCCTAGTGTTTGCTATTGTGTTCCACAAGTCACAGCTCAATGTACCGGTAAGTCTGTAACAAGTCAGAACACGGCTCTCATAGACTTGCATTCAGAGGTTGTGACCATTACCTCTGACTTTGGTCAGTCAGAAGTTTTGGTCACAAGATGGCGCCACGTGACCGGAGCGGAATTGGTTAGAGCTGAAGATGGCGGCTGGAAAGTGTAAGCCTAGGCTCAGGGAGCTTAGATTAGTAGCACCACTCCATTGCTGAAATAAAAAAACAAAACATTGGAGTGTGTGCTTTAACCCCTTAGCGACCGCCGATACGCCTTTTAACGGCGGCCGCTAAGGGTACTTAAACCACAGCGCCGTTAATTAACGGCGCTGTGGAAAAAGTCCATAGCGCCCCCCAGAGGCCGATTTTCTCCGGGGTCTCGGCTGCCGAGGGTAGCCGAGACCCCAGAGAACAAGATTCGGGGTTTTTTTAACCCACCCCGCATTTGCGATCGCCGGTAATTAACCGTTTACCGGCGATCGCAAAAAAAAAAAAAAAAAAAGCGATCTCTTTTTAATTTCTCTGTCCTCCGATGTGATCGCACATCGGAGGACAGAGAAAAGGGGTCCCAGGTGGCCCCCCAATACTCACCTAGCTCCCCCGATGCTCCTCGTGTCTCCCGGTGGGCGCCACCATCTTCAAAATGGCGGGCGCATGCGCAGTGCGCCCGCCGGCCGGCACCGGGAGAATCTTTGGGGTCTCGGCTGCCGGGGGTAGCCGAGACCCCAAAGAGCACGATCGGGGTCGGTATTACCGACCCCTGTTTTGCGATCGCCGGTAATTAACTGTTTACCGGCGACCGCAAAAAAAAAAAAAAAAAAGTAAAGTGTAATTCTCTGTCCTCTGATGTGATCGCACATCAGAGGACAGAGAAATAGGGGGATTCGGGGACCCTAGCATACTCACCTAGGTCCCTGGATCCTCTTGCTGCTCCTCCTGGCCGCCGGCAGCAGAACATGGCGGACGCATGCCCAGTGCGCCCGCCATCTGTCTCCATCTGCCGGTCGGCAGGAGAACAGCAGTTGGGGCTAAAATTAGGGGTAGGGGTAGGGTTAGGGGTAGGGTTAGGGGTAGGGTTGGGTTAGGGGTAGTGTTAGGGGTAGGGTTAGGTTAGGGGTAGGGTTAGGGGTAGGGTTAGGGGTAGGGTTGGGTTAGGGGTAGTGTTAGGGGTAGGGTTAGGTTAGGGGTAGGGTTAGGGTTAGGTTAGGGGTTAGGTTAGGGTTAGGGGTAGGGTTAGGGTTGGTTAGGGGTAGGGTTAGGGTAGGGGTAGGGCTAGGGTTGGGGCTAAATTTATGGTTAGGGTTGGGGCTAAATTTAGGGTTAGGGTTGGGGCTAAACTTAGGGTTAGGCTTCTTTCACACTTACGTCGGTACGGGGCCGTCGCAATGCGTCGGCCCGACATACCGACTCACGTTGTGAAAATTGTGCACAACGTGGGCAGCAGCTGTAGTTTTTCAACACATCCGCTGCCCAATCTATGTCCTGGGGAGGAGGGGGCGGAGTTACGGCCACGCATGCGCGGTCAGAAATGGCGGATGCGACGTACAAAAAAAACGTTTCATTGAACTTTTTTTGTGCCGACGCTCCGCCAAAACACAACTGATCCAGTGCACGACGGACGCGACGTGTGGCCATCCGTCACGATCCGTCGGCAATACAAGTCTATGGGCAAAAAACGCATCCTGCGGGCACATTTGCAGGATCCGTTTCTTGTCCAAAACGACGGATTGCGACGGAATGCCAAACGACGCAAGTGTGAAAGTAGCCCTAGGGTTAGGGTTGGGGCTAAAGTTAGGGCTAGGGTTGGGGCTAAAGTTAGGGTTAGAGCTGGGGTTAGGGTTTGGATTAGGGTTCGTATTAGGGTTAGGGTTGGCATTAGGGTTACGCTTGGGATTAGGGTTAGGTTTGGGATTAGGGTTAAGGTTAGGGTTGTGATTAGGGGTGTATTGGGATTAGGGTTAGGTTTGAGGTTAGGGTTGAGATTAGGATTAGGGGTGTGTTGGATTTAGGGTTTTGATTAGGGTTATGGTTAGGGTTGACATTAGGGTTGTTTTGGGGTAAGGGTTGTGATTATGGTTAGGGTTAGTGATTAGGATTATAGATGAGGTTGGGATTAGGGTTAGGGGTGTGTTGGGGTTAGGGTTGGAGCTAGAATTGGGGGGTTTCCACTGTTTAGGTACATCAGGGGGTCTCCAAACACGACAGCCAATTTTGCGCTCAAAAAGTCAAATGGTGCTCCCTCCCTTCTGAGCTCTGCCGTGCGCCCAAACAGTGGGTTACCCCCACATATGGGGCATCAGCGTACTCGGGATAAATTGGACAACAACTTCTGGGGTCCAATTTCTCTTGTTACCCTTGTGAAAATAAAAACTTGGGGGCTACAAAATCTTTTTTGTGAAAAAAAAAAAATATTTTTTATTTTCACGACTCTGCATTCTAAACTTCTGTGAAGCACTTGGGCATTCAAAGTTCTCACCACACATCTAGATAAGTTCCTTGGGGGGGTCTAGTTTCCAAAATGGGGTCACTTGTGGGGGGTTACTACAGTTTAGGTACATCAGGGGCTCTGCAATCGCAACATAATGCCCACAGACCATTCTATCAAAGTCTGCATTCCAAAAAGGCGCTCCTTCCCTTCCGAGCTCTGCCGTGCGCCCAAACAGTGGTTTACCGCCACATATGGCGCATCAGCGTACTCGGGATAAATTGGACAACAACTATTGCAGTCCAATTTCTCCTGTTACCCTTGTGAAAATAAAAACTTGGGGGCTACAATATCTTTTTTGTGGAAAAAAAAATATTTTTTATTTTCACGACTCTGCATTCTAAACTTCTGTGAAGCACTTGGGCATTCAAGGTTCTCACCACACATCTAGATAAGTTCCATGGGGGGTCTAGTTTCCAAAATGGGGTCACTTGTGGGGGATTTCTACTGTTTAGGCACATCAGGGGCTCTCCAAACGCGACATGGCGTCCGATCTCAATTCCAGCCAATTCTACATTGAAAAAGTAAAACGGCACTCTTTCTCTTCCAAGCTCTGCGGTGCGCCCAAACAGTGGTTTACCCCCACATATTAGGTATCGACGTACTCAGGAGAAATTGCACAACAACTTTTGTGGTCTAATTTCTCCTGTTACCCTTGTGAAAATAAAAATTTGTGGGCAAAAAGATCATTTTTGTGTAAACAAAAGCGATTTTTTATTTTCACGGCTCTACGTTATAAACTTCTGTGAAGCACTTGGGGGTTCAAAGTGCTCACCACACATCTAGATAAGTTCCTTAAGGGGTCTAGTTTCCAAAATGGTGTCACTTGTGGGGAGTTTCCACTGTTTAGGTACATCAGGGGCTCTCTAAATGTGACATGGTGTCCGATCTCAATTCCAGCCAATTCTGCATTGAAAAAGTCAAACGGCGCTCCTTCACTTCTAAGTTCTGCGGTGCGCCCTAACAGTGGTTTACCCCCACATATGGGGTATTGGCGTATTCAGGAGAAATTGCATAACAAAATTTATGGTTACATTTCTGTTTTTACACTTGTGAAAATAAAAAAAATGCTTCTGAATTAAGATGTTTGCAAAAAAAAGTTAAATGTTCATTTTTTCCTTCCACATTGTTTCAGTTCCTGTGAAGCACGTAAAGGGTTAATAAAATTCTTGAATGTGGTTTTGAGAACCTTGAGGGGTGTAGTTTTTAGAATGGTGTCACACTTCATTATTTTCTATCATATAGACCCCTCAAAATGACTTCAAATGTGATGTGGTCCCTAAAAAAAAATGGTGTTGTAAAAATGAGAAATTGCTGGTCAACTTTTAACCCTTATAACTCCCTAACAAAAAAAAATTTTGTTTCCAAAATTGTGCTGATGTAAAGTAGACATGTGGGAAATGTTATTTATTAACTATTTTTTATGACATATCTCTCTGATTTAAGGGCATAAAAATACAAAGTTTGAAAATTGCAAAATTTTAAAACTTTTCGCCATATTTCCGTTTTTTTCATAAATAATCGCAAGTAATATCGAAGAAATGTTACCACTAACATGAAGTACAATATGTCACGAAAAAACAATCTCAGAATCAGCGGGATCCATTGAAGCGTTCCAGAGTTATAACCTCAAAAAGTGACAGTGGTCAGAATTGCAAAAATTGGCCTGGTCATTAAGTACCAAATTGGCTCTGTCACTAAGGGGTTAAAGGGAACCTGTCACCCTGAAAATCGCGGGTGAGGTAAGCCCACCGGCATCAGGGGCTTATCTGCAGCATTCTGTAATGCTGTAGATAAGCCTCCGATGTTACCTGAAAAAGGAGAAAAAGACGTTAGATTATACTCACCCAGGGGCGGTCCCGCTGCTGGTCAGGTCAAACGGGCGTCTCCGGTCCGCTGCGGTGCCTCCCATCTTCATTACAAGACGTCCTCTTCTGATCTTCAGCTCCGGCACAGGCGTACTTTGCTCTCCCCTCTTGAGGGCAGAGGATAGTACTGCAGTGCGCAGGCGCCGGAAAGGTCAGAGGCCCGGCGCCTGCGCACTGCAGTACTTTGTCTGCCCTCAACAGGGCAGAGCAAAGTACGCCTGCGCCGGAGCCGTGGCTGAAGACCAGAAGACGACGTCTTGTAATGAAGATGGGAGGCGCCGCAGCGGACCAGAGACGCCCATTAGACCTGACCAGCAGCGGGACCGCCCCTGGGTGAGTATAATATAACGTCTTTTTCTCCTCTTTCAGGTAACATCGGGGGCTTATCTACAGCATTACAGAATGCTGCAGATAAGCCCCTGATGCCGGTGGGCTTACCTCACCCGCGATTTTCGGGGTGACAGGTTCCCTTTAAACCTCACACAAATTCCTGGATAATTCCCGAATTTGCGTGGATATCTAGGATCTGAAAAGCTAATGGTTGTTTTGTTACTACTAGTGATGAGTTGAACCTGCTGAGATCAGGTGTGATCAGAGCAGTTCGCGTGCTAACCGATTGTCTTTGGCGTGCTCGGAAAATGTTTGAAGTTCCGCGGCTGTTACAGCTGAAACACATGCAGGGATTGCCTGTTTGTGAGACATGCAACAGCGGGGAATCAAACCTATATTTTGAGCATGCCCAAGACACTCAGCACATGAGCATGCTCAGATAACACCTTATCCCAGCTCGTTCGCTCATCACTAGTTGCTACCCATCTGCAGTGCTTGCATCCAATCTGATCCCACTTTGATGTTCTTCTTTCTATCCAGCACACTCCGAAATCGAACTCTCCTTGTCTGCAAGAAATATCCGCCGGTTGTTAAGTTTTCAGCGGTACCTAAGGTCTTCGCGGTTTTTCCGGGGTGTCACTGCACAGAATTCATTGTACATCTTGGATGATGATTACAATGGACAAGCCAAGGTAGGTGCAAACATTGAATGATACATTTCCCGTATGTCACGACCCTGCCCCTCCCCATAACATACACCCCCCCCATTAGCTGCTCTGTATATCTTGCCTATGTCCCCTCTCTGTTCTGGTTCTCGGGTGGTTAATTCTTTTTCTTCTTTTCAGTGTATGCTGGAGAAAGTCGGCAACTGGAATTTTGATATATTTCTTTTTGATAGATTGACTAATGGTAAGGAAGATATGTCATGGAGTAATGTGTATGATTGCTTTTTGGGGTTAATATAACAGCAATTTTACAATCTCCTCCTTGTAGAGAATCTTTGAACCTTTAATTGCCAAGGACACATGTAACCTGCTGTGACTTTAAATTTTGTTTCGAAAAGGGAATCTGTCGGTAGGATCAACCCTCTGAAACCGTCTCTATGGGCATTTAGGTGATAGAAAGTTGAATAAAATGATACTTGATACCCGAGATCCGATGTCTTATTCCAGAGAAATCCACATTTTACTTACCCGTATATACTAGAGTATAAGCCGACCAGAGTATAAGCTGACCCCCCCCTAATTTTGCCACAAAACTGGGAAAACTTATTGACTCGAGTATAAGCCTAGGGTGGGAAATGCAGCAGCTACCGGTAAATGTAAAAAATAAAAATAGATGCTCCATACCGTTCATTATTGCCCCATAAGATGCTCCATATAAAGCTGTGCAACATATAATGCTCCATACTGTTCATTATTGCCCCATAGATGCTCCATAGAAGGCTGTGCCACATATAATGCTCTGCACCGTTCATTATTGCCCCATAGATGCTCCACATAAAGCTGTGCCCCATATATAATGCTCTGCACCGTTCATTATGGCCCCATAGATGCTCCATATAAAGCTGTGCCATATATAATGCTGCTGCTGCTGCAATTAAAAAAAAAATCACATACTCACCTCTCTTCGCTCAGGACGCCGGCGCTTTCAATATTTACCTGCTCCTCGTTCGGCTCAGTCTCCAGCACTGATGCTCAGCAGAGGGCGCGCACTGACTACGTCACAGCGCCCTCTGACCTGAGTGTCACAGCCAGAGGACGCTGGAGATGGAGCCGCATCGGAACGAGGAGCGGTAAATATCGCGCAGCGCTGCGCGCCCCTGCCCATATACTTACCTGCTCCTGGCACGGTCCCTGCGGGTCCCTGCTTCTTCCACCGCTGCATCTTCTTCCTGTATTGAGCGGTCACAGTTACCGATCATTAGTTATGAATATGCGGCTCCACCTCTATGTGGATTTTTCCTCTCTGAACCCTGTTCACACAGGTTATATACAGATGATCAGGTTTTTAAATACATCAGATAGGGATTGCATACATTAGTTAGGACTGCTCTGATAAGGGTATACCGTGAAGATTGGTAGAGCAGCTTAGTATACATTTTTTGCAAAAAACGTATCAACCAAATACCCTGTTTTTTACATCTTTTACTAGCACTTGCGGATTACTGCAACATTTTTTCAAACTGAGTGTTTTTGGTTTCACTATTCTCTTTTGTGTCTTCAGGTTTCTTGGTGGTGTGTGAACATGATCATACAGACTTGTTCACTGTGCAAGTAGCCCATGTGTTCCTGTTTCCATATTCATGACTGTAATGAGCGGCACCATGTGACCACTCAGTACAGGCAGAATCTGCAGCGCTGGAAGAAGCAGGGACCGTGCCAGGAGCAGGTAAGTATAACTAGACAGCCCCCGCTCTCCCTCCCCTGCTGACCCCCGGGTATGACTCGAGTATAAGCCGAGAGGGGGACTTTCAGCCCCAAAAAATGGGCTGAAAATCTTGGCTTATACTTGAGTATATACGGTAATATATGTAATGAATTGTTAAGATCTATGGGCCGGACCTAGATCTCCCTGAGAATCTGTCTCCAGAGCTTTTTTTTTTATATGAAAGGGGGCATTAGCAGTGTGAGACATGGAGTGACTGACAGTCTGCGTTCCTGATTTCTCTGCAGAGCGGAGTGTGATTATAACTAACACTTTATAGCAGAATTGAGCTTTTTCTCATTACATGCACATTTGCAGATGCAGTTGTCCTCTTAGTGCTTCAGCCAGTGAATGGGGAGAGCAGTACAGCAAAGCTACCCGAACTGTGAGAGGACAAATGCTAACGTGTTTGTAATGAAACAAGGTCCACGTCAGCTGTATTGTTAGTCAGGCACAGCTCTGCAGTGAGATCGGGAGAGCAGATGGTCTTAATATGTTGTTTTAATATTTTTTAAACTTTTTTTTTTTTTTTTTTTTTTAACTTTTCACTTGCTTCAATAGTTTCCATGGAAGACTAGAAGCTACAATCTTCTGATCGCCTCTGCTACACACAGACGATTATCACATCGCCTATGTGTAACCGAAATGCTCACTGAGCGCTGACCTCTGGGTGGCGCTCACATAAAATGCCGCTGTCAGAGATTGACAGCAGCATTTAACAGGTTAACTGCCGTTGGTGGATCGAGATTCCACCCATGGCTGTTAGAGGCACATTTCAGCTGTTCAAAACAGCTGTCGTGCCAGGAAAGATGTCTGCTCAGCGCCAGAGCCCACATCCAGGGAGAGACACGACATGCGCTGTACATTTACGGCACATGTCGTCAAAGTGGTTAAACACATTCAGTAGTGGAATTTATTTTTATTCCAAAAGCTGTTGATTTTGAAATACATTTTTGTTGGTGACACAACCCCTTAAACAGCTCATTTACATATTAAGAAAAAAATGTGGCTTTCTCTGGAATAAAACATCTCAGATATCATGGTATCATTGTGTTCAACTTTCTGTGGTCTACATATGTACAAAAAGAGAAATTCTAGAATGCGTTGCTTTCATAGTAAGGGGTGATTCGTATAAGGGGGTGATATTTGTAGGATGGTGGGCATTCACCTCCAAAGGCTAGGCTGCATTTGTGAGCGATGAGGATAACCACTGATGTTCCTCCTAAAGCCGTCGGTCTTCTGGCCTACCATATGGTAAGTGAACCCTAGGTGGATAAGGATGCTGGAGTTTGAGCGCTTTGTCGCCCAAGAATGAAATAGATAACTTATTTTCACAACTGTAATGATCATGTTTTTATTTGTAAATATCAGTATAAAAGTTCACAGCATAAATAGTTTTTTCTGCTTCGGACCGGAGCTCTTTCCAGGTGATGAACTTACACTGTGAAACAAGATTAGGTTTTTAAAGTGGGAAGTTGGTGATACTTTTCCGGTAGAGGGGCAGTGATTAAAAAGCAGTGAAGAAAAGCAGAGCACTTAATATACTGTAGTGTAAGGCTATGTGCATACGTTGCAGATTTTGATGCGTTTCAGCAGCCTATTTTAATAGCTAGTAAAGGCTAATTATACCATTTGGGATGATATTTATAGCCTGGGAAGATCCATGGGTATTAACCCCTTCCTAGGTTATAAACATCGGCCCCCAGTCATTGGCTTTCCCTCTCTGGTGCAGAAAATTGTGCGGGAGCCCACACCATTTTTTTTATTTATTTAAATTATACACTTACTGCGTTTTAAAGGGAACCTGTCACCCCCAAAATCGCAGGTGAGGTAAGCCCACCGGCATCAGGGGCTTATCTACAGCATTCTAGAATGCTGTAGGAAAGCCCCCGATGTATCCTAAAAGATGAGAAAAGACGTTAGATTATACTCACCCAGGGGCATTCCCGCTGTTGGTCCGGGTTCAGCGCCTCCCATCTTCATCAGCTGACGTCCTGTTCTGGTCTTCACGCTGCGGCTCCAGCGCAGGCGTACTTTGCCTGCCCTGTTGAGGGCAGAGCAAAGTACTGCAGTGCGCAGGCGCCAGGAAAGGTCAGAGAGGCCCGGCGCCTGCGCACTGCAGTACTTTGCTCTGCCCTCAACAGGGCAGACAAAGTATGCCTGAGCTGGAGCCGCAGCGTGAAGACCAGAAGAGGACGTCATCTGATGAAGATGGGAGGCGCTGGACCAACAGCGGGAACGCCCCTGGATGAGTATAATGTAACCTCTTTTTCTCATCTTTTAGGATACATCGGGGGCTTATCTACAGCATTACAGAATGCTGTAGATAAGCCCCTGATGCCGGTAGGCTTAGCTCACCCGCGATTTTGGGGGTGACAGGTTCCCTTTAAGGCTAGCGCCACACTTGCGAGAATCTCGCACCCCAATACACGACGCTGCTGCCGGCACTCTGGACTGCAGTATGTGGCTGTATGTATTTCTATGCAACTGAACGCTCTGGTCCGAGTGCCGGCGGCAGTGCCGGGTATTGATGCAAGAGACTCCTGCGAGTTTCTCGCAAGTGTGACCCCAGCCTAACGCAAATTTTGTGTGTATCTTTATTTAACTCTTTATGTACAATTTTATTATGTTTATTACTAAACATCGGGCTTGTTATTATTGATATATCAATAGATATATTTTTACCTGCGTTTTCTGCCAAGAGATACAGAATCTGCAGAAAATGCCACAGGCAAATCTGCAACGTGTGCACATACCCTACGTAGATAAAAATACAGTAGTGAATGTAAAAGCAGTAGATCCAACACGACCATAATATTACAGGATATTGGGGATCTAGGTGAATACCACAAACATTATTAGAATTCATTTATAATGCAAAAATAAAACTGAAACATTGGGGCTGACTAATAATGAAAGCCCTCTATACCAGTTCAGGGCTGGACACTCCTGGCTTCCTTAGTCCCGGTGCGTTCACCCCGCTACTATGTGTTTGTTATAAATGTTTTAGTTTAGTTATTTTTACATTAGCGATGGAATCTTTTATGTGGTGTTCATCTAGATCCCTCACATCATGTAATCATATGATTGTGTAGGATTTATTGCCTATACACTCACTTTTGTTCTTTAGCTACTTACACCAGTCTATTACATGTTTTTTATACACATCGAATACTGTTCAAAATATATGATGGAGCCAGGATAGCCATGTGGTATGTTACCGACAAGTGTTTTACTTCTATTCACTGCCTTTCCAATTTTTTTTTTTCCTATTTATAATTCTGTAACTGTTTTTTTTTTTTATCTGACATAATTTAGCAGTGAAGGTGTTGATGGGTTTTTCCAACAGCCTTTTCTGCTGGATCCAGTCTACATGCCATAAATATATGCAGTGGGGAAGATCCCATTAAGTGCTTGCTCACACTGGCGTATAAATCAGACGAGTGCAATGCAAGAAAATATCACATTGCACTCTGACCAATGTTGTACAATGAGTCTATGCTGTCATTGTCTACGAGAATCTGATTGCACTCGCCAATGCAAGTCATTAGGTGCAAGGGGAAGGAAAAAAAAAAAAAACAGCTGAGAGAAAGCAGACAGCTGGTGGTGTTATGCTGAGAAGGGGCCAATATCCATGGAGCTTCCAAGCTTAATAATAGCTGCTCACAGCTGTCTGCATAGCCTTTACTGCTTATTTAAATAGGGGGACCCCCCAAAATAAATCACGTGTGGTCCCCTTTATTTTTAGTAAGCAGCAAAGCAGACAGCTGAGGACTGATATTAATAGGCTGGGAAGGGACATGGATATTGGTGCCTTCCCAGACTAATAAAACAACCTTCAGTCCCAGAAATGGTGCTTCCATTAGATGTGCCAATTCTGGCGCTTAGCCTTGGCTTTTCCTGCTTGTCCTGGTGTGGTGGCAATTGGGGTAATGGTTTTGGGGTTGTCAGCTGTGTAATGTTCGCTGACATAAAGTCCCAGGGATTAGTAATGGAGAAGTGTCCGTCAGACACCCCCCATTACTGACCCCATAGTCAAAAGAA
Organism: Ranitomeya imitator; assembly: GCF_032444005.1. Taxonomy (NCBI): domain Eukaryota; kingdom Metazoa; phylum Chordata; class Amphibia; order Anura; family Dendrobatidae; genus Ranitomeya; species Ranitomeya imitator. The sequence continues at coordinate 446,698,137 of NC_091287.1, read as the reverse complement.
AGCAACGCACACAGAAATGTCCTTTTAATTGAAAAAGGCACTCCCTGACAGTTACCCTCTCTTACCCATTTTTCATTACCATAAAAAAGTGATCCCAGGGGTCCTTAGTAATGCATAATATTGAGGTCCCACGACTATCCCGGTTTTCTTCGTCCAGTCTGTGGAGCCCTGTTCAGAGAACGCAGCTCCATACACTGGAGCAGCATCCACTGGAGGTTCTCGCACTGTGCAGCGTGAGAACTCTGCTGCTGTGACGAGCGGTGACATCAATAAGGTTACCACAGTTCATTCACCGGGGCTCCATAGACTGGACGAAGAGGACTGGGATCGTTGTGGGACCTACGTATTGCATCAAAACCCCTGTGGATTACTTTTTTATGGTAACGCTTGGGTAGAAGATGGTAATTGTCGGGGTGTGCTTTTTCCAGTTAAAGCCCTTTTCTGTGTTTCTTTCTTTTGACTATGGAGTTAGTAATGGGGGAGTCTGATACACCTCTCCATTACTAGTCCCTGGGCTTGATGTCCGTGGACATTACACAACTGACATCAATCCCAAAACCATTACCTCTATTGCCACTGCACAAGGGCAATCAGGAAGAACCAAGGCTAAGAGCCAGAATTGGCACATCTAATAAATGTGCCATCTGTGGGGTGGCTGAGACTTATTAGTCTGGGAACGGGCCAATATCCATGGCCCTTCCCAGCATGTTCATATCAGCCTGCAGCTGTCTGTTTTGCCTTTGCTTATTAAAAATAGGTGGCACCCCACCACTTTTGCTGGGTGGGATCGCCCCTTTTTACTTTTGGCCCCTTCCCAGCATAAACCAAACACCAGTTGTTTGCTTTCCCTCAGCTGGTTAAAAAAAAATAGCATGGGGTCTCCCCTTTTAATTTATTTAATAGGTTAAATAAGACAAAGCCACCCTTTTTAGTGCCACAAGGAAAACACTAAAGGGTACTAGTTTATTATATGTAGGGGAGGCTTGTGACAATAAATATCTATAGGACATTTATACTATTTATTCTATTTCTCAATCTATCCCTTTTATACAAAATTGCTTTATTCGTTTGTAAACTAGCTTTAAATTACATAGAGAATTGCTGGATGTAAAAGATGATGATAAAACACATTGTATACAGATTGTATGCAGATGCTAGGTGAAGAAAAAAATTGCACACTCTCGTAGCACTCTTCCAACTTTTCAGGAGCAACATCGGAGCTATTTTTTTACGCTAATGAGTGTGAGACCTAACTTGCAATACACTTATCATTGACTGTATATCTCGCCTTTATAGGCCTTGTGCATCCACCTGAGCCATTTGGGTGCAGGTGTTTTGAAGCGGGGGTCCACTACTCAGTCAACTCCTTCTCAGTCACCATGTTATCCCCCTCCTACTACTCCATCAGCAAGATAATAGCAGCTGTACACCTCTCCGGTGTCGGCGCTTTACCAGTGGTGTAGACACTGACCCTCACGTCCTCCAGATGTCCATTGTGGCCGATGGAGCGATCAGTGAAGCAGCTGCTGATTTGCCGCAGGAATCATGTGACCTATTGTGACACAAGCCCCGGGAGACGCATTTCCGACACCGTGTAAATGATCATTTTACCTGGGGGGAGAAACCTAGTGATTGAATTGAAGGCGTTGTGCACTAGTAGCACAGCCCTTCTTATTCACATCCCCCTTCTTTTCTGGATGGAGGTGCTGACATTTCCTGCATGATTGCTTTATGATGTTGGTTTAGTTAGTGATTCATCCTTTGCTGATCCATGGTCCCCACAATAACTTATGATTGTACTTTTTTTTTTTTTTTTTTTAGGAAACAGTCTGGTTTCCCTAACCTTTCACCTCTTGAGTCATAATGGTCTAATAGATCACTTTCACTTGGATATGGTGAAACTGCGTAGATTTCTAGGTAAGCTCTGAAAGTTGTCGTGATATGGTAAACCTGTCATCAGTTTGTTCGCGTTCTCTACAAATTGGTCAGGATGCTGCAAATAGTGTAACAAGTGTGTGTGTATGTATGTGTGTATATGTATGTGTGTGTATGTGTGTATATGTATGTATGTATCTATGTGTATATATATATATATATACACACACACACACACACACACACACACACACACACACACACACACACACACACACACACACACACACACACATATATATATTTATATTTCTGCCACAGCTCTTGTCTCTGCGTACTTGTTGGGTGGCCCAGTGGTTAGCACTGCAGCCTTGCAGCGCTGGGGTCCTGGGTTCAAATCCCACCAAGGACAACATCTGCAAGGAGTTTGTATGTTCTCCCTGTGTTTGTGTGGGTACTCCGGTTTCCTCCCACATTCCAAAGACATACTGATAGGGAATTTAGATTGTCGGCCCCATCGGGGAGAGTAATGATAATGCGTGCAAACTGTAAAGCGCTGCGGAATATGCTAGCGCTATATAAACATTATTAGATCACCACTGCAGCCAGTCACTGAGCTCAGCAGCTTGTGCAGAGCCATTGAGCTCCGTGATTGGCTGCAGCGGTGATGTGCGCTGTACTTGTGACATCGCTTCTCCCGGCTCTGTGTCCTGGTTGCAGCAGCAGAGAGCTGGTGCTAAACCCCAGGAAGGTGAATGCCTGCTTTGTATGTTCTATTATATGCATAAGTCATTTGGGGCCATGTTTTTTGGAAGTGGAAAAATAACTTTTAAGGACATGGAAAATTTGCATGTTTTTCTTTCTAGCCCTCTCTAAGGAAAAACAATGTAGTTATATATATATATATATTATTAGTGCCTTTTTAATGGCTTCACTTTGGTTGAGCAATGTGAAAAATAATGAGCAGAATCATTTTCCTGAATATTTTATGTGCCATCCACATAATAGGTATACTAAGATGGCAGATGCTGATGTGCCCCAATCTGCGGTATCAGTGGCGTGATAAAGGACTCTTCCTCTGCTTTACCAATTTAATAGCGACCATAGGATCTAAGGGGTTAAATGGCCAGGAACAGCAGATGACACAGGCCCAGCTCCTGGCTCCCTTCCGGCAATCGCGTTCATACTTTTAACTAGTGATGGGCTAACCCGAACAGTAAAGTTTGGGGTCCATACAGAACACCTTGTGACCGTGCACGGATACTGTACACTGACTTCTCCCGGAAGTTGGTGTTACTGTTTGGGTTCGGCACTCTGAAGATTGGCTGATCGCACACTGTCATCTCTGTGACCGCACAAGAAACATCGGCGGCTCTGATCAGCAGTAAGATCGTTACCCCTGGACAGAGAGCAGCTGTTCCCACGCTGTCAGATGACTGCATGAGAGTATTCATCATTTTTAAAAATTATAAATTAAATAATAAAAAAAAAAAACCCGGTGTGGGGTCACCCCATTTTTGACAACCAGCCAAGCTAAAATAGACAGCTGGGGACTGGTATTCTCAGACTAAGAAGGTCCACAAGCGAAGAAAAAAAAAGCATTCTGTACCGCTGCAACACCTGTTCCAAAACACCCGACTTGGGGGTCAACACCGCTGTAAGCTGTGGCCGGGCTCTCATTTTCTTCTGTAGTCCATGCAAAAGAACAATGAGGGTGGCACTCACCGTCCCACAAAATCCAGTTTATTGAAACCGTTTCAAACATCCTCCGCAGGGGAATCATGTGGAGTGCAATGGATGACGGCTGTCTGGCACAACTGTGCTTCTATGGATCCTTCTACGGGACCTGTAGAAGCGCAGCAAGAATGAACATGTGGAATAATGTAGGAGATTGTATGTAGATGTCACGCTAATATCCATCTAACATAATAGTAATCTTCTGTTAATGTTGCATTAGGGGAATCATAATGTACTTACTCTAATTTTGGTAAATATACTGTTTTTGTCATTCTTCCCCCTTTTTTTTCTTTAGTTATGGTTCAAGAAGACTACCATAGTCAGAACCCCTATCACAATGCAGTGCACGCTGCTGATGTGACTCAGGCCATGTACTGTTATTTAAGAGAACCCAAGGTAAGGAAAGCCTCTGTGACCATCTGGCTGCTCTTCTCTGGTGACTGATCTCTTCAGAAGACATGGTTATCAGGCAGGAGTACCAGTATGTGAAGCATTCCCCATCTTGCCGCTGCCTGATAGAGCTGGTATCTCCAGTTTCATCATTATTCTGGAGTAACTTGAGGTTTAGTAACTGCCGATTAATTCCATCATTCCGATTGTTAGTGGTGACTCTCGATGGGCTTTTGCTCCATTGAAATTGGTGTGATATTGGAGGTATTAGGGCATTAGTCGGGATACAGGTCCCTAAGAACTGTAAACTGGACATATTTGCTAACTATGACCATTCAGTCAGGGCCACAAGGTTCTTATTAATGACTCTTTCTATGTTGGAATGGGGTCTTGTGCTCTTTATCGACATGTATTGAGAGATCTAGAACCATTCAGGTTTGGACCCTTACAGAACGCTGGTGTCTCTCGGAACAGACAACAGTGGGGTCACAGTTTAAACAGGTATTCCGATCTCCAAGATCCTATTCAAATATGTAGTAGGTGTATTAGTAATAATAATAGCAAATACCTCCAATTAGAAATGTAGTATAGTTTTTCAGATTCACTAGGTTACTTACCTCATGTGCAGGCATTGCAGTAGCTTAGGTATCCATGGTTACGACCAATGAGAGCTGTGTATCTGTCAGAGTGGTCGTAACCATGGATATCTAAGCTACTGCAATGCCTGCACATGAGGTGAGTAACATAGAAAATCTAAATAACTATAGTACATACATAATTGGTTATATATTACCCCTTAGTGACCGGGCCAATTTTTACAATTCTGACCACTGTCACTTCATGAGGTTATAACTATAGAACGCTTCAACGGATCCCAGTGATTCTGAGAATGTTTTCTCATGACATATAGTACTTCATGTTAGTGGTAACATTTCTTCACTATGACTTGCGTTTATTCATGAAAAAAGTGCAACATTTTCAAAATCTTTGCCAAATTTCAATTTTCAAACTTTTAATTTTTGTGCCCTTAAATCAGAGAGCGTTGTCACACAAAATAGTTAATAAATAACATTTCCCACATGTCAACTTTACATCAGCACAAATTTGGAAACAAATATATATTTTTTTCTTCTTAGGACGTTATAAGGGTTAAAAGATGACCAGCGATTTTCTCATTTTTCCAACAAAGTTTACAAAACCATCTTTTTTTTTTTTTTGTTTAGGGACCATCTCACATTTGAAGTAAGTTTGGGGAGTCAATATAACAGAAAATACCTAAAAGTGACATCATTCTAAAAACTGTACCCCTCAAGGTGCGCAAAACCACATTCAAGAAGTTTATTAACCCTTCAGGTGCTTCATGAGAACTAAAGCAATGTGTAAGGGAAAAAATTTACATTTTACTTTTTTCACAAAAAATTTACTTTAGACTCAAACATTATTATTTTCACAAGGGTATCAGGAGAAAATGGAGCACAAAATTTGCTGTGCAATTTCTCCTGAGTACCGTTTGATTTTTTTTTTTAATGCAGAATTGGCTGGAAGCAATGGCGGGCACCATGTCGCATTTGGAGACCCCCCCCTCCCCCCATTCTAACTCCAACCCTAACACAGCCATAACCCCAACACACCCCTAATCCAAACCCCAGTGCCACAACCAACCGTAACTATAACCCCTAACACACCCCTAATCCAAACCCCCTACGCCACAACCAACCATAACCATTACCCCAACACATCCCTAATCCAAACCCCAACGCCACGTAACCGGCCGTGACCCCAGCGGACCGCAACCACAACTGCAAAGAATGGGGAAAAAGTCATTTTTTTTTTATGTTGGTTAGGTAAAAATAATAAGGGGGTGACAAGGGGGGGGGGGGGGTTTATTTACTATATATTTTTTTATTTATGTTGATCACTGTGATTAACCCCTTACTGACCTCAGACAGGATAGTACGTCCGAGGTCAGAAGCCTTGCTTTGATGCGGGTTCCGGCGGTGAGCCCGCATCAAAGCCGGGACATGTCAGCTGTTTTGAACAGCTGACATGTGCCCGTAATAGGCGCGGGCAGAATCGCGATCTGCCCGCACCTATTAACTAGTTAAATGCTGCTGTCAAACGCAGACAGCGGCATTTAACTACCGCATCTGGCCGGGCGGCCGGAAATGACGGCATCAACGACCCCCGTCACATGATCGGAGGTCGGCGATGCTTGTACCTTGTAACCATAGAGGTCCTTGAGACCTCTATGGTTACTGATCGCCGGTAGCTGTGAGCGCCACCCTGTGGTCGGCGCTCACAGCACACCTGATTTTCTGCTACATAGCAGCGGTCAGCAGATCGCTGCTATGTAGCAGAGGCGATCGAGTTGTGCCTGCTTCTAGCCTCCCATGGAGGCTATTGAAGCATGGCAAAAGTGAAAAAAAAAAGTTTAAAAAAAAGTGAAAAAAAAAATATAAAAGTTTAAATCACCCCCCCCTCCTTTCGCCCCAATCAAAATAAATCAATAAAAAAAAATCAAATCTACACATATTTGGTATCGCCGCGTTCAGAATCGCCCGATCTATCAATTGAAAAAAAGCATTAACCTGATCGCTAAACGGCGTAGCGAAAAAAAATATTCGAAATGCCAGAATTACGTTTTTTGGTCGCCGCGACATTGCATTAAAATGCAATAACGGGCGATCAAAAGAACGTATCTGCACCGAAATGCTATCATTAAAAACGTCATCTCGGCACACAAAAAATAAGCCCTCAACCGACCCCAGATCACGAAAAATGGAGACGCCACGAGTATCGGAAAATGGCACAATTGTTTTTTTTTTTTTTAGCAAAGTTTTGAATTTTTTTTTCACCACTTAGGTAAAAAATAACCTAGTCATGTTAGGTGTCTATGAACTCGTACTGACCTGGAGAATCATAATGCCAGGTCAGTTTTAGCATTTAGTGAACCTAGCAAAAAAGCCAAACAAAACAAGTGTGGGACTGCACTTTTTTTTGCAATTTCACCGCACTTGGAATTTTTTTCCCGTTTTCTAGTACACGACATGCTAAAACCAATGATGTCGTTCAAAAGTACAACTCGTCCCGCAAAAAATAAGCCCTCACCTGGCCAAATTGACGGAAAAATAAAAAAGTTATGGCTCTGGGAAGGAGGGGAGTGAAAAACGAACACGGAAAAACAAAAAATCCCAAGGTCATGAAGGGGTTAATCCCTATCACAGTGATCAAAATGAACCAATAGGAAAAATCTCCTATTGGTGCCGGATGGCAGATCTCTGCAGGCGCATGCACCCACCATTTTTCTTTCGGGAAAACTACGCTGAGGGCTGGGAGACGGAGCTGGAGGGTCCAGGGATGCTGGAGATATGGGGGGTGGGGCTCATGGGACCCAGTTTCTCTCTTCTCTGGTATTCTATATCATATCAGAGGAGTGAGAAATGAATGTAAAATCAGACTTTTTAATTTTATTTTTTTTTGCGATCACTTTTTTTCGGTGAGTGAGGGTATTCTAAAAATCATTTGTCTGAATGATGCCTTAATTATTAATGTTATGCTACCAAGATCGTGCTCTTTCGGAAGCTGCTTTGAACTGCTGCTCTATCAAGAATCTGTACTCTGCAGACACGATTTGCAAACACACTCTGTGGATTATTGCTACAGCAGCAATTCAAAGCCTCTTCCAAAAATGAGCACCGTGCGGAGCGTTCTAAAAAAGGAAGCAAAATAAAATAATGATGTGCGGTATATTATGAAGATTTCTAACTTTACAAAGACTGATCAATCATTTATATAAAGCAAAAAGTTAGTCTTGAAATATTCCCATCTCATAAAGCATTGTTGCTCTGATATGCCAACGTTTAGTCCCCTAACTGTTCTCCTTGAACCGTTGCTCACCACTGTGGCTTTGCAGGTAACCATTCCTTTTGGCTCTATGCCGCAGTTCCCTGGCACAATGTGCTGGTGTGCCAATGTACAGGGCAAGACTAATGTGCTGTTACTGAGATGGAAATATTACCTGCAGGTAAGAACATAATGGAGAAGAATGAGCTCTTGAACCCTGCTGCCATCTCTCCTCTGGGGGCATTGCATGTAATGCCAGTCATGACTTCTGTTTCAGCTTGCCAAGTCTCTCACTCCATGGGATATCCTGTTGGGTTTAATCGCAGCTGCAACACATGATCTGGATCATCCCGGTGTGAATCAGTCTTTTTTAATAAACACAAACCACTACTTAGCAACTTTATACAAGGTAAGTGGACAGATTTCTGTTCTCCCCAAATTGTTGCTAGTTCGATAATGAAAAGGAACACTGAGCACTCAAAGTGGAGATGAAAGACAAACGAGCGAGAACGTTTCACTCTTTGAATTGGGAACTTGCACAAAATTCTGCATGCGTATGGAAAACCGGTTGTTATTATTTATATAGCACCATTGATTCCATGGTGCTGTACATGAGAAGGGGGTTACATACAAATTACAGATATCACTTAGGGTACCGTCACACAGTGGCATTTTGATCGCTACGACGGCACGATCCGTGACGCTCCAGCATCGTAACAATATCGCTCCAGCGTCATAGACTGCTGTCACACTTTGCAATGTACGACGCTGGAGCGATAATTTCATGACGTATGTGCGATGTAGAAGCCGTTGGTTACTATGCGCACATCGTATACAATATCGTGCACACCTTTGTTACACCATGCGATCATGCCGCCACAGCGGGACACTAGACGACGAAAGAAAGTTTCAAACGATCTGCTACGACGTACGATTCTCAGCGGGGTCCCTGATCGCAGGAGCGTGTCAGACACAGCGAGATCGCTGGAACGTCACGGATATATCGCTGGAACGTCACAAATCGTGCCGTCGTAGCGATCAAAATGCCACTGTGTGACGGTACCCTTACAGTAGGCAAACTAACAATGACAGACTGATACAGAGGGGCGAGGACCCTGCCCTTGCGGGCTTACATTCTACAGGATGGTGGAGAAGGAGACAATAGGTTGGGGGGTCGCAGCAGCTCTGATATTGGTGAGGAGGCAGTGGGGTCATTACAGGCTGAGGGTGCAATGACTTCATAGAGATCTGTGCCCTAACGCAGATACGCCACAGAATGGAGTCCCCTACTGTAGCTAGTTGTCTGACAGCCACACACAAGACGGTGAGCAGGCAGAGGGGAATGTGTTTCAGCTCCTGGGAACATGTCTTTATATAATTCTCTGTTTTATTTATAGTATTAAATAAAATAAGATCAAAGGAAAAATGAGATTAAAGGGAATCTGTCAGCAGGCTTTTGCTATGTAATTTGAGGGCAGTATAAGGTAAGGATTAAAACCCTGAATTCATTGATGTTACTGATCAGGCTGTGTGGTGTTGTTTACTTACAGGGAAGGTTTTATCACCAGGACATTATCATTGCTTAGACTAGCTGGCCCCTGCTTGCTAATCCAACTCCGCCCCCTCCTGTGATAAGCAGCTTTTTTTCAATAGCCAATGTACATACAGAGCCTGGTGTGGGCAGGGTTAGCTCTGCTTCATGCTGCACCTACTTTACTGGGGGCAGCTGTTCTAACACACAGTTTTTAAGTGATACATTGTTGGATTCAGGGTTTCTCTTCCTTACCAATGCTGCTCTAAAATGAGGTAGCAAACACCTGGAGTCAGATTCCATTTAAGGGATGAAGATATCAAATTTTATGCTTTTGTTTTTGTTTTGTTTTTAAATCTTTCCCACATTTTCTATGTTTTGTGTTCCTTTAAAGAAATATTGCAGTGTAAGCTATCATCTAATAAATGTATAACCTTTATTGAAATGAGCTGAGAAATCCTCCAACTAACAATGCGGTTCAACGAGTAATCCGCTTCTATACAAGAATGTAATGATTTCTGTTGTCTCCAATGGGGCATTGAAGGGGCTTCCTCACAAAATGCAATAATCTCAATGATAAATGTATGGCTGCTGTGAGGAGCATTGGACATGAAGGTCGTGGATTCCCCAGAGTCTATGAAGTACAACATTCAGTTCATCATCATTTTTACTAATTAAAGAATATTCGGATGCTAACCCTAGTACTTGAGACTTGGACCCCAACTACCTGCATCTCTGTGCTGCTTTAATTCCTGGCATACTGATGGTTTCCAGCTCTGCTTACGGTTTCTCTGTTCTTGTCTAGAATACCTCAGTATTAGAAAACCACCACTGGAGGTCAGCAGTGGGCTTGCTGCGGGAATCTGGTTTGTTTGCACACCTGACTTTGGAGGAAAGGTAAGTCATCCTGACTGATCTACATGAGGCCTTAAGGTACCGTCACATTAAGCGACGCTGCAGCGATATAGACAACGATGCCGATCGCTGCAGCGTCGCTGTTTCGTCACTGTGGTCGCTGGAGAGCTGTCACACAGACAGCTCTCCAGCGACCAACGATGCCGAAGTCCCCTGGTAACCAGGGTAAACATCGGGTTACTAAGCGCAGGGCCACGCTTAGTAACCCGCTGTTTACCCTGGTTACCATTTGTAAATGTAAAAAAAAACAAACACTACATACTTACATTCCGGTGTCTGTCCCCTCGCCGTCAGCTTCCCGCACTGACTGTGAGCGCCGGCCGGCCGTAAAGCACAGCGGTGACGTCATCGCTCTGCTTTACGGCCGGCCGGCGCTCAGTCAGTGCAGAGAAGCAAAGCGCCGGGGGACAGACACCGGAATGTAAGTATGTACTGTTTGTTTTTTACATTTACACTGGTAACCAGGGTAAACATCTGGTTACTAAGCGCGGCCCTGCGCTTAGTAACCCGATGTTTACCCTGGTTACCAGTGAAGACATCGCTGAATCGGCGTCACACACGCCGATTCAGCGATGTCTGTGGGAGATCCAGTGATGAAATAAAGTTCTGGACTTTCTGCTCCGACCAATGATGTCACAGCAGGATCCTGGTCGCTGCTGCCTGTCAAACAATGATATCGCTATCCAGGACGCTGCAACGTCACGGATCGCTAGCGATATCGTTGTTAAGTTGTTCAATGTGAAGGTACCTTTACACATACAAATGCACACTTAGGATATGTGTCTCACAGAACGTGTACCCATTTAAGTCTATGGGGCTGTTCACATGCTTTTGTTTTTGGTGAAAAAAAAAAAAATTGTCTACAGAAAATCTAGACATTTCTATTTATTATTGGATTTGTGGCTCAAACTTTCCGTTTCAAGTGAATGGGCCTGAAAAAGAAACAAAAAAACCCTGCACTCTGATGCCGTCCATGAGTATCCGAGTGCATTTCTTACCATTTTTAATAGGTAGGAGAAGCCTGTATTTTTTTTTTTTCTATAGTAGAAACACCACAGTGATGGTAAGAACAGACCATAAATGAAAATCAATCCAGGACACTGATAAACAGTTAAAGAAATGGTTAAAGAATGAAAATATATATAAATATACTATATACTGTTGTCTGAATGAGGCCAAATCCGGAATTGTACCTTTTCTCTGTTTTGGGCTAATGTGTATCTCGTGGATGGCTACCTAGACAGGGTGTAATGGTGACCGATATTTTAATGCTGTACAGACAAATTGCTTATACACAAGATGGCGATAAGCTCCTGCATTGTATATCCAGGGGCAGCCATGTCTGTACAAGTGTGGCTTTGCCGGTTACTGCAGCTTAAAGGCGTGGTCTAGGTTCATGGTCAATGAGTTTCCACCACCGGACACCTATTACCTCCAGAAGCAAATAGTGAGTGGTGTGCGCCATCTGTGCACGGTAGTGCCATCATCGGGGCTGCCGCTTACTGACTGCTATAGGAGTGGGGCTGCAGGACAAGTCACCAGGGTCCTGAGCTCACACAACCCCTTTATCACTGTTACATTTAGAAGGCTGAGCTGCAGCAGAAAGCACACAGGGGCCTTGTTATACAGAACAGTGGGGGTCCTAAGAAATGCACGCTCCCCATCACAGCGTGGGTGTAGTATTTGGATGGAGGGGTATTTTGTGGACTGTGCATAGAAATGTTTGGTTATTTTGTGTTTTAGGCAACACATGGAAAGCCAGCTCGGATCAATTATTCTTGCTACAGACATTAGTCGACAAAATGAATACCTGTCACAGTTCAGGACCCACCTGGACAGAGGCGACTTATGTCTGGAGAATGCTGGGCATCGGCATTTCATTCTGCAGGTAAGGACACAGATGCCACGTACCTGGCTGCTGCCGCCTGCAGTGTGCCGCCTGCAGTGTGCCGCCTTGTAACCAGCTTCCTCTTCTGATAGATGGCGTTAAAGTGTGCAGACATCTGTAACCCATGTCGGACTTGGGAGCTCAGCAAGCAGTGGAGCGAGAAAGTAACAGAAGAATTCTTCTACCAAGGCAAGACGAGGGTTAACGCTGAAGATGTTTTAATGACCTTTAGGAAAGCAATGTTCAAATATGAGCCCCCTGATGTGTTAGGGACCCCTCTATCAGCCAGCACGAGAGGGGGTACAAGTGTCTGGAGCTCTGCAGGAGCTGGCCCGTCCGTGCATTACAGGGACGGCGCATGGATTTTAACCCTAACATCTGTGGGGCAGGTGTAAGAAGTGGGCTCAGTACTGAGCCTGCACAATGCACAGTAGATGCCGGCGGTGTGATACCCCCCTGTATCGGCAGCACTCAGATATAGCCCGATCGTTGCTGTTTAACTACAAAAATGCAAATATTAGAGATTGATGGCAGCATTTAAGTAGGGTAATGAGGCGTCCATTGCTAACTTCACTATGTACTAAAATACTGATGAATATCGGCGAAGTCCGATCTATCAAAACATACATTTATGTAACCCATATGGTAAACTGCATTCCAAAAATCTAAATGTCTAAATTGAGCTTTGTGGGGTTTTTTATTTTTATATACTGTATATATTTTATCAACTAAACAAGTTTTGGAATCCACATAATCCTACTTAAATAATCAAGTTGCCCTGTCATTTTACTGCACAATGTTTGCTGTAAAGGAAAAACCCAAACAATGGTGGAACTCTGGTGGTAAATTTTTTATTTTTTTTTCTTTAAATTTCACTTCACTTTGATTTTTTATTATATTTTAATTATTCAGCACATTGTGGTTAAAATAAATAGTGCCATCCAGAACTACAACCTGTCATGCGAAAAAACCAAGCCCTCATATGTTTATCAATGAAAAAATAAAGAGGGTGTCGCTCATGGAGGTAGAGGAGGAAAAGACAAAAGTGCAAAAATGAAAACTTAAAACCTACAAAACCCAAATGAGCAAAAACCATGTGATAACAAAATAAGTAAAAAGCAAAAGTGCATCTAAATAACTCAGGGTTATTAGTAATACTGTTTTTGATTTAAAAAAAAAAAAGCTTAAAAGCCATTCCACCGTCGACAAGGTGCCCCTGATCGGATGACGGCCCTACACTGCCTAATATTGAAAACCTTACAATGTGTCAGAGTTGATCTCAGTGTGTGAATAAGGGCAGACAAAAAGACCGAGTCCCGACCTGTGACACCAGTCTGGGGAAGCCTTTGAATGTCATTTCCAGCTCAGGAGAGGGAGGCCACACCCCGGCTTGCACAGAATGCAAAAATACAAAGAAAAAACAGAAAGATTGAGCTTGATTTAAGTTGGTATAAATGCAGCACATAAATGCATGTTCAAATTTGCCATAAAGCATTATAAAACTTACAATAAACAAAAAATGAAAATTTGTTGCAGCCGGAAGGGGTTACTGGGAAATGTGCCGCAGAGGAATAAGGACATATTTCCAACCTCGGATCACTTGATTCTACTTGTCACTCCTTACTTTAATGGAAAAGTCCAATAAAACAACAAGTTTACCATTAACAAGTCCTCTAGTTCGTGTGTGTATGTAACCTTCATGTTTAATTAGCAGCAGTATGTGCTGGTCTGGCAGCTAACATCTCAAAAACATGGAGGTATGACTGTATCCTCTCCCCCCTAATCTTGGCCATGTTTGGTTGAGCTATTTAGAGTGATTTCCTCCGATGTCTCTCCCACAATATCACCTGTCTGAGAGTCAGGAGGCGCCCACACTTTACAGTTGGCCGATATCAGTGGGTTGGCACGATTTTAGTCTGCTGAGCAGACTTTACACACACCGTGCATTTTCTGGTACATCATTACTGTGTGGATCATTGGGAAATTAACATACGTGTCTTTCTTTCTTAGGGGATGTGGAGAGGAAGTGTAACCTGGATATCAGTCCTCTGTGCGATCGCAACTCCTCAAACATAGCGAACATTCAGATTGGTAAGGAGGAGCCATGACTGTACTGAGCATGAGTTATCATTACCCAGGGACCCCAAATACAGGAGGAAAGATCCAATGCCCCTCGTTGTAAACTGGTGCACAGGCAGAAAAGCTGCAGGAAAGTACAGAAAATATATTTGTATCACTGTACCAGCCTACTGGAAAGTAGAAATGCGGTTGAACAGATAGATGGCAGCTTTCTCCAGATACTATACATACATACATACATACATACATACATACATACATACATACATACATACATACATAGTTAGGGCCAGAAATATTTGGACAGTGACACAATTTTCGCGAGTTGGGCTCTGCATGCCACCACATTGGATTTGAAATGAAACCTCTACAACAGAATTCAAGTGCAGATTGTAACGTTTAATTTGAAGGGTTGAACAAAAATATCTGATAGAAAATGTAGGAATTGTACACATTTCTTTACAAACACTCCACATTTTAGGAGTTCAAAAGTAATTGGACAAATAAACATAACCCAAACAAAATATTTTTATTTTCAATATTTTGTTGCAAATCCTTTGGAGGCAATCACTGCCTTAAGTCTGGAACCCATGGACATCACCAAACGCTGGGTTTCCTCCTTCTTAATGCTTTGCCAGGCCTTTACAGCCGCAGCCTTCAGGTCTTGCTTGTTTGTGGGTCTTTCCGTCTTAAGTCTGGATTTGAGCAAGTGAAATGCATGCTCAATTGGGTTTAGATCTGGAGATTGACTTGGCCATTGCAGAATGTGCCACTTTTTGGCACTCATGAACTCCTGGGTAGCTTTGGCTGTATGCTTGGGGTCATTGTCCATCTGTACTATGAAGCGCCGTCCAATCAACTTTGCAGCATTTGGCTGAATCTGGGCTGAAAGTATATCCCGGTACACTTCAGAATTCATCCGGCTACTCTTGTCTGCTCTTATGTCATCAATAAACACAAGTGACCCAGTGCCATTGAAAGCCATGCATGCCCATGCCATCACGTTGCCTCCACCATGTTTTACAGAGGATGTGGTGTGCCTTGGATCATGTGCCGTTCCCTTTCTTCTCCAAACTTTTTTCTTCCCATCATTCTGGTACAGGTTGATCTTTGTCTCATCTGTCCATAGAATACTTTTCCAGAACTGAGCTGGCTTCTTGAGGTGTTTTTCTGCAAATTTAACTCTGGCCTGTCTATTTTTGGTATTGATGAATGGTTTGCATCTAGATGTGAACCCTTTGTATTTACTGTCATGGAGTTTTCTCTTTACTGTTGACTTAGAGACAGATACACCTACTTCACTGAGAGTGTTCTGGACTTCAGTTGATGTTGTGAACGGGTTCTTCTTCACCAAATTAAGTATGCGGCGATCATCGACCACTGTTGTCATCCGTGGACGCCCAGGCCTTTTTGAGTTCCCAAGCTCACCAGTCAATTCCTTTTTTCTCAGAATGTACCCAACTGTTGATTTTGCTACTCCAAGCATGTCTGCTATCTCTCTGATGGATTTTTTCTTTTTTTTCAGCCTCAGGATGTTCTGCTTCACCTTAATTGAGAGTTCCTTTGACCGCATGTTGTCTGCTCACAGCAACAGCTTCCAAATGCAAAACCACACACCTGGAATCCACCCCTGACCTTTTAACTACTTCATTGATTACAGGTTAACGAGGGAGACGCCTTCAGAGTTAATTGCAGCCCTTAGAGTCCATTGTCCAATTACTTTTGGTCCCTTGAAAAAGAGGACGCTATGCATTACAGAGCTATGATTCCTAAACCCTTTCTCCGATTTGGATGTGGAAACTATCATATTGCAGCTGGGAGTGTGCACTTTCAGCCCATATTATATATATAATTGTATTTCTGAACATGTTTTTGTAAACAGCTAAAATAACAAAACTTGTGTCACTGTCCAAATATTTCTGGCCCTAACTGTACATACATACATACATACATACATACATACATACATACATACATACATACATGCATACATGCATAACTGTGCAAACGTTTTAGGCAGATGCAGGAAAATGCTGCAAAGTAAGAAGGCTTTATAAGATACAAGTGATAATAAATTATTGCAGTCAATTAATAAAATGCAATGAGAAGGGGGGAAAAAAGGAATCTGTCAAATCAATATTTAGTGTGATCGCCATTTACCTTTAACCCCTTAGTGACAGAGCCAATTTGGTACTTAATGACCGAGCCAATTTTTGCAATTCTGACCACTGTCACTTTGAGGTTATAACTCTGGAACGCTTCAACGGATCCCGCTGATTCTGAGATTGTTTTTTCGTGACATATTGTACTTCATGTTAGTGGTAACATTTCTTCGATATTACTTGCGATTATTTATGAAAAAAACGGAAATATGGCGAAAATTTTTAAAATTTTGCAATTTTCAAACTTTGTATTTTTATGCTCTTAAATCAGAGAGATATGTCAGGAAATCTCAACCCTAACCTCAACCCTAACCTCAAACCTAACCCTAATCCCAATACACCCCTAATCACAACCCTAACCCTAATCACAACCCTAACCTTAACCCTAATCCCAAACCTAACCCTTATCCCAAGCGTAACCCTAATGCCAACCTTAACCCTAATCCCAACTCTAACCCTAACTTTAGCCCTAACTTTAGCCCCAACCCTAACCCTAGCCCTAAGGCTACTTTCACACTTGCGTCGTTTGGCATCCGTCGCAATCCGTCGTTTTGGACAAGAAACGGATCCTGCAAATGTGCCCGCAGGATGCGTTTTTTGCCCATAGACTTGTATTGCCGACGGATCGTGACGGATGGCCACACGTCGCGTCCGTCGTTCACGGGATCAGTTGTGTTTTGGCGGACCGTCGGCACAAAAAACCTTCAATGAAACGTTTTTTGTACGTCGCATCCGCCATTTCTGATCGCACATGCGTGGCCGTAACTCCGCCCCCTCCTCCCCAGGACATAGATTGGGCAGCGGATGCGTTGAAAAACTACAGCCGCTGCCCACGTTTTGCACAATTTTCACAACGTGCGTCGGTATGTCGGGCCGACGCATTGCGACGGCCCCGTACCGACGTAAGTGTGAAAGAAGCCTAACCCTAAATTTAGCCCCAACCCAACCCTAAATTTAGCCCCAACCCTAGCCCTAACCCCAACTGCTGTTCTCCTGCCGGCCAGCAGATGGAGACAGATGGCGGGCGCACTGCGCATGCTCCCACCATTTTCTTTTGCCGGCGGCCAGGAGGAGCAGCAGGAGGATCCAGGGACACAGGTGAGTATTGTAGGGTCCCCGAATCCCCCTATTTCTCTGTCCTCTGATGTGCGATCACATCAGAGGACAGAGAATTACACTTTACTTTTTTTTTTTTTTTGCGGTCGCCGGTAAACAGTTAATTACCGGCGATCGCAAAACAGGGGTCGGTAAAACCGACCCCGATCATGCTCTTTGGGGTCTCGGCTACCCCCGGCAGCCGAGACCCCAAAGATTCTCGCGGGGCCGGCCGGCGGGCGCACTGCGCATGCGCCCGCCATTTTTAAGATGGCGGCGCCCACCGGGAGCCACGAGGAGCACCGGGGGAGATAGGTAAGTATTGGGGGGCCACCTGGGACCCCTTTTCTCTGTCCTCCGATGTGCGATCACATCGGAAGACAGAGAAATTAAAGAGATCGCTTTTTTTTTTTTGCGATCGCCGGTAAACGGTTAATTACCGGCGATCGCAAATGCGGGGTGGGTAAAAAAAAACCCGAATCATGTTCTCTGGGGTCTCGGCCACCCCCGGCAGCCGAGACCCCGGAGAAAATCCGACTCTGGGGGGCGCTATTTACTTTTTCCACAGCGCCGTTAATTAACGGCGCTGTGGTTTAAGTACCCTTAGCGGCCGCCGTTAAAAGGCGTATCGGCGGTCGCTAAGGGGTTAAAACAGCATCAATTCTTCTAATAATCACACCCACAGTCATTTTGTAGGATTATAGTAAGGTGTATGAATAACCAGTTATACCAAATAGAATATAGAAGATAATGATTGTTTTTATATGTAGGTTGTTGACAGACACCGTCGTCCAGGGGGCTTAAAGGGAACCTGTCACCTCTTTTGGCCGATATAAGATACGGTCACCGCCTTTCAGGGCTTATCTACAGCATTCTATAATATTGTAGATAAGCCCCCGACCTGACCTGCAAGATGAGAAAAATAAGTTTTATTATAGTCAACCAGGGGGGCGGTCTGATGGGTGTCACAGGTCCGGGTCCGGCGCCTCCCATCTTCTTGCGATGCCGCCATCTTGCCTGCTTCATCGCTCCCCGGCATCGCACTCCTGCCCAGGCATACTTATCTGCCCTGTTGAGGGCAGAGTAAAGTACTGCAGTGCTCAGGCGCTGGGCCTCTCTGACCTTTCCTGGCACCTGTGCTCTGCAGTCAGTACTTTACTGTGCAGGACCCAGGTGAGTATAATAAAATTATAGAATGCTGTAGATCAGGGGTGTCAAACTGCATTCCTCGAGGGCATCAAACCATGCGTGTTTTCAAGATTTCCTTAGCATTGCACAAGGTGCTGCAATCATTATGTGTGTAGGTGATTAAATTATCACAAAAAATTGTCACGAAAAATAGTTAATAAATAACATTTCCCACATGTCTACTTTACATCAGCACAATTTTGGAAACAAAATTTTTTTTTGTTAGGGAGTTATAAGGGTTAAAAGTTGACCAGCAATTTCTCATTTTTACAACACCATTTTTTTTTTAGGGACCACATCACATTTGAAGTCATTTTGAGGGGTCTATATGATGGAAAATACCCAAGTGTGACACCATTCTAAAAACTACACCCCTCAAGGTTCTCAAAACCACATTCAAGAAGTTTATTAACCCTTTACGTGCTTCACAGGAACTGAAACAATGTGGAAGGAAAAAATGAACATTTAACTTTTTTTTGCAAACCTCTTAATTCAGAACCATTTTTTTTATTTTCACAAGTGTAAAAACAGAAATGTAACCATAAATTTTGTTATGCAATTTCTCCTGAATACGCCAATACCCCATATGTGGGGGTAAACCACTTTTTGGGCGCACCGCAGAACTTAGAAGTGAAAGAGCGCCGTTTGACTTTTTCAATGCAGAATTGGCTGGAATTGAGATCGGACGCCATGTCACGTTTAGAGAGCCCCTGATGTACCTAAACAGTGGAAACTCCCCACAAGTGACACCATTTTGGAAACTAGACCCCTTAAGGAACTTATCTAGATGTGTGGTGAGCACTTTGAACCCCCAAGTGCTTCACAGAAGTTTATAACGTAGAGCCGTGAAAAAAAAAAAAAAAAAAAAAAAAATCGCATTTTTTCTACAAAAATGATCTTTTTGCCCACAAATTTTTATTTTCACAAGGGTAACAGGAGAAATTAGACCACTAAAGTTGTTGTGCAATTTCTCCTGAGTACGTCGATACCCAATATGTGGGGGTAAACCACTGTTTGGGCGCACCGCAGAGCTTGGAAGAGAAAGAGTGCCGTTTTACTTTTTCAATGTAGAATTGGCTGGAATTGAGATTCGACGCCATGTCGCGTTTGGAGAGCCCCTGATGTACCTAAACAGTAGAAATCCCCCACAAGTGACCCCATTTTGGAAACTAGACCCCCCATGGAACTTATCTAGATGTGTGGTGAGAACTTTGAATGCCCAAGTGCTTCACAGAAGTTTAGAATGCAGAGTCGTGAAAATAAAAAATATTTTTTTTTCCACAAAAAAGATACTGTAGCCCCCAAGTTTTTATTTTCACAAGGGTAACAGGAGAAATTGGACTGCAATAGTTGTTGTCCAATTTATCCTGCGTATGCTGATGCCCCATATGTGGGGGTAAACCACTGTTTGGGCGCACGGCAGAGCTCGGAAGGGAAGGAGCGCCGTTTTGGAATGCAGACTTAGATAGAATGGTCTGTGGGCGTTATGTTGCGTTTGCAGAGCTCCTGATGTACCTAAACTGTAGTAACCCCCCACAAGTGACCCCATTTTGGAAACTAGACCCCCCAAGGAACTTATCTAGATGTGTGGTGAGAACTTTGAATGCCCAAGTGCTTCACAGAAATTTATAATGCAGAGTCATTAAAAAAAAAAATATATATTTTTCCACAAAGATTTTGTAGCCCCCAAGTTTTTATTTTCATAAGGGTAACAAGAGAAATTGGACCCCAGAAGTTGTTGTCCAATTTATCCCGAGTTCGCTGATGCCCCATATGTGGGGGTAACCCACTGTTTGGGCGCACGGCAGAGCTCAGAAGGGAGGGAGCACCATTTGACTTTTTGAGCGCAAAATTGGCTGTCGTGTTTGGAGACCCCCTGATGTACCTAAACAGTGGAAACCCCCCAATTCTAGCTCCAACCCTAACCCCAACACACCCCTAACCCTAATCCCAACCTGATCCATAATCCTAATCACTAACCCTAACCATAATCACAACCCTTACCCCAAAACAACCCTAATGTCAACCTTAACCATAACCCTAATCAAAACCCTAAATCCAACACACCCCTAATCCTAATCTCAACCCTAACCTCAAACCTAACCCTAATCCCAATACACCCCTAATCACAACCCTAACCCTAATCACAACCCTAACCTTAACCCTAATCCCAAACCTAACCCTTATCCCAAGCGTAACCCTAATGCCAACCTTAACCCTAATCCCAACTCTAACCCTAACTTTAGCCCTAACTTTAGCCCCAACCCTAACCCTAGCCCTAAGGCTACTTTCACACTTGCGTCGTTTGGCATCCGTCGCAATCCGTCGTTTTGGACAAGAAACGGATCCTGCAAATGTGCCCGCAGGATGCGTTTTTTGCCCATAGACTTGTATTGCCGACGGATCGTGACGGATGGCCACACGTCGCGTCCGTCGTGCACTGGATCAGTTGTGTTTTGGCGCACCGTCGGCACAAAAAAACCTTCAATGAAACGTTTTTTTGTACGTCGCATCCGCCATTTCTGATCGCACATGCGTGGCCGTAACTCCGCCCCCTCCTCCCCAGGACATAGATTGGGCAGCGGATGCGTTGAAAAACTACAGCCGTTGCCCTTTTGCACAATTTTCACAACGTGCGTCGGTATGTCGGGCCGACGCATTGCGACGGCCCCGTACCGACGTAAGTGTGAAAGAAGCCTAACCCTAAATTTAGCCCCAACCATAACCCTAAATTTAGCCCCAACCCAACCCTAAATTTAGCCCCAACCCTAGCCCTAACCCCAACTGCTGTTCTCCTGCCGGCCAGCAGATGGAGACAGATGGCGGGCGCACTGCGCATGCGCCCGCCATTTTCTTTTGCCGGCGACCAGGAGGAGCAGCAAGAGGATCCAGGGACACCGGTAAGTATAATAGGGTCCCCGAATCCCCCTATTTCTCTGTCCTCTGATGTGCGATCACATCAGAGGACAGAGAATTACACTTTACTTTTTTTTTTTTTTTTGCGGTCGCCGGTAAACAGTTAATTACCGGCGATCGCAAAACAGGGGTCGGTAAAACCGACCCCAATCATACTCTTTGGGGTCTCGGCTACCCCCGGCAGCCGAGACCCCAAAGATTCTCGCGGGGCCGGCCGGCGGACGCACTGCGCATGCGCCCGCCATTTTTAAGATGGCGGCGCCCACCGGGAGCCACGAGGAGCACCGGGGGAGATAGGTAAGTATTGGGGGGCCACCTGGGACCCCTTTTCTCTGTCCTCCGATGTGCGATCACATCGGAGGACAGAGAAATTAAAGAGATCGCTTTTTTTTTTTTTTGCGATCGCCGGTAAACTGTTAATTACCGGCGATCGCAAATGCGGGGTGGGTAAAAAAAACCCCGAATCATGTTCTCTGGGGTCTCGGCTACCCCCGGCAGCCGAGACCCCGGAGAAAATCCGATTCTGGGGGGCGCTATTTACTTTTTCCACAGCGCCGTTAATTAACGGCGCTGTGGTTTAAGTACCCTTAGCGGCCGCCGTTAAAAGGCGTATCGGCGGTCGCTAAGGGGTTAAAACAGCATCAATTCTTCTAATAATCACACCCACAGTCATTTTGTAGGATTATAGTAAGGTGTATGAATAACCAGTTATACCAAATAGAATATAGAAGATAATGATTGTTTTTATATGTAGGTTGTTGACAGAGACCGTCGTCCAGGGGGCTTAAAGGGAACCTGTCACCTCTTTTGGCCGATATAAGATACGGTCACCGCCTTTCAGGGCTTATCTACAGCATTCTATAATATTGTAGATAAGCCCCTGACCTGACCTGCAAGATGAGAAAAATAAGTTTTATTATAGTCAACCAGGGGGGCGGTCTGATGGGTGTCACAGGTCCGGGTCCGGCGCCTCCCATCTTCTTGCGATGCCGCCATCTTGCCTGCTTCATCGCTCCCCGGCATCGCACTCCTGCCCAGGCATACTTATCTGCCCTGTTGAGGGCAGAGTAAAGTACTGCAGTGCTCAGGCGCTGGGCCTCTCTGACCTTTCCTGGCACCTGTGCTCTGCAGTCAGTACTTTACTGTGCAGGACCCAGGTGAGTATAATAAAATTATAGAATGCTGTAGATCAGGGGTGTCAAACTGCATTCCTCGAGGGCATCAAACCATGCGTGTTTTCAAGATTTCCTTAGCATTGCACAAGGTGCTGCAATCATTATGTGTAGGTGATTAAATTATCACCTGTGCAGTACAAGGAAATCCTGAAAACATGACCTGTTTGCAGCCCTCGAGGAATGCAGTTTGACACCCCTGCTGTAGATAAGCCCTGAAAGACAGTGGCCGCATCTTATAGCGGCCAAACCTGGTGACAGGTTCTCTTTAAAACTGGACGTGGAACTGTTTTCCACAACCTCACCTTTGCAGCAGAGTTTTGTCTCAGAGTTTTGTCTATTCCTCACCCAGTTTTAAGCCTTCTTGCACAGGTGATTCAGTTACTGACTCACCTGTTAGGTGAATTAGTGACCAGTTATATATACCAGACAATGGTCCTATAAAACCCTATGGAACTATACCTAGAAGAATCAATGCTATCTTGAAGGCAAACGGTGGTCACATCAAATATAGATTTGATTTAATTTCTCTTTTGTTCATCCCCTTTAGCATTTTATTGCTAAAAATAAACTATTAACCCTTTTAGATCATTCTTTGCATCTGCTCAATTCTGATGCTTGTGTGTCTTGTTTGGACCATATTTCCTCCTATGGATCTCATGCTGCTTTCTTCTGTCCTCAGGGTTTATCACCTACCTGGTGGAGCCATTGTTTGTGGAGTGGGCCAGATTCAGCAACACCAGGCTGTCGCAGACCATGCTGGGCCACGTGGGGCTAAACAAAGCCAGCTGGAAGGGAATGCTGCAGGAGCGGTCCAGTAGTGAAGAGGCCGACCCTGCCTTTGATGACTGACCTATGTGTACTTTTTTTTTTAACCTCAGGAAGACTGCACACCATGACCTAGAGCATGCATGACATCCGCTTTATGGTGGGAGGTTTTTAGCGAGTGACCAGAAGAGGTCTTGGTGAGAGAGAATTTATCCTGATTTGCCAAGGTTACGTTGTAAAAGAAAAAAAAAGCCAGCATTCTTTATCTCCAATGTTTCCTTTAACATGCTCCCATTTTTTTGTCCATCTTTTTTTTTTTTTTTTCCCTCATATACGCAGCCTGAACATAGAGCAATATGCACATACCTCAGTTGGGTTTTATTTTTCTGAAAGCTTGAATATGCAAAGCACAGCATTGACTGAAAACTGCAGGAAGCTTTTCATGTGCCACAGGTGTTTTTTTTTTTTTTTTTTTTTGTTCCCCTTTATTTTTTTTAAATTTTTTTTTAACCTGTTAAAGGAAACCTCTCTTATAATAATTGGAAGACTCCTTTTTTTTTTCCCCCACAGCTACTGGTGGGAATTTGCCAGACTTTGAAGACTGATGTCCTAACTTCCACTTTTGTGTTGACTTCTCGTTTGGAAATGTGAAGTGCCCGCACAGCTCTGCTGCCTCGGCAAGAAATGCTGTTTACAAATACACTGAAAATACTGACTGACACTCGCCTTGGAGCATAGTCGTGAAGGAACCACTGAATGGATCTTTTAAAAAAAACAATTTTTGTATGGTTATTTAAGAGAACAAATGTTGACTGCAACCCTTCCTCTCCCTCACAGCGCCACTCACTTCTCACATTTTGCAATATTTTCTCTAGCATACAGCCAGGCTTCAATCCTTTCATGGTTGGAATATTTGTCCGCATCCTTCCTTTTTTTTTTTTTTTTTTTTTTTTTTTTTTTTTTTTAATGGCAGAATGCAAGGACTTCTGTTCCTGGTTGTTTTGCTAGTCTATAGTGAAATGCATTGCATGCTGGGTTATTTTTATTACAATTTTCCACTACTGAACACTTGAACTGCACGGAAAGGGTGGAATTTCTGTAAAACACCATATTCAGCTCAGGGTATTTGCCAATCTGAAATAAAAGAGGGAAGGGAAACATTTTTCGTTCGGACAAGGGTACAAATGCCTTTTTTGCTGCAGCGCGCCTGTGAGTTTGAATGCAAGGACTGCATTGCGTACGTGTGAGTGTGTGCATGCGATTGGTTACACGTCTGCACCGCGGGCTTGGAGAGCCGCGCGCTATGGCTTTTTGCTGGACGACACATTTCCTGACGTTTATCAGACCTGTATAGATATTGGGAGTCGTAGGTCAACAAAAGCGGATATTCCGGCTCTCCAATCCTATCTCATTGTCACAGATAAAGGATGAGTGAAATGTAACGAATTGCTAAAATGCCTTAATCTATGCACAAAGCTAAGTGACCAAACGTGTTGTGTATTGTTTTTATTTTTTATTACTATTATTATTTTCTTTCTTTCCTCCCCTAGATTTTGTTTTATTTCGTGAACTAGTTTTGTGAGATTTCGTTGTATGATACGTTGTTTTTAGGACCAGTTCCAGGACTAATTTTAAACTTAAACATTCCATTATTTTGTAATTTTTGTTTTGAGTATAGTGAGCACAACTGTTATCTAGATAAAAAGAAAAAAAAAAAATGGTGCTTTTTTAGCTGATTTGTATTTTCCTTGGTATTGCTGTTAAAGACTGTTTATCATCTGTTTACAGTTTGTTGCAACAGACATTTTTTTGGGAGACGGCTTAAGCGTAAAGCCATTTGTACACGGCTTTGCCATACTCATTTTAATACGTGCCTGTTGCTGTTCAGTTTTGATGAATAAAAATAAAACAAAGGGTTTCTTTGTGTTTTTAACTTTTAAAATGTCGCAAATTGAAGTCTACCATTAACCTCTTGGTGCATGTATCGGTTGAGGCAGATGATTTTGCGAGTTGAAACAACTGCTGGACAGCTATATTGGACAACTGAATTAAGAATAAAAAGTCAGAGTTTTAGAGAAATTAAAAAAAAAAACAACAAAAAACCCTAAGACCCAGCCACGGCTCCTCTTCAATGTTCTTACTGAGGGAAAGATGATGTTGGCCAGAATCTCAAAATACACGACCCCATCCATCCTCCTTTCAATATGGTGCAGTCGTTCTGTCCTTTATGCAGAAAAGCACCACCAGAGTATGATTTTTTTTTTTTTTCCCCACCATGCTTCACAGTCGGGATGGTGTTTTTGGGGTTGTACTCATCATTATTCCTCCAAACATGGCGAATGGAGTTGAAACCAAAAAAGTCTGTTTTGGTCTCATCTGACCGCATGACCTTTTCCCATGCCTCCTTTGGATCATCCAGATGGTCAGTGACAAACTTCAAACGGGCCTGGACATGTGGATTTTAATCCATGATCGAGTAGTGTGTTATTAACAGTAATGTTTGAGACTGTTGTCCCAGCTCTCTCAGGTCATTGACCTGGTCCTCCTATGTAGTTCTGGAATGATTCTTGACCTTTATCAAAATCTTCCTTACACCACGGGGAAAAATCTTGAATGTGGAGCCCCAGACCGAGGAAGATTGATCTAGTGCTTTTTCCATTTTCTAATTGTGGCAACAGTTGTTGCCTTCTCACCAAGCTGCTTTCCTATTGTCCTGCAGCCAATCCCAGCCATGTGTAGGTCTACAATGTTTTCCCTGGTGTCCTTAGACAGCTCTTTTTGTTCCTGGCCATGGTGGAGAGGTTAGTGTGACTGTGTGGACAGGTGTCTTTAAAACAGGTAATGAGTTTAATAGGTGCAGTAAAATAATACAGCTAATGAATGCAGAGTAGGAGGGTTTCTTAAGGAAAAACCAACAGGTCTGTGAGAGCCAGAATTCTTCCTGGTTAGTAGATGATCAAATACTTTTCATGCAATTTAATTATTTAAAAATCCTGCAATGTGTTTTTATTTTGTCTCTTAGGGTATGTGCACACAGTTTGGAAGTGGTAGCGCTTTGGAAGGAGCACATGTTCGCTGCGTCCAAAGAGCTGCTATCTATTGAACGCAGGTGAATCCGCATATGATCAATGAACTGGGAGGATTCACCGCCTCAATACATTCTATTGGTGAAATTTCTCTTGTGGAGACTTGCGTCTCTGCAAGAGAAATTGACATGCTGCGAAGATGTGCCACATGTCCATCTCCATGGGAGTCTGTGGATACATAATGGACATGGGATTTCTTGAAATCCCATCCACTATGCTGTAACATCTGGACGCTGTGTGTCCAATACGTAGCGTTTACCGATCGTGTGCACCTACCCTCAGAGTTGAACTATACCTATGATAAAAACTACATTGTAGGTGGGGAAAAATTGCAAAATCGATAATCAAATACTTATTTTCCTACTGTATAAATAGTGTGGGGAGTGAAATCCTGCTGACAAACTTCCTTTTAATGACATTGGCTTCAAATTTTTAATCTGCAGCAGAACAAGGACCCCCAAACATATAGCACATCATCCATCATGTAATACCATTAGGTAGTATCTTCCTGTATTTCTCTGCATTGAGGACATCATTAATCCTGATCAAATCCCCAACTCCATTTACAGAAATGCAGCCATCCCTCCAAATTCACTGTTGCCTGCAGATACTCTCTTTGTTTGATGGGCTGAAGAGTGGTACTATAATAGCCCGATTTCAACAGTGGCTTGCGAAAATATTCATTCTGCTTGGCATTTTTCATGTTTTGCTACCTCACAACCTGGAACTTCATGTTTTTTTTATTTTGAAGATTTACATCTGTTCATGTAAAGAACATGCCTACAACTGCTTCACAATAAAAAGAAAAGCAAATGTTCACAAACAACAAATATGCACACTGAAGTTTTCAGTCATTTTGTCCTAACTTCACCCCCCTAAAGTCAGTACTTTGTAGAGCCTCCTTTAACAGCAATTACAGTTGCAAGTCTATTTGGGCAAGTCTATGAGGTTCCCCATCTTGCCACTGAGATTTTTGCCCATTCCTCAAGGCAAAACTGCTCCATCTCCTTGAATTTAATGGTTTCCTTTGGTGAACCGCAATCTTTCAGTCTGACCACAGATTCTCAATTGGATTAACCCCTTATAGTACGTCCGATGCCGGCTCCCCTGCTTTGATGCAGGGCTCCGCGGTGAGCCCGCACCAAAGCCGGGACATGTCAGCTGTTTTGAACAGTTGACATGTGCACGTAATAGGCGCGGGCAGAATCGCGATCTGCCCGCACCTATTAACTAGTTAAATGCCGCTGTCAAACGCAGACAGCGGCATTTAACTACCGCTTCCGGCCGGGCGGCCGGAAATGACGTCATCGCCGACCCCCGTCACATGATCGGGGGTCGGCGATGCTTGTGAATGGTAACCATAGAGGTCCTTGAGACCTCTATGGTTACTGATTGCCCGTCGCTGTGAGCGCCACCCTGTGGTCGGCGCTCACAGCACACGTGCAATTCTGCTACATAGCAGCGATCAGCAGATCGCTGCTATGTAGCAGAGCCGATCGTGCTATGCCTGCTTCTAGCCTCTCATGGAGGCTATTGAAGCATGGCAAAAGTTAAAAAAAAAAAAGTTTAAAAAAATGTGAAAAAAATAAAAAAAACATAAAAGTTTAAATCACCCCCCTTTCGCCCCACTCAAAATAAATCAATAAAAAAAAATATCAAATCTACGCATATTTGGTATCGCCGCGCTCAGAATCGCCCGATCTATCAATTAAAAAAAAGTATTAACCTGATCGCTAACCAGCGTAGCGGGAAAAAAATTCGAAACGCCAGAATTACGTTTTTTTGGTCGCCGCGACATTGCATTAAAATGCAATAACGGGCGATCAAAAGAACGTATCTGCACCGAAATGCTATCATTAAAAACGTCATCTCGGCACGCAAAAAATAAGCCCTCAACCGACCCCAGATGATGAAAAATGGAGACGCTACGAGTATCGGAAAATGGCGCAATTTTTTTTTTTTTTTTAGCAAAGTTTGGAATTTTTTTTCACCACTTAGATAAAAAATAACCTAGTCATGTTTGGTGTCTATGAACTCGTAATGACCTGGAGAATCATAATGGCAGGTCATTTTTAGCATTTAGTGAACCTAGCAAAAAAGCCAAACAAAAAACCAATGTGGGATTGCACTTTTTTTGCAATTTCACAGCACTTGGAATTTTGTTCCCGTTTTCTAGTACACGAAATGCTAAAACCAATGATGTCGTTCAAAAGTACAACTCGTCCCGCAAAAAATAAGCCCTCACATGGCCAAATTGACGGAAAAATAAAAAAGTTATGGCTCTGGGAAGGAGGGAAGCGAAAAACGAACACGGAAAAACGAAAAATCCCCCGGTCATGAAGGGGTTAAGGTCTGGGCCTTGACTATGCCTCTCCAAAACACTTTCACGTTTCCCCTTAAACCATGTGAGTGTTACTTTAGCAGTATGCTTTGGGTCATTGGGCTAAAGGTTTATCTTCTAACAAAAATCCGTCTTGGATCGCTGATAAGTTGAAACAGGTTTTGCTCAAGAATACCTGTGTTTCGCACCATTCACCTTCCCCATTTTTCCTGTCACTGCTGCCGAAAAACATTCCCACAGTATGATGCTGCCACCACCACGTTTCACTGTGGGGATGGTGTTCTTGGGGTGATGACATTTGTTGGTTTGTGCCAGACAGGGTTTACCTTGGTGACCAAAAAGTTCAATTTTGGCATAATCTGACCACAACCTTCCTCTATACATTTGGAGAGTCTCCCACATGTCTTTTGGCAACTTAAAGCAAGCTTTACACCAAATTTTTAAGTTTAAGGGAACCTGTCACCCCTTCCTTGCGTTTTTAACTAAAAGAGCCATCTTCTGCAGCACTAATGCTGCATTCTGTGAAGGACGCTCTTTTTGTTGGCGTCCCTTCCAACGCTGCAATATCAATTTTTATAATTTGCCCGCCATACCTTTGTGTCAGGGGGGCATGTCTTTCCTCCCCCCCCCCCCCCCCCAGGACACAAGCGCCTCCCAGTCATCACTCAGCCCCTCCGTGCGCCAGGCGCCACCTCCTCTGCCTTCATTAACGTCCCGCTGTAAGTTCCCATCATGTGATGTGAGTCAAAGGGCAGCGCAAACTGTGCATGCCCGAAAAGGGAACTTACAGAGCAGGCGACGGGGACGTTAATGAAGGCAGAAGACGCGTTGCACGGAGGGGCTGAGTGATGGCTGGGAGACTAAAGGTAGGGCGGGCAAATTATAAAAACTAATATTGCAGCGTTTGAAGGTGGCTTTTTTTTCGGGGGGGGGGGGGGGGGGGGGACAGGTTCCCTTAAGGATTTTTTTTTTCTGCCCACTCTTCCATAAAGGCCACCTCTATGAAGTGTACAGCTTACTGTGGTCATATGGACAAATACTCCAGTCTCTGCTTGGGAACTATGCAGCTCCTTCAGGGCTACCTCTGGTCTCTCTTACTGCCTATTTGATTAATGCCCGGGCTGAGCGGTTTTTTGAGGACTGCCCTCTCTTGGCAGGTTTGTTGTGGTACCATGTTCTTTCCATTTGATAGTGCTCCGGGGATCATCACAGATTGGGATATTTGTTTTATAGCCCAACCCTGAGCTGGACTTCCCAACAACTTTATCTCTGACTTGTTTGGAGATCTCCGTGGCCTTCATGGTGTTTGGTTAGTGGCATCTCTTGCTTAATGGTATTGCAGCCTGAGAAAAGGTGTGTGTGTGTGTATATACTGACAGACCATGTGACACTTAGCTTGCACACAGGAGGACTTCTTTTCACCAAGCATGTGAATTATGAAGGTAATTGACACAAAAAATGTTTAGGGGCTTCATTGCAAAAGTGGTGAATACATATATAAAAGCTGGCTGAAATTGGGTTGATTACAGCTGTGAATTGTCAATAATCAGATCTGGCATCAAGTCCTGTGGTTAGTAATGGAGAGGTATCTATCAGTCGCACCCATTACTAACCCACTAAAAAAATACAGAAAAATGTATTGTATTTGAAAAAAAACACTCACCACTTTTCCTGGTTCACCAATTTTATGTTTTAATGGAAAAAAGAACCCTATGAAAGTCCGCCGTAGTCCACAAATGGAAACCTGAAAAACATAGAAATAAAGACAAGACACTGTCCATTGTTCTGCAATTTATTAGAAAACATAAAGTTTCCATACAGGTCCAAGATTGTCCAAGCGGTTCCCACGATGATCCCCGAATCCGACGTCCAAAGGCTTTAGAGCTTAGTTCGGAGAATGACGCACCATAAGCTGTAGCAGCAGCCACTCCAGGTCCCGCTGCGCTCCACGACACCCAGCGGCTGTGATGAGCGGTGACATTGGTAACTATAAGGGTATGTGCACACGTTGCGGAAACTGCTGCAGATCCGCAGCTGCGGGCCCGCAGCAGTTTCCCATGAGTTTACAGTACAATGTAACCCGATGGGAAACAGAAAATGCAGTGCCCATGCTGCGGAAAAAAACGCGTGGAAACGCAGCGGTTTACATTCCGAAGCATGTCAATTCTTTGTGCGGAATCCGCAGCGGTTGTACACCTGCTCCATAATAGAAAACTGCAGGTGTAAAACCGCAGTGGAATCCGCACAAAAACCGTGGTAAATCTGCAGGAAAAACGCAGTGTTTTTGCCCTGTGGATTTATCAAATCGCTGCGGAAAAATCCGTAGAGGACCATTCTACATGTGCACATAGCCTTACGCTCATCAGAGTTGCCGAGCCCTCTGTATAATGGCCCCATATACTCCAGCACACTGTAATGTGCCCCACATTATAACGTCCTTTGTTGTCTCTTTCCTGACCAGGACAAATTTTACAATTTTGACCAGTGCAACTGTGGTAATAATTCTGGAACTCTTCAAAGTGTACCTTAATTCTGAGATTGTTTTTTTTTTTTTGGGGGGGGGGGAGAGGGGAGCAGCCCCGTCATGTGTTGCGGCTGTCTAAAATATCCAAGCATGTCCAAGACACTCTGATAACGTGTTGTTCGAGAATGCTTGGGTGTTATCAGAGCACGTTCGCTCATCACTAGTATTTCACTAATAAAATTGTCCACAAAGGTGACCAACCTCTTTAAAGAAGCAGTCCTGTAATTTTTTCCCTGCTCTGATATGGTTGTCTATAACACTCTGTTATCTCTGTGCTCTGTTATCAATTACATGATGTATCAGCAGTATAATCTGAGTAGCGGGAGCTTGCAGTATTGACCTTCTGTGGGGACGGCATTATAATTCATTCTATGCTTTCCAACATCAGTTAAGAGAGTTAGCAGTTTACAGTCGTTGCAATTACATCATAACTGCGGTTTTATGAAATTCCCTTAAAAAAACAAAACGTATCTCTTATTCTTCATGGGGGTGGGGGGAGGAGAATGGAGGAGGGGGGGCAGAGGGGCCATAGGTTATATGCTGACACTAAGGCTGCCGTCACACTAGCATTATTTGGTCGGTATATTACATCAGTATTTGTAGCCAAAACCAGGAGTGGAACAATGGGAGGAAAAGTATAATAGAAACATATGCACCACTTCTGGATTTATCATCCACTCTTGGTTTTGGCTTCCAAATACTGATGTAAAATACTGACCAAATACTGCTATTCACCCCCTACATCCGATCACTGGCTCGCTCTTCTTACCTGCATCTCAAAAACATTTCTAGAATTCGCCCTTTTCTTACTTTCGACTCTGCAAAAACTCTGACTGTTTCACTTATTCATTCTCGTCTGGACTATTGTAACTCTCTACTAATCGGCCTCCCTCTTGCAAAACTCTCCCCGCTCCAATCTGTCCTGAATGCTGCAGCCAGGATCATATTCCTCACCAACCGTTACACCGATGCCTCTACCCTGTGCCAGTCATTACACTGGCTACCCATCCACTCCAGAATCCAGTACAAAACTACTACCCTCATCCACAAAGCACTCCATGGCTCAGCACCACCCTACATCTCCTCTCTGGTATCAGTCTACCACCCTACCCGTGCCCTCCGCTCCGCTAATGACCTCAGGTTAGCATCCTCAATAATCAGAACCTCCCACTCCCGTCTCCAAGACTTTACCCGTGCTGCGCCGATTCTTTGGAATGCACTACCTAGATTAATACGATTAATCCCCAATCCCCACAGTTTTAAGCGTGCCCTAAAAACTCATTTGTTCAGACTGGCCTACCGCCTCAATGCATTAACCTAACAATCCCTGTGTGGCCTATTTATAATAAAAAAAAAAAAAAAAAGGTTCCTCGCATCATGTTCTCATACACTTTATGCAGTATTAGCCCTCTGTGTCTGTACTGCTACATACTTAGGCAGTTAACTGGTTCATGCAGCTTTACATGAACACCTGAGCCTTACACTATAGCTGGTCCGAATAACTAAAGCAATTGTTACCATCCACCTCTCGTGTCTCCCCTTTTCCCCATAGTTTGTAAGCTTGCGAGCAGGGCCCTCACTCCTCCTGGTATCTGTTTTGAACTGTATTTCTGTTATGCTGTAATGTCTATTGTCTGTACAAGTCCCCTCTATAATTTGTAAAGCGCTGCGGAATATGTTGGCGCTATATAAATAAAAATTATTATTATATATTATTATAGTGTGACGGCAGCCTAAGAATATTTTTGAAAAAAAAAAAACCTGACTCCTCCCCAATAGCCTACTCATAGCCAGTGTCTTAGTGTCATGTTAGAGGCAAACACAATTCTCCGTTTCAGACTGGTGTTTGCCTGAATTTGTTGACCTTTATTTTTTTCCCCTCTAGACAGGTGACAGAGCAGAATTATGCCACTGTTTCTCACCACTGAGCTATGGAGAGTACAACCTGTACTGATCAGCCTGTGTCTTCTTTCATCGGGATGGTAGGACCTTGTACCACGATGCAGCCGGCGATTAGGTACCTTGGGCAGGGTAACACAGCGTTATCGGAGCTTCCTGCTACTGGGACTCCTAATTAAGTCCTTGGCTTTCCTGCAACACAGCCAGCTAGTGGCAAGCCACACTCTTCCACCAGCCAATTAGTTTAGCTAATGATATACTGCCCACTCACCAATCATTGGTCGATAAGCTCCTGGCCATAGGCCAGTGAGCGAGGCCATTACGCTTCTACCCAACGGAGGATGGGTCCCTTCCAGTGAACTGGGCGGCACCATTTTCCCAGTGGCTGTTCTGGACACTGCCACAGTCTCTTTGGCTCTGCAATTAGACTGTCAGCAGTAGTACTATGTAATTAGTGCCACACTATCACGGACGGACACCTGCAGTCTTTCAGGTGCACCTAGCCTTCGGTGTCAACACAGGCACCATCTGGCCTTGTAAGGCTGACATCCTTCCTCGCTAAGCAGACAGCTGCATGATGCAAGCTTGCTGCCTCACTTCAGGCCTCCCACAGCTATGCAAAGTTACTCTGAAGGGCCAGGAATGCTGTTAGTCGAGCAGGCGACCGACACTAGTTGTGCCCCAGCAGTTTCTATCAGGTTCAAACCAACTAAAGATATTGTTTCTACCATTTTATTTAGAAAAGTCTTCACTTATGGAAAAGAGCCTATTGGCAGCACTTCGTTGACATTTTTAATTTTTGCAGGCCTGTCATGAGGCAGGGTTGACTACTAAGGGCCACGTTCTTGGCTTGGCTATCCTTGTACAGCAGAACCTGATTTGTAGGCTGTAAGAACAGTCCACCTGGGCAGGGCAAACATGGGGCCACTGTATTAGACCTCCCCCTGGATCCTGGGGACCTCAATCTGGTCTTGGATACCCTTCAGATATTTATCTCCATTTCGTCAAGGTGACTTATTTTTCATTAGCGATCTCTTCCTTGAGCTGAGACTTCGAATAGAATGGTGGCTCTCACCTGTCTCCTTCTTCGGGACAAAGTGGTCTTGCGTTTTGTACTCTCCCTTCTCTCTAGTGGACAATCTGGCTATGCTAGGGCACAGAATACTTCCCCCACGTGGTAGAAGAACAGATGCCTGGAGGTATATGACCCAGGAGACTTCTATTACATAGTCTACAGTCATGGACAAAAATTTTGAGAATGAGACAAATATTAATTTTTCCAAAGTCTACTGCTTCATTTTTTTAATGGCAATTTGCATATACTCCTGAATGTCAGAGTGATCAGCTTAACAGCAATTACTGTACTTGCAAAGTCAATATTTGCCCAGAAAATGAACTTTAACCCCCAAAACACATTTCAACATCATTGCAGTCCTGCCTTAAAAGGAGCAGCTAACATCGTTTTAGTGATTGATCCATTAACACAGGTGTGGGTGTTGATGAGGACAGGGCTGGCGATCAATCAGTCATGATTAAGTAAGAATGACATCACTGGACACTTTAAAAGGAGGCTGGTGCTTGGTATCATTGTTTCTATTCAGTTAACCATGGTTATCTCTAAAGAAACACGTGCAGCCATCATTGCACTGCACAAAAATGGCCTAACAGGGAAGAGTATCGCAGCTACAAAGATTGGACCTCAGTCAACAATCTATCGCATCATCAAGAACTTCAAGGAGAGAGCTTCCATTGTTGTCAAAAAGGCTCCAGGGCGCCCAAGAAAGACCAGCAAGCGCCAGGACCGTATCTTAAAACTGTTTCAGCTGCGGGATCGGACTACCAGCAGTGCCGAGCTTGCTCAGGAATGGCAGGAGACTGGTGTGAGTGCTTCTGCACGCACTGTGAGGTGGAAACTCTTTGAGCAAGGCCTGGTTTCAAGGAGGGCAGTAAGGAAGCCACTTCTCTCCAGAAAAAACATCAGGGACCGACTGATATTCTGCAAAAGGTACAGGGAGTGGACTGTTGAGAACTGGGGCAAAGTCATTTTCTCTGATGAATCCCCTTTTCGATTGTTTGGGACATCTGGAAAACAGCTTATTCGGAGAAGAAGAGGTGAGCGATACCACCAGTCTTGTCTCATGCCAACTGTAAAGCATCCTGAAAGCATTCATGTGTGGGGTTGCTTCTCAGCCAAGGGAATCGGCTCACTCACAGTCTTGCCTAAAAACATAGCCATGAATAAAGAATGGTACCAGAATGTCCTCCAAGAGCAACTTCTCCCAACCGTCCAAGAGCAGTTTGGCGCCCAACAATGCCTTTTCCAGCATGATGGAGCACCTTGCCATAAAGCAAAGGTGATAACTAAATGGCTCATGGAACAAAACATAGAGATTTTGGGTCCATGGCCTGGAAACTCCCCAGATCTTAATCCCATTGAGAACTTGTCAATCATCAAGAGACGGGTGGACAAACAAAAACCAACAAATTCTGGCAAAATGCAAGCATTGATTATGCAAGAATGGACTGCTATCAGTCAGGATTTGGTCCAGAAGTTGATTGAGAGCATGCCAGGGAGAATTGCAGAGGTCTTGAAGAAGGGTCAACACTGCAAATATTGACTTGCTGCATTAACCTATTCTAACTGTCAATATAACCTATTGGTACTCATAATATGATTGCAATTATATTTCTGTATGTGATATAAACATCAGACAAACACTAATAAAAACCAGAGGGCAGCAGATCATGTGAAAATATAATTTTGGTGTCATTCTCAAAACTTTTGGCCATGACTGTACATCTTTGAGGAGCTGTTATCTTTGCATCTATGGATGCAAGTATTAGCAAATGGGTATTTACAAGCAGCAGTTGCTCGGGTAGTAACCTGAGAGATTACTATGCTTCATTGTGCAGTACTGGCATTAGATTTCCCATCCCAGGGATTGCTTTAATACCATAAAATCTTTCTCAAAAAAGCGCTTGTGTCAGTAAGCCCTTTTCCTCCTTTGACCGGGTTGCGATAGTCTTGGATGCTTCGGTGAACAAGGACAGCTTTAAGTAGATGATGTGGAAATCAGTGACAGTTGGCGGTGAATTAATATCACAATAAAGGGTATGCTGTAGTCCTTAACTGTATTTTACACTTAAGTTTTCCGTGACAAAAATAGAATTAGACTTACTGGTAATTTGGTTTCTATGACCCTCCATGACAGCACCACATGAGGTTGTCTCCCCATCCTACTTGGAATAGGAAGCACAAAGAATTAAATAGCCCCTACCCACCCTCTGTGTTTTTTTTTTTTTAATGGACCACGCAGATATGAATGCTTCAAATATTTAACACCAAGTAATAACTATATAGAAAGTAGGGTGGGAAAATACCCTTGCTTTTGTGGAGAGTATTAGAAGCCAAATTACTGGTAAGTCTAATTCTATTTTCTCTAATCATTTCCATGACGGCACCACAGGAGGAATACCAATAAATAATGCTAGGGAGGGACAAGTGCCTTGAGAACTTTCCTTCCAAAGGTCAAATCTTTATTTTACATCAAATATAATCTATAGTGCTTTGGGAAGGTATGGTAAGGACCAGTTGGCAGCTCTGTAGATCTACTCAATGAAGGCACTAGCCCTTTCAGCCTAGGAGACAGGCATGACTCTTGTGGAATGAGCTTTCAGCTATTTTGGAGGAGATAAATTCTGGCTCTTCTACAATTCACAAATTGCTTTATTAATCCAGTTCGCTAACTTACTTTTTGAAATATTCTCTTTTATTAGGTCCACAGTATTGAATAAAGAGATTTTGATCGTTTCTCCATGACTGTCTGTTGTAGATAGTAAAGGATAGCTCTCCGGATGTCCAAAGAATAGAATTCTTTGATTTTGACAAAAGGAAGGGAGGACTATTTTCTGAGACATATTGAACTCTGTTGTCACCTTGGGCAGGAATGATGGGTTTAAGTGGAGCACCACTCTATCTTCTATAATCTTTAGATAGGGTTTCCTAATAGAGAGGGAGCTCACTTTAGTCTTCTAGCTATTGTTATGGCTACAAGCAACACTGCTTCCCAAGATGGTTCACCTATATGTACCAGGGACATTGGTTTGAAAGGAAGCATAGTTAGATAGACCCTTGAGTACAATATTCAGATTCCAAGATGGGATTGCATTGGATCTTCTTGGGTGCATCTGAAAGACTGCCAGCATGTAGAATGTCATGGGTCGTAAGGAAGTACCAGTGGATCCTCCAACTTCAAGCTGTTTAAGGTCCCACACCATC
Source organism: Ranitomeya imitator (assembly GCF_032444005.1). Taxonomy (NCBI): domain Eukaryota; kingdom Metazoa; phylum Chordata; class Amphibia; order Anura; family Dendrobatidae; genus Ranitomeya; species Ranitomeya imitator. The sequence goes on along the minus strand of NC_091287.1, from coordinate 446,660,449 downwards.
CCCTTTTTGGCCCCAGAGGTACCATAAGGATAGTCTTGACTTTCTCTGTTCTGATTTTTTTTTTTTATAGCCTCCTTGGTAGTAAAGGAATCTGAGGAAATGTGTAGGCTAGTTTGAACTCCCAAGGATGGGTGAAAACATCTACAATTGCTGGAGCGTTGTTTGGATCCAGAGAAAAGTATAGTTTTACTTTTGCGCTCTGATAATTTTAAAATAGGTCTATTTCTGGATAACCCCATCTGCTGTAATGTGAACATATATACCCTCTAAAAACAATATACTTTAATATGTGGTATGGAAATTGAAGATTACCCAATGATGACCACCATACAAAAACAAGCAAAATTTATATACCAACTATAAACTATATTAGATTAAAAAACAATAGGGTGTTTCCAGTACTTCCATCCAGTTTGGATAAGTTTTCTTTATTGGAACAGTTAAAAAATTTAAAAAGTAGGAGACTCTCAACCTATGTTCATTTATATGTGAAAAATATCTATGTATTAGGATAGGCTATCACTCATTTTTTGTCTATAGCTCACTATACCAGGGCATACAAGGGAGAGTGAGGGAAAGCCGCCGAGGAGCGGGGGCCCCAATCTGTTTGCACTAGGGTGCCAATCTCCGCATTAGGCAGTATCCGCTCAAGCAAAGAGTAGCCACTAATATGTTTCTAGTTGGTATTATCAGAATTAAATTTTAAATATTTGTTTCATACAGTGGTCCTCATTCAATGGTTTTCTATTTCCGCACCACATAGGATATGGTGTTTTTTAATCAAGCTTATTAAAGTACTAGCTGAAGAGCCCGGCGTTGCCTGGGCATAGTAAATATCTGTGGTTAGTTAGAGCACCTCAATTCTCTTATTTTCCCATCACGCCTCTCATTTTCCCAATCACATCTTTCATTTTCCCCCTCACATCTCTCATTTTCTCCCTCACACCTCTCATTTTCTCCCTCACACCTCTCATTTTCTCCCTCACTCCTCTCATTCCCGCCTAACACTTATCATTTCGACCTCACATCTGTCATTTTCCGATCACTACACTATTTTCCCTCACTCCTCTCATTTTGCACTCACACCTTTTCATTTTCACCTCACACCTCTCATTTTCACCTCAGTATATACATGTTTGTCATCTCCCTTATATATAGTATACACCTGTATGTCATCTCCTGTATATAGTATATACCTATATGTCATCTCCCCTGTATATAGTATATACCTGCTGTGTGTCATTTCCCCTGTATATAGTATATACCTGTATGTCATCTCCTCCTATATATAGTATATACCTGTATGTCATCTCCTCCTATATATAGTATATACCTGTATGTCATCTCCTCCTATATATAGTATATACCTGTATGTCATCTCCTCCTGTATATAGTATATACCTGTGTGTCATCTCCCCTGTATATAGTATATATCTGTGTGTCATCTCCTCCTGTATATAGTATATACCTGTAGGTAATCTGCTCCTGTATATAGTATATACCTGTGTGTCATCTCCTCCTGTATATAGTATATACAGTTAGGGCCAGAAATATTTGGACAGTGACACAAGTTTTGTTATTTTAGCTGTTTACAAAAACATGTTCAGAAATACAATTATATATATAATATGGACTGAAAGTGCACACTCCCAGCTGCAATATGATAGTTTCCACATCCAAATCGGAGAAAGGGTTTAGGAATCATAGCTCTGTAATGCATAGCATCCTCTTTTTCAAGGGACCAAAAGTAATTGGACAATGGACTCTAAGGGCTGCAATTAACTCTGAAGGCGTCTCCCTCGTTAACCTGTAATCAATGAAGTAGTTAAAAGGTCAGGGGTGGATTCCAGGTGTGTGGTTTTGCATTTGGAAGCTGTTGCTGTGAGCAGACAACATGCAGTCAAAGGAACTCTCAATTGAGGTGAAGCAGAACATCCTGAGGCTGAAAAAAAAGAAAAAATCCATCAGAGAGATAGCAGACATGCTTGGAGTAGCAAAATCAACAGTTGGGTACATTCTGAGAAAAAAGGAATTGACTGGTGAGCTTGGGAACTCAAAAAGGCCTGGGCGTCCGCGGATGACAACAGTGGTGGATGATCGCCGCATACTTAATTTGGTGAAGAAGAACCCGTTCACAACATCAACTGAAGTCCAGAACAGTCTCAGTGAAGTAGGTGTATCTGTCTCTAAGTCAACAGTAAAGAGAAGACTCCATGACAGTAAATACAAAGGGTTCACATCTAGATGCAAACCATTCATCAATACCAAAAATAGACAGGCCAGAGTTAAATTTGCAGAAAAACACCTCAAGAAGCCAGCTCAGTTCTGGAAAAGTATTCTATGGACAGATGAGACAAAGATCAACCTGTACCAGAATGATGGGAAGAAAAAAGTTTGGAGAAGAAAGGGAACGGCACATGATCCAAGGCACACCACATCCTCTGTAAAACATGGTGGAGGCAACGTGATGGCATGGGCATGCATGGCTTTCAATGGCACTGGGTCACTTGTGTTTATTGATGACATAAGAGCAGACAAGAGTAGCCGGATGAATTCTGAAGTGTACCGGGATATACTTTCAGCCCAGATTCAGCCAAATGCTGCAAAGTTGATTGGACGGCGCTTCATAGTACAGATGGACAATGACCCCAAGCATACAGCCAAAGCTACCCAGGAGTTCATGAGTGCCAAAAAGTGGAACATTCTGCAATGGCCAAGTCAATCTCCAGATCTAAACCCAATTGAGCATGCATTTCACTTGCTCAAATCCAGACTTAAGATGGAAAGACCCACAAACAAGCAAGACCTGAAGGCTGCGGCTGTAAAGGCCTGGCAAAGCATTAAGAAGGAGGAAACCCAGCGTTTGGTGATGTCCATGGGTTCCAGACTTAAGGCAGTGATTGCCTCCAAAGGATTTGCAACAAAATATTGAAAATAAAAATATTTTGTTTGGGTTATGTTTATTTGTCCAATTACTTTTGAACTCCTAAAATGTGGAGTGTTTGTAAAGAAATGTGTACAATTCCTACATTTTCTATCAGATATTTTTGTTCAACCCTTCAAATTAAACGTTACAATCTGCACTTGAATTCTGTTGTAGAGGTTTCATTTCAAATCCAATGTGGTGGCATGCAGAGCCCAACTCGCGAAAATTGTGTCACTGTCCAAATATTTCTGGCCCTAACTGTACCTGTATGTCATCTCCTCCTGTATATAGTATGTACCTGTATGTCATCTCCTCCTCTATATAGTATATACCTGTGTGTCATCTCCCCTGTATATAGTATATACCTGTGTGATCTCCTGTATTAGACCTCGTTCACACGTTATTTGCTCAGTATTTTTACCTCAGTATTTGTAAGATAAATTGGCAGCCTGATAAATCCCCAGCCAACAGGAAGCCCTCCCCCTGGCAGTATATATTAGCTCCCACATACACATAATAGACAGGTCATGTGACTGACAGCTGCTGTATTTCCTATATGGTACATTTGTTGCTCTTGTAGTTTGCTTATTAATCAGATTTTTATTTTTGAAGGCGAATACCAGACTTGTGTGTGTTTTAGGGCGAGTTTCGTTTGTCAAGTTGTGTGTGTTGAGTTGTGTGTGGCGACATGCATGTAGCCACTTTTGTGAGATGAGTTTTGTGTGGCAACATGCGTGTAGCAACTTTTTGTGTGTTGAGTTGCATGTGACAGGTTAGTGTAGCAAGTTGTGTGCAGCAAGTTTTGCGCGTGGTGAGTTTTATGTCTGGTGCCTTTTAAGTATGTGCAAGTTTTGTGTGAGGCAACTTTTGCATGTGTTGCAAATTTTGTGCATGTGGCAATTTTTCCGCGTGTGCAAGTTTTGCGTGTGGCGAGTTTTCCATGAGGTGAGTTTTGCACTTGTGGCGAGTTTTGCGTGAGCCTAGTTTTTGCATTTGGCGAGTTTTGCGCGTGGTGAGTTTTGAGCGGCGACTTTTGTTTCGACTTTTATGTGGCGAGGTTGGTGTATGTGTGGTGAAATGTGTGCTGAGGGTAATATGTGTTCAAGCACGTGGTAGTGTGTGGCGCATTTTATGTGTGTTCATATCCCCATGTGTGGTGAGTATCTCATGTCGGGGCCCCACCTTAGCAACTGATCGGTATATACTCTTTGGCGCCATCGCTCTCATTCTTTAAGTCCCCCTTGTTCACATCTGGCAGCTGTCAATTTGCCTCCAACACTTTTCCTTTCACTTTTCCCCATTATGTAGATAGGGGCAAAATTGTTTGGTGAATTGGAAAGCACGGAGTTAAAATTTCACCTCACAACATAGCCTATGACGCTCTCAGGGTCCAGACGTGTGACTGTGCAAAATTTTGTTTCTGTAGCCGCGTCGCCTCCAACACTTTTCCTTTCACTTTTTTCCCCATTATGTAGATAGGGGCAAAATTGTTTGGTGAATTGGAAAGCACGGGGTTAAAATTTCACCTCACAATATAGCCTATGACGCTCTCAGGGTCCAGACGTGTGACTGTGCAAAATTTTGTGGCTGTAGCTGCGACGGTGCAGATGCCAATCCCGGACATACACACACACACACACACATTCAGCTTTATATAGTAGATATTTTAAAGGGTATATGATCACTCTTTGGTTTCTTTACAATTTGGATAGTTCTTTCTTAACCCCATTTGCTAGTTATCATCTGAAAGATATCAGTATTCAGACTCCAGCTGCTGGCATGCATTTCTGTTCTGCTTAGGACATCTGCTTGAACGTTGTTAAAGCCTCTTATGTGGTCATGTTGGAATAAACTCTGACGTGGGTCCCATGAAGAGGTTGCTGTCTTAACCCCTTCATGACCCAGCCTATTTTGACCTTAAAGACCTTGCCGTTTTTTGCAATTCTGACCAGTGTCCCTTCATGAGGTAATAACTCAGGAACGCTTCAATGGATCCTAGCGGTTCTGAGATTGTTTTTTCGTGACATATTGGGCTTCATGTTAGTGGTAAATTTAGGTCAATAAATTCTGTGTTTATTTGTGATAAAAACGGAAATTTGGCGAAAATTTTGAAAATTTCGCAATTTTCACATTTTGAATTTTTATTCTGTTAAACCAGAGAGTTATGTGACACAAAATAGTTAATAAATAACATTTCCCACACGTCTACTTTACATCAGCACAATTTTGGAAACAAAATTTTTTTTTGCTAGGAAGTTATAAGGGTTAAAATTTGACCAGCGATTTCTCATTTTTACAACGAAATTTACAAAACCATTTTTTTTAGGGACCACCTCACATTTGAAGTCAGTTTGAGGGGTCTATATGGCTGAAAATACCCAAAAGTGACACCATTCTAAAAACTGCACCCCTCAAGGTGCACAAAACCACATTCAAGAAGTTTATTAACCCTTCAGGTGCTTCACAGCAGCAGAAGCAACATGGAAGGAAAAAATTAACATTTAACTTTTTAGTCACAAAAATGATTTTTCAGCAACAATTTTTTTATTTTCCCACTGGTAAAAGGAGAAACTGAACCACGTAAGTTGTTGTCCAATTTGTCCTGAGTACGCTGATACCTCATATGTGGGGGTAAACCACTGTTTGGGCGCACGGCAGGGCTTGGAAGGGAAGGAGCGCCATTTGACTTTTTGAATGAAAAATTGGCTGCACTCTTTAGCGGACACCATGTCACATTTGGAGAGCCCCCGTGTGCCTAAAAATTGGAGCTCCCCCACAAGTGACCCCATTTTGGAAACTAGACGCCCCAAGGAACTTATCTAGATGCATAGTGAGCCCTTTAAACCCCCAGGTGCTTCACAAATTGATCCGTAAAAATGAAAAAGTACTTTTTTTCACAAAAAAATTCTTTTAGCCTCAATTTTTTCATTTTCACATGGACAACAGGATAAAATGGATCCTAAAATTTGTTTGGCAATTTCTCCTGAGTACACCGATACTTCACATGTGGGGGTAAACCACTGTTTGGGCACATGGTAAGGCTCGGAAGGGAAGGAGCGCCATTTGACTTTTTGAATGAAAAATTATCTCCATCGTTAGCGGACACCATGTCGCGTTTGGAGAGACCCTGTGTGCTTAAACATTGGAGCTCCCCCACAAGTGACCCCATTTTGGAAACTGGACCCCCCAAGGAACTTATCTAGATGCCTAGTGAGCACTTTAAACCCTCAGGTGCTTCACAAATTGATCCGTAAAAATGAAAAAGTACTTTTTTTTCACAAAAAATTTATTTTCGCCTCAATTTTTTCATTTTCACATGGGCAATAGGATAAAATGGATCCTAAAATTTGTTGAGCAATTTCTCCCGAGTACGCCGATACCTCATATGTGGGGGTAAACCACTGTTTGGGCGCACGGCAGGGCTCAGAAGGGAAGGCACGCCATTTGGCTTTTTAAATGGAAAATTATCTCCAATCATTAGCGGACACCATGTCGCGTTTGGAGAGCCCCTGTGTGCCTAAACATTGGAGATCCCCCACAAATTACCCCATTTTGGAAACTAGACCCCCAAAGGAACTAATCTAGATGTGTAGTGAGCACTTTGAACCCTCAAGTGCTTCACAGAAGTTTATAACGCAGAGCCATGAAAATAAAAAAAAAAATTATTTTCTCAAAAATGAATTTTAGCCCGCAATTTTTTATTTTCCCAAGGGTAACAGGAGAAATTTGACCCCAAAAGTTGTTGTCCAGTTTCTCCTGAGTACGCTGATACCCCATATGTGGGGGTAAACCACTGTTTAGGCACATGCTGGGGCTCGGAAGTGAAGTAGTGACGTTTTGAAATGCAGACTTTGATGGAATGCTCTGTGGGCGTCACGTTGCGTTTGCAGAGCCCCTGATGTGGCTAAACAGTAGAAACCCCCCACAAGTGACCCCATTTTGGAAACTAGACCCCGAAAGGAACTTATCTAGATGTGAGGTGAGCACTTTGAACCCCCAAGTGCTTCACAGAAGTTCATAACACAGAGCAGTGAAAATAATAAATACGTTTTCTTTCCTCAAAAATAATTTTTTAGCCCAGAATTTTTTATTTTCCCAAGGGTTACAGGAGAAATTGGACCACAAAAGTTGTTGTCCAGTTTCTCCTGAGTACGCTGATACCCCATGTGTGGGGGTAAACCACTGTTTGGGCACACGTGGGGGCTCAGAAGGGAAGTAGTGACTTTTGAAATGCAGACTTTGATGGAATGGTCTGCGGGCGTCACATTGCGTTTGCAGAGCCCCTGGTGTGCCTAAACAGTAGAAACCCCCCACAAGTGACCCCATTTTGGAAACTAGACCCCCAAAGGAACTTATCTAGATGTGTGGTGAGCACTTTCAACCCCCAAGTGCTTTACAGAAGTTTATAACGCAGAGCCGTGAAAATAATAAATACATTTTCTTTCCTCAAAAATAATTTTTTAGCCCAGAATTTTTTATTTTCCCAAGGGTTACAGGAGAAATTGGACCACAAAAGTTGTTGTCCAGTTTCTCCTGAGTACGCTGATGCCCCATATGTAGGGGTAAACCACTGTTTGGGCACACGTGGGGGCTCAGAAGGGAAGTAGTGACTTTTGAAATGCAGACTTTGATGGAATGGTCTGCGGGCGTCACGTTGCGTTTGCAGAGCCCCTGGTGTGCCTAAACAGTAGAAACCCCCCACAAGTGACCCCATTTTGGAAACTAGACCCCCCAAGGAACTTATCTAGATATGTGGTGAGCACTTTGAACCCCCAAGTGCTTCACAGACGTTTACAACGCAGAGCCGTGAAAATAAAAAATCATTTTTCTTTCCTCAAAAATGATGTTTTAGCAAGCAATTTTTTATTTTCTCAAGGGTAACAGGAGAAATTGGACCCCAGTAATTGTTGCGCAGTTTGTCCTGAGTATGCTGGTACCCCATATGTGGGGGTAAACCACTGTTTGGGCACACGTCGGGGTTCGGAAGTGAGGGAGCACCATTTGAATTTTTGAATACAAGATTGGCTGGAATCAATGGTGGCGCCATGTTGCGTTTGGAGACCCCCTGAAGTGCCTAAACAGTGGAAACCCCTCAATTCTACCTCCAACACACCCCTAACCCTTATCCCAACTGTAGCCGTAACCCTAATCACAACCCTAACCCCAACACACCCCTAACCACAACCCTAACCCCAACACACCCCTAACCCTAACCACAACCCTAATTCCAACCCAACTCTAAGGCTATGTGCCAACGTTGCGGATTCGTATGAGATTTTTCAGCATCATTTTTTAAAAATCCGCGGGTAAAAGGCACTGCGTTTTACCTGTGGATTTACCGTGGATTTCCAGTGTTTTTTGTGCGGATTTCACCTGTGGATTCCTATTGAGGAACAGGTGTAAAACGCTGCGGAATCCGCACAAAGAATTGGCATGCTGCGGAAAATACAACGCAGCGTTCCCGCGCGGGATTTTCTGCACCATGGGCACAGCGGATTTGGTTTTCCATATGTTTACATAGTACTGTAAACCTGATGGAACACTGCTGCGGATCCGCAGCGGCCAATCTGCACCATGTGCACATAGCCTAATTCTAAAGGTATGTGCACATGCTGCGGAAAACGCTGCGGATCCGCAGCAGTTTCCCATGAGTTTACAGTTCAATGTGAACCTATGGGAACCAAAAATCGCTGTACACATGCTGCGGAAAAACTGCACGGAAACGCAGCGGTTTACATTCCGCAGCATGTCACTTCTTTCTGCGGATTCCGCAGCGGTTTTACAACTGCTCCAATAGAAAATCGCAGTTGTAAAACCGCAGTGAAATGCGCAGAAAAACCGCGGTAAATCCACGATAAATCGGCAGCGGTTTAGCACTGTGGATTTTTCAAATCCGCTGCGGAAAAATCCGCATAGGACCAGAATACGTGTGCACATACCGAAACCCTAACCCTACCCCTAACCCTAGCCCTACCCCTAACCCTACCCCTAACCCTAGTTCTTACCCCAACCTTAGTGAAAAAAAAAAAATTATTTTTTTTATTGTCCCTATCTATGGGGGTGACAAAGGGGGGGGGTCATTTACTATTTTTTTTATTTTGATCACTGAGATAGGTTATATCTCAGTGATCAAAATTCACTCTGGAACGAATCTGCCGGCGCCCAGGAAGATGGCGGCGCCCAGGAAAGAAGACGGACGGACCTCGGGCGGCCAGGTAAGTATAAGGGGGGGGAGATCAGGGCACGGGGGGGGGGCGTCGGAGCACGGGGGGTGGATCGGAGCATGGGGGGGGGTGGATCGGAACACGGGAGGGAGGATTGGAGCACGGGGAAGGATTGGAGCACGGGGTGAGGGATCGCTGTGCGGGGGGGGTGGATCGGAGCACGGGGGGGTCGCTGTGTGCGGGGGGGGGATCGGAGTGCGGGGGGGTTTGATTGGAGCGCGGGGAAGCGGACAGGAGGACGGGGGAGCGCAGCACAGGACGGAGGGGAGGGGAGCGGACCACAGATCGGGGGGCTGGGGGGGCGATCGGAGGGGTGGGGTGGGTGCACATAAGTGTTTCCAGCCATGGCCGATGATATTGCAGCATCGGCCATGGCTGGATTGTAATATTTCACCAGTGTTTTAGGTGAAATATTACAAATCGCTCTGATTGGCAGTTTCACTTTCAACAGCCAATCAGAGCGATCGTAGCCACGAGGGGGTGAAGCCACCCCCCCTGGGCTAAACTACCACTCCCCCTGTCCCTGCAGATCAGGTGAAATGGGAGTTAACCCTTTCACCCGGCCTGCAGGGACGCAATCTTTCCATGACGCATATGCTGCGTCATGGGTCGGAATGGCACCGACTTTCATGACGCAGCGTATGCGTCAAAGGTCGGGAAGGGGTTAAGGGCTTCCTCTACTGATTTAACTCTCTGAAGTTTGAGGATTGACTGGCAATCTTTTGCGGCCAGATTCCCTGAAAGGTGACCTGGGAAACTAACAGATCCCAAATCTCTTTTGCTGGCATCAGTCAATGCCAATGTTAGGGGATGCTGAATCTGAGATGTTCCTTTTGCCATATTTCCCACAGAGAGCCTCCAGTTTAGGGACACTTACCTGGTAGACCAGGTGGATTCTTCTGTTGAGGAAATCCGGAGATCTGTGCCAGCATGAAAGAATGAAATTTTGATGAATCCGTTTATGGGCCTGAGGCTAAGATAATGCTTGGATACAAGAGGTCGTGGACCCTAAGATTGACATTGAGGAACCAGAGGATGGTATCTCTGAAATTTTCAAAATATAGATTCCGGATCTTATCTATACCTGCTTGTTTTTTGGTAAGAAAGAGATCTGTTCTTGGGAGTAAGAATTCCCAGGAAGACCTTTACGGTGGAAGGATTGAATTCTGATTTCTGCACATTCTCTAGCCAAGCTAGAAATGCCAGTACTTGGGAGTTGTCTGTAGATGTTATTTGAGTCATGAAACACAGCCATAATTTAAAAAATTGTCTAAATAGGGAATTATACACATGTCCTGCTTTCTTATGAATGCTAACATCTCCGCCTGAATATTCTGGGAGCTGAAGAAATCTCAAAACAAAGGACAATGAATTGGGAGTGAAGAACTTTCTGTGCTTGAGTGACCACAAATTTCATATGCAAATTGCCTCTTCTGAGAAAAAGAGGATGTAAACTCTATAGCGCCACCTGTTGGAAGTAGCGATCCTACAAGTCACAATCAACCCTTTAAACGAGTCGTGCAATATGACTTAGGATAAAAGCCAAATCAATATCTCAATTTGCAGACACGGTGTTTCGGGCTGTTGGCCCTCGTCAGTGCGAAGCATGAGAACTAATTTGGCTAGGTGAGAATTTCATGAATTTCTAATAAGCTGGAAGTATGGGAACATGGCAATACGTGTCCTATGGATCGACGGTCGCCATGACAGTCTTTTCCTATTATTGGGACCTTAGATCTTGTATTCCATTTTGAACTTTCTGTAAGTAATATGGTGATCCAGTCATTTAAAATTAATGATAATTCTGTAGGCCCCGCTTGTTTTTTTTAAAATCGGGAACAAATGAGATTAGTGGCCCTGGCCCGTTCCATCTTCTAGAACTGAAGAGATCATTCCTGACTCTTAAGTCCTGGAGCCCCGATTTCAGGATTTCTTGTAATCTTGTGGATGACAGATTTTATTTATAGCCTCAGCGGGGAATAGTGCGAGAACTCAATGTTTATCCCCCACTCTGACGGAATCATTGGATCTGAAGAGATTTTTTTTGCCACTGTGAGAGAAAACAAGAAATTTTGCCTCTCGTCTGGGGTCATTGCCTTTCTTGCTGCTGGTTCTGAAAAACATTTCTTTCTCAATTAGGATAAACTCCAGCTTCCCGATTTCCCATTCCCTCTGTACTGCAGGGTTTGGGCTTGTGAAGGATGAAAGGATCTTAAGATTGTTGACTCGGGTAGTGATTTTTTTCCTATCAGATGCCTTTTCTAGATCATCCAGAGCCAGACCAAATGCATATTCTCCTCTAAAAAGAATAGAACAAAGTTTGGATTCGGATACAATATTAGAGATGGGCGAACCCGAACAGTAAAGTTTGACGTCCATATCGAACATCGACTGTTCTGGCACAGACACCAAGCACGGACTTCACCAGGAAGTCTGTGTTACTGTTCGGGTTCGGCTGCCCGAACACTGGGTGTTTGTCGTGCTGTCATGTGCATGACAGCGCAGCAAACACCGCTTCTGATCGACAGTGAAATCATCCCCGCCGGTCAGAGAGCCACGGTTCCCACGCTGTCAAAAGATAGTGAGCGCTCAGCTGTGATCAGAGGTATAAAGTTTATCTCCAGTAGCTGGTGTCAGCTGATGGGACTACTGCTCCCATCATCCGACACTTGCTGCTGCTAATAACAGCAAGAGCACGAGTGGCGGATGGAAGTATTCATCAGCCGCTGCTGCGCTGTAAATGAACAAATAAAAAAAAACACAACCCAGAATGGGTTTCCCTGTATTTTTGTTAACCAGCCAGGTGAAACTCACAGCTGGGGGCTGAAACCCTCAGCTGTCAGCTTCAGCAAGGCTAGTTATCAAGAATAGAGGGGACCCCATGCCGTATTTTTTAATTTAAATAGTTTAACAAAACGGCATGGGGATCCCCCTCATTTTTGTCAACCAGCTTTGCTATGACAGCTGGGGGCTGGTATTCTCAGACTGGTAAGGGGCCATGGATATTGCCCCCCCCCAGCCTGAAAAATAGCCCGCAGCTGCCCAGAAAAGGTACATTTATTAGATGCGCCAATTCTGGTGATTTGCCCGGCTCTTCCCACTTGCCCTGTAGCAGTGGCAAGTGGGGTGATAGCCGATGTCACCTTTGTATGGTTCAGTCACATCAAGCCCCAAGGTTAGTAATGGAGAGGCATCAATAAGATGCCCCATTACAAACCCCATAGACACACTGTATGAAAACACAGACACCAAGAATAAAGTCCTTTATTTGAAGAAACGACACAGACTCCTTTAATAATCTCAATTAAACCATACTTATGACCACGCCTAAATCTTCCGAAGCCCTCATTGTCCTGTAATAAACCAAAAATAAACAACAGTATCCCTCACCTGTCAGTCGTTCTGTCCCACGCCGTAATCCATGTCTGGGGGAAAAACAATTTTCAACCTGGATGGTGCCAAAATGCGACCGTCCAGGCTGAGAACCACTGGTGAATGAACTGCTGCGAGCGCAGCCTCAGTGTCTGGAAGTGACCTCATCGACGTTACCTACGGTCACTGAGGCTCTGTTCCCGGTCGGGCTGAACTGCCGTGACCTTGGTGACATCCCCGCTAGCACCGTGAGAGTTCTTCGGCTGGTAAGGGGGCCATAGATATTGACCCCCCCACAGCCTAAAAATAGCAGCCCGCAGCCTTCCAGAAAAGACACATCTATTAAATGCGCCAATTCTGGCGCTTTGCCCGGCACTTCCCACTTTCCCTATAGCAGTGGCAAGTGGGGTGATAGTTGGAGGAGGTTGATGTCACCTTTGTATTGTCCGGTGACATCAACCCCCCCCCAACTGGGCATCTGCGGGCTAGTTGTCAAAAATGGGGGACCCCTCTATTCTGGATAACTAGCCTTGCTGAATCTGACAGCTGAGGGATGCAGCCCCCAGCTGTGAGTTTTGCCTGGGTGGTTAACAAAAATACAGGGGAACCCACGTCACTTCTTTATTTATTTACAGCGCGGTAGCGGCTAATGAATACTTCCATCCGCCACTCTCGCTGACCCCTCAACCAACATTAGTGACCAGAGGTAAACTTTATACCTCCAATCACAGCTGAGCACTCCCGCAATCTTTTGGACAGCGTGGGAACCGTGGCTCTCTGACCGGCGCTGATAGTTTCACCGCCGATCAGAATCGATGTTTGGATGTTTGGGCCCCCCATTCAAGTGAATGAGGTTCAGGTCCAGATACTCCTCTGGTACCCAAACCAGAACTTTTTGTAACTGTTCGGCCAAACCCATCAGACCTGAACATCCAGGTGTCCGCCCATCTCTACAATATCTCTGTACCACATTTTCAACCTGAGTGCTTTCCTTAAGGTGTTTGATAAAACTGAAGATCTTGCTGCTAACCTAACCAATTTTGCTGTAGCATCCGCTAGGAAACCCATAACTTTCTGTAGTAGAGGTCAGCAAGTCTTCTCTAAGAGTACCACCAATGAGATGATCTTCAAGCTGATGTAACCAACAAAACATGGATCTCGCTACACAGGTGTAAACAAGATTAGCCTTTAATGAAGTTGACAAAGTCTCCCAAGACATCAATAATCTATCCATTTTTTTAGTTCATTGGGTCTTTTAGCTGAGTGGTCTTCAAACTATAAGGTTGCTTTCCTCACCACTTTAGCTACTTGAATATCAACTTTAGGAATTTCAGACCAACATTTGGTTATGTCCTACTCTAGAGAAAATCTATCCTTCAGCTCTCCCGGAATGCTTAGCCACTTCTTTGCGAAGTCCCATTCGTCCAGAATTAAACTTTGTGTGTTATCATAGGTTGTCTTTTTTTTCCTTCTTCCACTTCCATAGTATTCCTTACAGATACCAAAACCTCCTCTGTATTATCTCCGTAATATTTTTTATCTCCCCAGTTCGAAATTGCAACTCGGGATTAACTCTCCTCCATCCGACCATTCGTCAGACGGATATGTCCACGGCAAAAAAGAAAAATATATATGCGGCACTCACCCAGTAGAAGCTGTATAAACGTGATCTTTATTGGAAAAGAAATGTGCATACATCCATTAGGACATCAGGTGTACAGGAGGGTGCGGTGATGGAGTCTGGACGACAGCCGTTTCGCACTGAATGTGCTTCAACGGGTCCACATACTTGATTACCATACGTCATATCCTTTTAAAGGTTTTTTGACATGCGTATTATCACACTACTACCGTGCAAATATAAAAAATAAAACTGAAAACATAACTATAACAGTGCATGTGCTAAACAATAGTAACCAATTTACAGACTGTAACAGTATATTATTATGAACCATTAAAATAGCACTAATATTCACTATAGGAACACCGACATGTCAAGCTTGTCATTTAAGCCAATCGGTCCCTGTGCGTTAGTATTTAAGATCCATCTGGCTTCTTTTTGTAACAGTAATCTATTCTGATCGCCTCCTAACGTTGGATATTTAACAATTTCTAAGCCAGCGAAATTTAATAAATTTGGATTTGCGTTATGAACCTCTCTCATGTGAATTAGCCTCAGGCAGCCTTTGCCCGTTGAAATTGAATTATAATGTTCTTTAAACCTTACTATTAGCGGTCTTATCGTCTTTCTAATATAAAAATATTGGCACGGGCAGAAAAGGACATACACGACAAATTTACTTTTACAGAAAATAAAATCTTTGATTTTATGAGTAATTGAACCTATTTGAATAGGGTTATGGATGATATGAAGGTGGCAAAAACGGCAATTACCGCATCTGTGATTCCCTATAGGTGCGTTATTAGTTAACCAAGAACTACTTGGTGCTAAAACTCTATTGTGAACTAACACATCTGACAAATTATGAGCGCGCCTGTAAGCACACACATGCCAATTTTTACGAATGGAAGTGTGTATAATATTATCCATGTTACTGTGTTTAAAACAAAAACTGAATCTGTCTATACATTTTTTTGGCTGGCAGTTCTTTAATCTGTCTATTTCTTCTCAAGAAGTCATTTTGTTAGCATTTATTAATGCGATTTTGGGCTTCTCTTAGAATATTTTGCAGATAGCCTCTTTTTATAAAGCGTGTCTTCAATTCGCTAATATAATAATCTTTATTTTTATATAGCGCTAACATATTCCGCAGCGCTTTACAGTTTTGCACACATTATCATCACTGTCCCCGATGGGGCTCACAATCTAGAATCCCTATCGGTATGTCTTTGGAATGTGGGAGGAAACCGGAGTGCCCGGAGGAAACCCACGCAAATACGGAGAGAACATACAAACTCTTTGCAGATGTTGTCCTGGGTGGGATTAGAACCCAGGACCCCAGTGCTGCAAGGCTGGAGTGCTAACCACTGCGCTGCCCATCTGCTAATCTGTTCATTAAATATTATATTATTATTATTTATCTTTCGTAGTCTGACCATTTGGCTAAAAGGTAACCCTCTTTTTGTATGATTCGGATGATTACTACCAAAATGTAGCAAATTATTAGTAGCTGTTTCTTTTCTAAAAACCTTAGTTATTATTTCACCTTCAACAATTTCAATTTTTACATCCAAATATTCAAGATTATTAACTCCAAAGCAGGATGTGAACATCATATTCTCTGTGTTTGACACATTCAGATATTCTACAAAGGCATTAAATTCATCTTCATTACCATCCCAAATCATCATAATATCATCCACGAATCTCGTGAAAAAAACGAATATGCTTCAAAAAAGGGTTATCAATGTTATTAATATCTGTATCTTCAAAGACTGCCAAAAACAGATTTGCATAAGTGCAAGAAGTGGGCGTACCCATGGCAGTTCCAATTAATTGATTATACCACTTGTCCATAAATTTAAAGGAATTATGAGAAAGAATAAAGTCCAGGCTTTCAATGATGAAGGAAATTATATCAGCATCCAAATCTCTTAGAATTTTTTTGATTGCTTGTATGCCTTTTTCTTTTGGGATTCGGGTATATAGGTTTACTACATCAATCGATGTTAAAGAAAATGTGGGTTGCCAATCTACCTCCTTAAGAGCTAGTATTAAATCTCCTGAGTCCTTAATATATGAAGGAATAGAAAATAATAAAGGTTTTAGTAATCAGTCAATATACTGGGATAGTGGTTCTCTAACTGAATTTATACTGGAGATTATAGGTCGTCCCGGAGGTTCCTTCATACATTTATGGACCTTAGGTATACTGTACCAACATGGGAACTGCAGATATTCTGGAAACAAACTTTCAGCACGTCTTTTTGGTAACACCCCTTTCTCAACATATTGTCTAAGCAATGTTCTCAATTTTGTCTTATAATTTTGGGTAGGGTTATTAGATAACTGACAGTATGTGGTTTTGTCATTTAATTGAGTAAGAGCCTTTTTTACATAAGTCACGATCTAATATCACAATATTGCCACCTTTGTCCGCTCTCCTGATAACGATGTCGTCCCATTCTGTAAATCCCTCAATGCAAGGGATTCATTGTTATTTAAATTTTTATCAGGAGTTTGGTATATGATAGCCTCTACATCCTTTATTACCAAATCTTGGAAGAGATCGACGTTACCAGGAGAAACGGGGGGCATAAAACGTGAGTGAATACCGCCTTTAAAAGGTTTTATCTGAGAACTAGGTGTCTTATCTGTACTAGACAGATGTACAATAGAAGGATCATTTAGACTTAATAACAATATCGATTGTTCTGTATCATCGCTGTCTTGAACTAACTGTGTCATAAACCCCAAAGGACCTATTTTAGTATGTGACATAGGTTACTATTGTTTAGCACATGCACTGTTATAGTTATGTTTTCAGTTTTATTTTTTATATTTGCACGGTAGTAGTGTGATAATACGCATGTCAAAAAACCTTTAAAAGGATATGACGTATGGTAATCAAGTATGTGGACCCGTTGAAGCACATTCAGTGCGAAATGGCCGTCGTCCAGACTCCATCACCGCACCCTCCTGTACACCTGATGTCCTAATGGATGTATGCACATTTCTTTTCCAATAAAGAGCACGTTTATACAGCTTCTACTGGGTGAGTGCCGCATATATATTTTTCTTTTTTGCCGTGGACTATTGAGCTTTTTGCTTATTATGCAGAGCACCATATACCCTAAGCTTACGTGACACCTAGTTGCCATATGTTGCTAAGTCCAAGATCTGTGTAAAACCACACACTCTAGTGCCATCCACTGCCTGTCTTTTTATTTGTGAGACGGATATGTCCACCTCAGAGTCTCAACTATCCCTCTGGGTTGTACTTCCTCTTTTTTGCTTTCGACGGTGCCAGAGAGATTCCATGAGAGAAGGTTGCTTTTATAATCTTCTCTTTACACCCCTGGCATAATGGCTTTTTTTTTTTGCAGATGGAAGCTTTTCACTACAGGTGGTGCATTTGCGATATGTAGTTTTCTCCCTCGGTTTTGGCACAGGATCCTTGTCCCCCTAAAACAAAAGAGGGGAGATGCCCCAAGTTGGGATCCAGATTGCAAAAGAGTTGAAATGTACTCATACCAGTAATACTCACTCTGCTTGGTTTCTTACTGGGCTCTGCAGATGTTAGGGAAACCACACCCTCCATTGAAGTGTTTCCAGTCCTACCTTAGGCTGGTTTCGCACATCAGTGGCTCTGGTACGTGAGGTGACAATTTCCTCACGTACCAGAGACACTGACTTACGTAGACACATTGAAATCAATGTGTCTCTGCACATGTCAGCGTGTTTTCACGGACCGTGTGTCCGTGTGCAAAACACGGAGACATGTCAGTGTTCGTGGGAGCGCACGGATTACACGGACCCATTAAAATCAATGGGTCCGTGTAAAACACGTACCGCACACTGACGTTGTCCGTGTGCAGTCCGTGTGCCGTGCAGGAGACCGCGCTACAGTAAGCACTGTCCCCCCCACATGGTGCTGAAGCCGCGATTCATATCTTCTCTGCAGCAGCGTTTGCTGTAGAGAAGATATGAAAAATCCTTTTTTTTTTGTTTCTCGTGTTTAAAATAAAGATCCCAAACGCTGCTGCAGAGAAGATATGAATCGCGGCTTCAGCACCAGATGCAGGGGACAGCGCTTATCTCTAGCGCTGTCTCCTGCACGGTGCGTGTGGTACCCAGTCGGTACACGTGTGCCACACTGATGGGCCACAGAAACGCACACGGATAATTCCGGTACTGATTTTTCCGGTACCGGAATTATCTGGACGTGTGGGTGTCTTCCATCAGGTCTTCATATAATGCAGTGACCGTGACCAAGTGTGACATCATCCAATGGGGTGAGACTCCTCCTGTTTCCAGGAATCCCCAGTGTAAGGGACCTGGCATAGATTATGCAGCTCCAGCGCTCCGATTTCGAATCTCCCACTCTGACACGCCATGCGTTCCACACTGGAAGACAACTGGAAGTGACGTCACGCCCTTAGGACCCAGGCAGCTTCCGACACTTTCTGCATGTGCTTCACAAGCTGACATGGAGGGAAAGAGGAGGATCAAGGCTGGGGAGCTTTAGGAGGACCCCAGCCTACCACCAATGAGCAGTGCCCAGGAGCGCAGGAGAATGGTGCGATCCTGCTCCAGAGGGTTGCTGGCGGAGCATGAGGAGAAAAATGGAGCAATCGACCTCTGCAGCCCGGCTTACTAAAGGTAAAGAAACTGAGTAACTGCTTGCAGGCCATAGCACCTAACAAGAAGCCTCTTCATGACCCTAGTAACAGGAAAAGTACTGAGGCTAGAGCAGGGGTGTCAAACTGCATTCCTCGAGGGCTGCAAACAGGTCGTGTTTTCATGATTTTCTTGTACTGCACAGGTGATAATTTAATCACCTACACATAATGATTGCAGCACCTTGTGCAATGCTAAGGAAATCTTGAACACACGCATGGTTTGCAGCCCTTGAGGAATGCAGTTTGACACCCCTGGGCTAGAGGGTGGTGAGGTGTTATCCTCTGTTTCCTGTCCCTATTAGGATGGTGAGGCAACTTCCTGTGGTACTGTCTTGAAGGGGATTAGAGAATAACCTGTTACATTTCATGCTGCATTCATACATTGCATTCTTTGTGCAGAGTCTGCACTACCATTCACAACAAATATTCTTTTACACATTTAAAAATGAATAATCTTTATTTTATCTTTATTTTTATATAGCGCTAACATATTCCGCAGCGCTTTACAGTTTGCACACATTATCATTGCTGTCCCTGTTGGGGCTCACAATCTAAATTCTATATCTGTATGGCTTTGGAATGTGGGAGGAAACCGGAGAACCCGGAGGAAACGCACGCAACCACGGAGAGAACATACAAACTCTTGGCAGATGTTGTCCTTAGGCTACGTTCACATTAGCGTTATGCATGTTTGCGTCGGGTGACGCAGCGGCGACGCATGCGTCATGCGCCCCTATATTTAACATGGGGGACGCATGCGTCTTTTTGTGCTGCGTTGTGCGACGCATGCGTTTTTTTTTGCCGCAAGCGTCGGGCCAAGAAAACGCAACAAGTTGCATTTTTCTTGTGTCCAAATTTCGGCAAAAAACGACGCATGTGTCGCAAAACGCAGCGTTTTTGCGTGCGTTTTGTTGCGTTTTTGTTTGCGTTGTGCGTTGCGTCGCCGATGCAGCGGCGCACAACGCAAATGTGGACGTAGCCTTAGTGGGGTTTGAACCCAGGACTCCAGCGCTGCAAGGCTGCTGTGCTAACTACTGCGCCACCGTGCTGCCCACTGTGAAAAATATTCAACCAGCAGTGACTTCCTAAATGGATAACACAGTAATATTTATTTATGCAATGAATAAAACCTGCATTGCCTAAATATAACTGGCTGATCTGGATGGGTGAGTAGGCATATTGCAGCAGTAAGTCTACTGGGGAAAATAGGGGGGGGGGGAGGAGGGGACTAAGCGTCTCCGCTACAGAAATTCACATGCTGCGGCTCGGAAACCCACATCTAGGTGAGTTTACGCAGCGTTACAAAAAAGCACAGTGGGCACGGGATTTCTATAAATCCCATCCACTGTGCTTGTAATATACAACGCAGCATTTTGTAAGCAGCGAAAATACGCTGCGTCCAAAATGCTATTTCTGATCGTGGGCATGCAGCCGAACAGTTCCTTTACAGATCTAACCCCAAATCCCATGCAACTGTAGAAAAGCTGTAATTTACTATTAAATGACAGAATATTTTAGAATATTCTCATATATAAGACTTATGTGAAATAAACCGAGAGAATAGGTAGACGAGACATCATTTTATTGTATTGGCATACATAGTTGACCGGCACATGCAATGAATGCGTGAACACGTCTTTAGTGTTATTATCAATATTTCAGTTCAAATGATAAAATCAATACAAAACACAAAGTACAATAAAATATTTAACAGCTCATCCCTTAAAATATACATGAGGGTTTCCAGTTATATTTTGCTCTAATGGTAAAATCAGTCCCACTATTCTAGTTTTAAGCATTTAAAACTGTAAGAACTACGAAAGGAAATGATAGATTGTAAGTGCTTCAAGGCATAAAGTTGAGTAATGTGATATGACGCAGAAACTAACCCTTTTTATCAGCTTAGAAAAAAAAAAAAAGCAGAGATCATGGGGCAATTATTTTTTATTTCCCAAACAGAAAAATTATAATCCGTTGCTCCCCGGTCTGTGAAATAATGGAGCGCATGGATGGATTGAACTGAACATTGAGGTACCATTATGTGGGTTGTCCAGTTCCCGTAGTTGTAAATAAAGTCAATTAAAAGAAAAAACGCACCATAGCATCATACATTACTGCATTTGTGCCTTATTCATCTATTTCTGTCTTTCTGGAGGTCTAATTTATTCATTTATATTGCTTTGTCTGGCTTTTTTTTTCATGTACGTCATTTGGAGCAAAAAAGGTTAAAAGACAAAAGACCATTTTTTACTTTGGGCAAAACTCAAAACACATGAGCCATTTTGCAGAATTTGAAACATCAACAAATACTACAAGCCAAAAAAAAAGAAAGCAACTTAAAAAACATCCTCAAACGATGACTAAGACGGACCCATTGTGCTTGGGCTTTCTTTTCTATTCTTTGCATTACTCCAGATCAGAGCTCAGGGACTGTAGCATCAAGCACAGCACTGTTACATACAATAAATCTATGATCTGGGCTTTGATCGAAAGCCAATGATGTCACAGATCAGTCTTGGGAAATAACCTCTTAGGCTGCCGTCACACTAGCAGTATTTGGTCAGTATTTTCCATCAGTATTTGTAAGCCAAAACCAGGAGTGGAGCAAATAGAGGAGAAGTATAATAGAAATACGTCACCACTTCTGTATTTATCACCCACTCCTGGTTTTGGCTTACAAATACTGATGTAAAAGACTGACCAAATACTGCTAGTGTGACGGCAGCCTCATATTGCCATGTATGGCTCTTCATTCACGCAACCCATTGTCATCAAAAGACGCACTATACGGCCTCAATCTATAGCGACACATTCAGAAGTCCTTCATTGTAACAAACACTTCCATGAACAATCCTTCAAGCCTTTATACCCTGTGGTTTACTATCATTTTATATGTAGTATTAGCATTTACAGCACTATATCTTTATATATACACACAAACACTAAGAGCGTTGTTGGAAATTACATAGACGAGTCGTCCCCCTCACATTGTTTTTCCAACAAGCCATACCTTTAAGGGTCTTATGACTTATTTTGTAACATTTAAAACATGAGACCTATGAAGAAGTCTAGGCAGACGTAGAACATGCTGCATTTTGAACAAAAGCTGGAAATAAAAAACTGTAATTGTAGACTTTAAAAGTAACATCTTACTGATAAAATGCTGTGTGTGAATCCACCAGAAACCCCGCCAAAGTACAAGTGTCAGCGAAGACATCCTACAGAAAACATTGTGCCACGTAGCAAGACGGTAAGAGAAAGGCACAGCCATAGGTTCGCTCTGTGGAATCTTCCAACAAGCACCAGGCACCATATACAACATTACAATGGTTCTGCCCGGCCGGACTATAAAATTAATCTTTAAAACATAGAACTGATCAAATCCTCACTCGCATCTCTGTTAGGATGCATTTAGTTGTCCGTGCAAATTGGTCCAAGACCGGAGAGCGATGCACGGAGTGGCCGCGGCCCTCCAGACCCGAGCGGTACCACTTCATGGAGATACGATCATGCCGCCATCCTCGAGTTGTGAGCGCCACAGCCAGTCCGTGCATTGCGGTCCGATCTCAGACCGATATCAAGAGATGTTTGATAAAAGCAGAGTGTGAAATCTGCTACCAGTACCGTTACGGAAGACGATTATTGTGAACGGTTCTGGTTCTCACAGATGTAAAAGGGAATTATGGTTCATGTAACAACTACCCCAGATATATTTATTTTTTTCTACACAAGCATGTCTAACCTCTAGAGACATCCACAACATGCCGGCCGCTGCTTCTTCCTTACCTGGGGTAAGAAGCAAGGACTGCTTGCGATTTGCTTGTGTAGATGAACTATAAGTCCATGTTCTCTAGATGAGAATTAGGAGTATTTTGTGCGTTTCTGATGCTACAGTTTTTTGGCTTTTTATAGCCTTTTTTTTTTCCGCTGCAGTTCTTGCCTTCTTTTCTAGTATGTTATGTTTTCAATAAGCCCTGCTTGTTTTGGAATATTCATGTTACTTAGCTTTGCTAAATCTTTACTGACAAAGTCATGTGGGGACTACAATAAAAAAAATATTTTATCATCTTATTCAAGTCTATTGGAAGAATCTACAATTAAAAAAATCATATTTACTGCAGGAGAGATTCACATGCTGCAGACTGGAATAACGTAGGTAAGGTCAGTTTCCACAGTGTAAATAGAAAAAGCACATTGGGCAGGAGATTTCTTCAAATCCCATCTACTTTGCTGGAATTGTAATACACTGCAGCTTGTGTGCATAAAGATCTGCACTAGTGATGAGCGAGTGTACTCGTTGCTCGGGTTTTCACCAGCACATTCAGGTGACCTCTGAGTATTTTTTAGTGCTCAGAGATTTAGTTTTCATCGCGACAGCTGAGCGATTTACAACTACTAGCCAGGCTGAGTACATGTGGGGGTTGCCTGGTTGCTAGGGAACCCCCACATGTACTCAGCCTGGCTAGTAGCTGTAAATCACTCAGCTGCCACGATGAAAACTAAATCTCTGAGCAGTCAAATACTCGGAGATCACCCGAGCGTGCTGGTGAAAACCCGAGCAACGAGTATACTCGCTCATCACTAATCTGCACCACATACTCAGCCATACTGGGTATGTGTGCAGTTTTTTTTTTTTTTTTAAGGGGAAAAAAAAAGATGTTTTCTAGTGGAGAGCACTTCAGGAACAGCTCCCTTCTTGAGGAGTTTTTTAGTTTCCCCGATATGTCTTTTTCATGATAAAACTGCTGCCTTTATAACACAACTTTGGGAAATCATGTAAAAAAAAAAAAAAAAAAAAAGTGAACACATCTCGTGAACCTTAAAGGCCTGTAGAATAATACTGTGGTCTAGCATAGAACATGTAACATACAGATCATACTCCTGAAACACCGCATTTAATCCGGGTGCAGGCACTGTGTGTGTTACCACTCTAGGCAGCATGGAAAATGGGGCACAAGGTCGGTGTTTGGGCATTTCAGACACTTTCTGTTTATCGGTACATACTATACTTCAAAAACCTAAAGAGGAGAAAGTTACATCCATAATCTCCTGAGGATGTGGATAATCAGATTGTTCCCAAGTCCAGTGTTTCTGTACCAACCCGGAGGGGAAAACCTAAATAAAAAGCAGGCTGGCGAGATATATGAAAATGACACCTCACATGTCGCATGTTTTCTATGTCTTATCTGAAGTCGCCATGAATTTCCAAAATGAAAGCAGGGTACAGAACACTTAGGCGGTGTGCACACGTAGCAGATTTTTCACGTTTTTTTCGCTATAAAACCGCTAAAATAACGCTCACATTAAGCATCCTATTTAATAGAATGCAATCCGCATTTTTTGTGCACATGCTGCGTTGTTGTCCTGAGCGGAATCACATTCCAGAAAAAAACGCAGCATGTTCATTAAATTTGCGGAATCGCAGGGATTCCGCACACATAGAAATGCATTGATCTGATTACTTCCCGCATGGTGGGCATAGCCCCATGTGGGAAGTAAGCGGATCATGTGCGGTTGGTACCCAGGGTGGAGGAGAGGAGACTCTCCTCCACGGACTGGGCACCATATAGTTGTTAAAAAATTTTTTTTAAAAATCGTGATATACTCACCTTTTGATGGCCCCCGGAGTCTTCCCGCCTCTCAGCAATGCACGCGGCCGCTTCCGTTCCCATGGATGCATTGTGTGAAGGACCTGCAATGACGTCGCGGTGGCAGCATCAATAGTAAAAAGTTGGTCACACTTGTCAAACACTATGTTTGGCAAGTGTGACCAACCTGTCAATCAGTTTTCCAAGCAATGCTACAGATCGCTTGGAAAATACTAGCATTCTGCAAGCTAATTACGCTTGCAAAACACTCGTTTTTAGCAGGAATGTGCATGCCAATTCTGAATGTGATATACCCGCGGCAGGAGTTGCAGAATTGCCGCGAAAGGGGAAAGAAGGCTCTATGCTGTGTCAAAGGGGAAGATGTCCTCTAAAGAGCCTTACAGTTCAGAACTTTCCATTGTGTCCTATGATGGATCACAAGGGCAGATCCCTCCATTATCAAACATAAAGTGCTTTTAGTAAATGCATGAGACGTCTGTCTATGCAGCAGTCCACACAGCCCATAATGCCTGCAGCAGTGTACAGTATAACGTCACAAACTATAGTACCAAAAACTTTATAAATATATATCACTAGCATTTATCATCATTATCATTACTTAATCACTATGTTCTACAATTATGTAAGGCAAGACTTAGTGTAACACCAGATCGGCAGCAGGTCACAGGTTTCCTCGCGGGAATGACACGGGGCAGGTCCATTGTAAATACTGACAGCCCTGGTTACAAGCAGCCATTTGTAGAGCAGAAGAGCCGCCAAGCTGCTTTGTCACGAGGTTGAAGATTCGACAAGGCTCTTCATTTTCCCTGTTGATTTGAGCATGTGAGGTCCAAACTAAAGAGCAGGAAAAAAAATAAGATAAATGGCAAGAAATCCAAACATTTGCGGACAATGATAATTGTGGTGCAGTTGTCACAAAACGGTGTGTATGCACCAAACTGATCATGTGTTAACGCTTTCTTTTCCGACAATGCAAAATGCCTTCACCACAGAGGGGTGTGACTTAATGAAAGTGGGGCATGGCATAACATGCAACACTAAAGGTACCTTCACACATAACGATATTGTTAACGATATCGTTGCTATTTGTGACGTAGCAACGATATCGTTAATGAAATCGTTATGTGTGACAGCGACCAACGATCAGGCCCCTGCTGGGAGATCGTTGGTCGCTGAATAAAGTCCAGAACTTTATTTCGTCGCTGGACTCCCTGGAGACATCGCTGGATCGGCGTGTGTGACACCGATCCAGCGATGTCTTCACTGGTAACCAGGGTAAACATCGGGTAACTAAGCGCAGGGCCGCGCTTAGTAACCCGATGTTTACCCTGGTTACCATGCTAAAAGTAAAAAAAAAACAAACAGTACATACTTACCTACAGCTGTCTGTCCCCGGCGCTGTGCTCTGCACTCCTCCTGTACTGGCTGTGAGCCGGAAAGCAGAGCGGTGACGTCACCGCTCTGCTTTCCGGCTCCCAGACAGTACAGGAGGAGAGCAGAGAAGCAGAGCGCAGCGCTGGAGGACAGACGGCTGTAGGTAAGTATGTACTGTTTGTTTTTTTTTACTTTTAGCATGGTAACCAGGGTAAACATCGGGTTTCTAAGCGCGGCCCTGCGCTTAGTTACCCGATGTTTACCCTGGTTACCGGCATCGTTGGTCGCTGGAGAGCGGTCTGTGTGACAGCTCTCCAGCGACCAAACGGCGACGCTGCAGCGATCCGGATCGTTGTCGGTATCGCTGCAGCGTCGCTAAATGTGAAGGGGCCTTTAGCCGAAAACACAACAAGATTATGGCGCATAGTTCTGGCATGAAGTAAGCCAACAGTGTAAACGTAGACTAGACAGTCTAAAAATGCACCAGATTTATCAAACTGCAGGAACCATTGTGGTTTTCTGGTGCATTGTAAGACACTCTAGTTTATCTGTGCACAGTCTAAAAATCAAAATGTTTCTAACCTGTGCAGCCATTAGTGGTGAGTAGGCCTGACTGGCCAAACTGAAGGCTGCAGCCGATCAGCAGCTGCTGATTGTAACGGGCGTCACGTGACTGCCCAGCCAGAGGCTGATGGAGTAGCGAGTGTAGTAGCGGTGTCAGTCTGGTAGGAGAGTATAGGATGTTTTTTTACTTGTTACCCCACCCTGGGCCCATTGATGACAACTTACACATTAGGGGAATTCCTTTAGCATAAAGCACATTAATGATCAAACATGAAGCTGATGGTTATATGCTCCTCACATACCAGTGGTGTTTCGGTAACTTTAACCTTTTTGTGTTCCACTTCAGGCAAACTTTTCTTGTCTGATTCTCCATGACTGTCACTTCTGTATCTGTAAGCAAACTTCTTTTTTAAAGCTTCAGCAATTAGAGTGGCAGGATCAGTCAGGTCACTGGGTTTTGGATCTTCACTCCTGTAAGAAAATAAAATGCTTTAGATTTCTAGTGGAGGCTACGAACGTGGCTGTTAGAAAGTAAAAGCAATCAAACAAAGCTACAATCATAAATGGATGTCAGCCTCACTCCTACCATGGCAAGTTCAGCTAGTAATGAGGGGAAAAGGTCAACAGTTCGGGATCCTCTTTATTAGGCAAAGCTGCTTGTAGATCGAATCCGAAGATCAAATGCAACCATTGAAAATAAATCCCTATAATACAGCGACTAAAGGGCTTTATTGCCATAGGATGAATATAGGTAAAGATAATACAATCAGGCTTACACAGCCTCTGTTTCTCCACTACTGCCTCTTTTTCTGTTGTTGACCATCTACAGTGGTGACTTCATGCCTACTGTGCATGTGACCGCTGCAGCCAAGCACTGGGCTCAGTGGTCTTGTGCCGACTACAACGATGTAACCGCTGAGCCCAGTGATGGACTGCAGCATTCACATGTGCTGTAGTTTGTGATGTCATTGCTGCCTCTCACCAAAGATCAGGAGCAGTGACAGAGAGGAATCACTGGAGCAGTGGTGGGTTACAGATTTTATTTTTACCTTGATATCAAATTATCCCTTCCGAGAGGAAGAGGACATCAATTCTATCGCCACCTATTAGAAGCAGCTATCCTAAAAGTCAATATCGACCCTTCTACAAGCCCTGCAATGCTTTCAATAGATGACGCTAGAGTCATCTATTGATGTCCTCTTCCTCTCTGAAGAGACAATTTGCATATTTACTCTCCCAGAGGAAGATGCATGGCTTTTAAGTCTCCTCGCTCTGTCATGACAGGCATCTCACTCTCCACAAGGAGAAACGTTACCCCATTTTTACCTAAAGAAAGCCTATGGGGTTTTAAAAAAAAAACAGAATATCATTGTGCCAAACCCTTTTGACCTGAAAGGGAGACAAAACAATTAGTTTAGTATGTAAGGTGGCCATAAACCTTAGGTAGCCATTGGCAGCACGCTCCTTTGGCCAACAGCTATTCCACCCAGTTCTGCTAGTTTCTTTATTATCCACTTAATAAAAACAATAAATTATTAATGAAAGGGGGGTGGGATGGGGTACAGAGCAGAGTAAAGCCAGGCCAACACAGTCACAATAAGTACATGGTGTAAAATACCCCAAGAAGAAGAGACTGCAAAACGTGCGTCGGGGCTCCTCGCCTGAGCTCACAGAGTCCCATACAGGAATTTCATATGTTCATATTTTCAGCACTAATGTCATAGCTACCTATGCAACCATTCTATGGATGAGATTGCTATCTCTCCCTGTTGCACTTTGTTTTTCATGCACATTCATTGCTGCTTTAAGTCTCCTACCTCATTTACTCATGCCTTTTTGCTAGCTGTGAGCGCCTTTATCATGTACTTTAATCATTGAGAATCACTGGATATTCTATGAACTCTGTTATTCTCCTATGCACTAGATCTTTGCACTTTAGCTTTCTTTGACATCATGTGCTGCTAGTAAACTCTACTATATGTTTTATGATTATTTTTGGGTAGGATTTATTTTCTCTCCATTTGCATTGTACATGTAGGTCACCGCCTGGTTGCTAAAACTAAATTAGTCTTATTGCACATGCACTTTACTGCATAAATAGAGCCTTCCACCGTATAACGCTTTAATTTATTTATTCGCCCACTAGATGGCCTTATTGCATTATGGTGACCTTGTTCTGTGATTTCTTGCTATTATTCAGATTTTCCTGTATTTTACACCATGTACTTATTGTGGCTGATGATCTGGTTTTACTCTGCTCTGTATTTCTCGCCCTTCATTAAGATGTTATTGTTTTTATTAAGTGGAGAATAAAGATTTATATATTTTATCATTTGGGTATATGTCCTTTAGGAAGTATTGAATTTTATTATTGGTCGTATAGAGGTATTGACGATAACAGTGATCGTCTATGCGCACAGAACCATCTAATACTGTTCGTTATGGAGGAAATGCGGTTGGCCCGACTGAACAAGTTATTTAAAGACCGCCAATCGTAAAACTAGCAGCTGATCACTGGTGCTGTAAACTCGGCCTTAGGTTGATGGAACATAGAATATATTTATATTATTTACATTTCAAAACATTTTCTAATTTTCTAGAAAATAAAGTTAATAAATTGATTCTACAAAATCAGCAACAGGTAACGATCTTCAGAGTCGTGCGAGGATGACAAGACTAGAGTTTTAGGATTAGCCTACAATAAAGGTCTGACATATGGCCGCTGAACGCGCTGTTCTCAATTAGCAGACAGATCTTGGACATCCATGTTAGGGCTACGCGCACATGTCCAGTGACATCAGTCAGAACGGATCTTGCAGCAATCAGTTAACAAAAAAGTTTTGCAGACAACTTTTTTGTCTTGCTGAAAAAAAAAATGGATTTATTTTTTCAACATTGAAGTCTATGGAAAACTGATGAGCTAATCAGCCATCCGTGTCTCTTTCATTTGAAAAGGATCCGGTTTTTGCTTACTGGATCAGTTACAAATGGATCAAAACGGATGGATATCTATCGGATCTGTTGTCAAGAGATTTCAATGATAAAAGAAAAACAGATCCAGCTAAAATGTTTGTTTTTTTTTGGACATTTGTTAGCAGCTTGCTGCTGAATCTGTTTTATCTGATGATTACTGGACATGTGAACACAGCCTAAAGAAACTCATGGCGAGAACACAGCACAGCAACACTCCACACCTTGTGTAGACACCGAGTAACAATCTCCATACACCCAGATGAATCATATCATTGTGCCAGGGTCTCGCCTTCCCACATGTATTATGGCAGGTCCTACTGCCATGTATGAACGTCAGAACAGGAATGGCTACAAAGTCAAAGTGTGTGATAAGCCGGACGAGTCCTCAGTGGCAGTGGACATAGTGGCCACTTGTCCCACGGATTACGCAGCACATCGGTTTTGTTGGCTTTTTTCCTTCCCGCTGCTCCTCAGAGTATTCGGTTTCTTTCTGAATCTACAATACAGACCCAGAGATATGGGTCTTTTTATTAGTATTAATCATTTTTTACAAGGGGGTGCTGCATAGAGCAGAGCAGCTTAATGATACCCCCTAGAGAATCCTCTGAGCAATGCCCCCTTGGAAAAGACCGTACAATGTAGCATGAAATACAAAAGTGCATCTATCTCTAAAATCATATGGTGGATTTAAAAACAAAAAACAACAAAAACATACATATGGTTCAGGGGACTAGCACTAGTAAAATGAGAGGAAAAATGGTCACTGGTGAAAGTCCTCAATAAGGAAGAGTACTCAACTCAATGTAAACATCGAGCAGTAAAAAAGACAAAAAGAAGCCAAAATATAAACCTTCTCAAATAAATTATTTATGTGTGTGTACACACACACACATATATATATATATATATCACTCGATGAGTCCGCTCCATAGACCCGCTACCTAATTGTGTTGTACATGTACGGCGGATGTTGGTAAGGGGTTAAACATCAAAAGAAACATCTTTTTTTTTATTAAGCTGGACAGCCCTCTTAAAGGGAAGGTACCGCGTTTGTAGGTCATTAATAAATCACTGTAATGTAGCATAACATGCTGCTATAAGCAAGTTTGAAATGCATGTGAAACAGATTTCATGTGTTATATGAGTAGAAAGAATGCACTGGGGGCTGACATCTTGGTTTTGCAGCAGTAGCAGGGCACTATCAGTGTCAGATTACGGCACCCCATGGACATAGGAGATAATAGACCGGCTCGGACCCTATCTGTAACATTGCAGCAGCATTAGCAGTGAGCTGGGCACGCCTCTGTGGGCTGCACAACTCACTGCTGTAGGTGTGACTAGCTGCCATTTTATTATAGCCCTGTGCTCTCTATCACAGGACAGAAGAAGCCCTCACTGCTCCTCTGTACTCCAAGCAGGCACGTCCTCTGCTCCTCACAAGCTGCCCTGTGTGTTTCTCCTGCCATGTCTCCCCCTCCCCCTCACACACAGTCCCTGTGATCTCCAGTAAGCTGCACTCACAGCCTGCAGAGAGGGAGGTGACACCTGGAGAGAGAGAGCAGGGCAGCTGACAGGACAGGGATTAAGGTGGGGGAAGGGGGATGGCAAGAATGTTATTCACAAAAAATGCTGCTGAGCCCACTGTGTTCTGCTCCTCTGTAAACAAGCTGTGCCTCTGATGCAGTAACTGCTGGTGATAGCTGATCACAGGGCAGTCACACACAAAATGGCGCTGCCCTGTGATGCTGCTCTTCATTCTGCCTCAGGGATATTAGACCACCCAAAAGGGGAGGGAAATGGTGATGTCAGCAGTTACTGCCCCA
Source organism: Ranitomeya imitator (assembly GCF_032444005.1). Classification (NCBI taxonomy): domain Eukaryota; kingdom Metazoa; phylum Chordata; class Amphibia; order Anura; family Dendrobatidae; genus Ranitomeya; species Ranitomeya imitator. The sequence continues at coordinate 446,629,281 of NC_091287.1, read as the reverse complement.
ATTTTGTTGCTAACAGTAAAGCTGCTAAATCTTACTATAGCTGCTTGAGGTCTAAAACGGAAAATGCTCCCCCTAGTGGTAAATATGTATATTTGTAGAAAAATATATAATATTTTTCATATAGAAATGTTTGCAAACAGTGCAAACATTGCATTAATACATTTTAATTACTATTTTAAGCTTAATTTCACAAAAAAACAAAATGCAAGAAAACTGGTGGCACCTTCCCTTTAAAAGGATTGTCCGGTCTAAATTACTGTGTGACTGAAGACTTATCAAACCCCCACTGTCAGCTGCGAGGATTACCGGTTTCTGTTTAGATCGAACAACCCCTTTAAGACTATTGCTTACAATAGGACATAGGCTCATCAGGTGTTCTTATATTTCTATTAACTGGAGAGACACATAAGAGATACAAATATGGACTGAACAAGACTTACCTTTTAACGGAGCGCAACTTTACTCTATTCATGTCTTTAAGGACATCCAACATGTTTGGCATTTCTGGCTTCTTTGGTGCATTCTCAATCATTGTCAGTTCTGAGATGCTTTTCTTTCCTTTTCTCTCCTTAATGAGGTCAATAGCAGAGACACTACGGTGAAACCCAGGTGGAGGTGGTGGTGGTGGAGGCGGCGGGGGTGGTGGTGGTGAACACACAGGAGAGGCTCCAGGAATAAAGGCAGTCGTAGGACTAGACACTAAAAAATTCAAAAATGTTTTTTTCATTTCTAAGGATCAGCTATGTAAGAACAAAATGCATTAGTGAAAATATCGGCATGTTTCTATTCAGTTGCATTGTCATTTTAGCAAAAGTGATTACATGTAGTGAAGATATACTGATGGTCACGTTTGATCAGGTGGGTGTGTAGCAGAAATGTAACTTAAAGGGACACTGTCACCTGGATTTGGAGGGAACAATCTTCAGCCATGGAGGCGGGGTTTTTGATTCACCCTTTCCTTACCCGCTGGCTGCAATATTTGATTGAAGTTCATTCTCTGTCCTCCATAGTACACGCCTGCGCAAGGCAAGATTGCCTTGTGCAGGCATGTACTACGGAGGACAGAGAATGAACTTCAATCCAATATTGTAGCCAGCATGCAGCCAGCGGGTAAGGAAAGGGTGAATCAAACACCCAAAAACCCCGCCTCCATGGCTGAAGATTGTTCCCTCCAAATTCAGGTGACAGTGTCCCTTTGAACACCACTCCCATTGTGGTACGGTATGATGGGGGTCGCTCTTCTTGGTCTGGCGCCTCCCTTCTTGCGATGCCGCCCTCCTGCTTGCTTCGTGTGGATGTCGCGTCTCATCGGCACCGCGCTCCTGTGCAGACGTACTTCTTTGTCCTGTTGAGGGCAGAGCAACGTACTGCAGTGCGCAGGTGCCCGGAAAAGTCAAAGAGCCCGGCGCATGCGCACTGCAGTACTTTGCCCTTGACAGGGTAGAAGTACGCCTGCACAGGAGCGCTGTGCCATGGAGACTGTGTGGATGACGAAGGGACGCGACATCCACACAAAGCAAGCAGGAGGGCGGCGATCATAAGAAGGGAGGCGCCGGACCAAGAAGAGCCTGGGACCAAGAAGAGCCTCGGACCAAGAAGAGCCTGGGACCGGACCGCCCCTTAGTTGAGAATAAGTGATTTTTCTTCTCGTACAGGTCTGTTTGGGGGCAGATATACAGCATTATAGAATGTGGAATATCGGTCCTGAATGGTGATGGCGATGTCTTATATCGGCCAAACCAGGTGACCGGTTCACTTTAACTTTTACCTGCAGCCACATTCTGCTGCTCCTGGATAGTAACAATCTTGGCTATCTGGGCTCTCAAGTTGGCAAGTTCACTTTCCAGTGCACTGATCTTCTGCAGAGCTTCTTCATTGGCCGCTGGCTGAGGTTTCACCTCTGGTTCTTCTTTCAACAGAACAGGCAAGGATACTGGTCTCCGTAATGGTCTGTCAAAGTGAGCGGTGTCATCCTCTTGGGAGAGGTGTTGGTGCAAATGATTCTGTGTCCTGCAAGACAGTTCACGTAGAATTAGAGGAAACATTGACTTATTAGTGCATTGCTCATTATACTTCTTCACCCAAAGCAGTAGACATGGTCCTCCCAGGACACCAAGCAGGAGGCTACAGATTCACCCCACATTACACCTCACAGATGAGACACCGCACTCCATGAGAACATCCAGCAGATCCAGTCAGGAAGGACTTTTTGTGCAAAAAAAAGGCTTTAAAGGGAATCTGTCAACAGTTTAGTCACAAAACAACTAAAACTATCACCTTATTCAGCGCCTGCGCTACATTCCATGAATTCATTGCTTATACAACAGCCTGACTCCCCCTGAATACCCCACAAAAACCTTTTGATGTTTGCCAGTGCATGCACACTTATGTTTTTGGCTCTGCCCACAGTAGGGTAGAGCATAGTATATGAGAAAAACACCAGCTCACCCATGTCCTAGGTTGTTGGAGGTGCGAGATCCATGGGACAAGATGCAATCACATGTAGACAAAAAAGAAAGGTTGAGCATAGTACGTAGGTGTGAGCAGCGACTTCACCCGGCAATTTGGATGATGCAGGAGGTGTCATCCACATCAATCGGAGTAGAAGGATGGCAAGCAGCAGCCAAATGGAGAGACCAGAAGCCATGCCCATCGGAACGGACCGAGAGGATTACCATACAGCGCAGCAGAACTTCAAAAGGTTTTTGGAGGAGACAGGGGGTTATTTAAGCATTTATGGAATGCAACAGCGGGGCTGAATAAAGTGATCATTTCAGTTGATATATGACAAAACTGGTGACAGGTTCCCTTTAAGCATCACGAGTTTGATAAATCTTGTGATAAATCAGAGCTGGACAGAACGCTGTGACGCAAGAGTCCTGAGGAAAGACCCCTGACCATCCCTGAAGGGATCAGCAGGGTACTGTGCCCCCTCACCTGTGCTCAGCACTCCATGGAGATGTTAGCGGAGTAGTGTTTTGGTTTCTTTTATACTGATCATGTTTTAAACGTTTCCCATTCTGGGGTCTCTCTCCCCCAGATCAGCAAGTCCCCAGATATCAGCTAGTCGGATCCGGCAAAAAAACGGATCCGTTGCATCAGTTTTTCACAATTTGCGATGGATCCGTTTTTTTTCCAAAATTCGCCAGATTGAGCCTGACTGCAAAAAACTGATGTGTGAAAGTAGCCTTAGAAGGTTGTACACAAAATAAAGGGAGTTTAGCATTTGTCAGAATTCACCACTCACCTGAGTCTTGCAAATGCTTCTCCCTCTTCGTCGGCAATCCATCCGACATCAGCAAATGTGGCTATGGCTCCGCTTGGATTGCTGCCATTTAGTGCTACGGGATATGGTATAAGCTGCAATAAAAGGAGAGCTCTGTGATGAGGATAACTATGAGGATACATTACTCCAGCATCACCCGTGTTCATGCAGATGCAATGATCAATGATTATCAGGACACAAGGAGCTACTGTAAGTGCTGAAGTCTCAGATATACCGAGTACGGCATGCAATGGATGAATATTAGCACTTGTAAACCTCTGGTGCTCGTCTCTGATTAGTGTAAGATCTCAATGCAAGAAAATATAAAGAAGGCGTGGAAATTCTCAGCATAACACAGGTTATTAAAAGGCCAATAAAATAAGTGGTGACTAATTTGCTCACATCACCATCACAATAAACAGATACAACACTGGAGGATATTGGCTTGTGCATCCAGAGAGGCGCCAAACCTTCCAAAATTTGATATAACCAAGCACAGAAGCCCAAATGATGAGGTCTATGTTGTATGAAACAAGCCATGTGAAGGATTAGGTAAAACAATACACAATATCCACGGCACACCTGCCTGCAGGCACATACACGCACACACGGCCACATGCAGCTGTCGGAGCACTGACCTACGGTGGCTCCGCGGTCGCTCCTTCACAGAATAGAGGACGCAGTTGTAGAGAGAGACATAGGAGTTGTACAGGGTTTAGTGCCATATATACGGTATCTATACAGTCATTTCATTCAACATTACACAACACATTTTTTGTTTCCCTGCTCCCTAATTTTAAGGACCACAAACACATGATCTATATACGGTGCTGAAATTTCAGCATAGAGCCTAAAGGTACTGACTGTTTCCAAGGACGTTTCTACTCCTTGCACCATATCACAGCAAGACAGACTTTGTTGCACAATTGAAAATCTTAAAGCGAACCCCCAAATATATAAACAATAAGGAAAGGGTCAGACAGCCATATAGCAAACAGGGATCGCATCGCAATGCTTGGACTGGCCGGCGGCTCTTCTGATCAGAGCGTGACGGCTTCATGTTTGCAGCGGTCAAGATTGGGTCGGGAGTCTGAGCATGGCGTTGCAATCCCCGTCTGAGTTATATGGCCGTGTGACTTCTCTAATAGTGCAGGACTGTGCTCAATTGTTTTTCTAAATTAATTCCATAGTGGATTGTGTCTAGAAAACAGATAGGCCCGACTGTGGTCTACACTGCACGCTGCTCACATCCTGGCGCCAGAGATCCCATATCCAGCACTGGAGCGCCACATTACACCCTCCTGGATATGGGAAGGAATCGGGGCAGGAAGCTGCATCTCCAAGTGCATAGATGTGAGCAGTCCAAGGCAAAACTGCGGCCGGACCATGCTACCATTTAGAGGAATAATTGTTAGTATACTCATATTAACCCCACCACTCCATGTTGGTAATGATGATCTCTTGTGCTAATTGCACCTTGTCATAAGTTTTTCTCAGTTATGTACTAAACTTTCTAACATTAAAAAAGAGCAGGAGACAATTATATGTGTCTATTGTCACGGGTTAATAATGAGGAGCCTTTACACAAATTGAGACTTTTTACAAATTGAGCCAATCCCCCTTCCCCCTATCCACTTTCGCTCATGGATCATCAGAGATTGGGATATTTTGTTTTTTCAATAACCCAACCCTGACTTGTTTAGAGATCTCCGTGGTCTTCATGGTGTTTGGTCAGTGGTGCCTCTTGGTTAATGGTGTTGCAGCCTCTGTGGCCTTTCAGAGGAGGTAAAGTGTATATACTGACAGAGGAGGTAAAGTGTATATACTGACAGAGGAGGTAAAGTGTATATACTGACAGAGGAGGTAAAGTGTATATACTGACAGAGGAGGTAAAGTGTATATACTGACAGAGGAGGTAAAGTGTATATACTGACAGAGGAGGTAAAGTGTATATACTGACAGAGGAGGTAAAGTGTATATACTGACAGAGGAGGTAAAGTGTATATACTGACAGAGGAGGTAAAGTGTATATACTGACAGAGGAGGTAAAGTGTATATACTGACAGAGGAGGTAAAGTGTATATACTGACAGAGGAGGTAAAGTGTATATACTGACAGAGGAGGTAAAGTGTATATACTGACAGAGGAGGTAAAGTGTATATACTGACAGAGGAGGTAAAGTGTATATACTGACAGAGGAGGTAAAGTGTATATACTGACAGAGGAGGTAAAGTGTATATACTGACAGAGGAGGTAAAGTGTATATACTGACAGAGGAGGTAAAGTGTATATACTGACAGAGGAGGTAAAGTGTATATACTGACAGAGGAGGTAAAGTGTATATACTGACAGAGGAGGTAAAGTGTATATACTGACAGAGGAGGTAAAGTGTATATACTGACAGAGGAGGTAAAGTGTATATACTGACAGAGGAGGTAAAGTGTATATACTGACAGAGGAGGTAAAGTGTATATACTGACAGACCGTGTGACACTGATTGCACACAGGGGGACTTCCTGCCACTACGCAGGTGACTTATGAAGGGAATTGCTTGCACCTGAAATTTTTAGGGGCTTCATAGCAAAAGGGGTAAATACATATGCACATGGCAATTTTTACTTATTTGATCCTATAAATTTATTTTTCTCACTTCACTAACTTATATTTAGTGCTGATGCATCACACACAATTCGGATTACAACAATATTTAAACACAGGTTGTAATGTAACAAAATAGGTAAAAAGTCAAGGGGGTGAATACTTTCGCAAGCCATTGTAAATACTCCCCCTGTGGCATATAACCGCCAACAGGAACTGGGCACCTCTTCTGCAGGTTTATGCTGTATACACTTTGTACTTTTCAGTACATACAATGGACTCCCTGTCTTGAAATTAACACTTCGGTTGTGAGCAGAACAAAGCTGTAATTGTCTGACTCCAGGGCCCCAGTGTTTACAGCGTGCTCCCACGTTCCCTCTACAGTGTCCTAAATAAGGAGACCGAGGGGCTGACATTCTTCTGTCACCTACACACGTATAGCTACAACATGAAGCATTATTCCGGACTCCTTGTGTGTGTATTATAGGGGGCACTTCATGTGCAGTATTATATTCCTACAGCTGCTCACGGTGCAGATCTGGTGATGTTGGGTCAATAGCATCAGGAATGATCACACTTTAGGCCTTACAGGTACGTCCATTATTTACCAGGCACAGCTCTGCACCTTTTGGAGTTGAGGTGCCTGGTAATCTAGCACACTCAGATACCAGGTAAAGCCCGTCCATCAGCTGATCCACAATGGTGGCAGACCCCCCACCAGTCTGCAACTCATCATCTATCTTAAGGACAGGACATCAATATCAAAGCCTAGGAAAGTCACTTTAATTCAGTGATTGTTCTGCACCATGTACCTGCTGGTCCGACATGGCCTATTGAATCTGACTTCCACCTCTCTCGTTTAGAAGCGCTCATCATGCCCCACATTATGTCCCACACCGTCTATGTCACTGTCTATTTATCAAAAGTACTGGAAGGAAAAATGAAGGCGCTTATAGAATCACTGCGAGCAGAGGGCTTGAGAAGTGTATGAAAATTATATAGGAAATATATTGTAATACAGGCTTGTTAGTTACACAGTAATTAGACTTTGTGCAGCCTGATACAACCCTTTAATGCTTTAGCCGTGCATTACGTATTTACAACCAGTCTATTTAGCGGATCAATCCAGCCATGATTGTGTGCCGTTATTACAGGGAACGGAAACTAAGAGAAATCACTGACATCATCATACACCTGCATTATAAAGACTACAGACAACCATCAGCATTTACTGGGCGCCTGGTGACCTGGTCGCTCCAGAGACCAAAGGTTTACGGACTACACATCTACTCAGTACATAAAGGCCTCATACCTGGAAATGAACTCTCGGGGACTGGATGATGGGAAGGTTGGAGCCAATCTTTCGGACTATACTTCGAGATGAACCATAAGATTTGCCTGACCAAAGTGCCTGAAATAAAAAACAACTACTTGAAAAACACATGAAAAATTGACTGCTGCATCAGAGTCAGAGACAACAGCATTTAATTATTCATAAAGGAATAGCACACCAGGAATAGACACAAAACAGAATGGGGAATATGTCAGCAGGTTTTTGCTCATTAATCTGAAGACAGCATGCTGTAGGGGTTAGAACACAGATTTCAGTGATGCCTCTCTTACCAAGCTCTGTGGTTTTGTTAGCTTGCAATGATTGTTTTAGCACCAGGAGCTTACCATTACTGGAGACAGCAGCTCTGACACGCCCCCTCCTGTGATAGGCTCCTCACTGTCTATGGACATTGTTCATACAGAGCCTGGTGTGGGCGGGGTCAGCTTCCTCAGCTCTGCTTCATGCTAATTCTAAAAACACCCAGTAATCTACGCGATACATTGTTGGATTCATGCTCTCTTTGCCTACATTAAGCTGCTCTGAGATTAGGTAGCAAAAACCTGCAGTTCGATTCCCCTTAATTTTCTACCCTCTTATCCAAAAAAAGTTATTTCACTGCAAAGCATTGCAACATTTCAGGTGATGTACCCTTCGTCAGGCTATGAATAGGATATGTGTATGATGTCTTTCTTGGATGAAAAAAATGCAGAATGCAGTGTGATTCCTCTATATCCACAACATGATGTACCACTGGGTCCCGTCTCCTATGGGAAATAGACATTTCCACTCTCTGGATCCGTAGACAGCCAAGTGATTTCATCATATACTGGTACAAGCGGACATTTTGCATTTTTTTCATCCAAGGCATTCCACATATATATTATTCTCAGCCTGAAGAAGGGCACATCACCCAAAAAGTTGAGATACTTCACTTTTCAGTGTAATCACTTTTTGGATATGAGGGTAGAAAACTAAAAGCACTCAAAAACACTCAGTTTTGTACCTATTCTTGATGTGTAATTCCCTTACTGACGAAGTAAGGAGTAATGTGGCCTGTTTCATTAGAAAAAACGCCCATTTTTTTTGTTGAAACATAATTTGGAGGTCAGTCAACCCACATTTTGTCAATAGTATTTGATGGTCATGTTTTAAGGCTTGTTCACAATACCACTTCCATTGCTTTGGTTCATAAAATTTATAAAACAGATAAAAATAAAAACTAAGGAAAAAAATTGAGCACATAGGTCAATAATATACACCAGGATATGATACATAATGCAGCTCATGACTCCCATCAAGGAGGCGCCTCATGCGAGACCACCCGGCTTCTGAAAGTGGGTACAGTCGTCAGCCAGGCATCATAGTGTGACATGGCGGCCAATTAGATGGATGGCCGAACATGTAATCTAGGGCAGCTCCAGACACCAAAAAAGGATGTGATGTGTATGGGTTTTCTTCTATAAAATAATACAAGCATCAGATAAAAACTGAGGCATGCAGGTTGATTAAAAAAATCATAATTAAACCAGGTATGTCACGTATCATCCAGCCATCAATATAATAAATAGAGTATTCACATAACACTGCATGATCCGGCCCCCAGACAGGATCTGTTGAAGTACACATTCAAAGTGCTATTGAGTGCATGCAGGGTGTGGAAACATATGACGGAAGGGACCAGATTATGGGGCAAATTTAGGGAATAGATAGCTCCATTAGTGAGATGATAGGTTAGTCTGAAGAAATGTTCTGCTAGGATATGCTTGAAACTGAGTACTGGGAATTATCTGGATTGTCGAGAGGAGTTCATTACAGAAACTGGTGCAGCATGAGCGAAGTCGTGGAGGTTCAGATTCTAGGGGATGTTCATTTTAAGTCAGTGGGATGGAGAACATGTCTACGGTGGTACACACCAATGATGAAGGAGAAGTCAGGCCGTGCAGAACGGTCGAGAGCTTGGTGTACAGCTGTGAATAGTAAGAGTGACTCCTGACACCAGGGTAGGGTATGGAGAACAGAATGAGGCCTTCCAACGAATAAAAAATAAAGGTCAACAAAATGTCTCTACAAGTAAAATGTAGACATAGGTGTCTGGAGGTTCCTGAGACAGAGAATTAAGGTAATGTTCCATGTGGACAATATGCAGTGGATTTTCCATGCCAATTAGGGTGGGTTCATAAGTTGCGTCCATGGTGTATATTTTTGCTTTTTTTTTGTCAAAATAATTAAAAAAAAACTCCACCAAAGCAGCAGCATGTGAGCCCATCCTTAGAGTAGCAGCACTGTGAATGATATTTCATGGAACTTCATTCAGAAAAACATCTGCAGCGTCACCTGAGCGCTTATGCAGCACGTCAATTTATTTAGTCAATGTCACCACAAATTGGTAGTGGATTATGCCACTGAGGAAACCCTGCAGCAGATACGACCTGGGGAAACAGACCCTAAATCTTTCTCATTAGAGCAGTGTTCCTGAACTCTAGGACCCACCAACAGGTCAAGTTTTCAGGATAGCCTTAGTATTGCAGAGGTGATGGAATCATTGTCTATAGTTTGTAAGCTTGCGAGCAGGGCCCTCACTCCTCCTGGTATCTGTTTTGAACTGTATTTCTGTTATGCTGTAATGTCTATTGTCTGTACAAGTCCCCTCTATAATTTGTAAAGCGCTGCGGAATATGTTGGCGCTATATAAATAAAAATTATTATTATTATTATGTAAAATACTGACCAAATACTGATAGTGTGACGGCAGCCTTAGAGTAATAGCCTGCGAGTGGGGAGACTTGGTAAATCTTATGTTACAACTTTTACATGGCCGGACACTGGAGACATAAAACTGATCATCTACCTGGCTCAGCAGAGAAGCTCCGGCCATAAAGAAAAAAAATGCTGAAAATATAAATAAATGTCGTCACCTGTATATTATTAGAGATGACATGAATGACTAGGTCCAGTAGAGAGGGAATGCGCATGTTAGGCGAGCCTGGAAATCCTCAAAGCCAAGTTATGTCTTCTGATACTGTCACATTTATCCAACCACATACAGTGCAGCAGTAACCAACCATAAGCATCACACCACGAAATATACAAATGAGGGGGGTAATCTTTACAGGTGACAGATCAATATTTACAAATGTTAATCAATATGTTCTACTGTGCATTATTGGTCAGTTACGATGGGCACTTCATGTTCAATAGCACATAGTCACGCTGGACGTAACAGTAATTGCTATCTTTTCGACACGATAATTGGCTCTTTAATTCTTTATTGCAATACTCACTGGATTTCCCGTAAAGTATTATGGCCTTGTAAATCAGCTGTCACATATGATGTAGCTCATCTATATGACACAGGTGTCTTTGTGTGGAAACTTCCTGAAGAAGAAGCCTTTGAGCTTCGAAACGCGTTGAATAAACCACCCGAACACCCTAACAGTATATCTGGATCTATTATTTGTCGCAGCAGCGCGGATGTAATCCACATTTCATTTATTATAACAGGTGTGTGATGTGATGGCAGAACTTACCGCTTCCATGTTGTGGGTTACTTGCTGAAGAACCATCCTAACCAGACGTAAAAGCCAGTGCAGCATCGGACAGCAATAAATCTTTCCCCAAAGAGCCCGGTGTACACAGACGGGGTGTGCTGGGAAGCTGCTGGTCCATAGTAACGCTGGAAAGAGAAATGTAAACTGTAAATCTGCCGGCCCTATAAGGAGAGCGAGCAGTGCTGCTTATAACACCCAGAAGAAACACCACGGGAGATCACACTAACAACTCTTGTTAGGATTAGTTCATAAAGGTGCACGCTGTTAGGGTATGTTTCCATGTTCAGGAAACGCTGCGTTTTTGAAACTGTGTTGAGCTGCAGCGTCAAAAACGCAGCATCCAGCTCGAGCTAGGATGAGTAGTTATGGGAAATGGGAGGATGAGGGCCTCTGAAAGGAAGAGAGTGCTAAAGGAACAAGCGGACATAAGTGAGTCAAATGGCTCAAAGAACCATCAATACTGGTAACAAAAGTATAAATGGGTATGAGCTGTCAGGGGAGGGGGAGGTTCGGGTTTTGTTGGGATTGTTGGGGATTTGGAAAATGTAAAAATTTTGTAAAATAATGGAAAAATGCATAAATTGTATTGTTCATATTCGACTTTAATAAAAACCTATTAAATAAAAAAAAACAAAAACGCAGCATCCAGATGTTACAGCATAGTGGAGGGGATTTCATGAAATCCTGTCTCCACTATGCATTAAAAGACGCATGCAGCAGACCCGCGGAAACGGACATGCGGCGCGTCTTAAGAACGCAGCATGTCCTTACATTGCAGAAAAACGCAAGGACAACGCAGGTGACCTGCCAGTGACCTCAGGTGCAGATTTGGTCAGGATTTTACCTGCATAAAATCCTGACCAAATCCTGATGCAATCCTGAACGTGGACACATACCCTAAAATGGCGTTTTCTATCTCATTGCTGGAGAAGCTAAGGTCATGTTTATCCAGGTCTATGCTGGAAATGAATAATGGACTAAGATTTACTGGGAAACATGCATGTTTGATGCCATGAATGATCACCTTTTCTATTTGACTATATATACCTCCAATACTGACATGAGGTCTTGATTTTTACAGTATGTATTGCAATTCTGAATGCTCCAGTTTATTATAACATGTAGTGTTCTGAGGAACAGGGTAAAGGTGAAAGAACTGCAATTCAGCCATTGCTTTTTGTTACAGTGTTACAACATGATTCTTCAAGTCAGTATGATTACAGCAATACCAAATGTATAAAACGTGTTTTACATATAAATGCTACTGCCGAAGTGGTAAGATAGCAGAGATGTGAGCTAGCTGTGATCACTGCTGGCATATATACACATTCACTAACATCTCCCATACATGTACGGCAGACGTTAGGAAGAGGCAAAGCAAAAAATGTGACGGTATTTTGTGATTAATGCCTTGTCGGGAGGGGTATTTCAATTGTGGAGCTTAGGCTTTAAAGGGATCCTGTCAGCAGGATTGTGCACAGTAAGCTACACACAGCGTCAGGTCGGCGCTGTTATACTGATTCCTGGTGATTAAATCCATCTTGTGGTTGTTGTTTAATCTTTATTTGCAGTTTTTAGTTAATGATATGCTCGTGGTCCGGGGCGGCCTGTGGGGGTCTTCATGTGGTACTCTGATTAGGTATTCATAATGCAAACTGCTGATAGGTCACTGATCCCTCACTGACCTGCCCCCTAGTTTACATAATGAATATTATATGCACCTACTGAAAAAAAAACCTTCTGCAGCAGGCACCAGCCGTGGAACTGGCACTGCAGCATAATCGCATGTGTACTGTGTTTATAATTAATGTGCTTGAGGTAACATAGTAACATAGTAAGGCCGAAAAAAGCCATTTGTCCATCCAGTTCAGCCTATATTCCATCATAATAAATCCCCAGATCTACGTCCTTCTACAGAACCTAATTGTATGATACAATATTGTTCTGCTCCAGGAAGACATCCAGGCCTCTCTTGAACCCCTCGACTGAGTTCGCCATCACCACCTCCTCAGGCAAGCAATTCCAGATTCTCACTGCCCTAACAGTAAAGAATCCTCTTCTATGTTGGTAGAAAAACCTTCTCTTCTCCAGACGCAAAGAATGCCCCCTTGTGCCCGCCACCTTCCTTGGTATAAACAGATCCTCAGCGAGATATTTGTATTGTCCCCTTATATACTTATACATGGTTATTAGATCGCCCCTCAGTCGTCTTTTTTCTAGACTAAATAATCCTAATTTCGCTAATCTATCTGGGTAGTGTAGTTCCCCCATCTCCTTTATTAATTTTGTTGCCCTCCTTTGTACTCTCTCTAGTTCCATTATATCCTTCCTGAGCACCGGTGCCCAAAACTGGACACAGTACTCCATGTGCGGTCTAACTAGGGATTTGTACAGAGGCAGTATAATGCTCTCATCATGTGTATCCAGACCTCTCTTAATGCACCCCATGATCCTGTTTGCCTTGGCAGCTGCTGCCTGTCACTGGCTGCTCCAGGTAAGTTTATCATTAACTAGGATCCCCAAGTCCTTCTCCCTGTCAGATTTACCCAGTGGTTTCCCGTTCAGTGTGTAATGGTGATATTGATTTCTTCTTCCCATGTGTATAACCTTACATTTATCATTGTTAAACCTCATCTGCCACCTTTCAGCCCAAGTTTCCAACTTATCCAGATCCATCTGTAGCAGAATACTATCTTCTCTTGTATTAACTGCTTTACATAGTTTTGTATCATCTGCAAATATCGATATTTTACTGTGCAAACCTTCTACCAGATCATTAATGAATATGTTGAAGAGAACAGGTCCCAATACCGACCCCTGCGGTACCCCACTGGTCACAGCGACCCAGTTAGAGACTATACCATTTATAACCACCCTCTGCTTTCTATCACTAAGCCAGTTACTAACCCATTTACACACATTTTCCCCCAGACCAAGCATTCTCATTTTGTGTACCAACCTCTTGTGCGGCACGGTATCAAACCCTTTGGAAAAATCGAGATATACCACGTCCAATGACTCACCGTGGTCCAGCCTATAGCTTACCTCTTCATAAAAACTGATTAGATTGGTTTGACAGGAGCGATTTCTCATAAACCCATGCTGATATGGAGTTAAACAGTTATTCTCATTGAGATAATCCAGAATAACATCCCTCAGAAACCCTTCAAATATTTTACCAACAATAGAGGTTAGACTTACTGGCCTATAATTTCCAGGTTCACTTTTAGAGCCCTTTTTGAATATTGGCACCACATTTGCTATGCGCCAGTCCTGCGGAACAGACCCCGTCGCTATAGAGTCCCTAAAAATAAGAAATAATGGTTTAGCAATTACATTACTTAGTTCTCTTAGTACTCGTGGGTGTATGCCATCCGGACCCGGAGATTTATCTATTTTAATCTTATTTAGCCGGTTTCGCACCTCTTCTTGGGTTAGATTGGTGACCCTTAATATAGGGTTTTCATGGTTTCTTGGGATTTCACCTAGCATTTCATTTTCCACCGTGAATACCGTGGAGAAGAAGGTGTTTAATATGTTAGCTTTTTCCTCGTCATCTACAACCATTCTTTCCTCTCTATTTTTTAAGGGGCCTACATTTTCAGTTTTTATTCTTTTACTATTGATATAGTTATCAGGTTATCCTGATATTAAAAAAAATAATAAATCCATTTGAAAATGGTGCCCGCCGTGCCTACGTAGTAGCAGCTATCGGTGTATATGGAGGCGATTCGATAGCTGCTATTGCAAAGGCATCGCCATCTTGATAGAGAAAAAAAATTCCCTCCTACAAAGATGGTGACACCGGCATCTGCACAGTAGCAGCTATTGGATCACCTCTATGTACACAACTGCTACTGCGCAGGCACCATTTTCAAATGGATTTATTTTTTTAATATCAGGATAACACCAAGCACATCTATCTATATAATCGTCTAAGGGTCACTTCCGTCTGTTTGTCTGTCAAGGAAATCCCGCGTCACTGATTGGTCGTGGCCGGCCGCGACCAATCAGCGAGGGGCACAGTCCGGCAGCGAATTTGCCCTTCCCTACTCACCTCCAGTCAGTGCCCCCGTAGCGGTTTAGCAGTCCGTTAAACTGACTGCGTTACACCGCGGCATAACACAGTCCGTTAACGCTGCTAATAACCCTGTGTGAGCAACTTTTTACTATTGATGCTGCCTACGCGATTATGCTGCAGTGCCGGTTCCATGACTAGCGCCTGCTGCAGAAGGTTTTTTTTCAGTAGGTGCATATAATATGTAAATGTAAACTAGGGGGCAGGTCAGTGAGGGATCACTAACCTGTCAGCAGTTTGCATTATGAATACCTAATCAGAGCACCACATGAAGACCCCCGCAGGCCGCCCTGGAGCACGAACATATCATAGTAAAAAGATCTAATGTTAAAAATAATAAAAAATTATTATATTCTCACCTTTCCAGCTCCTCGCAACGCTCCGGTCCCAAAAATGCATTGCGGCAAAGACCGGACATGATGTAGCGGTCTCGCGAGACCGCTACATCATCGTGGGTTATTGCCGCAAGGCTTTACTGGGACCGGAGCATCACTAAAGGCCTGGGCTGGATCCGGGGGCTGCCGGAAGGTGAGTATATAACTATTTTTTGTTTTAATTATTTTTTTTTAACAGGGATATGGTGCCCACATTGCTATATACTGCGTGGGCTGTCTTACATACTGCGTGGGCTGTCTTACATACTGCGAGGGCTGGGCTATATATTGCGTGGGCTGTGCTATATACTGCGCGGGCGGTGCTGTATACTGCGTGGGCTGTGTTATATACTACGTGGGCTGTGCTATAAAGTACTATACATATTCTAGAATACCCGATGCGTTAGAATCGGGACACTATCTAGTTAATTATAAACACAGTACCCATGCGATTATGCTGCAGGGCAGGTGCCACAGCTGGCGCCTGCCTACAGAAGGGCTTGTTCCAGTAGGTACATATAATATTCATTAAGTAAACTAGGGGACAGGTCAGTAAGGGATCAGTGACCTGTCAGAAGCCATCAGTATGAATAGCTAACCAGAGCACCACGTGAAGACCCCCACACAGGCCGCCCGGAGCACGAGCATATCACTAACACAAAACTGAAAATACAGATTACACAACAACCACAAGACGGATTTCATCACCAGGTATCATTGTAATCAGTATAACGGCACCAACCTGACACTTTGTGTAGCTTACTGAGCACACTCCTGCTGACAGGTTCAAATTAACAGGATACTCTCTCAGTAAATAAGAACCGTACCTTAACCAGATTCTGTGCACTCTGGGCACACATTCAGCAACGCATTCTCTGTTATCACAATCCCTAAAAAAGAAAATAAATGCATCAACCACCATGTGAAATATAAATAATTTAGCTATAATGTACATTGTGTTGAGACAGGTTAAACTTGATGAACCTGTGTCACTTTTCAACCCATGTAACTAGATTAAAAGTAATTGTATACGATAGACATATTGATGTACAATTGTGCAAGAAAACAAATGTTTTTTAAAAATGGAAAAGTTTAAAACAGGACAAAAATACCCTTCATCTGTAGGAAGTAAAGCTTGGACGAATAATGAAGTATTAGATGATTACATTACCAAACATGTACATTTAATTTCCATTATTTATAGCATGTCATTTATATAATCAGGAGTAGCAACAAGGGTACAGTGATAATAAAATATAACTTTTAATCTAGTTGTTAAAAAACACATAAAAAATGGACAACAAGTTATACATGAAACACATATACATGGAGTAGTGGCACGATATCTCACAAATTGCTTAATTAAATACATAGTTAGTGCACCGTTAACCACAATGAGGCAGGTAGAGGGCTGGGCCTAGTGTACGTTATGATAAGGCGCTTGTCGGTAAAGTAACTGCCTCAAAAAAAAAAAAGAAAATAAATTTGTAAAAATGAACACGAAGAATGAAGGTGGAGCAACTCAAATAGTCATGAAGAGGGTACTGGAGACCTTTCTTCTTTTAAGTAGAAGAGTTTCTATGTATTAGACCCATGATGTTTCAAAGATTTAAAGGGGTTGTATTACTGCAACAGTAATTCTCATAAAGGTGAGGTCGCACGACAAACATCTGCTGTCACAGGACTATTTCAGAGCTCTGATTTTGCTGTACATAAAAGTCACGTTGACGTCTATGACAAGCGACTAGCGTGCAACTTACAACAGAAACTTCAACATATTCGGGAATATTTGCGTCTGACGCAGGATGCTGCAGGTCGCAAGGCGACACCACAGAAAGTCATTACATCCATTGTTGCTATTGCCGGCCAATGCTACTTGCACCATATGGTTTCAGTGTCGCACAACACATTTATCCTTATAGCTCTGACATGTTTTCAGGAGCGCAGCACTTCCATGCCTCCTAGATTCATGCTCGCCAGGAGAATGGTGTGCTGCTGATTAACTGATCATTCAGGCAGAAACATGGTTGCACCACTGGCCCATACACTGTGCTTTCTGGTGCTGCTAACAGATGCACGTTGGCACAGGAGGGTGGCAGATGACCAACGCTGGACAGAGCAGTGATCTTATAAGCGCTGCACTCCTTGCCTAGTAGACCGGCCACCACTGAAACTGCAGTGACTACAACCTGGGTAACAAGCACTACACAATAAATTGAAAATTCCCTCCATTCTTAACCGGTCCGGATGCATACACCCACGAGTACCAAGAGAACTAACCCCTTAGTGACGGAGCCAAATTTTTGAAATCTGACCAGTGTCACTTTATGTGGTAATAACTCTGCAACGCTTCAACAAATCCCAGTGATTTTGAGACTGTTTTTTTGTGACACATTATACTTTATGATAATGGTAAATTTTGTTCAACATTTTTTGTGTTTATTTATAAAAAATATCAAAAATTTTAGAAAAATGTTAAAAAATTAGCAATTTTCTAAATTTGAATGATTATCCCTTTATTCCAGATAGTCATACAACAGCAAACCATTAATAAATAACATTTCCCACATGTCGGCTTTACATCAGCACCATTTGTAAAATGTTATTTTATTTTGTTAGCATTTTAGGAGGTTTAAAAATGTAGCAACAATTATTCATTTTTTCAAAGAAATTTACAAAATTTATTTTTTTAGGGACTTATCCATGTTTGAAGTCACTTTAGGGGTCCCATATATTGGGAAATCCACAAACGTGATACCATTTTAAAAACAGCACCCCTAAACATATTGAAAACAGCTGTCAGGTAGTTTATTAACCCTTCAGGTGCTTTACAGGAATTAATGCAAAGTGGTATGACAGAAATGAAAATGTGTATTTTTACCACCTAAATGCCTCTAACTTCTGAACAGATTACTATAGCCGTCAGACTCTAAGGCCGCTATTTGGTCATGAATTGCCATGGCAAACATCAGGACAACAAAATCATGATCTGAGGGCACCAATTGTGACAAAGAAGAAGCCCCCACACACTGTTAACCATTTATAATGATGTAGTCACTATTGACAGCAGCATCTAAGGGGTTAAACAGATTTAGATGGTGCAAATACTGATCGTGGCTGATGCAGCAAGTTGTCAGCTATAGTGTACAGCCGACAGATGCTGGATTATCATCTGTATGGGGAGGCTATTCTCTTATATCTCAGGTCAGTTAAAAGACGTATTGGCGGTCATTAAGGGGCTAAGTAATGTAATACACAAATTACTTATATAGGGACTTTATAGCGACGGGGTCTGTTCCGCAGGACTGGCGCATAACAAATGTGGTACCAATATTCAAAAAGGGCTCTAAAAGTGAACCTGGAAATTATAGGCCAGTAAGTCTAACCTCTATTGTTGGTAAAATATTTGAAGGGTTTCGGAGGGATGTTATTCTGGATTATCTCAATGAGAATAACTGTTTAACTCCATATCAGCATGGGTTTATGAGAAATCGCTCCTGTCAAACCAATCTAATCAGTTTTTATGAAGAGGTAAGCTATAGGCTGGACCACGGTGAGTCATTGGACGTGGTATATCTCGATTTTTCCAAAGCGTTTGATACCGTGCCGCACAAGAGGTTGGTACACAAAATGAGAATGCTTGGTCTGAGGGAAAATGTGTGTAAATGGGTTAGTAACTGGCTTAGTGATAGAAAGCAGAGGGTGGTTATAAATGGTATAGTCTCTAACTGGGTCGCTGTGACCAGTGGGGTACCGCAGGGGTCAGTATTGGGACCTGTTCTCTTCAACATATTCATTAATGATCTGGTAGAAGGTTTACACAGTAAAATACCAATATTTGCAGATGATACAAAACTATGTAAAGCAGTCAATACAAGATAAGATAGTATTCTGCTACAGATGGATCTGGATAAGTTGGAAACTTGGGCTGAAAGGTGGCAGATGAGGTTTAACAATGATAAATGTAAGGTTCTACACATGGGAAGAAGGAATCAATATCACCATTATACACTGAACGGGAAACCACTGGGTAAATCTGACAGGGAGAAGGACTTGGGGATCCTAGTTAATGATAAACTTACCTGGAGCAGCCAGTGCCAGGCAGCGGCTGCCAAGGCAAACAGGATCATGGGGTGCATTAAAAGAGGTTTGGATACACATGATGAGAGCATTATACTGCCTCTGTACAAATCCCTAGTTAGACCGCACATGGAGTACTGTGTCCAGTTTTGGGCACTGGTGCTCAGGAAGGATATAATGGAACTAGAGAGAGTACAAAGGAGGGCAACAAAATTAATAAAGGAGATGGGGGAACTACAATACCCAGTGAGATTAGCAAAATTAAGATTACTTAGTCTAGAAAAAAGACGACTGAGGGGCGATCTAATAACCATGTATAAGTATATAAAGGGAAAATAAAAAACATCTCTCCAAGGATCTATTTATAACAAGGAAGGTAACAATCACAAGGGGGCATTCTCTGCGTCTGGAGGAGAGAAGGTTTTTCCACCAAAATAGAAGAGGATTCTTTACTGTTAGGGCAGTGAGAATCTGGAATTGCTTGCCTGAGGAGGTGGTGATGGCGAACTCAGTCGAGGGGTTCAAGAGAGGCCTGGATGTCTACCTGGAGCAGAACAATATTACAGTTATTAGGTTCTTTAGACGGACATAGTTCTGGGGATTTATTCTGATGGAATACAGGCTGAACTGGGTGGACAAATATCTTTTTTCGGCCTTGCTAACTATGTTACTATGTTAACCATAGGGAGGATTTTTAAACAGTAAATTGAAAAGTTCCTTGTTTACAAGCACTTTGAAGATTAAAAAATAAAAGTTCTGCCACCACACAGACATTGTCCTCCACACATTAGGGGAGCCAGTGATCTTTTGATTGCACATCTACAATTTTTATTTAGTTCCCGACAGAACAAATATCTCAGTGTCATTCTTCAACCACAGCGATCACTGGGTATGATATATGCAGTTTTGGTTAGGTCAATTATTAACTGAAAATATGTAAGAAATGTTAAGGGCCATATGAGGAAATACAATGCACAGACTGATGCTAAACACAAGATTCTTCACAACATACATGAAAACGAACTTAAAGAGTTTTTCCCAAAGTAGCAAGTTACACTTATCCATAAGATAGGGGATAATCAGATGACTGAAGGTTGGGACCCCCAGGTGTCCTGATAATGGGGCTCTGAGGAGCCCTGTCTTGAATGGAGCAGAGGTGCCACATGCTCAAAAAAACGTTCAGATGCAAAGGACTCTAAACAGTTAAACTCCTACGGTGTAACACACTAATTGAGAACCAGGAGGGCTGATTGCCATTATTGCTTAATTGGGATTTATGCCCAGATACAAGATGCATATAAGATTTTAACTGCAGGCAATTAATGAAGAAGTTTTACCTGTGAAGTAAAGGTACCGTCACACTCAGCGACGCTGCAGCGATACCGACAACGAGCCGATCCCTGGAGCGTCGCTGTTTAGGTCGCTGTAGAGACGTCAAACACAGCAGCTCCAGAGCGATGCAGGAGCGATCCAGTGACGTCACGGCGACTCACTTCTCGTTCTCGCTGGTTGTTAGCTCCATGTAAAACGTTGCTGGCATCGTTGCTTTTGATGTCAAACATGACGATACACGCCGACCTGACGACCAAATAAAGTTCTGGACTTCTAGCTCCGACCAGCGATGGCACAGCGGGATCCAGATCGCTGCTGCGTGTCAAACACAACGAGATCGCTATCCAGGACGCTGCAACGTCACGGATCACTGTCGTTCTCGTTGCAAAGATGCTGAGTGTGACGGTACCTTAAGTCGCTATAGTTGAGAATATGACGATTGCAACCTTCTCTCCCATAGAGACTTGCTTCACAGGTAAAACTTTTTCATTAATTGCCAGCACTATTTTAAAAATTACAAAAAGGAAAATGGGTCGATGCAAAAGTTTGGGCACCCTTGGAGATTTGTGTGCTCAGATAATTTGACCAAGGATTCATACCTTAATTAGCCTGTTAGGGTTACGGCTTGTTCAATATCATCGTTAGGAAAGGCCAGATGAGGCAAATTTCACAGTTTATAAAAACCCACCTCCTCTAACCTTGTGCCTAAAACAGCAGTTAGCTCTCTAAAAATGAAAACTGTGGAGGGCCACAAAGCAGGAGGCTATAAGATCGCAAAATATTTTCAAATTTCCCTTTCCTGGGAGTTCAAAATGTAAGAAATGGTAATTAAAGGGAACCTGTCACCCCCAAAATCGAAGGGGAGCTAAGCCCACCGGCATCAGGGGATTATCTACAGCACACTGGAATGCTGTAGATAAGCCCCCAATGTATCCTGAAAGATGAGAAAAGAGGTTAGATTATACTCACCTGGGCGGGCAGTCCGATTCAATGGGCGTCGCGGTCCGGTCCAGCGCCTCCTATCTTCATAGTATGACGTCCTCTTTCTGTCTTCACACCGCAGCTCCGGCGCAGGCGTACTTTGCCTTGTTGAGGGCAGAGCAAAGTACTGCAGTGCACACGTGCTGGGCCTCTCTGACCTTTCCCGGCACATGCGCATTGCAGTACTTTGCTCTGCCCTCAACAGGGCAGACAAAGTACGCCTGCGCCGGAACCGCAGCATGAAGACAAGAAGAGGACGTCATCGTAAGAAGTTGGGAGGCCCCGGACCGTGACGCCCATCGGACCGGACCGCCCCTGGGTGAGTATAATCTAACCTATTTTTCTCATCCTTCAGGATACATCGGGGGCTTATCTACAGAATTACAGAATTGGAGGTGACAGGTTCCCTATAATAGGAACAGTGAAGATAAAGATAAGGTTTGGAAGACCAAGCAAAATTTCAGTGAGCGCTACTTGTATGATTGCTTAAGGGACAATGTTGATTGTATGTATTCCCTCAATCCATTGGGTAAGGGACATTACAGTGACTACCTGTATAGAGAAGAGTATAAGTTGAGGCTATGTTGAACATAATTACGCCAGATTTTACATACATTAGTAACAAGTACAAAATGGTTGTATATGAATCAAAGAGAGGGCAGACATGCACCTTAGTGGCTCTGCATCTTTTCATATTTATAATATTGTTGCAATAGACAGACAGCCACTAAATCCTCAACTCTATGCACTACGGGTGTATCTACTGTGTATAATAAACACCCAAAAAGGAAAATCATATAATAAAACATATATACATATATATATATATATATATATATATATATATATATATATATATATATATATATATATATATATACACACACACACACATATATATATATATACATATATACACATATACACACATATACACAGTCATGGCCAAAAGTATTGACACCCTTGCAATTCTGTCAGATAATACTCATTTTCTTCCTGAAAATGATTGCAAACACAAATTATTTGGTATTATTATCTTCATTTAATTTGTCTTAAATGAAAAAAAACACAAAAAGAATTGTCCTAACGCCAAATTGGGTATAATTTCACACCAAACATAAAAAAGGGGGTGGAAAAAGTATTGGCACTGTTCGAAAAATCATGTGATGCTTCTCTAATTTGTGTAATTAGCAGCACCTGTAACTTACCTGTGGCACCTAACAGGTGTTGGCAATAACTAAATCACACTTGCAGCCAGTTGACATGGATTAAAGTTGACTCAACCTCTGTCCTGTGTCCTTGTGTGTACCACATTGGTCTTCTTTCTTTTCTTCATGCTCAAAGAACTGTCTGAGGACTTGAGAAACCAAATTGTGAGGAAGCATGAGCAATCTCAAGGCTACAAGTCCATCTCCAAACACCTGAATGTTCTTGTGTCTACCGTGCACAGTGTCATCAAGAAGCTTACAGCCCGTGGCACTGTGGCTAACCTCCCTTGATGTGGATGGAAAAGAAAAATTGACAAGAGATTTCAACGCAAGATTGTGGGGATGTTGGATAAAGAACCTCGACTAACATCCAAACAAGTTCAAGCTGCCCTGCAGTCCGAGGGTACAACAGTGTCAACCCGTACTATCCGTCGGCGTCTGAATGAAAAGGGACTGTATGGTAGGAGACCCAGTAAGACCCCACTTTTTACCCCGAGACATAAAAAAGCCAGGCTGGAGTTTGCCAAAACTTACCTGAAAAAGTCTAAAACATTTTGGAAGAATGTTCTCTGGTCAGATGAGACAAAAGTAGAGCTTTTTGGGCAAAGGCATCAACATAGAGTTTACAGGAGAAAAAAAGAGGCATTCAAAAAAAAGAACACGGTCCCTACAGTCAAACATGGCGGAGGTTCCCTGATGTTTTGGGGTTGTTTTGCTGCCCCTGGCACTGGACTGCTTGACCGTGTGCATGGCATTATGGAGTCTGAAGACTACCAACAAATTTGGCAGCATAACGTAGGGCCCAGTGTGAGAAAGCTGGGTCTCCCTCAGAGGTCACGAGTCTTCCAGCAGGACAATGACCCAAAACACACTTCAAAAAGCACTAGAAAATGGTTTGAGAGAAAGCATTGGAGACTTCTAAGGTGGCCAGCAATGAGTCCAGACCTGAATCCCATAGAACACCTGTGGAGAGATCTAAAAATGGCAGTTTGGAGAGGGCACCCTTCAAATATCAGGGACCTGGAGCAGTTTGCCAAAGAAGAATGGTCTAAAATTCCAGCAGAGCATTGTAAGAAACTCATTGATGGTTACCGGAAGCGGTTGGTCGCAGTTATTTTGGCTAAAGGTTGTGCAACCAAGTATTAGGCTGAGGGTGCCAATACTTTTGTCTGGCCCATTTTTGGAGTTTTGTGTGAAATGATCAATGTTTTGCTTTTTGCTTCATTCTCTTTTGTGTTTTTTCATTTAAGACAAATTAAATGAAGATAATAATACCAAAGAATTTGTGTTTGCAATCATTTTCAGGAGGAAAATTAGTATTATCTGATAGAATTGCAGGGGTGTCAATACTTTTGACCATTTCAAAAACCTGACCTGCACATCCAAACATAGACACAGTGTGAACAGGTGCTGAACCTAGAGTCGCCAACTCGCATATAGTTAAGTAAATAAGGCAGCACACTGCAGCACTAAAACATGCAAACTTGAAAACACGAAATTTGAACTGCATTACTGCACTAGAAATATGAAAAATGAGAGCTTTTAGCGCATAAAAATGGCCAATTTTATGTGTACCTGGTAGCCTCTTTACGGCATCTCTCTTATACCAGGTCCTACGCTTGCCTTACCTCGCTGAGAATAAACGTCTCCATCTGAATGGGTGCATGTGAAACCTCTTCTTAGACTAAAATTCTCTCTCTCTGTGGAGGGGTACTGGACCTGCTGTAATTAACCCCTTCATGACCCAGCCTATTTTGACCTTAAAGACCTTGCCGTTTTTTGCTATTCTGACCAGTGTCCCTTTATGAGGTAATAACTCAGGAACGCTTCAATGGATCCTAGCGGTTCTGAGATTGTTTTTTCGTGACATATTGGGCTTCGTGTTAGTGGTAAATTTAGGTCAATAAATTCTGTGTTTATTTGTGATAAAAACGGAAATTTGGCGAAAATTTTGAAAATTTCGCAATTTTCACATTTTGAATTTTTATTCTGTTAAACCAGAGCGTTTTGTGACACAAAATAGTTAATAAATAACATTTCCCACATGTATACTTTACATCAGCACAATTTTGGAAACAAAATTTTTTTTTGCTAGGAAGTTATAAGGGTTAAAATTTGACCAGTGATTTCTCATTTTTACAACGAAATTTACAAAACCATTTTTTGAGGGACCACCTCACATTTGAAGTCAGTTTGAGGGGTCTATATGGCTGAAAATACCCAAAAGTGACACCATTCTAAAAACTGCACCCCTCAAGGTGCACAAAACCACATTCAAGAAGTTTATTAACCCTTCAGGTGCTTCACAGCAGCAGAAGCAACATGGAAGGAAAAAATGAACATTTAACTTTTTAGTCACAAAAATGATCTTTCAGCAACAATTTTTTTTATTTTCCCAATGGTAAAAGGAGAAACTGAACAATGAAAGTTGTTGTCCAATTTGTCCTGAGTACGCTGATACCTCATATGTGGGGGTAAACCACTGTTTGGACGCACGGCAGGGCTTGGAAGGGAAGGAGCGCCATTTGACTTTTTGAATGAAAAATTGGCTGCACTCTTTAGCGGACACCATGTCACGTTTGGAGAGACCCTGTGTGCCTAAACATTGGAGCTCCCCCACAAGTGACCCCATTTTGGAAACTAGACGCCCCAAGGTACTTATCTAGATGCATAGTGAGCCCTTTAAACCCCCAGGTGCTTCACAAATTGATCCGTAAAAATGAAAAAGTACTTTTTTTTTTTCACAAAAAAAATATTTTAGCCTCAATTTTTTCATTTTCACATGGACAACAGGATAAAATGGATCCTAAAAATTGTTGGGCAATTTCTCCTGAGTACACCGATACCTCACATGTGGGGGTAAACCACTGTTTGGGCACATGGTAAGGCTCGGAAGGGAAGGAGCGCCATTTGACTTTTTGAATGAAAAATTATCTCCATCGTTAGCGGACACCATGTCGCGTTTGGAGAGACCCTGTGTGCCTAAACATTGGAGCTCCCCCACAATTGACCCCATTTTGGAAACTGGACCCCCAAGGAACTTATCTAGATGCCTAGTGAGCCCTTTAAACCCCCAGGTGCTTCACAAATTGATCCGTAAAAATGAAAAAGTACTTTTTTTTCACAAAAAAATTCTTTTCGCCTCAATTTTTTCATTTTCACATGGGCAATAGAATAAAATGGATCCTAAAATTTGTTGAGCAATTTCTCCCGAGTACGCCGATACCTCATATGTGGGGGTAAACCACTGTTTGGGCACACGGCAGGGCTCGGAAGGGAAGGCGCGCCTTTTGACTTTTTGAATGGAAAATTAGCTCCAATTGTTAGCGGACACCATGTCGCGTTTGGAGAGCCCCTGTGTGCCTAAACACTGGAGATCCCCCACAAATGACCCCATTTTGGAAACTAGACCCCCAAAGGAACTAATCTAGATGTGTGGTGAGCACTTTGAACCCTCAAGTGCTTCACAGAAGTTTATAACGCAGAGCCATGAAAAAAAAAAAAAATTCTTTTCTCAAAAATGATTTTTTAGCCCGCAATTTTTTATTTTCCCAAGGGTAACAGGACAAATTTGACCCCAAAAGTTGTTGTCCAGTTTCTCCTGAGTACGCTGATA
This sequence comes from Ranitomeya imitator, assembly GCF_032444005.1. Lineage (NCBI taxonomy): Eukaryota > Metazoa > Chordata > Amphibia > Anura > Dendrobatidae > Ranitomeya > Ranitomeya imitator. The sequence continues at coordinate 446,602,868 of NC_091287.1, read as the reverse complement.
CCCCATGTGTGGGGGTAAACCACTGTTTGGGCACACGTCGGGGCTCAGAAGGGAAGTAGTGACTTTTGAAATGCAGACTTTGATGGAATGGTCTGCGGGCGTCACGTTGCGTTTGCAGAGCCCCTGGTGTGCCTAAACAGTAGAAACCCCCCACAAGTGACCCCATTTTGGAAACTAGACCCCCAAAGGAACTTATCTAGATATGTGGTGAGCACTTTCAACCCCCAAGTGCTTTACAGAAGTTTATAACGCAGAGCCGTGAAAATAATAAATACGTTTTCTTTCATCAAAAATTATTTTTTAGCCCAGAATTTTTTATTTTCCCAAGGGCTACAGGAGAAATTGGACCCCAAAAGTTGTTGTCCAGTTTCTCCTGAGTACGCTGATACCCCATGTGTGGGGGTAAACCACTGTTTGGGCACACGTCGGGGCTCAGAAAGGAAGTAGTGACTTTTGAAATGCAGACATTGATGGAATGGTCTGCGGACGTCTTGTTGCGTTTGCAGAGCTCCTGGTGTGCCTAAACAGTAGAAAGCCCCCACAAGTGACCCCATTTTGGAAACTAGACCCCCCAAGGAACTTATCTAGATATGTGGTGAGCACTTTGAACCCCCAAGTGCTTCACAGACGTTTACAACGCAAAGCCGTGAAAATAAAAAATCATTTTTCTTTCCTCAAAAATGATGTTTTAGCAAGCAATTTTTTATTTTCTCAAGGGTAACAGGAGAAATTGGACCCCAATAATTGTTGCGCAGTTTGTCCTGAGTATGCTGGTACCCCATATGTGGGGGTAAACCACTGTTTGGGCGCACGTCGGGGCTCGGAAGTGAGGGAGCACCATTTGACCTTTTGAATACAAGATTGGCTGGAATCAATGGTGGCGCCATGTTGCATTTGGAGACCCCCTGAAGTGCCTAAACAGTGGAAACCCCTCAATTCTAACTCCAACACACCCCTAACCCTTATCCCAACTGTAGCCGTAACCCTAATCACAACCCTAACCCCAACACACCCCTAACCCTAACCACAACCCTAATTCCAACCCTAACCCTAAGGCTATGTGCCAACGTTGCGGATTCGTATGAGATTTTTCAGCACCATTTTTGAAAAATCCGCGGGTAAAAGGCACTGCGTTTTACCTGCGGATTTCCAGTGTTTTTTGTGCAGATTTCACCTGCGGATTCCTATTGAGGAACAGGTGTAAAACGCTGCGGAATCCGCACAAAGAATTGACATGCTGCGGAAAATACAACGCAGCGTTTCCGCGCGGTATTTTCCGCACCATGGGCACAGCGGATTTGGTTTCCATATGTTTACATGGTACTGTAAACCTGATGGAACACTGCTGCGGATCCGCAGCCAAATCCGCACCGTGTGCACATAGCCTAATTCTAAAGGTATGTGCACACGCTGCGGAAAACGCTGCGGATCCGCAGCAGTTTCCCATGAGTTTACAGTTCAATGTAAACCTATGGGAAACAAAAATCGCTGTACACATGCTGCAGAAAAACTGCACGGAAACGCAGCGGTTTACATTCCGCAGCATGCCACATCTTTCTGCGGATTCCGCAGCGGTTTTACAACTGCTCCAATAGAAAATTGCAGTTGTAAAACCGCAGTGAAATGCGCAGAAAAACCGCGGTAAATCTGCGATAAATCCACAGCAGTTTAGCACTGCGGATTTATCAAATCCTCTGCAGAAAAATCCGCAGAGGACCAGAATACGTGTGCACATTCCTAACCCTAACCCTACCCCTACCCCCAGTTCTTACCCCAATATTAGTGGAACAAAAAAAAAAAAAAAAATTCTTTATTTTTTTTTTATTGTGCCTACCTATGGGGGTGACAAAGGGGGGGGGGGGTCATTTACTATTTTTTTTATTTTGATCACTGAGATATAACCTCAGTGATCAAAACTCACTTTGGAACGAATCTGCCGGCAGATTCGGCGGGCGCACTGCACATGCGCCCGTCATTTTGGAAGATGGCGGCGCCCGCCAAAGAAGACGGACGGACCCCGGGAGGCTAGGTAAGTATAAGGGGGGGAGATCAGGGCACAGGGGGGGGGGGGGGTCGGAGCACGGGGGGGTGGATCGGAACACGGGGGGGGGGTGGATTGGAGCACGGGGGGGTGGATCGGAACACGGGGTGGGGGATTGGAGCACGGGGTGGGGGATCGCTGTGTGTGATATTGCAGCATCGGCCATGGCTGGATTGTAATATTTCACCAGTTTTTTAGGTGAAATATTACAAATCGCTCTGATTGGCAGTTTTACTTTCAACAGCCAATCAGAGCGATCGTAGCCACGGGGGGGTGAAGCCACCCCCCCTGGGCTAAACTACCACTCCCCCTGTCCCTGCAGGCCGGGTGAAATGGGAGTTAACCCTTTCACCCGATCTGCAGGGACGCGATCTTTCTGTGACACAGCATATGCGTCACAGGTCGGATTGGCACCGACTTTCATGACGCATATGCTGTGTCACAGGTCGGGAAGGGGTTAAAACACCTGAAGCTAGTGGGCGGAGTGCACGATCAGAAGGCTAGAGAATACATTTCAAAAACCTGACCTGCACATCCAAACATAGACACAGTGTGAACAGGTGCTGAACCTAGAGTCGCCAACTCGTATATAGTTAAGTAAATAAGGCAGCACACTGCAGCGCTAGAACATGCAAACTTGAAAACACGAAATTTGAACTGCATTACTGCACTAGAAATATGAAAAATTAGAGCTTTTAGCGCATAAAAATGGCCAATTTTATGTGTACCTGGTAGCCTCTTTACGGCATCTCTCTTATACCAGGTCCTACGCTTGCCTTCCTCGCTGAGAATAAACGTCAACATCTGAATGGGTACATGTGAAACCTCTTCTTAGACTAAAATTCTCTCTCTCTGTGGAGGGGTACTGGACCTGCTGTAATTAAAACACCTGATGCTAGGGGGCGGAGTGCACGATCAGAAGGCTAGAGAATACATTTCAAAAACCTGACCTGCACATCCAAACATAGACTGAGTGTGAACAGGTGCTGAACCCAGAGTCGCCAACTCGCATATAGTTAAGTAAATAGGGCAGCACACTGCAGCGCTAAAACATGCAAACTTGAAAACACGAAATTTGAACTGCATTACTGCACTAGAAATATGAAAAATGAGAGCTTTTAGCGCATGCACCCATTCAGATGGAGACGTTTATTCTCAGCGAGGAAGGCAAGCGTAGGACCTGGTATAAGAGAGATTCCGTAAAGGGGCTACCAGGTACACATAAAATTGGCCATTATTATGCGCTAAAAGCTCTCATTTTTCATATTTCTAGTGCAGTAATGCAGTTCAAATTTCGTGTTTTCAAGTTTGCATGTTTTAGCGCTGCAGTGTGCTGCCTTATTTACTTAACAATGCTTTTGACCATGACTGACTGTATATGTATATATATATATATATATATATATATATATATATATATATATATATATACATATACATATATACACACACACGAAATGATTTATGCTTCTTATAAAAAGCAAAATACGGTAGATTTTTAAAAAATGTATTAACCTAAGGATTAACGGTGACTTCCACATTAGGAGGTAGGGTACATACTACTGGCTAAGTAGGTTGACTCTTTTTGAATGTATTAAAGTGCTTGCGTGCATATGGCCTACCATAATGAGAATATTTGGTTGTCAAGAAAACTAAATGTATATCAAATTTAAAACCATATGATCTAAAAAACGTATTTATCTGCTGGAGACTAAAAAAATAAAAATACATGCGCATCTGCTACCTCTAGCTCTATTTCGTGGTTTAGGCCTTTAGGAACTAAACTGTCCAGTGTAAAAATCCATCTCGATTCATTCCTGGACATTTGTTTTAGAAAATCTCTCCCCCTTGGACTTTGACGGACAAAAATGGGCCCCTGGGCAGGACAGATTGTATTTATCCATAAAGTGGCTTGATAGGGGGTGCCCAGTAAAACCTTTACTAATGCTATCCAAATGTTCCTTAATGTTAGCCGTCTTTTAGTTCGGCCTATATATATTTTGTCACAAGGGCACATTATCATACAGATGTCCCCTGTAGAAAAACATGAGATGGCACCTTTAAAGATAAACTCCTTTGTCTTATTAGAATCAGTAAGGGTATGTTCACACGTTCCTGATTTCCATCCTTTTTTTTTCAGAACTGAAACCGCAGCTCTTGGCAGAAAACGCAGGTCCTTTTTTTGGTCCTTTTTTTGTGCTTTTTTGGTGCGTTTTTTGATCCTTTTTTTATGCAGTTTTCTATGCAGAGTCTGTGTGTTTTCTAGGAAGTTTTTTAGGGTTAAAATGGCTGAAAATACCCTAACCCTACCCCTAACCCTACCCTTATTCTAACCTTAGTGGAAAAAAAAAAATTCTTAATTTTTTTATTGTCCCTACCTATGGGGGTGACAAAGGGGGCGGGTGTCATTTACTATTTTTTTATTTTGATCACTGAGATAGGTAATATCTCAGTGATCAAAATGCACTTTGGAACGAATCTGCCGGCCAGCAGATTCGGCGGGCGCACTGCGCATGCGCCCGCCATTTTGCAAGATGGCGGCGCCCAGGGAGAAGACGGCCGGACGGACACCGGGAGGCCGGGTAAGTATAAGGGGGGGGGGGGGAAGGGAGATTAGGGCACGGGGGGGGGGGGGAGATTAGGGCACGGGGGGTGGGATCGGGGCAGCCACACTCCGCCCACGCACTTCCGCCCGCTTCCCCGCACTTCCTGCTGCAGCGGTTCGGCACCACAAACCGCAATAAAACCCGCAGATATATTTTTGATCTGCGGGTTTTACTGCGGGTTTGACCTCACAATGGAGGTCTATGGGTGCAGAACAGCTGCGGCTCCGAAAAAAGAAGTGACATGCTCCTTCTTTTTTCCTGCAGCTATTCAGCGCAGCTTTTTTTTTGAAATTCAGGATCATGTGCACAGTGGTTCCTGTTTTCCATAGGGTACATTGTACTGTACCCTGCATGGAAAACAGCTGCGGAACCGCAGCGGCAAAAACGCTGCGGTTCTGCAGTAAAAAACGCACTGTGTGAACATGGCCTAACGGTTGTTTGGAGCACTTTTTTGGATGATGGGCATATACAGCAGCAAGAAGACCTACCACATGGTGTAAAGCCCAATTTGGACGATGGAAACGGTTTTAAAGGTTGTATTGTTTTGGAGGTAACTGGTTTGGTTGTGGGAGCTATAAGGTTGCCTATAGTTTGGGCTTTTCTATAAACAAACCTAGGGTGAACTGGTAGTAATTACCCTATATTTTTATCTCTCTGGAGAATAGGCCAGTGTTTACGAGTAACATTAGTGAACCTCCTATGACCAGAATAGTATTGTGTGGTAAGTAATGGGTAGTTCATATATTTGTTCTTGGAGGCTCGGGGGGATCAGACCTATTGTTTGTCTTATGCACAAGCTGCTTCTAGGGATGGCTCTCGCATCCTGCCTTGCTTTTTCCAGTGAAAGCATCTGGTAGCCTTTTTCCAGGAATTGTTGTGCAAGGTAATCAGTCTCTGTGCTGTAGTCCTCCACCTCAGTGGAGTTCCATCGGATTAATGTATATTGGCCCCTAGGGATATTAGTAAGCCATATTGGTAAATGACAACTATTCACATGGATAAATATGTTGGAATCTACATCTTTGCGGTAACATTTGGTTATTAAATGTTTTTTTCCACTCAAAACGTTGAGATCTAGAAAGTTCACGCTCGTGTTGCTGATAATTGGTGTGAAATCCAGGCCACGGTCATTGTTGTTATGGCCCAAAATGAATGAGTCCAAATCCGATTGTGGGCCCTCCCAAATGAATAGAATGTCGTCTATGAAACAACACCATATAACCTGACCCTTGTGTAAATGGCCAGCCGTGAAAATGAGTTTCCTCCAACTTTACTACATACAGGTTTGCGCAGCTCTGCACAAAACGTGTCCCCATTGCAGTACCCCATGTTTGGAGATCGTACTGATGTTCATATATGACATAAATTATGCTTCAAGATGAATTGGACGCTTTCCACTACAAATTGAATATGATTCTCATTGTAAATCCCCAGGGTGAGGAGAAAATACTCCGCTTTTTGGCACCTTTTTGTTGGTCAATGTCCGTGTATAGAAATTTAATATAACTGAAATTATGTCTTATATTCTAGGTTCTTCAAAGTAGCCACCTTTTGCTTTGATGACTGCATTGCACACGCTTGGCATTCTCTTGATGAGCTTCAAGGGGTAGTCCCCGGGAATGGTTTTCACTTCACAGGTGAGCCATTTCAGGTTTAATAAGTGGGATTTCTTGCCTTATAAATGGGGTTGGGACCATCAGTTGTGTTGTGGCAAAAACCATCAAGCGCTACAAAGAAACTGGCTCACATGAAGACCGCCCCAGGAAAGGAAGACCAAGAGTCACCTCTGCTTCTGAGGATAAGCTTATCCGAGTCACCAGCCTCAAAAATCGCAGGTTAACAGCAGCTCAGATTAGAGACCAGGTCAATGCCACACAGAGTTCTAGCAGCAGACCCATCTCTACAACAACTGTTAAGAGGAGACTTTGTGCAGCAGGCCTTCATGGTATAATAGCTGCTAGGAAACCATTGCTAAGGACAGGCAACAAGCAGAAGAGACTTGTTTGGGCTAAAGAACACAAGGAATGGACATTAGACCAGTGGAAATCTGTGCTTTGGTCTGATGAGTCCAAATTTGAGATCTTTGGTTCCAACCACCGTGTCTCTGTGCGACGCAGAAAAGGTGAACGGATGGACTCTACATGCCTGGTTCCCACCGTGAAGCATGGAGGAGGAGGAGGTGTGATGGTGTGGGGGTGCTTTGCTGGTGACACTGTTGGGGATTTATTAAAAATTGAAGGCATACTGAACCAGCATGGCTACCACCGCATCTTGCAGCCGCATGCTATTCCATCCGGTTTGCATTTAGTTGGAGCATCATTTATTTTTCAACAGGACAATGACCCCAAACACACCTCCAGGCTGTGTAAGGGCTATTTGACCAAGAAGGAGAGTGATCGGGTGCTACGCCAGATGACCTGGCCTCCACAGTCACCAGACCTGAGCCCAATCGAGATGGTTTGGGGTGAGCTGGACCGCAGAGTGAAGGCAAAAGGGCCAACAAGTGCTAAGCATCTCTGGGAACTCCTTCAAGATTGTTGGAAGACCATATATAAGTTTCTGACAAAGCCAGCTTACCGCTTTGAAGAAACAGGAATACATCCAACCTGTGGTTACGTTACAGTTCGCACGGAAAACGGATTGGAACAAATCCACACATGTAAAGAGAAAACTTTGTTTCTCCAGCGATCAGTCCAATGTAAAGTAAAATATACCTTTTATTTATCCATTAAAAAGTTCCAGATTTCTTCAGTTACAATATTGCATACATTCAATCCCTTATGGACGACATGTTTCGACACCACATGTGTCTTCCTCCAGGGACCTGGACAGTTGCTTAGTACTGGTGATGTCACCCTAACATCGCCACTGCTACGGTGGCGCTTCAGGCCGGAGCTCACCGCCAGTCCACATCTCTGAGTACACGAGGGGAACCACTGCAACGGTAGGACGCTGCCAAAGCTCTCTACTCACTGCACAGAGTCTGTCCCGGCACCGGACCATCGGGTTGTGCACCATGCTCACAGGCTACTGAGTACTGAGTAAGTTATACCATTTCACACACACTTTAACAGTAACCGGCTTGCCATCTCTGCACACCGCTTGTCCAACTTTTCACGTCTGTAGTGTGATTGCAAAAGACCTTATGGAGTTGAGATACATTGTTCTACTGTTCAGAGACACCTGCACAAATATGGCCTTCATGGAAGAGTCATCAGAAGAAAACCTCTCCAGCGTCAGAACTATGAAAAAGAACATCTGAACAAGCCTGATGCATTTTGGAAATAAATCCTGTAGACCACTGAGGTTAAAATACAACTTTTTGGCCACAATGATCAAAGGTATATGTGGAAAAAAGGGAACAGAATTTCAGGAAAAGAACTTGCCAACCATTAAGCATGGAAGTGGATTAATCATGCTCAGGGGTTGTGATACAGCCAACAGCCAAAGGCACAGGGAACATTTCATAGGCAAAGGGAGGAATAGATTCAATGAAACATCAACAAATTCTTGATGCAAACATAACACCATCTATAAAAAAGCTGAGGTAGAAAAGAGGATGGCTTCTTCAAATGGATAATGATTCTAAGATCACGTCAAAATCCACAACAGACTACCTCAAAAGGCGCAAGCTGAAGGTTTTACAATGGCCCTCACAGTCCCCTGGTCTGATCATCATTGAAAGTCTGTGGCTAGAACTCACAGAACTGGAAGAATTTTCCAAGGAAGAATGGGTGAAAATACAGTACCTCAAACAAGAATTGGCAAGGTACTAAACTTTTTGGGGTGCCCAAACTTTTGTATCAGACTATTCTCATTTTCGCAGTATTTAAAATATAAAAGATTAATTTTTTTCCCTAAAATACAAAAGGAAATGTCTAATAGTAACATATCATACATAGTAACATAGTAACATAGTTAGTAAGGCCGAAAAAAGACATTTGTCCATCCAGTTCAGCCTATATTCCATCATAATAAATCCCCAGATCTACGTCCTTCTACAGAACCTAATAATTGTATGATACAATATTGTTCTGCTCCAGGAAGACATCCAGGCCTCTCTTGAACCCCTCGACTGAGTTCGCCATAACTTGAGCCCGTTTAGAAATCATTTCATCTTCAACTTGCTTAACTGTTCACAATAACAGTAATTTTGCACAATCTTGTACATGCCACTGTGTGACATATCTATGAATCATGATTGTAAAAAACTGCACTGAAAACACAGCAGAGACTGGGGCTCTGTATATGATGATGGCCATGAATCTGGCAGGGCGTATGAGGAAACGATTATGAGTCACAGGGGTGTAGATTCTTTCTCAAATAACTAGTTTAGAAAGAGACCGCTCATCTTCTGCCGCGCTCAGCCTGACAGTGGCAGCTAAGTGCGTTTACATTTAATGACTTTGCAGCATTAACCCCTTAACGACCGCCAATACGCCTTTTAACGGCGTCCGTTAAGGGTACTTAAACCACAGCGCCGTTAATTAACGGCGCTGTGGAAAAAGTGAATAGCGCCCCCCGAGTCGGATTTTCTCTGGGGTCTCGGTTGTCGGGGGTAGCCGAGACCCCAGAGAACATGATTCGGGGTTTTTTTACCGACCCCAGGGTTACGATCAACAGTAATTAAACGTTTACCGGTGATCGCAAAAAAACCCCCAAAAACGCGATTTCCCATTTAATTTCTCTGTCCCCCGATGTGATCGCACATCAGAGGACAGAGAAATGGGGTTCCTGATACTCATCTGTCTCCCCCAGTGCTCCTCGTGGCTCCCGATGGGTGCCGCCATCTTGTTCCGGCCAAAAAATGGCTGGCGCATGCGCAGTGCGCCCGCCGGCCGGCACCCGGAAGATCTTTGGGGTCTCGGCTGCCAGGGGTAGCCGAGACCCCAAAGAACATGATCGGGGTCGGTTTTTACCGACCCCTGTTTTGCGATCGCCGGAAATTAACTCTTTACCGGCGGCCGCAAAAAAAAAGCGATCTGTCATTCTCTGTCCTCTGATCTGACTGCACATCAGAGGACAGAGAAATACGGGGATTCGGGGACCCTGTTATACTTACCGGGGTACCTGGGTCCTCCTGTGTCCCCTCCTGCCCGCCGGCTTCTTCATCCAGTAAGAAAATGGCGGGCGTATGCGCAGTGCACCCGCCATGATCTGCCAGCCGGCAGCTAGAGGAGTTCGGGCTAAATTTAGTGTTAAATTTAGGGTTAGGATTGGGGCTAAATTTAGGGTTAGGGTTAGGCTTCTTTCACACTTGCGTTGGTACGGGGCCGTTGCAATGTGTCGGCCCAACGCACATTGCTAAAATTGTGCACAATGTGGGCAGCGGATGCAGTTTTTCAACGCATCCGCTGCCCAGTCTATGTCCTGGGGAGGAGGGGGCGGAGTTACGGCCACGCATGCGAGGTCGGAAATGGCGGATGCGACGTACAAAAAAGTTACATTGAACTTTTTTTTGTGACGACGGTCCGCCAAAACTCAACGGATCCAGTGCACGACGGACGCGACGTGTGGCCATCCGTCGCGATCCGTCGGCAATACAAGTCTATGGGCAAAAAACGCATCCTGCGGGCACATTTGCAGGATCTGTTTTTTGTCCAAAACGACGGATTGCGACAGATGCCACACAACGCAAGTGTGAAAGTAGCCTTAGGGCTAGGGTTGGGGCTAAAGTTAGGGTTAGGGCTAGGGATGGGGCTAAATTTAGGGCTAGGGATGGGGCTAAAGTTAGGGCTAGGATTGCGGCTAAAGTTAGGGTTAGAGTTGGGATTAGGGGTGTATTGGGATTAGGGTTAGGTTTGAGATTAGGATTAGAGGTGTGTTGGATTTAGGGTTTTGATTAGGGTTATGGTTAGGGTTGAGATTAGGGTTGTTTTGGGGTTAGGGTTGTGATTATCGTTAGCGTTGTGATTAGGATTATGGATCGGGTTGGGATTAGGGGTGTGTTGGGGTTAGGGTTGGAGTTAGAATTGGGCGGTTTCCACTGTTTAGGTACATCAGGGGGTCTCCAAACACGACAGCCAATTTTGCGCTCAAAAAGTAAAATGGTGCTCCTTCCCTTCTGAGCTCTGCCGTGCGCCCAAACAGTGGTTTACCCCCACATATGGGGCATCAGGGTACTCGGGATAAATTGGACAACAACGTTTGGGGTCCAATTTATCCTGTTACCCTTGTGAAAATAAAAACTTGGGGGCTAAAAAATCTTTTTTGTGGAAAAAAAATATTTTTTATTTTCACGACTCTGCATTATAAACTTCTGTGAAGCACTTGGGCATTCAAAGTTCTCACCACACATCTAGATAAGTTCCTTGGGGGGTCTAGTTTCCAAAATGGGGTCACTTGTGGGGGGTTTCTACTGTTTAGGTACATCAGGAGCTCTGCAAATGCAACATGACGCCCGCAGACCATCCCATCAAAGTCTGCATTCCAAGCGGCACTCCTTCCCTTCCGAGCCCCGATGGGTGCCCAAACAGTGCTCCCCCCACATATGGCGTATCAGCATACTCAGGACAAACTGGTCAACAGATTTTGGGGTCCAATGTCTCCTGTTACCCTTGAGAAAATAAAAAATTGCAGGCTAAAAAAATTCATTTTTGAGGAAAAAAAAAGTATTTTTTATTTTCACGGCTCTACTTTATAAATTTCTGTGAAGCACTTGGGAGTTTAAAGTGCTCACCACACATCTAGATGAGTTCCTTAAGGGGTCTAGTTTCCAAAATGGGGTCACTTGTGGGGGGTTTCTACTGTTTAGGCACATCAGGGGCTCTCCAAACGCGACATGGCGTCTGATCTCAATTCCAGCCAATTCTACATTGAAAAAGTAAAACGGCGCTCCTTCTCTTCCAAGCTCTGCGGTGCGCCCTAACAGTGGTTTACCCCCCACATACTCAGGAGAAATTGAACAACAAAATTTATGGTTAAATTTCTGTTTTTACACTAAAATATAACAAAAAAAAGGTTCTGAAGTAAAATGTTTGCAAAAAAAAAATTAAATGTTCATTTTTTCCTTCCACATTGTTTCCGTTCCTGTGAAGCACGTAAAGGGTTAATAAACTTCTTGAATGTGGTTTTGAGCACCTTGAGGGGTGCAGTTTTTAGAATGGTGTCACACTTGGTTATTTTCTATCATATAGACCAGACCTGGGCAAGATGCGGCCCGCATCCGGCCCGCCTGATGATTTTAAGCGGCCCGCCAGTTAGCTGTCACTAATGACAGCCGCCCCCAGCTCCGCTCGGCCAGCCGCCTCTGAGAAGGACCGCTGGCGGCTGGAGTGAAGGCCAGGTCGATTACCTGTTTATCGGTGGCGGCGGCCATCTTCCCGAAGCCGCGCGAGCGCAGATGGAGTGCTCTGCTTCACGGCGCTTCAGGAAAATGGCCGCGGGAGGCCGCACGTGAGCAGATGGAGATCGCGGCGGCCATTTTCCTGAAGCCGAGTTTGCAGATTTAGATCTTGGCTAAAGGAAAATAGCCGCTGCGATCTCCATCGCACGCGCAGCCTCCCGCGGCCATTTTCCTGAAGCCCCGTGAAGCAGAAAACTCCATCTGCGCACGCGCGGCCTCGGGAAGATGGCCGTCGCCACCGATATTCAACCCGGCTCTGCTGCTCACATTGCATTCCGGGCGGCTGCGTCACCTCACCGGTGGAAGGGACCCTGCTCACGCCATACCGCACCTCTGCCGCCGCACCACCACTGCTGCAATCCCCCCATGGACACCAGGCCGTGGCGTCGCCCGCCTAAGCAGGAAGGGACCCTGCTCAGGTGCACGCCACACCGCAACACCCCACCTCTGCCGACACCATGCCTCCTGTGACCCTGCTCTGCCACCGCCAGCCCTCAGGTAAGAATCTTACCGTAAGATACTGTAAATTCGGACAATAAGACGGACCCCCATCTTATAAAAAATCTTTTTTTCTGCAATTTTCACTCCAAATTTGGGGTGCGCCTTATGGTCCGGTGAGTCTTATAGTCCGAAAAATACGGTAATTATATTAGTTCTGCCCTCTAAAACTATCCCACTTTCTCATGCGGCACCATGGCAAAATTAATTGCCCACCCCTGATATAGACCCCTCAAAATTACTTCAAATGTGATGTGGTCCCTAAAAAAAATGGTGTTGTAAAAATGAGAAATTGCTGGTCAACTTTTAACCTTTATAACTCCCTAACCCAAAAAATTTTTGGTTCCAAAATTGTGCTGATGTAAAGTAGACATGTGGGAAATGTTACTTATTAATTATTTTACGTGACATATCTGTGATTTACAAGTGACTAGCACACTCCAAGAAATTGTGATGCAAATAAAGTGGGGTTTATTACATACAAAGATCACAAACGTTTCGGTCTATTCTTTGACCTTCATCAGTGTGCTAAGTACACTTGTATGCCTGTATGGGCCCCAATAATGGATAGTATATTATTGCATCAGTATAATACATGTATAATACATCTGGTGGACTTGAACCAGATAGGATTTACAGGAGGCTGTCCAAAACAGAGGTAAAGCCAAAACGAAACTACGGCTGTACAATACAAACAGCCAATCAGTGCCAAGAAGAGGATTAGATCTCCGCGGTATCTAATGTGGATACCGGGGAGATCTAATCCTCTTCTTGGCACTGATTGGCTGTTTGTATTGTACAGCCGTAGTTTCGTTTTGGCTTTACCTCTGTTTTGGACAACCTCCTGTAAATCCTATCTGGTTCAAGTCCACCAGATGTATTATACATGTATTATACTGATGCAATAATATACTATCCATTATTGGGGCCCATACAGGCATACAAGTGTACTTAGCACACTGATGAAGGTCAAAGAATAGACCGAAACGTTTGTGATCTTTGTATGTAATAAACCCCACTTTATTTGCATCACAATTTCTTGGAGTGTGCTAGTCACTTGTATACTATATATCAAGGTTTGGGCACCTATAGACTGTGCACCTCCCCTTTAGGCTGTGCTTTACATTTTCTATACCACTATATCTGTGATTTAAGGGCATAAAAATTCAAAGTTGGAAAATTGCAAAATTGTCTAAATTTTTGCCAAATTTCCATTTTTTTCACAAATAAACGCAAGTTATATTGAAGAAATTTTACCAATACCATGAAGTACCATATGTCACGAGAAAGCAATGTCAGAATCGCCAAGATCCGTTGAAGCTTTCCCGAGTTATAATAAAGGGACAGTGTTCAGAATTGTAAAAATTGGCCCGGTCATTAACGTGTTAATGGTGTTGTAAAAATGAGAAATTGATGGTCAACTTTTAACCCTTATAACTCCCTAACAAAAAAAAAAAAGTGTTTCCAAAATTGTGCTGATGTAAAGTAGACATGTGGGAAATGTTATTTAGTAACTATTTTGCGTGACATATCTCTCTGATTTAAGGGCATAAAAATACAAAGTTTGAAAATTGCAAAATGTTAAAAATTTTCGCCATATTTCCGTTTTTTTCATAAATAATCACAAGTAATATCGAAGAAATGTTACCACTAACATGAAGCACAATATGTCACGAAAAAACAATCTCAGAATCACTGGGATCCGTTGAAGCGTTCCAGAGTTATAACCTCATAAAGTGACAGTGGTCAGAATTGCAAAAATTGGCCCAAATTGGCTGTCACTAAGGCCATGTTCACACGTTCCCGATTTCCCTGCTGTTTTTTCTGCACTAAAAACCGCAGCTCTTGGCAGAAAACGCAGGTGCGTTTTTTGGTGCTTTTTGGTGCGTTTTTTTATGCGTTTTTTGATGCGTTTTTTAGTGCAGTTTCTGTGTGTTTTCTAGGAAGTTTTTTTAGGGTTAAAATGGCTGAAAATACCCTAACCCTACCCCTACCCCTACTTCTAACTGTAGTGGGGAAAAAAAAAAAAATTATTTTATTATTGTTACTACCTATGGGGGTGATAAAGGGGGGGGGGGGGGGGGCATTTACCTTTTTTTTATTTTGATCACTGTGAGGTTATCACAGTGATCAAAATGTGCCTGGAACGAATCTGCCGGCCGGCAGATTCGGCGGGCGCACTGCGCATGCGCCCGCCATTTTGGAAGATGGCGGCGCCCAGGGAGAAGACGGCCGGACGGACACCGGGAGGCCCGGTAAGTATAAGGGGGGGAGATTAGGGCACGGGGGGGCATCGGAGCACGGGGGGTGGCATCGGAGCACGGGGGGGTGGCATCGGAGCATGGGGGGGGTGGCATCGGAGCACGGGGGGGCAGCCACACTGCAGCGGTTCTGCACCACAAACCGCAGAAAACCCGTAGATATTTTTTTCATCTGCGGGTTTTACTGCTGGTTTGACCTCACAATGGAGGTCAATGGGTACAGAACCGCTGCAGTTCCGCAAAAAGAAGTGACATGGTACTTCTTTTTTACCGCAGCTATTCAGCGCGGCTTTTTTTGGGATTTTCCGCAATGTGGGCACAGCAGTTCCTGTTTTCCATAGGGTACATTGTAATGTACCCTGCATGGAAAACAGCTGCGGACCCGCAGCGGGAAAATCGCGGCGGTTCCGCATTAAAAAAAGGATGGTGTGAACATGGCCTAAGGGGTTAAGTAACCTCAAATCAGTAAATATTTACATATTGGCAATCATTTAGTAGCTGTTGTTCACAAAAGCAGATCACGATTCAGAGGTGCACTGAACAATCTGCAGTGGATAGGCTGCCATTGTTCTCAGCGGCGCGTGTCTGGTTTAACCCCTTAATCGAATATGACGTACTATCCCGTCAAGGTGACCTGGGACTTATTTCCCAGTGACGGGATAGTACGTCATATGCGATCGGCCGCGCTCACGGGGGGAGCGCGGCTGATCGCGGCCGGGTGTCAGCTGACTATCGCAGCTGACATCCGGCACTATGTGGCAGGAGCGGTCACGGACCGCTCCCGGCACATTAACCTCCGGCACACCACGATCAAACATGATCGCAATGTCGCAATGTTCCGTGGGCACAGGGAAGCATTGCAAAGGGAGGGGGCTCCCTGCGCGCTTCCCTGAGACGATCGGTACAAGGCGATGTACTCACCTTGTACCGAGCGTCTCCTCCCTGCAGGCTCCAGATCCAAAATGGCCGCGGGGCTACTTCCGGGTCCTGGGCAGGCGCTGGTTAGGAGGGCACGCCAGATCGCTGATCTGACACAGTGCTCTGCAAAGTGTCAGATCAGCGATCTGTCACTATATAGTGATGTCCCCCCTGGGACAAAGTAAAAAAAAAAAAAAAAAATGTAGATGTGTAAAAAAAAAAAAAAAAAAAAAAAAAAAATTCCTAAATAAACAGAAATATATACATGTGTATATATATATATATATATATATATATATATATATATATATATATATATATATATATATATATATATATATATATATATATATATATATGTGTGTATATAGATAGATAAATATATATATATATTTTTTTTTTTTTTTTGTTCCCATAAATACATTTATCTAAATAAAAAAAACAATAAAAGTATACATATTTAGTATCGCCGCGTCCGTAACGACCCGACCTATAAAACTGTCCCACTAGTTAACCCCTTTAGTGAACACAGTGAAAAAAAAAAAAACGAGGCAAAAACAACGATTTATTATCGTACCGCCGAACAAAAAGTGGAATAACACGCGATCAAAAAGACGGATATAAATAACCATGGTACCGCTGAAAACGTCATCTTGTCCTGCAAAAAACGAGCCGCCATACAGCATCATCAGCGAAAAAATTAAGTTACAGTCCTCAGAATAAAGCAATGCAAAAATAATTATTTTTCCTCTAAAATAGTTTTTATCGTATATAAGCGCCAAAACATAAAAAAAATGATGTAAATGAGGTATCACTGTAATCGTACTGACCCGAAGAATAAAACTTCTTTATCCATTTTACCAAACGCGTAACGCTATAAACTCCCTAACAAAAAAAAATGTTGGTTCCAAAATTGTGCTGATGTAAAGTAGACATGTGGGAAATGTTACTTATTAATTATTTTACATGACATATCTCTGTGATTTAAGGGCATAAAAATTCAAAGTTGGAAAATTGCAAAATTTCCGTTTTTTTCACAAATAAACGCAAGTTATATCGAAGAAATTTTACCAATACCATTACCATATGTCACGAGAAAACAGTGTCAGAATCGCCAAAATCCGTTGAAGCGTTCCCGAGTTATAATAAAGGGACAGTGGTCAGAATTGTAAAAATTGGCCTGGTCATTAACGTGCAAACCACCCTTGGGGCTTAAGGGGTTAACCAGGAGGATGTGCAGACAAGAATGATGATCTGTTGGCAACACAGTGCGCAGGCGCCGAGCCTCTGACCTTTCCGGCGCCTGCGCACTGCAGTACTTTGTCTGCCCTCAACAGGGCCTGACAGCCTGCCCTCAAAGTACGCCTGCGCCGGAGCTGAAGATCAGAAGAGGACGTCATGGAAAGAAGATAGGAGGCGCCGCAGCGGACCAGAGACGCCCATCTGACCTGACCAGCAGCGGGACCGCCCCTGGGTAAGTATAATCTAACGTCTTTTTCTCCTTTTTCAGTTAACATCGGGGGCTTATCTACAGCATTACAGAATGCTGTAGATAAGCCCCTGATGCCGGTGGGCTTACCTCACCCGCAAATTTCGGGGTGACAGGTTCCCTTTAATTAAATCGACGTATCTTTCAACTACCATGTAACAACGCTAGAAAGCTAACGAGTCAGTGACTGGAGTACATTTCTGGTGTAAATTATGATGAAATTCTTAAGTGCGCTGGGCTAAGTCCTGTCCGGCCTGAGGTCCATTCACTTTTCTAAAAGCTGGCGTAGATTGCCAGAACTGGCATAAAACATTGCATTAAGGCTGGTTTCACACTTGCGTTTTAAAACGCAGCGTTTTTAACGCAAACGCATTTGATGCAAAAACGCGTTTAAACGCGTTTAAACGCATGCGGTTTTTGCGTTTAAACGCGTCTTTCCTTGCGTTTGCGTTTTTGAAACGCATAATGAGAAGTGTGTGACAGCTGCCAATCATCAAAATCAACTTGAAAACCCACTATAAACATAAATACTTAGGGTTAGGATCCCTAGTAACCCTAGGGATACTAACCCTAACCCTAACACAAACACAAACCCTAGGGATCCAAACCCTAACCCAAACCCTAACACAAACCCTAGGGATCCAAACCCTAACCCAAACCCTAACACAAACCCTAGGGATCCAAACCCTAACCCAAACCCTAACACAAACCCTAGGGATCCAAACCCTAACCCAAACCCTAACACAAACCCTAGGGATCCAAACCCTAACCCAAACCCTAACACAAACCCTAGGGATCCAAACCCTAACCCAAACCCTAACACAAACCCTAGGGATCCAAACCCTAACCCAAACCCTAACACAAACCCTAGGGATCCAAACCCTAACCCAAACCCTAACACAAACCCTAGGGATCCAAACCCTAACCCAAACCCTAACACAAACCCTAGGGATCCAAACCCTAACCCAAACCCTAACACAAACCCTAGGGATCCAAACCCTAACCCAAACCCTAACACAAACCCTAGGGATCCAAACCCTAACCCAAACCCTAACACAAACCCTAGGGATCCAAACCCTAACCCAAACCCTAACACAAACCCTAGGGATCCAAACCCTAACCCAAACCCTAACACAAACCCTAGGGATCCAAACCCTAACCCAAACCCTAACACAAACCCTAGGGATCCAAACCCTAACCCAAACCCTAACACAAACCCTAGGGATCCAAACCCTAACCCTAACACAAACCCTAGGGATCCAAACCCTAACCCAAACCCTAACACAAACCCTAGGGATCCAAACCCTAACCCAAACCCTAACACAAACCCTAGGGATCCAAACCCTAACCCAAACCCTAACACAAACCCTAGGGATCCAAACCCTAACCCAAACCCTAACACAAACCCTAGGGATCCAAACCCTAGGGATCCAAACCCTAACACAAACCCTAGGGATCCAAACCCTAGGGATCCAAACCCTAACACAAACCCTAGGGATCCAAACCCTAACCCAAACCCTAACACAAACCCTAGGGATCCAAACCCTAACCCAAACCCTAACACAAACCCTAGGGATCCAAACCCTAACCCAAACCCTAACACAAACCCTAGGGATCCAAACCCTAACACAAACCCTAGGGATCCAAACCCTAACCCAAACCCTAACACAAACCCTAGGGATCCAAACCCTAACCCAAACCCTAACACAAACCCTAGGGATCCAAACCCTAACCCTAAGGGTTAGAGTCTGTGCTACAGCCTGTGCTACAGCCTGTGCTACAGCCTGTGCTACAGCCTGTGCTACAGCCTGTGCTACAGCCTGTGCTACAGCCTGTGCTACAGCCTGTGCTACAGCCTGTGCTACAGCCTGTGCTACAGCCTGTGCTACAGCCTGTGCTACAGCCTGTGCTACAGCCTGTGCTACAGCCTGTGCTACAGCCTGTGCTACAGCCTGTGCTACAGTCTGTGCTACAGTCTGTGCTACAGTCTGTGCTACAGTCTGTGCTATAGTCTGTGCTACAGTCTGTGCTACAGTCTGTGCTACAGTCTGTGCTTTAGGGTTAGGGTTTGGGTTTGTGTTAGGGTTAGGGCCAGGGTGGATTTGATTTAAATCTAACTGATTTAAATCACTAGTCAGTAAGGCTTGATTTAAATCAGTGATTTAAATCAAAGTTTCTACCTAACTGAATTTGACTCCGCAGAGGTCCCAGCCTCTTCTTCACGGCAAAAATGTTACAACATGAACAGAGTTGAGAAAAAGACCTTAATCCTATTGTTCTACAAACCTATGAATACAGAATCAACCCCTTCAGTGCCAAGTCCAAGAAGTTAGACAATATGTTTCTGATTGTTTGGAGTGGAATAGATCTGCACAACACAAGAAGAATGTGAATCTAAGTGTGAGGAGGAGGAAGGGCAAGCAGACAAGAAAATGAAACACCGGATTACGTACCGGTAATGCTCTTTTATAGAGCCACGACAGCACCCACTTGAGAGAGGGGATCCGCCCCTAGGAACAGGAAACCCTATGGAGAGAATAAAAGGGGCGGTCCCCCTCGCTCCCACAGTTGGGTTTACAGAGATTGCGAGGAACCGCCCACCAGACTTTAGTAGGTCATTCAATATCATCGTTTATAACTAGTTAACTTAAGTATGGCTAACTACAAGAACCAAACACCCTTAACCGTGCTTCTAAATAAAAAACCTATAAGGGTGGGAAGTGAAGGGGTGCTGTCGTGGCTCTATAAAAGAGCATTACCGGTACGTAATCCGGTGTTTTCTCTTCGCCACGACAGCACCCACTTGAGAGACTTTCAGAGATAGTCATTTGGGAGGGATCACCGTGTTAAGGACTGATCTACCGAAGGACAAGTCAGATGAAGAAGATAAGTCCAATCTATAGTGATTATAGAAGGTAGTAGGAGAAGACCAGGTTGCGGCCTTACATATCTGTTCTAATGGAACCTCCGCTCGTTCAGCCCAGGATGATGCAATCGCCCGGGTGGAATGTGCTCTTACAGTCTCAGGCGGATTCTCCCCTTTGGATGAATAGGCCAGACATATCGCATCTCGAATCCACCGAGATAAAGTACCCTTCGTGATTCCAGCTCCTTTTCTATGACCCTGGAACGAAACAAAGAGAGCCCTGCTCTTCCTCCAGGCGCTAGTCCTATCTAAATAGGCTAATATGGCTCTCCTCACATCTAATGTGTGGTATCTTTGTTCTTCCTGACTTGTAGGGTTATCATAGAAGGAGGGAAGGTAAATTTCTTGTGTTCTATGAAATTTGGTGCATACTTTGGGTAAGTATGAAGGGTCTGTTTTAAGGACAACTCTGTCTGGAAAAACTGACATAAAGGGAGGATCTATCGATAGTGCCTGTATGTCACTTACTCTTCTTGCTGACACTAAGGCGACAAGAAGAGCTGTCTTGAGGGAGACATGTTTTATGTGAGCTGAATGTAGTGGCTCAAAGGGATGGTCTGTAAGAGCTTCCAGAACTAAATTAACATCCCAAGGTGGTACGTGGGGAATTCGAACTGTCTCTGACCTCTGGCATGCTGCAACAAACCTGGCTACCCACTTATTACCTGCGATATCGTGACCATATAAAGCTGCTAGCGCAGAAATGTGTACTTTTAAAGGTACTGACCGCCAGACCTAGATCGCGCCCTTTTTGTAGAAATTCTAGAATCTTAGGAATATGAATTTCATTTGATAGGGCCGTTGGGTAGAGGTTTAAATATTTTTTCCACACTCTTGCATAGATGGAGGTAGTGGATCTTTTTCTACTTAGCAGTAGAGTGTCAATCACTTTATTTGAGAAACCTCTCATCTTTAGCAGCTGCCTCTCAAGTTCCAGGCTGTCAACCGTAGACCTTTCACCTGAGGATGGTTGAAGGGGCCCTGGGAGAGAAGATCTTGATCCTCTGGAAGGATCCATGGGTCTGAGATTGACATGGCTCTCAGCCAGGAAAACCATGGCCTCTTGGGCCAGAATGGAGCAATTAGGACCACGTTTGCTCTGTCCTCCCTTATCTTCCTGATCACCGTCGGAAGTAATATCAGCGGGGGAAAGGCATATGCCTTCTTGAATACCCATGGTACCTGTAGGGCGTCGAAGATATCTGGATTATCAGATCGGAACAATGATGCGAATTTTTTGACTTGCCTGTTTTGTCTTGTTGCAAAGAGATCTATTTCGGGGGTGCCCCACTTTTTTATTATCATACAAAAGATACGGCGATTTAGAACCCATTCTCCTTGATGGAGAGTGTGGCGACTGAGGAAATCTGCTCTCGAATTGTCGATTCCTCTCACATGTAGCGCTGAAATGGACAGAAGGTATTCCTCTGCCATGGCTAGAATATCGTTGGCTATAGACATGAGTCCTTCCGATCTTGTTCCTCCTTGATGGTTTATATAGGCTACTGCTGTCATGTTGTCTGAGAAGACTCTTGTATGTGTTCCGTGTAGCTGCGGAAGAAATTTAGATAAGGCATGATAAACAGCCTTCAGCTCTTTTTTATTAGAAGAATCATCTGATTCTGTAGGAGACCACAGACCTTGCACTATTTGATCTTCTAAATATGCTCCCCACCCACTAGGACTGGCGTCAGTGAAAATAGTTTTTGATGGTTTTACCACCCAGGGGACCTCACTGGAAAGATGATTCGGATTTAACCACCAAGTGAGAGATTGTATCACGTCTGTCGTTAAGGAAATACGAGCATCTAATCGGCCAAGTAATCTTTCTTCCTCCCGAAGTATTGTATACTGTAATTTCCTGCTATGGAATTGGGCCCATGGAACAGCCGAAATACAAGAGGTGAAGGAACCAAGAAGGGACATACCTTCTCTTAGGGAAATTAGAGGGTGGATAATCACTGATTGTACTTTGTTTATGATTGATATCTGTTTTGACTCGGGAAGAAAGCACATTTGATTTGTAGAGTCTAGAATAATTCCTAAAAATTTTTGCTCAGTTGTGGGGGATAATCTAGATTTTTCCCAATTCACCAACCACCCTAACCCCTGCAAGGATGAAATTGAATCAGACATGCGTTGATGACATTGAGAAAGAGAGTTCCCGACTATCAATAAGTCATCCAAATAAGGTATTATGAGGGTGTCTTTTAGCCTCAAATACGACATTACTTCTGACATTAGTTTTGTGAAAACTCTAGGGGCTATTGATAGTCCAAAGGGCATTGATGTGTATTGATAATGCCGTATCTGACCTTTGACCATAACTGCCACCCGTAGATATTGTTGATGCTCTCTGAAGATTGGCAGATGATAGTATGCATCTTTTAGGTCAAGGACTGCCATGAAGCAATGGGGAAACAGAAGCTTGACAGCTGACCGAATGGATTCCATTTTAAACGTTTGGTTCTCTAAGAAGACGTTTAGTCTCTTGAGGTTAATTATTGTTCTATATGATCCGTCAGGTTTTGAAATCAAAAATAAAGGGGAATAAAATCCCCTCCCTTTTTGATGAAAAGGGACTTCCACTAATACTCCTTTGGACAGGAGAGTTATTATTTCCTGTTCCAAGGCCTCTTGTTGTGAAGGTGAACCTAAGGAGGTCAAACAAAACGAGTCCGGCGGAACTTGAGAAAATCTTAGTTTTAAGCCTGTAGTTATAAGGCTAGTTGCCCATGAATTAGATGTTATTGCCAGCCGTTGTGCGGAGAAGAAGGACAACCTACCACCAACGGGTAGATCTGTCCTAGCGGGGTTTATCTTCAGGTTTGAAGGGGCGTTTTCCGAAGAAGGCTCCCTTCTGCTTAAAGTCCTTATTAGCCCAACGGTCCTGGTTTTTATAGTCCCGTCTCCTGTTGAACATGGGCTTTCGGAACGCTCGCCTATAAGATGGAAGATAAGCGTTATTAGGGAACCCTTTCTTCCTCTCACCCGCTTTGGTAAGAATTTCATCCAATTGAGCACCAAACAGGTACTCACCCTGGCAGGGCAGACCACATAACTTGGACTTTGTTTGTGGATCGCCTTTCCACCCTTTTAGCCACAAGGCGCGGCGAGCCGCGTTAGTTAGTCCTGCTGATTTGGCTGCTAGACGGATGGAATCAGCCGAAGAATCTGCCAAAAAGGCAGTAGCTCCTCTAATTAATGGAATGGATGACATGAGTTTATTACGGGAAAGGCCACCTTTTAAGCCTTCTTCCAGATCATTCAACCAAACCATCATGGATCTGGCAGTACATGTGGCAGAGATAGCTGGTCTAAAGGCTCCTGTACAGGATTCCCAAGCTCTTTTTAAAAGGGAGTCTGCTTTTCGATCGAGCGGGTCTTGCAGGGATCCTGAATCTTCAACAGGTAATAAAGATTTTTTAGAAGTGGATGCCACTGCCGCATCAACTTTTGGGGCCTTTATCCATTTGGTGAAATCATCATCATTAAAGGGATAGCGACGTTTTGAGGAAGACGGCAACCCTCTTTGCCCCTGGCTTTCCCACTCTTTTTTAACTAATTCCTTTATTGCAGGAATAACCGGAAAGGAAGGTTTCTTTCTCTCGGACAGGCCAGCAAACATCACGTCCTGTGGTGTTTTAAGGGTCTTAGTATCTTCCATACCCATGGTGTTACGTACTGATCTGACTAAATTGTCAATGCTTTCTGTAGGGAAACATGTATCCTGTTCACCTTCCGAGGATATAACCTCTTGGGAACTGTCCGACTCCTTATCCTCAACCTCAGATGACTGTTCAGATATAGGCGAGCTGTGTTTCTTCCTACTTCCCGGAATTTTATCCGAGTCTCGAAAGGCTCGCAACTCCTCCCTTATCATACTACGTATATCATCCGACCTTACTGAAGACTCCTCTCGTAAGGTGGATTCGATGCAAGAGTGGCATAACTTTTTTAGGTAGGTATCGGGAGCGGCTGAGAGCATAAGGCACATTGCTTATGTTTTGATTTCCCTGTTCTTTTAACCTAGGGAATTAGATGAGAGAGGGAGTATAATCAGCTTAAAATAGGGCAGACATACACTCACCCCTGAAGCTGTCATAATACCGGCTGGAGAGGAGGAGACGGAGGCACAGATGGAGGAACCGACCGGTCCGATCTCTTTTCCCTGGCGCTCTTGGAGGATGATCTGCGGCTGCTAGTCCGGCTTCCTGGTGTGACAGCGTTAACCTCAGACGAAGGCAACGTTGTCTCTTGAGGAGATGCCATAGTGGACGCCGGGAATCAGCGCCGGCGTCCTTTTGTTATGGGGGCCGCCATCTTCTTCCTGTCGCACCCGGAAGTCCGGGTTGCGACTCTGCTGTGCGCGCCTCTGCTGTGCGCGCCTCTGCTGTGCGCGCCTCTGCTGTGCGCGTCCCTGCTGTGCGCGCCCGCGCTCCCACCAGCAATTGCGCAGGCGCCGTCCTCCTCCTCCTTCACCCCGGAAGTTGTAGTAATACTTCCGGGGGAGAATTTACTGGGCCCCACGCCGCCTGTGCGCCACCCGAGGCTGGCGTCACAGGATCTTACCGCAGCGGTCCGGCCCGCAGGTCTCGCTGGATGCCTCTCCGTGAGCCAGGCGACTCCCCGATCCTGGCCTCACGGTACCTGCCAGCAGAGGGGGGAAGCTGCCACAGGACCCCCGACGCTGCTTCCAGCTCTGGAGCCCTTGCCGTCCCTGTTAAGGTAAACCGCGCAAGCGGCATCCAGGCTGGGGATCCTCTCCTCTCCAGGTCTCCCGTAGGAACAGGAAACCAACTGTGGGAGCGAGGGGGACCGCCCCTTTTATTCTCTCCATAGGGTTTCCTGTTCCTAGGGGCGGATCCCCTCTCTCAAGTGGGTGCTGTCGTGGCGAAGAGAAAAGTGAAACTTTGAGCACAATACTGCAGCATAGCCACAGACAGACAAGTCTGGATCTGTTTGTGTGTACGATCTGAGGTTTATTACATTCTTTCCTTATAATGGCAGCAGGCCGTAAAAGAGACCAGTTTGGGAATATTTTAATGAAGCTCCTTCGCCTATCGGTAAGGCAGGCATGCGTGCAAAATGCAAACGATGCAACAAAGAGATGCAAGGCCTGGTGGCGCGAATGAGGCAACATCATGAGAAGATGAGTGATCTTCATCACCGCACTTCTCATGATGTTGCCTCATTCGCGCCACCAGGCCTTGCATCTCTTTGTTGCATCGTTTGCATTTTGCACGCATGCCTGCCTTACCGATAGGCGAATGAGCTTCATTAAAATATTCCCAAACTGGGTCTCTTTTACGGCCTGCTGCCATTATAAGGAAAGAATGTAATAAACCTCAGATCGTACACACAAACAGATCCAGACTTGTCTGTCTGTGGCTATGCTGCAGTATTGTGCTCAAAGTTTCACTTTCATTTTCTTGTCAGCTTGCCCTTCCTCCTCCTCACACTTAGATTCACATTCTTCTTGTGTTGTGCAGATCTATTCCACTCCAAACAATCAGAAACATATTGTCTAACTTCTTGGACTTGGCACTGAAGGGGTTGATTCTGTATTCATAGGTTTGTAGAACAATAGGATTAAGGTCTTTTTCTCAACTCTGTTCATGTTGTAACATTTTTGCCGTGAAGAAGAGGCTGGGACCTCTGCGGAGTCAAATTCAGTTTTGAGAACTGTGTAAGTAAAGCGAGCGTCTGTGATAATATAGGAGAGAAACTGCCCACTAATCCTACAGAAACCTCTGGAAGAGCATGGCATTGTGAATGTTACACATATACAGCCTTTATTCTACTGAGTTAAACAACTCAGCTTTATCTCATGATGGAAGAACCTTTGGATGGTAAAATATTTTCCTCAAAAAGCAGTTTATTGAAAAAAAATCCGATTTAAATAAAAAAAATCTGATTTAAATCAAAAAAATCCGATTTTTTTGATTTTTTTTAAAAAAAAAACATTGATTTTTATCCACCCTGGTTAGGGCTAGGGTTAGGATCCCTAGGGTTAGGGTTAGAGTTTGTGTCACAGTTTGTGTTTTAGGGTTAGGGTTTGTGTTAGGATCCCTAGGGTTAGGGTTAGAGTTTGTGTTACAGTTTGTGTTACAGTTTGTGTTACAGTTTGTGTTACAGTTTGTGTTACAGTTTGTGTTACAGTTTGTGTTACAGTTTGTGTTACAGTTTGTGTTACAGTTTGTGTTACAGTTTGTGTTACAGTTTGTGTTACAGTTTGTGTTACAGTTTGTGTTACAGTTTGTGTTACAGTTTGTGTTACAGTTTGTGTTACAGTTTGTGTTACAGTTTGTGTTACAGTTTGTGTTACAGTTTGTGTTTTAGGGTTAGGGTTGGGGGATGGCTTATAAGTGTGTATTCTTGTTTTTTTCTATAAAAACGCATGCGTTTAAAAACGCATGTGCTTAAAAACGCATGCGTTTACATAGACATCAATAGGTTTTTTTACCGCAAAAAAACGCATGCGTTTTTTTCGCGGCAAAAAAAACGCCGCTAAAATTACTACATGTTGCATTTCTGCAACAAAAACGCATGCAGTGAAAAAACGCATGCGTTGCAAAAAACGCATCAAAACGCATGCAAAAAAAGGCATGCGTTTTTAATGTTAAGTATAGGAAAAAAACGCATGCGGTTTTTTGCGTTTTTTACCGCAGAAACGCAAAAAAAAAACGCAAATGTGAAACCACCCTAAGCCAGAATATGACTGATGAATTGGGGCCATTGTATGATATCCATGACAGACAGGAATAGCAGGAAGCCCAGCAAGAACAACTTCCATAAGACCAGTGAGCAGCGATGGGCTAGGCTAGCATCACACACATCCAGTGCTCTCCATGAGGCCGATGGAGTTACCTTGGACACGTCTGAAAAAGACGAATACTGCCGGGATGAAGCCAGCCAGTATCCAGAGGGGGTCTGTGTCCGATAATAGTGAATGGCGCTGTTGGAATCCTGTTTTCCAGGAACTATGACAGAAGACCGGACTCAGTGCTCAGCATGTGTGAACTTCGCCTTACCAAAAAATGACCCTCGTCACTGGCTGTAGATTGCCACACGTTATGTGTACATCCTGACGGCTCTGGTCACTGTTAGGGCTCGTGCACATGGACGTATTTTTGGCCCCAGTGCGATCCAATAAAACATCGGATCGCATTCAGACCCATGTTATTTTATGGGGCCATGCACATGTCATTTTTTTCGTCAGACAGCGCGGAATCAGATATTCGGTAATGCATGTCAATGAGTCTATGGAAACCATCAGACTGCACTCAGATGACATTTGAGTGCAATCCAACTTCCATGAACTGACAGAAGGGAGCAGATGGAGAAATGGTTTTTTTCCCCATCTTCTCATCCGAGAGAATCAGATCACACTCTGATCAAAGTGTGATTTGCATAATTGATCCAACTCTCGGATGTGAGAATACAGCGTTGCCTGCACCAAGCCTAAGGTGGCGTCATCTATTAAGTTTTGTGATATCAATGTTAAAAATCAATGCTTCTAGAAAAACTTGATCTATCCTACGAGGGGAAGACAGATGGAATTCCAGGCATGTCGTACATACAACTCACAAAGCAAGAACATACCTGACCAGACAGACATTATAATGCTACATGACATAGTGACAGTCCGAACCAGGACTATGGATATCCTGCTAAAAGTGGAAACTAATCGCATCAGAAGAAGAGATGTTTTAAGAATATGTTCCTGCTTTTACCTGATGAGTTCCTGCTTCTATGTTGTTAATACTGGTGCGTGACAACAGCCAAAGTGTGTACGGTGGGGCAATAATGGGAGAGGATAAATTCACATTCACCCCCTGCTGGGCATTGCCATATATAGGACAGTTTATCTGCTCTCTATAAAACCATTCACAGTGGATGAGTGTCAGCCAAATTCAGAGTTTTCGGCAGAACCGTCCACCCATCCAGCAGCGGTAACGTAGCCCTCCCAAAGGCAGATGTGAGAAAGAAGGGTTAGACACACCGGATGGAAATAAGCCACGGGTATCTCCCACTATCGACAGCACATGTATGAATGTGTAGGTGGGCATCTACATTATATGGCGGCTTTCGGTTTACATCTTTGCTGCAAAATTCATTATACCCAACAGGAAAAATGGACCTATAGTATATGTTTTGGTTAAAATGAAAGATAGTTTGGCAAAACCCATTAGACTGAACTATAAGTGACTGGGGTGAATGGGCTCTGGTACTATCCGCTGTGTTACAGACCCATTTCTGTGACGTGACAACTAATATAAAGACATTATTACAAATGACAATGTCGTCCATGCTGAACCTTTCTGGTTAGGAGTCCCTGGGCAATAAGCTGCTCATTGGATGTCCCCATCAAGCTGTATACCCTTGTAATGTCATCAAAGGCAAAACATTGGCCAATTCTGTGCATGTCACCCACTGATATGCCAGGGAAACCATAGTCTTTGGGCCCTGGCATACACATTAATCTTAGGTCCTCATGGACCCCCAAACCGATGAGTTTTCAGGAGTCCCCCAGCATTGCACGGAGGAGCTGCGGTCTCCCATTTCTCTTCTGTCATCAGAATCTATCACTTTCAGTTCCCAAATAATTGTAAATGTGCCTCAGCCCCAGCAAGGTGGTACTGCCAGGCGACTGCTCGCTCTCTTGGGAGTTTTTCTCGAATATTACTGCAAACCTAAACAAGAGAGAGCGCAAGCGTACAAAGGAGAGAAAAAAGAGCTAATAAAACGCCCGTCACAGGAGGGTTATTACACCCTGGTTTCACAATACCAGACAGGGAGGGACAGACTAGGGATGAACACTGCCATGGCTACAATGAAGAACAAGTAGAATATCTGCAACTGGAAAAAAACAAGAAAGACTGAACAATTCATAGATCAGAATAATAGCCAGAGAATATAATAAATGTGGCAGTGTCTGACTAAGGCTACTTTCACACTAGCGTCGGAATCTCCCCGTCGCAATGCGTCGGGCAGAGATTGCGAGGCTAGCGTTTAACGCACTGCACAACGGAGGCAGCGGATGCATTTCTCCGGCGCATCCGCTGCCCCATTGTGAGGTGCGTGGAGGCGGAGTTCTGGCCGCGCATGCGCGGTCGGAAAAAGCGGTCCGTCAGGAGCAAAAAACGTTACATGTAGCGTTTTTTGCTCCTGACGGTCCGCCAAAGCACGACGCATCCGTCACAAGACGGATGCGACGTGTGGCAAACCGTCGCAATGCGTCGTCAATACAAGTCTATGGGGAAAAAACGCATCCTGCAAGCACTTTTGCAGGATGCGTTTTTTTCTGCAAAACGACGCATTGTGACGGATTGCAGTTAACGCTAGTGTGAAAGTAGCCTAAGAGCTCACGCAGAAGTCCAAGGCTCTCGGCCTGGGTCCATTCTGTCGGTGCTCCGGTTTTGGACAATAAAACGTAGTCTGAAAAAAAAATGTTATTTTAATATATATATATACAAATAAATACTGATACGGAACCGGTCTAAAATAGGAGAACTTTCATTTCTATTCTGTATCCGATTGTGTTTGTTTTCACCTGGATCCTTTACAAGTAGATCCCGCACGGACATGTGGGCAGGGATGAACGATGGGAGCGGTATTAAAGTAAAAAAAAATGGTAAACCGATCTATGGGACAGATGGAAAGTACAGACAGGAGGCTACAGACAGGTAAAAGAGAGACCGTCCACAGGGACAAGATCTCCCACAGAAAACAACAACCACTGACACATATTGGTTACAGTCCGGCAGCATCTACTGATACATACAGTAAAAGGGGTCTAGTAGAGCACATCTGTAGAACTACAAGTGCCATCATGTCAACTCCTGCTCCACAGCTGCACTTAGTCATGCGCAGTACGCGTGCAGTCCTGGAGGGGGCGCCCTGTCTATGCCCCCTGCATGCAGTGTGCAGTCCTGCAGCTACAGGCGGTGGGGGCCCCTCTGTACAGCCGCCAGGCTCTCTGACCTTGACTCCAGCTGTGACGGAGTTGGCGCCATTCACAGTGCGGTAACACCGGCCATGAGCCGCACTCACACGTACCTGCCGCCGGGTCAGTCTCTCACATACGGTCTGCCTCTGCCCGGTGACAGCGCGGACCCCAGACTCAGCTTCAGCGGCGGCAACTTCTCCCTCCGTCACCGACGTAACGCCACACTGCTGCCGGCACAGAGTGGGCGGAGCCATGAAGACACGTTACGCACGTGCTGCACGCGGCGGCCATCTTGAGTCCTGGCAGCCTTGCCCATAATACCGTACAGATCTGACAGGATGGTTTTGTGATTCCTAATTATACTTTATTTTATCTAATTGGTTTTTACAGATTTTTATTTATTAAAAAAGTATTTTAGTCAGAGATTTATTTTTGTATTATTTGGGGTGTAAACAAAATAAAATAAAAAAAAACTTAAAATTCTTCATGTTTGTTACATCTTTTTTGTTCGTCCCTTCATTGCTGTGTTTAGTGAAAGTATTTTTTGGTTCGCGGCCATTAATCGGGGGAGGCACGGAGGGGGATGTTGTGCCATCATGTCAGGTTTCATGCTCAGCAAATGTTACCTATGGGCACGGCCTAAATAATCAGTGCGGCTACACGAGTGGTAGGGACGGTAATGAGGGCAGGACACAAAAGATATAGTCCACCACAGAAAATTGCATCAAAATCACAGAAAACATTAAATCCACATACAGCTAAACGCAAAACCACACAGAGCGTCACCTAAGCACTCGCATATGAGGAGGGTGGGCACGTGGAGACCCCCACTATACACCAGAGCCTCAGACATTATAGTATACTCGATTCTTAGGATTAAGGAGACTGAAGCACATGAAAAGCCGTGAAAAGTGACCGCTGCGGGGGGAAAAGTGCAGAAGAAATAACGTGATATTTAATATGGGGGTCACCTAATGCCAAAGTAGAGAGGAACTAGTAGTGGGGTCAGGCGAGCACCATGGACGTAGCGGGTAACTTACTGATCAGTGGGTCCAACCGCTGGGGACTGATCAGATCGGGGATCTTTTATCCCCAACAGGAATCATTAATCCCTATTGCAAGATGGCACAGCAGGCCAGACACCGAAATACGTTCCTCAGCCCCACAGGGAGTGGATAGAGCAACGGTCCCGCATGCACACTACTGCTCCATTCTGAGGGGGAAATGTGTCTGTCCTGCAGATCGGTGCAGGTCCCAGCGCTCAGACCCCAGAGATCAATAAGCTATCACTTATCCCATGGACATTATCTGTAATGCTACACAGTGGAGCTATTAGCAGTGCACAGCACAATATGGCTTCCCAGAAAATCCATTTTAGGCCCAAGTGAACGTTACGTTCCGTGTTTCTGCATATTCTTCTGTCTTAGGTCCACTTGTCACAGCCATTCTGTCATAAGCTGCAGCTCAGCGCTATGCCGGATTGGTGGTCTGGCAGTTTCCTGTAAATGGAAGATGGTCTGGTCCGGACCGTCCGGGAGTGGGCCGCATTGGTTTTCAAAACTTGTAAAAATATACCCAACCTCAAGGCAAGGGTACTATTAAGGATGGAAGTTAATATAAGGAGGCACAAAGAGGGCAGTGTAATAAGGAGGTAGAATTGGGGAATTTTGTTAAAATGCACAAAGGGGGATTATTACAATAAAGAGGCACAGAGGGACATTATTACAAAAAGACATAATGAGGAGCGTTATTATTATGAAGCACAGGGGGTTATTGTTATAAGGCAGTGTGGGGGGGGCTTTAGATTCTAAAGAACACATGGGTCTCTATATTATAAAGAGGATCCGGTACTCCAATATCAATATATCAATATTGGAGTGCCGGATTGTTTTCTACATGTTCTAGGGGGTTAACCTTATCCAAGCACCTTCCAGACTTTAGAGTGCCTTACTTACCTATCATATGTTATAAAGAGGTACAAGGTCATCATTATAAGGAGGCACGGGGGGGGGGGAGGGGGGCATTTTGCATAATTAGTTATATTATAAATTGGCACAAGGGAGTAATAATTATTGTGGGTCTGGGTAACTATAAGGAGGCATAGAGGGGGCACTATTACAATGTGTTGGCACAACGGGCGCATTATAGCTGTGTAGGGGCAGAGTACTATTACTATACTGGTCACAAAGTGGCATTATTATTGCCAAGGGCACTGGTTTGTGTAGAGGTGGGGGAGTGTGAGGAAGCTGCTGGAAAAGCAGTAAGCCAAACAAGTCTCTGTGCTACATTTTGCAGAGACGAGTCATGGATGGAAGAAGTGGTCATAATGGTCAGGGCTGACTGGAAAAGAAAAGGGAAAGTGAATGACTAGGATCAGTGAGTACGTCCTCGGTGAGCCACTGGATTTATCTGTACTGTATAAACATATACTGCTTCCACTGTTTTTATTGAAAATGGATAAAGGAATGTTTTTAAGCAGATTAGTGCACTCTTTTTTCTTGCTATAGTATAAAGATATATGCCGCCTTGACGTTAGCTTTTGGTCAGTTCGCATAGATTGGCTAATATATGTGAACTGACCAAAAGCTAACGTCAAGGCGGCTCTTCCTTTTTAATGTACGGTAATTTTTCTTAGCAATACTGCAGTTTCATTTTTCCAATATTCCAAATGTGCATAATGTGGAGATTTCCTATTTTCTATTGCAGTAAGGCTACGTTCACATTTGCGTTGTGTGCCGCTGCGTCGGCGACGCAACGCACAGCGCAAATAAAAACGCACCAAAACGCATGCAAAAACGCTGCGTTTTGCGACGCATGCGTCGCTTTTTGCCGAAATTTGGACGCAAGAAAAATGCAACTTGTTGTCTGCGTATGTCATTTCCCTCTCCTCTCACAGTCAATATTTGTGGGGGGCTGTCTATCCTTTGGGGATTTTCTCTGAGGCAAGATAGTTTTCCTGTTTCTATCTTTAGGGGAAGTTAGTCCTTAGGCTGTGCCGAGGTGTTTAGGGAGTGTTAGGTACATCCCACGGCTACTTCTAGTTGCGGTGCTAAGTTCAGGGTCTGCGGTCAGTACAGGTACCACCTTCTCCAGAGTACGTCTCATGCTGCTCCTAGGCCACCAGATCATAACAGTGGCCCTCGAGGAATGCAGTTTGACACCCCTGGTTTATTGGATAGTATAGAACCGTAGTGCAGCTAGAATAGAGAAGGGCACATTAGTGCTAGATAATAGCATAGGATAGTGTAAGGAGATAGGCAGCACAGGGGTTAACTAAAGGGGAGGTACAACACAGAGCAGGGAAGTATAATCAGGATACTTCCTGATTAGGGACAGATGCCTGGGCAGCCTTGCCAAGGGCAGGGTGCATGCAGTGTATGAGACAGCTACAGGCCATGGGGATAAAGGTGCAGATGGCAGTAAGGGGCCCCAGGCTAGAAAATAGTACAGTCGGACACCAGTTCAAATTTGCCAGACGTTGTGGTTTCCCCTTGCAGCCTTTGCAGAACCCTATTCCTTTAAGGGGCATTGATGCTACACCGTTGGCTACAAATAAACCTCAGTTTTGGACACAGCTGACCATGTGCATGGCGCCAGCCCATCAGGAAGATTGTCGTTTTCTGGTGTTGTATAAATTGCATGATGATATTGTGCTGGGTTTTCCATGGTTACAGCTACATAATCCGGTGTTAGATTGGAAATCTATGTCTGTGACTAGTTGGGGTTGTCAGGGGGTTCATGGTCACGTTCCTTTGATGTCAATTTCCTCTTCTCCCTCTTCTGAAATTCCTGAGTTTTTGTCAGATTTCCAGGATGTATTCGATGAGCCCAAATCCAGTTCCCTTCCACCGCATAGGGACTGTGATTGTGCTATTGACTTGATTCCAGGTTGTAAGTTCCCTAAGGGACGACTTTTCAACCTGTCTGTGCCAGAACATGCCGCCATGCGGAGCTATATTAAGGAGTCTTTGGAGAAGGGGCATATTCGGCCATCTTCTTCACCATTGGGAGCAGGGTTTTTTTTTGTTGCCAAGAAGGATGGCTCCTTGAGACCCTGTATTGATTATCGCCTCTTGAATAAGATCACGGTCAAATTTTAATACCCTTTGCCTACTGATTTGTTTGCTAGGATTAAGGGGGCTAGTTGGTTTACTAGGATTGACCTTCGAGGGGCATATAATCTTGTTCGTATTAAGCAGGGTGACGAATGGAAAACTGCATTTAATACGCCCGAAGGCCATTTTGAATACCTTGTGATGCCATTCGGACTCTCTAATGCCCCATCTGTGTTCCAGTCCTTCATGCATGATATCTTTCGGAGTTATCTTGATAAATTCATGATTGTATATTTGGATGATATTTTGATTTTTTCCGATGGTTGGGAGTCTCATGTGAAACAGGTCAGGATGGTATTTCAGATCGGAGCAAAAAAGGGGAGCCTGGTTATGTGCGCCATTCTTTCTGTATCTCAGTGATTGATAGGCTGCTGTACACACACAGCAGCCCTGCCCTGCCTCAGGCTTTGTTTAATTATGCACCTGTGCCTCAGCCTGTTTCACTCTTCATCTGTGGCTCTGGATGGGCAGTGTGAAGGTTGGATCCAAAATGTCTGTCTGGACCTGGTCAACCTTTATCCTCGCTTGCCTACTCTGGCGCCATGAGGGTGACTCAGTATATGCTCCAGGTACAGCATGTTTTTAATGTGGTCTTGCTTTTAGTTCATTTAGGAGGCCTTTATGGCACAGCGAATATAAAAAACGTAGTGTAGGACTGCCCCAATATGAGATTGCCGTGAAGAGGCGGGGTGGCTCAAAGAATTGATCAATTGTTTGCTAAATGTCTCATTTTGAAAATACAGTTAGAAATTAATATGTGCATTTGCACTTTATGTATTGCGTCTTAACCTTAGGCTGCGCTGGCTTCTCCCCTTATTTGCTCTGGTATTTCAGATCCTCCGTGATAATGCTTTATTTGTGAAGGGGTCTAAGTGCCTCTTTGGAGTGCAGAAG
Source organism: Ranitomeya imitator (assembly GCF_032444005.1). Lineage (NCBI taxonomy): Eukaryota > Metazoa > Chordata > Amphibia > Anura > Dendrobatidae > Ranitomeya > Ranitomeya imitator. The sequence continues at coordinate 446,567,823 of NC_091287.1, read as the reverse complement.
GTTTCTTTTTTGGGCTTCATTTTTTCTCCCTCATCTATAGAAATGGATCCGGTTAAGGTTCAGGCCATTAATGATTGGATTCAGCCCACATCTGTGAAGAGCCTTCAGAAATTCTTGGGATTTGCTAATTTTTATCGTCGTTTCATTGCCAACTTCTCCAGTGTGGTTAAACCCCTGACCGATTTGACGAAGAAAGGCGCTGATGTGACGAATTGGTCCTCCGCGGCTGTTTCGGCCTTTCAGGAGCTTAACCCCTTTCTGCCATTGGACGTAATATTCCGTCCATGTGGGGTGGGCCTTAATTCCCAAGGACGGAATATTACGTCCAGCGCGATCGGCCGCGCTCACGGGGAGAGCGCGGCCGATCGCGGCCGGGTGTCAGCTGCTTATCGCAGCTGACATCCGGCACTATGTGCCAGGAGCGGTCACGGACCGCCCCCGGCACATTAACCCCCGGCACACCGCGATCAAAGATGATCGCGATGTGCCGGCGGTGCAGGGAAGCATCGCGCAGGGAGGGGGCTCCCTGCGGGCTTCCCTGAGACCCCCGCAGCAACGCGATGTGATCGCGTTGCTCCGGGGGTCTCCTACCTCCCTCCCTGCAGTAAGTCCCGGATCCAAAATGGCCGCGGATCCGGGTCCTGCAGGGAGGGAGGTGGCTTACCAAGTGCCTGCTCAGAGCAGGCACTTGGTAACGCTGCACTGCTCTCAGACAGATCGGTGATCTGTCAGAGTGCTGTGCAAACTGGCAGATCACCGATCTGTATTGTCCCCCCCTGGGGCAAAGTAAAAAAGTAAAAAAAAAAATTTCCAAGTGTGTAAAAAAAAAAAAAAAAAAAATCCTAAATAATGAAAAAAATATATATATATTATTCCCATAAATACATTTCTTTATCTAAATAAAAAAAACAAAACAATAAAAGTACACATATTTAGTATCTCCGCGTCCGTAACGACCCGACCTATAAAACTGGCCCACTAGTTAACCCCTTCAGTAAACACCGTAAGAAAAAAAAAAAAAAAACGAGGCAAAAAACAACGCTTTATTATCATACCGCCAAACATAAAGTGGAATAACACGCGATCAAAAAGACGGATATAAATAACCATGGTACCGCTGAAAGCGTCATCTTGTCCCGCAAAAAACGAGCCACCATACAGCGACAACAGCAAAAAAATAAAAAAGTTATAGTCCTCAGAATAAAGCGATGCAAAAATAATTATTTTTTTCTATAAAATAGTTTTTATCGTATAAAAGCGCCAAACCATAAAAAAATGATATAAATGAGGTATCGCTGTAATCGTACTGACCCGAAGAATAAAACTGCTTTATCAATTTTACCAAACGCGGAACGGTATAAACGCCTCCCCCAAAAGAAATTCATGAATAGCTGGTTTTTGGTCATTCTGCCTCACAAAAATCGGAATAAAAAGCGATCAAAAAATGTCACGTGCCCGAAAATGTTACCAATAAAAACGTCAACTCGTCCCGTAAAAAACAAGACCTCACATGACTCTGTGGACTCAAATATGGAAAAATTATAGCTCTCAAAATGTGGTAACGCAAAAAATATTTTTTGCAATAAAAAGCGTCTTTCAGTGTGTGACGGCTGCCAATCATAAAAATCCGCTAAAAACCCGCTATAAAAGTAAATGAAAAAAATGTATTTATTTCCATTTTCCCATTAGAGCTAGGGCTAGGGTTAGGGTTAGGGCTAGGGCTAGGGTTAGGGTTAGGGCTAGGGCTAGGGTTAGGGCTAGGGTTAGGGCTAGGGCTAGGGTTAGGGCTAGGGCTAGGGTTAGGGCTAGGATTAGGGCTAGGGTTAGGGCTAGGGTTAGGGCTAGGGTTAGGGCTAGGGTTAGGGCTAGGGTTAGGGTTGGGATTAGGGTTAGGGTTAGGGCTAGGGCTAGGGTTAGGGTTGGGGCTAGGGTTAGGGCTAGGGTAAGGGCTAGGGTTAGGGTTAAGGCTACAGTTAGGGTTGGGGCTAAAGTTAGGGTTAGGGTTTGGATTACATTTGCGATTGGGATTAGGATTAGGGGTGTGTCTGGGTTAGAGGTGTGGTTAGGGTTACCGTTGGGATTAGGGTTAGGGGTGTGTTTGGATTAGGGTTTCAGTTATAATTGGGGGGTTTCCACTATTTAGGCACATCAGGGGGATCTCCAAACGCGACATGGCGACCGATCTCAATTCCATCCAATTCTGCATTGAAAAAGTAAAACAGTGCTCCTTCCCTTCCGAGCTCTCCCGTGTGCCCAAACAGGAGTTTACCCCAACATATGGGGTATCAGCGTACTCAGGACAAATTGGACAACAACTTTTGGGGTCCAATTTCTCCTGTTACCCTTGGGAAAATACAAAACTGGGGGCTAAAAAATAATTTTTGTGGGAAAAAAAGAGATTTTTTATTTTCACGGCTCTGCGTTATAAACTGTAGTGAAACACTTGGGGGCTCAAAGTTCTCACAACACATCTAGATAAGTTCGTGGGGGGGTCTAGTTTCCAACATGGGGTCACTTGTGGGGGTTTCTACTGTTTAGGTATATTAGGGGCTCTGCAAACGCAATGTGACGCCTGCAGACCATTCCATTTAAGTCTGCATTCCAAATGGCGCTCCTTCCCTTCCGAGCCCTCCCATGCGCCCAAACGCTGGTTCACCCCACATATGGGGTATCAACGCACTCAGGACAAATTGGACAACAACTTTTGGGGTCCAATTTCTCCTTTTACCCTCGAGAAAATACAAAACTGGGGGCTAAAAAATAATTTTGAGGGGAAATTTTTTATTTTATTTTCACGGCTCTGCGTTATAAACTGTAGTGAAATACTTGGGGACTCAAAGTTCTCACAACACATCTAAATAAGTTCCTTGGGGGGTCTAGTTTCCAATATGGGGTCACTTGTGGGGGGTTTCTACTGTTTAGGTACATTAGGGGCTCTGCAAACACAATGTGACGCCTGCAGACCATTCCATCTAAGTCTGTATTCCAAATGGCTCTCCTTCCCTTCCGAGCCCTCCCATGCGCCCAAACGCTGGTTCTCCCCCACATATAGGGTATCAGCGCACTCAGGACAAATTGCACAACAACTTTTGGGGTCCAATTTCTCCTGTTACCCTCAGGAAAATACAAAACTGGGGGCTAAAAAATTATTTTTGTGGGAAAAAAATTTTGTTTTATTTTTACGGCTCTGCATTATAAACTTCTGTGAAGCTCTTATTGGGTCAAAGTGCTCACCACACCTCTAGATAAGTTCCTTAGGGGGTCTACTTTTCAAAATGGTGTCACTTGTGGGGGGTTTCAATGTTTAGGTACATCAGTGGCTCTCCAAACGCAACATGGCGTCCAATCTCAATTCCTGTCAATTTTGCATTGAAAGGTCAAACGGCGCTCCTTCCCTTCCGAGCTCTCCCATGCGCCCAAACAATGGTTTACCCCCACATATGGGGTATCAGAGTACTCAGGACAAATTGTGCCACAACTTTTGTGGTCCAATTTCTTCTCTTACCATTGGGAAAATAAAAAATTGGGGGCGAAAAGATAATTTTTGTGAAAAAAAAATGATTTTTTATTTTTACGGTTCTGCATTATAAACTTCTGTGAAGCACTTGGTGGGTCAAAGTGCTCACCACACCTCTAGATAAGTTCCTTAGGGGGTCTACTTTCCAAAATGGTGTCACTTGTGGGGGGTTTCAATGTTTAGGCACATCAGTGGCTCTCCAAACGCAACATGGCGTCTCATCTCAATTCCTGTCAATTTTGCATTGAAAGGTCAAACGGCGCTCCTTCCCTTCCGAGCTCTCCCATGCGCCCAAACAATGGTTTACCCCCACATATGGGGTATCAGAGTACTCAGGACAAATTGTGCCACAACTTTTGTGGTCCAATTTCTTCTCTTACCATTGGGAAAATAAAAAATTTGGGGCGAAAAGATAATGTTTGTGAAAAAAAATGATTTTTTATTTTTACGGTTCTGCATTATTAACTTCTGTGAAGCACTTGGTGGGTCAAAGTGCTCACCACACCTCTAGATAAGTTCCTTAGGGGGTCTACTTTCCAAAATGGTGTCACTTGTGGGGGGTTTCAATGTTTAGGCACATCAGTGGCTCTCCAAACGCAACATGGCGTCCCATCTCAATTCCAGTCAACTTTGCATTGAAAAGTCAAATGGCGCTCCTTCCCTTCCGAGCTCTGCCATGCGCACAAACTGTGGTTAACCCCCACATATGGGGTATCAGCGTACTCAGGACAAATTGTACAACAACTTTTGGGGTCCATTTTCTCCTGTTACCCTTGGCAAAATAAAACAAATTGGAGCTGAAGTAAATTTTTTGTGAAAAAAAGTTAAATGTTAATTTTTATTTAAACATTCCAAAAATTCCTGTGAAGCACCTGAAGGGTTAATAAACTTCTTGAATGTGGTTTTGAGAACCTTGAGGGGTGCAGTTTTTAGAATGGTGTCACACTTGGGTATTTTCTATCATATAGACCCCTCAAAATGACTTCAAATGAGATGTGGTCCCTAAAATAAAATGGTGTTGTAAAAATGAGAAATTGCTGGTCAACTTTTAACCCTTATAACTCCCTAACAAAAAAAAATTTTTGGTTCCAAAATTGTGCTGATGTAAAGTAGACATGTGGGAAATGTTACTTATTAAGTATTTTGTGTGACATATCTCTGTGATTTAATTGCATAAAAATTCAAAGTTGGAAAATTGCGAAATTTTCAAAATTTTCGCCAAATTTCCGTTTTTTTCACAAATAAACGCAGGTAATATCAAAGAAATTTTACCACTATCATGAAGTACAATATGTCACGAGAAAACAATGTCAGAATCACCGGGATCCGTTGAAGCGTTCCAGAGTTATAACCTCATAAAGGGACAGTGGTCAGAATTGTAAAAATTGACCCGGTCCATAACGTGCAAACCACCCTTGGGGGTAAAGGGGTTAAACGCCGATTTACTTCTGCCCCTGTGTTGCGTCAGCCGGATGTTTCTCTTCCATTTCAGGTTGAGGTTGACACGTCTGAGATTGAGGCAGGGGCCGTTTTGTCTCAGAGGAATTCTGATGGTTCCTTGATGAAACCGTGTGCCTTCTTTTCTCGGAAGTTTTCGCCTGCGGAACACAATTATGATGTCGGCAATCGGGAGTTGTTGGCTATGAAGTGGGCATTTGAGGAGTGGCGACATTGGCTTGAGGGGGCCAAGCACCGTATTGTGGTCCTGACCGATCATAAGAATCTGATTTACCTCGAGTCTGACAAACGGCTGAATCCTAGACAGGCTCGATGGTCCCTGTTTTTCTCCCGTTTTGATTTTGTGGTCTCGTATCTTCCGGGTTCTAAGAATGTTAAGGCTGATGCCCTCTCTAGGAGTTTTTTGCCTGATTCTCCTGGGGTCCTTGAGCCGGTCGGCATTCTGAAGGAAGGGGTGATTCTTTCTGCCATCTCCCCTGATTTACGACGGGTTCATCAGGAATTTCAGGCTAATAAACCTGACCGCTGTCCAGTGGGGAAATTGTTTGTTCCTGATAGATGGACTAGTAAAGTGATTTCTGAGGTTCATTGTTCTGTGTTGGCTGGCCATCCTGGGATTTTTGGTACCAGAGATTTGGTTGGTAGGTCCTTTTGGTGGCCTTCTTTGTTGCGGGATGTGCGTTCTTTTGTGCAGTCCTGTGGGACTTGTGCGCGGGCCAAGCCTTGCTGTTCCCGCGCTAGTGGGTTGCTTCTGCCTTTGCCGGTCCCTTAGAGACCTTGGACACATATTTCTATGGATTTTATTTCAGATCTTCCGGTTTCCCAGAGGATGTCTGTTATCTGGGTGGTTTGTGACCGGTTTTCTAAGATGGTTCATTTGGTACCTTTGCCTAAATTGCCTTCCTCTTCTGATTTGGTTCCGTTGTTTTTTCAGCATGTGGTTCGTTTGCATGGTATTCCGGAGAATATTGTGTCCGATAGAGGTTCCCAGTTTGTTTCTAGCTTTTGGCGGGCTTTTTGCGCTAGGCAGCGCATTGATTTGTCTTTTTCTTCCGCATTTCATCCTCAGACAAATGGCCAAACCGAGCGAACTAATCAGACCTTGGAAACTTATTTGAGATGCTTTGTGTCTGCTGATCAGGATGATTGGGTAGCTTTCTTGCCATTGGCCGAGTTTGCCCTTAATAATCGGGCTAGTTCTGCTACCTTGGTTTCGCCTTTTTTTTGTAATTTTGGTTTTCATCCTCGTTTTTCTTCAGGGCAGGTTGAGCCTTCTGATTGTCCTGGTGTGGATTCTGTGGTTGACAGGCTGCAGCAAATTTGGGCTCATGTGGTAGACAATTTGGTGCTGTCTCAGGAGGAGGCTCAGCGTTTTGCTAACCGTCGTCGGTGTGTTGGTTCCCGGCTTCGGGTTGGGGATTTGGTCTGGTTGTCTTCCCGTCATTTTCTTATGAAGGTTTCTTCCCCTAAGTTCAAGCCTCGATTTATTGGTCCTTATAGGATTTCTGAGATTATAAATCCTGTGTCTTTTCGTTTGGCCTTCCAGCCTCTCTTTCCATCCTTAATGTTTTTCATAGATCTTGGTTGCGGAAGTATGTGGTGCCTGTTGTTCCCTCTGTTGATCCTCCGGCTCCGGTGTTGATTGATGGGGAGTTGGAGTATGTGGTTGAGAAGATTTTGGATTCTCTTTTTTCGAGGCGGAAGCTTCAGTATCTTGTCAAATGGAAGGGTTATGGCCAGGAGGATAATTCTTGGGTTGTTGCCTCCGATGTTCATGCTGACGATTTGGTTCGTGCCTTTCATTTGGCTCGTCCTGGGGGCTCTGGTAAGGGTTCGGTGACCCCTCCTCAAAGGGGGGGGGTACTGTTGTGAATTCTGCTCTTGGGCTCCCTCCGGTGGTTATGAGTGGTAGTGCTGCTGTCTTTGGATCGCAGCATTTATCAGGTGTGTCCATTTATTGAAATTTGGACTGGGCTATATATAGTCTTGCTTGATCCTTTAGTCAGTGCCAGTTGTCCATTGTTTTTTGGAGGATTCATATCCCTACCTGGTCTCTCCTGTTTTGCTGTTCATTTCAACAAAGATAAGTTCTGGCTTTGTTTTTGCAGTCCACATGCTGTGGGCCTTATGGTTCAGTGTATTTTCATGTTTTGTCTTTTCCAGCTTTGTCTGTGTAAGGATTTTTTCAGCCAAGCAGGATTTCTGGAGATGCAGATATACCCTCCATGTCTTTAGTCAGATGTGGAGATTTTGTATTTTCTGTGGTGGATATTTTCTAGTGTTTTAATACTGACCGCATAGTACTCTGTCCTATTCTTTCTTTTTAGCTAGAATGGCCTCCTTTGCTAAATCCTGATTTCAGTCTGCGTATGTCATTTCCCTCTCCTCTCACAGTCAATATTTGTGGGGGGCTGTCTATCCTTTGGGGATTTTCTCTGAGGCAAGATAGTTTTCCCGTTTCTATCTTTAGGGGAAGTTAGTCCTTAGGCTGTGCCGAGGTGTCTAGGGAGTGTTAGGTACATCCCACGGCTACTTCTAGTTGCGGTACTAAGTTCAGGGTCTGCGGTCAGTACAGGTACCACCTTCTCCAGAGTACGTCTCATGCTGCTCCTAGGCCACCAGATCATAACAGTGGCCCTCGAGGAATGCAGTTTGACACCCCTGGTTTATTGGATAGTATAGAACCGTAGTGCAGCTAGAATAGAGAAGGGCACATTAGTGCTAGATAATAGCATAAGATAGTGTAAGGAGATAGGCAGCACAGGGGTTAACTAAAGGGGAGGTACAACACAGAGCAGGGAAGTATAATCAGGATACTTCCTGATTAGGGACAGATGCCTGGGCAGCCTTGCCAAGGGCAGGGTGCATGCAGTGTATGAGACAGCTACAGGCCATGGGGATAAAGTTGCAGATGGCAGTAAGGGGCCCCAGGCTAGAAAATAGTACAGTCGGACACCAGTTGAACAGGATCATCCTCAGGACGGATCTGGGGTCTACGACTGGGGCAGGAGTCGTAAAGATGGAACTACCGGCACCTTTCCCAGATGGAACCGGACGAGGGGCTGACAGGGAGCTGGTGACACAGGAAGTGCGGATGGGACACGGATTGTCCACAGAGATGGCAGGGATTGCCGGGAGAGAAGGAGAGGTTACAGAGGAAATGGAATCTGCCCGGAAGGTAGGGAAAGTGCAGGATATGAGGCTCTGTGTGAAATGTGCTGCCAGAGTGATGAGTGCCCATGTTATCAGTTGAACTGTTTGAAAAGGACTGTGGCTCTGCAGTGTTTTCTGGAACCTGGAATCCTGAAGCTGGAGTGACAGAGACCGAGGGGACTCCAGTAACTGAAGTGAGTACTCTGCTGAACACATCACACACACAAAAGAAAGGACTTTGTATTTCATGTGTGGGGCGCCAGGGTGTGGAAACACTGCAGCTCGTTTCCACGACTTCTACCCTGGTCGCCTTACAGCTGAACAACTACCTCTAATGTCTCAGCATATCATTTGGAGCAGTATAAGGTGTCAGAGGGATCTGCCATGCCACTCTGCTCAGGCTCCTACATCAGCATTGCTATTCCGCCTCTGTTAATTCCAAGGTCACTTGTGTGTCTATAAGCTTTATATAGACATGGTCATGGTGTTCATCTTGGCAAGAGTAAAATATTATTAGCATCTAAAACATTTCACTTTGAGCCCAGTGATCTTTTCGTGTATTGATTAGTCCATGCAGTTTGAATGCTGAGTAGAAAGTCTAGAGCTGAGGTTTAAATCCTCAACTGGATCTTTGTTTTTGCTGTACACAATTTACGTATGTATTTCATAGATTGAATACATGCCCATTATAGTCTATAAACATGTTGACAATTGGTAAAAAAAATCAAACATTTCCATTCATTGGATCCATATAAAAATGGATAACACTCAGATGTATCAGTGAGATCTGTATCATCCAGGTGGTGTCTGTTTATTACTAACTAGTGGGTAAGAGAAGACTGGAATTTATTTTTTTGAGCATATTATCAAAATAGGCGTATGGTCTAAAAACAGATGAAAATTAAATCCTCCCCACTGATGAAAATTGGTCTGATTTTTGGGGTATGGAAAAAATTGGACACTAGAATGAGTCCTAAGAAGGGTAAATTGTGTCCTCCATTTATTTGCACCCTTTGGACTGTCTATGCATCATTTATTGCTGTCTGATCCTTCAAGGACTCAAGTTTACTTTAAGGCTACTTTCACACTTCCGTCTTTATAAAGACGTTGCAATGCGTCGTTCTGTGCAAAAAACGCATCCTGCAAAGTTGCCCGCAGGATGCGTTTTTAGCACTTAGACTTGTATTACCGACGCACCGCGACGTATGGACACATGTTCCATACGTCGTGCACTGGATGCGTCTGTAATTGGCAGACCGTCGTCATAGAAAAATGTTCAATGTAACGTTTTTTGTGCGACGCGTCCGCCATTTTCGACCGCGCATGCGCGGCCGAAACTCCTCCCCGAAACTCATAATGGGCAGCGGATGCGTCTGAAAACTGCATCCGCCCCACGTTGTGCACTATTTTGCACAACATCCGTCGAGCCGACGGTTTGCGACGGCTCCATACCAACAGAAATGTGAAAGTAGCCTAAGAAACGACTCAGATGTTACTAATTTTGCCTTGTACATCTCTTACATGGCACTGTATATAGATTTCCTTTAGTAGCCTCGCAGGAGGATAGGCCACATATCACATGTGAACTTTACAGAAGGAACAGACAATCTAGGAGGTGATTGGGCATCTGGCAAAGGAAATGTTTAAAAATTAGGCCCTGTCCATTCTTTTGGAGCATTGTTCCAACCTAAGTTTAATGAGCTCTGAATACTGACCCGAGACCAGACCTCTGACCATATAATGACCCCAAAGCCCCCAAAACAAAGACAAGCCTTAGACCAAAGCCCCCAATAACACAGGTCTTTGAATATATGCAGAATTTGGGCAAAGAGGTTTTCCAGAATCACAATATCGATGGCCTCATCTTAAAAGGACTCTGTCACCTGAATTTGGAGGGAACAATTTTCAGCCATAGGGGCGGGGTTTTCAGGTGTTTGATTCACCCTTTCCTTACCCGCAAGGCCGCAATATTGGATTGAAGTTCATTCTCTGTCCTTCATAGTACACGCCTGTGCAAGGCAAGATTGCCTTGTACTATGGAGGACAGAGAATGAACTTCAATCCAATATTGCGGCCAGCGGGTAAGGAAAGGGTGAATCAAACACCCGAAAACCCCGCCCCTATGGCTGAAAATTGTTCCCTCCAAATTCAGGTGACAGAGTCCCTTTAATATCAGCTGAAGACCAGATAATACCCGGTAGAGTGTATACAGTAACGTATACAAGGAGGAGGCCGCAATGCTCCGCTGAGTGCTGTGCCCATTCTATCGGCTGATCAGAGCTGGACCCCTATCAATCTGATACTGATCTATCCTAGGAAATGGCCATCAAAACTGTGATCCCGGAAAACCCTTTAATTATACTTTAAAGGGAACCTGTCAACTGAATTTGGCGGGACCGGTTTTCGGTCATATGGGCGGAGTTTTCAGGCGTTTGATTCACCCTTTCCGGAAAAGGTGAATCAAACACCTGAAAACTCCACCCATATGACCGAAAACCGGTCCTGCCAAATTCAGGTGACAGGTTCCCTTTAAAAAGTGGATGTCTAAGAAGTGAACATACCATTTAAAGGTAATTGAGCCTATGAGAAAGTTTTAAAAAAGGCACAACCCCTTTAAATTAGCACAATAGTAAAGGGTCCAAGGGAAAACAAATCTGAATTCTCCTGCAGAAGATTCTTATAGTGGTTTCCTTATAATGACAGCACCCAGAGGACTGATAGTGACCGGCCGAGTCTCCGCTATTTAGGTCGGCATCAATCACACTAAACTTTACAGAAATGCGGCTTTTTGTTGGGATTTCTGTGCATCACATCATAGCCAGAAACAGCAGCAATGTAATAGCCAGTGTGACGCTTACAGAAGGCGCTGTGTAAAGTTTCTGTTCCACGGAAGGTCGTGTTCCTGGATCTTCCCCGGGCCCCGCTGCTCGCCCCGTCTGACTTAATCTCTGACCCGCCACTGACCTCCTGCCAGCACTACGATGCCTTTTTTCCCTCTGAGCCGCCCACATTAAACATGGCGGCTGGTGACAGCGCTGTCTGTGCGCTGGCCAATCACAGCGTGCGTTTAGAACGAGGCTGATGATTGGAGCGTTGGACGGGGCTTTGCTAATAGCCAATGACAGAGTCACGTTGCGGAAGGTGAGCCCGGGCCGCGGCTGGAGAGGCCCGGACCTGTAGTCGGTGAGTGATGCGGTGTCCGGTGTTCATCCATGTGGGACGGTTCTGACCATGGCGGGCGGGGTGCTCAGGGTCACGTGCGTCCCGTTACCGGGCTGCCTGCGGCTGGGCGACTGCTGACGTCACATTCCAGGACTTGCAGGGATGCCGGCCCCAGGGACGGTCACTGGCGTCTATTCATGCAGGTGTCAGTCAGTGAGCGGCCGAGCAGGATGCCGCCATTACTCCTCCGCTCCCAGCATACCCATGGAGCAGGGAATGGCTGGTGGTGCGGTATGTGGCAGGCTGTGTGAATAGCGCCATACAGGACATAGGCGCCGTACCCTGTGCACCTGGTTTACAGCGGGATCCTGACTGTCCCCCAGTGCTGGCACCACCGCCTACAGGGATATCCTGATCCCCCCCATAGCTGGGCACGGTCAGATCTGATCTCCAGGGAGAGTGAAGAATTGGGCAGATCTGTCATCCACATCCAGCCGGGGGTCTCCGCATCCAGCCGGTGGTCTCCGCATCCAGCCGGGGGTCTCTGCATCCAGCCGGGGGTCTCTGCATCCAGCCGGGGGTCTCTGCATCCAGCCGGGGGTCTCCGCATCCAGCCGGGGGTCCCCGCATCCAGCCGGGGGTCTCCGCATCCAGCCGGGGGTCTCCGCATCCAGCCGGGGGTCCCCGCATCCAGCCGGGGGTCCCCGCATCCAGCCGGGGGTCTCCGCATCCAGCCGGGGGTCTCCGCATCCAGCCGGGGGTCTCCGCATCCAGCCGGGGGTCCCCACCGCCACCACTCTTCTATACCTTAAAGAGTTATCCCCATTTTAATTGATGGGTATTGTTGGAAAGTGCTTGTGAATACAAACAGATTTATATTTTTGTTTACTGCCCGTTGTCTAGGTTACCGACCAGACACGCACAGTGCCTGAAAGCTCTTCCCTATGGAGCTTGTAAGCGCTGCACTAATGCCTGTCGGAGCGCGCTGTCATCACACAATCCCGGCCGGCAGTCTCAGCCGCTGCTCAGCAATCTGCAGGTCAGCTCTCCCGGAAAGACAACAAGGGGCCAACCAGAGGGTTAATATCGTAAATGGGTAACATTGCAACATCCTTGTAAAAACAAGCAAGTCTGCAATTTACTCATTAAATATCCTCTCTGTTCTTATTTTTAATGAGAACAAGAGGATAGTTAATAAAGTTTACTGCTCGTTGCCTAAGTTACCAGACACCCCTGCAGCCTAAAAGATAACATGTTTCCTAGTTACTGTCTACATCAGGCTGGATTCCTGCGCTTTTATCAGAAAGTACCAGCTGTGCCACCATGCTGCTGGACCACCACAGTGCCCCCAATCATCAGGAGGCCGGGGGGAGGGGGGTGCGCGTCCTGAAGAAAGAGGATTAGACAGCCCCATCAATGGCAGATCGCCGGCCTACACACTGGATTATGGATGAAATCCCTTCTCTATGTGGGAGTCCAGTTTGAAAAAGATGTCTTGGTCTCATGCAAATTAGGCTTCCATACCTTATAATAAAGAGTTTGCACCATATATTGCATGGCCTCTCTTCCTGTTGGTGAGAATCCGGGGCCGTAGTTAGACATATGCCGTAGCAAGCCATGAGATCACTGTAATTGTGGTACAGGGGGTGGTGGTGACGGAGCCCACTATGCTTAGATGCAGTGGTTGCTACTGACTGATGCATTAAGGGGTTAAGTGGTATGAAATCTGATGTATTCTTCATTTAGTCCTTTACAGCATGAGGCTCAGGGGTGGTCTCAAAGGCAGTTACTGCGCTTACGGTGCCTTAATGGGGTTATATGACGACTACCACATCCGAGGTGACTGGTGCCACTGACAGTACTAAGCCACGCATTCATCTGTCCTGGACACGTGCAGTAAACCTGCGGATCAGCCAAATATTGCCGCAGGAGAGGGTTCTGGTGCTGTATGTTGACATGACGGAGGTTTCTCTAGAATACAAATTCAGTGGACCCCTCAATGACAAGCGCATTGACACAAGCGCGGATCCTGCAGTCGGTGAGGAGTTTAAACACAAAAGTGGAATTAAAGTGGGTCTGCCTCCACATTTTAAATAGATCTTTTTGACCTGATGAGACTGGTATACTTGCTCAGAAAATCCATGTTCGAATGGTGTTCTGTTCCTGATATTGAGATGAACATTTTCCGATTGTGGCTACAGAGTGAAGAGCGCTCAGGGTCCGCGCAGCAGTCTTCATCATCTGTACGCTGGAAAATCAGCTAGACTCTGCCTGCCAGGATCCCACCACCTGGATTTCTACCAAGGTCGTGCCCTTTCCGGGACATTAGGAACACTGAAGAGCGACTTTTGAGACTATTTTATATTTTGTAACATCACCAGTCAGAGGCTGCTCTTTTTTATTAAAGATTGGAGACAGGTTCTCTTTATTACCCTCGTGTGAAACTAGTCTTATTCAAACGTCCATTTTTTTATTTAGTGTGCTGGATCCATTTTTGATTCTTCAGTTTTTATAATCCACGTGCCATGTTTTTCATATCAAAAAATCCCCAAGGTGTTTCAAAACTTTTCCGATCGCCTGCTTGGTGAAAATGACACGCGGATGACGTTCGAATATTATTCGTTTTTCTTCAGTTCATTTTTTTGTTCCATGAAACACAGACCGCGCACATATGAGAATACAGGTGTGTGAATGAGGCCTCCAGCATAAATCATTGTTACGTTTTCCATTGCAGGCCGCGTTGCCATGTGTAAAGTTTAACTGCGTTTTTAGGTAACTTTTTCTATTTTAGCTTTATATCTCCGTAGGCTTCTTTAGGGAGCCTGAATACAATGCTTGTAAAAAATGCAGAATCCCAGTGTTTCTGTACTTAAGTTGAAACTGGTGTTTTACACCAAAAACATCTTAAAAAAATAAAAAATATTGCAGCAAGGCCGCCATAATCAGAGCAGATTGCTATTGAGTACTTTGGTGCTGATCGAGCATTGTTTTTGCACCTGTGGGACTTTAATTCCTATTGGACTTTGTAACTTAGAAGACTTAGTCCAGTCACTTGTGGCAAAGCTTCAGTTTCTGTGCCGGAGAGTCCTGGGATTTTTACAATAGTTACATTTCCATGTGACCATGCCCTCGAAGATGAGGACTGGAGCTAAGCAAGGAAGGCTGGAAGCCATAAAAAATGGGCGACTCAGTAATTACTAGGGATTAGTGATGAGCGAACGTGTTGGGATAAGGTGTTATCTGAGCATGCTCAAGTGCTGACCAAGCGACTTCTGCGTGCTCGAGTAATATGTTCTAGTCCCCGTGGCTTTCCTGCGTGTCTTGTGTCTGTTGAACAGCCGCGGGAGCTCGACATATTTTTCGAGCATGCCAAAGTCACTCGGTTAGGACATGAGCATGCTCAGATAACACCTTATTCCAGCACATTTGCTCATCCCTACCAGGGATGGATTTCTGTGGATTGCTGTTTTTTCTTTGTAATTTATCCCTTTGGCCACTTACAGTTTATGAAATCTCATTCACTTAATTATATCTTGCATGAAGCTTTGCCCCAAAATAGATTATTTCCATGTGTTTTCTAGAATGTTTTTGATGGCCTGTTCTTAGGAAAATCATCAAAACCAGATTTGTGGTGGTCCGCATCTGAAGTGGTCGCAGCAACTTTCCCCTCATTGGTAACCAGGCATTTGGCTGGGACTGCATTGTGACCGGAAAGGAAGGCGACACTCGCCAGAAAACTGCACTTACCTGATATTCTTGGCCGATCCCCGGCAAACCCCTTCATCTTAACTCTGTTTCTAAATATAAAGCTGATAAAGTTTTACTTGTGCCATAAAACCGTAATTCATGACCGTTTTTGCTGAGATACAGAAGCGGCCATGTCAGCGACTTACGAGTCTCATATAAGGTAGCCATAAACAAGTTGTTAGAGCAGTTATTATCTCTGACCACCCCATACACATGCACACTCGGCTCAGTCCAGCGTGCAGGTATCGTCATTTTTGGGACAGAAATAAGCCAGAGATGTAGCTGGGGCCCATGTCTGGTAGTGATCAGGTATGGTAAATCCAGCGTTCCTGATTACTTCTGTCCATTGCATCTGCCTTTAGGGGGGGCACGTCCCAACATCATGCACACAGATTGGGCCGATTCCTCTAAAAGTGGCAGATTGCACCAACTTAGTTCATATCTGAATGGCATGTGGTCTGCATCTGCCGTACTCCTGTAACCTCTGCTTGGTGGGGCCTGAAAAATTAGAATATTTATTAATCGTCCATTGCAGGGGAAACCCATGTCTATCAGATAGAGATGAGCAACATGAGTCCGACAAGCCTAATATCGGGGCCAGTGTTGTCTTCTGTGCCAGCTGGACCAGGGGGCAGTCCTGCTGCATGACCCCCATAGTAGAAGATAGAGGCGCAGATGATCGCCTGCCCCAAAATGAACACTGCCCTGGAGGCCTGAATGGGACTCTGGACCTGGGCACTTGGAGTCTTGCTTCTCGTCCGTACTGACACATACAACATTTGTAGATATCTTGCGTTTGCCCCTACATCTGACAACAGCACCATGATTTACAAATTGCCCAACTTACAACCAATTTTATGTGCTTGTCTTATTAATTGCTAACAATATAAAACTTTTTTTTTTGTGACCAGTTATTGGGGCGGTTTGTGACATGTAGAAGGAACACTTTATGAGGACCTGAGGGCGTATTCAGACATCAGTAGTCAATCTATGGAGCTGTTCACTTTAAGACTTGTCCGATATTCACCAATGCAAGTCTATGGGTCCATGGAAATATCAGACAGGACTCGGATGCCATCCATGCGCTGTCTGGTTTTCACGGACTGTTTGAGAATCCTCTTTCAGTTTTTTGTTTGTTTTTTTTTTTGTTATCCATGAAAAACTAATGACACTCTGGTAAAGCTGACACTGATCAAAAGCACAGATGAAAGTCGGATTTTTTTTTTTTTTTTTTTTTTTTGTGTACAAAAAATCACTGATGTGTGAATGAACCTTTTTAGGAGAGACTTTTACCACTACATCCATTCATCTATTAAATTAGAAACCGCAGGACAGAGTAATGGCGATGTATGAGCTGTGGCCCCTGGCTTCCTTATGAACACGGGTCCTCGGATCCATGCACTTTTATATGGAGGCGGAAGCCCTGCGGATCGATCTAGATGACTTGGGTCCCAGGAGATCTATCCCTAATCCTCAATGAATGTCCAGCAGCATAAAATGTGGGGCTGCCGTTTCAAGAGGGTTATGCAACAAATTTTGAGTCTGCCATTTATTTATTTTTTTACGTGCATCCTGTTTTTCACCAATTGCACGACCTATAGATAGCTTTTCCATCATCAAGGGTGAAATACCCGAGAATTGTATTTTGACTTTTTTTTTTTTCTATCTCTTTAGGTATTCTGTGCATATGGCATAAAGACATCATCTGAAAATGAGCGGGGAGCCTGATGCATTAGCGGTTGTCAATCAGCTGCGAGACTTGGCTTCGGATCCTTTAAACCGCCGAGCCATTGTACAAGACCAAGGCTGCCTGCCGGGCCTCATCCTATTCCTCGACCATCCCAGTCCTCCCGTGGTTTACTCCGCTCTTCTGGTGAGTGCAAAAACTATGGCCCTGATCCATCAATGTTGTATCCTCCGGTGCAGTTTGTTACAAAATAATGGCCAATCTGGCACCAGACCCCGGCAGAGTGAGTAAAGCACAAATCGCCACCACTGCTCCAGTTTGTAGTTTCTCTCCATGTCGCCAGCACTGCAGACAATCGCGGAGTTCAGCGGCGTGTGCTATCTACAGGTCCTTCTCAAAAAATTAGCATATAGTGTTAAATTTCATTATTTACCATAATGTAATGATTACAATTAAACTTTCATATATTATAGATTCATTATCCACCAACTGAAATTTGTCAGGTCTTTTATTGTTTTAATACTGATGATTTTGGCATACAACTCCTGATAACCCAAAAAACCTGTCTCAATAAATTAGCATATCAAGAAAAGGTTCTCTAAACGACCTATTACCCTAATCTTCTGAATCAACTAATTAACTCTAAACACATGCAAAAGATACCTGAGGCTTTTATAAACTCCCTGCCTGGTTCATTACTCAAAACCCCCATCATGGGTAAGACTAGCGACCTGACAGATGTCAAGAAGGCCATCATTGACACCCTCAAGCAAGAGGGTAAGACCCAGAAAGAAATTTCTCAACAAATAGGCTGTTCCCAGAGTGCTGTATCAGGGCACCTCAATGGTAAGTCTGTTGGAAGGAAACAATGTGGCAGAAAACGCTGTACAACGAGAAGAGGAGACCGGACCCTGAGAAAGATTGTGGAGAAGGACCGATTCCAGACCTTGGGGAACCTGAGGAAGCAGTGGACTGAGTCTGGTGTGGAAACATCCAGAGCCACCGTGCACAGGCGTGTGCAGGAAATGGGCTACAGGTGCCGCATTCCCCAGGTAAAGCCACTTTTGAACCATAAACAGCGGCAGAGGCGCCTGACCTGGGCTACAGAGAAGCAGCACTGGACTGTTGCTAAGTGGTCCCAAGTACTTTTTTCTGATGAAAGCAAATTTTGCATGTCATTCGGAAATCAAGGTGCCAGAGTCTGGAGGAAGACTGGGGAGAAGGAAATGCCAAAATGCCTGAAGTCCAGTGTCAAGTACCCACAGTCAGTGATGGTGTGGGGTGCCATGTCAGCTGCTGGTGTTGGTCCACTGTGTTTCATCAAGGGCAGGGTCAATGCAGCTAGCTATCAGGAGATTTTGGAGCACTTCATGCTTCCATCGGCTGAAATGCTTTATGGAGATGAAGATTTCATTTTTCAGCACGACCTGGCACCTGCTCACAGTGCCAAAACCACTGGTAAATGGTTTACTGACCATGGTATTACTGTGCTCAATTGGCCTGCCAACTCTCCTGACCTGAACCCCATAGAGAATCTGTGGGATATTGTGAAGAGAAAGTTGAGAGACGCAAGACCCAACACTCTGGATGAGCTTAAGGCCGCTATTGAAGCATCCTGGGCCTCCATAACATCTCAGCAGTGTCACAGGCTGATTGCCTCCATGCCACGCCGCATTGAAGCAGTCATTTCTGCCAAAGGATTCCCGACCAAGTATTGAGTGCATAACTGAACATTATTATTTGTTGTTTTTTTTGTTTGTTATTAAAAAACACTTTTATTTGATTGGATGGGTGAAATATGCTAATTTATTGAGACAGGTTTTTTGGGTTATCAGGAGTTGTATGCCAAAATCATCAGTATTAAAACAATAAAAGACCTGACAAATTTCAGTTGGTGGATAATGAATCTATAATATATGAAAGTTTAATTGTAATCATTACATTATGGTAAATAATGAAATTTAACACTATATGCTAATTTTTTGAGAAGGACCTGTATATTGGGAGGGTTAGTAAAGCATAGATTATTTATTATGCTTACTTATGTAGCGCCATTTATTGAATAACATGGATAGGCGGTGTACATGCAATCAGGTCTTGCAAACTACTGCTAATATTTAGTGCAAAATACCGTACATGCATTTGAGAGAAACAATGCCCCTCTATAGGGGTCAATATTGTTTGAATGTCAACTCAGCTGAACATTCCTGTCTTTAGAAAAAAGCTAGTGTCGGCCATTAAGTGCTTATGGCCACTTTTAGTGTAGCAAAATGGAGCACATGTTACATCTACATTTGTCACAACCGCTGCAGCCAATCACTGGTGATGTAAAAAGCTTCAGTCGCTGAGCCCAGTGATTGGCTGCAGCGTTTATGAGCACTGTGAAGTCACTGCTGCAGCAAACACAGGGACAGCGAGGCAGGGATAGCTCTGGAGAGGGTAAGGAGCGGCTCAGTTTATTATTTTAGAGCTGTACAAGCCTTTTGCAGAATTACATTTTAAAAAGAATATCCCCTCTGACTCTATCGCCTTCTCAGTACCAATGTGCGCTGACCTGCAGGCAAATCACATTGAGTACGCGGTACAGAGCGTTGTTCCCAGACTAGGACATGAAATGGCACAGTGGGTGCTGGTTGGCACAGCGTAGTAATTGTAGGGAGGGCAGGCCATTCATAAGATGTATGTAGAAACTATACTTGGGTTACTATAATCCTTCAGGGCTGTCCTTGAAATCTAATCCTGGTCTGCTAGCCAGTGATTGTGCGGTCAGGGGTGTGTGGGTAAATGCCATAACTGTATGATCAGTGGGGTCTGACGGCTGAACTCGATCACCCGCAGCACTAATGTCATCCATTCACAGCAGTGCACCGCCTGCAGCCTGCCCCATTTATTTGAGGATAGTTGTTTGCTGAGCTAATGGGTCACAGAGGGGTGCTGCAGGCAAAGAAGTGGACGCTTTTAAGCTCTATCCTGGCAATGTGTGTGCTTTATATTTAAAGGGCTTGTCCACTACTACTCCCGTGCCGGCTTCGTTCCAGCGGTGTCAGCACTCGCTCTCCTTTTATTAGCATCATGAATATTTTTTTTTTGTTTTTAAAGAGGAAATCAGCAGCTCTAAAGAGTTTACAGTTCTGAAGTGTGTGTATACAGTAAGTTACTGGAGGGAGCCATGCCGGTCAAAGGCTCTCCTTATTGTGTGCCCGTATAATGCACCAGAATGTAGAGGCTTCATATACCCACACTAGATGGTGGCCCGATTCTAACGCATCGGGTATTCTAGAATATGCATGTCCATGTAGTATATTGCCCGGCCCGCGTAGTATATTTCCCGGCCCGCATAGTATATAGCAATGTGGGCATCATATCCCTGTTTAAGAAAAGAATTAAAATAAAAAATTGTTACAGTTATATGAACAAGTTTGGGCACCCCTATTAATCTTAAGCTTAATGTTTTATAAAAATTGTTTTTTTTGCAACAGCTATTTCAGTTTCATATATCTAATAACTGTTGGACACAGTAATGTTTCTGCCTTGAAATGAGGTTTATTGTTCTAACAGAAAATGTACAATCTGCATTCAAACAAAATTTGACAGGTGCATAAGTATGGACACCCTTATCATTTTCTTGCTTTAAATACTCCTACCTACTTTTTACTGACTTACTAAAGCACTTTTTTTGGTTTTCTAACCTCATTGAGCTTTGAACTTCATAGCCAGGTGTATGCAATCATGAGAAAAGCTACTGAAAGTGGCAGGGTGGATTTGATTTAAATCTAACTGATTTAAATCACAATTTAAATCACTAGTCAGTAAGGCTTGATTTAAATCAGTGATTTAAATCATAGTTTCTACCTAAACTAGTTCTTGCTACTTTAACATGCAAGTAGATGAAGATTTTTAGAATCACTTTTTATATTACTTTTTTCTCCCCAGTTTAATGGGTTAATCATTCATATTTGGACACCACTGTTCTGTTGTACTTAGGAAGGAGAAAAATAATCCTGGATATTGACAATATTTGCCAAAAAATGAGCTGGAGTCAGTGCTTGTCCCATTCGTTTGTTTACTGCTTGTAATTTAATTCTGTCCATGTGTAGTTCTGTTTTTAAGTGTTCACTCAGTTCCTTCCAAATTTCAACAGCATCCGCAATAAAACAGCTATTTTTCTGTATTTTGTTTAAAGCTTGAGAGATGGGTTTCAGGAAGCTCAGCATATGTTCAACATTTCTCTTAAGCCCAATGTTGAGGATTTTGGCCGTGACAGTGCCATCTATTTTATCTCGATTTTCTTCACAAAGTGTCATCAGAATAGGCCAGTTTTTGATACACTGCTCAAAACAGTCCACCACAGAGTTCCATCTAACATCTTGTGGGAGCGTTAGCTTGGTTCCACCCATCTTTTTCAGAGCTGCTGCAGCAAAATGATTATTACGGAAGTATTTAGCAATTTCAACAACATTAGCCTTTATTTCTGGAACACTTAAGTCTTTGGCTAAGAGGTGCAGCAAATGAGCACTGCAACCATATGTTATTAGCAGCTTTGTATTCCCTCCCTGCTCTTCTAAATCTCTTCTCGTCTTGGATACGTTTGCAGCATTGTCAGTGACCAAACTGCGTACTAGACATTTGAATTTTTGTTCATATGTCGTTATAGCTTTTACTGCCACTTCTTGTAAGTATTCTGCTGTGTGTGCATTTCCTGACGTATCAGTTGTTTGTGCAAGGAAGACTTTACCTTCTTCGGTTGTTATACAAGCACATACAATAGGATCATTGTGGACATTACTCCACCCATCAATACTTAGGTTAACAATTTTACCCTCCAGAGCTGTTGCACATTGCTCCATTTCTCTGTCATACACTTGATCCAGCAGTTTCCCTGCAACATCAGCTCTGCTGGGTGGACTGTATCCTGGTCTCAGTGACTGAACCATATTAATGAAATGTGGGTTCTCAGTCAGACGGAAAGAAGAGTTCGTTGCATAAATAAACTGGGCAATTTTTTCATCAATCAACTCTTTTTCTAATCTGCTAGTTCTTATCACAAACCTATCTATGGTGGTTCCAGGAGGTAAAGGTTTTTTCTTCCTTTTGGGTGATGGTGATATGTGGCTGTGGGTGTCTGATGATGATGCTGCTGCTAATGAAGCACTATCCTGGATGGATAACTCTGAAACTGTAGAACAGGATGATGGTGATCTTGGAGGTGGATAGTTTCCAGAATCCATGAATTCCCCTAAACAAAAAAGTCAATGCTGTTATTTTATTGTTTATACAATTTCTGCTTATTGTACACAACACATCACTGCCCCTGCCCCAAAAGGAATATTTGTTTTTCTTCATAACTGTACCAAATGACAGTAACATGCAGTAATAATAAGAAATATAATTTTTCTCACACATGACAGTTCAGTCTTTAGAAATAGGATTCAATAAAAATGTTTACCAACCTGAAGATCCTGCCTGTTCAGAAGTGTTTCTTTGGTCATCTTCATCACCGCACTTCTCATGATGTTGCCTCATTCGCGCCACCAGGCCTTGCATCTCTTTGTTGCATCGTTTGCATTTTGCACGCATGCCTGCCTTACCGATAGGCGAAGGAGCTTCATTAAAATATTCCCAAACTGGGTCTCTTTTACGGCCTGCTGCCATTATAAGGAAAGAATGTAATAAACCTCAGATCGTACACACAAACAGATCCAGACTTGTCTGTCTGTGGCTATGCTGCAGTATTGTGCTCAAAGTTTCACTTTCATTTTCTTGTCTGCTTGCCCTTCCTCCTCCTCACACTTAGATTCACATTCTTCTTGTGTTGTGCAGATCTATTCCACTCCAAACAATCAAACATATTGTCTAACTTCTTGGACTTGGCACTGAAGGGGTTGATTCTGTATTCATAGGTTTGTAGAACAATAGGATTAAGGTCTTTTTCTCAACTCTGTTCATGTTGTAACATTTTTGCCGTGAAGAAGAGGCTGGGACCTCTGCGGAGTCAAATTCAGTTTTGAGAACTGCGTAAGTAAAGCGAGCGTCTGTGATAATACAGGAGAGAAACTGCCCACTAATCCTACAGAAACCTCTGGAAGAGCATGGCATTGTGAATGTTACACATATACAGCCTTTATTCTACTAAGTTAAAGGGACACTGTCACCTGGATTTGGAGGGAACAATCTTCAGCCATGGAGGCGGGGTTTTTTGGTTTTTGATTAACCCTTTCCTTACCCGCTGGCTGCAATATTGGATTGAAGTTCATTCTCTGTCCTTCATAGTACACGCCTGCGCAAGGCAAGATTGCCTTGTGCAGGCATGTACTACGGAGGACAGATAATGAACTTCAATCCAATATTGCAGCCAGCATGCAGCCAGCGGGTAAGGAAAGGGTGAATCAAAAACCCCTTGCAAGTTGTTCTCCTGTTTGAATCTCCTCTGAAGAGTGGCATCATGGGCTCCTCAAAACAACTGTCTATTGATCTGAAAACAAAGATTATTCAACATAGTTGTTCAGGGGAAGGATACAAAAAGCTGTCTCAGAGATTTAACCTGTCAATTTCCACTGTGAGGAACATAGTAAGGAAATGGAAGAACACAGGTACAGTTCTTGTTAAGGCCAGAAGTGGCAGGCCAAGAAAAACATCAGAAAGGCAGAAAAGAATGTGAGCCCCATCAGGGACAGTGATGATAATGTTTGCCAAACTGTAAAGCGCTGCGGAATATGTTAGCGCTATATAAAAATAAAAAAAAATAAAGATTATTATTAAAAGAAGAATGGGAACGGGAAAGGCTCTGGAAGGTGAGTATATGATGATTTTTTTTTTTTTTTTATTATTATTATTTTTAACATTAGATCTTTTTACTATTGATGCTGCATAGGCCGCATCAATAGTAAAAAAGTTGGTCACACAGGGTTAATAGCAGCGTTAATGGAGTGCGTTACACCGCGGCATAACGCGGTCCATTAGCGCTGCCATTAACCCTGTGTGAGCGCTGACTGGAGGGGAGTATGGAGCGGGCACTGACTGCGGGGAGGAAGGAGCGGCCATGTTGCCACCGGACTGCGCCCGTCGCTGATTGGTCGTGGCAATGGTCGTGGGCGTTTTGCCACGACCAATCAGGGACTTGGATTTCCATGACAGACAGAGGCCGCGACCAATGAATATCCGCGACAGAAAGAAGGACAGACGGAAGTGACCCTTAGACAATTATATACTAGATTAGATCACCCCTCAGTCGTCTTTTATATAGACTAAATAATCCTAATTTTGCTAATCTCTCTGTGTATTGTAGTTCCCCCATCCCCTTTATTAATTTTGTTGCCCTCCTTTGAACTCGCTCTAGTTTGATAATATCCTTCCTGAGCATCGGCGCCCAAAATTGTACACAGTACTCCATGTGCGGTCTAACCGGGGATTTGTACAGAGGCAGTATAATGCTCTCATCATGTGTATCCAGACCTCTTTTAATGCACCCCAGTGTTTTTGTATACAGTGCACAATCTAATATATTATCCATTACTATGTTACACTAAATTGCTACGCGTTTTGGATTGTTGCTCTCCTCTTGTTTGTTTTTCTCTAGTAATTTAACTTTTTTCTTTTAATTTCAGGCTTTGCGATATTTGGCAGAATGCCGCGCCAACCGAGAAAAGATGAGCAGCGAATTGGGAATGATGTTGAGCTTGCAAAACATCATTCAGAAGTAAGTTACATCTCGCGAATATCATGTGATGTGTTGCGAGGTGCAGGTAAAATCTCTTCACCTCTATAGGTAATTGCAATTTAGCAGCCAAATAGATTGAGGAGGCTTTGCTACGACAAGCACACGTCAGCGGGCAATACCGCTAGATCTCTATTACAGCTCATAGACCTAACAAAGATAATATGCCATAAAACCAACTAACAATTAGGATAATTGAGTCAAAGATGTAAATATGATCAGTCACTCAGAAAGTAGCTGTTTACACAAGATCCATACAAAAATAGGGGTTTCATTCAAATCAATACAAAATTTATTGAACAATTATAATCGACAAAAGGTATTAAAGTGAGAAGATGACAACAGCTAAAAAAGCCAGTGCATAAAATTGGTGAAGATGAACTGGTAAGAAAAACACAAGTCCTTAAGTAGCAGCTGCTATGTGAAATAGGCAAAAAGAATCACAGAGCCATGAGAATACCTAATGATCAGTGAGGTCAGGCATGGAAGCCTGATATTAGGATGCTCTGTGTGCATATAGCCATTGGTTAAATGCACATAAAATTAGATGACACCCAAGATAGACTATAATGAATATAGGCTAGCGATAGCTATATAATAATACCTTGGGACATGATGAAATAAGGTGCAGGCGTGCGAGCAGGGCAAGGAAGGCCCCGACACGCGTTTCACCGCCTTGGCTTCGTCAGCACGCTGTTGGGGTCTGTGACGCAGTGCACACTGCGGCATGCTGCCCTGGCCCTGATACGACGACTCCTCAAACCACCTATGTCCGATCAAAGCAAAAACCTGTGAAGCATGCCACGAGAATCCAGTCTTTACTACAGAGCAGTAGTGTCTCTGCCGGAACCACATTCAACCATTATATTACTGGCCTGTATGGGGAAATTGCAGGAAAGAAACAATTACATATGGAGGGATCAGTATAAATACCTGTCAGACAAGCAATCTATTGGCCAACAGCTGTCAAAAGTGTAATGCCACCTAAAAGGGGCCATCTTACAACATATATTTACTGTAGATCCACATGGTATCCCATAGATGTGTCATGGATGCGGGTGCCACCTCTGCGCCTGGCTCAGCTGTATTCCGCACTCCCATGGCAGGTAGTGGAGAGAGGCGGCTCATGCATGTCCAACTTTCCTGTCTTCCGAGGTCCAGCACCAGTGACATTAGGAAAAGCACCCATCTGGAGATAGAGACCTCCACCTATTGTGAGATGACCCCTTTAAATGTTATTCACCTACTCTTCAGTAAGTCATCCCAGCTTTGAGGACTCTTGGGAAAATCTGGCTAACCGTACCTTCTAAAGTTGTAATCACTAATTGCAGTCATGTTATAAGTAGTGATAAGCGAGTGTACTCGTTGCTCGGGTGACCTCCGAGTATTTTTTAGTGCTCGGAGATTTAGTTTTCATCACGGCAGCTGAATGATTTACAGCTACTAGCCAGGCTGAGTACATGTGGGGGTTGCCTGGTTGCTAGGGAATCCCCACATGTAATCAAGCTGGCTAGTAGCTGTAAATCATTCAGCTGGGGAGATGAAAACTTAATCTCCAAGCAATCATAAATACTCAGAGATCACCTGAGCAACGAGTACACTCGCCCATCACTAGTTATAAGGGTTTTTTTAATTGTTGCAACTTTTGCACAATTTTGGAAAAAGAAACCATTTTACTGCAGCGTCTGTTAAGTTAGAAGTGACTGATCTCCAGGCACAGTACGAAATGGGATGAGTCTTACATCATTATTCCAAAGCCGAAGTCTGTTGACTGGAGTGACATTTCTGGTAAGGCTCACACCGATGATACGATCGGCTGAAATCATTAAGTGACGTGTGCATCTTACTCCTGGACACCCCTAATTAAGACTGGGGTACGAAACTCCAATCTTAATGAATCTGGGCCTAACTTCTTATTTCAGGAAAAAACACACATTAGCCACAATGAACAGACTCGGACTCTGAACCCTATCTTTTGTATTGATGCATCTAAAGAGCGTGTGCAAAGGTCATCGTGAAGGAGGGGAGCAGGGTCAGCTGTGACATCGCCTGCTATGATTGGTGGAACCTGCATTGTCTGCTGGGTATAGGGGAGTTACCTGCCAGTGTAATCCTGCCTCTGCAGATAAGGAGCCTACTGAAAATTGCAAGATTATTAATTTTGTTTTTCTAATAACTGTACTGTATATATACAACGCACGCACGCACGCACGCACACTTATTAGCCAGTCTACATGTGTAGGTTTATTCTGATTCCTTATATCAGTGTGGGTGACTGTTTGACTAATCTTAGCGCCATTTCCTACTGCAGAACGTTTCCTGCCTCTCATGGGGTATAATGAGCCCCGTACGTTACGATTTTCAATAAAACAAAATCATGGTAGACTTTGAAGCTGATAATAATATCTGTGAGAACATATAACTGATTGATCTGTCCTGATAAGCGCGCGTCCATTCTATTTTAGGGCGAGTGACGCGACGGTAAATGAAATTCTGGTGACATTCAAAAAAATGTCACGAGCCGCGCGCGGATCATAGAGACGGCGTAAAGGTTAAGGAGAAGATTAACGATTACTTTTCCTAGGTTAAATATGCCTCCTCCGCCTATGGTTTACTTCCCAATTACCCCTAGTTTTAATAAATTTCTGCCACAACTCATTTCTATTTGGGCGAGTGTATCTGAACAATGCCTTTCCTGCCGCGAGACCTTTCCCTCCATTAACCCCTTCAGCCCTGGTCGTCTGCTTGACTGCACTCTTCTTGTATGGAGAAATGTTTTCCTTGTTTTTGCAGGCCCCCGGCACTGGAGGGCTAATCTGGTTTCCACAAGGAAACTAAACTTTCAAGACATTTATGTTATGTCAACTTGGGAACTCTTTGTCAGCAGAAACCTAGAATGTCAAGTCTGACTTCAAGTCAAGCTTAAAGACATATTTCCTTGACTTTTCGGAAGAGCAGAAGTGACACCTTCCACAGTTCCATGCAGAAATAACACTGAGCACATGCGATGCTGAGCATAATAAAGAGCAGAGGAGTTTGTCAATGCTGGTATTTCTGCATGCTTCACACATTTTAATGTGTCCATATGAACTACATTAAAGCTAGCAGCCTCAACTCCGATTTAATAATTGAATTTTATGGCCTGTAAAGAAGGACGTTCCCTCGGGTAATAGATTTGTTTTAGATTCCAAAGGCTAAAGTTTTTTAATTAACTTACCACCCCCCTCCCCCCCCTTCTATAGCTTTAGATAATCGACGTGTTAAATAACGATCCGTGAAAAAAAAAAATAGTCTAAGCCTAGGAAATATCATCTGCCTTTGTAACAAGCTGAAGAAAATCCACCGCTGTAATCTGTTCTTCTAAATTAGCATTCATTTAGAGTAATTAAGAACATTAGTGCAGTACAAGTTTAATTATCAGCTGTCCCTTAAGGTACGTTCACATTGGCGTTCCGCCAATGTGCGTCGCTGTTGCGCCGGCGACGCAGCGGCGACGCAGCGGCGACGCGCCCCTATGTTTAACATAGGGGACGCGTGCGTTGTTTTGGTGGCGTTTTTCGCCACGTGCGTCGTTTCCGACGCTAGCGTCGGACGCAAGAAAACGCTACATGTAGCATTTTCTGTGCGTCCGATTTTCGTCAAAAACGACGCACGCGTCGCAAAACGCGCGCGTTTGCGCGCGTTTTTACGTGCGTCGCGCGTTGCGTCGCCGACGCAGGGCGGCGCAACGCTAGTGTGAACCTAGCCTTAAAGGTGCAAATGTCTTCAGCATCACACAAGTAGTATTCTCTAGCGTCACTGATGACATTCACTTAAAGTTGTTGTTTTTTTGTACTGAATTTGGCTTACACTATTTTTTTTATATATATTTTGTAACTGATAGTCAAATATGCTGATCTACTTGATATCATTTTTTCCTACTTTTTATTATTTTATAGTCCTTTGTAGTTATTAGTCAATTTTGCTTTTCCATGGAGTTTCCTTTTTCTTAATTTTCTAAAAATGTTGCTCATCTGTTCACTGATATTACTTTGATTGTAGGGTGAATACATTTAGCTAGCAAATCACAATAGTTTTTGTCTAGCGAGGTAACGACTATAGAGTTAAAATGGCCGCTGCCTTGTTACACTGTTAGAAACTTGTCCTAGAATGTTAGAACTGAGGCCTGTGACCATGTTCAGCAGGAAGCTCCTGTGCTGTGATCTGGAGATGCTTGTATTGTTATTCAGGAAGACGGTGCATACAGAAGTGAGAGGCCTTTTACCTGAGCACATCTGGTATCTTCAGTATTAGATCAGACAGACACAAGGTGGACAGCAGTGTGAGCAGCTTCTTCTAATACTGAAGACCCCAGAGGTGCTGAGGTAAGAAGAGGCTGCTCATGCTGCTGTCCACCCTGTCTGTCTGATTTTATCTTGGCACCTCTGGTATCTCCTGTATTAGATCAGATAGACAGGATGTACAGAAATGCGAGCAGCCTCTTCTTACCTCAGCATCTCTGATATCTCCAGTATTAGTTCAGATAGGCAGGATGTACAGAAGTGTGAGCAGCCTCTTCTCACCTCAGCACCTGGTATCTTCAGTATTAGATCAGACCGAAATGGTGGACAGCAGCTTGAGCAGCCTCTTCTTACCTCAGCACCTGGTATCTCCAGTATTAGATCAGATAGACAGGGTGGACAGCAGTGTAAGCAGCCTCTTCTTACCTCAGCACCTCTGGTATCTCCCGTTTTAGATCAGATAGACAGCAGCATGAGCAACCTTTTCTTACTTCGACACTTGTGCTCTCTTCAGTATTAGATCAGAAAGGCAAGATGGACAGTAGTGTAAGCAGCCTCTTCTTACCTCGACACCTCTGTTATCTCCAGTAAAGGATCACACAGGGTGGACAGTAGTGTGAGCAGCTTCTTACCTCAGCACCTATGGTATCTCCAGTATTAGATCAGATGGACAGGGTGGAAAGTAGTGTGAGCGGCCTTTTCTTACCTCAGAACTAGTGATGAGCGAGCATGCTCGGATAAGGCGTTATCTGAGCACACTCGTGTGCTAATAGGATTCAAGCACGCTGAAGATACTCTGTTTGAGTCATTGTGGCTTTGTGGCTGCATGTCTCGTGGCTGTTCGACAGCCGCAACACATACACTGATTTCCTAACAAACACCTGACAATACAAAAGTTGACATTACCCTCCTCCCCAACTATCACCTCCCTTGCTCCAGGGCAAGAGGGATTAGCGAGGCTAAGTGCCAAATTTAACGCATCTTAAGGATGCACCATTTCTTGGGCGGCTAAAAGCTGTTGCCTCTACTCTGAGAGGGGGCTAATATCTATGGCCCCTTCCTAGGCTATTAATATCAGCTCACAGCTGTCTGCATAGCCTTTGTTGGTAATTAAATATAGGAGGACCCTACACTTTTTTTTTTTTTTTTTTTGTGGGGGGGGGGCATCCGTTTTAATAGCCAGGAAAGCCTAAGTATGCTGTTGTGAGCTGATATTAATAACCTTGGAAGATCCATGGTTATTACCCCCTTCCCAGGCTATAAACATCTGCCTCCAGCCGCCAGCTTCTCCTTTCTGGTTACCATGTATACATGTGTATATGCTGAGTTTTTCAGCACTTTTTCAGTGCTGAAAATGCATGCCCCTCAGCTTATACACAAGTCATTGCCCCGGGGGGGCTATACATACCAGGATTGGGATGAGGGGACAATGGATACCCGGCTTATGCTCGAGTCATCTATTTATTCTATCCAATTTTGTTGGGTCAGGCTGTGATTTTACTGTACTCGGCTGATGAATTGCCAGCTTTTTTCAAAGGACATAGGTGTGTAAAAATTACACGGCACTTTCATAGTCCGAGTGACGTTTTTTTAATTTATTTATTTTTTGCCCACACCCATTGACATGCAATGGTGAGTCTCGTCCGAGATACGAGGACAATTGCAGCATGCTGCAATTTTTTTTTTTTCTTCTCTCAGTCCAATTTCAACTGAGAAAAAAAAAATCGCAGATGAGCTGTGACTCATAGCTTAACATTGGTGCCATGTATTTTTATTTTATTTTTTTTTTTAATTGGATGGCACTCGTCCATTTTCCTTAGGCTAAGTTCACACTGCGTTAGTGCAGTCCATTCAACACATCCGTTAAACGGACTGCACTAACACAAGTGCCAACGTTTGCACAGCGCTAGCGCAGATGAAGCATCTGCTAGCTCCATCTGCGCTAGCAGTGACGGACCCGGAAAAGCTGCAGCCCGCGTCTCGGGTCCGTCACTCAATGACGGCACATTGCTAGCGCACGCACATTGTGGGCGTTTGCTAGCGATGCGTCCGCCATTGAAGGTAATGGCGGCGTTAACGGACTACGTTACACCGCGTTATGCCGCGGGGTAACGTAGTCCTTTAAACGGGTCACACTAACGCAGTGTGAACCCAGCCTTACAGATGAGCATGAGCCCTTCAGCATATAGTCTGCTATTAAATGGTTCATTTTCTGGTCAATCCCTTTAAAGTCAATGAGCTGTATATGTAGTATGTAATATGAAAAGTTTTGTCTTTATGCAGGACCACCACACCAGGGGACACACAACTACTTGCTAGAGAAGTCTATGATCTTCTACAGTCATCCAGCACAGCGGATGGAGACTGTACGAATGAGATGAACTCCAGACGGCGGAAGGCCCAGTTCTTCCTCGGAGCAACAAATAAACGTGCCAAAACCGTGGTCCTGCATATTGACGGCCTTGACGACACGGTAAGTGCACATTTGATGACTTTATTTAGCTGAGGATTTCTCCCTGAAACTCTGTTATGATTGACACATTTATGGAAACTTTTCAATTAAAGCACCGGGAGTTATGATTTAAGCCAAAATATGAGCCGTCTTTGGAATGTCCTATCTAGGACATTATACAAAAAAATCCCTGTTTGGGAGAGAAGAACAGACAAAACGAGGCACCCTAAGTGCGTAAACACAATATATAATAGTCTTTGATGGGTGCACAACTTCAAGCACTCACCTGGTGGAAGACTGATATGGCTTTAGATCGTGTATCCTCAAACAATTCCTCTGAGATACCGTATTTTTCGGACTACAAGACGCACTTTTTCCCCCCCAAAAAAAGGGGGGAAAATAGGGTGTGTGTCTAATAGTCGCAATGCAGGCTTACCGTGGCGGCAGAGGTGCGGTGGCAGAGGTGTGGCGGCAGAGGAGGCGCAGCCCGGTATGCAGCAGAGCCGGGTGAATCCTGTTATCGGTGGTGGCGGCCATTTTCCTGAGGCCGCGCGTCCGCAGATGGAGCGCTCTGCTTCCCGGGGCTTCAGGAAAATGGCCGCCGCGAAGATGGCTGCGCCCACCGATAACAGGATTCACCCGGCTCTGCTGCCTACCGGGCTGCTGCATCACCATACCGGGGAAAGGGACCCTGCTTACTGCGCCTCCTCTGCCGCCGCAGCTCTGCCACCGCACCTCTGCCACCACACCTCTGCCACCGCACCTCTGCTGCCACGGTAAGCCTGCATTGCCTGCACGGTAAGCCTGGGACCCCTCTCACGCCATACCTCTCACTGCACCTCCTGATCCCAGCACCTCCTGATCCCAGCACCTCCTGATCCCAGCACCTTCTCATCCCAGCACCTCCTCATCCCAGCATCACCCCACCTCTGCCGACACCTTGCCTCCTGTGACCCTGCTCTGCCACCGCCAGCCCTCAGGTAAGATACTGTAAATTCGGACAATAAGACGGACCCCCATCTTATAAAAAAATCTTTTTTTTCTGCAATTTTCACCCCAAATTTGGGGTGCGTCTTATGGTCCGGTGCGTCTTATAGTCCGAAAAATACGGTACTTTTCAATGGAACGGGCTTGCATCGGGAGGATCCAAGTAAAAGAGCCAACCACAGGCTCACACAGGACAAGTAAATCAAAACAAACACATCCAGCCCATGAACGGCAGCGCTGCCCAGGACTCGCATCCAAAGATGATATTTTGATTTTTTTTTCTTTACTAATTGATAGAAGATACAACGCGTTTTCGGATACAGTATTACAGTTGTGGCCAAAAGTATTGACACCCCTGCAATTCTGTCAATTACTCAGTTTCTTCCTGAAAATGATTGCAAACACAAATTCTTTATTATCTTCATTTAATTTGCCTTAAATGAAAAAACACAAAAAGAATTGTCCTAAAGCCAAATTGGATATAATTCCACACCAAACATAAAAAAAGGGATGGACAAAAGTATTGGCACTGTTCGAAAAATCATGTGATGCTTCTCTAATTTGTGCAATTAACAGCACCTGTAACTTACCTGTGGCACCTAACAGGTGTTGGCAATAACTAAATCACACTTGCAACCAGTTGACATGGATTAAAGTTGACTCAACCTCTGTCCTGTGTCCTTGTGTGTACCACATTGAGCATGGAGAAAAGAAAGAAGACCAAAGAACTGTCTGAGGACTACAAGTCCATCTCCAAAGACCTGAATGTTCCTGTGTCTACCATGCGCAGTGTCATCAAGAAGTTTAAAGCCCATGGCACTGTGGCTAACCTCCCTAGATGTGGACGGAAAAGAAAAATTGACAAGAGATTTCCACGCAAGATTGTGCAGATGTTGGATAAAGAACCTCGACTAACATCCAAACAAGTTCAAGCTGCCTTGCAGTCCGAGGGTACAACAGTGTCAACCCGTACTATCCGTCGGCGTCTGAATGAAAAGGGACTGTATGGTAGGAGACCCAGGAAGACCCCACTTCTTACCCCGAGACATAAAAAAGCCAGGCTGGAGTTTGCCAAAACTTACCTGAAAAAGTCTAAAACATTTTGGAAGAATGTTCTCTGGTCAGATGAGACAAACGTAGAGCTTTTTGGGCAAAGGCATCAACATAGAGTTTACAGGAGAAAAAAAAAGGCATTCAAAGAAAAGAACACGGTCCCTACAGTCAAACATGGCGGAGGTTCCCTGATGTTCTGGGGTTGCTTTGCTGCCTCTGGCACTGGACTGCTTGACCGTGTGCATGGCATTATGAAGTCTGAAGACTACCAACAAATTTTGAAGCATAATGTAGGGCCCAGTGTGAGAAAGCTGGGTCTCCCTCAGAGGTCATGGGTCTTCCAGCAGGACAATGACCCAAAACACACTTCAAAAAGCACTAGAAAATGGTTTGAGAGAAAGCACTGGAGACTTCTAAGGTGGCCAGCAATGAGTCCAGACCTGAATCCCATAGAACACGTGTGGAGAGATCTAAAAATGGCAGTTTGGAGAAGGCACCCTTCAAATATCAGGGATCTGGAGCAGTTTGCCAAAGAAGAATGGTCTAAAATTTCAGCAGAGCATTGTAAGAAACTCATTGATGGTTACCGGAAGCGGTTGGTCGCAGTTATTTTGGCTAAAGGTTGTGCAACCAAGTATAAGGCTGAGGGTGCCAATACTTTTGTCTGGCCCATTTTTGGAGTTTTGTGTGAAATGATCAATGTTTTGCTTCATTCTCTTTTGTGTTTTCTCATTTAAGACAAATTAAATGAAGATAATAATACCAAAGAATTTGTGATTGCAATCATTTTCAGGAAGAAACTGAGTATTATCTGACAGAATTGCAGGGGTGTCAATAATTTGGGCCACAACTGTATATCCTTCAGGTATTATAAAATTGTGTTTTTACGATACCTGAAGAAGGATATATACTGTATCCGAAAACCTAATGTGAATTGCATGGCTGTAGTCTTACCCTCTTCGTATGGACATAACTAAAGGTTTAGTATTGATGCGATGGTGGTCTTATGGTCACAGACAGGGGGACCCAGGCAAGTAATTTTATTTGTATTTTCCACATCTGTGATGGTACAGTGGCTTACTTCTCTTTGCACTTTCCTGTTTGCCCCACTTTGTTCCACATTGAAGGCACATCACAAAAGCTTGCACAAAACATGAATGCAAATGACCTCCTGCTGTTGTTTTATAAGAAATCATTAGGCACGTGTCTGCCAGAAGTAGTATCCATCCGTCAAGTATGAGGTCCGTCCGCTTGTTTGAAAAGACTGTCTGGCTCCTCCGGAGTGAGTGCAGAGCATAGCGCTTGTGATCTACGATTTGCTGAAGGGTTGCAACATCTGCTTTGATGCGTTCCGTCAGCATGCATGCAAGGTGTCTGATAAACAGGGAACTAAACACTAACTGCCTAGCAATGAGCGCTGCAGTCAATCACAGCCTAACCAAGGGGAAATGCTTTCCTTATCATATGGAGCAAACAACTCTTGGCTTTCCAGCCATGTCTTATGATTTACAGTTTACTTTATCTACTTCGATTTTCTTATTTTTTTTAACATGTAAGCATTGTACCTTTTAGTCACGAGTGGAGAACACATGTCAAGGTTGTTCTGTGCCTAACCAAGCATCCTTGATGTGATTTAACAGCTTGGCTGCCAGGCCAGAGGACCAGTTGTGTGATTTCAATCAAGCCTCATCCTTCCCAGTTTTATACACTGCACTATGCTTTATAAATCTGACGTTGTCAAGTATTCCGCTTCTTTGCAATACCAAAGATCAGGAAGGGGACTTGGAGTATTGTATTTAAATAGCAAGATTTTTTTTTTTATCTAGACCTCACTAAAGTTTTAAGGAGTCTGTTTCTCGGTGGGGTCAAATAGTTTAAAAACCTGTGAAAATGACAGCCCTGTTTTCTGAGAAATGTTGGAGGTGGGCCTTGTGCTCAGTTTTTAGTTTAGAGTGGAAATCTACAAATACAGTGGCTCACGAAAGTATTGCCGACCACCACCCCCTTGGCATTTTTGTGTTTTGCTACTCCTCAACCTGGAATTTCACTTTTTTTTTTTTTCTTTACAGTTTCTTTATGTAAAGGACATGCCTACAACTGTGAGAATTTGGTTTTCTTTTTATTGTGAAGCAAACAACAAATAGAACGAGATAACTGAAAACTTCAGTGTGCATAACTATTCACCCCCTAAAGTCAGTACTTTGTAGAGCCTCCTTTTGCGGCAATTACAGTTGGAAGTCACTTTGGATACGTCTCTTTGAGCTTTCCACATCTTGCCACTGGAACTTTTGCCCATTCCTCAAGGCAAAACTGCTCCAGCTCTTTCGAGTTAGGTGGTTTCCTCTGGTGAACAGAAATCTTCAAGTCTGACCAAGGATTCTCAGTTAGATTAAGGTCTGGGCTTTGACTAGGCCACTCCAAAACATTTTATGCTTTTCCCCTAAAACCACTTTGAGTGTTGCTGTAACACTGCAGTATGCTTTGTCTTGTTGGAAGGTGAAGCTCCATGCCAATCTCAAATCACTGACAGACTGAAACCTGTTATGCTCAAGAATATCCCTGTATTTTGCACTATCCATTTCTCCTCAACTCGGACCATTTTCCCTCTTTGCTGTCAAAAAACGTCCCCACAAGCATGATGCTACCACCACCACCGTGTCTCACTGTGGGGATGGTGTCCTTGGGGTGCTAAGCTGTGGTGGTTTGGAGCCAGACATAACATTTACATTGGTAAATGAGACCAAAAAGTTAAATTTTGGTCTCATCTGACCACAGCACCTTCCTCCTTACATTTGAGGAGTCTGTCACATGTCTTTTGGCAAACTCAAAACGAGTCTCACAATTTTTGTGTGTAAGTAAAGGCTTTTTTCCACCCTCTGTTCCATAGATGCCACCTCTATGGAGTGTGCGGCTTATTGTGGTCATTTGATCAGATACTCCAGTCTCTGCCTGAGAACTCTGCAGCTCCTTCAGAGTTACCTTTGGTCTCTGTGCTGCCTCTCTGATTAATGCCCTCCTTGCTGGGGCTGAGAGTTTTGGTGGGAGGCCCTCTCTTGACAGGTATGTTGTGGTACCGTGTTCTTTCCATTTGATGATGATGGATGTTCTCTGGGGGATCGTCAGAGATTGGGATATATCAATCTATATATATATAATTGTCTAAGGGTTTTTCCGTCTGTCTGTCTGTCTGTCTGTCCTGGAAATCCCGGCTCTCTGATTGGTCGAGGCCGCCAGTCTGATTGACACTTCTATATTGATCAGTCCTCCTGACACTTCTGTATTGATCAGTCCTCCTGACACTTCTATATTGATCAGTCCTCCTGACACTTCTATATTGATCAGTCCTCCTGACACTTCTATATTGATCAGTCCTCCTGACACTTCTATATTGATCAGTCCTCCTGACACTTCTATATTGATCAGTCCTCCTGACACTTTTATATTGATCAGTCCTCCTGACACTTCTATATTGATCAGTCCTCCTGATACTTCTATATTGATCAGTCCTCCTGACACTTCTATATTGATCAGTCCTCCTGACACTTTTATATTGATCAGTCCTCCTGACACTTCTATATTGATCAGTCCTCCTGACACTTCTATATTGATCAGTCCTCCTGA
This sequence comes from Ranitomeya imitator, assembly GCF_032444005.1. Taxonomy (NCBI): domain Eukaryota; kingdom Metazoa; phylum Chordata; class Amphibia; order Anura; family Dendrobatidae; genus Ranitomeya; species Ranitomeya imitator. The sequence continues at coordinate 446,530,992 of NC_091287.1, read as the reverse complement.
CACTTTTATATTGATCAGTCCTCCTGACACTTCTATATTGATCAGTCCTCCTGATACTTCTATATTGATCAGTCCTCCTGACACTTCTATATTGATCAGTCCTCCTGACACTTCTATATTGATCAGTCCTCCTGACACTTCTGTATTGATCAGTCCTCCTGACACCTCTATATTGATCATTCCTCCTGACACTTCTATATTGATCAGTCCTCCTGACACTTCTATATTGATCATTCCTCCTGACACCTCTATATTGATCAGTCCTCCTGACACCTCTATATTGATCAGTCCTCCTGACTCTTCTATATTGATCAGTCCTCCTGACTCTTCTATATTGATCAGTCCTCCTGACACTTCTATATTGATCAGTCCTCCTGACACTTCTATATTGATCAGTCCTCCTGACACTTCTATATTGATCAGTCCTCCTGACACTTCTATATTGATCAGTCCTCCTGACACTTCTATATTGATCAGTCCTCCTGACACTTCTATATTGATCAGTCCTCCTGACACTTCTATATTGATCAGTCCTCCTGACACTTCTATATTGATCAGTCCTCCTGACCTTCTATATTGATCAGTCCTCCTGACACTTCAATATTGATCAGTCCTCCTGACACTTCAATATTGATCAGTCCTCCTGACACTTCTATATTGATCAGTCCTCCTGACACTTCTATATTGATCAGTCCTCCTGACACTTCTATATTGATCAGTCCTCCTGACACTTCTATATTGATCAGTCCTCCTGACACTTGACGATGATGTCATAAAGGACGTAGATATCCCGCGTCTCTGATTCAGCGACGGGCACAGTATCGACGTAGATGTCATACGCCAGGCCTCGACCAATCAGCAACGGGCACAGCGACGTTGATGTCATAATGGTTGCCATGGCGACGATGATGTCATAAAGGTTGCCTCGATCAATCAGCGACGAACACAGTCTGCCGCGAATTCTGGAATCATCATTGTCCATATATTACAGGGACATGCATATTCTAGAATACCCGATGCGTTAGAATCGGGCCACAGTCTAGTATATATATATCCCAATCTCTGACGATCCCCCAGAGAACCATCAAATCCATCATCATCAAATGGAAAGAACACGGTACCACAACATACCTGTGTGTGTGTATATATGTGTATATATATATATATATATATATATATATATATATATATATATATATATATATATATATATATATATATATATATATAATTTTTTTTTTTATTTTTTTTTTATTTTTTTTTTTATAACCCAACCCTGACTTGTACTTCTCAACAATCTTGTCCCTGACTTGTTTGGAGATCTCCGTGGTCTTCATGGTGTTTGGTCAGTGGTGCCTGTTGCTTATTGGTGTTGCAGCCTCTGTGGCCTTTCAGAAAAGGTAAAGTGTATATACTGACAGACCGTGTGACACTTAGATGGTACACAGGGGGACTTCCTGCCACTAAGTATGTGACTCATGAAGGGAATTGCTTGCACCAGAAATTTTTAAGGGCTTCATAGCAAAAGGGGTGAACACATAAATGTACATGCCAATTCTTAGTTATTTGAACCCATATTTATGTTTAAAAAAAATGTAATGTAATAAAATAGGTAAAAAGCCAAAGTGGGTGAATCCTTTCTCAAGCTACTGTAAGCATGTGTAGGAATAACAACAAATTAATCTCCCTGATGTAATAAAATATATTTATAATAATCATTTATTTATTACAAGAGGAGCCCATCTAGATCAGGGGTGCATAAACTTTTTCAATTTAAGTGCCACATTTTTAAGTTGTACCTCACAATAAAACCAATGTAGGTATTCGTAAAGGTACCTTCACACTAAGCGACGCTGCAGCGATACCGACAGCGATCCGGATCGCTGCAGTGTCGCTGTTTGGTCGCTAGAGAGCTGTCACACAGACCGCTCTCCAGCGACCAACGATGCCGGTAACCAGGGTAAACATCGGGTTACTAAGTGCAGGGCCGCGCTTAGTAACCCGATGTTTACCCTGGATACCATCCTAAAAGTAAAAAAAACAAACGCTACATACTTACCTACCGCTGTCTGTCCCCAGCGCTCTGCTTCTCTGTACTGGCTGTGAACACAGCGGCCGGAAAGCAGAGCGGTGACATCACCGCTCGGCTTTCCGGCCGCTGTGCTCACAGTGAGTGCAGGAAAGCACAGCGCCGAGGGACAGACAGCGGAAGGTAAGTATGAAGTGTTTGTTTTTTTACTTTTAGGATGGTATCCAGGGTAAACATCGGGTTACTAAGCGCGGCCCTGCGCTTAGTAACCCGATGTTTACCCTGGTTACCAGCGAAGACATCGCTGAATCGGTGTCACACACGCCGATTCAGCGATGTCAGCGGGAGAGCCAGCGACCAAAGAAAGTGCTGGCCCTCTAGCCCCGACCAACGACATCACAGCAGGATTCTGATTGCTGCTGGGTGTCAAACTGAACGATATCGCTAGCGAGGACGCTGCAACGTCACGGATCGCTAGCGATATCGTTTAGTGTGAAGGTACCTTAAGACACGTAATGGCGTATTTGCTATATTTACCTAAAAGTAGTGTGGACAATGGGGGCCCAAGCTCCGCATTTAGCACTCCAGAGAACAAGAGTGGAGGTGGTCATGCATAAGTGCTGCGATCTTTATTGTAGTTCATTAAATTATCCCAAGTATACAAAGCGGGAAGGAGTCCTAAAATCTGTCGCCTCATTTTGACCCTGTAAACTGCGACCACCGCCATTAGTGGCTTATCTCCAGCATTCTGTAATGCTGTAGATAAGCCCCCGATGTAACCTGAAAGATGAGAAAAAGAGGTTAGATTATACTCACCCAGGGGCGATTTGGGTCCGATGGGCGTCGCGGTCCGGGTCCGGCGCCTCCCATCTTCATACGATGATGTCCTCTTCCTTGCTTCTGTCGCGGCTAGATTATGCTGTAGATAATCCCCTGATGGCGGTGGCCGCAGTTTATAGCGGCAAAATGAGGTGACAGATTCCCTTTAAGAGGAGCTATCAACTGGTTTTTGATGTCCTTATCTGAGAGCAGCATACTGTTTTATCAGAGACCCTGATTCCAGCGATATATTACTTACTGGGCTGCTTACTGTAGTTTTAATAAACTGTTCTATCAGTTGCAGCTAGTCCTCACACTGATGAGCGTCTGCTGTGTAGTCCTCCATACTTTTGAGCTCTGGTTATCATTCCTCTTCCACTGATTGGCAGCTTTCTGTGCATGCACCGTTTAGACAGAAATCTGCCAGTCTGTGATTGGGCGTTACACCAAGCTCATGATTGAAAAAACTAGTAGAGCTACAGCTGATCAGTGATTTTTATCTAGACCATAGCAAAAAGCCCAGTAAGTGACAATTCGCTGAAATCTGGGTCTCTGTCTGTATTTTACATTGTGAGTCAAAAATCCAGTGACAGGTAAGATGCCGAAAATGGTGGTGGCTGGACAAAAAGGCATCATGTGGTCTGGTCCTGTGGCGTTGATCATGCTCTCTTTGTGCATTTTAGTTCTTTGTGTTAACTTTTACTCCATTAATTTTCTCTATATTTGTGTGTGTGTATATATATATATATATATATATATATATATACGGTGTATATATATATATATATCTCCTTTTATCAGTTGGTTAAAAAAAATGTTGTCTCTCTCCTCAGTCCCGTAGGAGTCTCTGTGAAGACGCCCTCCTGAAAATCAAAGGCGTCATTAGCTTTACATTTCAAATGGCGGTACAAAGATGCGTTGTCCGTATTCGGTCTGACTTGAAAGCAGAGGTAAGATGTTATTCAGGATGGAGGCAGACTTGGGCTTCTGGACTACTTTTTTCAACGGCATTTAGAAACCTATTTTCTCTATTCCTTAACAAATGCCATAAGATGGCACACAATAGAATCAAGTCCACTTTTCTTGATTACAGATTATTCTTCCCCGATGATGACAATGGCTAGTCTCCCTATCCATGTTGCTTCGCACATGTGTGCATGGGTGGCGCTTTCTACAACACTTTCCTTCTGGACTGGAGTATCTATAAAATTCACTATCATGAAGGGAACCTGTGAAAAGCTTTTTGCGTTGATCTGTCTTTAGAGAACAGTTGGGGGGACCTCGATACATGTTGGGTAGCTCCACCGGACCCCTGATTCTTGTAGCCAGCAATCGGGGCTCACGCCATGGACCCAGGACACGGCCTTTCTGCAATGGGTCTTGGCTACTAATCGCATATGACCTGTAATGGCCTCATGGCTTCAGAGAGGGCAAGTTGTCTATGAAATGCCCGTTTCAGGATGCGCCATATTGGCACTTTTGCCATGTGTATTGAGCGCTGGTCCAGCTTTGATGGCATTTTATTCAGATGCTTTGATCTAAAAGGAATCACTTGGCCTCTAACATGATGGCCCGTCAGAAGTACTCGATCTTTCACCACAAATGTCCTGTATGTTTGAAAATGATGGAACATTATGTAATGGGATCGGTCATTCTGCAACTTGTCTTACAAATGAGCAAATGTATTATAGAATATTACCTATCAGCTCACTGATAGATATCCATTCATGTCCCCGTGCACATGCATATAGACTGGAGATCTAAGGAAACAGATGTATGGCGCCTGTGTTATCCACGTGTATTGACTAAATAATAATTTTTTTTTTATTTTAGGCTTTAGCGACAGCAATAGCTTCTACCAAAGTGATGAAAGCGCAGCAAGTCGTAAAGGGAGAAGCTGGAGAAGAGGTTGGTCACATTCTCACTGAGCCGTCTATGCCTGGTTCAGGTTTTAACAGACGTTCACTCTTTTTACCAGGTGGTAAAATTGTAGATGACTTTTTATTGTCACATCATGTAGTTTTACCCCATTCCTGACATATAACATACTCTACAACAACGTCATATCTCGGGTCTGTGTATTTGATGAAGACTTAGAAGCTTCACCTTTTCCGGCTGTGCTACGTGAGAAAACAAATTTGACTAAAAATTGAAACTCTAGAATTGTACTTTTTTTTTTTTTTTTTGCCTGAAATAAGCCAAAAAATATAGAAAAAATCAATTAAACAATCATATCTACCCCAAATTGGTAATAAAAAGAAATGTCAGCAATGCAAAAATCAAGTTCTCACACAGCTCCAAAATGACGACACAAGCAAAACATTATTTTTTTTTGTATGAATTTCTGCATTTTTTTTCACCACTTACATAATATTTAAAAAAAAAAAAAAAAAAAAAAAAAAACGTAATGAACTTAGGTATTGCCGTAACTGATCCTGTTTAGTAAGTCATATTTACCATACAATGAATACCGTGAACGCAAACCTGAAAAATCAATTGCGGAATTGCATTTTTTTTTTTGTTTTATCACAATTTAAAAATGTAAATGTAAATGTAAAATCATCCTTAAAACCCATCCTGCGCGATAATATAGGTGAATTTAATGAAAATGTAGAATCCCTGTGGGTGGAGATAAGGGGAGGGGGAAAAAATAATAAATTACTGATAGGGGTTTGTTATAAATCTCCAAAAATAATGGAAGCAATGGAGAATATCCTCGTAAAGCAAATAGATGAAGCTGCGACTCAAGGAGAAGTCATTATTATGGGGGACTTCAACTACCCTGAAATAGATTGGGGAACAGAAACCTGCAGTTCCAGCAAAGGTAATCGGTTTTTGACAATTATGAGAGACAATTACCTTTCACAACTGGTTCAGGACCCAACAAGAAGGGGGGCACTGCTAGACCTAATATTAACCAACAGGCCAGACCGCATATCAAATATAAGGGTTGGGGGTTACTTGGGAAATAGCGATCACAAAATAATAAGTTTTCATGTATCCTTTAAAAAGATGTGTAGTAGAGGGGTTACAAGGACACTAAACTTCAGGAGGGCAAATTTCCAACGGATGAGAGAGGATCTTGGTGCAATTAACTGGGACGATATCCTGAGACACAAAAATACACAGAGAAAATGGGAGACGTTTATTAGCATCCTGGATAGGACCTGTGCACAGTATATACCGTATGGGAATAAACATATTAGAAATAGGAGGAAACCAATATGGCTAAATAGAGCTGTAAGGGGCGCAATAAGGGACAAAAAGAAAGCATTTAGAGAATTAAAGGAAGTAGGTAGTGAGGAGGCATTAAATAAATACAGAAAATTAAATAAATTCTGTAAAAAGCAAATCAAGGCAGCAAAGATTGAGACAGAGAGACTCATTGCCAGAGAGAGTAAAAATAATCCTAAAATATTCTTTAACTACATAAATAGTAAGAAACTAAAAAATGATAGTGTTGGCCCCCTTAAAAATAGTCTGGGTGAGATGGTGGATGAGGATGAGGAAAAAGCCAATATGCTAAATGACTTTTTTTCATCAGTATTTACACAAGAAAATCCCATGGCAGACAAAATGTCTAGTGATAAAAATTCCCAATTAAATGTCACCTGCTTAACCCAGCAGGAAGTGCGGCGGCGTCTAAAAATCACTAAAATTGACAAATCTCCGGGCCCGGATGGGATACACCCTCGAGTACTGCAGGAATTAAGTACAGTCATTGATAGACCATTATTTTTAATCTTTAAAGACTCCATAATAACAGGGTCTGTGCCACAGGACTGGCGTATAGCAAATGTGGTGCCAATATTCAAAAAGGGAACAAAAACTGAACTCGGAAACTATAGGCCAGTAAGCTTAACCTCTACTGTGGGTAAAATCCTGGAAGGCATTCTAAGGGACGCTATACTGGAGTATCTGAAGAGGAATAACCTCATGACCCAGTATCAGCACGGGTTTACTAGGGACCGTTCATGTCAGACTAATTTGATCAGTTTCTATGAAGAGGTAAGTTCCGGATTGGACCAAGGGAACCCAGTGGATGTAGTGTATATGGACTTTTCAAAAGCTTTTGATACGGTGCCACACAAAAGGTTGATACATAAAATGAGAATAATGGGGATAGGGGAAAATATGTGCAAGTGGGTTGAGAGCTGGCTCAGGGATAGGAAACAAAGGGTGGTTATTAATGGAGCACACTCGGACTGGGTAGCGGTTAGCAGTGGGGTACCACAGGGGTCAGTATTGGGCCCTCTTCTTTTTAACATATTTATTAATGACCTTGTAGGGGGCATTCAGAGTAGAATTTCAATATTTGCAGATGACACTAAACTCTGCAGGGTAATCAATACAGAGGAGGACAATTTTATATTACAGGATGATTTATGTAAACTAGAAGCTTGGGCTGATAAATGGCAAATGAGCTTTAATGGGGATAAATGTAAGGTCATGCACTTGGGTAGAAGTAATAAGATGTATAATTATGTGCTTAATTCTAAAACTCTGGGAAAAACCGTCAATGAAAAAGACCTGGGTGTATGGGTGGATGACAAACTTAAATTCAGTGGCCAGTGTCAGGCAGCTGCTACAAAGGCAAATAAAATAATGGGATGCATTAAAAGAGGCATAGATGCTCATGAGGAGAACATAATTTTACCTCTATACAAGTCACTAGTTCGACCACACTTAGAATACTGTGCACAGTTCTGGTCTCCGGTGTATAAGAAAGACATAGCTGAACTGGAGCGGGTGCAGAGAAGAGCGACCAAGGTTATTAGAGGACTGGGGGGTCTGCAATACCAAGATAGGTTATTACACTTGGGGCTATTTAGTTTGGAAAAACGAAGACTAAGGGGTGATCTCATTTTAATGTATAAATATATGAGGGGACAGTACAAAGACCTTTCTGATGATCTTTTTAATCATAGACCTGAAACAGGGACAAGGGGGCATCCTCTGCGGTTGGAGGAAAAAAGGTTTAAGCATAATAACAGACACAGATTCTTTACTGTAAGAGCAGTGAGACTATGGAACTCTCTGCCGTGTGATGTTGTAATGAGTGATTCATTACTTAAATTTAAGAGGGGACTGGATACCTTTCTGGAAAAGTATAATGTTACAGGGTATATACACTAGATTCCTTGATAGGGCGTTGATCCAGGGAACTAGTCTGATTGCCGTATGTGGAGTCGGGAAGGAATTTTTTTCCCCAATGTGGAGCTTACTCTTTGCACATGGGGTTTTTTTGCCTTCCTCTGGATCAACATGTTAGGGCATGTTAGGTTAGGCTATGGGTTGAACTAGATGGACATATAGTCTTCCTTCAACCTTAATAACTATACTATACTAATTTCACCCCACCTGGAATTTTTTTTTCCCCTTTTTCAGTTTATTAAATAGTAAAAGGAATGGTGCCTTTCAAAACTGCACCTCTTTGCCCAAAAAACAAGCCCTTCATATATCTGTCGATGGAAAAGTGAAAAGTTATAGTCCTTGGAAGAAACAAAATGCAAAAGATGGAAAAAAGGCCGTGTCTAAAAGGGGGTTAATATAGTGGTGGGTCTAAGCATTAGGCCTTATTCACATATGAGAAAATCTGGGTGAGTTTCTGGAAAGTTTTATCAGCTTTTCATGAATTTGTCATCCAAGTTTAATCAGAGCTGAATCTGATTTTCACCAGTTTTTTTTTGTAACAAAAATTTGCTCCCCCTTGGCTTATCTAACAGTTTGTGAAAAACGCTTGGATGGCTTGGGAGTGCAGTTTGCTTATTTTTCACGGACCCATAAACCTGCATTGCGTAGTTTAATCCCACACTTGGGTTAATATCGGACATGTCTCTACAATTATGAACGGACCACTCAGTCTACAGAAAATCGCTGACGTGAACAGCCCCATAGACTATCGGGTACGAGTGCTATACGTGAACAACACAGACGGTGCTCCTACCCGAAAAACCAATGTGTACATGAGCCCTTAGTGTCCGAATAGTGACTCTGGAGCCCTTCCGCCTTTTTTCCAGCAAAGGCTCACATGTTCGTAAAAAGGCTTCATAAACACATAATTCAATGTGGCACTAAACACTGTGCATTTAAAAGTGAGGGGTAGAGATAGTTGGCATTAGCCAATAGACTTGCATACGTTCTTCCACGCTCCGTATAATTCCTCACTATTGATGGCGCAAGGAAAAAACGAAAAGTTTGATAACAATCAGGGCTGTTGGGTCATTAAGCGAACTTCCCAACTCCTTAATTTTTCCATCTTTCATAAATGGTAGTAAAATACAGTCAGGCTTTTTCAGGCTGATTTGTCTGTAGGCATGCCCAGCAGTGACCGTCCGCCTGTGGTCTTTAGCGGAGGACTCCACTACTGAGCATGTGCAGCAGAGTCAGACATTTTAACCATAAAGGGCATTGGAGCAGCAAAGAGGTGGGTAATATAGAGCACCCTGGTATTTTTTTTTTTTTTTTAATAAATATTCAATTGGATTGAACAATATAAAATATACGATTGAAATGAAAATTACTTGGTTACAGAATATAATGTATAATTTTTTTTTTATGTCTTAGTCTGTACGTATTATTATTGACTTTAAAAAAAAAAAAAAAAACTCATTTGAAGATGGTTTACGTACAAAATACACATATATATTACAGTGAATTAACGCGCAGTGTTGGACTGGTACAGAAAGGAGAGGACTCTGCCGTTGCGAGCTTAGTCTGCAGTGTAATGGGAAGGAGACAGCAGGGCTGAGTGTTGAAGCCACCCCAATTGTAGTTAGATGGCAGAGGGGCTATTGCTGGCCACTAGGGTTGAGCGACCTTGACTTTTTTAGGGTCGAGTCGGGTTTCGCGAAACCCGACTATCTCAAAAGTCGAGTCGAGTGAAATCGGCCGATTATGGCGAAAAGTCGAGGATCGACCGAAACACGAAACCCAATGCAAAGTCAATGGCGACTTTTGAAAATTAATGATCCGTTTCGCTCAACCCTACTGGCCACTCGCTACACAGGAGACAGGGCGGAGAACTGCCTGTCAGCATTCAGACAATGCTGGTTCCCGGAAGTGAGTGCTGTCAATCAGAGGAAGGGCCCCAATATGCCAATGAGGGGAGTGATGGTACACCAAACTCTAGGACACACCAAGTAGTCCATCAGCCTATTTAAAATGTGTTTTGGGGTTGATGGACTCCCTTTAAGGATGGATGGTCTGGAGAGGGCGTTTTTTTCGGGAGCGGAGGATACTGCAATAATCAAGGCTGGGTAGATATGAGGGCAAGTCCTAACACTATAGTTCATTCGGGGGTTAAGGAAAGGACAGATTTTGGAAATATTTTTGAGTCAAAGGTGGCGGGTGCATTTCTAATGACTTTGCATTCATACAAAATTGTCTCCGAGTCCAACTTCACAGCCTGGAACATGTTAGGGCTCCATCACTTCCGTAACTGATGCGCCTTACATTAACGATGCATGGTTGTTAATCAGAACTTGGAAATGTATTTTGAAATACATTTGTATTTTGAGTTTTTTTCTAACCATTTATGGCTAATACTGCAGTAAGCGCTAAAAAAATGATGTTTCTTGTTGTTTTTGGAACACCCAGAGGAATAAATGGAGAGGGACTAGTATTCATGGCCACCTCTTTTACAACGGCAGCGTCACCGACGGGTTGTGTGATTTCTGTTCTGCAGATGGCTGTGGGTCCCTGAAGGTGGGACCTGCATCTGTCAGACATTTACAGCATATACACAGGATATACCTTTTAAATGTCTAATGGGATTAACCCTTTAGTTTCTGCCTAACTTTTTCTTTAATTTAATACGCGATTATGCTTTGGGTGGCAGACCTGAGTCATCTGATCTATACTGGTAGGGATAGGTATCTATACTGGTAGGGATAGGTATCTATACTGGTAGGGATAGGTATCTATACTGGTAGGGATAGGTATCTATACTGGTAGGGATAGGTATCTATACTGGTAGGGATAGATATCTATACTGGTAGGGATAGGTATCTATACTGGTAGGGATAGGTATCTATACTGGTAGGGATAGGTATCTATACTGGTAGGGATAGGTATCTATACTGGTAGGGATAGGTATCCATACTGGTAGGGATAGGTATCTATACTGGTAGGGATAGGTATCTATACTGGTAGGGATAGATATCTATACTGGTAGGGATAGGTATCTATACTGGTAGGGATAGGTATCTATACTGGTAGGGATAGGTATCTATACTGGTAGGGATAGGTATCTATACTGGTAGGGATAGATATCTATACTGGTAGGGATAGGTATCTATACTGGTAGGGATAGGTATCTATACTGGTAGGGATAGGTATCTATACTGGTAGGGATAGGTATCTATACTGGTAGGGATAGGTATCCATACTGGTAGGGATAGGTATCTATACTGGTAGGGATAGGTAGCCCGAGCAGCTACTCTGCCAGGATGAAATCTGAAATGGCATTAGAAAAGGAAAAAAAAGCAGCTCGGCCCCATCTCAAGCTATTGATTCATGTCTTTAGGTTTAATACGTTCATTAATTGGCTTAACGAGTAGGTTTCTGCTTTTCTTTGATTTTTAATATTGTTATGAGATTATTAATGATTTCAAGTTCTTTACAGTTGCTGGTGCCATTTCAAGACACTCCTGTGGATGTGGAGCAGAACATCGATTTACCCGATTACCTACCTGAAGATGAAAGCCCCATGAAGGAGCAGGATAAAGCGGTGTCTCGTGTTGGGGCACACCAAGATGGCGGGAGCAGTTGGCTCAGCACTGCAGCAAACTTTTTATCACGGTCCTTTTACTGGTGACATGGGCTTAGGGACTAAAGACTGCCAGACAGTTCGAAGAAATCTTTTCAATCATCCCAGTGAAGTGCAATTTGCAATAAAATACTACACACACAAAAAAAAACCCAAGTTCTAGCTCTCGCAACTTCCGCTGTGTTTTACGTTGTACGATAGCCGAGCTCGTAACGCAGCATGGCGGACAAAGGCCACCAGGACGTGTTGCTTCATTTATTGCGTGTTGCCTCACTTTGTAAATGGGTCCACCCTTTGCTATTGCACTGTCATGTTCTAAGCCAAATAATTGTGATAGTGAGCACTCTGATATTGAGCCTTAAGGTCACCGGTGTGTTGTAATACACAGGAAGCGTCTCTTCACCTCGATACTCAGGACCGTCCGTTCTTATTCTGGTTAGGTATTAGTGCATGAGCGCCTTTTTAAGAAAAGTTTTCTTTCTCTTGCCTTATTTTATGGAAGGATTTGTTTCTGTGACATCTGCTACTGTTCACAGCGACGCAATCTCATTGTGTTTTTTTTTTTTTTTTCCTGCCAAAAACTTCCTAGATCTGAGAGTCTTTATGCCTTGTATATGAGAGTTTTGAATTCTGCGCAGGTCCAAACTATTAGCGGGCAACAGTGCTAGAGATATGGGCCACGACGAGCTTATAGATGTAATAAAATCCACATATTCTCCGAGTATAATCCAGTCCTGCTGAGAGCAAATTAATACAACAGGAGCCGTGAATATGCAATGTTTTATCCACAATGATCTAGACTCCGAGAATTAACCTAAGGTCTAATGTTAGAAATACGAACCACTATTGAAAAAAAACAAAACATGAGTTCAAGATCTGCTGCCTGCTATATACCAAGGTGCCATTTTTAGAGACCCTGAATAAGAAGTACACCCGTTTTTATCCCCCGTCTTTGATGGAGGTTTTTTTATATGTGCAAATGTTTGTATTGAGAAGGTGGGGTGAAACGTATGCTTTACATGTCCAGATGAAACGATGTGATTGTGTCATGGGCTTTTTTTTTTTTCTTGTTGCGATGGACCAGGAGTTGAGTCGCACAATTTGATTCTGAAAGTTTTGTCCTACGGTTATTCTATCGTCGCAACGTCATTGCTTGTGTGACGTAATGTTGTAACTATAGAAAAGAGTTTTGGGAAAAGAAAGAGTTTTACAAATGGCGGCTTTGTCAGGTGAAATCCGCCTGAAGAAGTGATAGAAATGCTAAGAAGAATGAACATTGCTCCGTCTTGTTACTTCTTTTAGAGCTTGAGGCTTCGCTCGCCCTAAAGTGACTAAAAGAAGAGACCTGACCATTCTTCAGGCGGCTTCTGTTTAGCAGCTGGCGCTATTTTCTGTATGAAATGTTTTTTAAGAAAAGGCGGTGGCAGAGCGAACGCAGCAGACGTCAGACGCCGGCGTCTTCCTAAAAGGGGCTACTGCTTCAAAAATGATGCAGGTACGGCGGTGTCTATAAGCTGGGGTGTGCACCTACCTGAAAAGAGAAGGCCAAGCAAAATATTCTGTGATGGAGACCTGGTGCAGTGTAATCTTTGATAGTGGACCACCATTGATTTCTAGAATGAAGAGGCTTGATGTAGAGCACTACTCATTGATTTTTAAAAATCCAACTTAATGACCAATGTGATCTTCTGTCTCTGGGAGATGATGATATTGCCTGGGTTTTCTCGGATGAGGCACTGTTACGCTTTCCTAGCATGACTGTTTTGGTAATTAGCCAGTAAAATAAGTAAACGTATTCCCAATAAAATGACAATATTGGAGCATCTTTTCTTAAACTTTGCACTGTGTTCGTTTTGTCATATTCCCAGTAGGAATAAATCGGGAACAGCGATTGGGTGCCACCATTGCAACCAGTGATGAGAATGTCAGCGTTTATGGATAACCCCCATCCCAATAGGCAGATGTATACTACTTCAGGAGGAATAGCAGTAAGTCCTAAGAGGAAGCTTGAAAATTGTCATCCCATGGTTAATACTAACTCCTAAAAGGACCTATAAGGAGAATGGATAGAGCCACTAAAAGAGGACCTGTCATTAGATTTCACAGTACAAGCTGCATACATTAAATAAGTACTCCCACTCACATTTTCTTCATTGTGTCTGTCAATGTAATATGAGTGTATTAATATATAAAAAAAAAATTATATATATGACAGCTTGCAGCTTGCATGTGTTCACATTGGGAGTGCTGGTTGGTTTTATTTTTTTTTTTATTTTTTTTTTTTTTATTTTTTTCTTTATATATATATATATATATATATATATATATATATATATATATATATATATATATATATACATATACATATACATATACATATACATATACATATACATATACATATACATATACATATACATATACATATACACATATACATATACATTCCCCTACCGCCGTTCACTACATTACATTTAAACAAAAATGTTCTCCTTCAAAACAATTTCTCGGCCATGTTAGAATGACTGTATTAACTTTAAGAAAATGCAATCTCTCTTCATCCATCAAGCCTGATTGACAGATCCTCAGTGTCCCTCCTCCTTCTTGCTGCTGAGATCTCACCTTGCTCAGTACAAGTTGCAGCTGTTAGGCCAGGTGTGCGTAGACTGAATACATTTTGACAAATAAATTCTCACTCTTAAGCTGGCCTCCTAAAATGCCTATTGTAACAAAAAGATGATTACAGCCATTTTCATGCATAATTTCAGAGTACGCCAGAGCCCATCAGGTCTAAGAGCTGTTAATAATGTATGCATTGTGTAGTCTGGTAAATATATGCATTATATTTGGAGTGTATATATTCTCATAAAAATCACTCACAGACTCTCTTTTCGACGGCAGTCTGCACAGAACAGTACAAAGGTCTTCAGCAGTCTGAAATAAAGCACATAACTGACTCCGGGTTTCAGTGTGTTTTATGTGTAGGATGACAATATGTCTGCTTGCTGTGTAACTTCTTCCCATTTGGAGGCTGTGATGGTATTTCAGTATTGGTGTATTAGTTTATGGCTTTTTTACCTTTTGAGATACAAATTGAATAAACATACTGGTTGTTGGGCTGAGCACTTCCCACGCCGCAGATAATGGTAATTTTACATACAATGCCTTTGTACAGTAGTGTATGTCCACATTTAAGTTATTACAGCCTAGAACACACCATACTGTTTTTCCTCTACATTTACTGATTATTTTAGGTTCTTTGACCCCCAGTTGTGTGTACATGTAAAGGTGAGATGGATGCAGGAAGGTTGGATCACCATTCGTGAAAGGCAGGCAGCTGTGATTCCCATTAATTTTACTATTAATTATGTTATTTCCGTCACAAATTTTGGCTAAGACAATAGTCCCTAAAATGTATGTGTAGAAAAATCTGATTACTAATGCCAACTAACATATCAGCCTACAATGACGGCTGCTAAGTTTTTTATCCTTCCAAGAGTTTTGACTCCAACACTTGTAACCAAAACCATTTTTCTCAAAAATTCTGATTAATAATGCCACTGAAATGATTGTTGCTAATATTTCACCCTCCCTGGTTGTCAGCCCGATCCAGCTTTAATATGAACTGCTGCGTTATTTCATTCATTATTTAAAGGGATTGTCCACTACTCCAACAACCCCTTTCTATATTCTGTTTCCTTTGTAAAATAAAAATATCCTCTACTGACTTCATCTGATGTTATACCACGTGAGCGCTGCTGCCAGTCGGCCACTGCTAATGGGCTGCAGTGTAGCACCTCCCCGTACATGCGAGGCTCTCTATGGAGGAAGTGAGCAGCTCAATGGTGACTGCTGATTGGCTGTAGGTGTCATGTGGTATAACCATTAGCGGACAGGGTTTTTGCAGCGAGTGTTGGATTTATTTCCTCCTTATAGCTATGTTTTGCCGTTAGAGTTGTGACAGACTTGCTGCGAAGTTAAACTCGGTTTTAAAGACTATATCTTTTGGGCAGTGTTTGTTAAAGGGAACCTGTCGCCAGTTGTTTTACATAACTGAAACTATCGCCTTATTCAGCCCCAGTGCTGCAGTCCATAAATGCTTATATAACCCCCTGACTTCCATTGTATAACCCCACCCCTCCCCCTCCCCCCCAAAAAAAAAAAACCTATTGTAGTTCTCACGCGCTGTATGGACATCCAGTTCGTCAGGTCCGGTGGGCATGGTTTGGGGCCTCTCCATCCCTCCCTCCAGCAGCTGCTCGTTGTCCTCCATCACTTGACGTTGAGGCCTCCCATCATCTACATTGCTGGACGAAATTTTGCGCCCGTGCACAGAAATGGCAGCTTGCGCCTGTGCACGCTGCTTAGCTTTACTGCCAGCATAGCCGAAAACATAGGTGAGCATGCACCGACAGCATGGCAAAGCATGGTGCGCAGACATAAGATTTCACCAATGGTGCAAGGCGGATGGTGAGCAGCAGCCGGGGGAAGGGATGGAGAGGCCAGAGGTCATCAGACTGGACCAACCTGATTTCCATACAATGTGGGAGAACTTCAAAAGGATTTTTGGGGGTTATACAGGGGAAGTTGGTGTTATGTAAACATTTATGGAATGCAGCACTGTGACTGAATAAAGTGAAAGTTTTAATTGTGTTATGACAAAACTGGTGACCGGTTCTCTTTAATTGACTACTCGGTCTAAACTGACATTCGCCCAATTCAGCATTTTTTATTAATCACATTTTTCAAGTAGAGGATCGATTTTTAAAGCAAAATGTAGGGGACATCTGGGCCATGTTTTGATGTCTGCGTTATATAATATAGATTGCAGTGACAATGGCCGATCAGTGAGGGGGAATACAGCGATTTACGGACACGAACGTTATGGTATATTGCTGATGTTTATCATTCTCACCGCTGTAATCTATTGAGGATGCTTCTTTCGAAAGTGCTGCAGACTCGTGTAACGATAATGTTGGGAACCTTTGTACGCTATAGAGGCAAATATATGTGCACAGACTAAAGGCTAAAGCCATCCACATCAATTACAGCAAATCTCTCTAAAGCGTGTCGCCTCATCCAGCAGACCGAAGTGCGTCTTGTGAAGCTGTCTGGATACACGCCGCCTTGTTTGCAGCCGAGCACATCAGCCTTCTAATATTCCAGCTATAATTTGTGCTTCGTCTAAATAGTGGTAATAACCATTGTAGTCAGATTTCTTTTCCAGTCACCAAACATGCATTGTTTGCTATCGCTGCTCTGAACATAATGATGGAAGCAGCCTGTAAATTGCATTTTGAAATATGTTGTGTAAAATAATAAAATTATACGTGTCTTCTCTTTCTTTGGGTTTTCCATAAGAGATCCAGTTTCATCATGGTATGATCAGGATATAGATTTAATCAGCATGTAAGTGTCTATACATATCTCCCCGATTGATCCATGCGACGCATTCCCGGGAGTGAGGGCCCTGGATACGTGGTGGAGTTCTTTAAAGAACCTGTCACTAATATTTTGCTATACCACATGAGAACAGCATGATTTAGGGGCAGGGAACCAGATACCAGCAATAGCTTACAGGGATGCTTGCTGCAGCTTTTAGAACATCACTTTTTTTATCTAGCACAGTATTCCCCAACTCTGGTCCCCAAGAGTCCACAACAAGTCATGTTTTCAGGATTTCCCTAGTATTGCACAGGTGATAATTACATCACCTGCACAGGCAATAAGTCCATCACCTGGGCAATACAAAGGAAATCCTGAAAACATGACCTGTTGGTGGCTCTTGGGGACTGGAGTTGGGGAACACTGATCTGGCAGTTCTCTGAATGCTAAGCCCTGTATAACCCGCCCCCACTAATTGTGCAAAGTCAGAAAGCCACCGCCCCCACCACTGATTGTGCAAAGTCAGAAAGCTGTCTGGTGGGGGCGGGTCACACAGAGCTCATGAATATGGACAATCTGGAAAAGTATAATAGGAACGTCACCACTTCTGTATTTTTCACCCACTCCTGGTTTTGGCTTACAAATACTGGTGGTGGAAATGTGGCCTAAGCCTCAAGTCCAGGTGGGCGCACAGACACCGGACGTTGATGCACCAAGCAAGAAGGCACATGGGAAACGCAGAGTTCCAGCAGGGATGGGAGCAAGTTGATCCACAGAAGGCAGAGCACAGCAAAGAAATCTAGAGTCTCAATCCCAAGACACTGGTGTGTGTCAATGGGCCTTAGACAATTCTAGGGAGTTGATGTTATTGATCTACGCCGGGCAACTTGTAAAATCCAACAACGGTGCAACTGAGGGCAGCAGACCCAGAGGAAGGAAGCAAAGGCCGAGATACACGGGACAAGTGTGTAACAAGGACATTCCCAGATGAGTGACTTCTGGCCTGGTTCTGAGAAGATTCTGCAACATTGTTGTGATCTCAAATTTTGACCAGGTTTTCATAATGCCACAGATGTAATTTTTTTTTAAATGTTTTTTTTTCAATGCCAGATGTGAAATATTGGGATAATCTTTCACAGTATCTTGTGATGATGGAACACTAGGACTTACTCAGACAGAGTGGGCTGCAGAGTTTATTTACTGTGCAGAACAGTTATTCTGGCCTTTTTCTTGCATTTGCTAATTCTTGTGCCTTTTTTTTCTGTTTTTGGTCGATTTTATAACTAGCTGTATTGTAGTACTTCAGTGACCCGGCAGTCTATTATCTTCATTATGGTTATATTCGCTGAAAGAGAGAATGATGAGTTCAGGAGGCATGGGGGAGAAGTGGCTCAGAAGTGGATAAAAAAAACATTTTTATTTATCAAGTTTTATTGATTTATGCAGTTTGTTGAAATGAATGTGACTGTTTAAGGTATATGTATAAATATAGGTAGAAAGCTGTCAGAATGAAGTGGAATACTGTCATTATTTATTCATCAATCACATTCGATCCTCCTAGTCAGAGGGCGTGATTCATCAAAGCTTCAAATTGTGGCATAAAGGCTGTTAAAAGTTACAAAATTTAGGTGCAACTCAAAGTTGGGTAAAATGTGATTTTTGGTGTTTTCCCACCAGTTTCTCAAAGCTCCGCCAAAACATGTAGAGCTGGGATGGGATGGAGCATAGAGGGGGGGGTGTGAGGCCACAGCTCATCTAATTCATTACAAGCTGTGATGTTCTGTGCTCCAGAAATCTCACTCCAGTCTCTGACTGGAGTATGATTTCTGTGGTGGCACATGGTAGCACACGCCATTCATCAGACGCTCCAGATTCTTGAAGAATCCTTACACTTCTTCATCAATCACGATTACCTGACTATCATGTCCTCACACTTAGATCGGCATGAACAACGTCGATCTTGATAAATCGGGTCCATATTTTTTTGACCATAATAAAAAGCAGTGTCAACAATTTAACTTAGTTTAAAGGGTAACTGTCATTTCAACCAATTTTGCCTGTTTCTCCTTCAGACTCTAGCTCTTCCCTTTTACATAGATATTTATGAGCAGCAATTATCTCATATCACAATTATCTATAAACCCTGTACAGTCATGGCCAAAAGTTTTGAGAATGACACCAAAATTATATTTTCACATGATCTGCTGCTCTCTGGTTTTTATTAGTGTTTGTCTGATGTTTATATCACATACAGAAATATAATTGCAATCATATTATGAGTACCAATAGGTTATATTGACAGTTAGAATGAGTTAATGCAGCAAGTCAATATTTGCAGTGTTGACCCTTCTTCAAGACCTCTGCAATTCTCCCTGGCATGCTCTCAATCAACTTCTGGACCAAATCCTGACTGATAGCAGTCCATTCCTGCGTAATCAATGCTTGCATTTTGCCAGAATTTGTTGGTTTTTGTTTGTCCACCCGTCTCTTGATGATTGACCACAAGTTTTCAATGGGATTAAGATCAGGGGAGTTTCCAGGCCATGGACCCAAAATCTCTGTTTTGTTCCATGAGCCATTTAGTTATCACCTTTGCTTTATGGCAAGGTGCTCCATCATGCTGGAAAAGGCATTGTTGGGCGCCAAACTGCTCTTGGACGGTTGGGAGAAGTTGCTCTTGGAGGACATTCTGGTACCATTCTTTATTCATGGCTGTGTTTTTAGGCAAGACTGTGAGTGAGCTGATTCCCTTGGCTGAGAAGCAACCCCACACATGAATGGTTTCAGGATGCTTTACAGTTGGCATGAGACAAGACTGGTGGTATCGCTCACCTCTTCTTCTCCGAATAAGCTGTTTTCCAGATGTCCCAAACAATCGAAAAGGGGATTCATCAGAGAAAATGACTTTGCCCAAGTCCTCAGCAGTCCACTCCCTGTACCTTTTGCAGAATATCAGTCGGTCCCTGATGTTTTTTCTGGAGAGAAGTGGCTTCTTTGCTGCCACCTTGAAACCAGGCCTTGCTCAAAGAGTCTCCACCTCACAGTGCGTGCAGAAGCACTCACACCAGCCTGCTGCCATTCCTGAGCAAGCTCGGCACTGCTGGTAGTCCGATCCCGCAGCTAAAACAGTTTTAAGATACGGTCCTGGCGCTTGCTGGTCTTTCTTGTGCGCCCTGGAGCCTTTTTGACAACAATGGAAGCTCTCTCCTTGAAGTTCTTGATGATGCGATAGATTGTTGGCTGAGGTGCAATCTTTGTAGCTGCGATACTCTTCCGTTAGGCCATTTTTGTGCAGTGCAATGATGGCTGCACTTGTTTCTTTAGAGATAACCATGGTTAACTTAAGAGAAACAATGATACCAAGCACCAGCCTCCTTTTAAAGTGTCCAGTGATGTCATTCTTACTTAATCATGACTGATTGATCGCCAGCCCTGTCCTCATCAACACCCACACCTGTGTTAATGGATCAATCACTGAAACGATGTTAGCTGCTCCTTTTAAGGCAGGACTGCAATGATGTTGAAATGTGTTTTGGGGGTTAAAGTTCATTTTCTGGGCAAATATTGACTTTGCAAGTACAGTAATTGCTGTTAAGCTGATCACTCTGACATTCAGGAGTATATGCAAATTGCCATTAGAAAAAATGAAGCAGTAGACTTTGGAAAAATTAATATTTGTCTCATTCTCAAAATTTTTGTCATGAATGTATTCAATGAAGGCAGATTTTGAAACTACATGATCAGTCCAGGAGTAGCGATGGGTGAAGCTGAACAGTAAAGTTCGGGGTCCGTACCAAACACCTATTGTCCACGCACAGAACCTGAACACGGACTTCTCCAGGAAGTCCATGTTACTGTTTGGGTTCGGCACCCCGGACATCGGCTGTTTCCCACGCTGTCATCTCTGACAGCGTGAGAAACACCGGTGACTCCGATCCGTGGTAAGAACGTTACCACTGGGGTCAGAGAGCTGCAGTTCCCACGCTGTCAGATGACAGCATGTGAGCCAACAGCTGTGACCAGTGGTAAAAAGCTTACCGTCGTTCACAGCTGTCAGCTGATGACAGTACTACTCTCATCAGCGTACACCTGTTGCTGAAAGCAGTGAGGGCAGGCAAGGCTCCTTATAGCATTCATCAGCCGGTGCCTCTGCAATAAATAAAATGATGTAGTGATTCTTTTTTTTTTATAACCAGCGCAGGCAAAGCCGACAGTTGTGGGCTGCAACCCCCAGCTGTCAGCTTGATCATGGCTGGCTATTAAGAATAGAGGGGTTTCACACCATTTTTTTTAATTAATAATTTAAAAAAACAGGGTCCCCCACATTTTTGACAACTATCTAAGCTAAAGCAGACAGCAGGGGGCTGGTATTCTCAGACTGGGAAGGAGTCATGGATATTGGCCATCCCCAGCCTAAAAACAGCCGCCCGCAGCTGCCCCAGAAAAGGTGCATCTATTGGATGCGCCAATTCTAGCACTTTACCTGGCTCTTCCCACTTACCCTAGTGCAGCGGCAAGTGGGATAATAGCTTTGGGGTTGATATCAGCTTTTTTATTCATGCCGACATCAAGTCCTGGGATTAGTAATGGAGAGGCGTCAATAGCACACTCCCACTACTAACCCCATAGTTATATTGGAATAAAAACCAGCCAGAATAAAGTCCTTTATTAGAAATAAGCCCCACCCCAGTCTGAGAATACCATCCCCCAGCTGCCTTCTTTAGCTTGGCTGGTTGTCAAAAATTATTAATTTAAAAAAGTGTGGGACTCCTCTATTCTTGATAACTAGCCAAGATAAAACAGACCGCTGGGAGTTGCAGCCCGCAGCTGGCGGTTTTGCCTGCACTGGTTATCAAAAATAGAAAAGACCCCACGTCATTTTATTTATTGCACAGGCGCTGGCTGATGAATCCTCTAATCAGCCTCACTTGCGCTCTGCTTTCAGAGACTTTCAGTATTCTCATCAGCTGATGCCCACAACCGGCGATAAGCTTTTACCGCCAGTTACAGCCGCTGGCTCACATGCTGTGATATGATCAGAGCCAGTGTTTACTCCTCTGTCACGCAGATGACACTGTGGCCAACAATGGATGTTCGAGTCCCCATTCAGATGAATGGGGTCTGGGTTTGGGTACTGTTCTTGTACACGAACCTTATTTTTTGGCCAGACCAGAACATCCATGGGTTCACCTATCACTATCCAGAAGGAGAAAGTAGCAGAATTTTGAAAGATATTTTACATAGTTGTTTTTTTATTTTCACTTGTACATCAATTTATTAAAAAAAATGTTAAAAACAGTCTGACAATCTGTTACTCTTCCTCGCCATTCAAATAAATGGCTGACCATGTAATGTATGAACAGTCTAGGTTTACCTGAGTCAAAGATTCTCTTACAAAGTGGCTTGTGATTCAATTTGTGTAAGTGGCCACAAGCAGGATAGCCCTACCTCTTCTCACTTCTATTTACCCCCATAGGATATATGAATTGTTATCAGCATGAGACTTCCCATTTTAAGGTCAATAAACAGTATTCATATTACATATGAAATTAAAATGATTACTACTTTTAGAAGCTGTTTTTCAGGTCCTTTCTAAAAGTGGATACATTCACATGAGAGATACATATAACTGTAAAAGAAAATGCAATCCTATTTCAAAGAAGTAGAAGAATTCCTATTTCTTTATGCATATGACAAAATAATGTGGCGATGATCACTATAGTGCTATATTTCGGAGAGAATACCTGCATACTGTGGAATCCGATTAACCTGACACATTTTTTCTGTTGAATTTCCTATGTTGTGTTTGTCTCTATTAGTGATGAGCGAATATACTCGTTACTCGAGATTTCTCGAGCACGCTCGGGGGTCCTCCGAGTATTTTTTAGTGCTCGGAGATTTAGTTTTCTTCGCCCCAGCTGAATATTTTACATCTGTTAGCCAGGATAAGTACATGTGGGGATTCCCTGGCAACCCCCACATGTACTTATGCTATCAGATGTAAATCATTCAGCTGTGGCGAAGAAAACTAAATCTCCGAGCACTAAAAAATACTCGGAGGACCCCCGAGCGTGCTCGAGAAATCTGGAGTAACGAGTATATTCGCTCATCACTAGTCTCTATATGAAATCGGAAACATAAAGAGGATGTATGTTGCCGCAATGCAGCCATTTGCAGGAAGCCAATTGAAACTTTTAGCTATTTTTTTCTAATGTGATACATCTGGCAAACATATGCAAGTAGCTCCCCTGAAGATGCATGTTGTGCGAAACGCTCGTCGGGACACCTTGTTATTACATATGGTACTTTATCTTTAATATCTATTTGCCCTGTGCTTGCTATCCCTACAAAGGAGGATTCCATAATAATTCTGATGGATATTTTCTGTGTATTATGTCTCCTACCATTCATCTTCTATACATTTTGATCTCCAAGTCTGCCTGTGGACTTACCATAAACATATATTTACTTTGTACCAACCATATTATGCTCCATTTTTTTTATATATTTTATTTGAGCCTCAGGAATCACATGATGCTCCACTGCTCCAGTTATGTGCATCCATCTGTTATTATGGTTTTGTTCTTGTCTATAGGTTTTTTCTATTGGTATTGCTAATTAAAATGTCTACTTTTATAATATTCAATTACTTTGCTCACATTCTATGTAAAAATATGTGAGTAAGGCTAGGGCCACACTGCAACATGTGTCGTGCGGGATGAATTCGTAATGTTCCATGGTGAAATAACAGACAGAATCTGCCACTGGGGTCCTCTAAACCTCACGTGCAATCCATGGAAGTAAATTCGTATGGTCGTTGTGTCCACTAGACGCTTATGAGTTAGCCTTAATTGTTTGAAACTAATTATTAAGAGTCGCAGCACAGATATCTTAGGTTGTAGATATGTTGTCTCACAGCTTATGTCCATGTGTAGCCCTAGCCCGAAACCTAAACTGTATGAATGCGCTCTCCTAGGTGTCTTCTTTTCACTGACGAACCGTGTGGAATATAAGATATGTTTGTCACTATGTTTCAAGAAAGTAAAATATAACATTAATATGTAAATTATTTGTCCCTAATGTCTTATACCTTATTATTTCTTAAAAATTATTTGTGCAAACAACGGCCTAAGAAATAAAACATTCCTCTGAAATGAGACTGTTATGTAATTGTCCACTAGATGGCAGCATAGAAGTATGATTGACTGATATTACTAAACTGCTGGTGTTCTGACACTGATTATGGGGTGAAAGAAGGGAAAAGTTAATGTGACTTCCTATATTTTTTTTAGTAATAACAATTATTAATTAATTAAGAATTTTCAGCATCATTTATATATTCAAGTAATTAAAACGATTTATAGAAAACAATTTTGTCAAGGCCTTTTATAGTTTGTAACAGTCAGCAAATTTAATGCATAACTTAACAGTATTCATAAAAGAGATAAAGTATTGCTGAAATGCTCCTGACTCCCTTAAAGAAAATAAAAGACTCAATACTTTTCCCCCAGAAGTCGCCCTGCACATCGGATTCTGGCACTTATATTGTTCTCACTGGTCCCATACATGACACTAGTGATGGGCAGTCCGGCTCTTTTTGGTGTAGAGGATTTTTTGGCTCAGCTCACTAAAAAGTAAGTGACCTGATTACAATAAGGTGCAAACGTTAGGATGGCATTACTGCAAGATAGAATATACTCAAAAAATGAAGGTACTTAGCCCACAAATTGGTCAACTCAAGTGAGCCCACCAACCGCGACAAGGCGTACCTTGCTATGATGGGACCCTAACCTAATAAGCCTAAAAATGTAAAGAACATGTAAGATCCAACACTAATTAAAAACAGTCCTAGGCTGATGGCAGGACCTCAGCCAGATATGGAGGCAGTCACCACCTCTAACAGTGTACCATGAAAAACTGACCAGCACCTTCAAACAGAATAATGCAAGAATGAGGAGGTGCAGCTGCTATGACTAAATAATATACAAACAAGTTCACAGGCATGGCTGCTTGGCTCTCTTGAATTGGACAATTTTTGCACTAAGTACCTTCTTTTTAAAAGTATTTTCTATATAGCAGTAAAAAAACCCTCATTTTTTCAAGACACCTTACCGGATCTTGTAAAGTAGATTTTGCCGACTGGATTAGATTTTCCCCAAAAATTAAATTCACAGCAAATAAATTTGAGCAAATTTCAATACTGGAAAGCTTGTTATTGCTCGTAAAATACAAATGGAGGAGAGCTGAGAGAGAGAGGACCATGCTGAACAAAAGATATTATGCTTATATGTAATATAAGATATATGTAAGAGAAAAACGTACCCAGTGACGCTATAGATGGAAAATTACTTATTTATACAAACTGCCCTCCAGTGTGAACCGCTGATTTGTGATGGCCCAGGCAGGGCCGGTGTCAACACCTAGCACACATGGGCAAGTGCCGGGGCCCAGGAAAAGTGGAGGGTCTTCTCACATTCGGCAGGAGTGTAACTACTGGTGGTGAGGGGCCCACCAACGCCAGCCAATACTTCAGCTGGATGTGCGTCCTCGGATGCACATTCAGCTGAAATGCATTGCAGAGTACAGACCCATCGGTTCACTGCGCGTTAATACATGTTGCCGGCCAACCAGAGGCTAGCAGCTCACGTTGGCGTGCATGTGACTGGGGAAGCGGATGGAGGTGAGAATTTTTTTTTAAATCAGTGATTACTCTGTGGCCATTCTACAACATGGATGACTATGGGATGTACATTATACTTTATGGATGACTATGGGCCATGCATTATATTACATTGATGACTATGGGTTTTACATTATACTGAATGGATGACTATGGGCTTTGCATTATACTACATTGATGACTATGGGTTGTGCATTATACTCATGGATGGCTGTG
This sequence comes from Ranitomeya imitator, assembly GCF_032444005.1. Classification (NCBI taxonomy): domain Eukaryota; kingdom Metazoa; phylum Chordata; class Amphibia; order Anura; family Dendrobatidae; genus Ranitomeya; species Ranitomeya imitator. The sequence continues at coordinate 446,505,093 of NC_091287.1, read as the reverse complement.
GGCTATGCATTATACTACATCAGGGATCTCAAACACATGACCCGCTGCCACATGCAGACCCTGAGGCTGCTTCATGCGGCCTCCAGGCCGGGCTGGCGTTAGGGGCAGACAGACCAAGCCGCTATGAGGCCTAGCAATGCGCCGCCTCCCTCCTCATTTGTCTTATATGAATCATAGACGCCAAAACAGTTGAAAGCAGTGATGGAGGAGAGAGCGTGAGATGACGCTTCCTCTCCCATCATTCCTCCAAATATGTCCCATGCGCAGCTTCCGTGCTGATGAGTGTAAATTTGCCTCCAGTATTTGCTGATAATGTGCTACATTCATCTTTACTTCAACTTTGACCAAGTTTCCTGAGCCTTTGTACCTCACACATCCCCAAAACATCAGCAATCCACCTCCGTACTTTACAGTAGGAAATGTGATCCTTTCATCATAGGCCTTGTTGACCTCTCTCCAAATGTAACGTTTATGGTTGTGGCCAAAAAGTTCAATTTTGGGCTCATCACTCCAAATTACCTTGTTCCAGAAGTTTTGAGGCTTGCCTCTGTGCTGTTTTGCGTATTGTAGGTGATTTTCCATATATTAATCACAGTTTGAACACTGCTGTCTGGCAATATCAATTCCTTAGATTTCTTTTTGCATTCCTTTCCTGTTTTATACAGTTCAACTACCTTTTCCTGTAGATATGTTAAAAATTATTTTGCTTTCCCCATGACTCACAATCCAGAAACGTCAGTGGCTGGATGAAAGATGCAAGAGTCTGTCTGGATCCCTGAAACTCACTCAGCTTTTATGCACACACACTGATTACAAGCAAACAAGTCACATGTGAGGATGTTTGTCGTTGTGAATTCTGTTTTCAAACTCCCTCCTGTGGTCATGAATGGTACTTCGGCGAGTTCTGACCATGGACTCCCTCTGGTGGCTGTGAGTGGAGCTGCTGCTTCTGAGGTTCCTTCCACAGGTGACGTAGTTTATTCTTTGGCTGGCTGTTCTATTTAACTCCACTCAGATCGTTACTCCATGCCAGCTGTCAATGTTCTTGTACAGGTTCAGTTCGCTCTTAGATCTTTCTGGTGACCTGTCTACTCCAGCAGAAGCTAAGTCCCTGCTAGCTAATTATTTGTTCATTGTTTCCTTGTCCAGTTGGCTATCATGATTTTGTCTTGCTAGCTGGAAGCTCTGGGATGCAGAGTGGCACCTCCGCACCGTGAGTCGGTGCGGAGGTCTTTTTGCACACTCTGCGTGGTCTTTTGTAGTTTTTTGTGCTGACCGCAAAGATACCTTTCCTATCCTCAGTCTGTTTAGTAAGTCTGGCCTCCCTTTGCTGAAACCTGTTTCATTTCTGTGTTTGTGACTTCCATCTTAACTCACAGTCAATATATGTGGGGAGCTGCCTTTTCCTTTGGGGAATTTCTCTGAGGCAAGGTAGGCTTTATTTTCTATCTTTAGGGCTAGTTAGCTCTTAGGCTGTGAAGAGGCGTCTAGGTCGTGTTAGGTACGCTCCACGGCTATTTCTAGTTGTGTGATAGGATTAGGGGTTGCGGTCAGCAGAGCTCCCACTTCCCAGAGCTTGTCCTGTGTGAGTTTAACCATCAGGTCGTTCCGGGTGCTCCTAACCACCAGGTCCATAACAGTACAGCTGGCCCAAAGTATTAATGCATCTCAATAGAGGGATAAGAGAAGTTCTGAGACCATTTTTTTTTCTCTGCAGTGTTTTTTGTCTTTCTTTTCCCCTTAACCTCTGGGTGGTTCAGGACACAGGTGTAGATATGGACATTCAAGGTCTGTCCTCTTGTGTGGATCATCTCACTGCAAGGGTACAAAACATTCAAGATTTTGTGGTTCAGAATCCGATGTTAGAGCCTAGAATTCCAATTCCTGATTTGTTTTCTGGGGATAGATCTAAATTCCTGAATTTCAAAAATAATTGTAAACTGTTTCTAGCTTTGAAACCCCGCTCCTCTGGTGACCCCGTTCAACAAGTAAAAATCATTATTTCTTTGTTGCGTGGTGACCCTCAAGACTGGGCATTTTCCATTGCGCCAGGAGATCCTGCATTGCGTGATGTAGATGCGTTTTTTCTGGCGCTTGGATTGCTTTATGATGAACCAAATTCAGTGGATCAGGCAGAGAAAATCTTGCTGGCTTTGTGTCAGGGTCAGGATGAAGCGGAGGTGTACTGTCAGAAGTTTAGAAAGTGGTCTGTGCTTACTCAGTGGAATGAGTGTGCCCTGGCGGCAATTTTCAGAAAGGGTCTTTCTGAAGCCCTTAAGGATGTCATGGTGGGATTTCCCACGCCTGCTGGTCTGAATGAGTCTATGTCCTTGGCCATTCAGATCGATCGGTGTTTGCGTGAGCGCAAAGCTGTGCACCATTTGGCGGTATTCTCTGAGTATAGGCCTGAGCCTATGCAATGTGATAGGACTTTGACCAGAGCGGAACGGCAAGAACACAGACGTCGGAATGGGCTGTGTTTTTACTGTGGTGATTCCACTCATGCTATCTCCGATTGTCCTAAGCGCACTAAGCGGTTCGCTAGGTCTGCCACCATTGGTACGGTACAGTCTAAATTTCTTTTGTCCGTTACTTTGATTTGCTCTCTGTCGTCCTATTCTGTTATGGCATTTGTGGATTCAGGCGCTGCCCTGAATTTGATGGACTTGGAGTTTGCCAGGCACTGTGGTTTTTTCTTGGAGCCCTTGCAGTATCCTATTCCATTGAGAGGAATTGATGCTACGCCTTTGGCCAAGAATAAGCCTCAGTACTGGACTCAATTGACCATGTGCATGGCTCCTGCACATCAGGAGGATATTCGCTTTTTGGTGTTGCATAATCTGCATGATGTTGTCGTTTTGGGGTTGCCATGGCTACAGGTCCATAATCCAGTGTTGGATTGGAAATCTATGTCTGTGTCCAGCTGGGGTTGTCAGGGGGTACATGGTGATGTTCCATTGCTCTCAATTTCACCTTCCACTCCTTCTGAAGTCCCTGAGTTTTTGTCAGATTACCGGGATGTATTTGAAGAGCCCAAATCCGGTGCCTTACCTCCTCATAGGGATTGCGATTGTGCTATTAATTTGATTCCTGATAGTAAGTTTCCTAAGGGCCGACTATTTAATTTATCTGTGCCAGAGCACGCCGCTATGCGGAGTTATATAAAGGAATCCTTGGAGAAGGGTTATATTCGCCCGTCGTCATCACCGTTGGGAGCAGGGTTCTTTTTTGTGGCCAAGAAGGATGGCTCTTTGAGACCTTGTATTGATTACCGCCTTCTTAATAAGATCACAGTCAAATTTCAGTACCCTTTGCCGCTGCTGTCTGATTTATTTGCTCGGATTAAGGGGGCTAGTTGGTTCACCAAGATAGATCTTCGAGGGGCGTATAATCTTGTGCGAATTAAACAGGGCGATGAATGGAAAACAGCATTTAATACGCCCGAGGGCCATTTTGAGTACCTGGTTATGCCATTCGGGCTTTCTAATGCTCCATCTGTGTTTCAGTCCTTTATGCATGACATCTTCCGAGAGTACCTGGATAGATTCATGATTGTATATTTGGATGATATTTTGGTCTTTTCGGATGATTGGGAGTCTCATGTGAAGCAGGTCAGAATGGTGTTCCAGGTCCTTCGTGCGAATTCCTTGTTTGTGAAGGGGTCGAAATGTCTCTTTGGGGTTCAGAAGGTTTCATTTTTGGGTTTCATTTTTTTCCCCTTCTACTATCGAGATGGACCCTGTTAAAGTTCAGGCCATTTATGATTGGACTCAGCCGACATCTGTGAAGAGCCTGCAGAAGTTCCTGGGCTTTGCTAATTTTTACCGTCGCTTCATCGCTAATTTTTCTAGTGTTGCTAAACCGTTGACTGATTTGACCAAGAAGGGTGCTGATGTGGTCAATTGGTCCTCGGCGGCTGCAGAGCCTTTTCAGGAGTTGAAGCGTCGTTTTTCTTCTGCCCCTGTGTTGTGCCAGCCAGATGTTTCGCTCTCGTTTCAGGTTGAGGTTGATGCTTCTGAGATTGGAGCAGGGGCTGTTTTGTCGCAAAGAAGTTCTGATGGCTCGGTGATGAAACCATGTGCCTTCTTTTCTAGAAAATTCTCGCCTGCTGAGCGCAATTATGATGTTGGCAATCGAGAGTTGTTGGCCATGAAGTGGGCATTCGAGGAGTGGCGACATTGGCTTGAAGGAGCCAAGCATCGCGTGGTAGTCTTGACGGATCACAAGAATTTGACTTATCTCGAGTCTGCCAAACGGTTGAATCCTAGAAAGGCTCGATGGTCGCTGTTTTTCTCCCGTTTTGATTTTGTGGTTTCGTACCTTCCGGGCTCTAAGAATGTGAAGGCTGATGCCCTGTCAAGGAGTTTTGTGCCTGACTCTCCGGGTGTTCCTGAGCCGGCGGGTATTCTCAAAGAGGGGGTAATTTTGTCTGCCATCTCCCCTGATTTGCGGCGCGTGCTGCAGAAGTTTCAGGCTGATAGACCTGACCGTTGTCCAGCGGAGAAACTGTTTGTCCCTGATAGATGGACTAGTAGAGTTATCTCTGAGGTTGATTGTTCGGTGTTGGCGGGTCATCCTGGAATCTTTGGTACCAGAGATTTGGTGGCTAGATCCTTTTGGTGGCCTTCTTTGTCACGGGATGTGCATTCTTTTGTGCAGTCCTGTGGGACTTGTGCTCGGGCTAAGCACTGCTGTTCTCGTGCCAGTGGGTTGCTTTTGCCCTTGCCGGTCCCGAAGAGGCCCTGGACGCATATTTCCATGGATTTTATTTCAGATCTCCCTGTCTCTCAAAGGATGTCGGTCATTTGGGTGGTTTGTGATCACTTCTCTAAGATGGTCCATTTGGTACCCTTGTCTAAATTGCCTTCCTCCTCTGATTTGGTGCCATTGTTTTTCCAGCATGTGGTTCGTTTGCATGGCATTCTGGAGAACATCGTCTCGGACAGAGGTTCTCAGTTTGTTTCGAGGTTTTGGCAGTCCTTTTGTGCTAAGATGGGCATTGATTTGTCTTTTTCTTCGGCTTTCCATCCTCAGACAAATGGCCAAACCGAACGAACTAATCAGTCTTTGGAGACATATCTGAGATGCTTTGTTTCTGCTGATCAGGATGATTGGGTGTCCTTCTTGCCTTTGGCTGAGTTCGCCCTTAATAATCGGGCCAGCTCGGCTACTTTGGTTTCGCATTTTTTCTGTAATTCTGGTTTCCATCCTCGTTTCTCTTCAGGGCAGGTTGAGCCTTTGGACTGTCCTGGTGTGGATACGGTGGTGGACAGGTTGCAGCAGATTTGGACTCATGTGGTGGACAATTTGACATTGTCCCAGGAGAAGGCTCAACGTTTCGCTAACCGCCGGCGCTGTGTTGGTCCCCGACTTCGTGTTGGGGATTTGGTTTGGTTGTCATCTCGTCATGTTCCTATGAAGGTTTCCTCTCCTAAGTTTAAGCCTCGTTTCATTGGTCCGTATAAGATTTCTGAAGTTTTTAATCCTGTGTCATTTCGTTTGGACCTTCCAGCTTCTTTTGCCATCCATAATGTGTTCCATAGGTCGTTATTGCGGAGATACGTGGTGCCTATGGTTCCCTCCGTTGATCCTCCTGCCCCGGTGTTGGTCGAGGGGGAGTTGGAGTATGTGGTGGAGAAGATTTTGGATTCTCATATTTCGAGACGGAAACTCCAGTACCTGGTCAAGTGGAAGGGTTATGGTCAGGAAGATAATTCATGGGTTTTTGCCTCTGATGTTCATGCTGCCGATCTAGTCCGTGCCTTTCATTTGGCTCGTCCTGATCAGCCTGGGGGCTCTGGTGAGGGTTCGGTGACCCCTCCTCAAGGGGGACGTACTATTGTGAATTCTGTTTTCGAACTCCTTCCTGTGGTCATGAATGGTACTTCGGCGAGTTCTGTCCATGGACTCTCTCTGGTGGCTGTGAGTGGAGCTGCTGCTTCTGAGGTTCCTTCCACAGGTGACGTAGTTTATTCTTTGGCTGGCTGTTCTATTTAACTCCACTCAGATCGTTACTCCATGCCAGCTGTCAATGTTCTTGTACTCGTTCAGTTCGCTCTTGGATCTTTCTGGTGACCTGTCTACTCCAGCAGAAGCTAAGTCCCTGCTAGCTAATTATTTGTTCATTGTTTCCTTGTCCAGTTGGCTATCATGATTTTGTCTTGCTAGCTGGAAGCTTTGGGATGCAGAGTGGCACCTCCGCACCGTGAGTCGGTGCGGAGGTCTTTTTGCACACTCTGCGTGGTCTTTTGTAGTTTTTTGTGCTGACCGCAAAGATACCTTTCCTATCCTCAGTCTGTTTAGTAAGTCTGGCCTCCCTTTGCTGAAACCTGTTTCATTTCTGTGTTTGTGACTTTCCTCTTAACTCACAGTCAATATATGTGGGGGGCTGTCTTTTCCTTTGGGGAATTTCTCTGAGGCAAGGTAGGCTTTATTTTCTATCTTTAGGGCTAGTTAGCTCTTAGGCTGTGAAGAGGCGTCTAGGTCGTGTTAGGTACGCTCCACGGCTATTTCTAGTTGTGTGATAGAATTAGGGGTTGCGGTCAGCAGAGCTCCCACTTCCCAGAGCTTGTCCTGTGTGAGTTTAACCATCAGGTTGTTCCGGGTGCTCGTAACCACCAGGTCCATAACAGTTTGTGCCAGATCTATATATGTATATATATATTACATAATCTTCATTTTTATATAGCGCTAACATATTCTGCAGCGCTTTACAGTTTGCACACATTATATACATATGTATGTATATATACATATATATATTGTTGGGGCTAGCGGAACGCACCTAAGAATAATATGAAAGGTATCAGGTGCCTTTGCTGCCCGGGGTCCACCGTGCAGAGAAACTCCTGCTGCTCGGTAATGGCGGACACTATATGGCGGTATAACATGATCACACACGGGTTAGCTTCACCCGGTATGAAAAAGGAGACGAATCCTGTTGCTTCACTGTATCGCCAAACCGCAAAGTGAGCACTAGGATGAGATCACAGAACTCTGCCCCACGGAGTGGGGGAAGAGTCCCTCTAGACCACTAGTGCTCGGCGCCGCTACTGCGGTGCCAGGGGAAAACTAAATGAGCATTTACCGCACGAGAGTGCGTACAGCGATGCTCTGGCGGACGCCACTAACCACCCAGACTAGGGACAGGAAAGCGCACTAATTGTGCATGGCGCAGCACTAGCGGTCGCTGCTAGTGTGATGCAGTAAGTTGTGCTCTTGTGCTTGGATAGCACTGTCAGGTGCTAGGTAACTCCAACATTCACGAGCATTCAACAACACTAGGAATGGGAATGATTAAGGAGCATTCACCAGAACAGGCATACATCCACACACACGATAACAGGTTTATACTAGCGCATGGCCGCACGGTCATGCAAACCTTTTATAGCTGTAGCTCTCCGAGACCTACCTAGTGGTCCGATAGGAGCTGCCACAGGACCTGTGTATGTGACCCCCGACCTCCAATGAGAGGTCTTCCCTTGGGCATGCTCAGAAGAAGAAATGCAGGGCTTAGTCCCAGAAGCGCCTGCTCACCGCTGATCAGTGCTGGTTATAATGGCTGAACCTGGAAGAGTCGCAGTAACCAAATGCACAGTATCTGCCTGAGCCAGGTGCTGGGACTGATGTCTCTGCTGAGCAGACTCCACTGCGGCTGGAGGAGAATGAGAGACCGTAGCGGAGGTGGTTCGAATTTCCCCTGTGCAGTGGCGGGAACTCGACACCTAAAATATAAAGTACAGAGCAAAAGTTTGGACACTCTTTCTCATTTAACGCTTTTTCCGTATTTTCATGACTATGAAAATTGTACATACACACTGAAGGCATCAAAACTATGAATTAACACATGTGGAATTATATACTTAACAAAAAAGTGTGAAACAACTGAAATTATGTCTGATATTCTAGGTTCTTCAAAGTATATATTAAGTATATAATTCCACATGTGTTAATTCATAGTTTTGATGCCTTCAGTGTGAATGTACAATTTTCATAGTTATGAAAATATAGAAAAATCTTTAAATAAGAAGGTGTGTCCAAACTTTTGGTCTGTACTGTATACCAACATTTTGTTAATTTTAAAAATTACAAAAAGCAAAATTGACCTATGTAAATGTTTGGGCACCCTTCGAGATTTGTGTACTCAGATAACTTTGACCAAGGTTTCAGACCTTATCCCTTTTCCGACCGCCCACTGTATATGAATGTCAGGGCTTGCTGGTCTTTGTGAAGCGCCGACGTTTCTCTGTGGTCAGTGGTATCGCAGCGCTCAGGACCTCCAGGGCCCTGCAATTGCTGTAATTCAGGTTCAGAGCGGTAGCTCTGACAGGAGACATCATTGTTGTGACCTGATTGGATCAGGTCTCAATGATGTTAACCCTTTTCTATCTTCTAGATGCCGTAATCGTGGTATTTAGAAGATAGAGAGAGGGAGACCACTGCTTTACTCAACTCAACTCAACCGACGCCCCAGTGATATGTCACGAAAATAGAATCAGAATCACAGGAATACCTTGAAGCATTCCACAGTCATTGCCTCATAAATTGACACTGGTCAGAATTGAGAATATTGTCTTGGTCACGAAGGTGAAAACAGGCTCTGGCGCAAAAGGGTTAGTTAGCCTGTTAGAGTTATGGCTTGTTCACTATCATTGTTAACGCAAATTTCCCAGGTTTATAAAAACCGAACCTCCTCTAACTTTGTATAAAAAAACAGCAGCTTCTTAGCACTCTGAAAATGGTGATGGCCCACAAAGCAGGAGGCTATAAAAAGATAGCAAAGTGTATTCAAGTTGCCCTTTCCTCAGTTCGAATTGTAATTGAGAAATGGCAGTTAGCAAGAACAGATGAGTGATTCATTACTTAAATTTAAGAGGGGACTGGATACCTTTCTGGAAAAGTATAATGTTACAGGGTATATACACTAGATTCCTTGATAGGGCGTTGATCCAGGGAACTAGTCTGATTGCTGTATGTGGAGTCGGGAAGGAATTTTTTTCCCCAATGTGGAGCTTACTCTTTGCCACATGGTTTTTTTTTGCCTTCCTCTGGATCAACATGTTAGGGTATGTTAGGTTAGGCTATGGGTTGAACTAGATAGACTAATAGTCTTCCTTCAACCTTAATAACTATGTAAGATAAGGTGTGGAAGACCAAGCAAAATTTCAGTGAGAGCTGCTCGTACGATTGCTAGAGACACAAATCAGAACCACCCAGTTGACTGCAAAAGATTTGCAGAAAGATTTAGCAGATTGTGGAGTTGTGATTCATGGAAGAGTCATCAGTAGAAAATCTCTCCTGCGTCCTCACCATAAAATTCGGTGTCAGATGTATGCAAAAGAATATCCAAACAAACCTGATGCATTTTAGAAACAAGTCCTGTGGACTGATGAGGTTAAAACAGAATTCTTTGGCCACAATGATTAAAGGTATGTGGGGAGAAATGAGGGCACAGAATTTCAGGAAAAGAACATCTCGCCAATCATTAAGCATGGAGTGGATCAATCATGCTTTGTCATTGTGTTGTGGCCAATGGCACGGGGAGCATTTCAGGGGAAGAGGGAAGAATGGATTCAATAAAATTTTAACAAATTCTTGATGCAAACATAACACCATCTGTAAAAAACTGAAGATGAAAAGGACGGCTTTTACAAATGGATAATGATCCTAAGCACAAGTCATATTTTCAAAATCCACAATAGACTACCTCAAAAGTCGCAAGCTGAAAGTTTTACAATGGCCCTCACTGTCCACTGATTAGAACATCATTGAAAATCTGTGGATAGATCTCAAAATAGCAGTGCATGCAAGATGACCCAGGAATCTCACAGAACTGGAAGAATTTTCCAAGGAAGAATGGGTGAAAATACCTCGAACGAGAATTGAAAGACACTTGGCTGGCTACGAAAAGCGTTTACAAGCTGCGATACTTTCAAAAGAGGCTGATACTGAGTCCAAACCATGTAGGGTGCCCAAACTTTTGCATCAGATCATTTTCATTTTTGTAATTTTTAAAAAGTAAAAGCTTAATGTATATACAGTATGCATATATATATATATATATATATATACACAGTCATGGCCAAAAGTATTGACACCCCTGCAATTCTGTCAGATAATACTCATTTTCTTCCTGAAAATGATTGCAAACACAAATTATTTGGTATTATTATCTTCATTTAATTTGTCTTAAATGAAAAAACACAAAAAGAATTGTCATAAACCAAATTGGATATAATTCCACACCAAACATAAAAAGGGGGTGGACAAAAGTATTGGCACTGTTCGAAAAATCATGTGATGCTTCTCTAATTTGTGTAATTAACAGCACCTGTAACTTACCTGTGGCACCTAACAGGTGTTGGCAATAACTAAATCACACTTACAGCCAGTTGACATGGATTAAAGTTGACTCAACCTCTGTCTTGTGTCCTTGTGTGTACCACATTGAGCATGGAGAAAAGAAAGAAGACCAAAGAACTGTCTGAGGACTTGAGAAACCAAATTGTGAGGAAGCATGAGCAATCTCAAGGCTACTAGTCCATCTCCAAAGACTTGAATGTTCCTGTGTCTACCATGCGCAGTGTCATTAAGAAGTTTAAAGCCCATGGCACTGTGGCTAACTTCCCTAGATGTGGATGGAAAAGAAAAATTGACAAGAGATTTCAACGCAAGATTGTGCGGATATTGGATAAATAACCTCAACTAACATCCAAACAAGCTCAAGCTGCCCTGCAGTCCGAGGGTACAACAATGTCAACCCGTACTATCCGTCGGCGTCTGACAGAAAAGGGACTGTATGGTAGGAGACCCAGGAAGACCCCACTTCTTACCCCGAGACATAAAAAAGCCAGGCTAGAGTTTGCCAAAACTTACCTAAAAAACTCTAAAACGTTTTGGAAGAATGTTCTCTGGTCAGATGAGACAAAAGTAGAGCTTTTTGGGTAAAGGCATCAACATAGAGTTTACAGGAGAAAAAAAGAGGCATTCAAAGAAAAGAACACGGTCCCTACAGTCAAACATGGCGGAGGTTTCCTGATGTTTTGGGGTTGCTTTGCTGCCTCTGGACTGGACTGCTTGACCGTGTGCATGGCATTATGAAGTCTGAAGACTACCAACAAATTTTGCAGCATAATGTAGGGCCCAGTGTGAGAAAGCTGGGTCTCCCTCAGAGGTCATGGGTCTTCCAGCAGGACAATGACCCAAAACACACTTCAAAAAGCACTAGAAAATGGTTTGAGAGAAAGCACTGGAGACTTCTAAGGTGGCCAGCAATGAGTCCAGACCTTAATCCCATAGAACACCTGTGGAGAGATCTAAAAATGGCAGTTTGGAGAAGGCACTTTTCAAATATCAGGGACCTGGAGCAGTTTGCCAAAGAAGAATGGTCTAAAAGTCCAGCAGAGCATTGTAAGAAACTCATTGATGATTACCGGAAGCGGTTTATCGCAGTTATTTTGGCTAAAGGTTGTGCAACCAAGTATTAGGCTGAGGGTGCCAATACTTTTGTCTGGCCCATTTTTGGAGTTTTGTGTGAAATGATCAATGTTTTGCTTTTTGCTTCATTCTCTTTTGTGTTTTTTCATTTAAGACAAATTAAATGAAGATAATAATACCAAAGAATTTGTGTTTGCAATCATTTTCAGGAAGAAAATGAGTATTATCTGACAGAATTGCAGGGGTGTCAATACTTTTGACCATGACTGTATAGTATATATATATATCTGCTATATAATTGTCTAAGGGTCACTTCCGTCTGTCTGTCTGTCCTTCTGTCTGTCACGGATATTCATTGGTCGCGGCTTCTGTCTGTCATGGAAATCAAAGTCGCTGATACCTAATGTTAAAAATAATTAAAAAAAATAAAAAATAGTTGCATACTCACCATCCGGAGCCCTCGGATCGAAGCAGCCGGTTACCGATGCTCCTCGCGACGCCCCGGTGACCGCTCCATGCATTGCGGTCTCGCGAGATGATGATGTGCGGTCTCGCGAGACCGCTACGTCATCATCTTGTGACACCACAATGCACTCTTCAGACCGGAGCGCGCGAGGAGCATTGGTAACTGGCCGCTTCGATCCGGAGGCTCCGGATGGTGAGTATGCAACTATTTTTTATTTTAATTCTTTTTTTAACAGGGATATGGTGCATACTTCGTGACTGGCCAATATACTACGTGACTGGGCAGTATACTACGTGTCTGTGCTCTATACTACGTGGCTCTGTGCTGTATACTATGTGGCTGGGCAATATACTATGTGGCTGGGCAATATACTACGTAACTGGGCAATATACTACGTGGCCGGGCAATATACATGGCTGGGCAGTATACTACGTCGCTGGGCAATAAACTACATGTCTGTGCTGTATACTACGTGACTGGGCAATATACTACGTGGCTGGGCAATATACTACATGGCTCTGTGCTGTATACTACATAGCTGGGCAATATACTACATGACTGGGCAATATACTATGTGGCTGGGCAATATACTACGTAACTGGGCAATATACTATGTGGCTCTGTGCTGTATACTACGTAGCTGGGCAATATACTACGTGACTGGACAATATACTACGTGGCTGGGCAATATACTACGTGGCTGGGCAATATACTACATGGCTGGACAATATACTACGTGATTGGACAATATACTATGTGACTGGGCAATATACTACGTGGCTCTGTGCTGTATACTACGTAGCTGGGCAATATACTACATGACTGGGCAATATACTATGTGGCTGGGCAATATACTACGTAACTGGGCAATATACTACGTGGCCGGGCAATATACATGGCTGGGCAGTATACTACGTCGCTGGGCAATAAACTACATGTCTGTGCTGTATACTACGTGACTGGGCAATATACTACGTGGCTGGGCAATATACTACATGGCTCTGTGCTGTATACTACATAGCTGGGCAATATACTACATGACTGGGCAATATACTATGTGGCTGGGCAATATACATGGCTGGGCAATATACTACGTCGCTTGGCAATAAACTACATGTCTGTGCTGTATACTACGTGACTGGGCAATATACTATGTGTCTGGGCAATATACTACATGGCTGGGCAATATACTACGTGACTGTGCTGCATGCTACGTGTCTGTGCTGTATACTGCGTCACTAGGCAATATACTATGTGGCTGGGCAATATACTATGTGGCTGGGCAATATACTATGTGGCTGGGCAATATACTACGTGGCTGGGCAATATACTACGTGGCTCTGTGCTGTATACTACGTCACTGGGCAATATACTACGTGACTGGGCAATATACTACGTGGCTCTGTGCTGTATACTACGTCACTAGGCAATATACTATGTGGCTGGGCAATATACTATGTGGCTGGGCAATATACTATGTGGACATGCATGTTCTAGAATACCCGATGCGTTAGAATCGGGCCACCATCTAGTATATATATATTCTAGAATACAGGCTTAGGACTTTTAGAGATAATTTCATCTTCAAGTTGCTTAACTGTTCACAAAAACAGTAATTTTGACCAGGGGTGCCCAAACTTTAAAGGGAACCTGTCACCCCGTTTCTTCAGATTGAGATATAAATACTGTTAAATAGGGCCTGCGCTGCGCGTTACTATAGTGTATGTAGTGTACCCTGATTCCCCACCTATGCTGAGAAATACATTACCAAAGTCGCCGTTTTCGCCTGTCAATCAGGCTGGTCAGGTCAGGTGGGCGTGGTGACATCGCTCTTTTCTTCCCCAGCTTTCCGTTGGTGGCGTAGTGGTGTGCGCATGTCCAAGTTCCGAATTCCCTGCGCGCACGTGAAGAAACAGCGCGCGATCTGCACTGTTATCCCTTTCATCGGTGGGGGCGGCTATCTTCCTGGGGCCGCGCGTGCGCAGATGGAGTGCTCTGCTGCACGGGGCTTCAGGAAAATGGCCGCGGGATGCCGCGCGTGCGCAGAAGAGATCGCGGCGGCCATTTTCCCAAAGCCGCGATCTCTTCTGCACACGCGCGGCATCCCACGGCCATTTTCCTGAAGCCCCGTGCAGCAGAGCACTCCATCTGCGCACGCGCGGCCCCAGGAAGATGGCCGCCCCCACCGATGAAAGTTATAACAGCGCAGATCGCGCGCTGTTTCTTCACGTGCGCTCAGGGAATTCGGAACTTGGACATGCGCACACCACTACGCCACCAACGGAAAGCTGGGGAAGAAACAGCGATGTCACCACGCCCACCTGACCTGACCAGCCTGATTGACAGGCGAAAACGACGACTTTGGTAATGTATTTCTCAGCATAGGTGGGGAATCAGGGTACACTACATACACTATAGTAACACACAGCGCAGGCCCTATTTAACAGTATTTATATCTCAATCTGAAAAAACGGGGTGACAGGTTCCCTTTAACATGCCATTGAATATCATACTTAGTATTCTTTACAGCAAGGATAATGTTAAAATCTACACTATTATTACTGTCAAAATAATTAAACCCTGATGAAAAGTGAATAACACCAGTGTGAACAGAGCCGCACAGAGTACATGATGTAGTTTCTATTATTATGACAATAAGAAGTTAAATATTGGTTGTACTGAAAATGCCGTCCAGTACTGTGCCTGTGGATTTATATGAACACTTGCAGCACTTTAAGCATATTTTTAGATTTCCAGAGTATACTTTGTTGTCTGTTTAGTGTCATGTTGTGAGGACCGGTTATGGTGACACCAGCTTAAGGCACACTTTTATTTTACTTGAATCAGCTTATTGTCTTGTATCGTAAAATATGTAGCTCCTAGGCATCTCTCTTTTATTATTGTCATTTTGTAAGACAAGTAGCTTGCAAAAGTCTCTCTGATGACACTTTAGGACAAAGAACTTTCTTCTTTTTTTTCTCTGCATCAAGGGTATTCCAACAGCTTTATATACTCCATATATATGTACCCAGTGACTCAAGCATATGCCAAGGTAAATTTTGCCTCTCAGTTTACGGACCTAATGGAGCCGTTCAGCACAACACTGCACCTAATAGTAATCTATATGTC
This sequence comes from Ranitomeya imitator, assembly GCF_032444005.1. NCBI lineage: Eukaryota > Metazoa > Chordata > Amphibia > Anura > Dendrobatidae > Ranitomeya > Ranitomeya imitator. The sequence continues at coordinate 446,490,062 of NC_091287.1, read as the reverse complement.
CAACTTTAAATACTATAAAGATATAATCCACATGAAATGTTATGAATCTGTTATTAGTAATTTAGTATTAGGGTGCAGTCAGACAGATGTATAACATGGTCCATGGTCCCATCGCAGTGCACAGACTGGCTGGCGGCTCTCTTGACCTGATCGTGACAGCATCATATATTTCTTTGCAGTTGTCCCGCTCAGATCAGGAGAGCTGCCTCCGTGCACTGCAATAGCATCGTTCGGTCCTCACATATCGGCTATCACCATCAGTCCCTTGTAAATAAATGAGTCACTCCATCACAGCTAGATGGGAAATTATTTGAGCTAAGATGTCTTGGCAGGTAACATGTCTTATGAATAAACGTTCCTTCTTCACATAAAATCAGAAATCTACAGAATAATTTATAGAAAAGGTAGAAATAGCTAAAAATCAAACAACAAAGGGGGTGGTATCCAACTTATTAAACACCCCCAACTCTTTGGTATTTTTGGGGAAATTTATAGCACTTCTGTGCATGTCTTACTTGGTCTCAATAAGGGGAGTTTATCTTCTTCTATTTATACGACCACACCATGAATGGGGTTGTCTGAGCATAGGTATTTCATTATCTCTCTAAAGGACAGGTAAACAATAGAAGATTGGCTGCTGCAGCACAGCTTTTATGCAAAAGAATAGGAGCTGTGCTACAGTACCCAGCAGTGGCTACTACACTCTGAGCAGAGCTGCACCACAAGAGCAATAAAAGAGCTGATAAGTTGGGATCCAACATATCCTACATTATAGTTTTTATCTGTGGGCCTAAAAACTCAGAAGCAGGTAGTTGCTAGCTACCTTTGCCTTCTGTTCTATCCAATACCAACAGAGAGCGGTTATTGACCTGTCCTTTCAGCGATTCATCTGCTCCACGTCAACAGACCAGCTCGTCCTCTTCCCAGCTGGTCTGTCAAAGGGGGTGTCACCGCTGATGTCATGCTGCTTGACAGCAGGATGAGGGGTAGCAGCTGTCAATCAGCATAACATCAGCACACACCGTAAGCAGAGCAGAGCGGAAGAGAAGCCGCTGCTCTACCGACATGATGTCAGAGGTTGGCTGGAGGGGTCTGTGACCACTCTGTGACAGATTAATGAGGACACCTTGACGATGGTTGATGGGCTCACACTATTTGTCCAAATTTTGTGCAAAGCGTCTCATAAATATTTTTCCTAATGTTCAAAAGCTATTTTGCTATTCATATTTCATGTATCTCATATTCAACATGCTTTGGCACGATAGAGTGCAACCTTTTTTTGTATTTTATATATGGAGGTAGCTACTCCTGGTATGCACCTATTCACACTAGTTTGGATGTGCCAGTCGTTTTTCTGTCATTTCTATGTTAGCTTACTGACTGAGCACTCCTCCCTTCACCATGTGGTTTTTAATTACATCTAATCACATTTGGTTCCGGCCAATCCATATATGTAGGCTTTACTGAGAGAGGTGTCCATATTCACCAAGCATACAGACATTAGCCTTCGGTAAGTGTTCACATTTAGACAGGGAGATCAGGAACCCATCAGATTAATGAGGCCACCTTGACGATGGTTGATGGGCTCACACTATTTGGCCAAATTTTGTGCAAAGCATCTCATAAATATTTTTCCTAATGTTCAAAAGCCATTTTGCTATTCATATTTCATGTATCTCATATTTGACATGCTTTGGCACGATAGAGTGCAACCTTTTTTGGAATATGTGACCACTCTGTGGTGACAAAGATTATCACCGGGCACAGCAAGCAGGTAGGTGACAACAAACTTCTGTTAGTTCATAGGCCCATAGTAAAAATAATAAATAGTGCCGGATAACCGTTAACTATAATAAAGTCATCATCCTCAGAAGGTCTTGATGCTTCCACCCATAGCAGTGCTTCCATTGTCACCTCTACAAGATCCTGAGCTGCAGGGTCTTATGTCCTAAAACCAAATTCATTGTTGATGAAACTATTATTATATTGAAAGAAGGTAAATGAGGTTAACAATACAACTCATCAATCAATGGGGATCAGGATTTGGGATTGAGACCTCTGCTGGGTTCACTTTAGCAATGCGTATGCTTTTACATATACAATAGTATAGGCTTGGTTCCGTTGAGGCCAAGATTTGTTTCTGTGGGAATCAGGTTGTATCTATAAAGTTATTACTCATAATTTGCTTATAATTTCAGGTTAAGCTACAATCGCCGTAAATGAGAGGATTCATCTCAATTATATGTGTAGTGTCAGCAGATGACATGCGCTGTATTATGAGTAATTAAAATGAAGCAGAAGAAGTGCGCAGTAACAATATGGTAAGAAACGGCAAGAGTCTCTGTGGTGAAAATAAGGACATTGAACAGACTGGAATTTATGAAACTTGGATTATGGATATTTAGTGAATTTCAAAACCTTTACATCCTTGTTTAGAATTGGTATTAAATTCTGTGAGAGGAAAAAGCAAGGTTCCTATGTATTTATTTGGTTACCATAGTTCAGAATAAAGCGTAAGGCACTAAGACCCCGATTCATCAAACAGTTTTCCCTAGAATTCTGTCCTTCCACTGTGTGAAATTTTGCAGAATTTGGTATAACGCAATAACTACGGTATGTAGGCTTCATGTCTTTATCTCACATAACTTATAGGTTGTGTGTGACTTTTTGAAAAGAGATTCATAGGGATGGAGGGAATGGCCGGCAAATTCAACATTGGGTAATTTCTAGTGAGCGAATATACTCAATAATTGAGATTTCTCAAGCACGCTCGGGTGACCTCCGAGTATTTTTTAGTGCTCGGAGATTTCGTTTTCATCACCACAGCTAAATGATTTACATCTCTTAGCAAGCTTGATTACATGTGGGGATGCCATAGCAACCAGGCAACCCCCACATGTACTTATGATGACTAACAGATGTAAATCATTTAGCTGTGGTGATGAAAACTAAATCTCCGAGCACTAAAAAATACTCGAAGGACACCCGAGCATGCTCAGGAAATCTCGAGTAACGAGTATAATCGCTCATCACTAATAATTTCCTTTTAATCCGTTGCTGACATTTTATGTACATATATAAGAACTGTGCCGACATGATGTCTGCCTTGAACTCGGCTTAAAGGTACTGTCCACTACTTGGACTTCTAAATCCTTTTGTTTCTTCCTAGTAAAATAATAACACCTATACTCATCTCTGGTGACATCGCAGTTCCTGTGGTTTTGGCACTGGCTTTCCTGGGATCACATGACATCTTTATGTTATGTGATGCCTGAGGCCAGTCAGTGGTGGTTTCACTCTCCTATCCTACTGACGTAATCGACATCCAGAGGATGTGAGAGCTGTGGCTGCTCTCTTACTTCCTCTGGATGTCTTGATTTGTCTGAAGGAGGAAAGAGTGAAGCCAGTGCTGATTGGCTGCAAGGATCATGTTACATAACAATGTCATGTGTGCCTGGGAAGAGAAAGTGCTGACACGACTGGAGCAGCGCCGGCACTAGAAGTGAGTATAGTGTTATTATTGTACTTGTGGGGGGCGCAGGCAAAGATTCCGAAGGGGTGGTCAGTAGTTAACTGTCAACTGTTCTGTCAGAGTGCCAACTCTGTCCCTACCCGTTTAACCTTCAGTCAGTTGTCATTGTAGCATCCAGAGAGGGATCTCTCTGTCTACCTATCGGCACAACCATTGACACAGGGTGCTGATGGTTGTCATGCCAACCAGAGATCAAAGAATGATCTCTGGGTCTGCCAGGTAATGTTGCCTGCTAGGCCCTGCCATAAGCAAGGTCTAACAGGTCTGCTGCCAGTGTAACAATGACAGATTTAACACCATGCAATATTTATCTATCACCGGATATTAGCTCAATGATCAGACTACAAAATTCCATAGAAAGACTAAGTAAAAAAGGAAAAAAAATATTTATATACCTGCAATTGTCCATGAATCCTCTAGGAATTCTCTTGTAGTATTATTAAGTAATAAATCAGTAAATGAGCATATCTAAGAAACTAATGTATCTTATCATAGAAATGTGTATGGTTATTCACTTATTCGAAACTTTTTCTCCTCCTAATTTGTCTTTCATCATTCACTAATATCAAAAGCTAAAAGACTGCCAGCTCACTGAGGGATCAGATTACATCTGCTTATTGAAGTCTATTTAGAATTGAGGGAGGGAAGGAGGTAACAGCAGAGTGAGAAGCAGATAAAAAGAAAGATGCACATGCATACCCATACCTATGCTGCATTCTAGTGTTTAATCTCACCCAAGAGTTGGATTCACAGCTACACTAATCAGGTCTGCTGCATAAGGTCCTCCATGCTGCTTCTGAATTTGTGCTAAAAAGTGACAGGAAAGCAAAAAACCCTTGTGTCTCTGTGTACTGTGTATGGGAGACATTATAGAAACTAGTTTCAACCAATTAGCTTACATTCAATTGAAGTATTAGTGATAAAGGGGAAAACTGGAAATAAATGCAGTATACTAATTATATAATGTCCAGAATGTGTTATTCTTCATGTACACATATGACAGCTTATTCTGAACAAGCAATTCTTTATAGATAGTACTTTGGTATAAGAAATCACGTGCTTAGTGGTAGGAAGGAGAGACATACCTAACATGTGTGATAAAGTCACTGATAAAGTGCTGGAGGGGAGATTATGGCGTCAGTGATATAAACCCAGAGTTTTTCCTCCAGCACACTAAGTGTTGTGACGGGATAAGCTAATTTGTATAATGTGGACATCCATACAGCGGGTGGGAGGCAGGCCCGGATTTAGGGGTGGGCCCAAGGGGGGGCCTCCCACCAATATAGGGATAAATATCTCAAAACATGTAAAATACACGTCTCTTTGCTGTGAACCATTTTTAATGATAAGGAATATTTTACAAAAGAGAAACTATTGAAAGTGTAGATACCTGGCTACGGTCCTACATCTCAGTGGCTGGCGCAGAGCGGCAGAGTCAAAAGTGCCCGGATTGTAAAAAATGAATGATTTTACTTGAATTACTCTGTGTAAATGATTTTTGTAAATAAACTTGCATTCGTTTCATTTTGTGTATTTGCATTGCATATTGCAGCACCTTGAAAAATGGGCCTCCCTCCAAAATGGGCCCCGGGCCACCCACCTCCTAAATCCGGCCCTGGTGGGAGGATGTCTGTTATGAACAGGTAATTCAGAACCACAATGGACATTGAAGTTCAGAGCACACAAAGTGACCTGACATTTACCAAAAACATAGGACGAGCTCTGAGACGTGGAAACTCTGCTGACTGCAATCCCTAATCCTATCACACCACACTAGAGGTAGCCGTGGATTGCGCCTAACGCTCCCTATGCAACTCGGCACAGCCTGAGAAACTAACTAGCCCTGAAGATAGAAAAATAAGCCTACCTTGCCTCAGAGAAATTCCCCAAAGGAAAAGGCAGCCCCCCACATATAATGACTGTGAGTAAAGATGAAATACAAACACAGAGATGAAATAGATTTAGCAAAGCGAGGCCCGACTTACTGAATAGACCGAGGATAGGAAAGATAGCTTTGCGGTCAACACAAAAACCTACAAACAACCACGCAGAGGGGCAAAAAGACCCTCCGCACCGACTAACGGTATGGAGGTGCTCCCTCTGCGTCTCAGAGCTTCCAGCAAGCAAGAAAAACCAATATAGCAAGCTGGACAGAAAAAATAGCAAACAAAAAACAACACAAGCAAAACTTAGCTTATGCAGGAGAGACAGGCCACAGGAACGATCCAGGAGGAAGCAAGACCAATACTAGAACATTGACTGGAGGCCAGGATCAAAGCACCAGGTAGAGTTAAATAGAGCAGCACCTAACGACTTAACCTCATCACCTGAAGAAGGAAACTCAGAAGCCGCAGTACCACTCTCATCCACAGGAGGGAGCTTGGCCACAGAATTCACAACAGTACCCCCCCCCTTGAGGAGGGGTCACCGAACCCTCACCAGAGCCCCCAGGCCGACCAGGATGAGCCACATGAAAGGCACGAACCAGATCGGCAGCATGGACATCAGAGGCAAAGACCCAGGAATTATCTTCCTGACCATAACCTTTCCACTTAACCAGATACTGGAGTTTCCATCTCGAAACACGAGAATCCAAAATCTTCTCCACTATATACTCCAATTCCCCTTCAACCAAAACCGGAGCTGGAGGATCAATAGATGGAACCACAGGTGCCACTTATCTCCGCAACAATGACCTTTGGAACACGTTATGGATGGAAAAAGAAGCTGGAAGAGTGAAACGAAAAGACACAGGATTAAGAACCTCAGAAATCCTATATGGACCAATGAAACGAGGCTTAAATTTAGGAGAGGAAACCTTCATAGGAATATAACGAGATGACAACCAAACCAAATCCCCAACACGAAGTCGGGGACCCACACAGCGCCTGCGGTTAGCGAAACGTTGAGCCTTCTCCTGGGACAAAGTCAGATTGTCCACTACATGAGTCCAAATCTGCTGCAACCTATCCACCACAGTATCCACACCAGGACAGTCCGAAGACTCAACCTGCCCTGAAGAGAAACGAGGGTGGAACCCAGAATTGCAGAAAAACGGCGAAACCAAAGTAGCCGAGCTGGCCCGATTATTAAGGGCGAACTCAGCCAAAGGCAAAAAGGACGCCCAATCATCCTGATCAGCAGAAACAAAACATCTCAGATATGTTTCCAAGGTCTGATTGGTTCGTTCAGTCTGGCCATTTGTCTGAGGATGGAAAGCCGAGGAAAAAGACAAATCAATGCCCATCCTAGGACAAAAGGCTCGCCAAAACCTCGAAACAAACTGGGAACCTCTGTCAGAAACGATGTTCTCTGGAATGCCATGTAAACGAACCACATGCTGGAAAAACAATGGCACCAAATCAGAGGAGGAAGGCAATTTAGACAAGGGCACCAAATGGACCATCTTAGAGAAGCGATCACAAACCACCCAAATGACCGACATTCTTTGAGAGACGGGGAGATCCGAAATAAAATCCATAGAGATATGTGTCCAAGGCCTCTTCGGGACCGGCAAGGGCAAAAGCAACCCACTGGCACGAGAACAGCAGGGCTTAGCCCGAGCACAAATCCCACAGGACTGCACAAAAGAACGCACATCCCGCGACAGAGACAGCCACCAAAAGGATCTAGCCACCAAATCTCTGGTACCAAAGATTCCAGGATGACCAGCCAACACCGAACAATGAACCTCAGAGATAACTTTATTCGTCCACCTATCAGGGACAAACAGTTTCTCCGCTGGGCAACGGTCAGGTCTATTAGCCTGAAATTTTTGCAGCACCCGCCGCAAATCAGGGGAGATGGCAGACAAAATTACCCCCTCTTTGAGAATACCCGCCGGCTCAGGCAAACCCGGAGAATCGGGCACAAAACTCCTAGACAGGGCATCCGCCTTCACATTTTTAGAGCCCGGAAGGTACGAAACCACAAAGTCAAAACGGGAGAAAAACAGCGACCAACGAGCCTGTCTAGGATTCAACCGTTTGGCAGACTCGAGATAAGTCAAGTTTTTGTGATCAGTCAAGACCACCACGCGATGCTTAGCTCCTTCAAGCCAATGACGCCACTCCTCGAATGCCCACTTCATGGCTAGCAACTCTCGATTGCCAACATCATAATTTCGCTCAGCAGGCAAAAATTTCCTGGAAAAGAAGGCGCATGGTTTCATCACCGAGCAATCAGAACTTCTCTGCGACAAAACAGCCCCTGCTCCAATTTCGGAAGCATCAACCTCGACCTGGAACGGAAGCGAAACATCTGGTTGGCACAACACAGGGGCAGAAGAAAAACGACGCTTCAACTCCTGAAAAGCTTCCACAGCAGCAGAAGACCAATTGACCACATCAGCACCCTTCTTGGTTAAATCAGTCAACGGTTTAGCAATGCTAGAAAAATTAGCGATGAAGTGACGATAAAAATTAGCAAAGCCCAGGAACTTCTGCAGACTCTTCAGAGATGTTGGCTGAGTCCAATCATAAATAGCCTGATCTTTAACAGGGTCCATCTCGATAGTAGGAGAAAAAATGAACCCCAAAAATGAAATCTTCTGAACACCAAAGAGACACTTTGACCCCTTCACAAACAAAGAATTAGCACGCAGGACCTGGAACACCATTCTGACCTGCTTCACATGAGACTCCCAATCATCCGAGAAGACCAAAATATCATCCAAGTATACAATCAGGAATTTATCCAGGTACTCTCGGAAGATGTCATGCATAAAGGACTGAAACACTGATGGAGCATTAGAAAGTCCGAATGGCATAAGCAGGTACTCAAAATGGCCTTCGGGCGTATTAAATGCTGTTTTCCATTCATCGCCCCATTTAATACGCACAAGATTATACGCACCACGAAGATCTATCTTGGTGAACCAACTCGCCCCCTTAATCCGAGCAAACAAATCAGACAGCAGCGGCAAGGGGTACTGAAATTTGACCGTAATTTTATTTAGAAGGCGGTAATCAATACAAGGTCTCAGTGAACCATCCTTCTTGGCCACAAAAAAGAACCCCGCTCCCAATGGCGACGATGACGGGTGAATATGACCCTTCTCCAAATACTCCTTCACGTAACTCCGCATAGCGGCATGCTCAGGTACAGATAAAGTAAACAGTGGACCCTTAGGAAACTTACTACCAGGAATCAAATCGATAGCACAATCACAATCCCTATGCGGAGGTAGGGCATTGGACTTGGGCTCATCGAATACATCCCGGTAATCAGACAAGAACTCTGGGACCTCAGAAGGGGTGGATGATGAGATAGACAGAAATGGAACATCACCATGTACCCCCTGACAACCCCAGCTGGACACAGACATTGATTTCCAATCTAATGCTGGGTTATGGACTTGTAGCCATGGCAACCCCAACACGACCACATCATGCAAATTATGCAACACCAGAAAGCGAATATCCTCCTGGTGCGCAGGAGCCATGCACATGGTCAGCTGGGTCCAATACTGAGGCTTATTTTTGTCCAAAGGCGTAGCATCAATTCCTCTCAATGGAATAGGACACTGCAAGGGCTCCAAGACAAACCCACAGCGCCTAGCATACTCCAAGTCCATCAAATTCAGGGCAGCGCCTGAATCCACAAATGCCATGACAGAATAGGAAGACAAAGAGCAGATCAAAGTAAAGGACAAAAGAAATTTCGACTGTACCGTACCAATGGTGGCAGACCTAGCGAACCGCTTAGTGCGCTTAGGACAATCGGAGAAAGCATGAGTGGAATCACCACAGTAGAAACACAGCCCATTCTGACGTCTGTGTTCCTGCCTTTCAGCTCTGGTCAAAGTCCTATCGCACTGCATAGGCTCAGGTTCATGCTCAGATAATACCGCCAAATGGTGCACAGATTTACGCTCGCGCAAGCGTCGACCGATCTGAATGGCCAAAGACATAGACTCATTCAGACCAGTAGGCATAGGAAATCCCACCATGACATCCTTAAGGGCTTCAGAGAGACCCTTTCTGAAAATAGCTGCCAGCGCACATTCATTCCATTGAGTGAGCACGGACCACTTTCTAAACTTCTGACAATTAATCTCTATCTCATCCTGACCCTGACACAGAGCCAGCAAATTTTTCTCTGCCTGATCCACTGAATTTGGTTCATCGTACAGCAATCCGAGCGCCAGAAAAAACGCATCAATATTACATAATGCAGGATCTCCTGGCGCAAGGGAAAATGACCAGTCTTGAGGGTCACCACGTAATAAAGAAATAATTATCTTAACTTGTTGAACTGGGTCACCAGAGGAGCGGGGTTTCAAAGCCAGAAATAATTTACAATTATTTTTAAAATTCAAAAACTTAGCTCTATCTCCAGAAAATAACTCAGGAATAGGAATTTTAGGTTCTAACATAGGATTCTGAACCACTAAATCTTGAATATTCTGTACATTTATAGCGAGATTATCCATCAAAGAGAACAGACCTTGAATGTCCATGTCCACACCTGTGTTCTGAACCACCCTGATGTAAAGGGGAAAAGATAGACAGAACACAGTGCAAAGAAAAAAAAATGGTCTCAGAACTTCTCTTTTCCCTCTATTGAGAAGCATTAGTACTTTGGGCCTCCAGTACTGTTATGAACAGGTAATTCAGAACCACAATGGACATTGAAGTTCAGAGCACACAAAGTGACCTGACATTTACCAAAAACATAGGACGAGCTCTGAGACGTGGAAACTCTGCTGACCGCAATCCCTAATCCTATCACACCACACTAGAGGTAGCCGTGGATTGCGCCTAACGCTCCCTATGCAACTCGGCACAGCCTGAGAAACTAACTAGCCCTGAAGATAGAAAAATAAGCCTACCTTGCCTCAGAGAAATTCCCCAAAGGAAAAGGCAGCCACCCACATATAATGACTGTGAGTAAAGATGAAATACAAACACAGAGATGAAATAGATTTAGCAAAGTGAGGCCCGACTTACTGAATAGACCGAGGATAGGAAAGATAGCTTTGCGGTCAACACAAAAACCTACAAACAACCACGCAGAGGGGCAAAAAGACCCTCCGCATCGACTAACGGTACGGAGGTGCTCCCTCTGCGTCTCAGAGCTTCCAGCAAGCAAGAAAAACCAATATAGCAAGCTGGACAGAAAAAATAGCAAACAAAAAACAACACAAGCAAAACTTAGCTTATGCAGGAGAGACAGGCCACAGGAACGATCCAGGAGAAAGCAAGACCAATACTAGAACATTGACTGGAGGCCAGGATCAAAGCACCAGGTGGAGTTAAATAGAGCAGCACCTAACGACTTAACCTCATCACCCGAAGAAGGAAACTCAGAAGCCGCAGTACCACTCTCATCCACAGGCGGGAGCTTGGCCACAGAATTCACAACAGATGTCTACCTTATCTCCACCCCAGGGTGTAGTCTGTGGCTTAAGTAGCTGGCCTCCAAAGGCAGCAGGGTTCAGTGTCTGGAGATGAACACTCCAGAGAAGTTGTTGTGCTGGAACCAATCTGAACCGTGTGTGTGTTCTGCTAGCAGTGAGTGGGAGGAACCCCACACGCAGAAGGACTGTGCTCTCTGCTATTTTTGTTTTGTTTACCTGTTTTTACCCAGAGGGATGTATTTGTTTTATACGAAGAAAAGGAAAAGAATCGGCACTCCAACCTGTATGGCAAAATTTCAAAACTTTATTCTGGCTTGTCAAGCCATGTTCAAAACGTGGAAAAACACCTGACGCGTTTTTGGTGCGTTAGAAGCACCCTTACTCATAGGTAAAGTTTTTAAATTTTACCATACAGGTTGGAGTGCTGATTCTTCTCCTTTTCTACGTTTTTGCTGTGCTCACCAGCGGAACGAGCACCCACGTGTTTTCTTTTGAATTGGACCCAGCCCAAGGTGGTTTCATTCTTTGGATTATGTCGAAGGCTCCCAGACCTCTCTCTCCTGTATTTGTTTTACTATACCTTGATTTATGCTGTCCATAATAAGCCAAAGGTAGTTCTTAAAGCCGCAGTGTTCCCGAATCTACCTCCATGTTCAGCCGAGTGAGCCAATCTACCACACATGCCAGTGTAATCAGACTTATAAGCCATGCAATATTAAATTACATATATGCAAACTTAGAATCCAGTTTGGCTTTTATCCTAAGTCATATTGAAAGGCTCATTAAAGGATTGATATTGACTATTAGGTTTGCTAAAGTTCAGATCTAAGGGGGTTTTGATCATTCCGTACCGTCACCAGTCTGCTATCATGAGCTCTGGCATGTCTGCAGTGAATGGAGCTGAACAGCACAGCTCTATTTGCTACCAAGACATGCAGCTCTGTGCCTATTCAAAGGAATGGGTTTTTTAATTGATTACCGTTCCCACAAATTTTGCATAAATTTCATGACTGCACTTTAGGATATCTTCAAAGTTCTAGCAATTTTCCAGATTAACATGTCTTAAAGTATTTATGGACTGTCATGTCTGTTAGTTGAGTGGTTCTTGCCATATTCTGGCTTAGTATTTGTGGAATGGGGCTCAGCAAGGTATGGAACTGTGTACCAGCACTGCCCCAGCAAAACACACCTGATGGTCACAGAAACTTTCCAAATGCTGGTGACTCCACATGTAAACCCATGACAAGGCATACCTGTTCATTAGAAGCCATTCCAGGTCATGACTTGATGAAGTTCAGAGAATGCCAAGGGGGTGTAAAGCTATCACAAGAGTAAAAGGGGGGCACTTCAAGTAATGTTATGTTTAGCACATATTGTTTTTTTTCCAATGTGTATTTCTTTAGTCATTCTTTCTCCTGTGTTGCTTTGTGGTTTTGCTGCCTTCAGTCCAAATCTACAATGTGCACATTCCAATAAGAACAAGAAAAACTATTGAATGAACAGGCGCGCGCAAACTTTAGATTGACATTGTATATATAAAGTATATTTAATTCAACCCGTATCCTATTCTCTAAATACAAATTTACATATTTGATATTGGAAAAAAGGTAAAATATAATTTTATTTATCTTTCAGAGTGAACGCCATTAAAAATAATGCCAGAATTGCCATCTTTTGGTCACCGTGCCTCCTTAAAAGTTAAAATAAAAGCGAATGTTGCATGTACCTCAAATCTGTGCCACTAAAAACTATAACTTTACTATAACCCACAAAACAATAATCATTAAATTAGTTCCATTGACAAAAAATATAGAAAAAAATGTGTTTCTTTATTTATCAAGCGAAGCAAAACATAAAAACCTAGATAAATGTGGTATCGCTGCAACTGTACTGTCGGACTTGTAGATTAAGTTACCAGGTTGTTTTTAACACACTGAACATTTTAAAAGAGAAACCTCAGTACAAACGGTGAAATTGACTTTTGCCATTTCATAGTTATATCCCTGCATAGGTTGAAAAAAGACACAGGTCCATGAAGTTCAACTTTTCTCCACCAGTCATACATTCTCTATGGCTAGATATCACCCGACAATTTTTGGTTCACAACTTTTAGTACGTTTTAGCAGGTCTCTGGAGAATAAGGGAGATTCATGAGAGTGATGTAGCCCTCATTTCCTACTGAAATAAAAAATACACGACCAATCTGAGCTTCCATATCTATGAGGAAGTTTGGAAAGATAGCTTGTAGCGATGAACGTACGTGCTCGGATAAGGAGTGTATTCAGCGTACTTGAAAAATCTGTCCCCATGCCTGCATGTCCCGCTGCTGTTTGACAGCCACGACACATGCACAGACTGGCTGTTTGTAAGGCAATCCCTTCATGTGTTACTTCTATTGAACAGCCGCGAGACATGCAGGCATGGGGACTCGATTATATTATTCGAGCACGCCGAAGACACTCGGTTAGCACCCGAGCATGCTCTGATACCACCTTATCCCAGCACAATTGCTCATCTATACTGACTTATCTCACATATTGCTAACTAAAAGGGTTGGTTTCACTGTTCCCCAATTCATTATTAATTTAATGGGAGACCCATTTTGGCAGAATCAAAAACTATATAAATATATATTTTTAAGACTTAAGCTATTTTTTAGACTGAAAATTGCTGATTTCAGCAATGTTCACACATTGAATGTGAGCAGAAAAACTTTTTGGAAAGTGTATTTAAAGATGACCAGATCAGCTATGCTCTTGCACCTATTTTATTCCCTCTGAGTATTCCATTTAGATCTCCACTTTGCACTGACGAGGGGCAGTACCCCGAAACACAGTGTCTGCAAAATGAGATTCTGGTTTGGCTATTATCCTAAGTCATGTGACAAGGTTCGTTTAAGGGTCGACATTGACTGTTAGGATTGCTACTTCCAATAGGTGGCACTAGAGTTCTAGTCTTCTTCCTCTTTGAAGAGACAATTTGTAAATTTCCCAGACGAGCATTGCGGCTTTAAGTCTCCTCACCTCAACATGCTTATCATGTCACTCTCCGCAAGGAGAAACGATACTTCTTGGATCCCGGTCTGATGCCTCTCAATCAGCCAAACCAGATCTCCATTTTGCACTGACGAGGGGCAGGACCCCGAAACACAGTGTCTGCAAATTGAGATTCTGGTTTGGCTATTATTCTAAGTCATGTGACAAGGCTCGTTTAAGGGTCGACATTGACTGTTAGGATTGCTACTTCCAATAGGTGGCACTAGAGTTCTAGTCTTCTTCCTCTTTGAAGAGACAATTTGTAAATTTCCCAGACGAGCATTGCGGCTTTAAGTCTCCTCACCTCAACATGCTTATCATGTCACTCTCCGCAAGGAGAAACGATACTTCTTGGATCCCGGTCTGATGCCTCTCAATCAGCCAAACCAGATCTCCATTTTGCACTGACGAGGGGCAGGACCCCGAAACACAGTGTCTGCAAATTGAGATTCTGGTTTGGCTATTATTCTAAGTCATGTGACAAGGCTCGTTTAAGGGTCGACATTGACTGTTAGGATTGCTACTTCCAATAGGTGGCACTAGAGTTCTAGTCCTCTTCCTCTTTGAAGAGACAATTTCCATTTTTTTTTAATGTTTTTTTTTCTTGTTTTAAGTCCACTATATTGTTTCAGAGATATAGGGGTCGGCACATCCGAAAACTTGTGTAAAACACTTTAAATAGTTGCAAAAAAATAGCGATTTTTGGTGTTTTCACACCAGTTTAAGCAGCTCCACCAAAATGTGCTGGGAGGGAATGGGGGCTATGATGATCTGTCAATTTTATGGAATGCATCGGCATTTCTTACCCCAAAAATGTTAGTCCGGTCACTCACTAAAAAAAATTTCTGTTGAGGCTCATGGAGGCACACTGAGATGTGCCAAATTCATTAAGAGGCGTACGCCTATTAACGAGTTCAGCGCATCTTATTCCTGGAGGACATAACTTAACTTCAGTGGGTGCAGAGAAGAGCGACTCATGTTATTAAGGCTACTTTCACACTAGCGTCGGAATTCGGCCCGTCGCATTGCGTTGGGCCGAGATTCTGACGCTAGCGTTGTTAGCGCCGCACAACGGGTGCAGCGGATGCATTCTCCGGCGCATCCGCTGCCCCATTGTGAGGTGCGGGGAGGTGGGGGCGGAGTTCCGGCCGCGCATGTGCGGTCAAAAAAAGCGGTCCGTCTGGAGCAAAAAACTTTACATTTAACGTTTTTTGCTCCCGGCGGTCCGCCACAACACGGCGCAACCGTCGCACGACGGTTGCAACGTGTTTTAATATGTCGCAATGCGTCGGTAATGTTACTCTATGGGGCAAAAACGCATCCTGCAAACAACTTTGCAGGATGCGTTTTTTCCCCTAAACGATGCATTGCGACGTATTAAAAAAAACGCCAGTGTGAAAGTACCCTAAGGGAATGGGTAGACTGTATTACTAAGACAGTATCAAACTTGGAGTCATTCAATTTGGAAAAAAAAGGAATAGGGGTGTACAAAAATACGAGGGGACAGTACAAAAATCCTGTGACTATGGGGCATCTACACGAAATAAAGTTTAATGATAATCACAGAGTGTGAGTCTTTACTATAAGAGCAGTGAGATTATCGGGGTCTCTGCCACACAATGTTGTAATGGGCAATTCACTAAACAAGTACAAGGAGTGCCTGGATGTCTTACATGATAAATATATACATTACAGGTTATGGTTACTAAATTCTGTGATGGGACGATGATCCAGGGAACTAGTTTGATCCCATATGTGAAGTCGGGAAGGAATTTTTTCCCTAATATGGAGCAACTACTATCTACTTCATGGGCTTTTTGCCTTCCTCTGGATCAACATGTTAGGTTATAGGTTGAACTCCACGGACTTATGACTACCTTCAACCTTAAAATTATGGGACACCTGTTAAATCTGGCAAAATCTGAAATTCACAGTATTCAGATGCTATCTTGTTCTGCGCAGAATGACCTAAAGGAGTTTCCCTTTATACACAATGGGAGTGCCCTCCAAATACACGTCTAGGTCACGGATCAGCTATAAATGTTTATGTGAGTAGGGTCTAAGACCTGCAGATCATATCTGAACAAATTGATAATTCAACACTCAAAATATATACGTGTAAAATATAATTATAGCATTTAATTGCACAGATGGTTCTATTTTATGAACGTGTAGCGAGCGCCTGTGTAATATCCACAGATTTAGACAGAAATGAAAGGGCTGAACTCTGTCTTTGTTTCAAATAGAGATCTTGCTCCAGTTTAACAGTGTGAAATAAAATGAACATTCATTTCATTTGTTGAAATCATATATTGAATAGTTCTTTACCTTACAACTAAATGTGAGCGTTGTGCCCTTCAATGATTCTCTCGGCTCTCCAATCTTTCCAGCAATAATATGCTTGGATATTACTGAACTGTGACTGAATCATCATTTGTGCTAAATGTGACAGGGCAGAATGATAATCTTCAATAAACCTCTAAACTACATTAATCTTTCATGGAGGATCAGATGCTGAGCACTACTTGAAATGATTTTTTTCCTTTGCTTTGTACGGCTAATTTATTGATAGCATCTCAGCACCAGCTCTGCCTTATTTAGCCATTCTCTTGTTAAAACAAAAAGTGTTATTAAAGTGATTATATTCTAAAGGTGGAAAATTAGATAAAGCAGAGGCTGTTTGTTTTTAAATGTAGCCTTTGTGTAAAAGAGAAGCAGTCATGGGGCCCAATAAATCGCCTACATGACTGTCAATCGTCGCTCATCGATCGGCCCTCATCTTGCGGTGCTCATTTTCTTTTGTTATCATGTAGGGATTCATATGATTGATGATTCATACGATTGTATCTTTCCTCTCACTTGTATTATTGGCGGACGCACAGCCCTGTTTACATGTTCTGCCCACCAACGATAATTTCATGAGAGCACATTTTTTGTTCGATCACTGGGCAGGTTTACACTTCATACAAGCAAAAATTATGAAGTTGAACTGAAAAATATACTTTGGAGGTTCAATAATAACTCATCAATATTGAAGGGTTTACACTTGGCTATCTTCAGGAACAAACATTTGTGTGAATCTTTGTTGGAGGCCATCATTGCTTCATGTTAAAGGCACCAATTGGTGAACTCCCTCAACCACATAAAAATGGAGCTACCATCAACCCCATTCTAGTAGTAGCCGCTATATTTCAAAATTTTTTTATTAGTTCACCCTTGTGCTAGCAGACAGAATTGTAGCTGGTCACCACCACCTGATTCACTGCTTTATCTCTATATCTACTTATCCTGGCTAAAGCCCCATATATCCCTTAGATGGCTGTAACCCGAACCATTGTTACACCAGCCGCTAACTCTCTTATACACATCAACATTCGCTTGGCCGAGCGCGCCTGTGTTCTCTAGGAGAGTGCCTCTCCTAAACATCTCTAGTGGTGGGTTATTTCAAAGAGTACGAAAGGATTGGCAGTCCGAAATCAGATATGCTGGATCCTTATCTCCACCGACATTATCTGTCTAGGGTTCCCGTACATACTAGACTGTCAACCAATACTGTCAATATTAATGACCTGTCAATATATGGATGATGTTAGTTTAATGTATATGCCAGGCTGAAGACAGAGTTGCTTGTACGCACCAACTATGGCACTCAGACCAAACTAGACATTTTAGATATTATATGGCCCTGCATGAGAACTGATTAATGTGAGCACATCTACTTTGCATGTACCAGTTGTATCAGTAGGACTGTAAACACATTAACTTACCTCTGCTGAGTAACTGGTGGAAGTCTCAGAGATTTATCTTGTTACCATTAAAATACCATTCCAGCATTTTTGGTTTTATTTCACTATCCATTAGAAATCAGTAATATATGTATAGAGCATGCATGTAAACACTTTGTATTCGCCGTTTACTGCCGTTTCCAGCGTTGCCCCGGTCCTCTCCTGGATCATATGAGTGCATCTGTGACCAGCTGGGTTACATAGCGTTTTGTGTTTACCGGAAGTCACCTTCTCAGATTAAGTCTGTGAGACTCAGAATGTGACTTGTATTAAAAACCAGCCGAGCACAGCCCCAGCAATCTCCGGTGCTTCCATTAAGAATAAATGGCGCGGTTGTGCACATGATCGACCACTGCTCCATTCAGCTGGACTCTTCAGAACCCAAGTTCTTGAAATCACCAGGGGCCATGGCGGTCAGACCCACAGTGATTGGAAAGTTGTTCGCTATCCAGTGGTAAAGGGATAATTTAAGATTATGTGCACACATTTAGTAAATGGATGCAGACATTTCTGCACCATTTTAGCATCTCTTGGCAGGAAAAATAGCGTTTTTGCCTGCATTTTTGCCCTACGCTTTTAACTGATTTGAATGAAGTCAATGGTGAAAAACACTGGAAAAAAGCACAGTGAATTGACATGCTGCAGACTATTTTCTGCACCGAATCTGCAAGTCGCAAATAAGCAACATGTGCCGGACACTTCGGGTTCCTAATTCACTTTGCTGGCATCATGATTGCATCAGGTTTTTCTAGCAAATCTGCATGGCAAAAAAGCACCAAATCTGTAATGTGTGCACAAGTCCTGAAACTTAACAACTCTTCTTTAAAAGAGAAACTAAAGGTACGGTCACACTCAGCAACTTTGCAACGAGAACGACAACGATCCGTGACGTTGCAGCGTCCTGGATAGCGATCTCGTTGTGTTTGACACGCAGCAGTGATCTGGATCCCGCTGTGACATCGCTGGTCGGAGCTAGAAGTCCAGAACTTTATTTGGTCGTCAGGTCGGCGTGTATCGTCATGTTTGACATCAAAAGCAACGATGCCAGCAACGTTTTTACATGGAGCGAGAACGATAAGTGAGTCGCCGTTACGTCACTGGATCGCTCCTGCATCGTTCTGGAGTTGCTGTGTTTGACGTCTCTACAGCGACCTAAACAGCGATGCTCCAGCGATCTAGTTTAGGTCGGCTCGTTGTCTATATCGCTGCAGCGTCGCTCAGTGTGACGGTACCTTAACTGTCCGTCGTGTGAGCAAGCAAGAAAGAGCAGTAATGCCGGAGGAGAGCAGTAGTAAGTATTTTGACGCACACACTGTACATACATTATGGATAGATAACGGAAAGTGAAATAAAAAATAAAATTGCTGAAATGTTGATTTAAACTGTAAAAAGACACTTTTTGGGGTGACGCCGAGGTTTTATACTCTTTTATATGACTGTTTAATATTAAAGAATACCTAATAATCAGATTGATGCTGGAATACTACATAGCAGTAATGAATAATATAATAGTCAATAATAAATGGTCTTACTGTGAAAACAAAAAATATTATTATATAAAAATACAAAAGAAAAGAAGCCATCTAGTTGTCAACTGTGCTGCTGTAATCACAGGTGGAGTGGTGACACCCAAACGTGTGGATAAAGTGTGTCTGGATCCGGAGGCTCGCTGTGCTGTCCTGTAATGAAATGCATGAGTACAGCGGATAATAATCATTGCAGCGGTGGCTCTTTACAGCTCCCAGATGATTTGGTGCTGTCACAAGTGCACTGTCCTCTGACATCCCGGGAAGCGAGCAGCATCACTGACTGCATCCCCTGATTGGTGCAATGAAATATTGCTGGCGAAAATTAAAAGGTCTCAGTGTCAAAATAATTCATGATATGCATATCTTCCATTCTGATGAAATGGCTGATATCTGGATTAGCAAGATAATAAAACTGATCAGGCTACAGTTAAACAATTTAAGCTGGAGAGCTGTTCATTTTGTAGGTGTCACTTGTCAGATCATGGGGTCAGGGAACAATGAAAAGCTCTCCTCGGTAACCTTCTCGTGATGTGGGCTACGAATATTCCTCGTGATTTGCCCAAAGCTCTCATCAAAGCAATGCCTTGTAGCATTACCGCTGTCAGCTGCATTGTGACATCCAAATCCGCGGACTGACAGGTTATTAGGAATTCAGAACTAACTGTACATATATTACAAAGCACCTGACCTGTAATTTCACCCCACGTTAAAAATATGATAGCGGTATCACAAAACATGGGCCGGCTAATATGGCTTATGGAAGAAATGACTTTTATTTAATACTCCCAGTTTAGCACTCGCTGATTGGAAAAAAACAATAATGAAAAAAAACATCTCCATGGTTCACGGCACTTATTAAATATACATGGAGCTGCTGCGGGGAAAGTGATGTACTGTACTCCCTGTGGTGCCGTGTATAAAAACACCCTTCTTTTCTTATTTATATGCTTAATAGAACTCTTCAATATAAAAAGTCCCCAGTCATATGCTCAGGGACTCCGGAAAGCGGTTTGCTGTTTGTTTAATTGCCTGTTGTATGGATGTGCTTTACACTCCATTAGGCTAATTGCCCAAGTGTGTCTTTAAGTTACTGATATCAGGGAATTTTGGAGCTACTAGGTTGAGTAAAGGGCGGCCTATGACAAGCAGGCAGGACATAGGTTCGTGGAGCATTTTGTGCTGTGATTAACTGGAACAGGAATGTACTAGAAAGGTCCAAATCACAGTTATCAAGAGTAAAGATCAATGTAAATGAAGATAATAAAGATACTTTTAATGTATCAGTCGAGAGTTATAAATGGTAATCTGGATCACAGTTGATCCTGAACAGTTTGTGTCTGCCGACTTGAGAAACTCAATGCATGGGGCAGTAGCCATGGGCGAGGTAATCGTCTTTTACACCCGGTCACGTTACATGAAGGTGGGGGGTCCTGGCTGGGTGAGTGGACTTCTTCTATAGGGTCAATTAGCCCTTGCAGACCATATGATGCCATTGACTTTGGCTGACCAAGACCAATTGTTGTAAAGTTCAATTTTGGGTGACCATCTGTCCAAAATACAGTCTACTATACAGCCACTTGTTGCAAACTATGTGCAATAGATTTCGGGTGCATAACTTTATGAACATTTCCTTTACACGGAGCATTTTCACACCCAGTCTCTTTAGTTCTTCCAAATTTACTTGTTTAGGTCTCGACTAGTTCCATTTCCTTCACAACAATCCAGCACAATACTGCAGTCCAGTTAGTCCTATTCTCAACCCACGGTTCCGCATTCTCTCTTCCTCTTAAATAAACCAGTTTGACACTATGACTGGTACTTAGGTTCTTTACTTCTGATTCCTTGGAACTCATGCCTGGGGCACTCTCTTTGCTTCATGTTCCATCCGGTATCATTTCCTCTCAGTTATAAACTGTGGGCCATACTGCTAGGCGTCCTGTCCCAGGACCCATTTCTGGTTGATCACTCTGCCTTTTTGTCAGTTTTTCTTCCTCTTTATTTAGGATCACACTATCCACAGTCTCTGTTTTCTCTCACTTCAGGGGCACCCACGTTGTGTGGCTTTATTCACTAATCAGAACTTAGGACTGCATTTACTACAAGCGGGACCTTATCTGACATCTTGACAGAAAACTGTCTCTGTCCCTTCACCTTAGCACCTCCCACTCTGGGGTAGTCCCAACCATTTACTATAATTCTTCCTACTGTTGGGCAGAACAGAACACCAATACTAATAACGCATATCACAATTCACATTATACACCATAACGGTACTTGTGTCTTCAAGGGGAAACATGAGCAGTATGTACATCTCCTTACATTTCCCTCTTCTTAAATTATGGCTGTCCTCGGTCATCCAAAACCTGGAAGAAACAAATATGACTCATCATCACACAACAAATGCTAGGCAATATGGAGTCCTTTTCTTTTCTAAGAGCAACTCAGACCCGTTCCAACTTGTTTACGACCCTGGAAGGGCAACCATCTTTTTTAAACTTTCTTTCAAACCCTGTATCAGTTCTTTGGGTTGATTTAGCCCCTTCTGACAAGGACCATAAAGCCAACACAACACAGCAAAGTCCATCCGTTTAAGGGTAGCCCTTTATGTCCAGGGCACAGTCCATTGTCCCCCCCATCAGTCCTTAGGATGGGATACAGTCCATTAGCTCCACTATTGTCCATGAGACAGGTACACAGTTCTTTAGAGGCAACGTTCATCCTGGAATGAACTCAGTCTTTAACTGAGGGTGTAGGACTTTCCAGCTGCTGCAACATCTCTCTATCCAGCAAGGGGAAGTGCCCCGTTACTACAAGGACTCCCAGACACATGGGTCATAGACCCTTTGAATCGTTAGCCCTTCAGGAACTTTAACCTGCTCTGGCTAAGGGTGCGACATGCACAACATGGTATTTACCAACTTTCGACTCTACTCCCTACTTAATATTGTGTTCCAGAAAATGAAGTCTTTCTCCCAGAAAATAATTGCAATTACATATGTTTTGTTTTACACATGTTTATTTCCTTTGTATGCATTGAAACAACACAAAAAAAGATAAAAAAGGCAAATTGGACATAATGTCATACAAAATCCCCAAAATGGGTATGTCAACATTATTGGCACCTTTGCAAAATTGTGTGTAAGCAACTTTGTTTCAATCATGTGATGCTCGTTCAAACACACCTGTGACAAGTAACAGGTATGGGCAATATGAAAATCACACCTGAAACCAGATAAATAAAAGGGAGAAGTTGACTCAATCTTTGTATTGTGTGTCTGTGTGCCACACTAACTGTGGAGAACAGAAAGAGACGAAGAGGACTTTCTGAGAACTTGAATTTGGTGGCAGTTCAAAGATGCTTTGGGGTTGTTTTGCTGCCTTGCTTGTGTGCAAGGCATCATGAAATCTGAAGATTACCAAAGGAATTTGGGTCTCAATGTAGTGCCCTGTGTTAGGAAGCTGGGTTTGCATACAAGTTCATGCGTTTTTCAACAAGACAATGACCTCAAATATACTTCATGAAGCACTCAGAACTGGATGGAAACAAAGAGCTGGAGAGTTCTGAAGTGGCCAGCAATGACTACGGACCTAATTCTCATTGAACACCTGTGGAGAGATCTTATAATTGCTGTTGTGAGAAGGCACCCTTCAAATATAAGAGACCTGGAGAAGTTTGCAAAGGAAGAGTGGTCCAAAATTCCAGTGGAGAGGTCTAAGAAGCTTGTTGATGGTTATAGGAAGCAATTAATTGCAGTTATTTATTCCACACAGTGTGCAACCAGATATTAAGTTGAGGGTGCCAACATTATTGGCACCTTTGCAAAATTGTGTGTAAGCAACTTTGTTTCAATCATGTGATGCTCGTTCAAACACACCTGTGACAAGTAACAGGTATGGGCAATATGAAAATCACACCTGAAACCAGATAAATAAAAGGGAGAAGTTGACTCAATCTTTGCATTGTGTGTCTGTGTGCCACACTAACTGTGGAGAACAGAAAGAGACGAAGAGGACTTTCTGAGAACTTGAATTTGGTGGCAGTTCAAAGATGCTTTGGGGTTGTTTTGCTGCCTTGCTTGTGTGCAAGGCATCATGAAATCTGAAGATTACCAAAGGAATTTGGGTCTCAATGTAGTGCCCTGTGTTAGGAAGCTGGGTTTGCATACAAGTTCATGCGTTTTTCAACAAGACAATGACCTCAAATATACTTCATGAAGCACTCAGAACTGGATGGAAACAAAGAGCTGGAGAGTTCTGAAGTGGCCAGCAATGACTACGGACCTAATTCTCATTGAACACCTGTGGAGAGATCTTATAATTGCTGTTGTGAGAAGGCACCCTTCAAATATAAGAGACCTGGAGAAGTTTGCAAAGGAAGAGTGGTCCAAAATTCCAGTGGAGAGGTCTAAGAAGCTTGTTGATGGTTATAGGAAGCAATTAATTGCAGTTATTTATTCCACACAGTGTGCAACCAGATATTAAGTTGAGGGTGCCAACAACTTTGACCTGTCCATTTTTTTGTGTTGTTCCAATACACTCGAAAAACATGTGTATAACAAAACATTTGAAAGTGCAATTTTCTGGGAGAAATACTACATTTTCTGCAACAATTTCAAGGGTGCCAGCACTTTTAGCCATGACTGTATATATACAGTGCTCAGCAGCAATGGGTACACCTCTTTGAAAAGTAAAATTTTAATCAATATTTCACCGAATACAAGAACAATTTCCAAAATTTTGACAAGACTGTGCATTTTAGGACATGATTTGAACAAATAACTTTAAAGTAAACTTAATAATAATATAATTTTCATTACGAAATCAGTTTTACTCACATCCAGACCCCTGACAAAGATAATGCAAAACGTGCGTTGGGGCCACACGTGTGATTTGCAGGACAGGCATGGGTAAGAGCATTAACTTCATGTGATTCTTATGTTGCCGTGGTCAGCACCTGCACGTGTTATGATTATGATGGCATATGGGATATCTTACCTATTGTACCTATGCTGACACGGCCACATAAGTCTCACTGACTATTTTTCCTGGATAGACTTGAAGCACTGTCACCTTAGTTATTCTACATGTCTTACTACCAGGCTCTAACTATGCTATACCTGTGTAATTGCACGTGATTTTTGTTGCACCTGATTCCTTGTCTTCTATAGCTTTGTCATTGATATGGTTCTTTTAATGTCTTTTTGGTGCCCTTCATATATTTTGTCTAATAAAAACATTTCCTTTTTAACTCACTTTGGTAGATTGTTTTTACTCCATTCTTGTACTGTGTGTACAGTATATAAACTGGTGGGAGCAATTTCCTTGGCTATTGCCTTTTGGTGGTCTGGTTATATAGGCCTTGGATCACCTGTTATACAATATGTTCTGTCCTAAAGATTTTGTATTATACAGTATTACTCACATTAGTTGATGCAAAAATGAATACACCCCCACCTCAAAACTATTAGATCTAGTTTTTTGTATGACCTTCATGATTTTTAAGGACAACACCAAGCCCTTGTATATTAGCTCCAGTTACAAGGGAAATGCAGCCTGCTGGCTGCAACGCAGAGCTGTCTGAGACTCCTATGGCCCAACAGCTCCTGCTCCCTAACTATACACAGTAATCACATGATCCCTGTGTATGGTGGATGAAGTGCTGTCAATGCTTCCTATTATTGCGTACTCAGTGTTTCTTTAGTGCTGTGTATACAGCGATGGGCAAGGCAGACAGTAATAAGCCATCTGTGCCTTCTCTATGAGGAGCTCAGATGTCTCTGACAGCTGGATCCCCAATTTCGCAGCTACATGATCGCGTCTAGTGGCACTCCTATGTAGTGACAATTTAGAATGAGAACTCTTGGATGTTTAAAGGCTATAAGCAATCCGGAACCATTAAATCAATTAAGGCTACCTTACCAAGACAGAATATCAAAATGTAAAGTCCAAGTACAATGACAATAGACAATAGATGTGCAGTCGAAACCAGAATGGCACCAATTTATAAACATAGCACTAAGAAAAATTAAATAAAATAAGAGCGTCCAGAGAGAAAAAAAAAAAAAACAGAAAAGTTGGCACTCACCCAGCGATGTAAATAAAAGAGTCCTTTATTTATCCATACAATAGGATGCGGACATGCCTGTAGGGCTGCAGTTCAAGCGAGAGGGTGCAAGGAGGGAACCGGTTGAACAGAGGAGGAAGAAGCAGCAGATAGGATTGATGGGACCGTGGGTGGTTGGCGAGACCCACCAGTATGCATTTTAGCACAGTGAGATTCCCACAATAAGGCATATTGATTGTGCATATGTCGGTTCATGCATGTAGTTGTCAAATTATTGCAATTTTTGCCTCTACTGAGTTTTTTTGCAAATTTGACAGATAGCGTGTGTTGAGTCACCCTTTTCGGTCTCAAAAATGCCCAGGCTAGGCAACCCTTGTCGCCCCTTTGAACTGCACACTTGCTACCGGTGCTGGCCACAGCCAGAGTTGGGGCTGAGGATACAGTGCTTGTCAAGGTTACGTCACTTTGTGTCTTTATGGGAAGCCGCAGCGTAACCTCCTCATCTTCTTCCTCCTCCATTTCCTCTGCTGAGCTACTCCACTGCATACCTCTGGATTCACACCAAGTAGGATCTACAACCTAATCATCAATTTGTTCTCACACTCCTCACCCTGAGAGTCACCCTCCTTCTCTTCCTGCTCTGACACCACAGTACAGTTCGCACTCGCCTCTGGTGTCTGAGTCTCAACAGGATCACCTGTGTGTTATAGGTGTTTTACACTGTTGAATTTATATTTGTATAATGAATATTCAATAAATTTATATATTGGTAACATATGTGTACCTTCTATTGTCCTCTATTGGTGCATATTTCTTTGGCAGATTGATGCCTGGTGGTGGATTTTGAAAGTGAGGAAACGTTTGAGGCTCACCGCCTACTGAACTGACCCAAACTTCACGCCATTTCTCTTCTAAATTGAAAACATGTTCATACAGGGTAATTGCGGTTCGGATGGGTGGATGTCTTGATTTCAGTCGCTGTATTTGAACATCTTGGATATTTTGATGTATTGGGAGATTTTCATTATTCACTACTTTGGTGTATTCTTTAAGTAGGAGCTTTTGTCTTCTCAGATTTACAGGTGCGATATGGGTGAAGCCCATGGAATATAATGTGTGAACAACTTTTTAGCATGGCCCATCTGAGAAACCCCACAGTCAGTTGGGTGTTCGGAAATTTTTGACACAGGGGGAAGCAAGGGTGATTGGAGTGCCACCTCTGAGGATTGTACTGTGTGTGATAATAAGGTGGAGGAAGAGGAGGAGAGGCCACTTGATGCAGTGCAATGCGGCTGCCAAAGGAAGGGAGTTGAGTAGGCTGGCCAGTAACAGATGTTGTCAGTGGTCTTTGGATAGGATGAGACTGTGTTTGTTCATTTGAGCTTTCATTCACATTAACACCTAACCCATGTACACATTGAACACCAAGCCAATTCCCCTTTCTACCACAACCTCGCTTTTTCCCACTAATGTTGTATGTATCCGTTCCCTCTTGTACCCTGCTGTTTCACAACCTTAAGTCCACAGCTGTCAGTCACCTGTCACTAAATGAACAATCACTATTTACTTTCTTAGATAGTGTGTCTGAACAACACCGTTATGTCTAACAATTTTTAAGTGGAAATCTGCCCTTATGATTTGCCACTGAAACAGAGCTGTAGCACAAATGATTTGAAATAGCTAATTAGGCCTCATGGCTGCAACACTATTTTAAGAAGAAAAGACGTGAGCACTACTGTAAGGGGTGCCCAAGTAGGTTCCCACAACATAAGACTAAATAGAAAAGACCTGGCCCTCAACTTAATGCTGTGATGAGAAACAATTTTATTGTAGTACCAAAAAATCTTTCGGTCCTCTGGACCTTCATCAGTTGCGTATTGGTTGATGACTATAGTATGTCATAAACAGATGGGATAGACTGTGCACGCCGTATCCTCTTGTGGTAGTGGATGTTCGTATTAGGGATTGGATGGAGCTTTGATGGTGCCTGTGTGTGTGCCCAGATGCAGAGTTTCTGCAATTCTTTGAGCCACCCCACCACGCCAAGGCATTCTCAAATGGGGCAGTCCTACTCTATGTTTTTCATATTCGCTGTGCCATTACAGCTTCCTAAATGTATTAAAATCACATTAAATGCAAATTGTACCTGAAGCATTTCTGAATCACTCCCATGGCGCCAGAAAGGGCAAGCGCAGATAAAGGTTGACCAGGTCCGGACATAGATATTTCAGGTCCAACCTCCACACTGCCTAACCAGCTCAACAGTTGAAGGGTGAGACAGGCCCAGACACAGGTGCACAATCAAACAGAGCCTAAGACAGGGCAGGGCTGCTGTATGTGTGTACAGCTGCCTAGATCAATCACAGTGAACACAGAAAGAATGGCGTGCATAACCCAGGGCACATGGCAACAGTGGTGGTCAGCCACAAACTAATGTCAAAATAAAAATGGGGTGGCTCAAAGAATTGATCAATTGTTTGCTAAATGTCTCATTTTGAAATACAGTTAGAAATTAATATGTGCATATGCACTTTATGTATTGCGTTCTGACCATAAGCAGCGCTGGCTTCTCCCCTTTTTTAATCTTCTCTGATGAGTCTAATTTTCAGCTTTGCCCAACACCTGGTCATCTAATGGTTAGACGGAGACATGGAGAGGCATACACACCATAGTGTCTTGCACCCACTGTGAAATTTGGTGGAGGATCGGTGATGATCTGGGGATGCTTCAGCAAGGCTGGAATTGGGCAGGTTGTTCTTTGCGAGGATGTGTGAATCAAGCCGCATACAAGGTTATCCTGGAAAAACAGTGGATTCCTTCTGCTCAGGCAATGTTCCCCAACTCTGAGGACTGGTTTTTCCAGCAGGACAATGTGCCATGCCACTTAGCTAGGTCAATCAAGGTGTGGATGAAGGACCACCACTTCAAAGCCCTGTCATGACCAGCCCAATCTTCAAACCTGAACCCTGTTGAAAACCTCTGGAATGTAAATAAGAACAAGGTTAAAATGGGCTAAGGAAAAGCAATCGTGGACTGTGGATGACTGTATGAAAGTCATATTCAGTGATGAATCGCGAATTTGCATTGGGCAACGTGATGATGCTGGAACTTTTGTTTGGTGCCGTTCTAATGAGATTTATAAAGATGACTGCCTGAAGAGAACATGTAAATTTCCACAGTCACCGATGATATGGGGCTGCATGTCAGGTAAAGGCACTGGGGAGACGGCTGTCATTACATCTTCAATACATGCACAAGTTTATGTTGATATTTTGGACACTTTTCTTATACCATCAATTGAAAGGATGTTTGGGGATGATGAAATCATTTTTCATGATGATAATGCATCCTGCCATAGATTAAAAACTGTGAAAACATTCCTTGAAAAAAGACACATAAGGTCAATGTCATGGCCTGCAAATAGTCCGGATCTCAATCCAATTGAAAATCTTTGGTGGAAGTTCAAGAAAATGGTCCATGACAAGGCTCCAACCTGCAAAGCTGATCTGGCAACAGCAATCAGAGAACGTTGGAGCCAGATTGATGAAGATTCCTGTGTGACACTCATTAAGTCCATGCCTCAGAGACGGCAAGTTGTAATAAAAGCCAGAGGTGGTGCAACAAAATACTAGTGATGTGTTGGAGTGTTTTTTTTTGTTTGTTTTTCATGATTCCATAATTTTTTTGTCAGAGTTGAGTGACTCCATAATTTTTCCCCAATGCTTGGTTAAAAAAAGTAACCATTACTGACTACCACATTTTTTGTTCTTGATTTCTTTTAGTGTTTCAGAAAGTTGCCATTTGAAATGACTTTAGTTTTGTGCCATGTCTGTGATCTGCTTTTTTTCTACAAAATTAAACAACTGAATGAACATCCTCCAAGGCCGGTGACTACAGGGGTTGTATATATATATATATATATATATATATATATATATATGCACATATATATAATATATATATATATATACTATATAATTGTATAAGGGTCACTTCCGTCTGTCTGTCTTTCTGTCTGTCTGTCACGGATATTAATTGGTCGCGGCCTCTGTCTGTCATGGAAATCCAAGTCGCTGATTGGTCTCGCCAGCTGCCTGTCATGGCTGCCGCGACCAATCGGCGATGGCCACAGTCCGATTAGTCCCTCCCTACTCCCCTGCAGTCAGTGCCCGGCACCCGCTTCATACTCCCCGCAGTCAGTGCCCACTCCATACTCCCCTCCAGTCACCGCTCACACAGGGTTAATGCCAGCAGGTAACTCACTCTGTTACCGCCGCTATTAACCCTGTGTGACCAAGTTTTTACTATTGATGCTGCCTATGCAGCATCAATAGTAAATGGATCTAATGTTAAAAATAATTAAAAGAAAAAAAACAACAACCTGCTATTCTCACCTTCCGTAGTCCGACGATGCGCTCGCGCCTGCCGCCAGCTTCTGTTCCCAGAGATTTCATTGCGAAATTACCCAGAGCGGTCTCGTGAGACTGCTAAGTGATCTGGGTAATTTCGCAATGCATCCTGGGAATGAAAGATGGTGGCAGCCGCGCACGCATCGCCAGAGCTTCGCTGGATCCCGGCAGGTGAGTATATAACTATTTTTTATTTTAATTATTTTTAACAGGGATATTGTGCCCACACTGCTAAATACTACGTGGGCTGTGTTAGATACCGCGTGGCTGCTATATACTACCTGGCCAGTGTTAGATACTATGTGGGCTGTGTTCTATACTGCGTGGGCTGCGTTATATACTACATGGCTGCTATATACTACGTGGGCAGTGTTATATACTACGTGGCTGTTTTCTATACTGCGTGCTATATACTACGTGACCACTGTTAGATACTATGTGGGCTGTGCTATATATTACATGGGCTGTGTTATATATTACGTGGCCAGTGTTACATACTACGTGGGCTGTGTTATATACTGCGTGGCTGCTATATACTGCGTGGCTGCTATATACTGTGTGGGCTGTGTTATATACTACGTGGGCCGTGTTATTTACTGCGTGGGCTATATTAATGCATCGGTATTCTACAATATGTATGTATGTATGTATATAGCAGCCACATGGTATATACCACAGGCCACGTAGTAATCCTATATACTACATGGCCTGTGCTATATACTATGTGGCTGCTATAAACATACATATTATATATATATATATATATATATATATATATATATATATATACACATTACACTCCTCCAAATTTCTCTGCAGCTCCAGGCTCTGCAGAGCGTTTCAGCAGTTGCACTGTCCGGTACACAGCATTTTGAGTGATGAAGTGATGTCATCGCGCACCCGCTGTGTCAAAGACAGAGGGGAATGATGGGAAAGGAAGCGTTAACTGACGCTCTCTTCTGTTATTGCTTTCCACTGTATCGGCATCTATCTACAGTTGAATGCTGTGCTTGGCGCCAAGCCCACCTGACTCACGGGCCCCATGGCGGACCCTAATGCCTGCCTTGCTTGTGACACAACAATGTTATGTGAGTAGCGGCACTGGCTGACGTGAGTAAGAAGGGATTTCCACTGCTTTAATGTTTTGACGTTCTCTCTTGGATCTGAGTCGCCCGCCAGGGCAGTGGGGTACTCGGTACCGGGTCCGGTACTTAAAGGAATGTGTCAAGTCGGTGGTGACCCGCTTCATGGCCCTGGGCGCCCATGTTAAAGGGACAGTCTTTAAATGGGTTTAGTTGAATAATAAAAGTTTGTGACGCCACCTGTAGTATTCGGTCAGGGGTGACCGACACTGCTTAAAGGGGTCCACTGGGGTGATGCTATGGCAGCAGGGATGGTATGGCCTATTTCATGAGTTTATTTATTTTTAAAATTCTGTGGAAGCATGGTTGAAAAGCCATGTCTGACTTTCATTTGTTCATTTTCATAGATCTTTTATTTATTATTACTTTTGTCTGATTCAAGTTATTTTTGTGACCATTGTGGGTTTTTCTGTCATTAAACGAGGGGTACCAACAATTTTGACCACGTGTGTACTGATGACACACTGATGGTAAAAACGGATACAGGGGCCATTTACTGATGACACATTGATGATAAAAACGAACACACGGACCATACACTGATGACACACTAATGGTAAAAACGGACACAGGGACCATATACTGATGACACACTGATGATAAAAATGGACACAGGGACCATACACGGATGGCACACTGATGGTAAAAACGGACACACAAACTATACACTGATGACACACTGATGGTAAAAACGAACACACGGACCATACACTGATAACACACTGATGGTAAAAATGGACACAGGCACCATACACAACAATTTTGGTCACGTGTGTACTGATGACACACTGATGGTAAAAACGGATACAGGGACCATATACTGATGATACACTGATGGTAAAAATGGACAAACAGACCATATACTGATAATACACTGATGGGAAAAACGGACACACTGATGGTAAAACAGACACAATGATGGTAAAAATGGACCATACACTGATGACACACTAATGGTAAAAACGGACACAGGGACCATATACTGATGACACACTGATGGTAAAAAGGGACACACGGATGATTCACTGTTGACACACTGTTGACACACTGATGCACAACACTCGTGACACCAGTACTATTTTCATGTATGTGTTTAAAGACAGTCTTAGCAGTCGCATGTACCTGTGTATATATGCATGCATTGTAAAAGGGATTTCCTGGCTAACTATAAATTTACCTCTATTTCTAGCTTGAATGGGCGATTGCATGACCACAAGCATGCAATTTAAACACTTGCAGTCATGCGCCGATTAAATTCTCAGCACACTTAAAGGATTTTTCCTGGGCTCGAGAGAAATTTTCTGCAGTCACTCTATGTGATTGCAGTTTGCCCAGTTGCACACTACTCACTGTCAGCATTCCCCTCTATTTCCATTTCCAGTGAGAGAGAACATTGAGGGAAGCGGATGAGAATCTAATCAGCACATGACAACACACGCATGCAAATAGCAGAGTTGTGGTCATGTGGCCACGCACTAGCACTGGAAACAGAGGGGAATCCTCACAGTTTGCAAAGTGAACATTAGAGTACAAAACACCAAGGCACTCACTTGAATATGCAATTGTAATAATAATATAGTAATGGAAAAGATGGTCACAGAAGGTGAAGAAAGAGTCAGAGAACCTCCAAAAGCAGACGAGTGGAAGCATGTGACAAAAAAAAATCAAGAAAACCAAAGTGACATCATCAACCACACAACTGAGAAACCAATACCAAGGCCTTGCGGAAGATGAAGATGGCACACCTAAGGATGAGGCACTACCAGCAAGCAAAGAAGAAAAGGGCACACAGAAACACTCAGAAGTGACAACAAAATGTACAGTCAAGAAGCAAAGAAGAGTGGTAGTGTTGAGAGACTCACTACTGAGAGGCACAGAAGCAGCCATCCGCAGACCGGATATAACCTCAAGAGAAGTATGCTGCCTCCCAGGTGCGAAGATCAAGGATGTGACCGATAGGATTCCAAAGCTCATCAGTTCCAAAGACGTCCACCCATTTCATCTGATACATGTTGGCACCAATGACACGGCAAGGAAGGAACTGGATGCACAGGTAGTTTTTTCTTCTATCCTTCCAATAGACGGGCATGGCACCAGGAGATGGAACAGGATCCTTGATGCGAACAACTGGCTAAGACGATGGTGCAGACAACAAGGATTCGGATTCTTGGACCACAGTGTGAATTACCTGTACGACGGACTCCTCGCCAGAGATGGACTGCACCTCAACAGACCTGGCAAACACACATTTGTCAGAAGACTCGCTACACTCATCAGGAGGGCATTGAACTAGAAGAAAAACGTTAGACTCGAACATGAAGCCAGAAAATATACTGATGAAGGATATGAGGTGCGGCAAAGTAGACCCAAGACAACATATTTGGAAGCGAGGTAGGAACATTTCTAAAACAATTCACAGGGAGGAGATTGAAACAAAACAAAATCCTCTAAACTGCATGCTCGCAAAGGCCAGAAGCCTCACAAACAAGATGGAAGAACTAGAAGCAGAAATATCTACAGGTAACTATGACATAGTGGGAATAACCGAGCCATGGTTCGATGAAAGCTATGACTGGGCAGTTAACTTACAGGGTTACAGTCTGTTTAGAAAGGATTGTAAAAATCGGAGAGGAGGAGGGGTTTGTCTTTATGTAAAGTCTTGTCTAAAGTCTACTTTAAGGGAGGATATTAGCGAAGGGAATGAGGATGTCGAGTCTATATGGGTCGAAATACATGGAGGGAAAATACAGTTAGGTCCATATATATTTGGACAGAGACAACATTTTTTTAATTTTGGTTATAGGCATTACCACAATGAATTTTAAACAAAACAATTCAGATGCAGTTGAAGTTCAGACTTTCAGCTTTCATTTGAGGGTATCCACATTAAAATTGGATGAAGGGTTTAGGAGTTTCAGCTCCTTAACATGTGCCACCCTGTTTTTAAAGGGACCAAAAGTAATTGGATAGATTCAATAATTTTAAATAAAATGTTCATTTTTAGTACTTGGTTGAAAACCCTTTGTTGGGAATGACTGCCTGAAGTCTTGAACTCATGGACATCACCAGACGCTGTGTTTCCTCCTTTTTGATGCTCTGCCAGGCCTTCACTGCAGTGGTTTTCACTTGCTGTTTGTTTGTGGGCCTTTCTGTCTGAAGTTTAGTCTTTAACAAGTAAAATGCATGCTCAATTGGGTTGAGATCAGGTGACTGACTTGGCCATTCAAGAATATTCCACTTCTTTGCTTTAATAAACTCCTGGGTTTGGCTTTATGTTTTGGGTCATTGTCCATCTGTACTATGAAACGACGACCAATCAGTTTTGCTGCATTTGGCTGGATCTGAGCACACAGTATGGCTCTGAATACCTCAGAATTCATTCGGCTGCTTCTGTCCTGTGTCACATCATCAATAAACACTAGTGACCCAGTGCCACTGGCAGCCATGCATGCCCAAGCCATCACACTGCCTCTGCCGTGTTTTACAGATGATGTGGTATGCTTTGGATCATGAGCTGTACCACGCCTTCGCCATACTTTTCTCTTTCCATCATTCTGGTAGAGGTTGATCTTGGTTTCATCTGTCCAAAGAATGTTCTTCCAGAACTGTGCTAGCTTTTTTAGATGTTTTTTAGCAAAGTCCAGTCTAGCCTTTTTATTCTTGATGCTTATGAGTGGCTTGCACCGTGCAGTGAACCCTCTGTATTTACTTTCATGCAGTCTTCTCTTTATGGTAGATTTGGATATTGATATGCCGACCTCCTGGAGAGTGTTGATAACTTGGTTGGCTGTTGTGAAGGGGTTTCTCTTCACCTTGGAGATTATTCTGCGATCATCCACCACTGTTGTCTTCCGTGGGCGCCCAGGTCTTTTTGCATTGAGGAGTTCACCAGTGTTTTTTTTCTTTCTCAGGATGTACCAAACTGTAGATTTTGCCACTCCTAATATTGTAGCAATTTCTTGGATGCGTTTTTTCTGTTTTCGCAAAATTAGAAAAATGTTGTCTCTGTCCAAATATATATGGACCTAACGGTAGTAACAAAATTCTCATTGTGGTCTGTTACAAAACCCCAAATATAACAGAAATCATGGAAAGTCTACTACTAAGGCAGATAGATAAAATGGTAAAGGTATCAAATAGCAACATCGCGTAAATCAACAATATATATATATATATCTGTTGCTATGTAATGGATTCAACCAAAACTAAGTCGTTAATAACAGATGCAAAGGGGGTGTGGAGACCACAAGAAAACGACCAATACTGGGTTAATCACACATATAAATAATCTTTATTCGTGTGGACCGGACCCGGCTATATCTGAGTGCCCCCCTTTATAGGTAATTTATAGTTATATTCGTGGCTGTTTGCCCTGTTGTCTACTCTGCAGTTAGATCTACACTATGGTATATATGGTCTTGTTTGATCATGGGGTAGAGGTACGCATATGAGGATTATTAGCCATTATGCATATATTGTGCTGTTCTCTTGCTAGTGATTTGGCACTTTGTGGCCTGGTTGGATGCGGTGCTTCATGGCATTAACCCACTGTGGTATAAGCACATTTTTGTGCATCATTGCACTTGCATCCCATGATACATTCTTTGTCTCGTAGCACAAGTGCATTTTACTTTATAGCCCGCACTTCTTTTTGGGTGCACTATCCCCTATGTGCGTTTCCTTGGTATATGCGAGCCTGTGGCATCCGGTCTGCATGTCTTTCTGTACAGTAGCGGCTTATTGTGGTGACCTACACCATTTTTTTCACCGTGTACCATTGTCGTCCGAATATTGTTATGGTTTTAATATTATAATGCTTTGTATTTCTTGAATAAAGATTATTTATATGTGTGATTAACCCAGTATTGGTCGTTTTCTTGTGGTCTCCACACTCCCTTTACTAAGGCAGATAGATGAAGCTGCAACCCATAATGAGGTCCTTGTTATGGGGGACTTTAACTACCCGGATATTAACTGGGAAACAGAGACCTGCAAAACCCATAACATAAAGGCAACAGGTTTCTGCTAATAACCAAGAAAAATTATCTCTCACAATTGGTGCAGAATCCAACCATAGGAGCAGCACTTTTAGACCTAATACTATCTAATAGACCTGACAGAATAACCAATCTGCAGGTCGTCGTGCATCTAGGAAATAGCGACCACAATATTGTACAGTTTCACTTGTCTTTCGCTAGGGCAACTTGTCAGGGAGTCACAAAAACACTTAAAAAATATTTGAAGGGTTTCTGAGGGATGTTATTCTGGATTATGTCAATGAGAATAACAGCACGGGTTTATGAGGAATCGCTCCTGTCAAACCAATCTAATCAGTTTTTATGAAGAGGTAAGCTATAGGCTGGACCACGGTGAGTCATTGGACGTGGTATATCTTCATTTTTCCAAAGCGTTTGATACCGTGCTGCACAAGAGGTTGGTACACAAAATGAGAATGCTTGGTCTGGGGAAAAATGTGTGTAAATGTAAATGTGTGTAAATGGGTAAGTAACTGGCTTAGTGATATAAAGCAGAGGGTGGTTATAAATCGTATATTCCCTAACTGGGTCGCTGTGACCAGTGGGGTACCGCAGGGGTCGGTGTTGGGACCTGTTCTCTTCAACGTATTTATTAACGATCTGGTAGAAGGTTTGCACAGTAAAATATCGATATTTGCTGATGATACAAAACTATGTAAAGCAGTCAATACAAGAGAAGATTGTATTCTGCTACAGATGGATCTGAATAAGTTGGAAACTTGGGCCGAGAGGTGTCAGATGTGGTTTAACAATAATAAATGTACGGTTATACACATGGGAAGAAGGAATCAATATCACCATTACACACTGAACTTGGAAACCACTGGGTAAATCTGACATGGAGAAGAACTTGGGGATCGTAGTTAATGATAAACTTACCTGGAGCAGCCAGTTCCAGGCAATGGCTGCCAACGCAAACAGGATCATGCATTAAATGAGGTCTGGACACACATGATGAGAGCATTATACTGCCTCTGTACAAATGACCATACTGCCTCTGTACAAATCTCTGGTTAGACCGAACATGGAGTACTGCATACAGTTTTGGGCACCGATGCTCATGAAGGATATAATGGGCAACAAAATTAATAAAGGGGATGTGGATCTACAATACCCAGAGAGATTAGCAAAATTAGGATTATTTAGTCTAGAAAAAAGATGACTGAGGGGTGATGTAATAACCATGTATAAGTATATAAGGGGACAATACAAACATCTCTCCGAGGATCTGTTTATACCAAGGAAGGTGACGGTCACAAGGGGGCATTCTCTGCATCTGGAGGAGAGAAGGTTTTTCCACCAACATAGAAGAGGATTCTTTAATGTTAGGACAGTGAGAATCTGGAATTCCTTGCTTGAGGAAGTGGTGATGGCGAACTCAGTTGAGGGGTTCAAGAGAGGCCTGGATGTCTTCCTGGAGCAGAACAATATTGTATCATACAATTATTAGGTTCTGTAGAAGGACGTAGATCTGGGGATTTATTATGATGGAATATAGGATGAAGTGGGTGGACAAATGTCTTTTTTCTGCCTTACTATGTTACTATGGCATATAGTCATTGCTTATAGTAATAGAAATGGCGGCCAACATTTCACTCTGTCACAAATCTTGATCATGGCCTATGTCCTATGCTTCATAGCAGATACAAGGTACAGTCAGTCTCTGTTACTGCTGTGTACCATAGATCATAGGCTGTGATCAAGGTCTGGACCAGGCTGAAATGTTGGTCTCCTTTCTATTACTATATGCCTACTTACCATTAGAACTTTGATTGCATATTGAAATGAGTGCCATGGTATTTCGCACTATTGTTTGGAGCAACTACAGAATCCCACTGCCTTCTACCTACGAGTGCCAACCAAAATGTAATCAATTGCAAATTGTGCATTGTCATGATTCTCCAAACCACAGTCACATAGAGCGTATGCAGAAAAGAAAAACACTAAGAGGTGTGAAAAAGGGATTATCTGCCCTGTGTTTCAATGACTAGTCAGGAGAGTCCTATCTATGGACCCTACCCAGTACTAATGTTAGGTTGAACAATTTAATAATAAAATGTCCACTTCACTTAAGTTGCCTACTCCTGGCCTAATGGATATTGATCAGGTGCGCACCAAAGAAATAAACATATAACAACACACAGTCATATGTAAACTCTCCATGATCAATCTATGGCCCAGCTGCAAGGGAAAGAGACTTTATTCAGTCAGAACACATGGTTACATATCCCCTGTAAGGGGGGCTCGGTTAGCTCTAAAATGGGAGTGATCGGATGCATTCCATTGGTTAGTAGGTTGGGCAATGAGCAAGTCCATGAGTGGATCCATGAGGTCATCAGGGTGGGTTGGTCCATGAGGTCATCAAGGTGGGCGTCACTGTGGGTGGATCCATGAGGTCATCAGGGTGGGCGTCATCTTGGATACCAGCCAGGCAGCCACATGGCTCTCTGATACAGGAAATGGCAGCCATCTTTAGTCTCTTACTTTTAATCTAAGAAAGCTTGTAAGGTTAAACAATACACGTTATGGGTCGCTTCTCTCAACCTCTTATGTCTTGGGGTTAATTAAGTATTTGATCTTATGGCTCTCCTCAACAGTCCCCCCTAAATACTTTATTAACCCTTTTTTTTTATCTTGATCCCATCATGGTTCCCTAACCCACCAGTGTTAAGTGTCACTATGACATCAGAGGCTTCATGACAATACAGATGCTATAGACACCAGAGAATGTGTGACCAATCATGGATATATCAGGAGGTATCTCGGAGCGCGCTACCAGCGTCCTCGGGACTTTTCTACCTGCTGGCTTTATTATTCTTCAATCTCCATGGTTACGTAAAATACACGTCACTCACCCTGATGTAACACATCCTAGATCTGACCGTCTCGCCCGGGAGGGGGGAATTGGAGTTTTCACCAGTTTGAGACAAGTTTTCCCTTGTGGAAAACCTCCCTTTGTAGCTGGACTTTGACAAGCAGGTCAGATCCTACTCTGTCCCTAACTGTCTAACAAGTTTATAATGTGAGAGATGGATTAAATGGCGCTATAACAATGAATAATAATAATATGGATCCAGGAGACGCTCAGCAATCCTGACTGAAGTAGGAGTAGTCAGGAGCACTTGGTAGGAACCCTCAAATCTCGACTGCAGGGATGTCTTTCTGATGAACTTCTTTACCAGCATGCAGTCACCAGGTTGGAAATCATGGGTACCTTCACTGGAATCTGGATCTGGAATGGATGATAAAACTTGTACATGTGTTACTGACAGTTCTTTTAGTAAGGACAATTACATAATTTACAAGAGTATCACTTCCTAAAGCTAGTTGTGGAAAATATTGGCCCAACCTTGAAGGCTCCCCCAAAAAGAATCTCGTGTGGTGTGAGTTTGGTGGGACCCCTTGGAGTGTTTCTGACTGAGTATAAGGCAATGGGCAAAATGTCTGTCCAAGTCTGACCTCCTAACTGGCTTTCAGTATTTTATTTTTCAAGGTGCCATTCAGTGTTTCTACTTTCCCACTGCTCTGTGGGTGATATGGAGTATGTAAACCCAAATCAGCTCCCACCAATGTCCATAGTTCCTTAGTTAGTGCTGCAGTGAACGCAGGTCCTTGGTCACTCTCAATTACCTCTGGGACCCCATATCTGCATACTACTTCAGTCATCAGTCTCTTAACAGTCACTCTGGCAGTCATGTTTATTACTGGATAGGCTTCGGGCCATCCTGAGAACATGTCAGTCACTACCAGTACATACTCGTACTTCCCTACTTTTGGCATTTGAATGTGATCAATCTGAATCCTCCGAAAGGGATAGAGTGGTTAACCAATGTTTCTGAGTAACTTTCTGGGGCGGTGCTGGATTGCATGTTGCACACACAAGGCAGGAATTGCAGTACTTTTGGGTGACAGTAGAGATCCCAAGTGCCATGTAAGTCTTCCAAATCAGGTCAATCATCTGATTCCGGCCTCTGGGCGATACCGTGTGCCCATTCTGTCTCCGAGGAATACAGATTACGGGGTAGACAGAACTTTTTGTTCACCCTCCAGACTCCATCTTCATCCTTTTTTAGCTCCTCCTTCTTGTCATGGCTTCTTTTCATCATCCAATGTCTTGATGTAGATGGATAATCCTCATAAGAGAGCCTTTAGTCCCTTCTTCAGTGTTTTGTGACACGTACACCGCTGCTTTCTCTTTCCCAAATGGATCAGCAGCATAGGTTTTTACTGTTTTGTCAGCAAAGAAGTTCCTCCTTGCTTCTGGAGAATCCAATCTTCCGTGAGCTTTGATCTTGATCACTGCAACCTCCGAACGTAGATCAAGAGCGGCCACAAGTTCTTGTATGGTAGCAGCATGTTTTACAGGAGTTCCACTGGACATTAGGTATCCTCTGGCTGCCCAGATACTGCCGAAGTCATGAGCCACTCCGAAAGCATATCTTGAATCCGTGTAGAGGTTGACCACCTTCTCCGTTGCTTCCTGACAAGCCAACGTCAAAGCTTTAAGTTCCGCTTCTTGTGCAGACATGTGCGGTGGTAGTGATCCAGCTGAGATGACCTGGTCATGTGTAACCACGGCATATCCCGTATGGAACCTTCCCGTTTCATCTGCAAATCTGGAACCATCAGTGAGGAACGTCAGGTCAGCATGTGGGAATGGGTCTTCAGACACGTTTTTCTTGGAGGCTACTTCTTCCTGCATTTGCTCAAGACAGTCATGATCCTCCTTTGAGTGTGTAGAGGCATCTTCTCCGAGAGCATCAGCATCATCATCCACATCCCCCCTGGAAAGAGGAAGCAGCATGGACAGTTTGAGGATGCTGCAGCGGACAAGACATTATCCGGAACCAACAGCGAATATTGTAGTCTCATATGACGCTGCACCAACAGATGTTTAGGGTTGCAGGAATAGCGATTATGTCGTGTGGAGCCATTAAGAGAACTGGATGTCCTCAAATGATATCAGAATTTGGGATTCCAAAAGCTGGTGCAGACTGTATGGCCTGTTTAAGAGCGTAGAAAGCTTCCACGGATTTGAGGTCTTCGTACAATGGCTGCATCAG
This sequence comes from Ranitomeya imitator, assembly GCF_032444005.1. Taxonomy (NCBI): domain Eukaryota; kingdom Metazoa; phylum Chordata; class Amphibia; order Anura; family Dendrobatidae; genus Ranitomeya; species Ranitomeya imitator. The sequence goes on along the minus strand of NC_091287.1, from coordinate 446,449,107 downwards.
CTTTGAGGCATCTGGAATCCTTTGGCGACAATAAGTGATAGGTCAGCCAGCTCATCCGAGGCCCATGTCTTGGGGTCTTGGCAGAACTCAACACCAGAGTACCATGTTTTGTCACTGGCAAGTGAGTCATCATTGAACACGATATCCATAACAGGCCAATATGCATCAACTGCTTTAAGATTTGCCAGGGAAATTAGATCTTGCTACGTAGCTGGGTAAGTACTTTGGATTTGAAGCATGCTTCTGTAGAAAGGCATCGGCTGTTTTTCTGGATCTGGAGTTTGGTACAACAGAGTAGCAGCTTGCAGGGGTGTAAACTTGACGTAGAGGGTGGGCTCCTCAGACATGAGCATTGGCACTGTTGGTGGTGACACCTGAGGCGGGAGTAGAGATGGCACCGGAATTGTCAAGGTCTCAATTTGCTCACTAATATTCGCATACTCTAAAATGCGAGTTATTGCTGCATGAAGTTGTTGAGCACTAACGTCTGGATGAATAGGGTCAAACGTAGGGGTCACAGCGTGTATGATCATTCTACATGGAAGATTGCCAGCTTTAGTCACCACTATGTCCCCAACAGCTATCTGACCACGTGACTCAACAATGATTTGACTGTCAGCTTGAATAGTCGCCCCTCCTGCTTACACTATAGCTCTAGCTACACCTCCATTATGCTCTAACCGAGAATTGGCAGCTTTAACAATAGCGTCTGTTTCCATTGTCGTTATGTCACCCTTTCCCACCACTAACAAGGGTCCCTCAGGAAGTTCTTTTTCGAAAACAGGCTGCCAACATTCCCTCCCCTTTTGTGCTTCCTGTGCTATTGACATCCCCCTCCCAGATTGAGCCCCCCCTTGATACAGTTGCCACCATCCCATACATGTGTGCACTTGGCTGCAAGAGAGCCTGTGAGGTACCGGGTATAGGGTTAAGTAGACTGTGTGAGAGTGCTATTGTAGTGGAAGCATTGGGAGGAGAGGTGTTATGGTCTGGTGATTATGGAGCGACATGAGACTAGCTCTGAGCAGGTGGTATCTATACTGACCGCAGACCCTAAGCTCAACACACAACTAGAAGCAGCCGTGGATTGCTCCTAACGCTCCCTATGCAACTCGTCACAGCCTAAGAGCTAACTACCCCTAAAGATAGAAGCAGGAAAACTATCTTGCCTCAGAGAAAATCCCCAAAAGAAAGACAGCCCCCCACATGTAATGACTGTGAGAGGAGAAGGAAATGACATACGTAGTATGAAACAAGATTGAGCACAGGAGGCCACTTCTAGCTAGAAAGGAAAGTACAGAAAAGAGCTCTGTGCGGTCAGTAGAAAAACACTAGAAAAAGTCCACCGCAGAGAAATGCAAAAATCTCCACACCTAACTAAAGGTGTGGAGAGCAAACCCTGCTGCCCAGAGCTTCCAGCTTAGCTAAATAGATCCATACTGATAAACTGGACCAAAAGAGCAAAAACAAGACAGTACAAAACAACAAGTCCACAATAAGTGAACTGCAAAGGACATGGAAGGACTTAGCTTAGCAGAACTTGGTCCAAGTGTCAGGAAAGTCCAAAGAGCAATGACTCCAGGCAGAGACAATTGACAACTGGCATTGATTGAGGGCTTAGGCCAGACTAATATAGCCGAGCCCAAAAGACAATCAAAGGAAACAGCTGAGAAGCTAAATCCAAGAAGCAGCCATACCACTAAAAACCAAAGGAGGAGCCCAAGAGCAGAACTCACAAAAATACTACTTACAACCAAGAACGGAATTCACAACAGAGAGGCCATTGCTTGGAGCATCTTGTGTGGGTGTGCGGCTAAAATGGCAGTGGAAGTGACAGTAGAAAGGGTCGGTGCCGAGGACGATCCAGGTGGGAGCATTGCTAGATAGGGGAAAGGTTCGGTGCCCCATTGGAAACCACTGAGACAGGATACATGGGTAAAGCTTGTTCACTTCCCAAAGGAAAATAGTATTGGCCGTTAGTGGTCATTACTGGGTAACAAGGCTTTGGTGGTGTATAGCCTTAGTCTAAGATGTTCACCACCAGGAGCAGCACATTTGCCATCCAGAAAATGGCTACCGTCAGAATTACATTTGCCATCCACAGAATGGCCGCCGCCAGCATGAACACATTTGCCATCCATAAAATGGCTGCTACCAGCATTAACAAATTTACCATCCAAAAAATGGATGCTACCATCATTAACAAATTTACCATTCACAAAATGGCTACTACCAGCATTAACAAATTTACCATTCACAAAATGGCTGCCGTCAGCACTAACAAATTTGCCATCTGCAAAATGGCCGCCGTCAGCACTAACAAATTTGCCATTCACAAGATGGCCGCCGTCAGCACTAACAAATTTGCCATTCACAAGATGGCCGCCGTCAGCACTAACAAATTTGCCATTCACAAGATGGCCGCCGTCAGGGTTAGCACATGGCTCTGGGCCACCTTTATAAGGTGGTGGCCCCTCACAGGATATATTTTTGTAATACACATAATTCAAAACTCTGCCCTTTTTATTCCTTTCCTCTTCTACCCAATTTTCTCTATACAGACTTTCAGAGACTCTCTCCCATGCCCTAGCAGTAGACAAAAATCCATTATCTTCTAGGATACCCTTGCTTTCTTTCAAGACAATCTTCCACTCCAGGGGCTGTAACCTTCCCCTTCTGGCATTCCACACAACTTCATAAGCTTTTTACATTGTTTAACATGACTCTTCCCTTCACGAGTCGCTACTAATGTACACGGGTCTATCTTGCCATCTGAATTTGGCTTAGTGCCAATACGGCAGAACTGCATTAATTTCTCCATCTTTCTATAGATATCTATATCTCTATCAAGATAACAAACACCAAACAAACAATAAGACGGGGGAGATGACTCAATCCTGATATTCTAAAGAGAACTGAGTCTGCAGTACTCAGTTCCTACTCCCTCTTGTCACGTGGTCCCTGTCTGACTTCCGTGTTCCGTACTTTACAAACCAATTATTCACTACTTAGTCAAATTGCTCCCTAACTTACCAGTCCCCGTGCAGAGTCAACTCACTCGATGCCACGGGGCAAAAAAACTATAAATTTATTTATTTGGCTCGAACTGAGTCATCTCACTCCAAGTTTTAATGAGCCGCTACACAATTTATTAGGCGCCGAACTGAGTCATCTCACTCCAAGTTTTACCGGGCCCCCCTAGGCCGAGTCAATCACTCAAGGTCCTAGTCTCTCTTATACAGAACTGAAAATCTTATCACAGGCGACAACCATGTACTGTACCACAGACAAAAATAATTTATTTTTTTTTCTTACACTTGCTTGCTTTTCTTTTCTAAAAACTTGCTTTTCCTGTTCTAACACTTGCTTTTCCTTCACTAAAAAAAAACCAAAACTTGCTTTTCCTGTTCTAACACTTGCTTTTCCTTCACTAAAAAAAAAACAAAACTTGCTTTTCCTGTTCTAACTACCAGTCATCTCCCCTCCTCACAACACATAACAGGCAGTAGGCAACTAAAACATGTGACGGTTCTTGCAATTAAATGACCAGCAGCGGAGAAACCCTTCTGCCGTCTTACAGATACCACGAAGACTGGACATGGTCAGGCAATCTGCACAGGATACCCCGAAGGACACAAGGTAAAGACTACAGATTACAAAAATCAGCAGACTTACCGTGTTCTGATAAGGAGGTGATCAGTCTCCACGTTCGGGGTATTCAGTGCGTTCTGCCGTTCCAGTCGCCGGTCCTCAGGGTTCAGGGCTCTTCCTCTGCTGGCCCCACGTTGGGCAGCCAAATTGTTAGGTTGAACAATTTAATAATAAAATGTCCACTTCACTTAAGTTGCCTACTCCTGGCCTAATGGATATTGATCAGGTGCGCACCAAAGAAATAAACATATAACAACACACAGTCATATGTAAACTCTCCATGATCAATCTATGGCCCAGCTGCAAGGGAAAAAGAGACTTTATTCAGTCAGAACACATGGTTACATATCCCCTGTAAGGGGGGCTCGGTTAGTTGGTTAGTAGGTTGGGCAATGAGCAAGTCCATGAGTGGATCCATGAGGTCATCAGGGTGGGTTGGTCCATGAGGTCATCAAGGTGGGCGTCACTGTGGGTGGATCCATGAGGTCATCAGGGTGGGCGTCATCTTGGATACCAGCCAGGCAGCCACATGGCTCTCTGATACAGGAAATGGCAGCCATCTTTAGTCTCTTACTTTTAATCTAAGAAAGCTTGTAAGGTTAAACAATACACGTTATGGGTCGCTTCTCTCAACCTCTTATGTCTTGGGGTTAATTAAGTATTTGATCTTATGGCTCTCCTCAACACTAAGTGTAAGTATTAAATTTATGTTCTTATTTCTTATTTTGCTACTAGACACGTTTTTGCATCAGTTTTTCTCCGGTCTGGTGTCTGTCTTATTCTTTCCATCTCATCTGGTTTTTTTTCTCCCTTTTTTTTCAGATTCGACAGATGGCCACATGATGAATCCTTGATAATACTGTCATGTAAGTCTGCTAAGACTAGAAATCATCCTAAACAATAATTCACAACAAAAAGTGGAAAATTCAGCCCAGATAAATAGACAAATTTTAGCAAGGCCATCAGTATATGAGGTATTTGCTTGTAAATAAAGCGATTAGAAAGCTACCGCTTGTGAACCTTGCCTCCTGCTCATATCTTTTTCTTATTTGTCATTATTTCGGGTTATTATTTCCTTATGTGTTTTATATTCATGACATTTAATGTATCCTCCAGTTTTTTTTCCCTTTAGGTCTTTCTAATTGTGGATCAGGTGATGTTTTCTTCCACTCATTTCAAGGTCATGCACCACTACGACCATTTTCGTGACTGAGAGGGCACGTAATTTCACAGTCGTGTACTTCTCATTAATCCACCCTAAGTGGGTGATCAGGAAGTTCCAGATCACAGGTTTGTTTTGTCTTCCTCTGTGATTCATTGCCTCACAAAAGGATTGGATTAACCCCTTTTGCTTTTGATTATTTTCGAAGTCTCTGTCGAAGAATAAACATCAGAGAACTATATTTTCCGGTTCTTTTTTTTTTTTTTTCTTGCAGAATGGGAAAAATGGAAAAGATTCACAATTATTCCCCTGTCACAGGTTCAAGAAGTTATGGCCCGCAGCAGGTGCTAGATATGTCTGGATATGTCACGTCATCATTGACGTGACATGATGTAAATTTGTCATGGCAGCAAAGGGAAAGTGCACTCTATAGACTGGCACTTCAGATGTGATGCAAAATGGCAGATGAGGTCAGAGCTTGACATATGTCAATGCTGCATGTAACTCACGGCTCCTGTTACTTTAAGTAGGGAATGGGGGTAAAATTGCCTAAAAGTAGAGAAGTGGTGGCAAACTTGTATATGTAAAAAAAGATTTGAATAAACTAGGTTGCAAAATTGCAAAAAATGATGCAGGACACTTAATGACTAGTGGGAAAAGATCGATAACAATACAAATATTAAACGTGAAGCTTATATCTGAAACCTATTAATAAGAAATGAGTATGCATAAATATGAGGTCAATAAGCAGCAAAAACAAATTATCTCATAGTTCACAATTTCCCAAAGTACTTGCTATCAAATATAGAAGCATACTTGATATGCAACCCATACAGTTCCACAGGGGTACCCTAGGAAATAAAGTCCATGATTACTTTCAAGTTGTGGTCGGGAATCCAGTTGGTATCAACGAGAGAAGAGGAAGAGAAAATGGTTGTCATGTGCTCGTAAATCGCATATGAGCTGTCCTGTGACGAGTGCCAGAAAGAGTGGAATCCTAACTATGAGCACACTACACACTATTAGGATTCGGCATGCAAAGGCCTTCATACACATCAGGCTAAAGTTGGCTCTCCGAAGAGAATAGTAATAGTACATATATATAACATAGGGTAGTTAGATAACACTATTTTGATAAAAAAAGTGTGAAAGCCATCGCAAGGGGTACCCAATTGGGATTTTCCCAACCTATCTCTAGTAATAAAATTTCCCCTTGTGTCAGCCAACCTCAATATAGATGAGGGCAGAGCAAGACTCAGGCCTGACTTTTCATGGGACGCTATATAGATCAAATGCTTAGCTCAAATAGGGGGAGCCACACCACTGTTTTTACCAGAAACTACAGGAAAGGCAAAGGCATTTTATCTATATAGCTTCCTGTGAGCAGGTGTCTGAAGAGTCGGGCTTCTGTCCTGCCCTTTTCAACATTGAGGTCGCTTGATACAAGGTGAGGTTTTACCATCACAATTGGGTACATTTGTAGCGCTGGGATGTCTTTTACACTTTTTTTTAATTAAAATAATGTTAGCCAAGACCCCTATATTATTTACATGTACTATTACTATTTACTTACTGCAGGGTATATGCTCAATTTGTTTTTTTCTTGGGTTTTGTCTGTGTAATGGCCAGTGTGAACATGCTCCTACACACTGTACATATCCCAACTCATGCTCCATCTCACATTTCTTTGATTTTGTTGTAGTTTCTTGTACTCTGTACTCTTGGCTCCCCCTTTTTCAGCTAAGCATTTCCTAGATATAGGATAGGGCCATTCCTATTGGGAACACCTTGTTGCGGTGGGATGGCTTTTATACTTTTTTGATCAAAATACTGTTAAATACCCTATGTTATTTACATGTACTATTACTATTTAATTATTTACTTACTACAGGGTACATGCTCATTTTGTTTTTTTACTTGAGTTCAGACTGAATGCAATGTATTTATATAGGATTTATGGTCTGTAGACATGTATCATTTATAATCTTATTGATTTATTACGTCATCTAATGTGTTCGTAAAAAAAATTGTCAGTCCTTGATTTGTTGAGACGCTGTCCAGAAAAAAATTAAATAAAGTTGGAATAGCTGCTTTTACTTTATCACACAGGAGCACATTTATAAAATTATCTCTGCACAAGAACATTTTTTTACATAACCAATTGAGGAAATTATTCTTATTCCAAGATCTACTGATTAAAATGTACTTTGTTCGTGGGACATCCTCCTTAAAATAAAAAAAAGTGGCATACTCACATTTCATAGCCCCCTTGGATTTAGGGTAAGCTGCTTCAGAAGTCTGAGCCAGCTTCAGAAGTGATGACTGCTCCATTCAGAAGTCATATTACTGGTGCAGACTGTGATTGGCGGTAGCGGTCAGGTGAATAGAAGAACAGATCACTGGATGTTTCTCAGATGCCGTGCTCTTCAATCAACCATGCTTTCCAATACAAGGAGTCATGACAAAAACATACTTTATTGTAAAGTATATATACATTTTTTTTTTACAACAGTAGTCAACGAGCATTTTTTAAAACTTATTTTATTGCATATAAATCAGAACCTCAACCTTGGTACATACATCAAGAGATGTTGTTAGACTAAATGACAAACAATATAAAGTGAGCCTAATGCTTATGGTTTTTGTCTTATGCATTTACCCACTCAAAAATATCTGAGATTTTCTACTTGTAAGGCAGTTTTACATAACGTCCTTGAAGGAGACTGTTCTTCATTTCTTGCTTCAGAAAGCAGGAATCATCTCCTTGTGCCATAAAGTAATGCTTTATATTAGATGGAAACATATTTCTGGTCTCCCATGGAAGGTTTCTTTAGCATTTCTGAACATTTAGGAGTAGGCCCATGGCAGTCATTTAGCTGATCTTTTTTCCAAACATTTAAAATGGACTATACAATTTGAGTCAGCAGCAATATTGCTTGGAATAAATTATATGAGGGGTATAGTCATTGGACTGTGTGCACTATTCTCTGATATGTTTCTGGGCCGGTTGCTTCTAATACTTGCAGCTGAGTTTTCATCTTATTCTTCGGCTGAGTCATCTTGCACATAATTTGAAAAAGGTTGCCCAGGAGCACATATAAAAACATGGAAAGTTGTATCAAGGGGGTGACTAGAAATGAGCAGATCGATTTGCACAACCCCAGTTCACGGTCCAGGTCAGTGGTCTATGGTCGGAGACAGGAGCTACTTGAAATTCCATACCCTTTGGGACCACAAGCTTGGTTTATAATTAGTTGTGCTGGTGAGACGTCAACTGTAGAAGATATTACGCCAGGCCAGCAAGTCAAACTCAGAGCCTAGAAGTTTAGAAAATTTATGTAACTCTTGTTCACCGCCAGAGACTACCGACCTGGACTGTTGACTGGGTTTATGTGAAGTGAAATATTTGGTTGGATCACATCTAATTGGAGCAAAGCTTGGATGTGTCTGATGCCATTAGACTCGTATCTGCTAATGGTAGAATTCAACTGAAGCTCATTATTTCCCAATTGTCACAACTTTCCTGTCTTTTTTCTCTAGGCACAGTTTGGCCATTTACTTGAAGGGATGTCTGACTTTGCGGTACAAGTCTATAGTCTCTCTATGTGACTGCAGACATGTGAAACTTCACAGTGCGTGCACTGCGCACTGTGATGATTCTCCGGTGCTGGGAGCGTGCAGTCATGCGATTTGCATACTTCTGTCCACATTCTGATTAGACGTGGCCGCGCACGACTAGCCTGTATGTTACTTGCATACTTGCTGTCATGCGCCCGCCGCTCTCGGCATTGGAGAGTCATCGCAGAGAATAGAGCGCACACAGTGAGGTTTCACAAATCTGTAGTCACATAGAGAGAATTTAGACTTGTACCCCAAAGCCAAGCAACCCATTTAACACAAAAACATCAGCGTAATTGGGGTAATATTACAATTCTACATCGTTTTTGCACAATATACATATAAATATATTTCATTTTGACTTTAATTTAGATTTTTGGAGACTGCGTTTCAATATTTGCTCTCAAGGTCACTTTTACTGCATGTAATTTCTTCATCAAGAATTTTTTAATTCCTTGATTCTCCCTTGTATTAAATATACCATCAAATTTAACGAGCGATCATTTCGATATTCTTGCTGTTTTAATGAATGATGGTTTAAAAAGTAAGGAAGCTGGATGATTTGTCATATTCAGTTAGGCAGTTCCAAAGTCTTTGTTCGAAAAGGGCATGATACCAGAGATGACCATTCAGTAAAAAATTAGAACCGAAAAAACAACTGGTAAATATACTGAAGAGATTATATAAACTAGGACTAAAAAATAATGTTTTCTAAAGCAATAGTATGTTGGATTTGAACAAATATACAGCTATGTAGCTATATGCATCTTGAGATGCATTATTACAGCTCTATAACAGAGATACATAATTATTCTGTTGACAATATGACCTGTGGCACAATTGGATTTCAGAATGCTTCTACTTATTCCAAATGAGAGCAAAAAATAATTCCAAATTCGGAAGAAAATTATTGGACTTTATTAGCCCATATGATGACATTCCGGTTCATGGTATGAACTTTTCTCAAGCAATTTCGCAAGTGCATATGCCATATATTTAAAGAAGGATCAATTAAGGACAATACTGAATATTAATAATATAAATAATCAATCTATTGATATTCAGTTATGTCCTCCATTGATGCACCTTTAAAGGGAACCTGTCACCCCGAAAATCACGGGTGAGGTAAGCCCACCGGCATCAGGGGCTTATCTACAGCATTCTGTAATGCTGTAGATAAGCCCCCGATGTTACCTGAAAGAGGAGAAAAAGACGTTAGATTATACTCACCTGGGGGGGCGGTCCCGCTGCTGGTCAGGTCAGATGGGTGTCTCTGGTCCGCTGCGGCGCCTCCCATCTTCTTTCCATGGCGTCCTCTTCTGATCTTCAGCCACGGCTCCGGTGCAGGCGTACTTTGTCTGTCCTGTTGAGGGCAGAGCAAAGTACTGCAGTGCGCAGGCGCCGGGCCTCTCTGACCTTTCCGGCGCCTGCGCACTGCAGTACTTTGTTGTGCCCTCAACAGGGCAGACAAAGTACGCCTGCGCCGGAGCCGTGGCTGAAGATCAGAAGAGGACGCCATGGAAAGAAGATGGGAGGCGCCGCAGCGGACCAGAGACGCCCATCTGACCTGACCAGCAGCGGGACTGCCCCTGGGTGAGTATAATCTAACGTCTTTTTCTCCTCTTTCAGGTAACATCGGGGGCTTATCTACAGCATTACAGAATGCTGTAGATAAGCCCCTGATGCCGGTGGGCTTACCTCACCCGCGATTTTCGGGGTGACAGGTTCCCTTTAAATATATGACATATGCAGTTGTGAAGTTGCCTGAGAAAGGTTCACACCGTGTTAGGGCTAGCGGAACGCACCGAGTAAATAGATGAAGTTATTGGTGCGTTCGCAGCCCGGGGTCCACCGTGCACGAGGAACCTGCTGCTAGCAAATGGAACTTTATGACGGTATAAGCGAACTCTGTTACTTCACAGAGTCGCCGACAAAAGAAAGCACTGTGCCCTGTTAGACTCACAGGAGTACACAGCTAACTGCTGAGCTGATAGCAGTCAATGGTCTTGCACACACACGAACACCTCACCGGAGATGCCTGTATTCTAGGGCTTAATTCAGCAGGGACCCTGAATACATACACACAAAACTCCTTACCGAAGGTGCTGGAAATTCTAGGGGCTTATTTCAGCCGAGGCCCTAAATACATACACACAAGACCACACTGGCGCAAAGCACATAACATCGATTGATACTAGCGCACGGCCGTGCGGTCATGCAAACCTTTTATAGCTGCAGCAACTACAGGACCTTCCCAGAAGGACCAATGGGAGGCTGCCACAGAACTTGAGCAACTTCAGGACCTTCCTAGAGGACCAATGGGAGTTGCTGCAGTACCTGAGCATGTGACCCTTGGTCTCCAATGAGAGATCTTACCCTGGGTATGCTCAGAAGAGGAAAAGTAGGACTTAGTCCCAAAGATTAAGATATTCATAGTGCCCATCCCTGGTATTACAAGCCGTCTTCCATTCGTCCCCCTCACGGATGCGAATCAGGTTATAAGCACCCCGCAGATCTAATTTGGTAACTACCCTTGCTCCCCGTAGCCTATCAAAGAGCTCAGAAATTAGGGGCAACGGGTACTTATTCTTAACAGTGATGGCGAGAAGACCCCTGTAATCTATGCTTGGACGTAATTCTCCATTCTTCTTTTGCACAAAGAAGAACCCCGCCCCTGCAGGTGACACTGACTTCCTAATGAACCCTCTTGCCAAATTCTCCTGGATGAATTGGGGCATAGCCTCCGTTTCCGGGAGAGAGAGGGGATAGACCCGTCCCCAAGGAGGTTCTGCACCAGGCATGAGATCAATAGGACAGTCATAGGGGCAGTGAGGCGGAAGGGTCTCCACAGCCTTTTTGGAGAACACGTCTGCATAGGACCAATAGCACTTGGGAAGGGAACAGGGGCGGACACAGACAGCTTTGGCCCCTGTGCAAGAAATGTATCTGGGTCCCCTCTCCTTTTATGGCTACCAAGCTACAGATATACCGTATATACTCGAGTATAAGCCGAGAATCTCAGCCCATTTTTCTAGGCTGAAATTGCCCCTCTCTGCTTATACTCGAGTCATTCCCAGGGGTCGGCAGGGAAGGGGGAGCGGCAGCTGTCTAATAATACTCACCTGCTCCTGGCACGGTCCCTGCATGTCCCTGGTTCTCCGGGCGCTGACAGCTTCTTCCTGTATTGAGCGGTCACATATTCACCTGTCCCACACGTTCCACCGTCGGCGCCGCTCTGTCTTCCGCGTCCTCTGTAGTGACCTCAGGTCAGAAGGCACGATGACGCGATTAGTGTGCGCACCGCCCTCTGCCTGAACAGTCAGTGCAGAGGACGCGGAAGACACAGACAAAGGAGGAACATGGGGCGGGTGAATATAGCAAGTCCCGGGGGCCTGAGCGACGAGAGGTGAGTATGTGATTTTTTTTTTTTTTTTTAATCGCAGCATCAGCATATGGGGGCAAATATCTGTATGGGGCATCTTATGTGGCCATGTGCAGCATGATATGGGGGCAAATATCTGTATGGGGCATCTTATGTGGCCATGTGCAGCATGATATGGGGGCAAATATCTGTATGGGCATCTGTATAGGACCATGTGCAGCATGATATTGGGGCCATGTGCAGCATGATATGGGGGCAAATATCAGTATGGAGCATCTTATGGGGCCATAATCCACATTTGTGGGGCATTATACGAGGCAAATATCTGTATGGAGCATCTTATGTGGCCATGTGCAGCATTATATGGGGGAAAATATCTGTGTGGAGCATCTTATGGGGCCATGTGCAGCATTATATGGGGGCAATTATCTGTATGGAGCATAGTATGGGGCCATAATCAACATTAATGTTAATCAATATGGATATTCAAAAACACCTAACCTACTGATATCTCAATTAATTTTACTTTTATTGGTATCTATTTTTATTTTTGAAATTTACCAGTAGCTGCTGCATTTTCCACTTTAGGCTTATACTCGAGTCATTAAGTTTTCCCAGTTTTTTGTGGCAAAATTAGGGGGAAGTCGGCTTATACACAGGTCAGCTTATACTCGAGTATATACGGTAATAGAATGTGGAGTGCCATAACAAAATCATTTGTATACCATACTTCAACACTAGATTTTGTTCTGGCACTCCAATTTAATGCTATTTTATATCGTTTTAGTGATATCTCCACATCTAGCAACTTGCAAGCAATCCCTGGCCTGCCAGCAGATGGAATATAACCACATGGAGGATGAAAAAACATATATATTTTCTTTATATTTCTTTTTTTGTCTTTCTTTAAAAAAACACTTTTTGCTTATTTTTTATAATTAACCTGTCATGACTGTCGGACGGTTACACTGTCCCAGTAATATAATTAAATCATGCATGATATAAGACTGTGGTGTACGAAAGCTTGTTATAAATAGGATGGTTGGCAACAAAAAATCACTTATATGGACCCCCCAAGAATGATAGTATGGCCTTGAAGGGCTGTGTGTCAAATGGGAGGGACATTGACAAATGGAGACAACCTGAAGAAGGTGTCGTCCGTGATGTCAGAGTGTAAATAAATGCCGTATAACCAGATATTGTTCACCACCAGAGAATATAGCTAGTAGTACAGCCTATGAACGATATTATTCTAATATATGTGTACCGCAGTGTAAACATTGCACGCAAGTAGTTATTGGGAGTGAGGCGCTTAAGAACGCACTATGCCACATCCAAGATGGCGCTTCGGCGCTGACAAATAGCTAGTGTGCATGCGCCAAGAGAAATTGACCGCAGAGGGGCTGCGATTGGCCGGCAGTGTATGACAGAGAGAAATGATGTCAGGACATGCGCAGTAGAGGACAGAGAACGCCGATAATGGCTGATACAGCGTCCTCCATGTGGTCTGACCTGCATGCAGCAGGGTAAGGAATGTAAACAAACATAATATGCACTATGAGAGGAATGTTTATTTGAAAGGAAATATGTGAAAAATAACCAAAATAACGGTGGAGATATTGGAATTTATTAGCACCTTAGCACAATGCACTTTATAAGATATGGATTGCACAAAAGAAATGTTCTTGCACATTTGTTGTACAATGTATGTATACATGAACTTATGCTTAATGATCAATGTAATATGCAAATGAATGTAGATTATGCCTATAAAAACACCATTGTTAGTGATACTCACTGCTTGAAAAAGGCCGAAACGTCGCACAGAGATGTGGGTTGAATAAACATCACATTTTTTCACCTTTAAAAGGACTTGGAGTGCTGCCTTCTCTTGCATATATATATATATATATATATATATATATATATATATATATATATATATATATATATATATATATATATATATATATGTATATATATATATATATATATATATATATATATATACATACATACTCTAACTTCTACAACATGGGCAAGATCAAAGAGTTTTAGGGTATGTGCATATGCTGCGGCCTGGTGTGCGGATTTTTCCGCACTTATTTTGATAAATCCGCAGGGCAAAAACACTGCGTTTTTCCGGCGGATTTATTGTGGATTTTCTGCGGATTTTCCGTGGTTTTTGTGCAGATTCTACTGCGGTTTTACGATTAAAAAAATTACATACTCACCTCTCAGGCCCCCGGCACTTGCTATACTCACCTTTCCCATTCCACCGCTGACCGCCGCTGTGTCTTCCCATCCTCTGCACCGACGTTCAGGAAGAGGGCGGCGCGACTGTGGAAAGAGGAGCAGGTGAATATCGTGCACTGCCCCGTCATACTTGCCTGCTCCTGGCGCCGTCGCTGCACATCTGTTCCCCGGCGCCACATTTTCTTCCTGTAGTGAGCGGTCACCGTTACCGCTCATTACAGTAATGAATATGCGGCTCCACCCTTATGGGAGGTGGAGCCGCATATTCATTACTGTAATGAGCGGTACCATGTGACCGCTCACTACAGGAACAAGCTGGGGAGTCGGGGACCTGCAGGGACCGCGCCAGGAGCAGGTGAGTATAATTAGACAGTCCCCGCTCCCCTGCCGACCCCTGGGTATGACTCGAGTATAAGCCGAGAGGGGGACTTTCAGCCCCAAAAAGTGGGCTGAAAATCTCGGCTTATACTCGATTATATACGATGATGTCGCTCTGGCAGGTGCATTCTCCCATCTTCAGTCCTCCTTCAGCACTTACTGGCCAGATCTGCAGCTGTCAACACTCCTTTTGCCTCTTCACTACCTCTGATAGCAGCAGAGAACAGCCTCCCAGCAGTCAGTGAATCTAACACTTCTCCTCCTTCCTTCTACGTTCTGGCAGGTATCTGACCCATGTGAACATCGGCCATCACATCACTCTTCCCTCGGGACGTAGTAAAAAGAATTAAGAAAAGGAATAAAGAAAAAGAATGAACATAATAACTTATAGGCCCAAAGAGATGAAGAGGTATTATGGATTTCTTATGCATCTTAGATACAGTATGAAATGAACATGATTTATATGTAGACAACTAGGAAATCAACACAGATCCCATATAAACAGGTGTATATTATATTCCCTGTGCCTTATAGGTGGGGAATGAACATGAAATATATGTAGATAATAGGAAAATGAACGCATTCCCCATATCAACAGGTGTATATTATATTCCCTGAGCTTTATAGGTGGGGGATGAACATAAAATATATGTAGATACTAGGAGAATGAACACATTCCCCAATATTAATAATAATCTTTATTTTTATATAGCACTAACATATTCCGCAGCGCTTTACAGTTTGCACACATTATCATCGCTGTCCCCGATGGGGCTCACAATCTAGATTCCCTATTAGTATGTCTTTGGAATGTAGGAGGAAACCGGAGAGCCCGGAGGAAACCCACACAAACATGGGGAGAACATAAAAACTCCTTGCAGATGTTGTCCACGGTGGGATTAGAACCCAGGACTGCAAGCGCTGCTATCCACTGAGCCACGGTGGTGCCCCACCTATAAAGCACAGGGAATATAATATACACCTGTTTATATGGGATCTGTATTGATTTCCTATTTGTCTACATATAAATCATGTTCATTTCATATCCAAGATGCACAAGAAATCTATAATACCTCTTCATGTCTTTTGACCTATAAGTTATTATGTTCATTCCTTTTCTTCATTCTTTAGTACGTCCCTTCATGTACACTATATACTATATTCATACTATTATAAACTCTATATACAGTTACATATGCTATATACTGTATACAGACACTTACCTTCGCTGTGGTCGGTCTTCAGAAGCAGTCGGGGGTCTTCACACACCTGCCCGCCCCTAGTACAGCAGTCATGAGCGGTCAGCAGGATATTGGGGACACAACAGAGCAGGGTGAGAGCTTGCTGTCACCTCCTCTGCACACAGCTGCCATGTCCTCCTCCCTCTCCCTCTGTCCCGACTGCCTGTCTAGTGATGGCCGGAGAGGACGGGACAAGCTTAGGCTACGTTCACATTAGCGTTGTGCGACACAGCGTCAGGCGCCGCTGCGGCGACGCATGCGTCATGCGCCCCTATATTTAACATGGGGGGCGCATGGACATGCGTTGTGCTGCGTTTTGCGACGCATGCGTTTTTTTGCCGCACGCGTAGGGCGCAGAGGATGCAGCAAGTTGCATTTTTTTTTGCGTCCATTTTTCGGCAAAAAAGGACGCATGTGTCGCAAAACGCAGCGTTTTAGCGTGCGTTTTGTTGCGTTTTTGTTTGCGGTGCGTCGCCGACGCAGCCACGCACAACGCAAATGTGAACGTAGCCTTATACATAGTTTGGGCTGCTCAAAGAAGGCTGTTCTGGTTTCTGTGCACACAGGACCTGTGATGAGGTCACAGGAGGGGAGGTGTCAAGGGTCACATGATCAGTGGCCTCAGTGTATGCATGCAGGACTCTGCTGTGCTGGTTGTCTTGGTGCTGAATGAGGGGAAGTTTATGTGTGTGGTCAGGAGGGGTTTACAGTGTGGATGTAGCGGGGCCGTGTGGGCGAGGTTTATGGAGCGAAGCCGCGTGTGTACGTAGCGGAGCCGTGTGTGTACGAGGTGTACGGAGCGGAGCCGCGTGTGTAAGGGGTGTATGGAGCGGAGCCGCATGTCTACAGAGTGTATGGAGCGGAGCCGCGTGTGTACCGGGTGTATGGAGCGGAGCCGCATGTCTACAGAGTGTATGGAGCTGAGCCGTGTATGTGTACGGAGCGGAGCAGAGCCGTGTGTCTACGTGGTGTATGGCACGGAGCCACATACGTATGTGGTGTACGCAGGGGAGCCATGTGTGTACAAGGTGTATGGAGGAGAGCCATGTGTGTACAAGGTGTATGGAGCGGAGCCGTGTGTGTACTTGGTGTACGGAGCGGAGCCGTGTGTACAGGGTGTGCGAAATGGAGCCCTGTGTGTGCGAAGTGTACAGAGCTGAGCCATGTGTGTACAGAGCGGAGCAGAGCCTTGTGTGTACGGTGCGGAGCCGCTTAATTACATGGTGTATGGAGCAGAGCCGCATGTGTACAAGGTTTACAGAGTGGAGCCATGTGTGTACGAGGTGTACGTAGTGTGGCCATGTGTGTACAAGGTGTACGGAGCAGAGCCGCAAGTGCACTGAGTGGAGCCGTGTGTGTGCGCGAGGTGTACGGAGTGGAGCTGTGTGTGTACAAGGCATACGAAGCGGAAACGTTTGTGTATGAAGTGTGCGGAGCCGTGCGTGTACGAAGTTTGTGAATGGTGAGGAGCAAATTTCATACCTCCCAACCGTCCTGGATCCAGCGGGACTGTCACGATTTTGAGTCTGCCCCGCTGTCCCGGCCGGGAGCTTACTTTTCCCACGGACACAGGAGTACATGGCGAAGCCCCGAGGAGCACTTTAAAACTCGCACGTGATGTTCCACCGGAAGTGACGTGCTGGAAGCTGACAGGAAATGAGGTGATTTCGGGAGGAGATTGTGACGGAACCATGGAGGCACTTCAGGGAATGATTCAGATCCATCACCGTGTCCTTCGACAGCGGGATTGCATTGGAATCGGGGATGCCGGCCATGTGAGCGGATCATGATATGTCCTGCATCGGGAGGCTCAGGTGGGCATTACAATGAGAGCCAAGCTGCTGTAGTATCTTTATAGAATCTTTCTTTCTCTCTCTGTTTCTTTCTTTCTATCTGTGTTCTTATTTTCTTTCTGTATTCTTTCTCTCCTTTCTTTTTTTGCTCTCTTTTTGTTCTGTTTCTTCCCCTCTCTCGCTCTCTATTTTCTCTTTCTCTCACTGTTCTTCTTTTCTTTCCCCTCTTTCTTTCTCTCTCAGTTCTTTCGTTCCTC
Organism: Ranitomeya imitator; assembly: GCF_032444005.1. Classification (NCBI taxonomy): domain Eukaryota; kingdom Metazoa; phylum Chordata; class Amphibia; order Anura; family Dendrobatidae; genus Ranitomeya; species Ranitomeya imitator. The sequence goes on along the minus strand of NC_091287.1, from coordinate 446,431,369 downwards.
TCTTTCTGTTCTTTCTTTCACTCTCTATTCTTTTTCTTTCCCCTCTTTCTATCTCTGTTCTTCCTTTCTCTCTCTGTTCTTCCTTTCTGTCTCTGTTCTTTCTTCCCCCTCTTTCTTTCTTTCTCTCTTTTCTTTCTTTCTTTCTTTCTCTCTCTGTTCTTACTCTCCTTTCTTTCTCTCTGTTCTTCCTCTCCTTCTCTCTGTTCTTCCTTTCCCTATAACAACTGTAGTCATTTTGCTATCAGGTCAGATTAATATTGAGGATCTGAGAGGTCAGTGGTACCTTTTTAACAACCCTCCCCCCCCCTTCCCTTTTTCTGTTCGTTGGTTATAGGGCACTTCGTTCACTGTGGTACCCCTTTGTTTTTGTTTGACTAATTTGGCTTTTTACAATTATACCTAATAAAGGATAAGTTTTAATATGCACCTTTCTACACAGATAATCTATTTTGTGGATTGTTCAATTCCTGTTTTATATGCTAATTAAGGGATATTATTACTGCAGTGATGTATTTATTTATTTTTTTTGAGGATACTGTTTTAAATAGGGGAGGCGGTCCTGTTAATGTGCAGAGCAACACTGTCACTTTTTTCTTCATCTGGTGTAGTTTAGACTTTGGGATAAAATTAAGTAATGTGTTCTGGAAGTGGTGCTCTAGAGAACTTTGTTATTTCCTTCAAAGATGAGCCCTGTCTGGAAGACGTGATGGTAGTCTGTGCTGGATGAAGATTAAAAGCGAAGATGAAGGACTTCACCTAGAGATGTCACTGGTCAGTTAGTGTATTACATGTACACGCACACTATACACTGCATACTATATACAGCGGTACAGTGTATAATGTCACCGGTGATCACTGTATTACCTATACATTATATACAGAGCTCCTGTGTATAATGTCACCGGTGATCACTATATTACCTGTACACTGACACTATATACGGAGCTCCTGTGTACGTCACTGGTGATCACTGTATTACCTGCACACTGACACTATAGACAGAGCTCATGTGTATAATGTCACCGGTGATCACTGTATTACCTGCACACTGACACTATAGACAGAGCTCATGTGTATAATGTCACCGGTGACACTGTATTACCTATACATTATATACAGAGCTCCTGTGTATAATGTCACAGGTGATCACTGTATTACCTGCAAACTGACATTATATACAGAGCTCCTGTGTATAATGTCACAGGTGATCACTGTATTACCTGCAAACTGACATTGTATACAGAGCTCCTGTGTATAATGTCACCGGTGATCACTATATTACCTGTACACTGACATTATATACAGAGCTCATGTGTACGTCACTGGTGATCACTGTATTACCTGTACACTATACACTATATACAGAGCTCCTGTGTATAATGTCACTGGTGATCACTGTATTACCTGTACACTGACACTATAGACAGAGCTCCTGTGTATAATGTCATCGGTGATCACTATATTACCTGTACACAGACACTGCATACTAAGTACAGATCTCCTGTGTATAATAGCACTTAAGGTGATATTAGTATTGTGTTTTTTTTTTGTTAATGATCAGTATTGTAGTATTCAGTCACTATGTGGTGGTAATGTGTTGTTCGGCTATGGTGGCGTTATTTGTTCCTTGTATGTGGTGGTAATATGTGGTCTGGTCATGGTGTTGTGGCATTTGTTCCTTGTATGTGGTATTATTCTGTCACTGAGGTGGTAATATGGTGTCTGGACATGGTGTGGTGGCATATGTTCCTTTGTATGCGGTATTATTGGTCACTATGCGGTGATAATATATGGTTTGATCATGGTGCAATGGTATTTGTCCCCTATATGTGCTATTATTGATCATTTTAAAAATTGAAAAATAAAAATATAGAGTAGAGTAGAGCTGGGCCAAAAGAGTCTGCCTTGCCGTGGCGGAGGCTTAAAAAAATCTTTCTTATTTCCTAAATATATTCCTATTTAAAAGTGTATGTAATGTAAATGTGCATCAGGTTAGGCTAGTAAAGAGTAAAGCAGATTTATTTGTACTGATTTTACGACCGGGGGGGAGGGGGGGGCACCATTTTGCAGTTCGCCTCAGGCAGCAGAGAGGTTAGGTTCACCCCTGGCTGGCTGCTTTATGCAGAAGAGATTGCATACTTTAGGATTAGGGTATTCTTAACCCGCAAATCATTTATTTAGGCTGGTAGTTTGTCTTTTGGTGCTTATTGTTTCTTTTGGTCGTTGCCCATACCTTTTTGATATGACGTACATTTGGCTAAGCTGAGCATGCAGTGTAATGCAAGTAATAGCTGTCGGCGGAAAGAACATGAAGCTTTCATAAAAACATTATGATCATTGGCCTGAGTACACATGCCTCAACCAGCTGATGTATGAGCATTTTGTGCATGTTACATACTGTCACACACGCCGATTCAGCCATGTCTGCAGGGAGTCCAGCGACGAAAGAAAGTGCTGGACTTTCTGCAGCGACCAACGATGGCACAGCAGGATCCTGATCGCTGCTGCGTGTCAAACTGAACGATATCGCTAGCCAGGACGCTGCAACGTCACGGATCGCTAGCGATATCGTTCAGTGTGACTGTACCTTTAGTCAAAGGGTCAACTTTTCAGGCATGCAAGGACAATGTCAACATCACTTTGGACACTCTAGCTCGCCTAGGGTGGCTGGTCAACTTAAAGAAGTCATCTCTAGTACCATCTCGAAAGATTTCTTTTTTAGGGATGATCTTCGACACCTCTCGGGGTCTAACTATTCTACTCCAGGACAAGGTACTTTGTTTCCGGCAGGAGGTAAAAATCCTTCGGCAGCCGAGTTTCCACTCAATCCGGTTTTGCATGAAGGTCTTGGGAAGGATGGTGGCGGCTATAGAAGCAGTTCCATTCGCCCAATTTCATCTTCGTCCACTCCAACAGGCACTTCTGTCAGCCTGGGACAGGAGTCCCTTTTCTCTAAATCTCAGGTGTCGTCTGTCTCCAGGGGTCAGGCAATCCCTGATATGGTGGATGAGGAGTTCCTCTTTGCTGCAGGGGAAAGCCTTTCCTCCAGTTCATTGGCTGGTAGTCACTACAGACGCCAGTCTTCTCGGTTGGGGAGCAGTGTTTCACCAACACACGGCACAGGGTTGTTGGTCCCCAAGGGAATCAACCCTTCCAATCAATCTGTTGGAGATAAGAGCAATTTGGCTGGCTCTGCAGCACTTTCACCATCTTCTGGCGGGTCGCCCGGTTCGGATCCAATCGGACAATGCCACGGCTGTGGCCTACATAAATCATCAGGGGGGCACTCGCAGCAGGTCAGCCATGCGCGAGGTAGGGCAAGTTCTCCGCTGGGCTGAGAACAATCACTCCGTGATCTCGGCAGTTTACATCCCAAGCAAGGAGAACTGGGCAGCGGACTTTCTGAGCCGACAGGGTCTTGCGTCCGGGGAATGGTCCTTCACCCTGACGTTTTTCGGCAGATATGCCAATGCTGGGGAATCCCGGACGTGGATCTAATGGCCACCGGGTCGAATGCCAAAGTGCCCAGGTTTGTCGCACGGTATCGAGATCCAAGAGCAATTGCCGTAGACGCACTAGTCCTATCTTGGAACCAATTTCGTCCTCCATATCTGTTTCCCCCTCTGGCGCTGCTCCCAAAGGTAGTCAGGAAGATCAAGTCAGAGGGAGTTCCAGCAATTCTAGTCGCCCCGGATTGGCCTCGGAGGTCATGGTACGCAGACCTAGTTCAGCTGATCGCAGGGGTTCCTTGGCAGCTACCAATGCAGCCAGATCTTCTGTCGCAGGGGCCGATATTCCACCAGAACTTAGAGGTCCTGCATTTGACGGCTTGGCCGTTGAATCTTGGATTCTGACCCAGGCCGGTTTTTCTCAAAAGGTAGCTTCCACTATGATTAATGCTCGAAAGACAGTTTCAGCACGCATTTACCACCACACCTGGAAAGTCTTTCTCTCATGGTGCAGGAAGAAGGGTCTTCCTCCTCTACGGTTCTCCATTCCTAATGTTCTAGCTTTTCTCCAAGCTGGTCTAGACTCAGGTCTCGCACCAAGTACCCTTAGGAGGCAAATATCAGCCTTATCGGTTCTTTTCCAGCGCAGGATCGCTACCAATCTGCAAGTAAAAACTTTTTTGCAGGGAGTCTCTCACATAGTCCCTCCTTACAAAGCCCCGCTAGAAGCTTGGGACCTTAACTTGGTCTTGAGTGCTCTTCAGGAAGCTCCATTTGAGCCCCTCCAAGACGTCTCTTTAATGTACCTTTCTTGGAAGGTTTTGTTTCTGGTAGCTATAACTTCCATTAGGTGGGTATCGGAATTAGCGGCCTTGTCCTGTCAGGTGCCGTTTCTACAATTTCATCAGGATAAGGTGGTGCTGAGACCAGCACCTTCCTTTCTGCCAAAAGTAGTTTCCTCATTCCACATCAATGAGGACATTGTCTTGCCTTCTTTTTGTCCTGCGCCAACGCACCGGGTAGAAGATACGTTTCTCGGACCGCTTCTTTTCGAAAGACGGATGCCTTGTTCGTCCTTCCTGTGGGTCATAGAAAGGGACTCGCAGCTTCTAGGTCGACCTTAGCCAGATGGATATGAGCCACTATTCAGGAGGCCTACCGTATCAAGGGTGCAGCCATCCCGGCTGGGATCAGGGCACACTCTACTCGGGCGGTAGGGGCTTCCTGGGCGCTTCGGCACCAAGCTTCAGCAGAGCAGGTTTCCAAAGCGGCAACTTGGTCCAGCCTGCACACCTTCTCTAAACATTATAATATCCACACTCAGGCCTCTGCTGATGCAAGTTTGGGAAGGAGAATTCTGCAGGCTGCAGTATCGCACCTATAGGCGGTAAGTGCCTAGGGGTTTATTCCGGTGAGTCTTCTTCCCACCCTGGGACTGCTTTGGGACATCCCACAGTCCTGTGTCCCCCAATGAGACGATGGAGAAACAGGGATTTTTGTGTTACTCACCGTAAAATCCTTTTCTCCGAGTCGTTCATTGGGGGACACAGCTCCCTCCCTATTCATCTTGTTATTTGTTTATGGGGTTGTTCAGACAGTAGTATTATTCTAGACATGTTGTCTTTGCTCTAATGCTGTTTTGTTTTCTCTATCTCCTACTGCTTGTGCACCAAACTGGAGCTGTCAGGGCCAGTGTCAAGGTGTATACTATGGAGGAGGAGCTAACTTTTTTGTGTCTACTTAGTGTCAGCCTCCTGGCGGCAGTAGCATACACCCACAGTCCTGTGTCCCCCAATGAACGACTCGGAGAAAAGGATTTTACGGCAAGTAACACAAAAATCCCTGTTTTACCCCTGCAGTTTCCTATAATGGAATGGGTACAAAAACACTGCAGATTGACAAAAAACAAGTGACATGCTACTTCTATTAATCCGCAGCATTTCCACAGCGGATTTTCCGCACAGTGTGCACAGCATTTTTTCTTTCTCATTGATTTACATTCTACTATAAATCAATTGCGGATCTGCAGCGTTTCTGCACCTCAAAAAACGCTGCTGATCCGCAGAGAATCCGCAACGTGTGCACATACCTTAATTTTTTTCTTCCCCAGCAGAATGGGAAGAAATCGGCCCATGAAAACGTATCTTTAAGGGTATGTGCACACGTTGAGGATTTTGCTGCGGATCCGCAGCAGTTTCCCATGAGTTTACAGTACAATGTAAACCTATGGGAAACAAAATCCGCAGTGCACATGCTGCGGAAAAAAATGAGCGGAAACGCAGCGTTTTATTTTCCGCAGCATGTCAATTCTTTGTGCGGAATCCGCAGCGGTTTTACACCTGCTCCAATGGAAAACTGCAGATGTAAAACCGCAGCGGAATCCGCAATAGAAACCGCGATAAATCCGCAGGAAAAAACGCAGCGGTTTTGCACTGCGGATTTATCAAATCCGCTGCGGAAAAATCCGCAGAGGATCTTTCTACGTGTGCACATACCCTTAATCCTCTACTCATTCTCGGATGACAAATATCAAGTTTTTACCAAGATTGTCTTTGTCTTGATCCTCCGTTTCAGCAGTTCCATTGTAAATCATTTATTCAAATTGACATTACAATTTTTTTTTACATTTTCCAGGGGCAATGGTAATTCCCATTCTTTCCTTCTGGATGTACAGTGCAGTCTCAATGCTTGTTGACCTGACTGGAAAACCAAACTTTATAGCTCGTATAAAATCCAGCTTGGAAAGAATGACCCAGTAAGTATAAAGAACCAGTCAGTCCCAGTTGGCTCACAGCCTATTAACTACTGACATACTAGTGATAATTTCATGGTTTCCTATTGATATGCTTCATCTGGGGAGACCAGAGATTTTGGACAAAACTAAAGCAAGTACCGGGTACCTCCACCTATCATTGTGCCATCAAAACAGCTTGTCCATAGCTGCGCTAACATGCTACAGGGATTGGACATCAGAAAATGACTTATGGTGTACATCAGCAAGCTACTTATCAGCAGAGGCAGGATTACTGCTCTTTTAGACCAATACTTCCTGTTTGTTCATGACGAGTTTTCAGCAAGATCCTTATCATCAGAGGCAGTCCCAATGCCAGATAACACAACCCACTCAGCTGAAAACACAGAATTTCACAGCTCCCCCTACTCACTTGAGAATGATATTTGCTCACGTTCATGTAAGGTTCGGCCTGGACCGTAGTCATGGCCGAGGGCCCTGGGCTTTGTGTCCTGGCCTCCTCTTACAGAACAATAACATTCTTCTATCAGCATACCTGTGTCTTCTCTCACCACACCGTCAGGGACTACGGTGCTGGGGACTTATTGCAATCGACGTCACAATAATTGAGACACAGTCCGTTTCAAATGCAAAACGAAAAACTTTACTTAATACACTTTTTCCTATCGCCACGACAGCACCCACAACGAGAGAGGGGATCCGCCCACCTTCCGGACAGGAACCTACAGGTTAAAAAGGGGCGGTCCCCCTCGCCCTCCAGTTTGGGTTCCTGTCCGGACGGCGGGAGCCTACAGGTCGTTTCCTCTTACCCGGGTCTGCCAAGCCTCTGTGCGGTGTCCGGGGAGAACGGCAGAGTCGGGGGCCCGGAAGCAGCGTCGGGGGAAGTCTTGTGTCAGCTTCCCCCCTCGTCTGGCAAGGAGCGGTGGCGTTCCCGGGGGAAGGCACGCCGCCCTGGGTCGTCCACTCGCGCGCGACACTGCAGGAGCAGGTCGGCGCTTATGACCCGGAAGTAGAGCGAACAACTTCCGGAAGAGACCGGGAGGAGGAGCGCGGGACTTTTGAAAAGGAGCAGCGCTCAGGTGAGATGTGTGTGCGGCAATATGTCTTCGGCAGGAGACGCTGAACACCGACAGGCAGGAGAGCACAGGTCTCATAGCGGCGAACGTGGGCAGCAGGATCCTGGCAAACCAGCGTCACGTCGCGCCTCACCCCCTCAAAAACCGGTACTCTACATTTTTTCAGCAGTGGTGAGTGTAATATGTAGACCATTGCCTGATACAGCCGTTTTGTACACTATGCTTTATTATAGGGGAAAAAGGTCTCCAAATCCAAGCATAAGCAGTGTGCTGTATGCACAGAGCCTCTACCTGACACCTATGTTAAAAAGTTATGCCAATTATGCATATGTCGTATGTTAGAAGAAGAGGCCCCTCTCCGAGTATCGGATCTGAGGGAGGTAATTAGGGAAGAAATAAAATCATCCCTTAAAACCAGACGGCATGAAAAAAGCAGTGTGGAGTTGGTGTCCGATTCCAGCCCTTCGGTACAAGAGGGCGAGTGTTCGGAAAGTTCTTCGGCATCCTCTTCAGATGAGGAGGGAAGACCTTGCTTTTCCACGGATGGTATGGAAACCTTAATTAAGGCAGTCTGTGCAACTATGGGGGTTGCAGAGAGTAAAGAACCAAAAACAACCCAGGAGATCATGTTCGCAGGGCTGAGCCAGAGAACTCGAAAAGCTTTCCCAGTGGTGGATTCTGTTAAAGATCTGGTCAAACGGGAGTGGGACAAGCTGGATAAAGGGTTTTTACCTTCAGCTGTAAAAAGAAGGTACCCCTTTGAAGATGACACCTTATCACAGTGGATGAAGGTTCCTAAAATAGATGCGGCAGTAGCCTCTACTTCAAAAACAGCCTCACTTCCGTTAGAAGATGTAGGGCTCCTCAAGGATCCTTCAGACAGAAAGGCTGACATGCTCCTTAAAAAACTATGGGAGTCATCATCTGGAGCCTTTAAGCCTGCTATCGCAGGCACCTGTACGGCCAGATCAATCATGGTCTGGGTGACTCAGCTGGAGGAGCAGCTTAAAGCGAAGGTACCCAGGGATAAGTTGCTGAATTCCCTGTCTCAGGTCAGAGAAGGAGCAGCTTATCTAGCAGACGCCTCAATTGATTCTCTGAAATTGGCCGCAAGATCGGCAGGTCTTTCGAATGCAGCCAGACGGGCTCTATGGCTAAAGACCTGGAAGGGGGATGCCCAGGCTAAAGCCAAACTTTGCTCCATTCCATGTAGGGGTGAGTACCTATTCGGCTCGGTGCTGGATGACATCCTTGCAAAGGCAGAAGATAGGAAGAAGGGATTTCCTAAAACGTTTAATCCCACTTTTAGGAACGCCTTCCGAAGACGCATGCCCTTCAGGAGATTCCAGCCAGACCAGCAGGGATATAATCGCGACTGGGAAACATCAGATCATAAGAAGAAAGGTGGATACTATAAGAACCCTTCATCTTTCTCAAGACGTAGGCGTAATTACAGATAAGACAGATCTACCAGTAGGCGGAAGACTAAAGTTCTTCTCAGATAGATGGAAAAAAATTACTTCTAGTGCCTGGATAATGGGGGTGGTTGAGTCCGGATTAAAATTAGAATTTTTGAGAACTCCCCCGGATCAGTTTGTGATAACATCACTGGACACTCCGGCCCAACAACAGGCCTTCGAATTAGAGATTCAACAATTGCTTACAAAGCGAGTTATTGAAGAAGTACCAAAACATCAGGAGAAGACGGGTTTTTATTCTCCGCTATTCTTAATCGCTAAACCTGATGGGTCCTTTAGGACTATCATAAATTTACGTAAATTGAATAAATATCTTCAGTACCACGCTTTTAAGATGGAATCCATTAAGTCAACAACTAAGCTTTTGTTTCCTAGGTGCTACATGTCGGTCTTGGATCTAAAAGATGCGTACTACCATCTTCCAGTTCACAGAAATCACCAGCAATTTCTCAGGATGGCAGTATGGGTAAACCATCAAATTAAGCATTTTCAATTTTTGGCAATGCCCTTTGGCCTGTCCATGGCACCTAGAGTTTTTACTAAGGTTGTTTCAGAAGTAATGGCACATATCAGGGAGAGAGAGACCCTTGTGGTGCCCTATCTAGACGATTTTTTGATAGTAGGAAATTCAATTGATCAGTGTACGTCTAGGGTAAATGCCATAATATCATCCCTACAGGAGCTCGGATGGATTATCAACTGGGAAAAGTCAAAACTGGAACCCACAAGACGTCAAATGTTCCTAGGAGTTCTTCTAGACTCAGAAGATCAGTCATCCTTCCTACCAGAAGAGAAGAAGCGGAAGATCGTTCAAAGGATCACGGCTGTAAGGAAAGCTCCAAACTTAAGTCTAAGAGATGCAATGTCGCTTCTAGGATCTTTGACTGCGTGTATATCGGCGGTAAGATGGGCTCAGGCTCATACCCGAATGCTTCAGTACGAAGTTCTTCAAGCAGAAAAAGATCTTCACGGTGCTCTGAGCAGAAGGTTCAAATTATCACCCGCCACTCTTCAGGATCTGAGATGGTGGCTCAATCTAGCACATTTGTCAAGAGGAGTTCTCTGGACCATCACTCCGGACAACATAATTACAACAGATGCCAGTCCGTTCGGTTGGGGAGCCCATATGGGAGACATTCTAACCCAAGGGCGATGGTCGATTCAAGAGTCCCAGAATTCCTCAAATCTAAGAGAGCTTACGGCAGTCAATCAGGCACTTCTTTCCTTACTACCATCCCTGAGGAATATGCATGTACAGATACAAACAGACAATATGACTGTGGTAGCCTACATCAATCATCAGGGGGGGACAAGATCTCGATCCCTGATGACCACTACAGCATAGATATTGTCTCTGGCCGAGAAACACTTACAATCCCTGTCGGCAGTTCATATAAAAGGGGAACTCAATATAGAGGCGGACTACCTCAGTCGCCATTCCCTTCGTCAGGGAGAGTGGTCCCTGAACCATCAGATATTCGATCAGATAGTCAATCTGTGGGGGTTGCCGACAATAGATCTGTTTGCTACGAGAAAGAACAGGAAGGTCAGAAGGTTCGCATCTTTACAGATAGCAGACCAACCATTTATAGTGGATTCCCTTCGGGTCCGTCGGGACTTCCAGCTGGCATATGCCTTTCCCCCAATGTGTCTGATTCCGATAGTTCTCAGGAAAATCCGGGAGGAAAGAGCCAGAGTGATCTTAATTGCCCCTTTCTGGCCCAGGAGGCCTTGGTTCTCTCTCCTCAGGACAATGTCTGTAACCGATCCCTGGGTGTTGCCAGTGGTTCCGGAACTCCTCTCTCAAGGGCCATTTCGTCATCCAAATTTGGAGACTCTTCACTTAACGGCTTGGAACTTGAGAGGGAGCTTCTGAAGGAGAGGGGGTTCTCTAATGCTTTAATAGATACCTTATTGAAAAGTAGAAAGGAGGTCACTACAAAGATCTACACAAAAATTTGGAAAAAATTCCTTTTGTTTTATCAGCAACCATTAGGAGATAAAGCTCCGATTTCAGCTATTTTAGAATTCCTTCAGAAAGGCTGGGAATTGGGTTTAGCAGTCAACACTCTAAGAGTTCATGTTTCAGCCTTGGGAGCTCTATATAACAGTGATATAGCTGGTAATAGATGGGTTGCTAGATTTATTAAGGCATGTCAGCGGTCTAACCCAATCCATATTGTAAGAATACCCCCTTGGGATTTAAATTTGGTGCTTGAGGCGTTGACTGAACCTCCGTTCGAGCCATTAGACTCTATTTCAATAAAAAATTTAACCTTAAAAACAGCTCTACTCTTAGCATTAACATCTGCCAGGAGGGTCAGTGATATACATGCGTTATCAGTAGATCCTCCCTATCTAATAATTCTCCAGGATAAGATTGTCCTAAAACCCGATCCTGCATATTTACCAAAAGTAGTAACTAAATTTCATAGAAGTCAGGAGATTTATTTACCATCTTTCTATGAAAATCCAGGTTCAGAAGAGGAGAAAAAATATCATACTCTAGATGTAAAGAGGGCGATATTAGAATACCTGGATAGGACACAAAGCTGGAGACAGAGTAGGGCTCTGTTTGTTTCTTTCCAGAATCGGAAAAAGGGTTCTGGTGTCACGAAGAACTCTATCGCTAGATGGATTAGAGAAGCGATATGTCTTGCCTATTCTGCCAGGGGAGTAACACCACCAGAAGGCATCAGGGCGCACTCCACTCGGGCCATGGCATCATCCTGGGCGGAGAAGGCGGATGTCCCCATTGAAATGATATGTAAGGCGGCAACTTCACCTTCCACCTTTTATAAGCACTATCGCCTTGATCTATCTGCTAATTCCAGCTTACAGTTTGGCCGTTCAGTACTTAGTGCTGTGGTCCCTCCCAGTTAAATAGTCTTTGAAAGTCTCTCGTTGTGGGTGCTGTCGTGGCGATAGGAAAACCGGTTTTTACGTACCGGTAATAGGGTTTTACAGAGTCCACGACAGCACCCATACATTCCCCCCCGTATTTAGTTTCTTATTCCTGCACTCTGTTGGAAGGTGTGCCTTAGAGATCACTCTATAGAGGTGGTGGTATTTAGTATTGTTTAATATAATATTGTCATGTACTGATTCATTGGCGGTAACCCTTGTACTCTGGAACACAAACTGGAGGGCGAGGGGGACCGCCCCTTTTTAACCTGTAGGTTCCTGTCCGGAAGGTGGGCGGATCCCCTCTCTCGTTGTGGGTGCTGTCGTGGACTCTGTAAAATCCTATTACCGGTACGTAAAACCGGTTTCAGCACATTCTTGTCAGAATCAGCATAAACATCAGGCTCCATACAGTACACATCCTGCATCTTCCCTGTACTCCGTCCCACGTACTTCAGTACATTACGGGGTAATAACGCCTAAGGCGGTACAGCAGTGTTCTCCTTGTCCAGACTCACTATTTCTGGGGTTTTGCTCATCCGTTTCACCCCGGATATAAGAGCATCTGCCCATGTAATGATCTGCCACATATTGAACCATCTGCGCCCTGTACTTTCCTGGACCACTACCTTTCCTCCACTCCAAGCTGCTGTAGCTCTGCTGCTGCACACTGTCCTTCTGTCCCTATAGGACTCTGAATGGCTGTGTTCTTCACTTGAAACGTTACATGGCTGCTGCGGTGTCCTGGGCCTAGAGCCCATGTGGACACTTTGGGCGCTTCAAGACACGGGAATACACCTAACAGTGCCGCAGTACTATTGTATAAAAGCAGTGGCGGATTATAATGAGGTCAATCTGGGTGGTAGCCCAGGGCCCAGTGTTGTGGGGGGCCCTGAGCAACCGCTCAGATTGACTTCAGCCGCCTTCAGGGCATTACTGCCCTGACTGGCGTATGGGCCCGGCGAGTGCGCGCTGCTGGAGGGAGCTTCGCCGCTGGAGCGCGGACAGGTGAGGAGAACTCATGTTTTTTTTTTTTTTATTGCGAACGGCAATCCAGGGGGCCCGGCCCAGAATGCTGGACACTGGGGGCAGAGATGCTGCGCACACTGGGGGCAATATGCTTTATGCACTGGGGCAATATGCTGGACACACTGAGGGCAATTTGCTGGACACACGGGGCAGGATGCTGGACACACTGGAGGCAGAAATGCTGGACACACTGGGGGCAATATGCTGGAGACACTGGGGCAGATTGCTGGACACACTGGGGGCAATATGCTGGAGACACTGGGGGCAATATGGTGGACACATTGGGGGCAGAGATGCTGGGCACACTGGGGGCAGAGATGCTGGGTACACTGGGGGCAGGATGCTGGACACATTGGGGGCAGAGATGCTGGATATTGGAGGCAGACATGCTGGACTCTGGGGGCAGAGATGCTGGACACACTGGGGGCAGGACTGGAGACATGGGCAGAATGTAGATACGGGGCATGATTGGAGACACGGGGCAGAATGAAAAACATGGGGCAGGATTGGAGACAGATCATGCAGGATCATGGGGCAGGATGGATACGATGGAGACTGACGGGGCAGGATGGGAGAACATATGACTTCACCTAGAGACGTCACTGGTGAGTCAGTGTTACCTATACACTGACACTATACACTGTATACTATATACTGAACTGAAGGGTAAATTGACTAGATCAATGGATGTTTGACAGGTTATAGTTTCACACAGCAACTATTTTTCTGGAATAATCTGGTTCAAGTATATGATGACCCCGTCACATGACCGGGGGGCCCACAGTGTGTGAACAGCCCGGGGCCCTGGCTACCCTTAATCTACCCCTGTATAAGAGTGGTAATGCACTAAATCGTGTAGCAGTACCAACATACGTTAACAAATAGACCAACACTGATAATATAAGGCACCGGGACGAGAGAGAAGGGCAAAGGTATAACTGTAATATATCATACCCCCTACACTCATTTCAGTACAAAAGATGAGGTCAGGGTCTGTTCTTTGTGGCAAATGTACATGTGCATTTCCTGAAATAACGGGAAGTTACAATCTCAAACAACCCCAGTGACAAGTGTGAAAATTCTAAACTTTCTAATGTTTATTTTTAATACAAATCAAAAATTGGGAAAAGAAACACTGTCAAAAATTTTGGAAAAAAAAAATACTTCTATTAACACAAGAAACTTGATTTAAACAATAGGTCATTTTCCGGGGACACATTCTCTTTACCGGAATCTGTCAACAGGCTTTTGGATATGTCATCTAAGGGCAGAATGATGTAGGGGCTGAGATCCTGATTCCAGCAATGTGTCACTTGCTGGTCTGCATGCTGTCATTTTTATACAATCCCTGCAGAACTCGGAATGTTGAGCTGCGTATAACCCCACCCACACCGCTGATTGGCTGCTTTCTTTGTACACTGCATAATATTGACAGAAAGCTGCCAATCAGTGGTGAGGGTGTAATTGGACTAGGAGGCATGAGACACCTAGTCCTCTTGTGATAATCTCCTGCTGATAAAACACTAATGTTTAACTAGTAAGTGACACATCACAGGAATCGGGCTCAGTCCCAACAAAAATGTTGCTCTCAGATTACATAGCAAAAAAAATCTGCTGACAGATTCCATTTAAATGTATAAAGTCTTAGATCTAATTCCTCTGATATGACTATTTTCTGTTTGATGTTTCCATGTGGACCCAACAAAGCTCAAGCATTCAGTCAAGGTTGTCTTCTTTAACCAGATTTTACTCTCCTTACCCATGGTCCTCCTCATGTACCCATTTATGAAGTGGCGGGGCAACCCTTGTGGTACAGAGCTGCCCACATTTCACTGGGTTTTAGTGGAGCTCTCCAGTTTTGTGCTAGTTGAAGAAATCCTTTTCTATTACTCACACAGGTACGACAGTGAGAACAATCGGGTGAATTTGGTTGTGGTTTTATACAATAATGGTTTCACAATAGTGCAGTGTCCTTGAATATCCAATTTTGTACACCACTAAGTTTTTAGGAATGTACTGATTAATTTCTTAATAGTCCTGATAGACTTAGATTTAGAAGATAACATTCGGGCACTGCTAGTGGAAGCTTATGTGCTTAGAAGTGTGGATGGATAATCCCTTTAAGGCCTTATGCATATGTTCTTATTATGGATCTGTAGTCTTTTTTGGGGGTATAAAATGTTCTGCTATCTGGACATACTGTACATATGTTAGATGGGGTTTTCTGGAAGGCAAAAATATATTTTATGGAGCTACTTTTTGTTGTTATTCTTCTTCAGCTTGTTCCATCACCCAAGCATTTACAAAAGTGTTCACAAACAGCACCATGAGTGGACTGCCCCTGTAGGAGTGGTGGCTATGTATGCTCATCCCTTGGAGCACATTTAAGTACAGTATTAATCAACTTCAAGTCAAAATTTGAACTTCAAAGAGGAACTGTCACTAGATCAAAAGTGGCCTGTGTTATCGTCTATTTTATTCTCCCTGCTCCCCTGATTATAACACTTTTATTTTTTTTTAATCCGCCATAAGGTTCCAGAGACATGGGCCTTTTTATTTAGTACTAATTTTTATGTTTTTATGAAGGAGGCGTGGCTTACATGATCCTCTGGGGCGTGTCTTTAGGCTGCTCTGCATAAATACGTCATGAGCCACGCCCCTACTAAAATCCATAAAAAGTAGCATAAAGTAAAAGCATCGATATCTCTGGAACCATATGGCGGATTTAAAAAATGTAAAAAACGGCATACTCAGGGGAGCGGTGAGCATAAAATAAAACAATGTGGTCATTCATATCGTAAGGATGATAACGCAGATACAAAAATCAGGCAGTAGAAATTTCTATTTCTCTAGATCTTTTTGTTTTCATGGAAGAAAAGCCACTAACAGAAGGGTCTTCCCTGTCCCTATTGAAAACACATGAACGCTGTCTATAATATAGTTATGCCCCCTTTCTGCATCCACATGTAATAATTCCCTCCATGTGCCTTTACGCAATAATAATACCCCCATTTACTAGTAATGTCTTCTCCTTTATTCCTGTGTATGATAGCTATTCCCCTCACCATTTGTGACTCTACTGTATATATTAGTTATATCCCCCTTCTGTGCCTCCTCACAATAATAGTGCCCTCTTTGTTCCTCTACCCACAATAATATTACCACCTAGAGGATACAGTTACCATTGAAAATGGTGCCCACCTTGGGACTCGGGCAGACCCTGTACCCTCTGGTTTTCTATGTAGCAGTATCCTGCAAAATAGAAGTTATATACTGCTGTGTACGTTTCTTTTATACCATAGATTACTGTGCGCCCATACAGTGCCATACATTGGAAACCAGAACCAAATCCATCAGTGCTCCTAGTCTTCATGGCTCTCTGCTCACCCTTCTAATTTCTCTCACTGTTAGAAATAACAGGAGGGAAAGAAAGGATGTTTTACACAGACCTTTAGAAAGGGGAGAAAGCATGTATGCAGTCCTGGGGGGCAGAGAAAATTACCTATAGAAAAGGGAGAAAGAGCCCCAGTCCTGAGCCTCTCACCTAGCCAAATTAGTTCTCATGCTTCGCACTGACGAGGGCCAACAGCCCGAAACACCGTGTCTGCGAATTGAGATACTTATTTGGCTTTTATCCTAAGTCATATTGCACGACTCGTTAAAGAGTTGATTGTGACTTGTAGGATCACTACTTCCAACAGGTGGCGCTATAGGATTTAAGTCCTCTTTTTCTCAGAAGAGGCAATTTGCATATTCCCATCTCAGACATTTGTGTCCATAGAATAAGCCATAACTGTCTGACGAATGTTCTCACATTTATACTCCACACCTTTCTTCAGAATGGCTGTTCCCTATTCTGCTTTTACATCTTTTTCCATAACTCCCATGGAAATCAATGAAGAGGACCACGAATATTCACGGCCATCTCTCTATACATTGGAATTGGGTGCACCTATCAGACAGTGATGACTTATCCTGTGGATGGGCAATAACTATTTATGGTGGAAATACCCTTTTATTGGGCTGTTTAATGAGTAAAGGGGTTTTTTATGAGTCGAAAAATTCTTAACCTGAAAAGCTTTTGTGTTGAACATTATGTCAGTGCATTTTCTCTTGCTTTGATGTTCTTTCTGGCCCCTTTATCGGGGACACATGCCACTCCTTGGCTCTCAGGCTTGTGGCCATGTTGCCAGTTCAGCTTACTACTATTATAACTTTACCTTGTGGCGTCCTGTTCCCACCATCTTTATCCTGCCACTGTACCTCCTTGTTCTGTACGGCCCACGACACCTCCTTTTCCATCTCTATCCTCCGAATACATCTCTTGCTGCACTAATATATTCTATCCCTCCAGGTCACCTTTCCATATGTGATGGGCTGGAGACTCCTGAGATGGTGCTCAGTGTGGAGCTCCTGTGGGGTACGTACAGTGACTATTGGAATATGGAGTCGTCTACATGATCTGTGACCTGCAGGGACATTAGTGGAGGAGACTACACTTGGGTTACAGTCGCTGATGGCGTCGGCCCTATCCCATGTACTACATGTGATGGATGATGTGGGGCATATTGGGGCAGTGACATCAGTCTGGGAAAGCCATATGACAGATGCCATAACATCACTGTCATGAGGGGAAAGAATCGGCAGCGAGATGACGTGACCCAACTCCACACAAAGTATCGGATTAACTCTTAATTCCCCACCATTTGTCACAATCACTATAGCCATCCAGCATTATAATAAAAGAATATAAAGAAGACGCAGATACAATGAATGGGGTTTATTAATTTTTATTGTAATCTATTATATTATTTAATTTAATGTAATCATCCAGCGCCATTTATAGGATTTACTGCATAAAGAGTATGTGACCCAGAGGAAGGCGAAACAACCCCATGTGTGGGGAAAAATTCCTTCCTGACCCCATGTCCTGGCGATCGGCTAATCCCTGGGTCACTGCAGTGTCAGCGCTGGATGGGCCCTGTCACCCCTGTACATGGGGTATTATATACTTATCTAATACTTATATTTCTACCTTATCTTTATCTCTACACTATATAAAGCTTATGTATAACTAAGGGGGAAAAAGGAAAAAAATCCAGCTCCAGGAGTAAAATTAAACAAAATTTTTTTATTAAATATCTTTAAAAATTGGAAAGCTGCTTACCAAAAATATAAATCACAAAATAAGGACAAACATCAATTCGCTGGATGCGTTTCGAGCGCTTATGCTGAAGTTTAACCCCTTCATGACCCAGCCTATTTTGACCTTAAAGACCTTGCCGTTTTTTGCAATTCTGACCAGTGTCCCTTTATGAGGTAATAACTCAGGAACGCTTCAATGGATCCTAGCGGTTCTGAGATTGTTTTTTCGTGACATATTGGGCTTCATGTTAGTGGTAAATTTAGGTCAATAAATTCTGTGTTTATTTGTGATAAAAACGGAAATTTGGCGAAAATTTTGAAAATTTCGCAATTTTCACATTTTGAATTTTTATTCTGTTAAACCAGAGAGTTATGTGACACAAAATAGTTAATAAATAACATTTCCCACATGTATACTTTACATCAGCACAATTTTGGAAACAAAATTTTTTTTTGCTAGGAAGTTATAAGGGTTAAAATTTGACCAGCGATTTCTCATTTTTACAACGAAATTTACAAAACCATTTTTTTTAGGGACCACCTCACATTTGAAGTCAGGTTGAGGGGTCTATATGGCTGAAAATACCCAAAAGTGACACCATTCTAAAAACTGCACCCCTCAAGGTACTCAAAACCACATTCAAGAAGTTTATTAACCCTTCAGGTGCTTCACAGCAGCAGAAGCAACATGGAAGGAAAAAATGAACATTTAACTTTTTAGTCACAAAAATGATTTTTCAGCAACAATTTTTTTATTTTCCCAATGGTAAAAGGAGAAACTGAACCACGAACGTTGTTGTCCAATTTGTCCTGAGTACGCCGATATCTCATATGTAGGGGTAAACTACTGTTTGGGCGCACGGCAGGGCTTGGAAGAGAAGGAGCGCCATTTGACTTTTTGAATGAAAAATTGGCTGCACTCTTTAGCGGACACCATGTCACGTTTGGAGAGCCCCCGTGTGCCTAAAAATTGGAGCTCCCCCACAAGTGACCCCATTGTGGAAACTAGACGCCCCAAAGAACTTATCTACATGCATAGTAAGCCCTTTAAACCCCCAGGTGCTTCACAAATTGATCCGTAAAAATGAAAAAGTACTTTTTTTTCACAAAAAAATTCTTTTAGCCTCAATTTTTTCATTTTCACATGGACAACAGGATAAAATGGATCCTAAAATTTGTTGGGAAATTTCTCCTGAGTACACCGATACCTCACATGTGGAGGTAAACCACTGTTTGGGCACATGGTAAGGCTCGGAAGGGAAGGAGCGCCATTTGACTTTTTGAATGAAAAATTATCTCCATCGTTAGCGGACACCATGTCGCGTTTGGAGAGACCCTGTGTGCCTAAACATTGGAGCTCCCCCACAAGTGACCCCATTTTGGAAACTGGACCCCCCAAGGAACTTATCTAGATGCCTAGTGAGCACTTTTTAACCCCCAGGTGCTTCACAAATTGATCCGTAAAAATGAAAAAGTACTTTTTTTTCACAAAAAAATTCTTTTCGCCTCAATTTTTTCATTTTCACATGGGCAATAGAATAAAATGGATCCTAAAATTTGTTGAGCAATTTCTCCCGAGTACGCCGATACCTCATATGTGGGGGTAAACCACTGTTTGGGCACACGGCAGGGCTCGGAAGGGAAGGCGCGCCTTTTGACTTTTTGAATGGAAAATTAGCTCCAATTGTTAGCGGACACCATGTCGCGTTTGGAGAGCCCCTGTGTGCCTATGCATTGGAGCTCCCCCACAAGTGACCCCATTTTGGAAACTAGACCCCCCAAGGAACTTATCTAGATGCATACTGAGCACTTTAAACCCCCAGGTGCTTCACAGAAGTTTATAATGCAGAGCCATGAAAATAAAAAATAATTTTTCTTTTCTCAAAAATGATTTTTTAGCCTGGAATTTCCTATTTTGCCAAGGGTAATAGGAGAAATTGGACCACAAATGTTGTTGTCCAGTTTGTCCTGAGTACGCAGATACCCCATATGTGGGGGTAAACCACTGTTTGGGCGCACGGCAGGGCTCAGAAGGGAAGGCACGCCATTTGGCTTTTTAAATGGAAAATTAGCTCCAATCATTAGCGGACACCATGTCGCGTTTGGAGAGCCCCTGTGTGCCTAAACATTGGAGATCCCCCACAAATGACCCCATTTTGGAAACTAGACCCCCAAAGGAACTAATCTAGATGTGTGGTGAGCACTTTGAACCCTCAAGTGCTTCACAGAAGTTTATAACGCAGAGCCATGAAAATTAAAAAAAAAAATTATTTTCTCAAAAATGATTTTTTAGCCCGCTATTTTTTATTTTCCCAAGGGTAACAGGAGAAATTGGACCCCAAAAGTTGTTGTCCAGTTTCTCTTGAGTATGCTGATACCCCATGTGTGGGGGTAAACCACTGTTTGGGCACACGTCGGGGCTCAGAAGGGAAGTAGTGACTTTTGAAATGCAGACTTTGATGGAATGGTCTGCGGACGTCACGTTGCGTTTACAGAGCCCCTGGTGTGCCTAAACAGTAGAAACCCCCCACAAGTGACCCCATTTTGGAAACTAGACCCCCAAAGGAACTTATCTAGATATGTGGTGAGCACTTTCAACCCCCAAGTGCTTTACAGACGTTTATAACACAGAGCCGTGAAAATAATAAATACGTTTTCTTTCCTCAAAAATAATTTTTTAGCCCAGAATTTTTTATTTTCTTATGGGTTACAGGAGAAATTGGACCCCAAAAGTTGTTGTCCAGTTTCTCCTGAGTACGCTGATACCCCATGTGTGGGGGTAAACCACTGTTTGGGCACACGTTGGGGCTCAGAAGGGAAGTAGTGACTTTTGAAATGCAGACTTTGATGGAATGGTCTGCGGACGTCACGTTGCGTTTGCAGAGCCCCTGGTGTGCCTAAACAGTAGAAACCCCCCACAAGTGACCCCATTTTGGAAACTAGACCCCCAAAGGAACTTATCTAGATATGTGGTGAGCACTTTCAACCCCCAAGTGCTTTACAGAAGTTTATAACACAGAGCCGTGAAAATAATAAATACGTTTTCTTTCCTGAAAAATAATGTTTTAGCCCAGAATTTTTTATTTTCTTAAGGGTTACAGGAGAAATTGGACCCCAAAAGTTGTTGTCCAGTTTCTCCTGAGTACGCTGATACCCCATGTGTGGGGGTAAACCACTGTTTGGGCACACGTCGGGGCTCAGAAGGGAAGTAGTGACTTTTGAAATGCAGACTTTGATGGAATGGTCTGCGGACGTCACGTTGCGTTTACAGAGCCCCTGGTGTGCCTAAACAGTAGAAACCCCCCACAAGTGACCCCATTTTGGAAACTAGACCCCCCAAGGAACTTATCTAGATATGTGGTGAGCACTTTGAACCCCCAAGTGCTTCACAGACGTTTACAACGCAGAGCCGTGAAAATAAAAAATAATTTTTCTTTCCTCAAAAATGATGTTTTAGCAAGCAATTTTTTATTTTCACAAGGGTAACAGGAGAAACTGGACCCCAGTAATTGTTGCGCAGTTTGTCCTGAGTATGCTGGTACCCCATATGTGGGGGTAAACCACTGTTTGGGCGCACGTCAGGGCTCGGAAGTGAGGGAGCACCATTTGACTTTATGAATACAAGATTGGCTGGAATCAATGGTGGCGCCATGTTGCGTTTGGAGACCCCTGATGTGCCTAAACAGTGGAAACCCCTCAATTCTACCTCCAACACTAATCCCAACACACCCCTAACCCTAATCCCAACTGTAGCCATAACCCTAATCACAACCCTAACCCCAACACACCCCTAACCACAACCCTAACCCCAACACACCCCTAACCCTAACCACAACCCTAATTCCAACCCTAACCCTAAGGCTATGTGCCCACGTTGCGGATTCGTGTGAGATTTTTCAGCATCATTTTTGAAAAATCCGCTGGTAAAGGGCACTGTGTTTTACCTGTGGATTTACCGCGGATTTCCAGTGTTTTTTGTGGGGATTTCACCTGCGGATTCCTATTGAGGAACAGGTGTAAAACGCTGCGGAATCCGCACAAAGAATTGACATGCTGCGGAAAATACAACGCAGCGTTTCCGCGTGGTATTTTCCGCACCATGGGCACAGCGGATTTGGTTTTCCATAGGTTTACATGGAACTGTAAACCTGATGGAACACTGCTGCGAATCCTCAGCGGCCAATCCGCTGCGGATCCGCAGCCAAATCCGCACCGTGTGCACATAGCCTAATTCTAAAGGTATGTGCACACGCTGCGGAAAACGCTGCGGATCCGCAGCAGTTTCCCATGAGTTTACAGTTCAATGTAAACCTATGGGAAACAAAAATCGCTGTACACATGCTGCGGAAAAACTGCACGGAAACGCAGCGGTTTACATTCCGCAGCATGTCACTTCTTTCTGCGGATTCCACAGCGGTTTTACAACTGCTCCAATAGAAAATCGCAGTTGTAAAACCGCAGTGAAATGCGCAGAAAAACCGTGGTAAATCCGCGATAAATCCACAGCGGTTTAGCACTGCGGATTTATCAAATCCGCAGCGGAAAAATCCGCAGAGGAACAGAATGCGTGTGCACATACCGAAACCCTAACCCTACCCCTACCCCTAACCCTATCCCTAACCCTACCCCTACCCCTAACCCTACCCCTAACCCTAACCCTAGTTCTTACCCCAACCTTAGTGGAAAAAATATATATATATATTTTTTATTATTATTGTCCCTACCTATGGGGGTGACAAAGGGGGGGGGGGGCATTTACTATTTTTTTTTATTTTGATCACTGAGATAGGTTATATCTCAGTGATCAAATCTCACTCTGGAACGAATCTGCTGGCCAGCAGATTCGGCGGGCGCACTGCACATGCGCCCGCCATTTTGGAAGATGGCGGCGCCCAGGAAAGAAGACGGACGGATCCCGGGAGGCCGGGTAAGTATAAGGGGGGGGGGGAGATCAGGGCACGGGGGGGGCGTCGGAGCACGGGGGGAGGTGGATCGGAGCACGGGGGGGTGGATCGGAACACGGGGGGTGGATTTGAGCACGGGGTGGGGGATCGCTGTGCAGGGGGGTGGATCGGAGCACGGGGGGGGGATCGCTGTGCGGGGGGGGTGATCGGAGTGCGGGGGGTTTGATTGGAGCACGGGGGTGTGATTGGAGCACGGGGGGAGCGGACAGGAGGACGGGGGAGCGGAGCACAGGACGGAGGGGAGCGGACCACAGATCGGGGGGCTGGGGGGGCGATCGGTGGGGTGGGGGCACATTAGTGTTTCCAGCCATGGCCGATGATATTGCAGCATCGGCCATGGCTGGATTGTAATATTTCACCAGTTTTTTAGGTGAAATATTACAAATCGCTCTGATTGGCAGTTTCACTTTTAACAGCCAATCAGAGCGATCGTAGCCACGAGGGGGTGAAGCCACCCCCCCTGGGCTAAACTACCACTCCCCCTGTCCCTGCAGATCTGGTGAAATGGGAGTTAACCCTTTCACCCGATCTGCAGGGACGCGATCATTCTGTGACACAGCATATGCGTCACAGGTCGGATTGGCACCGACTTTCATGACGCATACGCTGTGTCACTGGTCGGGAAGGGGTTAAGAGCGCTTCCAGCGCTCGAAACGCATCCAGCGAATTGATGTTTGTCTTCATCCTTATTTTGTGATTTATATTTTTGGTAAGCAGCTTTCCAATTTTTAAAGATATTTAATAAAAAAAATTTGTTTAATTTTACTCCTGGAGCTGGATTTTTTTCCTTTTTGCTCATTAACCTCAGCGTTGGACAGAGACGCTTTCCGTGCTCGGATTACATTTGGACTATGGAAAATTCCGCCATGCGGGTGAGCTGAAACACATTGTTTTTTCTTTTCATAACTAAGGGGGCACTTACACTGGGCGATTATCTATACTTATCTTTTTTTTTTTTAAATATACCTATCCTTTCTTACCTATATTTATCTATACTTATCCTTACTTATCTTTTTTTTTTTTTTTTTAATTTTAAATATACGGCAACTATCATTTCTTACCTATATTTATCTATACTTATCCTTACTTATCTATACTTATTTTTTATTTTTTATTTTAAATATACGGCAACTATAATTTCTTACCTATATTTATCTATACTTATCCTTACTTATCTATACTTACCTTTTTTTTTCAAATATACCTATCTTTTCTTACCTATATTTATCTATACGTATCCTTACTTATCTATACTTATCTTTTTTTTTTCAAATATACCTATTCTTTCTTAGCTATATTTATCTATACGTATCCTTACTTATCTATACTTCTCTTTTTTTTTTTCAAATATACCTATTCTTTCTTACCTATATTTATCTATACTTATCCTTACTTATCTATACTTCTCTTTTTCTTTTTTTTCAAATATACCTATTCTTTCTTACCTATATTTATCTATACTTATCCTTACTTATCTATACTTATTTTTCTTTTTTTTCAAATATACCTATTCTTTCTTACCTATATTTATCTATACTTATCCTTACTTATCTATACTTATCTTTTTCTTTTTTTTTTAATTTTAAATATATGGTAACTATCATTTATTACCTATATTTATTTATACTTATCCTTACTTATCTATACTTATCTTTTTCTTTTTTTTCAAATATACCTATTCTTTCTTACCTATATTTATCTATACTTATCCTTACTTATCTATACTTATCTTTCTTTTTTTTTTAATTTTAAATATATGGTAACTATCATTTATTACCTATATTTATCTATACTTATTCACAAGAGGTCAGTCGATCGGCACTGAACGAGCTTTCTCACATTCAGACCTCCACAAATTCTCCTTAGAGACCAGACGAGGTAAGCTTCTTCTGAAGACGGGGCGGTGCATGCACAAGACGCAGCTGAATCACCAAAACATGAGGAGATGAATGAAAGCAGCACTCACCCGTGATCTTCAATGATAATATAGTCCTTTATTGACCGTGGCTCAACATTCCCAGCTAGGAACAAGGCAGGTTACAACATGAGGAGGGAGCGGTGAGGGAGGGTGCAGAGACGAGACAGACGACGGCCGTTTCGCGAACAATCGCTTCAACGGGTCCAGTGAGTTGTGTTAGTGACGTCATATCCTTTTATAGGAGTTGACGCCCTACTTACCACATATGCGTGCAATTAACAAATACTAAAAACAACATAACTCATTCTACTATCTCCACATTTTAACGGATCTAAAGGAAAACCGCCATGTCTAATTTATCGTTAAGACCCCAAGCACCTTGTGCGTCAGTTTTTAGAATCCAGTGTGCTTCGCGCTGTAATAATAATTTATTATGGTTTCCTCCTTGCTGAGGGAATTTAACTACCTCTAAGCCGGCAAAACTAAGGGAACTAGGGTCGCCACCATGCGCATCATGTATATGTTTTACCAGGCGCACACGCCCCTTCCCTGTAAGTACAGAGTTAAAGTGCTCGCGAAACCTAACAAATAGGGGTCTTATGGTTTTTCCGATATAAAAACGATGACAAGGGCAGAAAATAACGTATACCACAAATTTACATTTACATGTTATGAAGTCTTTTACGAAATGAAAAAAAGTGCCTATTTTGAGGGGATTAGTAATATTATGGAGGTGACACATACTGCAACCACCGCACCTGAAATTACCTTGCGGGAGCGATTTTTTGATCCAGCTGCTGGTGTCAGCAGACAGCCGGTGCTTTACTACCAAGTCGCCCAAATTTACTGTTCGTTTATAGGCAAAACGCGGGATACAGGTGGTTAAATCGCGAAAAGCGGTATCATTTTTAATCACGTGCCAATTTTTTCGGATGGCTGCATGGATGTTATCATCAAGTGGACTATGTTTAAATAAAAAAGTAAAAGTCCCGTTTTCTTTACGATTAGTCAACGTAGTATTATTTCCTCTACTCTTATTTCTCCCTTTCCTTAAAAGATCAGCTTGGGTTAAATTGGCGGCCCTTTGTTCTGCCTTATGCAGTATGTGATTGGGATAACCTCTATTTCTAAAGCGCAATTTGAGATCCTCCAGTTGTTTTATGTAATTTTCCTCACAATTATTAATTTTTCTTAATCTTACCATCTGACTATATGGGATACCACACTTAGTGTGAGCTGGATGAGCGCTCTGAAAATGCAACACATTATTAGTCGCCGTTGTTTTTCTGTGGACACTAGTTTTGATACTGCCTTCCTCTATCTCAATTTTTACATCCAGAAATTCTAGTTGCTTATCTCCAAATACGGACGTAAATTTCATATTTTGATCGTTATTATTATTTAAGAAGCTGACAAAATCGTTAAACTTGGGTTCACCTCCATCCCACACAATGAAAACGTCATCCGCGAAACGCAGATAAAGGCGTATATGTTTTAGGTATGGATTTAGGGCTCCGGTGATGTGCTTCTCCTCAAACGCTGCAAGAAACAGGTTCGCGAAAACGCACGCCACCGGGGTACCCATCGCGGTACCGACCCTTTGACTGTACCATTTATCCAAGAATTTAAAAGTGTTATTGCACAGCACAAATTCAAGTCCTTCCAGCACAAACGAAACAAAGTCATGATCTTTGTCTGTATTAAGAAGAATACGTTGGATAGCTTCCAAGCCTCTTTGTTGTGGTATTCTCGTATACAGATTAACAATGTCTATCGAAGTTAGGGCGAAGGTGGGTTGCCAAACAAAGTTCTTAAGCGCCAATAAGAAGTCACCTGAATCTTTGACGAACGAAGGTATTTTCAACAATAGGGGTTTCAACAACCAATCTAAAAACTGGGATAACGGCTCAGTCACTGAATTCTTCCCTGAAACTATTGGGCGTCCAGGGGGACGCTCTGCATTCTTATGAATCTTTGGGATACTGTACCAGGTAGGGAAATGTGGGAATTCAACAATTAAACAAAAACTAAGAACACTGTTACGAAAATATGTAGAAAAGGGGACCATTTCTAAAAAGCGAGCAGAAAAATTAATACCTGAATTCCCACATTTCCCTACCTGGTACAGTATCCCAAAGATTCATAAGAATGCAGAGCGTCCCCCTGGACGCCCAATAGTTTCAGGGAAGAATTCAGTGACTGAGCCGTTATCCCAGTTTTTAGATTGGTTGTTGAAACCCCTATTGTTGAAAATACCTTCGTTCGTCAAAGATTCAGGTGACTTCTTATTGGCGCTTAAGAACTTTGTTTGGCAACCCACCTTCGCCCTAACTTCGATAGACATTGTTAATCTGTATACGAGAATACCACAACAAAGAGGCTTGGAAGCTATCCAACGTATTCTTCTTAATACAGACAAAGATCATGACTTTGTTTCGTTTGTGCTGGAAGGACTTGAATTTGTGCTGTGCAATAACACTTTTAAATTCTTGGATAAATGGTACAGTCAAAGGGTCGGTACCGCGATGGGTACCCCGGTGGCGTGCGTTTTCGCGAACCTGTTTCTTGCAGCGTTTGAGGAGAAGCACATCACCGGAGCCCTAAATCCATACCTAAAACATATACGCCTTTATCTGCGTTTCGCGGATGACGTTTTCATTGTGTGGGATGGAGGTGAACCCAAGTTTAACGATTTTGTCAGCTTCTTAAATAATAATAACGATCAAAATATGAAATTTACGTCCGTATTTGGAGATAAGCAACTAGAATTTCTGGATGTAAAAATTGAGATAGAGGAAGGCAGTATCAAAACTAGTGTCCACAGAAAAACAACGGCGACTAATAATGTGTTGCATTTTCAGAGCGCTCATCCAGCTCACACTAAGTGTGGTATCCCATATAGTCAGATGGTAAGATTAAGAAAAATTAATAATTGTGAGGAAAATTACATAAAACAACTGGAGGATCTCAAATTGCGCTTTAGAAATAGAGGTTATCCCAATCACATACTGCATAAGGCAGAACAAAGGGCCGCCAATTTAACCCAAGCTGATCTTTTAAGGAAAGGGAGAAATAAGAGTAGAGGAAATAATACTACGTTGACTAATCGTAAAGAAAACGGGACTTTTACTTTTTTATTTAAACATAGTCCACTTGATGATAACATCCATGCAGCCATCCGAAAAAATTGGCACGTGATTAAAAATGATACCGCTTTTCGCGATTTAACCACCTGTATCCCGCGTTTTGCCTATAAACGAACAGTAAATTTGGGCGACTTGGTAGTAAAGCACCGGCTGTCTGCTGACACCAGCAGCTGGATCAAAAAATCGCTCCCGCAAGGTAATTTCAGGTGCGGTGGTTGCAGTATGTGTCACCTCCATAATATTACTAATCCCCTCAAAATAGGCACTTTTTTTTTTCATTTCGTAAAAGACTTCATAACATGTAAATGTAAATTTGTGGTATACGTTATTTTCTGCCCTTGTCATCGTTTTTATATCGGAAAAACCATAAGACCCCTATTTGTTAGGTTTCGCGAGCACTTTAACTCTGTACTTACAGGGAAGGGGCGTGTGCGCCTGGTAAAACATATACATGATGCGCATGGTGGCGACCCTAGTTCCCTTAGTTTTGCCGGCTTAGAGGTAGTTAAATTCCCTCAGCAAGGAGGAAACCATAATAAATTATTATTACAGCGCGAAGCACACTGGATTCTAAAAACTGACGCACAAGGTGCTTGGGGTCTTAACGATAAATTAGACATGGCGGTTTTCCTTTAGATCCGTTAAAATGTGGAGATAGTAGAATGAGTTATGTTGTTTTTAGTATTTGTTAATTGCACGCATATGTGGTAAGTAGGGCGTCAACTCCTATAAAAGGATATGACGTCACTAACACAACTCACTGGACCCGTTGAAGCGATTGTTCGCGAAACGGCCGTCGTCTGTCTCGTCTCTGCACCCTCCCTCACCGCTCCCTCCTCATGTTGTAACCTGCCTTGTTCCTAGCTGGGAATGTTGAGCCACGGTCAATAAAGGACTATATTATCATTGAAGATCACGGGTGAGTGCTGCTTTCATTCATCTCCTCATGTTTTGGTGATTTATCTATACTTATCCTCACTTATCTATACTTATCTTTTTTTTTTTTTTTTAATTTTAAATATACGGCAACTATCATTTCTTACCTATATTTATCTATACTTATCCTTACTTATCTATACTTACCTTTTTTTTTCAAATATACCTATCCTTTCTTACCTATATTTATCTATACTTATCCTTACTTATCTATACTTATCTTTTTTTATTTTTTTTTATTTTAAATATACGGCAACTATCATTTCTTACCTATATTTATCTATACTTATCCTTACTTATCTATACTTTTTTTTTATTTTTATTTTAAATATACGGCAACTATAATTTCTTACCTATATTTATCTATACTTATCCTTACTTATCTATACTTACCTTTTTTTTCAAATATACCTATCCTTTCTTACCTATATTTATCTATACGTATCCTTACTTATCTATACTTATCTTTTTTTTTTTCAAATATACCTATTCTTTCTTACCTATATTTATCTATACTTATCCTTACTTATCTATACTTATCTTTTTCTTTTTTTTCAAATATACCTATTCTTTCTTACCTATATTTATCTATACTTATCCTTACTTATCTTTTTCTTTTTTTTTTAATTTTAAATATATGGTAACTATCATTTATTACCTATATTTATTTATACTTATCCTTACTTATCTATACTTATCTTTTTTTCTTTTTTTTTTTAATATACCTATCCTTTCTTACCTATATTTATCTATACTTATCCTTACTTATCTATACTTATCTTTTTTATTTTTTTTTTATTTTAACCCCTTCCCGACCTTTGACGCCACGTAGGCGTCATGAAAGTCGGTGCCATTCCGACCCATGACGCCTATGTGGCGTCATGGAAAGATCGCGTCCCTGCAGGCCGGGTGAAAGGGTTAACTCCCATTTCACCCGATCTGCAGGGACAGGGGGAGTGGTAGTTTAGCCCAGGGGGGGTGGCTTCACCCCCTCGTGGCTACGATCGCTCTGATTGGCTGTTGAAAGTGAAACTGCCAATCAGAGCGATTTGTAATATTTCACCTATTATAACGGGTGAAATATTACAATCCAGCCATGGCCGATGCTGAAATATCATCGGCCATGGCTGGAAATACTAATGTGCCCCCACCCCACCCCACCGATCGCCCCCCCAGCCCCCCGATCTGGCCGGTACACTGCTCCGGCTCCCCTCCGTCCAGTGCTCCGCTCCCCCCCGTGCTCTTGTCCGCTCCCCCCGTGCTCCAATCACCCCCCCGTGCTCCGATCACCCCCCCTGCACTCCGATCCACCCCCCCCAGTGCTCCGTTCCACCCCCCGGTGCTCCGTTCCAGCCCCCCCGTGCTCCGTTCCACGCCCCCCGTTCTCTGTTCCACCCCTCCCGCGCTCCGATTCCCCCCCCCCCCCCGTGCTCCGATCCCCCCCCCCCGTGGTCCCCCCCACCCCATCATACTTACCGATCCAGCCGGGGTCCCGTCCGTCTTCTCCCTGGGCGCCGCCATCTTCCAAAATGGCGGGCGCATGCGCAGTGCGCCCGCCGAATCTGCCGGCCGGCAGATTCGTTCCAAAGTGCATTTTGATCACTGAGATAGATTATATCTCAGTGATCAAAATAAAAAAAATAATAAATGACCCCCCCCCCTTTGTCACCCCCATAGGTAGGGACAATAAAAAAATAAAGACATTTTTTTTTTTCCACTAATGTTAGAATAGGGTTAGGGGTAGGGTTAGGGTTAGGGGTAGGGTTAGGGGTAGGGTTAGGGTTAGGGTTTCGGTATGTGCACACGTATTCTGTTCCTCTGCGGATTTTTCCGCTGCGGATTTGATAAATCCGCAGTGCTAAACCGCTGCGGATTTATGGCGGATTTACCGCGTTTTTTTCTGCGCATTTCACTGCGGTTTTACAACTGCGATTTTCTATTGGAGCAGTTGTAAAACCGCTGCGGAATCCGCACAAAGAAGTGACATGCTGCGGAATGTAAACCGCTGCGTTTCCGTGCAGTTTTTCCGCAGCATGTGTACAGCGATTTTTGTTTCCCGTAGGTTTACATTGAACTGTAAACTCATGGGAAACTGCTGCGGATCCGCAGCGTTTTCCGCAGCGTGTGCACATACCTTTAGAATTAGGCCATGTGCACACGGTGCGGATTTGGCTGCGGATCCGCAGCAGTGTTCCATCAGGTTTACAGTACCATGTAAACATATGAAAAACCAAATCCGCTGTGCCCATGGTGCGGAAAATACCGCGCGGAAACGCTGCGTTGTATTTTCCGCAGCATGTCAATTCTTTGTGCGGATTCCGCAGCGTTTTACACCTGTTCCTCAATAGGAATCCGCAGGTGAAATCCGCACAAAAAACACTGGAAATCCGTGGAAAATCCGCAGGTAAAACGCAGTGCCTTTTACCCGTGGATTTTTCAAAAATGGTGCGGAAATATCTCACACGAATCCGCAACGTGGGCACATAGCCTTAGGGTTAGGGTTGGAATTAGGGTTGTGGTTAGGGTTAGGGGTGTGTTGGGGTTAGGGTTGTGGTTAGGGGTGTGTTGCGGTTAGGGTTGTGATTAGGGTTATGGCTACAGTTGGGATTAGAGTTAGGGGTGTGTTGGGGTTAGTGTTGGAGGTAGAATTGAGGGGTTACCACTGTTTAGGCACATCAGGGGTCTCCAAACGCAACATGGCGCCACCATTGATTCCAGCCAATCTCGTATTCAAAAAGTCAAATGGTGCTCCCTCACTTCCGAGCCCTGACGTGTGCCCAAACAGTGGTTTACCCCCACATATGGGGTACCAGCATACTCAGGACAAACTGCGCAACAATTACTGGGGTCCAATTTCTCCTGTTACCCTTGTGAATCTAAAAAAATGCTTGCTAAAACATAATTTTTGAGGAAAGAAAAATGATTTTTTATTTTCACGGCTCTGCGTTGTAAACGTCTGTGAAGCACTTGGGGGTTCAAAGTGCTCACCACATATCTAGATAAGTTCCTTGGGGGGTCTAGTTTCTAAAATGGGGTCACTTGTGGGGGTTTCTACTGTTCAGGCACACCAGGGGCTCTGCAAACGCAACGTGACACCCGCAGACCATTCCATCAAAGTCTGCATTTCAAAAGTCACTACTTCCCTTCTGAGCCCCGACGTGTGCCCAAACAGTGGTTTACCCCCACTCATGGGGTATCAGCGTACTCAGGAGAAACTGGACAACAACTTTTGGGGTCCAATTTCTCCTGTAACCCTTAGGAAAATAAAAAATTCTGGGCTAAATAATTATTTTTGAGGAAAGAAAACGTATTTATTATTTTCACGGCTCTGCATTATAAACTTCTATGAAGCACTTGGGGGTTCAAAGTGCTCACCACACATCTAGATAAGTTCCTTTCGGGGTCTAGTTTCCAAAATGGGGTCACTTGTGGGGGGTTTCTACTGTTTAGGCACATCAGGGGCTCTGCAAACGCAACGTGACGCCCGCAGAGCATTCCATCAAAGTCTGCATTTCAAAACGTCACTACTTCAATTCCAAGCCCCGGCATGTGCCCAAACAGTAGTTTACCCCCACATATGGGGTATCACCGTACTCAGGAGAAACTGGACAACAAATATTGGGGTAAAATTTCTCCTGTTACCCTTGGGAAAATAAAAAATTCTGGGCTAAATAATTATTTTTGAGGAAAGAAAACGTATTTATTATTTTCACGGCTCTGCATTATAAACTTCTATGAAGCGCTTGGGGGTTCAAAGTGCTCACCACACATCTAGATAAGTTCCTTTCGGGGTCTAGTTTCCAAAATGGGGTCACTTGTGGGGGGTTTCTACTGTTAAGCCACATCAGGGGCTCTGCAAACGCAACGTGAAACACCACAGAGCATTCCATCAAAGTCTGCATTTCAAAACGTCACTACTTCACTTCCGAGCCTCGGCATGTGCCCAAACAGTGGTTTACCCCCACATATGGGGTATCAGCGTACTCAGGAGAAACTGGACAACAACTTTTGGGGTCCAATTTCTTCTGTAACCCTTGGGAAAATAAAAAATTCTGGGCTAAATCATTATTTTTGAGGAAAGAAAACTTATTTATTATTTTCACGGCTCTGCATTATAAACTTCTATGAAGCACTTGGGGGTTCAAAGTGCTCACCACACATCTAGATAAGTTCCTTTGGGGGTCTAGTTTCCAAAATGGGGTCACTTGTGGGGGGTTTCTACTGTTAAGCCACATCAGGGGCTCTGCAAACGCAACGTGACGCCCACAGAGCATTCCATCAAAGTCTGCATTTCAAAACGTCACTACTTCACTTCCGAGCCCCGGCATGTGCCCAAACAGTGATTTACCCCCACATATGGGGTATCAGCGTACTCAGGAGAAACTGGACAACAACTTTTGGGGTCAAATTTCTCCTGTTACCCTTGGGAAAATAAAAAATTGCAGGCTAAAAGATCATTTTTGAGAAAATAATTTTTTTTTTTTTTTTTCATGGCTCTGCGTTATAAACTTCTGTGAAGCACTTGGGGGTTCAAAGTCCTCACCACACATCTAGATTAGTTCCTTTGGGGGTCTAGTTTCCAAAATGGTGTCATTTCTGGGGGATCTCCAATGTTTAAGCACACAGGGGCTCTCCAAACGTGACATGGTGTCCGCTAATGATTGGAGCTAATTTTCCATTTAAAAAGCCAAATGGCGTGCCATCCCTTCCGAGCCCTGCCGTGCACCCAAACAGTGGTTTACCCCCACATATGGGGTATCAGCGTACTCAGGACAAACTGGACAACAATATTTGGGGTCCAATTTCTCCCATTATCCTTGGCAAAATAGGAAATTCCAGGCTAAAAAATCATTTTTGAGGAAAGAAAAATTATTTTTTATTTTCATGGCTCTGCGTTATAAACTTCTGTGAAGCACCTGGGGGTTTAAAGTGCTCAATATGCATCTAGATAAGTTCCTTGGGGGGTCTAGTTTCCAAAATGGGGTCACTTGTGGGGGAGCTCCAATGTTTAGGCACACAGGGGCTCTCCAAACGCGACATGGTGTCCGCTAACAATTGGAGCTAATTTTCCATTCAAAAAGTCAAATGGCGCGCCTTCCCTTCCGAGCCCTGCCGTGTGCCCAAACAGTGGTTTACCCCCACATATGAGGTATCGGCGTACTCGGGAGAAATTGCCAAACAAATTTTATGATCCATTTTATCCTACTGCCCATGTGAAAATGAAAAAATTGAGGCGAAAAGAATTTTTTTGTGAAAAAAAAGTACTTTTTCATTTTTACAGATCAATTTGTGAAGCACCTGAGGGTTTAAAGTGCTCACTAGGCATCTAAATAAGTTCCTTGGGGGGTCTAGTTTCCAAAATGGGGTCACTTGTGGGGGAGCGCCAATGTTTAGGCACACAGGAGCTA
The DNA here is from genome assembly GCF_032444005.1 of Ranitomeya imitator. Classification (NCBI taxonomy): domain Eukaryota; kingdom Metazoa; phylum Chordata; class Amphibia; order Anura; family Dendrobatidae; genus Ranitomeya; species Ranitomeya imitator. The sequence goes on along the minus strand of NC_091287.1, from coordinate 446,397,164 downwards.
TCCAAACGCGACATGGTGTCCGCTAACGATGGAAATAATTTTTCATTCAAAAAGTCAAATGGCGCTCCTTCCCTTCCGAGCCTTACCATGTGCCCAAACAGTGGTTTACCCCCACATGTGAGGTATTGGTGTACTCGGGAGAAATTGCCCAACACATTTTAGGATCCATTTTATCCTGTTGCCCATGTGAAAATGAAAAAATTGAGGCTAAAAGAATTTTTTTGTGAAAAAAAAGTACTTTTTCATTTTTACGGATCAATTTGTGAAGCACCTGGGGGTTCAAAGTGCTCACTATGCATCTAGATAAGTTCCTTGGGGCGTCTAGTTTCCAAAATGCGGTCACTTGTGGGGGAGCTCCAATTTTTAGGCACACGGGGGCTCTCCAAACGTGACATGGTGTCCGCTAAAGAGTGGAGCCAATTTTTGATTCAAAAAGTCAAATGGCGCTCCTTCCCTTCCAAGCCCTGCCGTGCGCCCAAACAGTGGTTTACCCCCACATATGAGGTATCAGCGTACTCAGGACAAATTGGACAACAACTTTCGTGGTTCAGTTTCTCCTTTTACCATTGGGAAAATAAAAAAATTGTTGCTAAAAGATAATTTTTGTGACTAAAAAGGTAAATGTTCATTTTTTCCTTCCATGTTGCTTCTGCTGCTGTGAAGCACCTGAAGGGTTAATAAACTTCTTGAATGTGGTTTTGAGTACCTTGAGGGGTGCAGTTTTTAGAATGGTGTCACTTTTGGGTATTTTCAGCCATATAGACCCCTCAAACTGACTTCAAATGTGAGGTGGTCCCTAAAAAAAATGGTTTTGTAAATTTCGTTGTAAAAATGACAAATCGCTGGTCAAATTTTAACCCTTATAACTTCCTAACAAAAAAAAATTTTGTTTCCAAAATTGTGCTGATGTAAAGTAAACATGTGGGAAATGTTATTTATTAACTATTTTGTGTCACATATCTCTCTGGTTTAACAGAATAAAAATTCAAAATGTGAAAATTGCGAAATTTTCAAAATTTTCGCCAAATTTCCGTTTTTATCACAAATAAACGCAGAATTTATTGACCTAAATTTACCACTAACATGAAGCCCAATATGTCACGAAAAAACAATCTCAGAACCGCTAGGATACGTTGAAGCGTTCCTGAGTTATTACCTCATAAAGGGACACTGGTCAGAATTGCAAAAAACGGCAAGGTCTTTAAGGTCAAAATAGGCTGGGTCATGAAGGGGTTAAATATACAGCAACTATCATTTCTTACCTATATTTATCTATACTTACCTTTTTTTTCAAATATACCTATCCTTTCTTACCTATATTTATCTATACGTATCCTTACTTATCTATACTTATCTTTTTTTTTTTTCAAATATACCTATTCTTTCTTACCTATATTTATCTATACTTATCCTTACTTATCTATACTTATCTTTTTTTTTTTTTTTTAAATATACCTATCCTTTCTTACCTATATTTATCTATACTTATCCTTACTTATCTATACTTATCTTTTTTTTTTTTTTTAATTGAAGATTAAACATACCTATCCTTTCTTACCTACATTTACCTATACTTATACATTCTTAGCAATACTTACCTAGAATTATTCTTTTTACCTATACTTATCCTTATCTTTTTCTCTTTTTTATTGAACATTAAATATACCTATCCTTACTTACCTATAATTACCTATACTTATCACTTATAGTTATCTATTTGGAGGTCCCTGATGGTGTTGGACATCCGATGTTCTGGTCTTCTCGGCCTGGTCTTCTGGAAGCTCAGGTACGCAGCTTGCTCTGATATTATTGAGCTGGTGTCTTGTTGAGGGTTTTCAGTTGAAAAATGGAAACCCTCCGAACAGCTTAAAAGCACACAACGTGGGCTTAGGCTTAGTTGCCTATAGAAAAAAATGCAGAAAAAAGGCATGGTGAACTTAGTGAGTAATCAAACAGTTTTGACTTTAAGTATTGAAAATAATAGTTTCAATATTAAAAGGAACCTGTCACCAGGTTAGTACCATATGAGGTAAGGCCAGTACCTTTCAGCCCTGATATACAGCATTCTAATATGCTGTATATATGCCCCCAACCCAACCTGCAAGACGTTTTATAATATTCACCTACGGGAGGTCAGGTCCGATGGGCATCGCTGTCTTGGTCCGATGGCTCCCTTCTTCTTGCAATGCCGTCGTCTTTCTTGCTTCGTGTGGATGATGCGTCCTTCGTCATCCACACAGTGTCCCCGGTATCACACTCCTGCGCAGGCGTACTTCTCTCAGCCCTCAGGATCAATGTCCTGCAGTGCGCATGCACTAGGAAAGTTCAAAGAGCTCTGCCGCATGCGCACTGCAGGACTTTACTCTGCCCCCTGGTCATAAGTACGTTTGCTAAGGAGCGCAATTCCGGGGACATTGTGTGGATGATGTAGGACATGTCATCCACATGAAGCAAGAAGGGGAACGGCATCGCTAGAAGAAGGAAGGCACCGGACCTACACCAGCGATGCCCATTGAACCTGAACACCCTGTTGGTGAGTATGTAAAAGGTCTTTTTCTTGTTTTGCATGTTGGAATGGGGGCAGATATACAGCACATTAGAATGATGTATATCAGGGCTGACAGGTCTCGTATGGGACAAACCTGGTGACAGGTTCCCTTTAACCCCTTAGTGACCAAGCCAAATTTTTGAAATCTGACCAGTGTCACTTTATGTGGTAATAACTCTGCAACGCTTCAACAAATCCCAGTGATTTTGAGATTGTTTTTTCGTGACACATTATACTTTATGATAATGGTAAATTTAGTTCAACATTTTTTGTGTTTATTTATAAAAAATATAAAAAATTTGAGAAAAATGTTAAAAAATTAGCAATTTTCTAAATTTGAATGATTATCCCTTTAATCCAGATAGTCATACAACAGCAAACCATTAATAAATAACATTTCCCACATGTCTGCTTTACATCAGCACCATTTGTAAAATGTTATTTTATTTTGTTAGCATTTTAGGAGGTTTAAAAATGTAGCAGCAATTTTTCATTTTTTCAAAGAAATTTACCACATTTATTTTTTTAGGGACTTATCCATGTTTGAAGTGACTTTAGGGGTCCCATATATTGGGAAACCCCCAAACGTGATACCATTTTAAAAACAGCACCCCCTGACATATTGAAAACTGCTGTCAGGTAGTTTATTAACCCTTCAGGTGCTTTACAGGAATTAATGCAAAGTGGCATGACAGAAATGAAAATGTGTATTTTTACCACCTAAACGCCTCTAACTTCTGAGCAGGTTACTACAGCCGTCAGACTCTAAGGCCGCTATTTGGTCATGAATTGCCATCACAAACATCAGGACAACAAAATCATGATCTGAGGGCACCAATTGGGATAAAGAAGAAGCCCCCACACTCTGTTAACCATTTATAATGATGTAGTCACTATTGACAGCAGCATCTAAGGGGTTAAACAGATTTAGAAGGTGCAAATACTGATCGTGGCTGATACAGCAAGTTGTCAGCTTTAGTGTACAACCAACAGATGCTGGATTGTCATCTGTATGGGGAGGCTATTCTCTTATATCTCAGGTCAGTTAAAAGATGTATTGGCGGTCATTAAGGGGTTAAAGGAACATTTTCAAATGTGAATATAGAATCTTAAGAGACAAAACCAGCACCACGAGCATTGCAGCTGACCTCTGGTCACTTCAATGTGCTGCAGCGCCACTAATCATCTCTATGGCCGGTCAGATTTCTGTCTCATCATACATAGGATGCAGAATTATATGCAAGTAACAGGCAATAACCCAAGTATGGTGAGAACGAGAAGTGTTTTATATCAGTACAGTCTGTACTTATCACTTCAGCTCTGAACACTTTCACCTGTTTACAGACTCTTTCCGAGTCACCGAGCCGCAGGTTACTTATTGCAGGAAAGAAATGTCAGGACAAAGAGGTCTCTATAAAGTAAAAACACCTTTATTATCTAGTACGGTAAGTGGTGTCACAGAAGGTGCTCACAAACATGAATAAGGAAAATATTATATAAAAAGTAATAATCAAACATCATGGAAACACAGCAGCAGTTGGTATATAGGAAAGATACCTCTTTGTCCTGATACTTATTTCCTGCAATAAGTGACCTGCGTCTCGGTGCCTCCTCCTTTTGGTCTTCCTTGTTTTCCGAGTGGTTTTTCCATTCTTTGTCCACACCAGTATACACTGGTATGTTTTTACTCTAATATATTTTGTTCTTCCTGGTGTCTCTCGTTCTCTTGCACCTATAGGTCTTTCTGAATTGGCCTAGGTCCATCAGTTCTGTTTTTTGACAAAAATGTGTTCCTATTTTTTGTTTTATTTTTCATCTGGTCTAAATTAGCAGTGGAGATTATGAAATGGAGAAATGTTATTTAAAAATGTAAATTAATCTTCTTTAGAATCACTTCCAGGTCTGCAGGAAAAATATAAAAATCTTATGAACTGCTCCTATGGAGGGCTCATGTAAATTTTTTTTACCAAGGGCGGTTTTCTCTAGCTCCAGCTACAGACGGCTATGCAATGTTTTGTCTGATTAAAGGGAATCTGTCACCCCCAAAAATCGTATATGAGCTAAGGCCACCGCCATCAGGGGCTTATCTACAGCATTCTGTAATGCTGTAGATAAGCCCCCGATGTAACCTGAAAGGTAAGAGAAACAGGTTATATTATACTCACCCAGGGGCAGTTCTGGTTAATTTCGGGTCTGATGGGTGCGGCGCCTCCTATCTTCATACGATGACGTCCTCTTCTTGTCTTCCTGCCGCGGCTTCGGCACAGGTATACTTTGTGTGCCCTGTTGAGGGCAGAGCAAAGTACTGCAGTGTGCTGTCCAGGAAAGGTCAGAGAGGCCCAGCAGTACTTTGCTCTGCCCTCAACAGGAGCCGCGGCAGGAAGACAAAAAGAGGATGTCATCGAATGAAGATAGGAGGCCCTGGACCCGGACCGCGACACCTATCGGACCTGAAACGAAAAGGGACCGCCCCTGGGTGAGTATAATATAACCTGTTTTTCTTACCTTTCAGGTTACATCGGGGGCTTATCTACAGCATTACAGAATGCTGTAGATAAGCCCCTGATGCCGGTGGCCTTAGCTCATATACGATTTTTGGGGTGACAGATTCCCTTTAAATGGCTTGTACCTAACAGAACTTATAACTAGTTAATTATTTGCATGTAACCCTCAAAAGGGCCTGAAAGAAGAACAATCCTATAGACTAGACATACACTGCTAAGAGATTACATTGTCCAATAACGCAAGCCAAATTATTTTCCAACCCTGACACTAAACATAATGTATCACAGAACCAAAAGCGTAGACGATTGTGGGAGAGAATGTTATTGGGAGAATTCTGCCCATTACTTACTACAGGGATGTACGGTGGGGCCATCCTAAGGGCTTCCACAGAGACCCAATCGATTCCCTGGAAGAAGAGGTGTTCTCGGATGTCACCATGGACTCCTAGTCGCTGAACAGGATCTTCCTGGAGGAGCTGAAAAGGAGAAATGTATTTAGGATTTAGTAAGTGAACCCTGTGATCTGACCAGTAAAGATTATACACAGTGATCACTTCTTTCTGATTGTTGCTCTCCATGACGCGTTGTCTGCTGTGATGGTATATGATAGCGATATTTAGTGATGAGGGGGTGCAAGCAATGGATTTCTACTTCTCTTATCCATAATTGGACATTGTAAATGTTGTTTATGAGGTTGAGGATTGGGAGATGTCTGTGTAAGGCTGTGTTCAGTACAATTACAGCCTCCGGGTCAGGAACTACTAACATTGTATGACCCCAATACTAGACCCTTATACCGGGAACATACTGACCTGTTCAATGATGTCCTTGGCGCTGGAGGAAGACTCATAAAACACTGCGGGATCGTAGGTAGAAGAACTGGTCAGCATCTCGTTTATGATGACTCCAAGCGAGAACCAGTCTACCCCGGCGTTATACTCCTGCATGTCCAGGATCTGCCATAGAGTGGCATTATTAGTAGTGCCACCTCCTGTCACCGCACTTATGTCACTCATATTGTTATGTGATCCTATAGTAATGGCAGTAAGTCTTACTACTCAGTCAGGAGGCACAAAGGATCTTCCATAATTATGCTCCACAAATGAAATTAATAAAATATATTAACAATCAGAGTGAATGTAATATATATGGGTGTGACGGCGCACACAACGCTCGGCTCACACTGTAACCCCTTCATACCAAGAGATTTTCAGCTTTTTTTATTTTAGCATTTTCCTTCTTTCAAGAGCCATAACTTTTTTATTTTTCCGTCCACATAACTATATGAGGGCTTGTCTTTTGAAGGACGAGTTGTACTTGACATCATTCGTTTTATCATGTGATGCACTTACATTTTATTTACCATGTTCATTATGTGATAAAACTGAAAATATGATTATCCAGGTCAGTGAAATTGCTCATACCAAAAATTTATATATTTTTTTATTTAAGTGGTGAAAAAGAAAATCTTAGATTTGTAAAAAAAAAACCTTTACTTGTGTTGCCATTTTCTGAGATCATGTTCATGTAATGGGCCTATTGATGGGAGTATGGAAAAACGCACACCCCACCTGCGCATGTTAAATGCCATTGTCTGAGATTGACAGCAGGATTTAACAGGTTAACAGACGTAGAAAGAGCAGTGTCACACCCGCAGCTGAAAAAGGAACATGATGGCTCATTAAATCACCCATCATCTGCCGGAAAAGATGAAGGCTCTGCGGGTGAGCCCGCATGAAAGCAGAGACACAACATATATCCGGCATGTCTGCCATATGCCATGAAGGGGTTAAGGAGCTATCTGTGGCATTATGGCTGATAGTATTGGGGTGGCGGCTGGCCTTGTCTAATATGCACAGAGCAGCGTAGTCCGATGTACTTGATACATCCGATTAGTGTTATATAATAAATGCACATAAAAGAACACATTTTCCTGTATCATCATTACACATTTTATTAACCCTTTAGGACATCTATGGTCAGGATAACTCAGCATTACACCTGGTCGGCCATAGTTCACTATCCATGTAGATATGTAGGCTGGGAAGAGTAGGAGGCTCTGGTCCTCCCATTTGATGATTGTGGGGTACACAGCAGTGAAGCCCCCAGAGGTCACACATTTCTCACCTTTTCTGGGGATGGGTGATATTTATAATGAAAATCATTTATAGGGGGTTTCCAATACTTTATATTGATGAGCAGAACAGATCATCAATATAAGAATGGTGGGAGCCAACACCCGGCAGTCCCACTGATTAGCTGTTATCACCTCCCCCGGTGGTTGGATATAACCAATAAACAGCTCCCCTCACTGGTTAGTGGCGATTGCTGGTACTACAGATTAGTCCCTACTGAAATGAACACGGTCTGATCTGCAGTCCTCAGTACTGACCACTAAACAGTACAGAGGTGCGATGTTCTGCTCTGGTTGCCTCTGTAAGAACAGCTAATCAGTGGGATCGGACCCCCAATGATTTTATATTGATGAACTCGCATAAATAAAGCTAATCAATGTGAAATTACCTGAAAAACCTTTTATATACAAAAAATAAAAACATTCTATTCTCACCTCAGGAGCCATGTAACCTATTGTCCCAGCGAAACCGGTGGCTGTTTGGTCTCCGTGCATGTTGTCAAGTGCAAGACCGTAATCTGTGATCTTAATATGGCCCGTCTCAGCCACCAGGATGTTCTCGGGCTTTAGGTCTCTGTAAGAAAAAGAAAAATTACCTGAGTATAAAGTAACTGTTCATCTTATATCTGTGGTCACATGATGACAGATGGGAATAAACCTATTTTCTCTTCCTGCTGTACTTTGCTCATCTGAGATGACTCCATTACTATGTACCCTACCTGCGCACTGTAGGGTTCACTGCATGACATGTGACAGGACGACTAGACCCCAGGTACAGCGCATCATTCTGTCAGTGGGTAACAAAACATCAGATTGCACTGGGACCAATGTTATTCTATGGGGCCGTGAACATGTCTGATTGTTTCCGATCGCAACATGCCTGAGTTGGATCAGATTATCGGATCATGCTTCAATATGCAAATCAATGAGTCCATGGAAAACATCACACTACACTCGGATGACATCTGAGTGCAGTCTGATTGCAGAAGAGGGAGACATTTTTTTCCCATCGTCTCCTCATGCGAAAAAATGAGATCACACTGTGATCACTCTGATCAAATTCTGTTCAGAGTTTAATCAACGTGCGATTTGGATAATCGTCCGGATTCTTTTAGATGAGAGAAAATACGCTGGTGTGACCCGGCCTAACACTGACTAGATTACCTGTGGATGACGCCTCTCGAATGGAGGAACTGGATCCCACACACCAGTTCGGCGGTATAGAATCTGACAAAGAGAAAATGAATAAGTATCAGATCCCATAGAGAGGAAACTTGGGAATCATATCAGTCATTAGAAGCATTATTCTATATTATTCCTCTTAACCTCTTAGGGTTTTATAAAGGGGTTGTCCGGTCTCAGAAGAAAAGTCTGCAGTCACTGTATATGACCGCCGAATCGTGACGGTGTAAGAAGTGCACACTGTCAGTACTGCAGTCTCGAGAAGGTAGGAATGAATGAATGTGTATGAAAATTACATATTCGCGATTATGTTCTGACTGTACCCTGCCTGTCACTCAATTCTTTACTACTGAGAGAAGCCGGGTGAGACTAGTCAGCACGTGACCACAAATGTGCAAATTGTACACAGGATCGCCCACCTGATTGGGGAACACAGGGAAGTCGTGACCGTGTGCGCATTGCCCCCTGTCACAATCTGGCAGTCTGCAGTCATGTATAGTGACTGATGACTTTTCTTCTGAGATCGGACAACTCCTTTAACACATTACCTGGCACTGGCGATGTCTAGTGGCCCATTCCTTTCCAGAAGTTGGTGAAAGTCCCCGCATCTCATGTACTCCATTCCAAAGAAAATATTCATCTGTAACATGGAACATTTGCATTTATTTTACACTAAAGACAAATACAGATTTTACTACCTAAAGGGGTTTTCTATCCAAGAAAGTTAAATTAAAGCATATTGCTGTGATATGTAGTCACTCATTCAATGAAAAAGGTGTTTTAACTGCTGGGACCCTTAAAATTCTAAACAATTATGTAGAATATATTACTAAATTTAGAAATTAATGTTCCAGCCAATGTTTGGTAATCATTATTTTTATTTTAATTGTAGACATGGGCCCGGGAGCATAATTAGCTTTTTTTAATCACTTTCGTTTTGGTGTTGTGTATTTGTTGCTGGTTTTGGTGCCAGAATCTTCATAACGACGCGCACAGTTCAAGAAAAAGACCAGATTCCCAGCCCCGCAGTGTGAATGCATCATAACACATTGTGGGGCAGGATCTGGGGCCTCCGCTGTGCGCAGGCGCGATCTACTTACCTCACTTGATGTAAGTTCCAGGGCAGCGCGCACGGCACATGCTGTGAAATAATTGCAGAATGCAGGCGCGGGTGACGGCACAAGACAGAGAGGAGGCGGTGCCCGGTGGGATGATGGACGACTGCGGGGCGCTTGAGTCAGGGAGAAATCATACCTCCCTGACTCAATAGAGGTATGGCTCGAAATTTATAAAAGTGATTATTTCAGCATTCCAAGGCATACTAAACATAAGAGCCACCTTCACAGAATGCAGCCTTAGTGCTGCTGAAGGTGGCTATTTTACCTTAATAGGCTCTGGGGGGTGACAGGTTCCCGTTAATATCAGATTTGTGGGGTCCTATCAGCTGTTACCGTCTCCTCTAAAAGCCGGATGTGAGCAGTGTACGGAGCACACAAGGTTTAGTGGTCACTCCTGGCTCCTGCAGGACAGCTCCCATTCAGATGAACAGGTCACCAACATCAGAGAAGTGGCCAAATCTTATAGCGCTAAGTAGTCACAATGATACCTTGGTCTGAAATGCGAAGGCTGAGTGGACGAGGAAGGGGCTTCCAGATGCCATCTGTAGAACTCGCCTCTCCACCATCACATCCAGCCTATCCCCTCCGGCCAGCAGGGCTCTTTTGCCGATGACCTTCACTGCAAATTCTTTGCGGGTTAAAGTATCTTCCGCCATCAGGACCTCTCCAAAGCTTCCAACTCCGAGCACATGGTGGAATAATAATCTCTCCTTGATGGAATGAGAGATTATGCTGGAGCTGGATGGCCGAACACCGCTGCCTCCTATGGGGATGAATGGGAAATGTCAGAATAAATCTGGGTCATTCCACATCAAGTGGACCAGTTTTAAAAATCGTCCCCACTCGACCTTCTCCGATTTTGCTGAAAATTTATAAGGATGTACATGTATGTTTATAAAGAGGTTCTGTAAATTTTTAGGGCCAGATCTCAAATACATTGGGCACTGTTGACCTTTCACTGGAGGTTCCACCAAGCCTGCGGCTTCAGCTAAGAGGATTTTGCAAACTTTGGCACATAGCCATTAGAGTTCTATACTGGCTGTGAGGCTGAAATTTGGCATACTAGCTCAACTTTTGCTGCTAAACATGATAAAATTATTACCGGCTATGACAAAACAATATTTCGGCCGCAATTTTGTGTCAAAGTAGCTTGAAAACGCGTTGCATAAAATTTATGCCAAACTTTGCCCATATATAACTCAAGACCAAAAACCAACAGTAACTGGTGCTTTGCCCTGTACACCAAACATACATGACTTTGCATTGCTGCAATATCACGGTCAAAGCATATGTATTTGTGGAAATATTCACACCCACATATGATGAAAAACTTAAAAAAAAACAAATTTTACCTATTTTTAGGTCAAATTTCTCAAAAAGGGTACCCCTAAAATATATTAATTCTGATATCATTAGAAAGAGCACATTTTTCTCTACAAGGATCATTGATTTTTTTTTTGGAGTCTCTCAGTTTAAGAAATGAAAAATGCCACCAAACATGGTGTTATTTATTAATACGCAATGAATGGTAACTGCACTATTCAAACCCTTGCGTTGGTCCATGGTGGTTATACCACAACCAATTCCCTAAGAATTGGTATTATAATCCTATTAAGAATTGTAATAATGCTGTCTTTCGAGAATTGGCAGCCCCATCGCCTAGGAGCCATGGCCGATAGCCGTGCAAGGCGAGCCTCGGGCGGTCTCTTTATCGCAGGTTCCGAAGCCTGAGGGTGGGTGTCTTTGCCTAGGATCCCAAGCCTAATATTGGGTATCTTTTGTTGGTTCCCAAGCCATAATGTTCAGTCTAAGTGGTCTGGAATTGTTGCTGAATTTGCAACATAATCGGTTCAGAGAAGCTGCATTGTCGGCCCATTGCTGTTGCAGCTGGTGCTGGAATTATTGCAATGATTGACTGCTCGGGAATCCATCATGTATCATTTCTCACAGGCCAGTGAAAGAAGCTAGCTGGTCCATGAGGATGCATAAAATTTATTAATGCATCATGCTCATCAACTGGAATTTCAGAAATATTTCCAATCCACCAGTTCCTATCGTAAATGCAGGCAATGTATTGCTCTGGCTGGAGGTTTGCAATTGGCACAAAAGGCATTTCTGATCTGACAGATCTATCTACATGGGCAATGAAAGATGATGGGTCATTTGACACCCTTGAAATGCGAATCTTTTTGTCATCAATTGGCACAAACTGGTGATTTTCTCTTGTTCCAGCAATTGTATGTCCATCTTTGAACCTTTCCTCTTGAACTACCCTTATTTCGTCAATTTTTTCTTTTGGAACAAAAAAAACCTTGATTCCATGCAGTTGCTCGTTGCAAAAGTTGAATAAATCCACCGGGGTCAGTATTTGGTTTTCAGTTGGGCGTTGAAGACTGGCACGAGCTGCCAACCTCTTTGCTGTCCCTCCAATCCCATCACAGGGCGACTTTCCATGACTGGTACCAAAAAAAATTCCATTCAGCACTGATATTGAAATCAGCATTGTGGTGGCACAAGTTGAGAAAATTTTTGAAATTTTTGTACTGGGCTGCAGATCCATCGCTGAAGTAGTGGATATGACGAATCCCATAGATGAGTCTTGAGATACTCCACAATTACTGTTAAGAAAGTGTGGACTGCAACTGTGTCATGTCGTGAGCAACTGGTCCACTTGACATGGAATGACCCATCTAACATTACAGGACATTATTCACACTGAGGAAATCTGTTCTAAGTAAAGCTTGTTGTTCATTTCATAAATTGTGTTAAAGCGAAGCGGTCACCAGGTTTGGCCAATATGAGATACGACACCACCATTCAGGGCTGATATACAGCATTTTATAATGCGATATATCTGCCTCAACCTGACCTGTGAGACAAGAAAAAGACCTTTTATTAGTCCCACCTGCGGGGCGGTCCAGTCCGAGGGGTGTCGATGTTTTTCGTCCGGCACCTCCCATCTTCCTACGATCCTTGTCCTCCTTCTTGCTTCACATGGATGACGAGTCCCTGCGTCATCCACACAGTCTCCTCGGCATCGCGCTCCTGTGCAGTCATACTTCTCTGCCATATTGAGCGCAGAATAATGTATTTCAGTGTGCAGGTGCCGAGAAAAGACAAAGAGCCTTGACGTATGCGCACTGCAGTACTTCGCTCTCCCCTCAAAAGGGCTGAGAAGCATGACTGCACAGGAGCGCGATGCCGAGGAAACTGTGCGGATGATGCACGGACGTGTTATCCACACAAAGCAAGGAGGACAGCGATCATAAGAAGATGGGAGGCGTCGGATTAAGAACATTGTCAGCCTTTGGACCGGACCGCCCTGCAGGTGAGTATAATAAAAGGTCTTTTTTTCTCTTACAGGTCGGGATGAGGGCAGATATACCGCACTATAGAATACTGTATATCATCCCTAAAAGGTGATGGCCGTATCTCACACAGGCCAAACTTGGTGACAGGTTCCCTTTAATGGATTTTATTAATAAGCAACTTATTATACTTTATTATACTGGTAATCCACCTGAAGACCCTCGCTCTGTAAAAAAGGTAAAATAAAAAAACAACAATATCCCATACCTTCCGTTGATCAGTCTCATCCTACGCTGTAAATCCATCTGAAGGGATTAACTAATTTTACAAGCAGGAGCTCTTGCTTGTAAAATTAGTTAACCCCTTCAGAGCGAGGGTCTTCAGGTGGATTACCAGTATAATAAACTATTCCAACAAACTGTGTATTTATTTCATTAAAAGACTTTGTAATAATGTGTGTGTGTGTTTTAACCATTTCATACAATTGGATTAATAATGGATAGGTGTCATAATTGACACCTCTCCATTATTAATCTGGTTTAACGTCACCTTACAATAGCCCCATATCCCACTGCTACACGGGAATGGGAAGAGAGTGGCCAAGTGCCAGAATAGACGCATCTTCTGGGGGGGGGGCAATAACCCTGGACCCTCTCCAGGCTATTAATATCTGCCCTCAGTCACTGGCTTTACCATTCTGGTGGAGAAAATTGCGCGGGAGCCCACGCCAATTCTTTCCGCGATTTAACCCTTTAAATTAATAGCTAGAGAGCCCAAACTTTGCACATACACACTACTAACATTAGTAGTGTGGAATATGCAAAAAAAAAGGGCCGGCTTTTAAGCCATCTAGCGCTGTATGAAATATTAATATAAATACATATGTGTCTCACTGATATATATACAGTGGGGCAAAAAAGTATTTAGTCAGTCAGCAATAGTGCAAGTTCCACCACTTAAAAAGATGAGAGGCGTCTGTAATTTACATCATAGGTAGACCTCAACTATGGGAGACAAACTGAGAAAAAAAAATCCAGAAAATCACATTGTCTGTTTTTTTAACATTTTTTTTTGCATATTATGGTGGAAAATAAGTATTTGGTCAGAAACAAACAATCAAGATTTCTGGCTCTCACAGACCTGTAACTTCTTCTTTAAGAGTCTCCTCTTTCCTCCACTCATTACCTGTAGTAATGGCACCTGTTTAAACTTGTTATCAGTATAAAAAGACACCTGTGCACACCCTCAAACAGTCTGACTCCAAACTCCACTATGGTGAAGACCAAAGAGCTGTCAAAGGACACCAGAAACAAAATTGTAGCCCTGCACCAGGCTGGGAAGACTGAATCTGCAATAGCCAACCAGCTTGGAGTGAAGAAATCAACAGTGGGAGCTTTAATTAGAAAATGGAAGACATACAAGACCACTGATAATCTCCCTCGATCTGGGGCTCCACGCAAAATCCCACCCCGTGGGGTCAGAATGATCACAAGAACGGTGAGCAAAAATCCTAGAACCACGCGGGGGGACCTAGTGAATGAACTGCAGAGAGCTGGGACCAATGTACCAAGGCCTACCATAAGTAACACACTACGCCACCATGGACTCAGATCCTGCAGTGCCAGACGTGTCCCACTGCTTAAGCCAGTACATGTCCGGGCCCGTCTGAAGTTTGCTAGAAAGCATTTGGATGATCCAGAGGAGTTTTGGGAGAATGTCCTATGGTCTGATGAAACCAAACTGGAACTGTTTGGTAGAAACACAACTTGTCGTGTTTGGAGGAAAAAGAATACTGAGTTGCATCAATCAAACACCATACCTACTGTAAAGCATGGTGGTGGAAACATCATGCTTTGGGGCTGTTTCTCTGCAAAGGGGCCAGGACGACTGATCCGGTTACATGAAAGAATGAATGGGGCCATGTATCGTGAGATTTTGAGTGCAAACCTCCTTCCATCAGCAAGGGCATTGAAGATGAAACGTGGCTGGGTCTTTCAACATGACAATGATCCAAAGCACACCGCCAGGGCAACGAAGGAGTGGCTTCGTAAGAAGCATTTCAAGGTCCTGGAGTGGCCTAGCCAGTCTCCAGATCTCAACCCTATATAAAACCTTTGGAGGGAGTTGAAAGTCCGTGTTGCCAAGCGAAAAGCCAAAAACATCACTGCTCTAGAGGAGATCTGCATGGAGGAATGGGCCAACATACCAACAACAGTGTGTGGCAACCTTGTGAAGACTTACAGAAAACGTTTGACCTCTGTCATTGCCAACAAAGGATATATTACAAAGTATTGAAATGAAATTTTGTTTCTGACCAAATACTTATTTTCCACCATAATATGCAAATAAAATGTTAAAAAAACAGACAATGTGATTTTCTGGATTTTTTTTTCTCAGTTTGTCTCCCATAGTTGAGGTCTACCTATGATGTAAATTACAGACGCCTCTCATCTTTTTAAGTGGTGGAACTTGCACTCTTGCTGACTGACTAAATACTTTTTTGCCCCACTCTATATATATATATTGTGGTGCAGTGACCAATGTTACAGCCAGGGGGCGCTGCGTGTGCACTTCAAGATGCACTTGGAGGCATAGTTGTGATGAGACAAAGTCCGGCAGAATTGTAGATGGCCGGTATGTGTGTCGCAGAGGAGGATACTCTGCACTGTCAGTCTAAAGTTATGTTGTGGTCTGGGACCTGTAGTCCCACATGTTAATGTGTAAGTTCTAATGGGAGATTGGCAGGGCTAGTCATGAGAGATGGGAGGGTCAGACTAGCCACACACCCACACCAGGGCCGCCATCAGGGCATTACAGCCGTGACTGGCGTATGGGGCCCGGTGAGGCCCGATGTGGGCCCCCTCTTATCTGCTCACTGGGCCCCTACCGGCAGCCGCAGGCTGATCCGGGCCCTTAGCGGCGGCCGGCGCTGCAGCTGTTTAACGCGCCCGCACGTCAATAGTTAACAGCCGCCAGCCGCAGCGTGCAGGTCGCCGGCATCTGACGTCATTGTCAGTCGCCGGCAAGTGCACGCTTCAGCTGCGTGGAGTGAGCAGGAGCGCGGCAGGTAAGCAGAACTTGTTTTTTTTTTTTTTATTGAGAGCGGCGCTCCGGGGGTGGGGGTGGGGGGCCCAGGGCAGTAAAGCTGGACACAGGGAGGGCAGAAAGCTGGACACAGGGAGGGCAGAAAGCTGGACACGGGGGAAAGGGGGGGGCAGAAAGCTGGACACGGGGGGGGGGGGGGGGTTGGGGGGGCAGAAAGCTGGACACGGGGGGGGCAGAAAGGTGGACACAGGGGGGGCAGAAAGGTGGACACAGGGGGGGGCAGAAAGCTGGACACAGGGGGGGGCAGAGAGCTGGACACGGGGGGGGGGGCAGAAAGCTGGACACGGGGGCAGAAAGCTGGACACAGGGGGGCAGAAAGCTGCGCACAGGGGCAGAACGCTGGACACAGGCAGAAAGCTGGACATGGGGGGGGCAGAAAGCTGCGCACAGGGGCAGAAGGCTGGACACAGGCAGAAAGCTGGACACAGGGGGGGCAGACAGCTGGACACAGGAGGGCAGAAAGCTGCGCACAGGGGCAGAACGCAGGACACGGGCAGAAAGCTGGACACGGGCAGAAAGCTGGACACGGGGGGGGGCAGAAAGCTGGACACGGGGGGGCAGAAAGCTGGACACAGGGGGGGCAGAAAGCTGCGCACAGAGGCAGAAAGCTGGACACGGGCAGAAAGCTGGACACGGGCAGAAAGCTGGACACGGGCAGAAAGCTGGACACGGGGGCAGAAAGCTGGACACAGGCAGAAAGCTGGACACGGGGGGGCAGAAGCAGAAAGCTGGACACAGGGGGGGCAGAAAGCTGGACACGGGGGGGGCAGAAAGCTGGGCACAGGGGCAGAAAGCTGGACACGGGCAGAAAGCTGGACACAGGGGGGGCAGAAAGCTGGACACAGGGGCAGAAAGCTGGACACAGGGGCAGAAAGCTGGACACGGGCAGAAAGCTGGACACAGGCAGAAAGCTGGACACGGGCAGAATAGGTGCATGTGAAACCTCTTCTTAGACTAAAATTCTCTCTCTCTGTGGAGTGGTATTGGACCTGCTGTAATTAAAACACCTGAAGCTAGGAGGCGGGCGTGCATGATCAGAAGGCTAAAGAATACATTTCAAAAACCTGACCTGACCCCTCCACAGAGAGAGAGAATTTTAGTCTAAGAAGAGGTTTCACATGCACCCATTCAGATGGAGACGTTTATTCTCAGCGAGGTAGGGCAAGCGTAGGACCTGGTATAAGAGAGATGCCGTAAAGAGGCTACCTGGTACACATAAAATTGGCCATTTTTATGCGCTAAAAGCTCTCATTTTTCATATTTCTAGTGCAGTAATGCAGTTCAAATTTCATGTTTTCAAGTTTGCATGTTTTAGCGCTGCAGTGTGCTGCCTTATTTACTTAACTATATGCGAGTTGGCGACTCTGGGTTCAGCACCTGTTCACACTTAGTCCATGTTTGGATATGCAGGTCAGGTTTTTGAAATGTATTCTCTAGCCTTCTGATCGTGCACTCCGCCTCCTAGCATCAGGTGTTTTAATTACAGCAGGTCCAATACCCCTCCACAGAGAGAGAGAATTTTAGTCTTAAGAAGGGGTTTCACATGCACCCATTCAGATGGAGACGTTTATTCTCAGCGAGGTAGGGCAAGCGTAGGACCTGGTATAAGAGAGATGCCGTAAAGAGGCTACCAGGTACACATAAAATTGGCCATTTTTATGCGCTAAAAGCTCTCATTTTTCATATTTCTAGTGCAGTAATGCAGTTCAAATTTCGTGTTTTCAAGTTTGCATGTTTTAGCGTTGCAGTGTGCTGCCTTATTTACTTAACTATATACGAGTTGGCGACTCTGGGTTCAGCACCTGTTCACACTTAGTCCATGTTTGGATGTGCAGGTCAAGTTTTTGAAAAGAATTGAGCGCAGACGTAGAAGAGGTATTTGGTCTGGTCGATTCGGGGAGCTCGGTGACCCTAGTAAGTGCTGTAGAGCATAAATTTGTAATATCTCAAAGGAAGATTGAGGTCACATGCATCCATGGGGACACTAAGATTTATTCAGTGGCCTTGGTGCAACTCGAGACGGTCAGGGGCCATTCAAGTCTGGAGGCCGCCATAGTTCCAAACTTACCTTGTCCGGTGATAGTAGGCCAGGACTGTAAGTTATTCTCGGATTTGTGGGAGGAAGGCGTTCCTCTACAGCAGGAGGATGGAAGTCTCTCTGTTGTTGCAGCGGCATACGTTAAGTCAGTAATACGTCCTAGAATTGACGGCTCAGACATTGGGGTAACCAGTGTGAAGGGTTCGTCTGCCCAACTTACCGACATGATGTTCCCTGACGTGTACCCCAAGAGGACTGACAGTGATGTGGTAAATAAAACCTTTGAAGTTGACACCCTGTTAGAAAGGAACTTGAGGGTTCACCATACTGTGGGGTGTGACACAGACTCCGGGGGTGACTGTGATGTGTCCTTGTCAGTAGCAACCGCTAGGACTGAGTACAATGGTGTGCTGACAGAAACACTGACAGTGACGAATGACAGTGCTCCACAAGGTGATGTCAGGATGGCGGGGCAGCCATACCAGAAAATGTGACCTGTTTAGGTGGTGACTCTCATTCAGACGGTGACAAATGTGGAAAAGAGGGCAGTAAGACTGACTCTGGTATAAATAGCAGAACCTCCTCCAGTCGCCGGAGATGTAAAAGAGGAAAACGGGCTGAACAAATTGCACCCTCGGTGAAGAGTGATAAAGAGGAGACAGGGACAGGTGCCAACAACGATAATGTCCTTGAGATAAAAGACACTTTGTCCTTGACAAAACTCAGCATTGAAGTAGCCAAGGAAGTGGGAAATGTAAAACTGTCCCAGGGTGGTGGTAGGGCTCCAACAGCTGGTATCGCAGTTGGAGAACAACTCCAAAGTAAAATAGAGAGCCTGCAGGAGAAGCTGTCTAATTCGACCGCTATCACCCGACAACTAGAGGATAAAGACCAAGGAAATGTGCACATGGAAAGAGCAAGCCGACAGCTTTCGCCAGGTAGAAGCGCACGTACAAAGCTTGGAAAAAGAGCGTGAAAAGGTCTGTCAACAGCTGGCAAAGGAAAGTTTGAAGGTGGCAAGCATGGAAGTCGCCAACTCTGCGCAGCTGTATCAGGTGCGTCACCTGGAGTCCGAGCTCTCAGCAGTCAAGGCCCGGCTTGTAGCAAAGGAAGCACAGCGGTTCCAGGAAATTGCTAAAGGATTATCTTGTGAGAAGGAAATGGTGGCAGATTTACAGGCCGAATTAAAAACACTAAAAGGGCATCTGGAACAAGAAAAGGCCCTGAGACAAATGGCGGAGAACAGGTTGGATGAGCTGGAGAAGGACGTCTCTGAGCTCAGAGGTCACCTGACTGGAGAGATACCAGTGTGACCACTGAAGGTTTTGTAAAGCCGTATATGATGAACCTGGCCTACAGTGGTTTATGCTGAAAGTATAATAAACCACATGGACTGTTTATCTGAAAAAACCGTGCCTGTCTATGATTATTCTGCTGCCAAGCGAGTGTCCCCCAAGACACGTAGTGGGTGAAATGCTACAATATATATACCCCTATACTATGTGTAGACATTTATCTTAGCTATTCTATTCTAACCTGTCAGTGTGATTTTACTGCACACCGCACTGAATTGCCGGCTTTTCTATAGAACACCGCTGCGTATTTCTCGCAAGTCACACTGCTGGTCCGTGTGTAATCCGTAATTTTCTGGCCCCCATAGACTTTCATTGGCGTATTTTTTGCGCAATACGATGACAAACGCAGAATGCTGCGATTTTCTATGGCCGTAGAACACCGTATAATACAGATCAGTAAAATACGGCTGGTAGGAGCCTAGCGTGAAGATGCCTGAGGTTTCAGCGCATAGTGATGGTAAGTAGAGGTGTTGAGGACCGTAAGGGGGACAACGAGCAGCAGAGACATTAGTTTTTTAACCTTCGGCCGACTCTGTACAGTTCAACAAAAATTGTGGAAACTATTTTACTGAAACTACAAAAAATATGGAAAAGAATAGTGATGTTTGTAAAATTGAGCTTCACTTGAATACATTTTCCCGACTCTACTTATCACCTATCTTACTCTGGGACTCTCATGATCACTAGAAAAGGACCCCTGCAGTCATCCATTGAGGAGGGTTTTTGTATATGATAGTGGTGAAACATGCATATTGCTATTTTCAACTCAAAATTTATGGGACTGATAGAAACAGCAAAGTGCTACAGTATTGTGCTGGCAGCTCTAGATGGGAGATCTGAAAAGGTGTTTAAAGGGATCCTGTCAGCAGGATTGTGCACAGTAACCTACACACAGTGTAGGGTCGGCGCCGTTATACTGATTAGGCCGAGGTCACTCTTGCGAGTGCAATGTGAGAAACTTGCGCGAGTTTCTCGCCTCAACACCCAGCACTGCCTCCGGCACTTGGGACTGGAGTGTGCGGCTGCATGGATTTCTATACAGCTGAACACTCCGGTCCCAAGTGCCGGCAGCAGTGCCAGGAATTGAGGTGAGGTTATCACATTGCACTTGCAAGTGTGACCCCGGCCCTACAATGATACCTTGGGTGATGTGGTTGTTCTTTAATCTTTATTTTCAGTTTTGTGTTAATGAGATTCTCATGCCCTAAGGCGGGTTTGGTGTATATGGTGTCTGATAATATATTCATAATGCAGACTGCTGACAGGTCACTGATCCCTCACTGACCTGCCCACTAGTTTGCATATTGAATATATGTATATACATAAAAAAGTGCTTGTGCAAGAAGGTGCAGGCCGTGCCACCTGCACTGCAGCATAATCGCATGTTTACTGTGACACGAATACATTTATTCATGTTATTCAGCTTGGAGAAAAAAAAAATTTCAAAATGGCGCTCGCCGCAACTGTGCAGTAGCAGCTACTGGTGTATATAGAGATCCGATAGCTGCTATTGTGCAGGCCCCGGCTGCGCCATCTAGCTGGAGAAGAAAGAAAAGATTTCCTCCTCCAAGATAGCGACGCCAGCGCCTGCGCAATAGCAGCTATGGAATCTATACATACTGATAGCTGCTACGGCGCAGGCTAGGCGGGCGCCATTTTCAAATTGACTTGCATCTGGAGGGGCATGTAAACGGGCATCTGGACGAATGCTACAACTGTCACTCCAGAGCAGAGGTGCGGTAAAGTACTTACTGCAGAATGCCAAGGGCATTTCATAGTTACAGAATTCCCAAAACTCGGGAGCAACGTAACTCAGATTAAAGCTACATTTTCTCAGTTATGATGCAGCTAAAAATATAAATTTGCAGACAAACCTGCTGACAGTCTCCTTTTTAGACAATCGCTCCAGTATTTTTTTTCCATATATAAAGATTACTCGCCTTCAGTATTCTAGCTGTTTAACCAGCTTGCGACCAGGCTGCTTCCCCCCCCCTTCCTGACCATACACTTTTTCGGGTTTTCTCATACATGCGCTTATAAGTGCTCTAAAAAGAATGTTCTCACTTGGATATTCAAAAGTTTTGCCTTTTTTTGCCATACATGGGGCTTATTTTTTATGGCATTTTTAGATTCCCTTTTCTTGTTCATATTGGGGGGAATGTGTTTTTACTTTTTACTGGGTACAATAGTCCATGGGAGACTAGAAGCTGCGATCATCCGATTACCTGTGCTACACATGGCAGGGCGTTTCTGTAGCTAAAATACTCACAGCAGTTTGGGTGATGACAATGACAGTGGTCTCCGCAGACTCCGGGTTGTCATGCCAACTCATTAACAGCCCGCGGTCATGTAACGTGGGTGTCGATGGGCAGGGTTTGTGATGCACTTCCGGCACGATCATGTTACATTCCGCTGTCAGAGATTGACAGCAGCATTAAAAATGTTAACAGCCGCGGGTGGATATCGATTCCAACCGCAGCTGTTAGGGTCACATGTCAGCTGATAAAATCAGGGGGAGGCGACCTTGGACGTACCAACATTTCCACGGTCATAAAGGGGTTAACATTCTTATTATTGCTAATTTACCATGTAACTTACGCTGGTATATTATCCCAAGTTACAGGAGAATTTCAGCCTCCGGCCTGCATGGCAGAGCTGACCTGACCTCCTACAACCAAGCAGCTCCTGGTCCCTCCCTACATCTAGCCTCACATGTTCTCTGGATCTGGAGAAGGAAGCACAGTCCATGTTTCCTAATCTCTTCTTAATCTGTATACAGAAGCGCTGGTTTAGCACAGTGTAGATGGTGAGCATGGTAACAAGCCAGGTTTTACCTCCTGTCTGGGAAGTCTGGCTGTGTGTGACAGTTTGCTCCCCACCCCACAGCTTCACCATCTTGTGCAAGCTGCTTACACTCCATTGATGTTTTAGAACGTCAGTGCAGAGTAATGAGTGGACTGCCTAGAAATGTAAAATGTAAGGTTGGTCCAGAAGTGCTATATTTCATCCCACATCAGTTACATTGACACATCCCCCTTCATTATAGGGAGTTGGGTCATGTGATCTCCGGTCTGGCAACTATTCCAGTACATGCACTAATGTGTTGGCAGTGCAGCGCCCCAGGGTCCTGGTCGTTCCAGTAATATCATTCTCCTCTAGGGGGGAGTGATGTTACGTTTGAAGGCGATAAAGGAGATCTCACTACCAGGTAACACCAACACACAACACATTTCACACTCCAGTCCACCAGGGGGAGCTATGCTCCTATTTATTAGGGCACTCTTCACAATTAGGTAAAACTGGTGGTCTGGATAGGAAGTAAGACAGAAGCTGGCTGAGCTCCGCTCAGGCAGTTGCTATCTGAGTTCTGCTCAGGTAGTTGTTCCCTGACAGGGGTGGGATCCTGTCAGAGGCCTAGACAGAAGGACACGGAGCTGCGCCTGCCCCACGTGCGGCAGGTTCCAGAAAGAGGCACGAACAGAAAACTGTATTGTAGAGAATGAGGAGAAGTCATAGCAAAAGGAGAGGAAACCAGAAGGAGTTCTGCCTTACACAGGCTGCCTCCTTCTGAGGCGCAGGATCCCGGTAGCCGGAACACCGAGGGAGTAACAGTTCTCTATGCCTTGCTCCAGAGACCGTCAGGACAGCTAATTCCATGTTACCTGCCCGCCCTATACCCAGGAGGCAAGGTGGCACCCATGAGAGGCTGGGGCATGATAGAGTCCCTGTAAAAAGCCTCACACCACCGGTCATACGGGTTTGTCCTATCCATCTGGGGAACAGAGAGTGGCACAACATCTAGAACATCTACAACAGTTGTGAGGACTTTATGAGAGGCTCAGCAATAAGGTACTACAACACCCAGGCGCTAGAGGAAGGCTACTGATTTCCACCTGGATAAGGGGACTCTGCATTTGCCTCTAAACCAGCCGGACTCTGCCTGCCCTGTGATCTGGTGCTCTGGACTGTGGATGCTGAAGCCTTCAGTAAAGGTAAAGAGACTGCAACCTTGTGTCCTCGTTCTTCACTGCGTCTCACACCATCCACCATCTACACACTGGGAAGCCCTGGGGACACACTTCACCTGTGGGAAGGTATACCATCTACCATCTAGCTGCCATAACATCACCCCAGCGGACCACTAAGTAGCGTCGGTCACCTGACCGAATAGTACAGGTGGCGTCACAAACATATCCCTTTAAAGACCTTTCCCCTTTTACAACGGACCTCACAAGGGCCACGGACCGGGTCAGCCACCATGACATCCCCCTTGAGAACCGAAGGACCCAGGGCCGAGTACCCCTAGACCTTGGGGCGCTCCAACAGGAAGTCAGTCTCTGACATCATGTGACCTGTAAGATGACGTCATATGACCTGTAAGATGACCGCTCCAGCTATGAATCCCTCCTGACAGCTCAGACTCTTCCCCGGAACCCCAGCTTCAACCTCTTTGTCACTCTGTATGTCTCCCATGCAGCTATAGAGATGGTTGAAGACTTGTCTAAAAGGAGTCATGTCAGGTAAAACACTGTGGCAAAACGCGCATTTTTGCTGCATTGTTTACTTGTGAGTTTGGGGCAGATTTTTCCCCACTCAGAATGAGTGAAATCTGCAGGAAAAACGCTGAAAGAATTGACATGCTACGGATTTAAATCTGCACCAAATCTGCAAGTCACAGATAAGCAAGGTGTGCATGAGACTTTAGGATTCTCATTCACTTTTCTGGCATCAAGAAACACTTCACGTTTTATGACAAATCTGCACTGAATAAACGCAGCAAAAACACAACGTGTGCACACAGTCGTAAAGCAGGACTATCTACTTTGACCATAACAACCAATCAGTGATCAGCGGTCATTTTACCTAAGCATTTTGAGAAAGCTGAAATCTGGTTGGTTGCTATGGGCAACAAAGACAATTTAATGAACAGTTTTGATAAATGAGGATGAGACCCTGCATTATACATTAGGGGACAGCAGCTCCATGTCACTGATCTTCCACTGCTGGCAGGAGATGGAGCAAGGACAACTGAGGAGAACCCAGCAATATGGGGAATATACTCTGCATTACAGGAGCCATATAAGCAGGGGCGTACATAGAAATCATGGGGCACTGTAGCAGAAGTTCCAATTGTTCCCCTCTCAAAAAAATTTTTAAAAAATTGCTGGGGGTCACAGAAAAGCGTATCTCCCAACTTTCCAGCCTTTACAAAGTAATTTTCCGCCTGCTGCAGTCTTAGACCCACTCAGCCTCCCCATGTCCAGCAAAGAGCCCCAAACAGCCTCCATATATACTGCATGAGCCCCACACAACCTCCCTATATACAGCATGAGCCCCACATAGCCTCTCTATATACAGCATGAGCCCCACATAGCCTCTCTATATACAGCATGAGCCCCACACAGCCTCCCTATATACAGCATGAGCCCCACACAGCCTCCCTATATACTGCATGAGCCCCACAGAGCCTCCCTATATACAGCATGAGCCCCACACAGCCTCCCTATATACTGCATGAGCCCCACAGAGCCTCCCTATATACAGCATGAGCCCCACACAGCCTCCCTATATACAGCATGAGCCCCACATAGCCTCCCCATATACTGCATGAGCCCCACACAGCCTCTCCATGTCCAGCAAGGGCCCCACACAGCCTCCCGATATACTGCATGAGCCCCACACAACCTCCCTATATATATTCCATGAGCCCCACACAGCCTCCCTATATACTGCATGAGCCCCACACAGCCTCTCTATATATTGCATGAGCCCCACACAGCCTCCCTATATACTGCATGAGCCCCACACAGCCTCCCTATATACTGCATGAGCCCCACACAGCCTCCCTATATACAGCATGAGCCCCACACAGCCTCCCTATATACAGCATGAGCCCCACATAGCCTCCCTATATACTGCATGACCCCCACACAGCCTCTCCATGTCCAGCAAGAGCCCCACACAGCCTCCCTATATACTGCATGAGCCCCACACAGCCTCCCTATATACTGCATGAGCCCCACACAGCCTCCCTATATACAGCATGAGCCCCACACAGCCTCCCTATATACTGCATGACCCCCACACAGCCTCTCCATGTCCAGCAAGAGCCCCACACAGCCTCCCTATATACAGCATGAGCCCCACATAGCCTCCCTATATACTGCATGACCCCCACACAGCCTCTCCATGTCCAGCAAGAGCCCCACACAGCCTCCTATATACTGCATGAGCCCCACACAGCCTCATATATACTGCATGAGCCCCACAGAGCCTCCCTATATACAGCATGAGCCCCACACAGCCTCCCTATACACAGCATGAGCCCCACACAGCCTCCCTATATACTGCATGACCCCCACACAGCCTCCCCATATACTGCATGAGCCCCACACATTCTCCCTATATACAGCATGAGCCCCACATAGCCCCTCTATATACAGCATGAGCCCCACACAACCTCCCCATATACTGCATGAGCCCCACAGAGCGTCCCCATGTCCAGCAAGAGCCCCAAATAGCCTCCATATATACATTATGAGCCCTACACAGCCTCTCCATATACAGCATGATTCCGACACAGCCTCCCATATCCAGCATGGGCCCAATACAGCCTTCCTATATAATGCATGAGCCCCACACAACCTCCCTATATAATCCAAGAGCCCCACACTGCCTCCCTATATACTGCATGAGCCCCACACAGCCTCTCTATATACTACATGAGCCCCACACAGCCTCCCTATATACTGCATGAGACCCACACAGCCTCCCTATATACAGCATGAGCCCCACACAGCCTCCCTATATACTGCATGAGCCCCACAGAGCCTCCCCATGTCCAGCAAGAGCCCCAAATAGCCTCCCTATATACATTATGAGCCCCACACAGCCTTCCTATATACTGCATGAGCCCCTGACAACCTCCCTATATACAGTATGAGCCCTGCACATCCTCCCTATATACAGCATGAGCCCCACACAGCCTCCCTATATATTCCATGAGCCCCACACAGCCTCCCCATATACTGCATGAGCCCAACACAGCCTCCCTATATACAGCATGAGCCCTACACAGCCTCCCCATATACAGCATGATCCCCACACAGCCTCTTCATATACAGCATGAGCCCCACACATTCTTCCTATGTCCAGCATGAGCCCCACAAAACCCCCCTATATACTGCATGAGCCCCCCACAGCCTCCCTATATACTGCATGAGCGTCCACAGCCTCACCATATACAGCATGAGCCCCACACAGCATCCCTATATATACCATGAACCCTACACAGCCTCCTATATACTGCATGAGCCTCACATAGCCTCCTGATATACTCAATGAGAATCCAATAGCCTTCTTATGTCCAGCATGGACATACAATACATTGCTCTCCCCAAGGTCCTCCATAGAATATAATGCACCGCCTATGCTCCTCCTTACAATAGAATTTAGCCCCTCTTGTCCTCCATACAATATAATGCAGACCTCATGGTCCTCCATACAATATAATGCACTCCCCATGGTACTCCATACAGTATGCATTCGCCATGGTCCTCCATATAATAAATAACGTACCCACCATTGTCCTCCATAAGATAGAATGCACCCCCATACTCCTCCATGTAAGATAATGCACTCCTCATGGCCTCTATACAGTATAATGCACCGCCCATGGTTCTCCATACAGTATATTGCAATCCCTGTTAACCTTAATAGAATATAATGCACAGCCCATAGTCTTCCTTACAATAGAATGCAGCCACCATGGTCCTCCGCACAATATAATGCCCCCATGGTCTTCCATACATTATTATGCATATAATAAGGCACGCCCCATGGTCATCTATACAATATAATGAATCTCCAATTGTCCTCCATACAATACAATGTACTCTCCATGGTCCCCCATACAATATAATGCACCCCCCCCCTTGGTCCTTTATATAGTTTAATGCACTCTCCATGGTCCTTCCTACAATATTATGCACCTCCCATTGTTCTATATACAACATAATGCATTCCCATGGTCCTCTATTCAATATAATACACAACCCAAGGTCTTCTATAAAATATAATGCACCCCCCATGGTCATCCGTACAATATTACAATATGATGAACCATTTCCTTTTGTCCTCTATACAATATAATGACGTTGCCATGGTCCTACATACAATATAAGTCACCCACCAAGGTCATCTACACAATATAATGCACTCCCTATGGTCGTCCAAACAATATAAAGCACTCATCATGGTCCTTCATATAATGCAATGCACTTGCCATGATCCTCCATACAATATAATGAACCTCCTATTGTCCTCTATACAATATAATTCAATCCCCCATGGTCCTCCATACAATATAACACACTCCACATAGTGCTCCATGGAATATAATGCGCTCCACATGGTTATACAGAGAATATAATGTACTCTCCATGGTCCTCCATAGAATGTAATGAGCTCCCCATGGTCCTCCATACAATATATTGCTCTCACATCAAGGAAAATAGAAAAAATTGGAATCCGGCTCAACAGGACTGGATTTTCCTTTTCTTTTTACTTTTCAAAAGAAATATGGTGCATACATAAGAAAAATTTACATGGTCGACATGACCCAGTGTCTGAGCCACAGGTGGATGAGCATAGAGCAACTGGGTGAGCTGGAATTAAGTTTCTATAAATATAATGCTCTCCCCATGGTGCTATATACAATATAATGAACCTCCTATTGTCCTTTTTACAATATAATGAACCTCCTATTGTCCTCTATACAATATAATGCACCCACAAATCACCTATACAATATAATGCACTCCCTATAGTCCTCTATATAATATGATGCACTCCCCATGGACCTCCATGCAATATAATATACTCCCTATGGTCCTCCATACAACATAATGCCCTCCCCACAATTTTTCATAGACAATAATGCACTCCCCATGGTCCATTATACAATATAATGCATTCCCCATGGTCCTCTATAGAATATAATGCACCTCCCATGGTCCTCCATACAATGTAATGCACTTTCCATGGTTCTCCATAGAATATAAATCACCCTCCTCATAGTCCTCCATGCAATATAATGCACCCCTCCATAATCCTCCATATAGTATAATGCACTCCCCATGATACTCTGTACAAAAAAATGCACCCTCCATGGTCGTCCACACAATATAATGCACCCCCGTGGTCCTCCATACAATATAAAGCACCCCCAAGGTCATCTATACAATATAATGCACTCCCCATGGTCCTCCATAGAATACAATGCATTCCCATGGTCATGTATGCAATATATTGCACTCCCAATGGTCCTCCAGAAAATATAATGTGCTCTCCTTGGTCCTCCATAGAATATAATGCACCTCCCCATTGTCCTTTATAGTATAATGCACATCCCATGGTCCTCTATACCATATATTGCACCCCCTATGGTCCTCTATTCAGTATAATAAACCCCCCATGGCCCTCTATACAATATAATGCACTTTCCATGGTCCTCCATACAATATAATGCCCCTCTATGGTCCTCCATACAATATAATGAACCACCTATAGTCCTCTATACAATATAATACAATCCCCCATGGTTCTTTATAGAATATAATGGCCCTCCACGCCATATAATGCACTCTCCATGGTTATCCATTCAACATAATGCACCCCTCATGGTCATCTTTACAATTTAATGCACTCCCTATAGTCCTCCATACAATAAAATGCAGCCCATCATAATCCTCCATATAGTATAATGCACTCCCCATGGTACTCTATACAATAAAATGCACCCCTATGGTCCTCCACACAATATAACACCCCCCCCCCCCCCCCCCGTGGTCCTTCATAAAATATAGAGCACCCCCATGGACATTTATACAATACTAGATTGTGGCCCGATTCTAACGCATCGGGTATTCTAGAATATGCATGTCCCTGTAGTATATGGACAATGATGATTCCAGAATTCGCGGCAGACTGTGCCCGTCGCTGATTGGTCGAGGCAACCTTTATGACATCATCGTCGCCATGGCAACCATTATGACATCTACGTCGATACTGTGCCCGTCGCTGATTCAGAAACGTGAGATGTCTACGTCCTTTATGACATCATCGTCGCTGTGCCCGTTGCTGATTGGTCGAGGCCTGGCGGCCTCGACCAATCAGAGACGCGGGATGTCTACGTCCTTTATGACATCATCGTCGCTGTGCCCGTTGCTGATTGGTCGAGGCCTGGCGGCCTCGACCAATCAGAGACGCGGGATGTCTACGTCCTTTATGACATCATCGTCGCTGTGCCCGTTGCTGATTGGTCGAGGCCTGGCGGCCTCGACCAATCAGAGACGCGGGATTTCTACGTCGATGCTGTGCCGGTCTCTGATTGGTCGAGGCCTGGCGGCCTCGACCAATCAGAGATGCAAGATTTCCAGGACAGACAGACAGAAAGACAGACAGACGGAAAAACCCTTAGACAATAGACATTGAACCCTTAGAACCCTTAGACATTGTCCTCCACACAATATAATGCACCCCTATGGTCCTCCATACAATGTAATGCACTCCCCACAGAACTCTATATAATATACTGCACAACCATGGTCCTCCATGCAGTATAATGCTCCTCCCATAGTCCTCTATACAATATAATACAAGCAACGTGGCCCTCCATAGAATTGAATGCACTCCCCATGGTGCTCCATAAGATATAATGCGCTCCCCACGGAGAATGTAATGAGCTCCCCGTGTTCCTTCATACAATATAATGAACCTGCAATTGTCCTCTATACAACATAATGGCCTCCCCATGGTCCTCCAAAGAATAGAATGCACCCACCAAGCTGATCTATACAATATAATCCACTCCACATGGCTCTCCATACAATATAATACACTTCCCATGGTCCTAAATAGAATATAATGGGCTCCCTATGGTCCTCCATAGAGTGTAATGTGCTCCCTATGGTCATCCATAGAATGTAATGAGCTACCCATTGACCTCCATACAATATAATGCCTTCCCCATGGTCTTCCATACAATGTAATGCACACCCCATTTTCCTCCATAGAATATAATGCGCTCCACATGGTCCTCCATAGAATGCAATGTACCCCTATGGTGCTCCATACAATATAATGCGATACAATAATAAAGAGGCTAAGGACACTTCATCAATATATGACTAACATCATCTACTCTAATATATGACTAAGGTTCCATATAGATGAGAAGTGATATGAAACAACATGCAAATAAAAGAATATCTTTATTAAATAACAATAGTATAAAAACAAATTTAAAAAGACAGGGCAAGAAAAAAGGGCCTCCAAATGATGGGGAAAGGAAGCAACAGCAAGTAATGATAAAGCGCACAGTTAAAGAATATAATGCGAGCACCATGCATAAAAGAAGCAGGCGAATGTATATTCCTTAAATTCACAAAGGGGCAGGAAGGAGAGGCTTAGCAAGCACTACAAAGTTGCTTTATATGCTAAGTTTTGCAGATGCAATATTAAATAGCTGCCTGCAAGAAGGAAAGGAAAGAAACATAGCCCAGGAGGAGTGAAGACAAGGTGAGGTGCTTATGGATTTATATGCCATAGAAGCTAGTTCCTTCACATCACATGTGCTGACGGATCTCAGTAAAAAGCAGGTGTATTAAATGACCAGGAAGTTAAGAATGCTCATATAGTTAGATACCTGCTAGAAGACTGGAACTGTGAGACTGTGCGGAAGGGCCAGCTGCTGCTAGAGATCCCCTTGCCCGACGTGCACCATATCCCAAGGTTGCTTCTTCCAGGGGCCTGACCATGGTCCTCCATACAATACAATGCAGTCCTCATGGTCCTCCATAGAATATAATGCACCCCCATAGTCCTCCCTAGAATATAATGCACTCCCAATAGTCCTCTTAACAATATAATGCACACCCCATTTTCCTTCCGAGAATATAGTAGACTCCCTTTGGTCCTTCATAGAATATAATGCACCCCCCATAGTCCTCCATAGAATATAATGCACTCCCCTTATACTGCATGCGCCCCACACAGCCTCCCTATATACTGTATGAGCCCCACATAGCCTCCCTATATACAGCATGAGCCCCACAGAGTGTCCCCACGTCCAGAATAGAGCCCCACACAGCCTCCCTATATAGCATGAGCCCAACACAGCCTCCCTATATACTGCATGAGACCCACATAGCCTCCCTATATACAGCATGAGCCCCACACAGCCTCCCTATATACAGCATGAGCCCCACATGGCCTCCCTATATACTGCATGAGCCCCACAGAGCCTCCCCATGTCCAGCAAGAGCCCCAAATAGCCTCCCTATATACATTATGAGCCCCACACAGCCTTCCTATATACTACATGAGCCCCTGACAACCTCCCTATATACAGTATGAGCCCTGCACATCCTCCCTATATACAGCATGAGCCCCACACAGCCTCCCTATATACAGCATGAGCTCCACACAACCTCCCTATATATTCCATGAGCCCTAAACGGCCTCCCCATATACTGCATGAGCCCAACACAGCCTCCCTATATACAGCATGAGCCCCACACAACCTCCCTATATAATCCAAGAGCCCCACACTGCCTCCCTATATACAGCATGAGCCCCACACAGCCTCTCTATATACTACATGAGCCTGACACAGCCTCTTTATATACTGCATAAGCCCCACACAGCATCCCCTTATACTGCATGAGCCCCACACAGCCTCCCTATATACTGCATGAGCCCCATAGTCCTCTTAAAAAAATAATGCACACCCCATTTTCCTCCCGAGAATATAGTTGACTCCCCATGGTTCTCCATAGAATATAATGCGCACCCCATGGTACTCCATAGAATGTAATGCGCTCTTTGTGGTCCTCCATAAAATGCACTCCCAATGGTCCTCCATACAAGCTTATGCACCCCCCATGGTCCTCAATAGAATATAATGTTCTCCCCATGGTCATCCATAGAATACAATGAGTGACCTATGGTCCTTCATACAACATAATGCCCTCTTCATGGTCCTCCATACAATATAATACACTGCCATGGTCCTCCACAGGCTATAATCCACCCCCATAGTGCTCCATAGAATATAATGCACTCCCCATGATCCACCAAACAATTTAATGCACACCCCATGGTCCTCCAGAGAATTTAATGCACTCCCCGTGGTCCTCCTTAGAATATAATGCACCCCCAATGGTCCTCAATACAATATAATGCACCCCATGGTCCTCCATACAATATAATGAACCTCATAGTCCTCCATACAGTATAATGCAGCCCTCATGGTCCCCCATACAATATAATGTGCCCTCCATGGTCCTCCATAGAATATAATGCACCCCTCATGGTCCTCTGTAGAGTACAATGCACCTTCATGGCCCTCTATACAATATAATGCATTCCCCCTATGGTCCTCGATACAATATAATGAACGTCCAATTGTCTTGCATTCAGTATAATACAACCCCCATGGTCCTCTATATAGAATAATGCACCCCCATGGTTTCCCATACGATATAATGCACTCCCCAGTTATCTATATAATATCCAACAAAAATGAGAGTAGAGGATGGCACTAGAGCAGAACAAGCTCCACTGGACCCGTTGAAGCACAAGTCGTGTGAAACGGCCGTCGTCCACACTCCATCCCCGCACCCTCCTGAAGTCCTGATGTCCATATGGATGTATTAATTTTTGTTCAATAAAGAGCACGATTACACAGCTACGACTAGGGTGAGTGCCGCATTTATGCTTTTTCTTCTGCTACGCTGATCTATATAAAATAATGCATGTCCCATGGTACTCCATCTACTATATAATTGTCTAAGGGTCACTTCCGTCTTTCTGTCCTTGTCTGTCACGGATATTCATTGGTCGCGGCCTCTGTCTGTCATGGAAATCCAAGTCGCTGATTGGTCACGGCAAAACAGCCAAGACCAATCAGCGTCGGGCACAGTCCGGAAGAAAATGGCCGGTCCTTACTCCCCGCAGTCAGTGCCCAGCACCCGCATATTCCCCTCCGGTCACCGCTCACACAGGGTTAATGCCAGCGGTAACGGACCGCATTATACCGCGGGTAACGCACTCCGTTACCGCCGCTATTAACCCTGTATCTCCCCAACTTTTTTCTATTGATAATAGATAATTGATAATTGAAAAATAGTACAAAAAATGTAATGTTAAAAATAATAAAAAACCAAAAAACCTGCTGTTCTCACCCTCCGTTGTCCGCCGAGCCGCTCACGCCTGCCGCCATCTTCCATTCCCAGTGAGACCGCTAAGTCATCTGGGTAATTTCGCAATGCATCCTGGGAACGGAAGATGGCGGTAGCCGCGCGCGTATCGCCGGAGCTTCGGTGGATCCTAGGGGGTGAGTATTTAACTATTTTTTATTTTAATTATTTTTTTTTAACAGGGATATGGTGCCCACACTGCTGTATACTACGTGGGCTGTGTTAGATACCGCGTGGCTGCCATATACTACATGGGCTGTGTGATATACTGCGGGGGCTGTGTGATATACTCCGTGGGCTGTGCTATATACTGCGTGGGCTGTGCTATATATTACGTGGCCACTGTTATATACTGCGTGGGCAGTGTTATATACTTCATGATTGGGCAATATACTACGTGACTGGACAATATACGTGACTGGACAATATACTACTTGGCTCTGTGCTGTATACTACGTGGCTCTGTGATGTATTTTACGTCGCTGGGCAATATACTACGTGACCGGGCAACATACTACGTGACTGGGCAATATACTATGTAGCTAGGCAATATACTACGTGTCTGTGCTGTATACTACGTGGCTCCGTGCTGTATACTATGTTGCTGTGCAATATACTACGTAGCTGGGCAATATACTACGTGACTGGGCAATATACTACGTGGCTGGGCAATATACTACGTGGCTGGGCAATATACTAAGTGACTGGGCAATATACTACGTGGCTGGGTAATATACTACATAGCTGGGCAATATACTACGTGGGCTGTGCAATATACTACGTGGACATGCATATTCTAGAATACCCGATGCGTTAGAATCGGGCCACCATTTAGTACAATATAATGCACTCCACTTTTGGTCCTCTACAAACAATAATGCAGCCCCCATGGTCCTCCTTACAATATAATGTACCCTCCATGGTCCTCCATAGAATATAATGTGCACCCCATGGTCCTCCATAGAATGTAATGCGCTCTTTGTGGTCCTCCATAAAATGCACTCCCAATGGTCCTCCATACAAGCTTATGCACCCCCCATGGTCCTCAATAGAATATAATGTTCTCCCCATGGTCATCCATAGAATGCAATGAGTGACCTATGGTCCTTCATACAACATAATGCCCTCTTCATGGTCCTCCATACAATATAATACACTGCCATGGTCCTCCATAGGCTATAATCCACCCCCATAGTGCTCCATAGAATATAATGCACTCCCCATGATCCACCAAACAATTTAATGCACACCCCATGGTCCTCCAGATAATTTAATGCACTCCCCGTGGTCCTCCTTAGAATATAATGCACCCCCAATGGTCCTCAATACAATATAATGCACTCCCCATGGTCCTCCATACAATATAATGAACCTCATAGTCCTCCATACAGTATAATGCAGCCCTCATGGTCCCCCATACAATATAATGTACCCTCCATGGTCCTCCATAGAATATAATGCACGCCTCATGGTCCTCTGTAGAGTACAATTCACCTTCATGGCCCTCTATACAATATAATGCATTCCCCCTATGGTCCTCGATACAATATAATGAAAGTCCAATTGTCTTGCATTCAGTATAATACACCCCCCATGGTCCTCTATATAGAATAATGCACCCCCATGGTTTCCCATACGATATAATGCACTCCCCAGTTATCTGTATAATATAATGCATGTCCCATTTTACTCCATACAATATAATGCACTCCACTTTTGGTCCTCTATACAGAATAATGCAGCCCCCATGGTCCTCCTTACAATATAATGTACCCTCCATGGTCCTCCATACAATATAATGAACATTCTATAGTCCTCCATACAGTTTAATGCACCTCCCATGGTCCTCCATAGAATTTAATGCACTGCCCATGGTACTCCATACAATACAATGCACTCCCAATGGTCCTCCATAGGATACAATGAACTCCTCATGGTCCTCCATAGAATAAAATGCACTCCTCATGGTACTCCATTGAATATAATGCACCTCCTATGGTCCTCCAAACAAGATAATGCACTCCCCATGGTCCTTCATAGAATATAATGCACTCCACATAGTCCTCCCATGGTCCTCCAAACAATATAATGCACCCCCCATGGTCCTTCATAGAATATTTTGCACCCCCCATGGTCTTCCATAGAATATAATGCACCCCTATGGTCCTTCATGAAATATAATGCACCACCCATGGTCCTCCATAGAATAGAATGCACCCCATATGGTCCTCCATGGAACATTATATCTCACCCATGGTCCCCCAGACAATAAAATGTAGCCCTCCACCCCATGGTCCTCCATACAGAATAATTTTTCCCCCCCATGGTCCTCCATACGCTATTATAACCTCCAGTCACTGATTTAAAAAAATAAATACAATGTTCACGTCTCCCCACTCCACCCGATGCTCCGGTCTGCTGAGCATGTGGTGTAAAGCGGCGAACATGTCAGAACAGTTGGCGTGCTGTAATGACGTCATTGCGCCCGCTATTCTGACACGTCAGATGCCGAGGCAGAATGATGGGTGTGGAAGCGTCTGCCGCACTCCCTCCTCCAGCATCAGTGGTCACGAGCAATGATGATGGAAGACGGAGTGTCAGCAGACGCTTCCGCCCCTATCATTCTGTGCGGGGGCAGTGCGGCTGCTGAGGGGCAGAGGGGGGCCCAGTGCGGGCACTGACCCCGGGCTTCCCTGGCTCACGGGCCACATTGTAGTGGTGTGGCCCGCCGCCATTGGTGGTACACCACTGCATATAAGAGCAGAACTCAATATGGCAGATACTGCAGACATTTGACACAAGGCATACACAAGGATTTCTAAATATACGGCGTATGGTGCTGATAAACTACCGCAATGCTCATGAAATAACCTCTTAAGAGACGGAAAATCCTTATACAAATATCACTAGGATTATTATTATTTATTATTATAGCGCCATTTACTCCATAGCGCTTTACATGTGATAAGGAGAATACATAGTAATAACAGGTGCAATAATCCTGACCAATACGAGTCAGCGACTGGTACAGGAGGAGAGAGGACCCTGCCCCCGAGGGCTCACAGTCTACAGGGGGTGGGTGAGGATACAGAAGGGAGGGCAGCGCTGGTCGTGCAGCAGTGTGGTGGAGCGAGGGTTACTGCAGGTTGTAGGCTTGTCGGAAGACGTAGGCCTTCAGGTTCCTTATGAAGGTTTCCTCAGTAGGTGAGAGTCTGATATGTTGGAGTAGAGAGTTCTAGAGTAGGGGGGATACACTGGAGAAACCTTGTATGTGAATGTGGAAAGACTAAATAAAAGGGGAGTAGAGGAGGAAATTGGAACATTATAACATTGGCAAAAAATGTGGCAACTTCTAGGACCGTTTACTGCAGAGAAAGTCATTTAAGGAGAGAGCTCAGCATTGAGAGAGCTGGTAAATCTGAAGCTGATAAGACTGTCATTTTATCAAAATTACACCATGTAGTCCAATAAGTAGTATATCATTGGTATTATCTCTGCCCCTATATCATGCTGCTCTAATATACAGTAACAAAAAACTGCTGACAGATTCCCTTTAAAAAGGTGTCCTTCCATATCTTGTGGTAAATCTCATCAGAGCTGAACCTGGACATTACACAATGATAAGAACATGTCACCATGATTTGGGAACAGATAACTCTGACCATGTTATATTGGTAAACTGCCTATAACACCTATAATCTTCTGCACTAATATAAAACTGGTTTTGGTAATTTTTCATTATAAAGGTTCATTTGATGTAGAATCATTTCGCTGACTTTCTATCCCTGGATTACATGTGGAGATATAAAACCTGTACAATAACTTTCTCTGTAATTGATAGTTCTTTTTCTCTACTTACCTGAGCCTCCTGGGTACTTCTGCAGGTCTTTTTTTTCCTGAATGTTGGTCTTAATAATTGGTGTCTTTCCTTCCTCTGAACAGTGCAGGCTGATTCTTCTGTTCTTTGGTCCTTTACTCTGGACAATGACGTCTTCATCCACTCGGTCCATCTCTGGGGTGGGAGACATCTTCTGTCCTGCGTCTGGATTCTTCCTCTTTTTGCCCTTCCTTTTGGGCTCTTTGATTGAAGACTTCTCATCAGTCGATGAGCCACCAAAGTGTCTTCTGTTCTTCACTCCTTCACTCTGGGCAATGACGTCCACATCCATTCGCTCCATTTCTGGGGTGGGAGACGTCTTCCGTCCTGAGTCTGCTTTTTTAATCTTGCTTCCCATCCTTGGTTTTTTGATTGAAGACTTGTCATCAGCCGATGAATCCAAGTGTCTCCTTTTCCTCCCTCTCTTCCTCCCTACAAACTCTTCTTTCTCCATATCAGCGCTTTGCTTATAATCCACAGACTGATTCTTCACCTTCACCATCAACTCCAACTGTCACTTTCCTCAACTGTCAACTGAGCGCACGGGCACCTGGATGGCACTGGTCATGTGATCAGTAACTGACCAATAGGATGCCAGGGTATATGCTATAGGAATGTATCAATTTGATATACGGGTTGTAATAAAATTAAATCTGTTTTACTGTTTTAGTTAGTTGATCTAATCTTTATCTTTGCAATTTTCCATCACTTGAGTATTATCTCACAGATAATGTTAGGATTGTTGGGCCCATTTTAACAATGTTCTGTATTATTTGTCCACACAACAATCAATAAACTGTATACCTGACCATTGTACATATTGAGAATCAGCTGAGAGCTCGACATTATTTGCATCGAGTGGATGTGAACAAAGCAAGCAATATTAGCTTCTCATCTACTGCTGTAGTCAGTATAAGCAGTGGCTGAAATGACAAAGCTAAGGATAATAATGTTTGTTTGGATTCCTGCCTATGCAGAGCACAGAAGTCTGTGACAAACTGATTTCGACTTCAGTGCTATGTATAAGTAGTGACTATGGTGACAGAAGATGAGCAGCTAATTATTGGAGACGGCTCTAATCATGTGCAGTGCATATAACCAGTGTTCATTCATTAGCTATTTATTTTCGGTTGTCTTTGTTCCTGGCTATGTAGAGTAGACCACGCCAGATGAGTTTGCCATAGGCTGCTGTACTCTGCTTAGGCAGCATCTTCTATGATAAAGCTCACTTCATTATACTGAGATTTGTAATTTTGGTCTTTGATTATGTAGAGAGCAGCAGCCACTGGCAAAATCATCCCACCTTGTGCGCTCTGCATAAGTAGAGTTAGGTGGGCATTCGCTTTGTCGCTCAATACTGTCTTCATTTATTAGTTATGCTTCATGGGTTAGGGGGCACATACTTGTATTGTCCTGGGTGCCTGTAACCCACGCTGTACCAGTGTGCTATCAGCATAGTGTACAGCAACCAGCAAGTTTTCCTATTTAACTTTTTCTGCATTTTTTCATCTGTCGCCTAAAAGACAACAAATATTAAATGTACTACAAACATCAGGCTTATTATTGTGTGATGCTCACTTTAGGTGAGTTTTTTTTACAAAAAGCCCTAAATGTGACGTTGCGTTCATGTGTTTTCCCAAATGTTTCGTTGTAGGATTAGAAAAGGTATAAAAAGACATAAACATATCTGAAATAAATAAAATATCATCTGGGAAAAGCTGGTAACAATATGAATGAAAACAGAGTTTCTTACAAGCACAAAAACTATGGGTGAAAATAATCTACTGTTGGTCTTTATAAAAGACTAGATGGTGGCCCGATTCTAACGCATCGGGTATTCTAGAATATGCTTGTCCACGTAGTATATTGCCCAGCCACGTAGTGTATTGCCCAGCCACGTAGTATATTGCCCAGACACGTAGTATATTGCCCAGACACGTAGTATATTGCCCAGACACGTAGTATATTGCCCAGACACGTAGTATATTGCCCAGACACGTAGTATATTGCCCAGACACGTAGTATATTGCCCAGACACGTAGTATATTGCCCAGACACGTAGTATATTGCCCAGTGACATAGTATATTGCCCAGACACGTAGTATATTGCCCAGTGACGTAGTATATTGCCCAGCCACGTAGTATATTGCCCAGACACGTAGTATATTGCCCAGTGATGTAGTATATTGCCCAGCGACGTAGTATATTGCCCAGTTACGTAGTATATTGCCTAGTAACGTAGTATATTGCCCAGTGACGTAGTATACAGCACAGAGCCACGTAGTATATTGCCCAGTGACTTACTATATTGCACAATGACGTAGTATATTGCCCAGCCACGTAGTATATTGCGCAGCCACGTAGTATATTGCCCAGTGACGTAGTATACAGCACATAGCCACGTAATATATTGCCCCGTTACGTAGGATATTGCACAGCGACGTAGTATACAGCACAGAGCCACGTAGTATATTGCCCAGTTACGTAGCATATTGCACAGCGACGTAGTATACAACACAGAGCCACGTAGTATATTGCCCAGCCACGTAGTATATTGCCCAGACACATAGTATATTGCCCAGTGATGTAGTATATTGCCCAGCGACGTAGTATATTGCCCAGTTACGTAGTATATTGCCCAGTTACGTAGTATATTGCCCAGTTACGTAGTATATTGAATAGTAACGTAGTATATTGCCCAGTGACGTAGTATACAGCACAGAGCCACGTAGTATATTGCCCAGTGACGTACTATATTGCACAATGACGTAGTATATTGCCCAGCCACGTAGTATATTGCGCAGCCACGTAGTATATTACCCAGTGACGTAGTATACAGCACACAGCCACGTAATATATTGCCCCGTTACGTAGTATATTGCACAGTGACGTAGTATACAGCACAGAGCCACGTAGTATATTGCCCAGTTACGTAGTATATTGCACAGCGACGTAGTATATTGCCCAGCCACATAGTATATTGCGCAGCCATGTAGTATATTGCAAAGTGACGTAGTATACAGCACAGAGTCACGTATTATATTGCCAAGTTACGTAGGATATTGCCCAGTGACGTAATATACAGCACAGAGCCACGTAGTATATTGCCCAGTTACGTAGTATATTGCACAGCGACGTAGTATACAGCACAGAGCCACGTAGTATATTGGCCAGTTACGTAGTATATTGCCCAGTGACGTAGTATATTGCCCAGCCACATAGTATATTGCGCAGCCATGTAGTATATTGCAAAGTGACGTAGTATACAGCACAGAGTCACGTATTATATTGCCAAGTTACGTAGTATATTGCCCAGTGACGTAATATACAGCACAGAGCCACGTAGTATATTGCCCAGTTACGTAGTATATTGCACAGCGACGTAGTATACAGCACAGAGCCACGTAGTATATTGGCCAGTTACGTAGTATATTGCCCAGTGACGTAGTATATTGTCCAGTGACGTAGTATACAGCACAGAGCCACATAGTATATTGCACAGCGAAGTAGTATACAGCACAGAGCCACGTAGTATATTGGCCAGTTACGTAGTATATTGCCCAACTACGTAGTATATTGGCCAGTCACGTAGTATATTGCCCAGCTACGTAGCATATTGCCCAGCCAGATTTGTCACAGGTTAAAAAATAAACATATACTCACCTTTCCGAGGGAGCCCTTGTAGTCCACGGCAGCTTCCGGTCCCAGGGTTGGTATGAGCGCAGGACCTGTGATGACGTCGTGGTCACATGACCGTGACGTCATGGCAGGTCTTTGTAGCGCAGGGCCTGTGATGACGTCGCTGTCACATGACCGTGACATCATGGCAGGTCCTTCTGCCACCGCAACCTGCAACGGAGGATGGCGGCCGGCGCGAGCGGCAACGGAGGGTGAGTATAGCAGGTTTTTTTTTTATTATTATTTTTAACATTACATTTTTTACTATTGATGCCGCATAGGCAGAGTCAATAGTAAAAATGTTGGGGACACACAAAGTTAATAGCGGCGGTAACGGAGTGCGTTACCCGCGGCATAACGCGGTCCGTTACCGCCGGCATTAACCCTGTGTTAGCAGTGACCGGAGGGGAGTATGCGGGCGCCAGGCACTGACTGCGGGGAATAAGGAGCGGCCATTTTCTTCCGGACTGTGGCCGTCGCTGATTGGTCGCGGCAGCCATGACAGGCAGCTGGCGAGACCAATCGGCGAATGAATAACCGTGACAGACAGAAGGACAGACGGAAGTGACCCTTAGAAAATTACATAGTAGATGTTTCTGTGCTCTTAAAGAGGTTGTCTCATCTTGTCCTCTGAAGGACCCTGCTCTCCTGGCTTCCTATTGCGCTGTTGTTTAAAGGGGTTTGCCACTACTAGGACAACCCCTTCTCAATCTAATTATTATTATAAGTCTGTACACATTTTATTACCGTATATACTCGAGTATAAGCCGACCCGAGTATAAGCTGACCCCCCCTAATTTTGCCACAAAAAACTGGGAAAACTTAATGACTCGAGTATAAGCCTAGGGTGGAAAATGCAGCAGCTACTGGTAAATTTCCAAAATAAAAATAGATACCAATAAAAGTAAAATTAATTGAGACATCAGTAGGTTAGGTATTTTTGAATATCCACATTGAATCAGGAGCCCCATATAAAGCTCCATACAGTTCATGATGATGCCCATGAGATGCTCCATATTAAAATATGTCCCATATAATGCTGCACAAATGTTGATTATGACCCCATAAGATGCTCCATACAGATACTTGCCCCCATATAATGCTGCACATGGCCACATAAGATGCTCCATACAGATATTTGCCTCGTATAATGCTCCACAAATGTGGATTATGGCCCCATAAGATGCTCCATACGGATATTTGCCCCCATATCATGCTGCACATGGCCACATAAGATGCCCCATACAGATATTTGCCCCATATCATGCTGCACATGGCCACATAAGATGCCCCATACAGATATTTGCCCCATATCATGCTGCACATGGCCACATAAGATGCTCCATACAGATATTTGCCCCATATGCTGTTGCTGCGATTAAAAAAATAAAATTACATACTCACCTCTCAGGCCCCCGGCACTTGCTATACTCACCTTTCCCGTTCCATCGCTGACCGCCGCTGTGTCTTCCCCATCCTCTGCACCGACGTTCAGGAAGAGGGGAGCGCGCACTAATCGCGTCACCGCGCCCTCTGACCTGAGCGTCACTGCGGAAGACACAGCGGCGCCGACGGTGGAACGAGGAGCAGGTGAATATCGTGCACTGCCCCCGTCATACTTACCTGCTCCTGACGCCGTCGCTGCACATCTGTTCCCCGGCGCCGCATTTTCTTCCTGTAGTGAGCGGTCACCGTTACCGCTCATTACAGTAATGAATATGCGGCTCCACCCCTATGGGAGGTGGAGTCGCATATTCATTACTGTAATGAGCTGTACCATGTGACCGCTCACTACAGGAACAAGCTGGGGAGCCAGGGACCTGCAGGCACCGCGCCAGGAGCAGGTGAGTATAATTAGACAGCCCCCGCTCCCCCTCCCCTGCCGACCCCTGGGTATGACTCGAGTATAAGCCGAGAGGGGGACTTTCAGCCCAAAAAAGTGGGCTGAAAATATCGGCTTATACTCGAGTATATACGAAGATGTTGCTCTGGCAGGTGCATTCTCCCATCTTCAGTCCTCCTTCAGCACTTACTGGCCAGATCTCCAGCCGTCACCACTCCTTTTGCAGCCTCCCAGAGGTCAGTGAATCTGAGGCTATGTTCACACTTTGCGGATTTTGCTGTGGATCCGCAGCGGATTTGACCGCTGTGGATCCGCAGCAGTTTCCCATGAGTTTACAGTACAATGTAAACTTATGGGAAACAAAAAACGCTGTGCACATGCTGAGGAAAAAAACGCGCGGAAAAGCTGAGGATTACATTCCGCAGCATGTCACTTCTTTTCTGCGGATTTTCACCTGCTCCAATAGGAAACTGCAGATGAAAATCCGCATAAGAAACCGCAGTAAAAACCGCGATAAATCCGCAGTAAAAACCGCAACGGGTTTTCACTGAGGATTTTGGAATTCCGCTGCGGAAAAATCCGCAGTGGAATCCGCAAAGTGTGAACTTAGCCTGACACTTCTCCTCTTTCCTTCTAATTTCTGGCAGGTATCTGACCCATGTGAACATCGGCCATCACATCACTCTTCCCTCGGGACGTACTAAAAAGAATTAAGAAAAGGAATAAAGAAAAAGAATGAACATAATAACTTATAGGTCCAAAGAGATGAAGAGGTATTATAGATTTCTTATGCATCTTAGATACAGTATGAAATGAACATGATTTATATGTAGACAACTAGGAAATCAACACAGATCCCATATAAACAGGTGTATATTATATTCCCTGTGCCTTATAGGTGGGGAATGAACATGAAATATATGTAGATAATAGGAAAATGAACATATTCCCCATATCAACAGGTGTATATTATATTCCCTGAGCCTGATAGGTGGGGGGTGAACATAAAATATATGTAGATACTAGGAGAATGAACACATTCCCCAATATTAATAATAATCTTTATTTTATATAGCACTAACATATTCCGCAGCGCTTTACAGTTTGCACACATTATCATCGCTGTCCCCGATGGGGCTCACAATCTAGATTCCCTATTAGTATGTCTTTGGAATGTGGGAGGAAACCGGAGAGCCCGGAGGAAACCCACACAAACATGGGGAGAACATACAAACTCCTTGCAGATGTTGTCCACGGTGGGATTAGAACCCAGGACCCCAGCGCTGCTATCCACTGAGCCACGGTGGTGCCCCACCTATAAAGCTCATGGAATGTAATATACACCTGTATATATGGGGAATGTGTTCATTTCTCTATTATCTACATATATTTCATGTTCATTCCCCACCTATAAAGCACAGGGAATATAATATACACTCGTGTATATGGGATCTGTGTTGATTTCCTAATTGTCTACATATAAATCATGTTCATTTCATATCCAAGATGCACAAGAAATCTATAATACCTCTTCATGTCTTTTGACCTATAAGTTATTATGTTCATTCCTTTTCTTCATTCTTTAGTACGTCCCTTCATGTACACTATATACTATATTCATACTATTATAAACTCTATATACAGTTACATACGCTATACACTGTATACAGACACTTACCTCCGCTGTGGTCGGT
The DNA here is from genome assembly GCF_032444005.1 of Ranitomeya imitator. Taxonomy (NCBI): domain Eukaryota; kingdom Metazoa; phylum Chordata; class Amphibia; order Anura; family Dendrobatidae; genus Ranitomeya; species Ranitomeya imitator. Next base: position 446,352,518 of record NC_091287.1, on the reverse strand, counting down.
CTTCAGAAGCAGTCGGGGGTCTTCACACACCTGCCCGCCCCTAGTACAGCAGTCATGAGCGGTCAGCAGGATATTGGGGACACAACAGAGCAGGGTGAGAGCGGAGCAGCTTGCTGTCACCTCCTCTGCACACAGCTGCCATTTCCTCCTCCCTCTCCCTCCGTCCCGACTGCCTGTCTAGTGATGGCCGGAGAGGACGGGACAGGCTTATACACAGCAACTGTGGGGCAGGGGCACTGCTGTCATGGAGGTGGGGGAGCCTGTGTTCCCGGGAGCTGGCACCTTCCTGCGCCCCATACTGCTGCAGAGTCTCACAAGCAGCTGCAATCTGTGATGGCGCCGCCTGCTGGACATAATGATGTTTTCTCTCAGAGAAGACATGAGGTAATTACTGAGCGTCCGCCATGAACCTGTCCACTAGGGCCTGGTGTGAATACATGGCAAGGCAGACACCTGTCCATCATCAAGTGTCAGCCAATCACAGGAGTGCACATAAAGCGGAGTCTGTGATTGGTTGACGAGGTGAGGCACAAGTGTACTGCAGTGCAGTATTAGGGGCCCCTCTCCAGTCTCCCCCTTTAAGCTATGTGCCCACGTTGTGGAAACGTCCACAGCATTTCCGCAACTCCCTGCCGCGGGTAAAACGCAAGCGGAATTCACATGCGTTTTCCTGCTAAACACAAGCGTTTTTAGCTTGCAGAATGCTTGCTCTTCAAATGCGATTTGAAGCATCGCTTGGAAAAGTGATTGACAAATGTGACCAACTTTTTACTATTACTATTGATGCTGTATAGGCAGCATCAATAGTAAAAGAATGTTAAAAATAATTAAAAAAAAAAAATGGTTATTCTCACCTTCCGATGGCCCCCGATCTCCTCAACGGCGCTCCCGGTATGTTCCGTTCCCAGGGATGCTTTGCGCGAAGGACATTTGTGACGTCACGGTCGCATGACAACGACGTCCTCTCAGGTGATTTGCGCAATGCATCCATGGGAACGGAAGCCGCCGCATGCACCGCTGAGAGGCAGGAGAACTCCGGGGGCCATCAGAGGGTAAGTATATCCCTGTTTTTTATTTTAGTTCTCTTTTTTTTACAGGAATATGGTACCCAGGGCCTGAAGGTGGGTCTCCTCTCCTCCAAACCCTGGGTACCATCCGCACATGAAGCGCTCACTTTATGCATGGTGGGCATAGCCACATGCGTAAAGTGAGCGTTTCAATGCAATCCTCTTGCGGCGGAATCACCGCGATTCCGTAGAAATAATGAGCATGCTGCGAATTTTACCGCTATGCGATTCTTCATCGGAAAAATCCGCAGCATGGGCACAGGAACTGCGGAATCCCACAGGATTGCATAGGAATGCGTTTTTTAAGCATTTTGGCTGCGGCAAAAAACGCGGCGGAAACACATAAAAAACGCAACGTGGGCACACAGCCTTATAGTGGCTAATGTCTTCACTAAGCACAATTATCCCCCCATTGGCCAGTCACTTACTTTACAGATGATCATGATAGGAGTTCAAAAAGTCCCCCCCCCCTCACCTGCAGTATGTATGTAGGCTGATGCTCAGAGTGCAGGGCAACCCTGACTCCATAGAGACCCCAGCAGGAGGAGCAGAGGGGCTTCTGTAACACCCCAGGTTCCTGGTTGTTGCAGTGGCATTGCATTCCTCACGGGAAGAGTGATACCATGCTTGGAAGCGAGGAAGGATCCCTTTAGCAGGTATTCACATACATGCAACATGTTCTGACTCCAAGCCAGAAGGGGGAGCACTGAACCCGGTTTCAAGCGAGCTTCCCTAAATATCTATAATATAACGCTGGGAGCGTCACTCTGTCCGAAGCCTTTATAGACTGCGTCGGCGCAAGCGCCGGCGCAGTCTGGCCCCCACAGAGTGACGCTCCCAGGAGATCGCGGTATGCGTAAACACTGAACGTACACCGCGATCTCCACCGGATAGCAGGGACCGCCAGGAGGGTGAGTATATTCACCTGTCCCCCGTTCCAGCGCTGCGTGCGGCTCCATCTCCCGGGTCCTCTGCTGTGACGTTCACAGTTCAGAGGGCGCGATGACGCGCTTAATGCGCGCCGGCGCCGCCCTCTGACTGAACAGTCAAAGCCAGAGGAGCCGGAAGATGGCGGCGCGCAGCGGTGGAACGGGACAGACAGACAGGTGAGTATAGCAAGTGCTGGGGGCCTGAGCTAGCGGTGATACCGGCACCTGACCCCCACAGCGCGCCGGTGTCCCCGCCTGCTCAGGCCCCCCAGCACTCGGCGCCCAGCGACCATAGATGAGTATGGTATTTTTTTTTTTTATATATATGGCAGCAGCATATGGGGCATACACTATGGAGCATCTTATGGGGGGCATATAACACTATGGAGCATCTTATGGGGGGCATATAATACAATGGAGCATCTTATGGGGGGGCATATAATACAATGGAGCATCTTATGGGGGGCATATAATACAATGGAGCATCTTATGGGGCCATCAACCATAATGGAGCAGTGTACAGGGGCATATATTATGGAGCATCTTATGGGGGCCATACACCTTTATGGAGTAGTGTACGGGGGCATACACACTGGAGCGTCTTATGGGGGCCATAAACCTTTATGGAGCAGTGTACAGGGGCATACACACTTGAGCGTCTTATGGGGGCCATAAACCTTTATGGAGCAGTGTACGGGCGCATGCACACTGGAGCGTCTTATGGGGGCCATAAACCTTTATGGAGCAGTGTACAGAGGCATACACTATGGAGCATCTTATGGGGGCCATCAACCTTTATGGAGCAGTTTACGGGGGGCATACACTATGGAGCATCTTATGGGGGCCATAAACCCTTATGGAGCAGTGTACGGGGGGCATACACTATGGAGCATCTTATGGGGGCCATAAACCATAATGGAGCAGTGTACGGGGCATATACTGTACTATGGAGCATCTTATGGGGGCCATCAACCATAATGGAGCAGCTTATGGGGCATATGGATGGGAGAAGCAAATTAAAGAATGGTGGCGCAGGATGGGAGCAGCACATGACAGAACGGGGGCGCAGGATGGGAGCAGCACATGACAGAATAGGGCAGCACATGACAGAACGGGGGCGCAGGATGGGAGCAGCACATGACAGAACGGGCGCAGGTTGGGAGCAGCACATGACAGAACAGGGGCACAGGATGGGAGCAGCACATGACAGAATAGGGCAGCACATGACAGAATGGGGGTGCAGGATGGAAGCAGCACATGACAGAACGGGGGTGCAGGATGGAAGCAGCACATGACAGAACGGGCGCAGGATGGGAGCAGCACATGACAGAACACTGGCACAGGATGGGAGCAGCACTTGACAGAACGGGGGCACAGGATGGGAGCAGCACATGACAGGATGGGGGCGCAGGATGGGAGCAGCAAATGACAGAATGGAGGCGCAGGATGGGTGCAGAACATGTCAGAATGGAGGCGCAGGATGGGTGCAGCACATGTCAGAATGGGGGCGCAGGATGGGTGCAACACATGGCAGGATGGGGGCGCAGGATGGGTGCAGCACATGACAGAATGGGGACGCAGGATGGAGCAGCACATGTCAGAATGGGGGTGCAGGATTGGAGCGGCACATGTCAGAATGGGGACGCAGGATGGAGCAGCACATGTCAGAATGGGGGTGCAGGATTGGAGCAGCACATGTCAGAATGGGGGTGCAGGATGGGTGCAGCACATGACAGGATGGGGACGCAGGATGGAGCAGCACATACCAGGATGGAGACCGTATACCAATATAGATGCTCGCAACCCGGGCGTAGAACGGGTTCAATAGCTAGTAGATATATATTCTGGCTTGGAGTTAGTTAGTTGGTGCCAGACAGCAGTCTGGAGTAGTCTATCAGAGGGACAGAGGAGAGAGGAAAGGAGGGGCCGTGCAGACCGAGTTCTGCAGCTCCAGGAAGGAGAGAAAGAACTGAACAGTTGTAGAGACAGTGAAGGAGCAAAGGTGAGAAAGGAGCTGGAGGAGAGCCGCGATTGTGCTCCCTCCAAGGTGAAGCGAAGTTACCGGTAGCCGGAAGACCGAGCCGGAAGACCGAGGCTGTGGGGGTAACTTCATGCCCCACAGCAGAAACCGGCGGACAGCTAGATTTCAAGTCACCTGTCCACCATTAAGATCCGAAGACATAGTAGCACAGAGAGCCTGGCGTCATCTGCGAGACCCTGTAAAAAGGCTCGAGTTACGGGTCATACGGGTAGTGTCCTACCAACCAGGGGGACAGAGAGAAAACGTGAGGACCTTGTGTGAGGTCTGAGGCAGCAAGGGACTACAGCAAAGCTTAGTGGAAGGCTTCCAACCCCACCTAGTTAAGGGGATACCTGAGTATCTTCCAAACTGGCCGGACCACACCAGCGCCCATGATCTGGTACCCTGTTGTGAATTCTGTGGCAGAGTTCACTCCTGTGGTCACAAGTGGTACTTCGGCTGATTCTCTCTGGGAGCTTCCGTTTGTGGAGGAAAGTGGTACTGCAGCTTCTGAGTTTCCTCCCTCATGTGATCTGGTGAGGTCGTTAGCTGCTTCTCTACTTAACTCCACCTGATGCTTTGATCCATGCTTCCTGTCAATGTTCCAGTGTTGGACTTGTGTTTCTCTGGATCATTCCTTTGGCCTGCTGCTCTGCATAGCTAAGTGCTTCTTTGCTATTTGTTGCTATTTTTCTGTCCAGCTTGTCTATTTGTTTTGCTGGAAGCTCTGGGACGCAAAGGGTGTACCTCTGTGCCGTTAGTTCGGTACGGAGGGTCTTTTTGCCCCCTTTGCGTGGTTTTCTTTAGGGTTTTGTGTAGACCGCAAAGTTATCTTTCCTATCCTCGTTCTGTCTAGAATATCGGGCCTCACTTTGCTGAATCTATTTCATCCCTACGTTTGTCTTTTCATCTTACTCACAGTCATTATATGTGGGGGGCTGCCTTTTCCTTTGGGGTATTTCTCTGAGGCAAGGTAGGCTTATTTTTCTAACTTCAGGCTAGTTAGTTCCTCAGGCTGTGCCGAGTTGCATAGGGAGCGTTAGGCGCAATCCACAGCTGCCTCTAGTTGTGTTTGGAGAGGATCAGGAATTGCGGTCTACAGAGTTTCCACGTCTCAGAGCTCGTTTTATTATTTTGGGTTATTGTCAGATCACTGTATGTGCTCTGATCGCTATGTACATTGTGTTTCTGAATTGCCTAGCATAACAGTACAGGAAGCCAAAAGTACTAATGATTCTCAATAGAGGGAAAAAAGAAGTTCTGAGACCATTTTTTTTCCTTTGCACTGTGATTTGTCTTTTTTTTCCCCTAGACATTTGGGTGGTTCAGGACACAGGTGTTACAATGGACATTAAAGGTCTGTCTTCATGTGTAGATCAGCTCACGGCAAGAGTTCAAGATATTCAAAATTTTGTGGTTCAGAATTCTTTGTTAGAACCGAGAATTCCTATTCCAGATTTGTTTTTTGGAGATAGAACTAAATTTCTGAGTTTCAAGAATAATTGTAAACTGTTTCTGGCTTTGAAACCTCGTTCCTCAGGTGACCCAGCGCAACAGGTTAGGATCGTCATTTCTTTTTTGCGTGGCGACCCTCAGGACTGGGCATTTTCTCTTGCGTCAGGAGATCCTGCATTGAGTGATATCAATGTGTTTTTCCTGGCGCTTGGATTGCTGTACGATGAGCCTAATTCAGTAGATCAGGCAGAAAAAAATTAGCTGGCTCTTTGTCAGGCTCAGGATGAGATAGAGCTATATTGCCAGAAATTTAGAAAATGGTCCGTGCTCACTCAATGGAATGAATCTGCGCTTGCAGCCATTTTCAGAAAGGGTCTCTCTGAAGCCATTAAGGATGTCATGGTGGGATTTCCTATGCCCGCTGGTTTGAATGAGTCTATGTCTTTGGCCATTCAGATCGGTCGACGCTTGCGTGAGCGTAAATCTGTGTACCATTTGGCGGTATTACCTGAGATTAAACCTGAGCCTATGCAGTGCGATAGGACTATGACCAGAGTTGAACGGCAAGAACACAGACGTCTGAATGGGCTGTGTTTCTACTGTGGTGATTCCACTCATGCTATCTCTGATTGTCCTAAGCGCACTAAGCGGTTCGCTAGGTCTGCCGCCATTGGTACTGTACAGTCAAAATTTCTTCTGTCCGTTACCTTGATATGCTCCTTGTCGTCGTATTCGGTCATGGTGTTTGTGGATTCAGGCGCTGCCCTGAATTTGATGGACTTGGATTATGCTAAACGTTGTGGGTTTTTATTGGAGCCCTTGCAGTGTCCTATTCCATTGAGAGGAATTGATGCTACACCTTTGGCCAAGAATAAGCCTCAGTACTGGACCCAGCTGACCATGTGCATGGCTCCTGCACATCAGGAGGATATTCGCTTTCTGGTGTTGCATAATCTGCATGATGTGGTCGTGTTGGGGTTGCCATGGCTACAAGCCCATAATCCAGTATTGGATTGGAATTCCATGTTGGTGTCCAGCTGGGGTTGTCAGGGGGTACATGGTGATGTTCCATTTCTGTCAATTTCGTCATCCACCCCTTCTGAGGTTCCAGAGTTCTTGTCTGATTACCGGGATGTATTTGATGAGCCCAAGTCCGATGCCCTGCCTCCGCATAGGGATTGTGATTGTGCTATCAATTTGATTCCTGGTAGTAAATTCCCAAAAGGTCGACTGTTTAATTTATCCGTGCCTGAGCACACCGCTATGCGCAGTTATGTGAAGGAATCCCTGGAGAAGGGGCATATTCGCCCGTCGTCGTCGCCATTGGGAGCAGGGTTCTTTTTTGTGGCCAAGAAGGATGGTTCGCTGAGACCGTGTATAGATTACCACCTTCTTAATAAGATCACTGTTAAATTTCAGTACCCCTTGCCATTGTTATCTGATTTGTTTGCTCGGATTAAGGGGGCTAGTTGGTTCACTAAGATAGATCTTCGTGGTGCGTATAATCTGGTGAGAATCAGGCAAGGCGATGAATGGAAAACTGCATTTAATACGCCCGAGGGTCATTTTGAGTATCTAGTGATGCCGTTCGGACTTGCCAATGCTCCATCAGTGTTTCAATCCTTTATGCATGACATCTTCCGTGAGTACCTGGATAAATTCCTGATTGTGTACTTGGATGACATTTTGATCTTCTCGGATGATTGGGAGTCTCATGTGAAGCAGGTCAGAACGGTTTTTCAGGTCCTGCGTGCTAATTCTTTGTTTGTGAAGGGATCAAAGTGTCTCTTTGGTGTGCAGAAGGTTTCATTTTTGGGGTTCATCTTTTCCCCTTCTACTATCGAGATGGATCCGGTTAAGGTCCAAGCCATCCATGATTGGACTCAGCCGACATCTCTGAAAAGTCTGCAAAAGTTCCTGGGCTTTGCTAATTTTTATCGTCGCTTCATCTGCAATTTTTCTAGTGTTGCCAAACCATTGACCGATTTGACCAAGAAGGGTGCTGATTTGGTCAATTGGTCTTCTGCTGCTGTGGAAGCTTTTCAAGAGTTGAAGCGTCGTTTTTCTTCTGCCCCTGTGTTGTGTCAACCAGATGTTTCTCTTCCGTTCCAGGTCGAGGTTGATGCTTCTGAGATTGGAGCAGGGGCTGTTTTGTCACAGAGAGGTTCTGGTTGCTCAGTGATGAAACCATGCGCTTTCTTTTCCAGGAAGTTTTCGCCTGCTGAGCGAAATTATGATGTGGGCAACCGAGAGTTGCTGGCCATGAAGTGGGCATTCGAGGAGTGGCGTCATTGGCTTGAAGGAGCTAAGCATCGCGTGGTGGTATTGACTGATCATAAGAACTTGACTTATCTCGAGTCTGCCAAGCGCTTGAATCCTAGACAAGCTCGTTGGTCGTTGTTTTTTGCCCGTTTTGACTTTGTGATTTCGTACCTTCCGGGCTCTAAAAATGTGAAGGCGGATGCTCTGTCTAGGAGTTTTGTGCCCGACTCTCCGGGTTTATCTGAGCCGGCGGGTATCCTCAAGGAAGGAGTAATTGTGTCTGCCATCTCCCCTGATTTGCGGCGGGTGCTGCAAAAATTTCAGGCTAATAAACCTGATCGTTGCCCAGCGGAGAAACTGTTTGTCCCTGATAGGTGGACGAATAGAGTTATCTCTGAACTTCATTGTTCGGTGTTGGCTGGTCATCCTGGAATCTTTGGTACCAGAGAGTTAGTGGCTAGATCCTTTTGGTGGCCCTCTCTGTCGCGGGATGTGCGTACTTTTGTGCAGTCCTGTGGGATTTGTGCTCGGGCTAAGCCCTGCTGTTCTCGTGCCAGTGGGTTGCTTTTGCCCTTGCCGGTCCCGAAGAGGCCTTGGACACATATCTCTATGGATTTTATTTCTGACCTTCCCGTTTCTCAAAAGATGTCAGTCATTTGGGTGGTCTGTGATCGCTTTTCTAAGATGGTCCATCTGGTACCCTTGTCTAAATTGCCTTCCTCTTCTGATTTGGTGCCTTTGTTCTTCCAGCATGTGGTTCGTTTGCATGGCATTCCAGAGAATATTGTTTCTGACAGAGGTTCCCAGTTTGTTTCAAGGTTTTGGCGAGCCTTTTGTGGTAGGATGGGCATTGACTTGTCTTTTTCCTCGGCTTTCCCTCCTCAGACTAATGGCCAGACCGAACGAACCAATCAGACCTTGGAAACATATCTGAGATGCTTTGTTTCTGCTGATCAGGATGACTGGGTGTCCTTTTTGCCTTTGGCTGAGTTCGCCCTTAATAATCGGGCCAGCTCGGCTACCTTGGTTTCGCCGTTTTTCTGCAATTCTGGGTTCCATCCTCGTTTCTCTTCAGGACAGGTTGAGTCTTCGGACTGTCCTGGTGTGGATACTGTGGTGGACAGGTTGCAGCAGATTTGGACTCAGGTAGTGGACAATTTGACCTTGTCCCAGGAGAAGGCTCAACTTTTCGCTAATCGCAGACGCCGTGTGGGTCCCCGACTTCGTGTTGGGGATCTGGTTTGGTTATCTTCTCGTCATATTCCTATGAAGGTTTCCTCTCCTAAGTTTAAACCTAGTTTTATTGGTCCGTATAGGATTTCTGAGGTTCTTAATCCTGTGTCTTTTCGTCTGACCCTTCCAGATTCTTTTTCCATACATAACGTATTCCATAGGTCATTGTTGCGGAGATACGTGGCACCTATGATCCCATCTGTTGAGCCTCCTGCCCCGGTTTTGGTGGAGGGGGAATTGGAGTATATTGTGGAGAAGATTTTGGATTCTCGTCTTTCAAGACGGAAACTCCAGTATCTGGTTAAATGGAAGGGTTATGCTCAGGAAGATAATTCCTGGGTTTTTGCCTCTGATGTCCATGCTCCCGATCTTGTTCGTGCCTTTCATGTGGCTCATCCTGGTCGGCCTGGGGGCTCTGGTGAGGGTTCGGTGACCCCTCCTCAAGGGGGGGGTACTGTTGTGAATTCTGTGGCAGAGTTCACTCCTGTGGTCACAAGTGGTACTTCGGCTGATTCTCTCTGGGAGCTTCCGTTTGTGGAGGAAAGTGGTACTGCAGCTTCTGAGTTTCCTCCCTCAGGTGATCTGGTGAGGTCGTTAGCTGCTTCTCTACTTAACTCCACCTGATGCTTTGATCCATGCTTCCTGTCAATGTTCCAGTGTTGGACTTGTGTTTCTCTGGATCATTCCTTTGGCCTGCTGCTCTGCATAGCTAAGTGCTTCTTTGCTATTTGTTGCTATTTTTTCTGTCCAGCTTGTCTATTTGTTTTGCTGGAAGCTCTGGGACGCAAAGGGTGTACCTCTGTGCCGTTAGTTCGGTACGGAGGGTCTTTTTGCCCCCTTTGCGTGGTTTTCTTTAGGGTTTTGTGTAGACCGCAAAGTTATCTTTCCTATCCTCGTTCTGTCTAGAATATCGGGCCTCACTTTGCTGAATCTATTTCATCCCTACGTTTGTCTTTTCATCTTACTCACAGTCATTATATGTGGGGGGCTGCCTTTTCCTTTGGGGTATTTCTCTGAGGCAAGGTAGGCTTATTTTTCTATCTTCAGGCTAGTTAGTTCCTCAGGCTGTGCCGAGTTGCATAGGGAGCGTTAGGCGCAATCCACAGCTGCCTCTAGTTGTGTTTGGAGAGGATCAGGAATTGCGGTCTACAGAGTTTCCACGTCTCAGAGCTCGTTTTATTATTTTGGGTTATTGTCAGATCACTGTATGTGCTCTGATCGCTATGTACATTGTGTTTCTGAATTGCCTAGCATAACAGTACCCTGGACTGTGGCTGCCTGAAATCTACATTAAAGCGACTGCAATCCTGTGTCCTCTGTTCTTGCTACACCCTCTACCATCGTTATCTATACACCCGTAGCTCTGGGGACCCAACTCCACCTGTGGGAAGCCATACCACCCCTGCTGCCACAACATCACCCCAGAGGACCCCTTTAAGCAGCGTCGGTCATCCCTGACCAAATACCACAGGTGGCGTCATGAACAAACTTTATTTCCCATTTCAAATACCCTTTAATTTGGACGCCCAAGGCCACGGACCGGGTCACTGCCACCGTGACATATCCCTTTAATTACCAGCCCAGTACCGAGTACCCCACGGCCCTGGTGGGCGCTCCATTCCACATGATGTGCTGCGCTGCTCAGTGACCACTGCTCGTCCGCTGCACAGCTCCTGTCAGCATTGGTGCCAAGAGTAACAGGCGATGCAGGGGCCCTTGATGCTGGTATTGCAGAATGAAGCAGAGAGTGCCCCCTCCTTCTGCCAATGACAGCCTCTGCCTCTCCTCACAGTGTTCCTGCTGCCGCCGTCTCTATGATGGATCAAGCATCATCAGTAGTTGTTTTGGGCCCCCCTCCTTCAGGGCCCAGATGCAGTTGAACCGGCAGTATGTCCGCCCCTGGTTAGAAGACTTGGATTCACAAGACTGTCCCGTTAATATGGCATCATACAAACTATAGACTATCGGATGATCATATGTAAGCTTTTCATAGTTATCCTCACCATGGGCAGTTATGGCAAATCAGTGCAAATACAGAGTGAAAATTGGAAAAATGATGGGTTAGGGGTTCAAATTACCGAGTGGCTTATATGAGACCCCATAATCGATATAAATTTTAATGCAAACAAAATGTTAGAACAGCACAAACGCCATACAATTAAAAAGTTCACTCTCCGTTAACCGTACAATAAGGGCCCTTAACACCTTCATTTCAGCGGAGGTTGGCACCCTAAATTTTATCTGTGTGAAAATGGCGCCCCCACTCCTTGGTGGCTGACCCTAACTGCCCTGGATATCCCTGTGGGTAAGTGAAGACAATCACACAATGTTGAGGATGAATGGGAGGAAAATCAAGGCAAGCGGGCAGCTGGATTTGGGGTGTAGGTGGGCAAGTGCCAAAGAGGTGAGTGACCCATTGGGCACCATTCAGATACAGATAGATGATCTAAGACAGACCTGGGCAAGATCCGGCCCGCCTGATGATTTTAAATGGCCCGCCAGCTAGCTGTCACTTCTGACAGCCGGCACCGCTCAGTCAGCCGTTAGACGCTTCTGAGGAGGACCGCTGGCGGCTGGAGTGAAGGCCCAGAGCTCATCCACACGCTGTCGGAACTGTATGCGCTTGCAGCGCATACAGTTCCAGGGTCAGGATGTGATTGACACAGCATCAGGAGCCATTGGCTCCCGACTGTCAATCATTCTTGTGACCGGATTCTAGCATATCAGAGTCCTGGAAATCTGGAGCTCCACCCCTGATCATGTGACCCCTCCCCATGTGACAGATCACATGACTGTGACGTCACACAGGTCCTGTCTGCACACGGCGGGCCGCTCTGCAGGAGGAGGTATGTGTGTGTTTCTGTCACTCTCTTATATGGCGCCACCATAGTCCTCAGCGCTGTACAGACATTATCACAATCTAATTCCCTATCAGTCTCTGGAATGTGAGAGGAAACACGGGGACAACAGACAGACTCTGCACATGTTGTCTTCTCCTATTAGTACAGATGATTTGTTTTGTATGACATGGCCTCAGTGTGGCCCCTCCAGTCTCCTGTTCCTTCCTCTTTATGACATGGCCTCAGTGTGGCCCCTCCAGTCTCCTGTTCCTTCCTCTTTATGGCATGGCCTCAGTGTGGCCCCTCCAGTCTCCTGTTCCTTCCTCTTTATGGCATGGCCTCAGTGTGGCCCCTCCAGTCTCCTGTTCCTTCCTCTTTATGACATGGCCTCAGTGTGGCCCCTCCAGTCTCCTGTTCCTTCCTCTTTATGGCATGGCCTCAGTGTGGCCCCTCCAGTCTCCTGTTCCTTCCTCTTTATGGCATGGCCTCAGTGTGGCCCCTCCAGTCTCCTGTTCCTTCCTCTTTATGGCATGGCCTCAGTGTGGCCCCTCCAGTCTCCTGTTCCTTCCTCTTTATGGCATGGCCTCAGTGTGGCCCCTCCAGTCTCCTGTTCCTTCCTCTTTATGGCATGGCCTCAGTGTGGCCCCTCCAGTCTCCTGTTCCTTCCTCTTTATGGCATGGCCTCAGTGTGGCCCCTCAAGGCTCCTGTACCTTCCTCCCTATGACATGGCCTCAGTGTGGCCCTTCAGGTCTCACTCTGCTGCCAGGACCAGGTCTGTATTGGCCACATGTCTTCAGTGTCTCCGTCACACCGGTATTCTGATTGTGTAACAACTCACAGGGGTAAATAGGTAAAACACTAGAAACTGCAACTGACCCTGCCGATGCCTGTACAGCAGAGTTAATTATATTAGTCTGGCCCTCTAAAACCATCCCAATTTCTCATGCGGCCCCATGGCAAAATTAATTGCCCACCCCTGCTATAAACTGTATGAGCCCCACACAGCCTCTCTATATACTGTATGAGCCCCACACAGCCTCCCTATATACAGCATGAGTCCCACATAGCCTCCCTATATACAGCATGAGCCCCACAGCCTCCCTATATACTGCATGAGACCCACACAGCTTCTCTATATACAGAATAAGCCCCACATAGCCTCCCCATGTCCAGCAAGAGCCACAAACAGCCTCCCCATGTCCAGCAAGAGCCACACAGCCTCCCTATATACTGCATGAGCCCCACACAGCCTCCCTATATACTGCATGAGCCCCACACAGCCTCCCCATATACTGCATGAGCCCCACACAGCCTCCCCATATACTGCATGAGCCCCACACAGCCTCCCCATATACTGCATCAGACCCACACAGCCTCCCTATATACAGCATGAGCCCCAGCACAGCCTCTCTATATACTGCATGAGCCCCACACAGTCTCGCTAGATACAGTATGAGCCCCACACAGCCTCCCATATCCAGCATGAGCCCCACACAGCCTTCCTATATACTGCATGAGCCCCCCACAACCTCCCTATGTTGCATGAGCCCCTCACAGCCTCCCTATATACTACATTAGCCCCACACAGCCTCCCCATATACTGCAAGAGCCCCAAACAGCTTCCCTATATACAGCATGAGCACCACACAGCCTCCCTATATACAGCATGAGCCCCACATAGCCTCCCTATATACAGCATGAGCCCCACACAACCATGAACTGGATGAGCCCCACATAGAATCCCCATATACTGCTTGAGCCCCACACAGCCTCCCTATATACTGCATGAGCCTGACACAGCCTCCCCGTATACTGCATGAGCCCCACACAGCCTCTCTATATACTGTATGAGCCCCACACAGACTCCCTATATACAGCATGAGCCCCATGTAGCCTCCTCATATACTGTATGAGACCCACAGCCTCCCTATAAACTGTAAGAGCCCCACACAGCCTCCCTATATACTGCATGAGCCCCACGCAGCCTCCCTATATACTGCATGAGCCCCACGCAGCCTCCCTATATATTGCATGAGCCCCACAGAGCCTCCCCATGTCCAGCAAGAGCCACAAACAGCCTCCCTATATACAGCATGAGCCCCACACAGCCTCCCCATATACTGCATGAGCCCCACACAGCCTCCCTATATACTGTATGAGCCCCACACAGCCTCCCTATATAGAGCATTAGCCCCACACAGCATCCCCATATACTGCATGAGCCCCACACAGCCTCCCACTGTACAGCATGAGCCCCAGCACAGCCTCTCTATATATACTGCATGAGCCCCACACAGCCTCCCATATCCAGCATTAGCCCCACACAGCCTTCCTATATACTGCATGAGCCCCCCACAACCTCCCTATATGTTGCATGAGCCCCACACAGCCTCCCTATATACAGTATGAGCCCTTCACAGCCTCACTATATACTGCGTGAGCCCCATGTAGCCTCCTCATATACTGTATGAGACCCACAGCCTCCCTATATACTGCGTGAGCCCCACACAGCCTCTTCATATGCAGCATGAGCCCCACACAGTCTTCCTATGTCCAACAAGAGCCCCAAATAGCCTCCCTATATACAGCATGAGCCCCATACAACCTCCCCATATATTCCATGAGCCCCACACAGCCTCCCTATATACTGCATGAGCCCCACACAGCCTCCCTATATACTGCATGAGCCCCACACAGCCTCCCTATATACAGCATGAGCCCCACACAGCCTCCCTATATACAGCATGAGCCAGGGGCAGACACAGACAGCTTGGGGCCCCTGTGCAGGAAATGTGCCCCCCTCCTTTTAAGGCGACAAAGATGTGTGTGTGTGTGTGTGTGTATATATATATATATATATATATATATATATATATATATAATGTATATATATATATATATATATATATATACACACACACACACACACACACACACACACACACACTGTGTGAGTGAGTACACTTTATACTAAGGGACTGTGTTAGACATAATAATCGGCAATAATGTCTTCCTCCACCTTCCACCATTGTATATCCCCCTTCCTCCCATCCCAATCCCCCACACCCCTCATTGTCCTCTTCGCCCCCGCATCCCAATATTGCCCTCTCCCCCACCCCCATGATTGCCCTCTTCACCACTTCCATTATTGCTTTCTCCCCACCACCCCATCACTACTCATTCCACCACCTCCATCATTTCCTCCTCCCCCCACCACCCCCATCATTGCCCATTCACCACCTCCATCATTTCCTCCTACCCCACTACCCCCATTATTGCCCATTCACCACCTCCATCATTTCCTCTTCCCCACCACCCCCATTATTGCCCATTCACCACCTCCATCATTTCCTCCTCCCCCACCACCACTATATTTTGCCCTCTCCATCAATCCAATAGTTGCCTTCCGCCCCATCACCCCATCATTGCCCTCTGTCAACCCAATCATTGCCTTATGTCCCATCACCCCCATCATTGCCCTCTCCTCCACCTATACACACAGACACACACAGCACCATTCACCTCTCTGCATACACACACATACACACACACACACACACACACAGCACCATTCACCTCTCTGCATACACACATACATACACACAGCACCATTCACCTCTTTGCATACACACACATTCTCACACACACACACACACACACACACACACACACACCACCATTCACCTCTGCATAGACACATACACACACACACAGCACCATTCACCTCTTTGCATACACACACACAGCACCATTCACCTCTCTGCATACACACACACATACATACACACACAGCACCGTTCACCTCTTTGCATACACACACATTCACACACACACACACACACACACACACCACCATTCACCTCTCTGCACACACACACACACACCTCACCTCTGCACACGGCATCCTGAAGGCCACCACCGCTGGCAGCTTCCTGTCTCACACAGTTGCGGCACTGATGATATCATTCAGTCGCTGCTGTGAGTCATAACTCCAGATCCAGGCTGGCGGGCATGCTGGGCCTTCTGCTCCCTTAGGTATATGGCGCCAGCTTCTGCTCTGTCCCCCCAGTTATACAGCAGTCGTCTCGTCCTCGTTGCTTCATATCCGTACACCCCCCACCTCGGGGACGGACGCCCGCTTCTCACCTGCAGCAGACTGCTTGGCTGGCCCCTGGGGGCCCCGGTTGTGCTTGTGGATGCCATGGTGTCGGGAGCAGCCACGCTAATGGGCCTCTGAATTTCCTGGGATCTGGGGCCCCGCCCTCCACAATGCGCGGAGGGTTGTGGGAGGATCGTTCAGTCAGCACTCGCACTGCAGCAACCCAGCAAGAAAAGGCAGGAAGTGAGAGCGAGATGGATCCATTCCCTGCAGCTCTGCTTCCATTTTCTGTTGCAGGCAGTGGAGCTGCAGGGATTGCTCTCTGCCCGCCACACATGAGGGCAATCTGGCTAGGGACCCCCTGGAGCCTCGGGGCCGGATAAACTGGCCAGATTGCCCTCATTATTAGTGGCCCTGCAGGGGCCCCCCAGAGCCTCTGGGCCCCGGTGCAGCCACAGTGGTTGAACCGGCGGTATGTCTGCCCATGGAAGGGAAGTAAGATCTGCGGGTATCTCTGTATTGGTAACCTGAATGCACTCCCTCACATATCTGCCCTTACATGATTCACCCCAACCCAATATCCTCCCAGAGGTCCAGTCAATATGTGGGGAGTGGAAATGGAGCCAGGGTATTCCCAGCAGAATCTCGTCTATTCCCTCGGGAAAGACAAGAGGGAAATAATCTCCTGATGGGAAGAGGACATGGATAATGTGAAAGGGATAGTCTGATGTTTGATTTGTGATGGCAGTGTTGACCCATTCACTACTCGAACAGTCACTGGTTTGGCGAGCATCAACAGAAGTATTGTGTGGCGGTGAGCAAAGGCAGAGGACATGAAATTCCCCTCTGCTCCTGAGTCCACACAAAGCTCAACTGTTTGAGTGGATGAGCCTAATGTGATTGTCCCTTTAAAGGACAGCTTGGAGGAAAATGCCGCTGTGTCTAGTGAACCTCCTCCAATGGTTACTAGACGCGATCGTATTCCCGACCGCTGTGGACATTTATTAGCATAATCTTCTGAGGCAACAAAACAGAACAATAGTACCCCGCACTGCTGTAATTGTTAGACCCTATTATCTAAACAACCCTTTTGTTCAGGAGAGAACCGAAAGAATTCCTTTATATTCAACGGGGTGCAACTTTAAAAGTACAACATAGAAGTCCAAGAAATAAGGCCAAAAAAAAGTGCACTTACCCGTGTTCAGAAGTCACAATTTTATTCGGACATTTTTACCAAAAATATGCAGGGAGGGATGTGAATAAATCGGACAAAAGTCCGATTTATTCACATCCCTCCCTGCATATTTTTGGTAAAAATGTCCGAATAAAATTGTGACTTCTGAACACGGGTAAGTGCACTTTTTTTTGGCCTTATTTATTAGCATAATGTCCTAACTGTTGGCAAATATTACAAACCACCGGTACTCAAGCGGCCCGGGACTTAGGTCCCACTCGAGAAACCTCCATGGCCTCATGGGAGTCGGATGCCTGAATGGAAGATTCTAGAGGTCTGGTGAAGGTGGGAGCAAGCCGGAACCTCTGCCTACACTGGGTCCGCACGTTAAAACGGAGGTCGATGCAGGTAGATGTTGTGATGAGCTCCTCCAGTGTGGCGGGAATTTCCCTGGTGGACAAGGCGTCCTTCACATGGTCTGCCAGTCCTTTACAGAACACCGGAATAAGGACTTTATCCGGTCACTCCAGCTCTGAGACCAGAGTCCGGAAATGAATGGCGAACTGGCTGACCATGGACCATGTGTTATTGCCAACAGTTGGAGCGCCGTATCGTGGGTGACACGAGGTCCTAGAAAGACCTGTTTCAGAGAGTCCAGGAAGAGAGGAGCACTCTGCACCACACGATCGTTGCGCTCCCACAGCTGCGTTGCCCACTCCAATGCCCTGCCCGACAAAACGGATAAGATAAAACCCACTTTTGCCCGTTCCATAGGAAAGCATGCAGCCAGAAACTCTAGGTGTATGGAGCACTGACTCACGAATCCCCAACATTGGTTACGGTCACCAGCAAACTTGTCTGGAAGCGGTAGACGGGATAAAGTTGGAGCAGGGGTGGCAGAAGAAAAACTGGCTGCAGCCACACTAGCAGCCTGAACAGCGACTGTGGTAACATCCACAGCTGAGGTTGTGCGTTCTAGAGCTGTCAACCTACCCTCCAGCTGCTGGATGTACCGCTGTAGACGCTGATCATCTGACATTTACTAGCCAGACCCTGGTGCTAGTATTCTATTAGGGCTAGCGGAACGCACCGAGTAAATAGATGAAGATATTGGTGCTTTCGCAGCCCGGGGTCCACCATGCAGGAGGAATCTGCTGCTAGCAAATGGCACTATATGACAGTATAAGCAAACTCTGTTACTTCACAGAGTCTACGACAAAAGAAAGCACTGTGCCCTGTTAGACTCACAGGAGTACACAGCTAACTGCTGAGCTGATAGCAGTCAGTGGTCTTTCACACACATGAACTCCTCACCGGAGATTCCGGTATTCTAGGGCTTATTTCAGCCGGGACCCTGAATACATACACACAAGACCACACTGGCGCAAAGCACATAACATAGATTGATACTAGCGCATGGCCGTGCAGTCATGCGAACCTTTTTATAGCTGCAGCAACTACAGGACCTTCCCAGAAGGACCAATGGGAGGCTGCCACAGAACTTGAGCAACTTCAGGACCTTCCTAGAGGACCAATGGGAGTTGCTGTAGTACCTGAGCATGTGACCCTTGATCTCCAATGAGAGATCTTACCCTGGGCATGCTCAGAAAGGGAAAAGTAGGACTTAGTCCCAAAGACGTCTGCTTGCCGCTGACCAGTGCTGGCTACAATGGCAGAAGCTGGCGAGGCAGCAGTAACCATTTGCACAGTGTCAGACTGAGCAAGATGCTGGGACTGACGCCTCTGCTGAGCAGGCTCAACTGCGGCAGGAGAAGAATGGGAGACCGCAGTGGCGATGGCTCAAGATTCCCCCCGTGCAGAGGCCCCTAACACACCGTGAACCAAAACGTTTCCACATGGGCTAATAAAGTCTAATAATTTTCACCATTATTTGGAGTGCTGCTTCTATTTCTTCAATATACAGTAGATAGATAATATTCACAATAGATACTTCCCAACAGTACCAATTGTGCAAGGACAGTCCTGCAAACTAAAACTATGAAATTTAGCAAAGTTACACTTAAGATTGGACATTTGGAGAAGGATTATTATTGGGCGTTACAAAGGCATTCCTAGCTGATAATGGTCAGTTGTTGTTTTTTATATTGTATTTAGTTAATTGAGTTTTTAAATTATTTTTTTTTTCCACTTTTGTTCAGACTTCTTCAGGAGACGTGTCTGAACAAACATGCGTTGGGGCGGTGGAGACATTACACATTACTTTCTCACCTCAGTAAGTACTTCTCTCATGTCTGGTATACATCTGCATTGTGATTAGAGTTATTCACCCACTGCTCATTGTTTTGACTGGACTTGTATCCAGATCTATTTCATAGGCCGAGGTCACACTTGCGAGTGTGATGCCAGAAACTTGTGTGAGTCTCTCGCATCAATACCCGGCACTGCCGCCGACACTCGGGACCGGAACGCGCGGCTGCATAGAAATACATGCAGCGGCACGCTCTGGTCTGAGTGTCAGCAGCAGTGCCGGGTATTGATGCAAGAGAGTCGCACAAGTTTCTCGCATCACACTCGCATGTGTATCATCCACTCTGCTTTTATGCTTGGTCTGGATTAGCAGGATCCAATTTAACACTCTGAAGTATTCTTACTTGTATATTGGCCATCAGCATTTGAGCTGCAAGGGATATTCCCCCACAGTCAAACTCTAAAAACCCTGGCCACCAAACATTTACTGTGATGCTTTTCATTGCTGTACATTATGCACTTTATCTGATCAGCTTGTGTCCCAGCATCCAGGCTCAGCATTTTAAAGATTATACTTCATGGTGGTTTCGTATCCCTTTTCTTGTTATTTCTAGTTCATGAGTTTCTGTCCTTCCCATTTATTTGCTCTGGGACATTTACGTTAAAAACCCTACAGCATGCTGCATTTGAAAAAAAAAAACACTGATCCAAAATCTACCAAAACCTTATTTTATTGACTTTAATATTTTTCTATTGATTTTCAGACAATAGTTTTTGCCTTAAATCACACAAAAAAAATGTCAGAATACAAAAACTTAAATTTTTTATCTATCTGGTAAACTATCCTTATACATTTTATATGTAATTTATATAATCAAGGACGTAAAAGAAATATGGAAAGGTTCCTTAGATTTGGCCAACCTTTCGACTGCAGGTTGCCTATTTGCTTCACACAACCACAATGAGGAGTCAAAAATACTCCCCCCAAACCTCTGAGTTCCCCTCTTCTAGCAAATAGCGTATTTTAGGTTTGCCACTCCTCTCCCTATGCCCTGGAGATTGCTGGCCAAGTCTGTAAAGAATTTAAGCAGAACAAGTAGGGGGAAGTCTAGAATGGAGACCTCCTCCCCGGACTATCAGTTTTGTGACTATCTGCATTCATAGATCTTGTCATTAAGTCTAGAGAAACAAATGACATGTAGATAAAAAATGTTTACTGGTTTGTGTCAGCTTCTGGTAATTCAATGAATTATTCATTTCAAACTAGTAGAATTTACATAAAATAATACTTTGCAAATTTATGGTAAGTACTAATTACTTGCCTTATTTGCCATGACTATGATATTAAATATTCATAAAAATTTGATTATTTCTTTGATTTGGCAGGCATTTAGATTTCTCTACAGCTTTTCACACTGCTAATTTTAATCCAACAAATTATGTGGAAGAAAACAGTATGCAGCCTAAAAAGTGTTCAGAATTCACTCCGACAATGAGCACGTTAAGGAAGTAATGATCCATCGCAACCAAAACTTTGAAAACGTCTTGTAAGAAATACAGAATGGGCAAAACCAATTCCAATTTTTGATTTGTCATAAAAAAAAGAAACCCAGTACATTTAGTCTATTTCTCCACATAAAACTAAATGGATATTCTAGTTTTAGGAAAAAATCTTTTTCTTTATAATATTGTAATATAGACAGTATTGTTATAGTGAAGAATGGTTTGATGAATTTTACCATTTCTTTTATGTTATTTAAATACTGTAGCTTTCTGTATTAATTTCTCATTGTTTTAAGATCTCCGCTTTCTGTCTTTCCATAAAAACCTTTATTGGTTTTTGTACTTGACGTGTGATGTAACAAAACGAGTTGTCTCTCATGAGCATGAATAAACGTTATCCTGTGGGAGCAAAGAACGAATGTTTCTACTGAATAACTGCAAGCACAGATCATCATGTGAAGAATTGAAAAAAATGGAAAGTATATTAGAAAATTGTATAACACACTACAATATTCATTACACACAAGAAAAAAAATAACACTTATTTGCTGAAACTAGAACAGTTCTTTATTTAAAATTGACTCC
The DNA here is from genome assembly GCF_032444005.1 of Ranitomeya imitator. Taxonomy (NCBI): domain Eukaryota; kingdom Metazoa; phylum Chordata; class Amphibia; order Anura; family Dendrobatidae; genus Ranitomeya; species Ranitomeya imitator. The sequence goes on along the minus strand of NC_091287.1, from coordinate 446,331,142 downwards.
ATGAAAAAGGGTACTTTAACCCCTTTACCCTCAAGGGTGGTTTGCACGTTAATGACCGGGCCAATTTTTACAATTCTGACCATTGTCCCTTTATCTATAATATAACGCTGGGAGCGTCACTCTGTCCGAAGCCTTTATAGACTGCGCTGGCGCAAGCGCCGGCGCAGTCTGGCCCCCACAGAGTGACGCTCCCAGGAGATCGCGGTATGCGTAAGCCCTGAACGCATACCGCGATCTCCACCGGAGAGTCAGGGACCGTGGACGCGCCAGGAGGGAGGGTAAGTATATTCACCTGTCCTCCGTTCCAGCGCTGCGTGCGGCTCCGGCTCCTCTGCTGTGACAGAGTCCAGTCACAGGAAGAGGAGCCGCAGTGTGTGTTCAAGAAAATGGCGCCGGAAAGCGCGGACTGCGCAGGCGCCGATTCCTGCTGCCGGAATCGGCGCCTGCGCAGTCCGCGCTTTCCGGTGCCATTTTCTTGAAGACACACTCCGGCTCCACTGCAGGTGTGTCTTCAAGAAAATGGCGCCGGAGAGCGCCAGTCCGCGCTTTCCGGCGCCATTTTCTTGAAGACACACCTGCAGTGGAGCCGGACGATAGGTGAGTATGGTATTTTTTTTTTTTTATATGGCAGCAGCATACGGGGGCATATAATACAATAGTGGCGCAGGATGGGAGCAGCACATGACAGAACGGGCGCAGTATGGCAGCAGCACATGACAGAACGGGCGCAGGATGGCAGCAGAGCATGACAGAACGGGCGCAGGATGGCAGCAGCACATGGCAGAACGGGCGCAGGATGGCAGCAGCGCATGACAGAACGGGCGCAGGATGGCAGCAGCACATGACAGAACGGGCGCAGGATGGCAGCAGCCCATGACAGAACGGGCGCAGGATGGCAGCAGCACATGACAGAACGGGCGCAGGATGGCAGCAGCACATGACAGAACGGGCGCAGGATGGCAGCAGCACATGACAGAGCGGGCGCAGGATGGCAGCAGCACATGACAGAACGGGCGCAGGATGGCAGCAGCGCATGACATAACGGGCGCAGGATGGCAGCAGGATGGGAGCAGCACATGACAGAACGGGCGCAGGATGGCAGCAGCGCATGACAGAGCGGGGGCGCAGGATGGGAGCAGCACATGACAGAACGGGTGCAGGATGGGAGCAGCACATGACAGAACGGGCGCAGGATGGCAGCAGCGCATGACAGAACGGGCGAAGGATGGCAGCAGCACATGACAGAACGGGCGCAGGATGGCAGCAGGGCATGACAGAACAGGCGCAGGATGGCAGCAGCACATGACAGAACGGGCGCAGGATGGCAGCAGCGCATGACATAACGGGCGCAGGATGGCAGCAGGATGGGAGCAGCACATGACAGAACGGGCGCAGGATGTCAGCACCGCATGACAGAACGGGGGCGCAGGATGGGAGCAGCACATGACAGAACGGGCGCAGGATGGGAGCAGCACATGACAGAACGGGCGCAGGATGGCAGCAGCGCATGACAGAACGGGCGCAGGATGGCAGCAGCACATGACAGAACGGGCGCAGGATGGCAGCAGCACATGACAGAACGGGCGCAGGATGGCAGCAGCACATGACAGAACGGGCGCAGGATGGCAGCAGCACATGATGGAGACCATATACCAATTTAAATGCTCGCCACCCGGGCGTAGAACGGGTTCAATAGCTAGTGAGGTTATAACTCTGGAATGCTTTAACGGATCCCGGTGATTCTGATTATGTTTTCTCGTGACATATTGAACTTCATGATCGTGGCAAAATGTCTTTGATATGACTTGCGTTTATTCTAAAAAAAAATGGAAATTTGGCAAAAATTTAGAAAATTTCGCAATTTTTCAAATTTGAATTTTCATGCCCTTAAATCACACAGATATGTCCCACAAAATACTTAATAAGTAACATTTCCTACATATCTACTTTACATCAGCACAATTTTTTTTTTTAAAGTTGACCAGCGATTTCTGATTTTTACAACACCATTGTTTTTAGGGACCACATCTCATTTGAAGTCACTTTGAGGGATCTATATGATAGAAAATACCCAAAAGTGACACCATTATAAAAATTGCACCTTTCAAGGTGCTCAAAACCACATTCAAGAAGTTTATTAACCCTTCAGGTGCTTAGCAGCAATATTTGGAATGTTTTAAAAAAATGAACATTTAACTTTTTAACACAAAATTTACTTCAGATCCAAGTTGTTTTATTTTACCAAAGGTAATAGGAGAAATTGAACCCCAAAAGTTGTTGTGCAATTTGTCTTGAGTACACTGATACCCCATATGTGGGGGTAAACCACTTGGAAGAGAAGGAGTGCCGTTTGACTTTTTAATGCAAAATTGGCTGGAATTGATATCAGACACCATGTCGTGTTTGGAGAGCTCCTGATATGCCTAAACAGTGGAAACTCCCACAAGTGACACCATTTTGGAAAGTAAACCCCCTAAGGAACTTATCTATATGTATGGTGTGCACTTTGAACCCCAATTTTTTCACAGAAGTATATAATGTAGAGCCATGAAAATAAAAAAAAATAATTTTTTTCCCACAAAAATTATCTTTTAGCCCGCAATTTTTTATTTTCCCAAGGGTATCCGGAGAAATTGGAACCCAAAAGTTGTTGTGCAATTTGTTCTGAGTACGCTGATACCACATATTTAGGGGGAACCATCGTTTGGGCGCATGACAGAGGTCGGAAGAGAAGTAGTAATGGTTTGGAATGCAGACTTTGATGGAATGGTCTGCGGGCATCATGTTGCGTTTGCAGAGCCACTGATGTGCCTAAACAGTAGAAACCCCCCACAATGTACATCATTTTGGAAACTAGACCCCCCAAAGAACTCATCTAGTTGTGTTGTGAAAACCTGAAACCTCCAAGTGTTTCACTAAAGTTTATAACGCAGAGCCATGAAAATAAGAAATCATATTTTTTCCACAAAAATGATTTTTTAGCCCCCAAATTTTTATTTTCCCAAGGGTAGCAGGAGAAATTGGACCCTAAAAGTTGTTGTCCAATTTGTCCTGAGTACGCTAATGCCCTATATGTGGGGGTGAACCACTGTTTGGGTGCACGGCAGAGCTTGGAAGGGAAGAAGCACCGTTTGACTTTTTCAACGCAGAATTGGCTGGAATTGAGATCGGATGCCATGTCACATTTGGAGAGCCCCTGATGTGCCCAATTCTAACTCCAACCCTAACTCCAACACACCCCTAACCCTAATCCCAACCTTAATCATAACCCTAACCACATCCCTAACCCGAACACACCCCTAACCCTAATCACAACCCTAAGCCCAACACACCCCTAACACCAATACACCCGTAACCCTAATCCCAACCCTTACCATAAGCCTAATCACACCCCTAACCCTGACACCACCTAACCCTAATCCCAACCCTAACCATAATCCCAACCCTAACCCTAATCCAAACCCTAACTTTAGCCCCAACCTTAACCCAAACTTTAGCCCCAGTTGACCCTAATTTTAGTCCTAACCCTAACTTTAGCCCCAACCATAACCCTAACTTTAGCCCTAACCCTAATGGGAAAATGGAAATAAATACATTTTTTTTAATTTTATTATTTTTTCCTAACTAAGGGAGTTATAAAGGGGGGTTTGATTTACTATTTATAGCGGGTTTTTATGTTTGGCAGCTGTCACGCTAAAAGACGCTTTTTATTGCAAAAAATAGTTTTTGCATCACCACATTTTGAGAGCTATAATTTTTCCATATTTTGGCCCACAGAGTCAAGTGAGGTCTTGTTTTTTGTGGGATGAGTTGACGTTTTTATTCGTACCATTTTCGGGCACATAACATTTTTTGATCACTTTTTATTACGATTTTTGGGAGATAGAAAGTATCACATCGTGTTGTTCTGAGGGAAGCACGCAGGGAGCCCCCTCCCTGCGCAATGCTTCTCTATGATCGCAGTGTTGCAGGGGTTAAAGTACCGGGAGCAGTCCATGACTGATGTTGTGAGAATCAGCTGACACCCGGCCTCGATCGGCCTACACCACCCGTGTGCATGGCCGATCGGCTTCGACGTACTATCCCATCCATGGTCATACGGGCCCAGTCCACATGGACGGGATAGTATGTTGGATGTCAGAAAGTGGTTAAGGGAACATGACAGCTAATACATCCTGTCCAATCCACGGGCAGCATGCATCAGGCACTGGCTGTTAGGCTTCAGCCATATACTGTATTCCTGAAATCATTACAGCCAGTGTCTGATACATGTTGCTCGCGGATAGGGCAATATGCTGCCAGGTTCACTTTAAATTTGCTAAACTTATTTTAATGGGTTTATTTAGGTAAGAGGAGTAATGTCCTATTCCTGAACTAAAGGACAAAATAGGAGCCCTCCATGGTGAAGTCATGCTTGGTGATAAGAAACAGCATAGACTAGATGGAATCTGCTCACCTGGTGGAGTTGTGCAGGTCAGACCCAACTCTGATGAGAGGAGTAGTGAAGTAGCACATCTGTTGTTCTATTGTGTGTCCGGGTTTTGATACTCATCAGTAGGTCAGCCATGTAATTTCTTTGAATCACGGCTTCCATTATCAGATGCTTTATATACTTCTTTGTATGATAGCCTGAGAAAGAAATCAGATCGATTTTGAAACAGGTTACAGTCTTTTAATAAATTTCCGATGTTTTTCTAAACCAAAACTATTTTGCACAACTATTTCACAGTTATAGATAGGTATATCTATATTATTCAAATATACTAAGGGAAATTGTCTGTGAACTCCCCAAGTCAGTCTTTCATGCTCAAAAATCTAGATTTGGATAATTTGTTTTATCTGTTTATCTGTAACAGGGAATGTATTAAAAGGAGCATTAAATAGAAAATGGGAAATGATTTCCTATTTCTTAATCACGTGTAGTATAGAACAAGGCGTCATCAGTAATAAGGAATAAGGCCCCCAAATACATTAGACTAAAGTTGGCCAGACCCACTGATATCAGAGGGATCACCGAACAGTCTCATATTTAGGGGCACTCCCAACTCTCGCTCGACATCCTTTCCGTTAGTTTGAATTGTAACACCAATTCTTTAGTTACTAAGGAGAGAAGCTACGAACATAACTGTTTGGCTGCAGCTTTTTCCATTCTCTCCTTTGAAAACACAAACATTTCTTGGCCAACAGTGCGCTTGTTTGTATGGCGAAGTCTGGAGAGGTAGTTGATAGCTGACTATTAGAGATGGATGGATCCTTGATGTTTGGGTCTGGCGAGTTCGGCTGAACAGCTAAAAATAAGTTCTCGTTTGGGTACCAGAACAGTACCTGGTTGCGAACTCGAACCCGGACCCCATTCACTTTTAAATAATTAAAAAAAACAATCACAATATCTTGCAAGTACATAGAACAAATTCAGGCAGCACAACTCATTAATAATGTATGTAAGCTGGCCACGCATCATCCAAGTATCCAGTAGGGAAAAGTAGAACAGTATATTATTGCAGGTTTCCAAAACAAACAAAGAAGAAAGTTTGACCGCACAGCTGCTGTGAGATCAGTGTGCTGACAACAATGCCTCCAGGCATGAGCCTGACATCCCAGTAGAGGTGCTCGTACGGAAAGCAGGTATGATCCAACAAGAAATCTGAAGAGAAGTAAGGCAACACTCACCGGTCCAGTGTGGTGCAACAATCTTTATTCAAGCCTTTAAAACGCCATCACATAGACGGCCCGGGACAGTGGAACAAGGGAGGAGGCGAGCAGGATGTGACGACGGCCGTTTCGCACCTATGTCAGCGCTTCAACGGGTCTCAGAGACCCGTTGAAGCGCTGACATATGCGCGAAACGGCCGTCGTCACATCCTGCTCACCTCCTCCCTTGTTCCACTGTCCCGGGCCGTCTATGTGATGGCGTTTTAAAGGCTTGAATAAAGATTGTTGCACCACACTGGACCGGTGAGTGTTGCCGTACTTCTCTTCAGATTTCTTATTATTGCAGGTTTGCCTCAACCACAGATTTAATACAAAATTCCAGACCCAATAAAAACACCCATTTTGCCATTTTTATGCATTACATGCAATGTTTTAGGCCAAGAGACCCTTCATCAGGCAGGGTGCATCAAAAGGTCATGAGGGTCCTGGTGAAAAGTCACTGGTGTCCTTTTTATTATGGTCTTGACAGTACGTAAAATGCGAGTGGGCTTCAGTGAACCATTGGCCAAATATTTTTCATTTTATTGGTCATAGAAAGACAACCACTGATGTACAGTTGTGCAGAGAAACCCCTGACAGACAACTCCCTCTATCTCAGATTCCTGAAATCCAATGAGTACAATATGAGGGAGGTAGATATGTGAGATAACAGTATCTTCAGGCTTTGAGTTTGATCGATATATGGTAATTCTAAAGGTTAATCATTGAAAACATGATTCTATGATTGTAACATTACGTATTGTGATGCAGTGACCCCTGTTACAGCTAGGGAGCACTGTATGTTTTCCTCAGAATACGCATGGAGGCCATGGGAGTGCATGAGAGTGAATGGCAGTCGCAGGAGTAACTGTGATAGTGAGATAGTGACCGGCGTCATTGTGAATGGCCGGAATGTGTCGCAGAGAAGATGCTCTGCGCTGTAAGCCAGTAATGTTGTTCTGGGACCTGTAGTCCCACAAGTGTTTGTGAAGTTTAAAGGGAGGCTTACAGGGTTAGTCGGAGAGCTGGGCAGGTCTGGCTAACCACACACCTTCCACCTGTGAGAGTGGCTACTGTGATATAATGTGACCAGGGTTCTGGTCACATGGTCGGTGTGCAAGGTCCTGGATGGCCTGTGTGTTGGAATGTCCTGGGAGTAGGACTGGATTCCTGAAGAGCACATGGAGAGTGTATGGACCTGAATGGTCTGTGTTCTAAGGTCCTGCGAGACAGGCCCGTGTGTTGGAAGGCCCTAGAAGTGGACTTCCTGAAGAGCACATGGAGAGGCCGTATGTTCATAGTCTGTGACGGCACTGTATTGGGGAAGCTACCATTCCTTCTGCGGGTCTGGACTGTCGTGAGTGCCCTGGTCTCAGTAAGGCAGTTTTCCCAGGAGAGAGGACTGACAAGGAGACAGCGTGTGGAGCAGGAGCTCCAGGAAGGTAACCCAGAGTTGGGGAACTGTGTGCACTGATGAAGGTCAGTTAATGAACTGTGCGGTCACCCATGGTAACTGGACAGAGTAAGGTCCAGCATATTTAGAGACTGCAACTTAATGACATGAAATGAAGTATCTGCGTTAAAGCTGTATAATATGAAGTGCTATGGACTATGTGTTAGGTCTGTGATATGCATCATGGCCTACGGTGCGGTTTATTTTGTTTAAATAAATCGGAATACGCTGTTTTTGTGAGAAAACGTTCCTGTGTGCTTTATTCCCGTTGCTAAGCGAGTATCCCCCAATGCACTCAGGGAGCACTATCTTACAATATATAAAAATATTCAGATGTATATATTTAAATATATATTTATTCATTTGAATGGGTCTACGTGTGTCAGTGTCTCCGGTAAGTGAGAAAACTGTCAGTACACATACCGGAGACACTGACGTATGAAAAAGGCCTTAGGCTGTGTGCTGTTGTTTACTTACAATGAAGGTTATAGCACTAGGGCATTTTCACAGGCAGGCCTGGTGCTCATGTGAATAGCTTTCTGACCACTCCCCCTCCTCTGATAAGCAGCTTACTGTCAATATACAATGTACATGGACAGCTGGTGGTATGGGCGGGGTAAGCTTTATCGGCTCTGCTACATGCTGTATCTAAAAACTCCTATTGTATTAGAACTACTGCATTTGAAGACACCAAAATCAAAGCCTTAATGGCAAAATATATATACTGCATAGTGCAAGATTCTGGCATGTCTTAGCAGATGGTATGGTGCGCTTTAAATGCAAGGAAATAACAGAAAGATGACTTGCATATCCAAGAGACTGGTGTAAAATGTGGTCCTGGTGTCCCAACATACGTTTCACCCTTACTTCTTCAGGAGCCGTGTTAGAAAAGGAGCAGAAAGGTGGGTATGTATAGGTAAATGTATGTGTTAATTAACCAGTAGTGAAAAACAAGATTATATGCTCTCATTGGTTCTCTTAGTGGTATTCATTGCTCTCAAATGAGGTAGCAAAAACCTGGTGAAAAATTCACTTGCACGACGATCGCCGTTGGGTGTTCAGTGATTCTGACATCTGACACCCAGCACTCAATGCCAGGAGTGATGCCTGCACTGCCGCCAGCAGATTAACCCCCTAAATGCTTCAATTGATGTTAATTGCAGTATTTAGAAGGCAGGCAGAGGGAGGGAACCCTCTTTGCCCTCCAATCGGCACACCAGGCTCTAGTAATTTAGTAAGATCACATGCAGTTCTGCATGGACAGTTGAAAAGCATAGTGATGCTCATGCATTGCTATGCTTTATAACTGTGATCAGAGTACTGAAAGTCAAAAAAGTAAAAAAAAAAAAAGTTGTACAAATATTTAAAAAAAAACACAAAACAACAAAAAAAAAATATATTTTTAGTAAAAAAAAGAACAAAAAAATACAGATTTTTGGTATCGCCACGTCTAGGAAAACCTGTCCTATAAAAGTGTCACACTAGTTAACCCCTTTAGTGAACACCATAAAAAAAAATAAAAAACGAGGCAAAAAACGATGCTTTATCATCATACCACCATACAAAAAGTGGAATAAAACATGATCAAAAATATGAATGCAAATAAAAGTGCTATGGCTGTAAACATCATTTTGTCCCGCAAAAAAACCCCAAAAAACAAGCTGCCATAGCGCTCCATCAGCAAAAAAATACAAAAGTTATAGCTCTCAGAACAAAGCATTGCAAAATATTGTTTTTCGATAAAGTAGTTTTTATTGTGTAAATATAAATGTGATATGGCAATTGTACAGACCTGAGGAATAACGTTATCACATGCGTAACGGCATCAAAACTCCCCACAATAACTAATTCTCGAATTGCTCGTTTTTGTTTATTCTGCCTCCTAAAAATTGGAATACAAAATGACCAAAAAATGATATGTACCCAAAAATGATACCAATAAAAACATCAACTCTTCCCTCAAAAAACAAGCCCTCACATGACTCTGTCGGTAGAAACATGAAAAATTATAGATATCAAAATATGGTGATGCAAAAACTAGTTTCTGAAAAAGTGTCGTTTAGTTTATGGGTGCATGTCTCCAGAAGCATGAGCTGGTCACTACAACATACTGGTCACTACAACATACTGGTCACTACAACGTACTGGTCACTACAACATACTGGTCACTACAACATACTGGTGGTCACTACAATGTACTGGGGACTGCAATGTACTGGTACAGCAGATTGAAAGTTTCACTCAGCAGCATCCACTGCTGCTTGTTTCTGGAAAACACCCATAGAGTCAAAATCGTCACTACACCTGTAAATAAATTCCCAAAGGAGTATAATCTTCAAAATGGGGTCACCTGATTTGACTCTTCTAGCACTTAGGGGCTCTGTATATGGAGTCAGCAAACTATTATAGGAAAATCTGCTCTACAGTAGGCAAATAACACTCCGTCCCTCCTGAGTCTCACTGTATGGCTAAGCAGCACTGTGGGGTATTTCCATGTTCAGCAGAAATTGTGGGACAAATCTTGGTGCCATATTTGCCCACTTCACAGTGTGAAAATGTAAAATCTGGGGCTAAAACTACATTTTTGTGGTAAAAATGTAACTATTTTTTCTTCACTGCCCAATGGTATAAAATTATGTGACATACCTGTGGTTTCAATATGATCTCTGCACCTCTAGATGAATTCATTGAGAGGTGTAGTTTTTAAAATGGGGTCACTTATGGGGAGTTCTGCTGTTCTGTAACCTGAGGGGCTCCCTAGTGGGTCATGGCACCCACAAACCATAACAGTAAAATCTGCACTATAATATGGCGCTCTTTTCCTTCTGAGTTTTACACAGTGCCTGAAAAGCATTTTTTTTATTACACCGATGGTATTGGCGCACTCAGGAGAAATTTTTACAACAAACTGAGTGTTTTTTTTTCCTATTAGACCTTAGAAAAATTAAAAGCTTGGAGCTAAAACAACATTTTAGTGGTAAAAATTCAAATATTCTTTTTTCACGTCTCAATGGTATAAATTTCTGTGAGGCACATGTGGTGTCAATATGATCCCTGACACTGTAGATGAATTCATTGGGGCTGTAGTTTGTAAAATAAGGTCTCATTTGGGGATCTTCTGCTTTTCTGGCACCTCAGAGGCTTTGCCAATGTGACATGGTACCCTCAAACCATTCCAGCAAAATCTGAACTCCAATATGGCGCTTCTTCTTTTCTGAGTATTTTACTGTGCCTCAAAAGTAGTTTTTGACCTTATAAGGGGTATCAGTGTACTCAGGAGAAATTGCACAACAAATTTTGGGGTCCATTTTCTAATGCTATCTTTGTGAAAATAAAAAAATGTTGGCCTAGGTAATAATTTTGTTAGAAAAATGTGATATTTATTTTCACAACTCAATGTTATAAACTTCTGTGAAGCACCTTGGGGTTTCTGGTGCTCATCACACATCTAGATACATTCCATAAGGAGTCTAGTTTCCAAAATGGGGTCACTTGTTGGGGGTTTCCACTGTTTAGGCACATCAAGGGCTCTCCAAATGCAGTATGGCATCCGCTCTAGATTACAGCTAAATTTTAGTTTAAAACCCAAACGGTGCTCCTCCCCTCCCGAGTCCTGCTGTGCACTCAAACAATAATTTCCCCCCCACATATGGAGTATGATATTGTCATGCTCAGGAGAAATTGCACAACAAATTTTGGAGTCCATTCTGAAAATAAAGAAATGTGGGTCTAAATTTAAATCTTTGTGAAAAAAAGTAAAACGTCTATTTTTTCCTTTCACATTGCAAAAATTCCTGTGAAGCAACTGAAGGGTTAATAAACTTCTTGAATGTGGTTTTGAGCACCTTGAGGGTGCAGTTTTAGAAAGGTGTTTTCTGTTATATAGGCCCGTCAAAGTCACTTCAAATGTGATGTGGTCCCTAAAAAATGGTTTTGTAAGTTTTGTTGGAAAAATGAGAAGTCACTCACTGGTCAACTTTTAACCCTTATAACTTCATAACAAAAAAAATTGTTTCAAAAATTGTGCTGATGTAAAGTAGGCATGTGGAAAATGTTACTTATTAACCATGTTGTGTGACATAAGTCCCTTTAACACAGGTGTTTTCATTTGTCCATCTATCACCTTTAGGGTGCAGCTTTATTTTCTGCCCTACAGCTGGCGTTTCCTGCAGGTAATAGATTCATTTGGATTTTCTGACACGCTGTTTATCTTTAGTAAGGAGGCAGTATATTTGTTTACAGTACTTGCTTTATTCTGTTTGGCATTTCATTATTTTCTTTACTCACTCTGAATTCTTTCCTTTGTTCAGCACATTTCTCCTCTTGTAGTTAATTCCCATTTTGCTCTCCCCTCCAGTTCTTTAGAAGGAACGTGAAGCAACTCCACGGCCATTTAGGCAACTTAAATCAGAGTTGCCATCTCCTAGTTCTGTGGTTAGGGCTATCTCTACCCGCAGACATCAATAGAGACTGCGGTGTCAGGATATCTAGTACGTTCCTAGACCTGGGAGAGTCAATTGTTTTTTTTTAATATTTTATCTAGAAATCCTGAGTGAGTTGCAACACAGGAATAACAGAAATGCTGCCTCCTGCTAATACAGACAGTACCAGACGGTGGTGCTGGATGTTGTGACGTGTTGAGTAAGGTTTTCCCCATTTTGGCCATGCTAACCCTCCCTTCCGAGGTAGTACCAGTGTCCCAGTTGTGTTGGTGACTTCGTACTCCTCCTCTGCCTTGTGCTTCCAATAAGCCCCCGCTTTCAGGTCAGGAACCAGGATGCCGTCAGTGGTGCCTCTACCAGCGTGCGCTTGTAATTCCACATTTTCTGATCACGCTCTAGTGACAGAAGTAAGGAAGGCATGGTGCGCTTGTAGGGTGGATTCAGCAGGGGGGCCACTCTGTACAAGTGCTGATTACTATCTGGGCAACTCAGCGGTCATTGTGCAAGCACAGCAGCATTTATTGGCTCATGTGTGTTAGGCTGCCAAAGGCAACGGCAAGCTGTCCTCGGTGAGAGGTGTATTGTTTGTGTCCTCTGTATGACCCCTACCACGTTCCTGTGACACCTGTGAGCTGCTTTGAGTGCCACTCTGATGTGAACATGGTTCCTCCTTCTCATCCTCCATGTTTCTTCCTCCTGGCCTATGTGCACCAGAGCAAGGTGTTTCATTTGGGTGCATAGCAGGCACAGATTGACCACGTCCTCTTTCTCCTTGCAGCAACTACACCACCAGCAGCAACACGGGCACTGTTGTGAATTCTGTTGTCGAACTCCCTCCTGTGGTCGTGAATGGTACTTCGGTGAGTTCTGTCTATGGGCTTCCTCTGGTGGCTATGAGTGAAGCTGCTGCTTCTGAGGTTCCTTACACAGGTGACGTGGTTTATCCTTTGGTTGGCTTCTCTATTTAACTCCACTCAGATCGTTACTCCATGCCAGCTGTCAATGTTTTAGCATTGGTTCAGTTCGCTCCTGGATCTGCCTGGTGACCTGTCTTCTCCTGCAGAAGCTAAGTTCCTTATTGTTATTTTTGCTCATTGTTTCTTTGTCCAGCTGGTTATCCTGATTTTGTCTTGCTAGCTGGAAGGTCTGGGATGCAGAGTGGCACCCCCCGCACCGTGAGTCGGTGCGGAGGACCCTTTTGCACACTCTGCGTGGTCTTTTGTAGGTTTTTGTGCTGACCGCAAAGATTCCTTTCCTATCCTCTGTCTATTTAGTAAGTCTGGCCTCCCTTTGCTGTAACCTATTTCATTTCTGCGTTTGTGACTTTCATCTTTACTCACAGTCATTATATGTGGGGGGCTGCCTATTCCTTTGTGGAATTTCTCTGAGGCAAGGTAGGCTTTATTTTTTATCTCTAGGGCTAGCTAGCTCTGAGGCTGTGACGAGGCGCCTAGTGAGCATCAGGAGCGCTCCACGGCTATTTCTAGTGTGTGTGATAGGATTAGGGCTTGCGGTCAGCAGAGCTCCCACATCCCAGAGCTCGTCCTGTATGAGTTTAACTATCAAGTCGGGTGCTCCTAATCACCAGGTCATAACAGGGCACATACCCAATTTAAAACTCTTCTCATTCTTTGCACCCTAAAAAGTGCAGACTATTATACTGCCTGATTACAGAGAGAGTGGCCAGCAGATTATTACACTGCCTGTATGCAGAGTCCCCCCACAGAGCCTGTTTTCAGAGTCCCTCCAAAAAAATAAATAAAAAAAGACAAACACAAAAACTGTGTTTGTTACTTCCTCCTCCTCCTCTTCCACCTACACCACCACGTCCCCCTCCACCTCCTATTCCACATGGACCTCCACCTCCTGGTTCATGATTAACATTTTTATTTTTTTATTCTGTTATTTTAAGTCATTTTCCTATCCACATTTGTTTGCAGGGCAATTCTCCTGCTCTTAACCCTATTTTGCTTTCTTTTGCAGCCCCTTAGTCCTTACTATGACCATTCTAAAGTCATTTTTAACCCCTTCCCGGCCTTTGACGCCACGCAGGCGTCATGAAAGTCGGTGCCAATCCGACCCATGACGCCTATGTGGCGTCATGGTAAGATCGCGTCCCTGCAGATCCGGTGAAAGGGTTAACTCCAATTTCACCCGATCTGCAGGGACAGGGGGAGTGGTAGTTTAGCCCAGGGGGGGTGGCTTCACCCCCCCCCCGTGGCTACGATCGCTCTGATTGGCTGTTGAAACTGAAACTGCCAACCAGAGCGATATGTAATATTTCACCTATTAAAACTGGTGAATATTACAATCCAGCCATGGCTGCAATATCATCGGCCATGGCTTGAAACACTAATGTGCCCCCACCCCACCCAACCGATCGCCCCCCCAAGCCACCGATCTGTCCGGTACACTGCTTCGGCTCCCCTCCGTCCTGTGCTACGCTCCCCCCATGGTCTTGTCCGCTCCCCCATGCTCCAATCACCCCCCCGTGCTCTGATCCAACCCCCCGCGCTCCAATCCACCCCCCGTGCTCCGATCCACCCCCCCTGCTGCGATCCACCCCCCTGCGCTCCGATCCACCCCCCGCGCTCCGATCCACCCCCCCTGTGCTCCGATCCCCCCCCCCCGTGCTCTACCCCACCCCATCATACTTACCGATCCTCCCGGGGTCCGTCCGTCTTCTCCCTGGGCGCCGCCATCTTCCAAAATGGCGGGCGCATGCGCAGTGCGCCCGCCGAATCTGCCTGCCGGCAGATTCGTTCCAAAGTGCATTTTGATCACTGAGATATCATCTATCACAGTGATCAAAATAAAAAAAATAGTAAATGACCCCCCCCCCATTTGTCACCCCCATAGGTAGGGACAATAAAATAATAAAGATTTTTTTTTTTTTCCACTAAGGTTAGAATAGGGTTAGGGTTAGGGTACGGTATGTGCACACGTATTCTGGTCCTCTGCGGATTTTTCCACTGCGGATTTCATAAATCCGCAGTGCTAAACCGCTGCGGATTTATGGCGGATTTACCGCAGTTTTTCTGCACATTTCACTGCAGTTTTACAACTGCGATTTCCTATTGGAGCAGTTGTAAAACCGCTGCGGAATTTGCAGAAAGAAGTGACATTCTGCGGAATGTAAACCGCTGCGTTTCCGTGCAGTTTTTCTGCAGCATGTGTACAGCGATTTTTGTTTCCCATAGGTTTACATTGAACTGTAAACTCATGGGAAACTGCTGCGGATCCGCAACATTTTCCGCAGCGTGTGCACATACCTTTAGAATTAGGCTATGTGCACATGGTGCGGATTTGGCTGCGGATCCGCAGCGGATTGGCCGCTGAGGATTCGCAGCAGTGTTCCATCAGGTTTACAGTACCAAGTAAACCTATGTAAAACCAAATCCGCTGTGCCCATGGTGCGGAAAATACAGCGCGGAAACGCTGCGTTGTATTTTCCGCAGCATGTCAATTCTTTGTGCGGATTCCACAGCGTTTTACACCTGTTCCTCAATAGGAATCTGCAGGTGAAATCCGCACAAAAAACACTGGCAATCTGCGGTAAATCCGCAGGTAAAACGCAGTGCCTTTTACCCGCGGATTTTTCAAAAATGGTGCTGAAAAATCTCACACGAATCCGCAACGTGGGCACATAGCCTTAGGGTTAGGGTTGGAATTAGGGTTGTGGTTAGGGTTAGGGGTGTGTTGGGGTTAGGGTTGTGGTTAGGGGTGTGTTGGGGTTAGGGTTGTGATTAGGGTTATGGCTACAGTTGGGATAAGGGTTGGGGGTGTGTTGGGGTTAGTGTTGGAGGTAGAATTGAGGGGTTTCCACTGTTTAGGCACATCAGGGGTCTCCAAACGCAACATGGCGCCACCATTGATTCCAGCCAATCTTGTATTCAAAAAGTCAAATGGTGCTCCCTCACTTCCGAGCCCCAACGTGCGCCCGAACAGTGGTTTACCCCCACATATGGGGTACCAGCATACTCAGGACAAACTGCGCAACAATTATTGGGGTCCAATTTCTCCTGTTACCCTTGTGAAAATAAAAAATTGCTTGCTAAAACATCATTTTTGAGGAAAGAAAAATGATTTTTTATTTTCACGGCTCTGCGTTGTAAATGTCTGTGAAGCACTTGGGGGTTCAAAGTGCTCACCACATATCTAGATAAGTTCCTTGGGGGGTCTAGTTTCTAAAATGGGGTCACTTGTGAGGGTTTCTACTGTTTAGGCACACCAGGGGCTCTGTAAACGCAACGTGACGCCCGCAGACCATTCCATCAAAGTGCATTTCAAAAGTCACTACTTCCCTTCTGAGCCCCGACGTGTGCCCAAACAGTGGTTTACCCCCACACATGGGGTATCAGCGTACTCAGGAGAAACTGGACAACAACTTTTGGTGTCCAATTTCTCCTGTAACTCTTGGGAAAATAAAAAATTCTGGGCTAAATAGTAACATAGTAACATAGTAACATAGTTAGTAAGGCCGAAAAAAGACATTTGTCCATCCAGTTCAGCCTATATTCCATCATAATAAATCCCCAGATCTACGTCCTTCTACAGAACCTAATTGTATGATACAATATTGTTCTGCTCCAGGAAGACATCCAGGCCTCTCTTGAACCCCTCGACTGAGTTCGCCATCACCACCTCCTCAGGCAAGCAATTCCAGATTCTCACTGCCCTAACAGTAAAGAATCCTCTTCTATGTTAACTGGACAACAACTTTTGGGGTCAAATTTCTCCTGTTACCTTTGGGAAAATAAAAAATTGCAGGCTAAAAGATCATTTTTGAGAAAATAATTTTTATTTTTTTATTTTCATGGCTCTGCGTTATAAACTTCTGTGAAGCACTTGGGGGTTCAAAGTCCTCACCACACATCTAGATTAGTTCCTTTGGGGGTCTAGTTTCCAAAATGGGGTCATTTGTGGGGGATCTCCAATGTTTAGGCACACAGGGGCTCTCCAAACGTGACATGGTGTCCGCTAATGATTGGAGCTAATTTTCCATTTAAAAAGCCAAATGGCGTGCCTTCCCTTCCAAGCCCTGCCGTGCGCCCAAACAGTGGTTTACCCCCACATATGGGGTATCAGCGTACTCAGGACAAACTGGACAACAACATTTGGGGTCCAATTTCTCCTACTACCCTTGGCAAAATAGGAAATTCCAGGCTAAAAAATCATTTTTGAGGAAAGAAAAATTATTTTTTATTTTCATGGCTCTGCGTTATAAACTTCTGTGAAGCACCTGGGGGTTTAAAGTGCTCAATATGCATCTAGATAAGTTTCTTGGGGGGTCTAGTTTCCAAAATGGGGTCACTTGTGGGGGAGCTCCAATGTTTAGGCACACAGGGGCTCTCCAAACGCGACATGGTGTCCGCTAACGATGGAGATGATTTTTCATTCAAAAAGTCAAATGGCGCTCCTTCCCTTCCGAGCCTTACCATGTGCCCAAACAGTGGTTTACCCCAACATGTGAGGTATCGGTGTACTCACGAGAAATTGCCCAACAAATTTTAGGATCCATTTTATCCTGTTGCCCATGTGAAAATGAAAAAATTGAGGCTAAAAAAATTTTTTGTGAAAAAAAAGTACTTTTTCATTTTTACGGATCAATTTGTGAAGCATCTGGGGGTTCAAAGTGCTCACTATGCATCTAAATAAGTTCCTTGGGGCGTCTAGTTTCCAAAATGGGGTCACTTGTGGGGGAGCTCCAATTTTTAGGCACACGGGGGCTCTCCAAACGTGACATGGTGTCCGCTAAAGAGTGGAGCCAATTTTTCATTCAAAAAGTCAAATGGCGCTCCTTCCCTTCCAAGCAATGCCATGCGCCCAAACAGTGGTTTACCCCCACATATGAGGTATCAGCGTACTCAGGACAAATTGGACAACAACTTTCGTGGTTCAGTTTCTCCTTTTACCATTGGCAAAATAAAAAAATTGTTGCTAAAAGATAATTTTTGTGACTAAAAAGTTAAATGTTCATTTTTTCCTTCCATGTTGCTTCTGCTGCTGTGAAGCACCTGAAGGGTTAATAAACTTCTTGAATGTGGTTTTGAGCACCTTGAGGGGTGCATTTTTTAGAATGGTGTCACTTTTGGGTATTTTCAGCCATATAGACCCCTCAAACTGACTTCAAATGTGAGGTGGTCCCTCAAAAAAATGGTTTTGTAAATTTCGTTGTAAAAATGAGAAATCGCTGGTCAAATTTTAACCCTTATAACTTCCTAGCAAAAAAAATTTTGTTTCCAAAATTGTGCTGATGTAAAGTATACATGTGGGAAATGTTATTTATTAACTATTTTGTGTCACATAACTTTCTGGTTTAACAGAATAAAAATTCAAAATGTGAAAATTGTGAAATTTTCAAAATTTTCGCCAAATTTACATTTTTATCACAAATAAATGCAGAATTTATTGACCTAAATTTACCACTAACATGAAGCCCAATATGTCACGAAAAAACAGTCTCAGAACCGCTAGGATCCGTTGAAGCGTTCCTGAGTTATTACCTCATAAAGGGACACTGGTCAGAATTGCAAAAAACGGCCAGGTCATTAAGGTCAAAATAGGCTGGGTTATGAAGGGGTTAAAGCATCAAAATTTTTGATCACCATTGAGTTCTATTGGGTTTGGGTTTGGTGTCAAGTTCAGGTCAAGTTTTGATGTCTGAAACTGAACTTTGAACTAAAGTTTGGTTGAACCTTGCGAAGGCAAACATCTACGGGTCCGCTCATCCCTGGTCACAGGTCCTGCACCATGGTCACCATGGTCACACATGGTACTTACATTGTATCACCAAAGTATCTCTATGGCAAAAATTTCATGGCAGCATGAGGCTTCAAGATGTGCTGTTCAAGCTCTTTTGTACAAGCATCATGATACAGGCAACAATGAGAACTAAAGACACCATGATCAGCCAAGGAAACTTAGTGAAGCAGGCAAAAGGCACTTAATGCATACTTCCCTTGAAAATCAGAAGATGTGAACCGGTGTGATCAGCTCAGAACTTGCAGCAACCACTTCTTAATAGAAGAACTTGCCAGAGGCACAGGAGGTAGCCAAATTCCGACTCCAAAGCAGGTGGAATTGTGCACTTGGATGAGCAAAGGACCCTTGCACAGGATCCCTCTTCTGTCAATGTCCGCTTGTGAGGACAAATTTCCCCCCTGAAGACATCAATGCTACTGTGGTATAGATTGTGAATAATGTTTTGTTCCTGATAGGTTTTCTTGAGATAACAACTGTTAATTTATCTGTTGGCTGCAGTACTAACCAACGGCCACAAGATTTCAGTCTTCTTTTTCACTTTTGTATAGAATGTAGGTAAAAGGTGAAATCTGTAACACAGACAACATGCACAAAGACAGTGTGAGGGTTAACTTGAAGTACGGCCCATAGTGGGAGGGAATTCTGTGGATTCATAGGAGAGGGGACTCCATTTTAGTCAGTCAAGAAGAGTAAGACAAAGAGACAAGACAGGTTTTTGGTAGTGTGGAACTACAAGGCTCATGAGAAAAAGGATCTAGTTACAGAGGCAGCAGTATGACACAGGCAAGTGAGGAACCCTGCAAGAGAGAGACTTTGAAGTCCAGGAAGTCTACTGTCCAGTGAGAGGAGGGCCTTAGGATCAGGAAGTGCCCTGCTGAGGGTACTGAAGGTACTGTCCAGTGAGAAAGGGATCTTGTGGCAAGGTATCGCCCTGCTGTGGGTACTGAAACAGGGAGCATGTTTGTACGAGCGTCCCCTGGGACTGATATAAGCACGGTCACATGGTATCAAGGGATTGCAACACACGTGGACCCGTTTGACCCTACCCCTAAGAAAAATGCAGGCATTAAAGATCTCTCCTCATTATTGTGCCATACCTGTTGCCAGAAACAAATTGCAAACTGTAACTCTGAGAATGGAGTCGGTGTACTGTGTGGGAAGTGATGAAGAATGCATAATCTGTTACTCCCTGTTCACCTGTTTGACTGTGCATAAAAAGAACACTGTTTATAAAAGCTGGTTTGGCTTCTTGACTGAGAGGGTTAATGGGACGGTTCTGCACAGAGTGCGTTAATGGGGATTGTGGAGATCTCCGATCTCAAAGCATTGTGACACATGAAACCCCACAGTACACAATTTCCTGTAGTGGGCCGGGGTGTCAAAGAAGCGATGCTTGGACATGACTACCACCTTGCCCCCCCGATATACACTCTTGGAGAGTGGTACAATAACACATGTCTGTAGGCAGCAGTGAAGCATAGTGGCAGTTCCTTGCAAGTTAAGGGTTGAAATTGATCAATTTGAGTTGTGAATTTGGTAGGACTGAGAGTATGTGCACACGCTGTGGAATGGTGTGTGGATTTTTCCGCACTTATTTTGGTAAATCCGCAGGTAAACCGCACTGTGGATTTACCGTGGAATTACCACGGATTTACCGCGGTTTTCCCATGGTTTTTGTGCAGATTCCACCTGCGGTTTTACACCTGCCGATTCCTATAAAGGAGCAGGTGTAAACCGCTGTGGAATCCGCACAAAGAATTGACATGCTGCGTAATATAAACCGTTGCATTTCTGCGCGTTTTTTTTCCGCAGCATGTGCATTGTGGATTTTTTATTCCATAGGTTTACATGGTACTGTAAACTCATGGAAAACTGCTGCAGATCCGCAGCAAAATCCGCAGCGTGTGCACATAGCCTTTTAGTGTCATCAATGCTGTGAAAAACAGGAAAATACTTACTCACCATGTAATACCAACAGGGAGATATCTAATTGGTTTCAAATCTATTCTGCATTCGCACAATGACCTAAAACATTCAGCCAATGTCACTAATAACTATCTTCATGGTAAAGAAGAACAAGGAGTTCTGGAACTGATTTATATAGTCACTACAGAGCCCCGATCTCTCATCATCAAGTCTGTGTGGGAGTACATGAAGAAACAATAGGATTTTTGCAAGCCTACATCTATGGAAGATCTGTGGTTAGTTCTCCTACATGTTTGGACCGACCTCCCTGCCAAGTTACTTCAAACACTGTGTAGGTATACCCAGAATTGATGCTGTTCTGAAAGCAAAGGGCCGTCACACCAAATATTGATTTCAATTTCTCATTTGTCCATTCACCTTTTATTTTTTGATTGATAAAAATAAATTATGAACTCTTCTATTTTTGAAAGCATTCCTACTTTACAACATTTTTTCACATTTCTCTAAAACTTTTACATGGTACTCAAACTTATATACTGTATTTATTAAAATCTAAAATATTGAGTTCTAAACCACAATAGTTGTTTTTTTCTTGTTTTTTTTCACACATTTTCTTTTGTTTTTTCACTATCTCACAAAACTTAACTTGCTATGATATTGACAAGCATATTTTCACCATGGCATGTTCTGTCCTTGTTGCATTGAATTAACTGACAGCTAAACCCAGGGAATCACTCTCCCTTGATCTGAAAATATGTCACTAATTATGAAATAAAATGAGCATTCTGCAGAAAGTCAAGATTTGGCCAATGATGCCAATGATTCCCTTGTGTTATATGTGACATTTCAGCTAAAAACAAGGTGAAAACAGACAATGCAAACACAAAAGAAATGTATAGTGTACAAATACAATATTAATAATTTTCAGGGAGATGTAAGTTTTGACTTAGTGTGTGAATTGGCTATACAATACAGCGTGAAACCAGCAGGTAATAAAGTGAATGGCATGTAGTGAGTCTGCCAAAATGTGGAAATTAGCTCTCATTTCCACATTAACAGGAGCCCACCTGTGATGAATTGGAAACTAAATAAGCGCATCAGTTTTAATTAGTTATTTTGGACGCTGGATCTAGTTTAACATCACAATGTATTAGTTTCTATATAAAGAATGTAACATTCTCACAGAGGTCATCTAGGAAACTGGCTGCCACATGGTCAGTGTAGATAAAGACTTGTATTGTAAAAGTTATCATTTAAAGGGGTTGTCCAGAAAAAGAAAGTTCTAGTTAATTGTACCTAAATTAGTAGTTAGGCAACTACATACATGCTCTTTGTAGTATACTTAAAGGGGTTGCATTAAGTTAATAGTTTATCTCCTATAAATAGGACAGGGGATAACTTGATCATGGGGGGTCTGAACGCTGGAACTCCCACTAACACCAAAAGTCATTCAGAGTCATAGCACAATGGAGAGTCTCAAGTGCCCGCTAGGAAATAAAGAAGAGCCGTGCTGAAGGGATTGCACAAGAGGTAGCTGCTTTACTGCAGGGAAAAGAGAGCAGCAGCTGTAACCACAACCTGGCACTGTCTGACAGCCAGCTTGTCACTGATGCACTGTGTAGTCTGCTGGCAAGAGAGAGTATAAGGCTACTTTCACACATCAGGTTTTCCCCGTCAGGCTAAATCCGGCTAAATTTAAAAAAAAAAACGAATCAGACGAATGTTGCCGCCGGATCAGGTTTTTTCCCCATAGACTTTTATTAGTGCCGGATTGCACCGGATGACATTGCGTTTCGTCTGGTTTTCGCCGGATCCGGCAAATCTGCCGCTTCTGGCATCTTGAAAAAACGTCCACTGCAACGTTTTTTGTCTCCAGCGAAAAAGCCTGAAGGGTCGGATCCGGCGCTTCAGGCTTTTTGCTAGAATGGAAGCCTATGGGAGCCGGCGGCTGATCCGGTTTTTTAAGCTGAGCATGAGCCAAATTGGTTTTTAATCCAATAATATAGATAGGCTAGCCGGATCTGTAAAAAAAAAAACGGATCCGTTGCATCAGTTTTTCACAATCTGCGCCGGATCCAGTTTTTCCAACATTCGCCGGATTTAGCCTGACACTGAAAACCTGATGTGTGAAAGTAGCCTAAGTTTGCTGATAATATCTCCATGTTACCATAAAGTGGTGCCCTCCATTGCATGTGAGCTTGACTCTTGCCCGTGACTGCAGCATAGTGGGACTCTACTCTGCATATGTGAAAAGGACAATAAATTTGAACATCTAGTCAAGTCTGGTCATTTATTTGCTGCAAGAAAATGCCTCTCATTTTAATAAACATTCTTTTGGAACCAATAGTAAGCTTCCCCAAATGATGCAATACTTATTCTGTAATGAAAACGGTGCTATTATGCAGTACTTTGTTATGGGGTCACACAGTCACACATATCCATGAGAGTTTATCTTAAATTATATTATGCTGTATTCAACCACACATTTCTGATCCGGTCTGATTATTTAATGAACAAAGTCCCATTCGCAGGCCCATATGACAGCTCTATTTGTTACGCAGCCATAATAAAGCATTCCTTTTAGTGCACAGGACCTTTGCTTTGCCTCCATATGCCTCCAGTTTTATATGAAGGCATATGGTGGTATGCTCCTTTGGATGCTGAACGTGCGTCGGAGGCCTTATGGCAGCGCACGGATGCCATATGGCACTATAGTAGGGCAATGTATAGCCTCTGTGCATTGCCATGTAGACTCCATGCACTCAGGTCTTCAGGCCTTACACTGGTTCAGGTTTATCTTGCTCTTATTACACAATGCATTACGGGTTATCATTATCTGTAATGTATTGGCACTTAAACAACTCTAATTTATGGAATATCTCCATTTAGTGTACAATATGTTTTTTTCCAAAAAAGGTCACATAATACAAGCAGAGCAAATAAGCGCACTGCTCATAAACGTTCCTATGTGTTTGATCCAATAATTAATTATCAGGAGATTTAGAGACAAGATTCCCTCCTGCTGTTCATGCTTGTAACTGCTCTAAAACAGATGGAAGATATGTTTAATTTGTAATGGTTTTACAAGATCAATCGGTCACTCTATAAATTGGCAGCAGCGTACAATATTGATACACACAAAACTCTCGACAGGCAGCTGCGAGAAGTGGGAATTGGTACAGTGCAAACTTCATGACAAACTTTTAACTGCAGGAAAAATTAACTTTCTAAAAAAAAAACGTCATGCAAAACACAATCTGGTAATGTTATTATCGTACAATGCACAAGCTAAAAGTCTCTATTCACTTGCTTCACGGAAATTAGCCACAAATTACCAATGTGGCTTTTAAAGGGGTGTTCAAACTTTTAACACGTTTTTGAAATATCAAACTGTTTGAAAACAATGTTTTTAATTTTTTTTTTTTTTGTAGAAAAGTTGAATGCTCCCTTCAAAGAGAATCTTCCACAGAATTCTCATAGAGGAATAAGAAGATCTTCTAAGGCTGGGGTCCCAAACTCAGCCAGATAAATGAAACAAACATAGAAAAAAAATCTGAATATGAAGGGACACGTTCTTTGCGGGAGAAGATTACGCTTTCAGGGATACCATTATTTTTCTTTATGACTTTTGACCATCATCTTTTTTGGCATGTTTTTAATTCTTTTTTATTCTTTTTAATGGTGTTTAAGTAACATAGGTGTTATGGTACGTGTCTTCTCTTTTTTATTCAGTTTTTAAAAACTGTTTTTTAGTGGCCATATATTATCCCATTATTTTTTCATTCTTTATTTTATATATATATTTTTTAGAAATCCCCCCCTCAATCAGCCCCATACAGTAATGAAGTTTTACAATTAGTCCCATATAGTAATTCTGGCCCCATCCTTTAATAATGTCTCCAATCCGGTAACAATGTCCCCTGTCCTGTAATAATGGACGAACATTCAATTGAAGAGAAGTGATGACATCGGTGGACCCCTGGCTCGCCGAACTCAATTGTCTAAAGGGCCGGGGGGCTGCACAACGGAGTCACAGGGGCTGCCTGTGGCCCGTGGACCTTGTGTTTGAGACAATTGCTCTAAGGGTATGTGCCCATGGCATTTTTATCCCCTGAAAAGCTCTCAATACAACAAAAAATTTGACAACAAAGAAGTCAATAAAAACATCACTGGTGTTTCCTGAAGTGTCTTCTTTAGGCCACATTGGCATATTCAGTATTTGGTCAGGATTTGACATCAGTATTTCTAAGCTAAAATTAAGAGTGGAACAATCAGAGATTAACTATAATAAAATCGTATGTACCACTTTTGCATTTTTCACCCACTCCTGGTTTTGGCTTACAAATACTGATGTAAATATAGTGGGAAAAAAATATTTTGGAGGTGCTTCCCTCTTGTAGCTGGAGTCCCAAAAAGACCTTGATTCTGGAACAACCTCCAAGTGGTATTCCAGAATAACAGTATTACACTTGCGTGTTTAAAATTCAATTTATTCTAAAAATATATTTTTACGTGCTCATGCACTACCAACATAAAAAACGTGTTTGAAAAACTCATGTTTTTTAAAAGTTTGAAAAAAAAACTTTTTTATGCTGTTAGTAGAGCAGTGAATGGAACAGGACTAACACTTCTCCACCCTATTCGGATGGCAGCAAGCCACGAAGTTGGAATCCAATGTTTAACAAAGTCATTCATAGAGTTGTGCCTAGTCTGCATAACCCTTACAGGTGAGCATATACAAACGTAGCATCCTTGTCATTTTAAAGTTTTTTTACTGCACTTAGGTAGCGCTCTCTTGTTTTCTCTCCCTCTTTTCAGCTTCCTGCTATTATAAATACTGATATAAAATACTGAACATGTGGACGTGGCCGTAAGCAAAAATTCAGCTGGTATGCCGTTGTCTATAGGACAGAGTGTGCTCATATCTTAAGAGTATGTTCACACTGAGTTTTTTTTGCTAAGAGAGAGTCTCTAAACTCTAAATCTCAGCAAGAACGCATCCTAATAATACTAAACACATGGGTGGAATATTACCACCTGGATGTCTTTAAAAGGTAATGTTACACAGGTTGTAAGGGATAACAATTTAAAGAGGACCTTTTACTACATTTTTCATCTTGAGCTGGATACAAAATGTAATAGGTACTGCAGATATATATATATATATATATATATATATATATATATATATATATATATATATATTTTATTTCCCCTTTATGTTGCAAAGATATTAACAATCAAAGTATTTGGGCATTTTTGCAGTTTTTTTTTTTAAATCCAAGTGGGTGTTACCAGAGAGTTTTCACTGCGGGCGTGTATTTCTTCTGTTTTCTGATTCTGACCAATCATAAACAGAAAGTAACACACTGAGGAAAGATGAACACAATCCCACAATAGATTAGGACATGTTCAGTGTGAGACTAGTAATGAAAAAATTTGATCTTCTCATTGCAGAGTGATGACCTCAGTGTGATTATCTAACAGCTTTCAGCTCTTGTCTCTGGCAGTCAGTGTGGGGGGATGTGCAGTGCTGTAGAGTTGAGTCTCATTACAAACACTTCTTGTTGTTCTCCTCTCATAGTGCTGCCAGCTCTGCCAATCATTAAAAGGTATCCATATTCTAGGTGAAAAAAACTATGTGTTCAATTCAGTATGAAACAATTGGTGAAAGGTCTTTAAAAATACAGGTGCTTCTCACAAAATTGGAATATCATCCAAAAGTTAATTTATTTCAGTTTCTTCAATACAAAAAGTGAAACTCATACAGTTTTCGCCATAGTGGAGTTTGGAGTGTGAGTGTTTGAGGTTGTGGACAGGTGTCCTTTATACTGATAACAAGTTCAAACAAGTGCCGTTACTACAGGTAATGAGTGGAGGACAGAGGAGCCTCTTAAAGGTCTGTGAGAGCCAGAAATCTTGAATGTTTTTAGGTAACCTAATACTTATTTTCCACCATAATTTGCAAAACATATCTTGCCAAATCAGACAAGTTGATTTTCTGGATTTGTTTTCTCATTTTGACTCTCATGGTTGTGGTCTACCCATGATGTCAATTACAGGCTTCTCTCTTCTTTTTAAGTGGGAGAACTTGGACAATTGGTGGCTGACTAAATACTTTTTTCCCCACTGTATATTATATAGAGTCATTACAAAGTGATCTATTTCAAGCGTTTTTTTCTGTTTATGTTGATGACTATGGCTTACAGCCAATGAAAACCAAAAAGTTATTATCTCATTGAATTAGAAAAATTAAAAGAAACACCTGCAAAGGCTTCCTTAGCATTGAAAAGGGTCACTTAGTCTGCTTCAGTAGGCTTCACAATCATGGGGAAGACTGCTGACTTGACGCTCAATCGGATAGATGAGGGGGGGCATGGTAGGATGGAGCTGCAGGACAGTGGAGCAGCAAGCTGGGTGACAGAAGGACGGGAAGAGGGAAGAGTGCCAGGAAGGCTAGTCCTGATCTGGCACACCCCAATAAGTTTACTAAGTTGGCAGATGAGGGGGGTGCCAGTACAAGGGTAGCACTGCTGCAGCCAGGCATGTCCTCTGAAAGCCAGAGGAGTGACTGCTACAGTAAGGAGGGAAATAGGAGAGCAGGGCAGGCCAGACAGGTGTTGGTAGTGGGGGACTCAATTATTAGGGGAACAGATAGGGCAATCTGTCACAAAGACAGGGATCGTCGAATGGTGTGCTGCCTACCTGGCGCTCGAGTCCGACAAATTGCTGACTGGGTTGACAGATTACTGGGAGGGCAGGTGAGGACCCAGCGGTCATGCTGCACATTGGCACAAATGATAAAGATAGAGGTAGGTGGAAGGTCCTTAAAAACGATTTCAGGGAATTAGGCTGCAAGCTGAAAGCAAGGACCTCCAACATGGTATTTTCTGAAATACTGCCTGTACCACGTGCCACACCAGAGAGGCAACGGGATATTAGGGAGGTTAATAAGTGGCTCAAGAATTGGTGTAGGAAAGAGGGGTTTGGGTTCCTACAGAACTGGGCCTACTTCTCAGTTGGCTACAGGTTCTACGCTAGGGAAGGTGCAGCTGTGCTGGGGGAGAAAATGGCTAGAAGGTTGGAGGAGTGTTTAAACTAGGGAATGGGGGGAGGGTATTCATATTATAGGCGGGGAAGATGGAGATGCAGGTAGAGACCTGGGCACAAATAAGGAAGTTGGGGGTGGCGGTGGCATGGGGGGAGGGGTTCGAACAATTAATAATTTAAAGAATAGAGGTACAGAGAGATACATAATGTGCATGTATACTAATGCCAGAAGCCTCGCCAACAAAATGGACAAATTAGAATTAATGTTGTTGGAGCATAATTATGACATGGTGGGGATATCTGAAACATGGCTGGATGAGAGCCATGACTGGGCTGGTAACTTGCAGGGCTATAGTCTGTTCAGAAATGACCGAATGGATAAGCGAGGGTGAGGTGTGTGTCTATATGTAAAATCGTCCTTAAAACCAACCGGCGTGATAATATAGGTAAATCTAATGAAAATGTAGAGTCCCTGTGGGTGGAGATAAAGGGAGGGGGAAAAATAATAAATTACTGATAGGGGTTTGTTATAAGTCTCCAAAAATAATGGAAGCAACGGAGAATATCCTCATAAAGCAAATAGATGAAGCTGCGACTCAAGGAGAAGTCATTATTGTGGGGGACTTCAACTACCCTGAAATAGATTGGGGAACAGAAACCTGCAGTTCCAGCAAAGGTAATCGGTTTTTGACAACTATGAGAGACAATTACCTTTCACAACTGGTTCAGGATCCAACAAAAAGGGGGCACTGCTAGACCTAATATTAACCAACAGGCCACACCGCATATGAAATATAAGGGTTGGGGGTCACTTGGGGAATAGTGATCATCACAAAATAATAAGTTTTCATGTATCCTTCAATAAGGTGTGTAGTAGAGGGGTTACACTAAACTTCAGGAGGGCAAATTTCCAACGGATGAGAGAGGATCTTGGTGCAATTAACTGGGACGATATCCTGAGACATAAAAATACACAAAGAAAATGGGAGACGTTTATTAGCATCCTGGATAGGACCTGTGCACAGTATATATGGGAATAAACATACTAGAATTAGGAGGAAACCAATATGGCTAAATAGAGCTGTAAGGGGCGCAATAAGGGACAAAAAGAAAGCATTTAGAGAATTAAAGGAAGTAGGTAGTGATGAGGCATTAAATAAATACAGAAAATTAAATAAATTCTGTAAAAAGCAAATCAAGGCAGCAAAAATTGAGACAGAGAGACTCATTGCCAGAGAGAGTAAAAATAATCCCAAAATATTCTTTAACTACGTAAATAGTAAAAAACTAAAAAATGATAGTGTTGGCCCCCTTAAAAATAGTCTGGGTGAAATGGTGGATGAGGATGGGGAAAAAGCCAATATGCTAAATGACTTTTTTCATCAGTATTTACACAAGAAAATTCCATGGCAGACAATATGATCAGTGATAACAAAAATTCTCCATTAAATGTCACCTTCTTAACCCAGCAGGAAGTACGGGGGCATCTAAAAATCACTAAAATTGACAAATCTCCGGGCCCGGATGGGATACACCCTCGAGTACTGCAGGAATTAAGTACAGTCATTGATAGACCATTATTTTTAATCTTTAAAGACTCCATAATAAGAGGGTCTGTGCCACAGGACTGGCGTATAGCAAATGTGGTGCCAATATTCAAAAACGGGACAAAAGCTGAACTTGGAATTTATAGGCCAGTAAGCTTAACCTCTACTGTGGGTAAAATCCTGGAGGGCATTCTAAAGGATTCTATACTGAGGAATAACCTCATGACCCAGTATCAGCACGGGTTTTATTAGGGACCGTTCATGTCAGACTAATCTGATCAATTTCTATGAAGAGGTAAGTTTCGGACTGGACCAAGGGAATGCAGTGGACGTAGTGTATACTGTATGGACTTTCAAAAGCTTTTTTTGTATAAATCAGGTTTATTGAAGCAAATAAACAATACAAACAATGGTACAGTGCTGAGACAATTGTTAAACTCAACGGGGTACAACCCGTAGATCATACAAAAAGAGAAAGTCTCAGCAAATATTAAATGTAGTTGGCCACTGCCAACGATAACACTTTCAAGTTAACAATGATATTTTTCATAGTTGAAACATATAAACAGCATCAAAGGCAATCAAGCATTACTAGCTATATTTAATCATTTATATTAGTATAGAATGTCGTTAGATATAAGAAGTAAGCAGAAGTAGAAAGAATTAAAGAAACGGAAAGAGAAGGAAAGAAAGAAAAGAAAAAGAAAGAAAGAGAAAGAGAAAAAAAAGGGGGGGGGGGGGGTGGAGGAAAGGAGGGGGAGGGAGGGAGGGGAAAGGAAAGCGGGCGAAGGTAAGAGGGTACACTATGTATGAGGAATGCGGCACTCCTTCCGGGCTGACCCCAGGCCTCATGTAGTGGAGAGAAGATCATTGAGTCACCAATATTGGCTTTAAGCCACGACGGCAGGCCAGAGGACAGGGGCTACAACCATTACGCGAACGATCCCATATCGGCTCCAGATATGAATTAGGACCTGGACAACCATACGTCCAACTCTGGGGTCTCCCTGAATACAATCCATGAAGCCCAAGTGTTAAAAAATTTCGTCGAATCCCCCATGGATTCACTTATCAATTGTTCCATTCTGTAAATGTTGTTAAGCTCCGCAACAAAATCGGAGCCTGAGGGGTAACGATCTTGCTTCCAGTATCTAGGAATCAAATTCCTGGCAGCCGTGAGAAAATGTCTGAGAAGACTCCTCTTAAAACCAGATATCGACATGTCACACAGAGACAAGAGGGCTAGTTCCACTGTGGGTTGTATTTTGCGAAAGGATAATTTGTTATGGAGATCAAAAACTAACATCCAGAATTTCTTTATGGGTGGACATTCCCACCAGATATGGACATAAGTCCCTTTTTCTGATGTGCATCTCCAACAAATATCCGGGATCACCGGGAACATAGCATGAACCTGGCAGGGGCATCTATACCACCTCGACAGAACCTTGTAACTCCTCTCCTGTGACACAGCCGACAGCGAAGTCCTAAAGGTGAACAGAAAAATCTTATCTCTTTCCTCCTGGGACAATGAAATCCCCAAGTCACTCTCCCATCTTGAGAAAAACGTTGGGAAGTCATGTGTTGGGGTCTGGCTCTCCTGGAAAAGATTATATAGGAGGGACTTTCAAAAGCTTTTGATACGGTACCACACAAAAGGTTGATACATAAAATGAGAATAATGGGAATAGGGGAAAATATGTGTAAGTGGGTTAAGAGCTGGCTCAGGGATAGGAAACAAAGGGTGGTTATTAATGGAACACACTCAGACTGGGTCGCGGTTAGCAGTGGGGTACCACAGGGGTCAGTATTGGGCCCTCTTCTTTTTAACATTATTTAATGACCTTGTAGGGGGCATACAGAGCAGAATTTCAATATTTGCAGATGACACTAAACTCTGCAGGGTAATCAATACAGAGGAGGACAATTTTATATTACAGGATGATTTATGCAAACTAGAAGCTTGGGCTGACAAATGGCAAATGAGCTTTAATGGGGATAAATGTAAGGTCATGCACTTGGGTAGAAGTAATAAGATGTATAACTATGTGCTTAATTCTAAAACTCTGGGCAAAACCGTCAATGAAAAAGACCTGGGTGTATGGGTGGATGACACACTCACATTTAGTGGCCAGTGTCAGGCAGCTACTACAAAGGCAAATAAAATAATGAGATGCATTAAAAGAGGCATAGATGCTCCTGAGGAGAACATAATTTTACCTCTATACAAGTCACTAGTTCGACCACACTTAGAATACTGTGCACAGTTCTGGTCTCCGGTGTATAAGAAAGACATAGCTGAACTAGAGCGGGTACAGAGAAGAGCGACCAAGGTTATTAGAGGACTGGGGGGTCTGCAATACCAAGATAGGTTATTACACTTGGGGCTATTTAGTTTGGAAAAACGAAGGCTAAGGGGTGATCTTATGTTAATGTATAAATATATGAGGGGACAGTACAAAAACCTTGCTGATGATCTTTTTAATCATAGACCTGAGACAGTGACAAGGGGGCATCTTCTACATCTGGAGGAAAGAAGGTTTAAGCATAACAACAGACTCGGGTTCTTTACTGTAAGAGCAGTGAGACTATGGAACTCTCTGCCGTATGATGTTGTAATGAGTGATTCATTACTTACATTTAAGAGGGAACTGGATGCCTTTCTTGACCGCTTACGTGACCGCTCACCTGACCGCGACGTCATCGAAGGTCCTTCACTCACTACATTCTCAGGAACGGAGGTGGACGCTAGCAGCGGTGACAGCCAGGGTCCTTCGGAGGGGTGAGTATAGCCATATTTTTTATTTTTATTCTTTATTTTTTACATTAATATGGATCCCAGGGCCTGAAGGAGAGTTTCCTGTCCTCCAGACCCTTGGAACCATACGCACCGCACACTCCGATACCGATTTCCGATATGACAAAAATATCGGAACTCGGTATCAGAATTCCGATACAGCAAATATCGGCCGATACCTGATACTTGCAGTATCGGAGTGCTCAACACTAGTCTTCAACCTTAATAACTATGTTAATAACTATATTAATAACTATGTTAGATGTCCAGAAGTCAGTCATTGACACACTCCACAAGGATAGTAAATTTTGCATTTCATTTGGAGATCAAGGTCCCACAGTCTGGACAAAGAGTGGAGAGGCCACAATCCAAGCTGCTTGAGGTCTAGTGTGAAGTTTACTCAATCAGTGATGGTTTGGGGAGCCACGTCGTCCTCTGGTGTAGGTCCACTGTGTTTTATCAAGACCAAAGTCAGCTCAGCCGTCTGCCATGAAATTTTAGAGCACTTCATGCTTCCCTCTGCCGACAAGCTTTTTGCAGATGAAAATTTCATTCTCCAGCAGGACTTGGCACCTGTCCACACTGTCAAAAGTTCCAATACCTGGTTTAAAAACAATAGTATCACTGTGCTTGATTGGCCAGCAAACTCGCTTGACCTTAACCTAAAAGAGAATCTATGGGCTTCCAAAACACCTCAGCAGTGCAGAGTCTGATCTCCTCCATGCCACGCCACATTGATGCAGTAATTGATGCAAAAGGAGCCCCGACCAAGTATTGAGTGCATTTACTGAACATACATTTCAGTAGGCCAACATTTCAGATTTTTAAATATTTTTTCAAGCTGGTGTTATAAAGTATTCTAATTTGCTGAGATAATGACATTTGGGGTTTCATTGGCTGTAAGCCATAATCATCAACATAAACAGAAATAAACACTTGAAATGGATCACTCTGTTTGTAATGACTATAATATATGAGGTTCACTTTTTGTATTGAAGAACTAAAATAAATTAACTTTTTGATGATATTCTAATTTTGTGAGAAGCACCTGTATAACATGTTGGAAATGTCATTGGTGAAAAGGAATAATAATTATAATAATAATTTTTATTTGTATAGCACCAACATATTCCGCAGCACTTTACAGTTAAGCGGGGACATGTACAGACAATAAATTCAGTATAAGTTAAGACAATTTAAACAGTGACATTAGAAGTGAGGTCCCTGCTCGCAAGCTTACAATCTACAAGGCAATTGGGGGACACAATAGGTGAAAAGTGCTTGTTATTTCAGGTCTGTCAATTATAATAAATAGGGATTTTCATATAAAGCTGCATGATCCCGTCATCAGCCCGTGTGTTTAAGTGCAATAGTCAAGTATCAAGTGCAGTTATCATGTGCATGGAGGGTGTGGAGACAGATGAATAGTAGGGTGCAGATTCACATGCAGATAATATTTGGAAGGAGGGAACAGGACAAAGTTAGTTTACTGAGTAGTTGATGTGGTAGGCTTGTTTGAAAAGATGGGTTTTTAAAGCACGCTTGAATAGGTCGGGGCTAGGTATCAGTCTGATAGTCTGGAGAAGTGCATTCCAGAGAGCTGGCGCAGCACGAGAGAAGTCTTGAAGACGGAAGTGCGAGGTTCGGATTATGGGGGATGTTAGTCTTAGGTCGTTTGTAGAACGGAGGGCACCTGTAGGGATAGACGGAGATGAGAGAGGAGACATAAGGCGGTGCAGAACTGTGGAGAGCTTTGTGGGTGAGAGAGATGAGTTTATACTGGACCCTGTAGTGAATGAGTAGCCAGTGTAATGACTGGCACAAGATGAGGCATCGGTGAAGCGGCTGGACAGAAATATGACCCTGGTTGCCGCATTCAAGATGGATTGGAGAGGAGAAAGTTTGGAAAGAGGGAGACCGATCAGAAGAGAGTTGCAGTAGTCCAGATGAGAATGAATAAGAGGTGAGAAAAGGTCAGATTCTGGAGATTTTTTTTAAGAATAACCGATCATTTGTGTAATCAGGGCCTATAAACATTAGACAGGCCCCCAGCATAGCACTCTATCTTGGGAATGCAACTTACATCCTTCTGGGAGTCAGAGCCCTGTATTACTTGAAGTCCCGTTCCCAGTTTTAAAGGATAATAAAATATTTTAAAATATATTATTTTATTAGGAAACTTAAATGTCCACTGTCTAGGTGTGTTATCATATTCTTTAATGCTACCTCTCTGTAAGGCAGTGGAACTATCCTCTAACTAGTGTATACAACATGATTTACAGTCAGATGTTGGTTTTCTTTTTTTTGTGCCACTCACATCCTTCATATAATTCACCACTGCCTGCCAAAGAAACTGAAATCCACCGGGTATTGTGAAATGATTTAAAGTGAATTTCTTAACCAGTATGTCACCTGCTTCTTTAGTGTCCTGATAGTGGCTACAATCAGAGCACTGCAATTATGGTGATACATTGGAAACCATGGTGCGTGACAGTCCTGTCAGTGGCACTGGTTATGGGAAAATCCAAATACAACTAATAGTCCAGTCACTTCCCATTAAAGACCAATTACACATAAGAAGACTCAGCTGAAACAGAGGTTGGGCATGCGGATTTTTACTACCGATTTTATTATACGTACCAGTAGTGACAGTGAGATAGGATTGGCAGTCTGCGTAATATTATTATTATACATTGGACGTAAAAACATGCATTTGCCAGAATAACCATTGCATGTACTGCTGGAATGTACGCAGTTTTAAATTAACCTAATAGATTTTTAATAGTAATCCAAATTAAAATACTTTCCTTATAAATACCATCTGGTACAGTATTAGGCCTCATTCACATGTTGGTGTTTACATTTACACCGATGTCGGGGTCCCTCCCTTTGATGTGGGCTCCGTCGGTGAGCCCACATCTTTCCGGGGACATGTTAGCTGTTTTGAACAGTTGACATGTGCCCGCAATAGCCGCAGGTGGAATCGCTATCCACCAGCTGCTATTAACCAGTTAATGTCAAACTCTGACAACAGCATTTAAATTGCGCTTCCGGCCATCGGGCTGAAAATGCACACACTGGTATGTGATTGCGGGTCACAGGTGTGTTGGCATGACAACCCGAGGTCTCCTGGAGACATCTATGGTTGTCAGTACCTGCCTGCTGTGAGTGCCACCCAGTGGTCGGCGCTCATAGCCAGCGTCAGACTGGAGTAGCTTGGGCCCACCAGAGAACATCATTCTAAGGGCCCACCATGCTTAAAGGTACGGTCACACTAAGCGACGCTGCAGCGATACCGACAACCATGTCGATCGCTGCAGCGTCGCTGTGTGGTGGCTGGAGAGCTGTCACACAGACAGTTCTCCAGCGACCAATGATCCCGAAGTCCCCGGGTAACCAGGGTAAATATCGCGCTTAGTAACCCGATGTTTACCCTGGTTACCGTTGTAAATGTAAAAAAACAAACACTACATACTTACATTCCCGGTGTCTGGTCATGTCCCTCGCCGTCAGCTTCCCGCACTGACTGAGCACCGGCCGTAAAGTACAGCGGTGACGTCACCGCTGTGCTGTACTTTACGGCCGGCCGGCGCTCACCAGTCAGTGCGGGAAGCTGAAGGCGAGGGACATGACTAGACACCGGGAATGTAAGTATGTAGTGTTTTTTTTTTTACATTCACAACGGTAACCAGGGTAAACATCGGGTTACTAAGCGCGGCCCTGCGCATAGTAACCCGATATTTACCCTGGTTACCAGTGAAGACATCGCTGAATCGGTGTCACACACGCCGATTCAGCGATGTCAGCGGGAGATCCAGCGACAAAATAAAGTGCTGGACTTTCCCCAGCGACCAACGATCTCCCAACAGGGGCCTGATCGTTGGTCGCTGTCACACATAACGATTTTGTTAACGATATCGTTGCTACGTCACAAAAAGCAACGATATCGTTAACGATATCGTTATGTGTGACGGTACCTTAAGGGGTACTAGCTGCAGAGTCTTCCCTTAGCTTCCATCTAGTCAAGCACCCTTATCTGCAGCAGATAATTATGGGTAAACAAGACAAGTGCTGCCGAACACAATGATATTCTATAAGAACAAAGATTTTATTATTTAGACATGTGCCACATACACACACTAGACATGACACATACGCACAAGTCACATCCTAGACACAGGATACATACACGTGATACACACGAGTCACACGCTAGACACAGGATACATACACGTGATACACACCAGTCACACACTAAACACAGGATACATGCACGTGACACACACCAGTCACACACTAAACATAGGATACATACACGTGACACACACCAGTCACACACTAGACACAGGATACATACACGTGATACACACCAGTCACACACTAAACACAGGATACATACACGTGACACACACCAGTCACACACTAAACATAGGATACATACACGTGACACACACCAGTCACACACTAAACACAGGATACATACACGTGACACACACCAGTCACACACTAAACACAGGATACATACACGTGACACACACCAGTCACACACTAAACACAGGGTACATACACATGACACACACCAGTCACACACTAGACACAGGATACTAACACGTGACACACACCAGTCACACGCTAGACACATGACACACTTACACAGCATACAAACACCAGTCACACACTAGACACAGGATTAAAGATGAGCAGACCCTTGGATGTTCAGGTCCAGCCGAACAGTTACAAAAAAAGTCCAGGTTTGGGCACAGAACAGTACCCGGACCCCATTCACTTGAATGGGGGGCCCGAACTACCAGTGTTTACCACTCTGTGAGTTGCAAGACAGAGTGGCAAACACTGCTTCTGATCGGCGGTAAAATCATCCCCGCCAGTCAGACAGCTGAGGTCCACACGCTGTCAAATGATCTGAACCTACAGCTGTTATCGGAGGTATAGTTTACCTCCGGTTACTGGTGTCGGCTAACCTCATCGAGGTTATGGCAGGTCACTGAGGCTGTGTTCCCAGCTGGGCCCCTGAACTGCAGTGGCCCTCATCACCCGTCCTTCTCCACACAGCCTCATCATCCACCCTTCACCACACAGCCCCTCATCATCTCTCCTTCTCCATACAGCCCCTCATCATCCCTCCTCCACACAGCCTCGTCATCCCTCCTTCTCCACACAGCCTCGTCATCCCTCCTTCTCCACACAGCCTCGTCATCCCTGCTTCTCCACACAGCCTCGTCATCCCTCCTTCTCCACACAGCCTCGTCATCCCTCCTTCTCCACACAGCCTCGTCATCCCTCCTTCTCCACACAGCCTCGTCATCCCTCCTTCTCCACACAGCCTCGTCATCCCTGCTTCTCCACACAGCCTCGTCATCCCTCCTTCTCCACACAGCCTCGTCATCCCTCCTTCTCCACAGTCCCCTCATCACCCCCCCTTTTCCACACAGCCCCTCATCATCCCTCCTTCTCCACACAGCTCCTCATCACCCCCCTTCTCCACACAGTCCCCTCATCACCCCCCCTTTTCCACACAGCCCCTCATCATCCCTCCTTCTCCACACAGCCCCTCATCATCCCTCCTTCTCCACACAGCCCCTCATCATCCCTCCTTCTCCACACAGCCTCATCATCCCTCCTTCTCCACACAGCCTCATCATCCCTCCTTCTCCACACAGCCTCATCATCGCTCCTTCTCCACACAGCTCCTCATCACCCCCCTTCTCCACACAGTCACCTCATTACCCCACCTTTTCCACACAGACCCTCATCATCCCTCCTCCCCCTTTTCACACAGCCCCTCATCATGACCCTTTTTTCATGCAGCCCGTCATTATCATCTCCACTTCTCCACACAGCCTCTCATCATCTTCCCTATACAAGCCCCACTCTAGTTACATCAACCCTTTCCAAAAAACATCCTCTCACCACTCACTAAATCCTGGGTCTTCATTCCTATTTGTTCAAGGGTTCATTGCGCAGCCCCTTGGTCCTCTCCTCACGGGGCTCCATGGTGCAGCCTCTCATTTCATTCCTCTCCAGCAGCCTGAGCCTCAGAACAACGCTGCTTCCTGGTCACTGGTCTGATGGAGGCCCCGCCCCTTCCGGTGACATCATGCCATTGCCCTCAGGTTCTAAAAAAAATCTTCAACTCCGCTCTAGAGGCTGTGTGCTGTACAGTGCAGTCTCACAGCCTGTGGCTCTGTGCTGTGCGTGGTCTGTTATTCCACACCCAGTGCCGGCCGTCTGAACTGCTCAGCAACAAGTGATGTGAGGTGAGCGCTTTCTCATCACCTGCTGCTGCCGCTTCTATTGATCTCATTCAGCACACCACAGCTGATAGAGCGGTGAGTGCCACGAAAATCAGCAGAAGCCGCAGCAAATGATGAGAAAGCTCTCACATCACTTGTTACTGAGCAGTGCAGATGGCTGGCACCGGGTATGGAATAATGAACTCACCACTGGATGCAGGTACTAATAATGAATTGAATGAGGCAGGAGCCTGCTGCTGGTGAGGGGGAGGGCCCACTGGGAGGCGGGCCCACCGGAGGATTCTCCGATCTCCCGGTGGGCCAGTCCGAGCCTGCTCATAGCAGTTGAGCAATTCTGCTGTATAGAGGCGATCTGAACATCGCCTCTATGTAGCAGAGTCGATCGGGTTGTGGCAGCGCTGAGATCTCAACTCCTGAGATCTTGGTGCTGAGATCTCCATCTGTGCATGCACCGCCCCTGGCCAGCAACCGTTTTACTGGAGTCCAGTCCACTGCATAGGAAACCATGTCACTGCGAGGGCTCTGGGCTTTCACAAGTTGTCGGCAGAGCCCTCGCAGCACAGGACACCCCCAGCACCAGACACCTGCAGCGCCAGACACCTGCAGGACCAGACATGCACAGCTGTGTGCCGCACCACACATCCGAACACCCCCTCATCCCAGCTTGCTGCCTGCAGCAACGCTCCACTCCAGCCTCATCCAGCGGGAGACCCTGGGGCCCCACTTCACAGCAGCCACCACGCCCAGTAAGCAATAAAATGCATGGATTATAAGAAGCACCACCATTTTATTAAAAAAAGCTTTTTTTCCTATTTTTCTTCTCAGAATTTGGGGTGCGTCTTATAATACAGCAAAATACAGTACTCACTTACTCCTCAAAGCAGTGCTGCCTCTCTGGTAGTTCCATGGGTGGTTCTGCATTGTCCAGAAATAATGACTTTCGAACCATGTGCAAGTGACCATTACAACCAAACATGGGCTGGCAATAGCACAGCTGGAGTGTGACAGCTGAGACCACTGCTCGGTCAACTACTGGACTTGGTTTCCATGCCAATCAGGCTACAGTCACTGCAGAAGTCAGTCTTTTCATGGAGTGCTCACGCTCTCATTGACGGAAAGTCATCACTTCCGAACACTTAAGAAAGATAGCTGGAACACTTCAAACATGTTGGTCTATCCCAATTAAGGTTTACAGAAGGGCATGTGCCCACGCGGTGCCATTTATAAGCCGACACAGTTGTAGAGTCTTCCCAGGTGAAGCTGCTGCAGGACAACTCTGGTGGTCGTTTTCCTGAGGCGACTTTGCCGTTGTTCATGTGGCAGCTTTGCCAGTGGTGGCTTTCGCTCTACACTTTGTATGTAGAGATGGGACTTCCAGGACACTGAGCATATAACTTCTTTCAACTGCTTCAGGGTTTCCAAACCCCGAAGCAGCTAAAAGAAGTGACATAAGATGGAACATGGCACAGCAATAATCATTGACATTGTTATGCATTATTTTTATTTTATGGGACAATTTTGCCATAGCGTTTCAGGCATATTCCAAGCAGAATCCACCTGAAAAAGATCCTGTGTGCGCATACACTAGAGAAGTTTCTCTTTTCAGAAAAATGTCATACCTGGCTGCAGTTTGGTATAAAATAGCAAATGACTTTTTGCGCACCATCCCGGGTTAACTTGAGTCTCTGGTGCTGCTCCTATTGTCCGGTATTGACTTCAGTGATGATGTAAGGGGTTTACCGGGACCAGGTGAGGTTTCGCTCCTTTCTCTCATGTTTTTATCTATGCCTTGAATGTATAATTGTTTTAATATGTTTGCTCTGTTATTTATGCAGTATTACTAGGGAAAGATGGGGAATATTTAGTGTACATATTATGGCATGGGAGTTCTACATAGTAAATAGTTAATATAGGAGGGGCCACTGTGGGATAAGACAAAGAGCTTCCTGCTTGTAGTTGAGTGAGACCTTGGGAGCTGAACAGCTCAGGAGGGCCTGAGTACCCAGATAGTACCGAAGTGCTCAATGCCCGGAACTGCACAGTGACGACGTAATGTTAAGAGGGAAGCCATTGAACAAAAAGAAAAGAACACGCTATAATGGAGATCACCAAGAATGTAAATAATTAAATGCTTTATTCAACTGTCCAAAAAAGCCAAATTTCTTTAAAAACATTTTAAACCAGAAAATATCCACAAAAAGTGGGTTCTGCCCTATGGACCCACAATGCTATAACAATTATATATCATTCAAATATACACTGGACAGAGGAAAAATGGTAAAATAGATATATTTGTTTATTTTGACACCTGATAGGGAAGTCTACTCATAGGTTTAACAACTGGTAGAGCAAGTTATACAAGAGACCTATTGTTATGGATTCATTAGTAACAATACACCTGTATCCTATATTAAGATTACCAAGCTACAAAAGCTCAAAAGTAGGTGCACCAAATTCTCCCCGGTGGAGAGGCATTATTCACAATCAAAAGCGCCCTGGTCTCCCTTCACATGAAGATAGTGTCCCCCACTGCAGCCTACCTTGCACTTCACCTTCTGTACCATCGGGGCTCCCTCGGGCTGGATGAAGTTTCACTGCTGCTGCTGTTCCATTTAAAGACACAGAGTCCCTTTCAAACGTCAAAAGCAAAACTTTCCTTTCATTTTCTCACAGCACATCCATTTTTATCGCAGTGTCAACAACAGATTCCATATTACACATTTCTTCCTCTTTCCCTGTACTCTCCTCCTTGTCACACAGCACATGCCTGGGACGGACCATATCATACGGTTCCTCAGCGTCCTCCCTGTTCAGACTATCTGCGCTTGGGTGTTCCCTCAGCCGTGTCACCCTAGATCTGAGGGCATCAGCCCATGAGGTGAATCAGTGAAAGAACAAAAAATGATGATAAATGAGATGGTAATCGAAGCTGTTAAGTCGTAGTTTGCAGAAAAGGATAAGAAAGGATTGGAATTATTTTTTTGATAGATGTATTAAAAGCATAGAAATGGAAGGTGATTTTGTCTAATAAAATACTATTACTTTGAAAATGTGTAGTCTTTTTTTTCTATTCACATCTTTATACTAAGGTCCTGGATGGTAGGTAGGTGTCATCAAGGCGGCTGGTATTTGAAATATAAAGTCTGTACCAGTAGCACTAGGTTACTAAGAAGGTTTTTATTTGACTACAGTTTGGGTCGGGGACTTGGGAACAACCAAAAGAGCTTAGTGAGAAATATTGCTCCCATACCCCAGCTCTGGTGCTTTCAGCCATAATAACTGGCTGCTGGGTAAACTGAGCAGAGGGTGTTGTGTTGGAGATGGAGAAAGACCGCTCGTGGTGGACAGTCTATGATAGAGACTGAGAAGTGCCTCTAACACCAAGATGGTGAGACTATTTTGATTTACCATGCCTTACCCAGAAAAAATAATATTTTGCTACTCATTTGTGCTGAAGAAAGGACCATTTGTTATTCATTTGTGCTGAAAAAAGGTTGTTTTTAATTTGTAAAGGACAATACACTTTACTCTGTTTTGATATATACACCCTGTGCCTGTGTGTATTCAATCGGCTACCAGAGAGAAGAAACTGTTAAAATATCTATCTATCTATCTATCTATCTATCTATCTATCTATCTATCTATCTATCTATCTATCTATCTATCTACAGAAACACAGCACACCTGCCTAGTTGGGAGCAAAACTCGCAAAATAAACTGGCAACTCTTCCTATTAGGCCGGGGTCACACTAGTCTGTAATACGGACGAGTGCTATGCGATAAAAAAATCGCATAGCACCCTGACCAGTATTTCTCTATGGGACAGCTCACATCTTCCACTTTTTTCTCATCCGTATTACACTTGCGAGTGAAATCGCAGCATGCTGCGATTGTCCGCGTATCTCAGCTGAGAAACGCCAATGCAAGTCTGTGGGTGTGAAAAAAAATTGCACAGCACACGGACCATCAGTGTGACTTGCGAGAAATTCTCGGGCATTGGCAGGTGACAGGATATTGGTTCAGCCATTATTTGCTCATTTTGCAAGTGTGTAAGAAAATCTCACCATACGGATGACACATGGATACTTTTTTGAGAAAAAAACGCATCCTGGCATTGCATACGGATGAGATACGGATCACCATATGGAGAACATTTGTGCGATTCCCAGCAGACAAAATCGGACAGATTTTTTATACATTGTGTGTGACCCCGGCCTTAAAGATATAAAAATCTGGTTAACAACCATGGGTGGAGCTCCTATCCAACCTCAGCTGTTAAAAGCACATGACAGCAGAATAAATCAGCCGTCATGTGCTGGGAAAGATGCTAGCTCAGCATCAAAGTCAGGGACACCACATATGACGTAAATACAGTGGGACAAAAAAGTATTTAGTCAGTCAGCAATAGTGCAAGTTCCACCACTTAAAAAGATGAGAGGCGTCTGTAATTTACATCATAGGTGTCATGCCCTCAGCCGCA
This sequence comes from Ranitomeya imitator, assembly GCF_032444005.1. Classification (NCBI taxonomy): domain Eukaryota; kingdom Metazoa; phylum Chordata; class Amphibia; order Anura; family Dendrobatidae; genus Ranitomeya; species Ranitomeya imitator. The sequence goes on along the minus strand of NC_091287.1, from coordinate 446,288,719 downwards.
GGTTCGGTCTCCACTGTGCAGGGAGACCGGCACCTATCACACAGCCTTACTCACCCTGTCCGTGGCTCCAGACGATCTGCGGCTTCTTTCTCTGCTAAGAACCTGCATCCTCTTGGCAGGTCTCCTGGAAATGCTCTTAGGAGCCGCGCCCCGCTTCCTGCACATACTTGAAACAGCAGGACACCTGTTCGCTATTAGGGCGGTCTGTGTTATGATGCTCTGTGCATAAAAAGCACCCTCCCCTTTAGGGAGGTGCCTGGGCTATGTGTTCATTCTTTGGATTGTTGCCGCAGCTTCAGGCCATGCTCTGCACTTTACTTATATCTCTATTTTCACAGAGTCCTCTTCTGGTGAATCCCATTCTGGACTTCTCTGGTCTCTCCGGTTCTCACTCCAGGTTGTCTTGCCTCTCCTCACGGAATCCTCCAGATCCTGCTACCAGTGGAAACTACCTTGCTGGATTTCATGGAGCTTCTGGGATTGTCCCCACCAGCTGGCTCAAGTATTCTACTGTGTTGCTAGTTTGTCAGTATGGGTCGTCCTCTGGTCCTGGATTCGTAGCATTCAGGCCACCTGGTGTTGTGACGGGGGAATCCCTGTATAGGGGTACACCTTGCCCGGTGTTCCACTACGTGGTACAGTGCTGTGATCCAGAGGTTCTCTCCCTCTGACACCTGTTTCCTTTTTGTTAATAAATATCTTTTGGTTTGAGATCTACTCTCCTGTCTTTTGAGTATCGGGTATACAGCCGCCACTGCACCATCAGTGGTCTAGTGAGTCCACTTTACCTTGTCACACCCTGTGGGCGTAACAATAGGTAGACCTCAACTATGGGAGACAAACTGAGAAAAAAAAATCCAGAAAATCACATTGTCTGTTTTTTTTATCATTTTTTTTGCATATTATGGTGGAAAATAAGTATTTGGTCAGAAACAAACAATCAAGATTTCTGGCTCTCACAGACCTGTAACTTCTTCTTTAAGAGTCTCCTCTTTCCTCCACTCATTACCTGTAGTAATGGCACCTGTTTAAACTTGTTATCAGTATAAAAAGACACCTGTGCACACCCTCAAACAGTCTGACTCCAAACTCCACTATGGTGAAGACCAAAGAGCTGTCAAAGGACACCAGAAACAAAATTGTAGCTCTGCACCAGGCTGGGAAGACTGAATCTGCAATAGCCAACCAGCTTGGAGTGAAGAAATCAACAGTGGGAGCAATAATTAGAAAATGGAAGACATACAAGACCACTGATAATCTCCCTCGATCTGGGGCTCCACGCAAAATCCCACCCCGTGGGGTCAGAATGATCACAAGAACGGTGAGCAAAAATCCCAGAACCACGCGGGGGGACCTAGTGAATGAACTGCAGAGAGCTGGGACCAATGTAACAAGGCCTGCCATAAGTAACACACTACGCCACCATGGACTCAGATCCTACAGTGCCAGACGTGTCCCACTGCTTAAGCCAGTACATGTCCGGACCCGTCTGAAGTTTGCTAGAGAGCATTTGGATGATCCAGAGGAGTTTTGGGAGAATGTCCTATGGTCTGATGAAACCAAACTGGAACTGTTTGGTAGAAACACAACTTGTCGTGTTTGGAGGAAAAAGAATACTGAGTTGCATCCATCAAACACCATACCTACTGTAAAGCATGGTGGTGGAAACATCATGCTTTGGGGCTGTTTCTCTGCAAAGGGGCCAGGACGACTGATCCGGGTACATGAAAGAATGAATGGGGCCATGTATCGTGAGATTTTGAGTGCAAACCTCCTTCCATCAGCAAGGGCATTGAAGATGAAATGTGGCTGGGTCTTTCAACATGACAATGATCCAAAGCACACCGCCAGGGCAACGAAGGAGTGGCTTCGTAAGAAGAATTTCAAGGTCCTGGAGTGGCCTAGCCAGTCTCCAGATCTCAACCCTATAGAAAACCTTTGGAGGGAGTTGAAAGTCCGTGTTGCCAAGCGAAAAGCCAAAAACATCACTGCTCTAGAGGAGATCTGCATGGAGGAATGGGCCAACATACCAACAACAGTGTGTGGCAACCTTGTGAAGACTTACAGAAAACGTTTGACCTCTGTCATTGCCAACAAAGGATATATTACAAAGTATTGAGATGAAATTTTGTTTCTGACCAAATACTTATTTTCCACCATAATATGCAAATAAAATGTTAAAAAAAAACAGACAATGTGATTTTCTGGATTTTTTTTTCTCAGTTTGTCTCCCATAGTTGAGGTCTACCTATGATGTAAATTACAGACGCCTCTCATCTTTTTAAGTGGTGGAACTTGCACTATTGCTTACTGACTAAATACTTTTTTGCCCCACTGTATATGTCATGTCTTGAAGGGGTTAAAAGAAATCTGTATCTATGTTCATGCTGCCCGAAGCACAGGCAGCTTAATTGGAGCATGCTGGGTTGCACAGTTTTATTCATTTCTGTCACTTCAGTGTGATCTATTTTATTGTAAAAACATAATAAAAATAAAAACAGTAAAAAAAAAATGTTAGCCTATTTTTAAGGAATTTAACTATTGTAATAACTAACAAGTTGAAAAACATTTATGGAAACATTAGTGTTTTGAAGGCATTAATACTAAAGTATACATCAAGAATGAATGAGTGTAATTGCATATACAGAACAGAGATTTGGATTTTGGATGAGATTTGGACTGGTGTTAAATATTTTGCAATTTCAATAGTTTTTTTTTTTTACTTATCTTTTACTAATTTTTCCCAAATGAGATTAGTTTGATAAGGTACTTCTGATATAAGCTTTGTGGGAACTCAAAGCCTGAGATCTAAGGTAGATGCATTTTCATTATTTTCAAAGTCATCTTTGATGGTAGACTTCAGAACTTGCTGATGTAGCCTTGTGTTTAAAAATAGATATTTAATCAATGTTCTCCTGTTCAGACAAGAATGTGATTGGATAATAATTAAAGGATCAGCCAGAATTTATTATATATATATATATTTTTTAAAAAGGGTCAGAATAACATAAAGACAAGGGCATAACAATACGGTCACACCCTCTGCCTCCCTTTGCACCAGGACAATGGAGGAATAGGGCTTGTTGAAGTTTCTTTTAGCAGGATAGGGGTCTAAGGGGTAACGTTTCTCCTTATGGAGAGTGACATACCAGCTGGCTTGTCAAGGTAAGGAGGCTTATTCGCCGTGCAATGCTCCTCTGGGAAATTAAATATGCAAATTGCCTCTTCTGAGAAAAAGAGGACTTAAATTCTATAGCGCCACCTGTTGGAAGTAGGACAAGCCAGCTGGTATGTCACTCTCCATAAGGAGAAACGTTACCCCTAGACCCCAGGCAAGAGCCTCTCACCTAGCCAAATCAGTTCTCATGCTTGACAAAAATGTAAAAAAAATTTGCAATTTTCAAACTTTTAATAATTATTCCTTTAATCCAGATAGTCATACCACAGCAAAACATTAATAAATAACATTTCCCACATGTCTGCTTTACATCAGCACCATTTGTACAATGTTTTAGGAGGTTTAACAATGTAGCAGTAATTTTTCACTTTTTCAAGGAAATTTACAAAACTTATTTTTTTAGGGAACTATCCAGGTTTGAAGTGACTTTGAGGGTCCTATATATTGGAAAACCTCAAAAGTGATACCATTTTAAAAACCACACCCCCCGACATATTGAAAACTGCTGTCAGGTAGTTTATTTACCCTTCAGGTGATTTTCAGGAATTAAATCAAAGTGGCATAACAGAAATGAAGAAATGTATTTTTACCACCTAAATGTCGCTAACTTCTGAACAGGTCACTATAGCCGGCAGACCGTTATTTGGTCGTGAACTGCCATGGCAAACATCAGGACCACACAATCATGATCTCAGGGTGCCAATGGGGATAAAAAAGAAGCCCTCACACTCTTTTAACCATTTATATGATATAGTCATTATTGACAGCAGCATCTAAGGGGTTAAACAGATATGGACGGTGCCTATACTGATTGTGGCTAAAATGGCAAGGTGTCAGCTACAGTGTACAACCGACAGCTGCTGGATTGTCACCTATATGGGGAGGCTATTCTCTTATATCTCAGGTCAGTAAAAAAAAGTATTGGTGTCATTAAGGGGTTAATCAATGATTTTTCTATTTAATAATTATTATATAGAAAAATCATTGATTAGTAGTGTTATAAAATTTCCCTTTTATAATTAAAGCCAAATGGTATAAAAGTATTCACTGCTTAGTAATGCTCTCCTAGAATATGTGCCCTAAACATGTGAGTGAATTGTTTCACAGACATTTTTTTCTTTTTTTCCCCACATGATTTGGTCACGGATATCACATTAGCTCAGGAATACTTCCCAAAATCATTGTTTGTGAACACAGTTTACTTTGCAATCCACAAATGCAAGTTCATGCTCCGTCATTCAAGCAGAAGCCATATATCAATGCTCCTGTCTTCTCTGGGCAAAATATCATCTAACCCCTCAGTGACGGAGCCAAATTTTTGAAATCTGACCAGTGTCACTTCATGTGGTAATAACTCTGAAACGCCTCAACAAACCCAAGTGATTATGAGACTGTTTTTTCGTGACACATTATACTTTATGATCATGGTAAATTTAGGTTGATATGTTGTGTTTATTTACAAAAATATCAGAAATTTGAGAAAAATTTAAAAAAGATTAGCAATTTTCAAACTTTGAATGATTATCCCTTTAATCCAGATGGCCATACCACAGCAAACCATTAATAAATAACATTTCCCTCATGTCTGCTTTACATCAGCACCATTTGTAAAATGTTGTTTTATTTTGTTAGGAAATTTTCAAAACTTATTTTTTTAAGGGACCTATCCATGTTTGAAGTGCCTTTAGGGGTCCCATATATTGGGAAATCCCCAAAAGTTATGATGTTCGTCCTTCGTTTTCGAAGATGACCATGACTTCAGGGTTAGAAGAGAATTAATAGTTATGGGTCCGGAGGTGGCTAATGAGTCCAATCCGGGCCCTGAAGGTTCGCCCACATACTTGACATACGAAAGCAGATGTGGTCAGTACACCAGATTCTACTTGTGCCTTGCGTACAGCACGCTTTCTTTTTGCGTCACAGATTTTCCTATCTTCAGCTGCACGTGCTCCTGAGGTGATCCTGCCCCGCCAACCTGGACGATCCAGGGCAAGCTCTTCCCATTCATTGGTGTTGACTTCCAGGTTTTTGAGAGACACCTTAAGGCAGTCTTTATAGCGCTTCTTCTGCCCCCCAACTGCTCGCTTTCCTTGGCACAGTTCTCCGTACAGCAGTTGTTTCGGTAGTCGGCTGTCCGGCATTCGGACCACATGTCCAGCCCACCTGGCTTGGACTTTCAGCAGGAGAGTGTAAATGCTGCAGAGCCCAGTTTGTTCCAGAATTGCCGTGTCTGGGACATTGTCTTGCCACCTGATGTGGAGGAGTCTGCGGAGGCAACTCATGTGGAAATGATTAAGCTGTTTAGCATGCCGGCTGTACACTGTCCAGGTCTCGCTAGCATAGAGAAGTGTGGTGAGGACCACCGCGCAGTAGACCTTCAGCTTGGAGGTAAGGCTGAGTCCCCTTCGTTCCCAGACATTCTTACGCAGTCTCCCGAAGGCGGCACTGGCTTTGGCGATTCTGTTGTTAACCTCAGCGTCTATGGTTACTTCACGGGAAAGTGTGCTGCCTAAGTAGGTGAAGTTATCGACTGCTTTGAGGTTTTCCTCCTTCACCGTGATACGTGGCTCCTTGTACAGTTTTCCTGGAGCCGGTTGATACATAACTTCGGTTTTTCTAATGTTGATCTCGAGACCAAAACTGTCGCAGGCTTGCGAAAAACTGTCCATTTCATGCTGCATCTGCTGTTCCGTGCTAGCGTTAAGTGCACAGTCATCAGCAAATAGTAATTCACGAATAACAGTCTCATGCACTTTCGTAACCGCCTTCAGGCGTTTTGGGTGGAATAGCTTGCCATCAGTCCTGTACCTAACCTGGATTCCATCTTCACAGTTGTTAAAGGCATCACTTAACATTGCAGAGAACAGCATACTGAACAGGGTTGGAGCCAGCACACAGCCTTGTTTTACGCCATTTGTTACTGGCAAAGCCTCAGATACGTCTCCATCGTTCAGAACCTTCACCATCATGCCATCATGGAACTGCCGGATGACTGAGATGAACTTGCTCGGGCAGCCAAATTTTGCCATGATCTTCCACAGGCCATCTCTACTGACTGTGTCAAAAGCCTTGGTCAAATCAACAAAAGTTACATAAAGGTCACGGTGTTGCTCCTGGCACTTTTCCTGAAGTTGACGTGCTGAAAAGACCATATCTACTGTTCCACGTTTAGCACGGAAACCACACTGGCTTTCGGGTAATAGTCCTTGCTCAAGGTGATGTAAAAGGCGGTTGAGCAAGACACGAGCCAATATCTTGCCTGCAGTGGACAGAAGGGAGATGCCTCGATGGTTGTCACAAGATTGGCGATTACCTTTCCTCTTGTATATGTGGATTATGCTGGCATCTTTCATCTGTTGTGGAACCTGTTCCTTTGTCCACATATATTGGAATAGTTTGGTCACCGTTTGCATCAGAACAGGGCCTCCAGATTTATATACCTCAGCAGGTATAGCATCATTTCCGGGTGCTTTTCCACAAGAAAGTTGTTTTACTGCTTTCCTGACTTCATCTCCACTTGGAAGAACATCAAGCTCCTTGTTGATTTCTACCTGGGGCAGGCGAGCAATAGCCTCATCATTGATATTGGCAGGGCGATTAAGAATATTATTAAAGTGCTCAGCCCACCGTTCCAGAATTTGTTTCTGGAACAAATTCAAAAACAGCACCCCCTGACATATTGAAAACTGCAGTGAGGTAGTTTATTAACCCTTCAGGTCATTTTCAGGAATTAATGCAAAGTGGCATGACAAATGAAAATATGTATTTGTACCTCCTAAATCCGCTAACTTCTGAACAGGTTACACCAGCCGTTAGATTCTATGGCCGCTATTTGGCCGTGAACTGCCATCGCAAACATCAGGACCACACAATCATGAACTGAGGGCACCAATTGGGATAAAGAGGAAGCCCCCACACTCTGTTAACCATTTATATGATGTAGTCACTATTGACAGGAGCATCTAATGGGTTAAACAGATTTGGAAGGTGCAAACACTGATCGTGGCTGATGCAGCAAGCTGTAGTGTACAGCCGACATCTGCTGTATTTTCACTTGTATGGTGAGGCTATTCTCTTATATCTCAGGTCAGTTAAAAGACGTATTGGCGGTCATTTAGGGGTTAAAATGGACTGAGGCAAAATGGAAAAGTTTTATGTTGTCAGATGAATCAAAATGTGCATTTTTATATGGAAACCAAGTATGCAGTGTCCTGTGGACTCAAGAGGAGAAGGACCAACCCACACTTAGGTCAAAGCTTCTATCTCGAAAGCTATGGGATTGCAGTACTGCCTATGGCAAGGACAACTTATACAGTACATCTTGAAAGGCACTATCAATGCTGAGCATTATATAGAGGATTAAGAACAACATACGGTAAGCTCCCATCCAATGTCTATTTCATGGAAGACGTGGCATATTTGTGCACGACAATTCTAAACCACATACTGCATCCATCACACCAGCATTGCTTCTGAGAAGAAGAGTTCAGATGATAAAACGGCTGCCTGCAGTCCAGAACTTTTAACAAGAGAAAACATTTGGCGCATTATGAAACAAAAAACCTGGTAGAAACCCAGGATTGTAGAGCAGCAAGAATCCTACATCAGACAAGAATGGGACAAGAATGGGATTCATTCTCCAAAACTCCAGCAATCGTCTCCTCGCTTTCTAGAGGTTTGCAGACTGCTGTAAAAAAAGAGGGATTGCTACACAATAATAGTCATGTCTCTGTCCCAATTTTTCAGATGTGTTTCCGCCATAAGTGAGTTATTGTTTTCAAGTGAAATGGAAAAATGTCTAATATTCTACTTCTGATCTGTGCTCACATGTTTTTGTTGTCAATAACATAGGGCTATAAGCGACCTTAAAATCATTACTTTCTTGATGTCTTTACAGTTTACACAGCACAAAAGAAATGGACGTCTAAAGATGCTGTTGACATGAAATTCTCACCACATTGGTAACCCATACAATCCACACAGGCTAATAAATCAAACCATAGATGTCCATAAATTATGTGTAATAATGAGAAATGACACAGGGGAAAAGTATTGAACATGCTTACTGAAATTTAATTAATGCTTCGTACTAAAGCCGTTGTTGATGATGACTACTTTAAGATTCCGCCTAGATAGAGAAACTACCAATCTCTTTTACCTACATTACCTATTTCCTTATTAACCACCTTACCCTCACCTCAGTCTTAATGAATCCCTATCATGTCTGGGTCTATGCATAGACTTCATCTATTCCCTCTTTCTCTTTCTGATATTAATTTCAACCATGAGATGTAATAGGAATTGTAACCTATAGGCCCCCGATTAGTTAAGACTGGTGCTTCATATGCAAGTCTTACTGATGGGCATGGAGGAATAAGAGGTGTCAAATTAGCTTAAAGGGACACACAGAGGTGGATTAAGGTTAGCCAGGGCCCCGGGCTGTTCAGACACTGTGGGCACCCCGGTCATGTGATGGGGTCATGTGATGGGGTTATGTGACGGGGTCATGCAGAGGGGTCATGCAGCGGGGTCATATACCTGGACATATACCTGAACCAGATTATTCCAGAAAAATAGTTGCTGTGTGAAACTATAACCTGACAAACATCCATTGATCTAGTCAATTTACCCTTCAGTTCAGGATATAGTATACAGTGTATAGTGTCAGTGTATAGGTCACACTGACTCACCAGTGACGTCTCTAGGTGAAGTCCTTCATCTTTCATCCAGCACAGACCACCATCACTTCAGCTAGGACTCGTCTCTGCAGGGGATAACACAGTTATCTCGAGCTCCACTTGTAGAACACATTACTTAATTTTTCCCAACTTCTACATTACACCACATGACGAAAAAGAGGTGACATAGTGTCACTCTACACAGTAACAGAACCGCCACCCCCATTTAAAACAGTGTCCTCAAAAAATAAAATAAATACATCACTGCAGTAATAATATCCCTTAATTATCCCCTATGGTAATAATAATATCCCCCATCCTGGCCCCGTGTATCTCATTCCTGGCTCCAGAAATATGTTCTCCCATCCTGCCCTCATGAGTATCCATCCTGCCCCATATGATCTCCCCATCCTGCCCCATCAGTCTCCATCGTATCCATCCTGCCCCATGATCCTGCACGATCTGTTTCCAATCCTGCCCCATGTATTTCATTCTGCCCAGTGTCTCCAATCATGACCCGTATTTACATTCTGCCCATGTCTCCAGTCCTGCCCCCAGTGTGTCCAGCATCTCTGCCCCCTGTGTCCAGCATCTCTGCCCCCAGTGTCTAGCATCTCTGCCCCCAATGTGTCCAGCATCCTGCCCCCAGTGTGTCCAGCATATTGCCCCCAATGTGTCCAGCATATTGCCCACAGTGTCTCCAGCATATTGCCCCAGTGTGTCCAGCATATTGCCCCCAGTTTGTCCAGCATTCTGCTCCCAGTGTGTCCAGCATATTGCGCCCAGTGTGTCCAGCAATCTGCCCCAGTTTCTCCAGCATATTGCCTCCAGACGAGAATTCTCGTCCCCTGTTCACGCTCCTTCGGCGAAGCTCCCTCCTCACAGCTGAAGCGCGCACTCGCCGGTGACTGACAATGACATCGTACGCCGGCGACTTGCGCGCTGTGGCTGATGTCAGCTGCCAGCCTCTGATTGGCTGGCAGCTGTTAACTATTGACGTGTGGGCACGCGCCCGCATGTCAATAGTGTTACATTGCCGCAGCGCCGGTAGGGGCCCGGTGAGAAGATGAAACTGGGCCCAATGCCCAGATTGACCCCATTATAATCCGCCACTGGGGACACGCTAATGACTGCGGGCTCAACATTAGGGCCGATTTTGTGCCAATGCTGGTCATGGTTACAGCCAGTGCTCACTGAAACCGTGTCAATCGCACCTCAATGATTGAAGCACGAGGCTACCGGGAGAAAATAAGTTAATTTTGTCTTGGCAATGGAGCTTGCAATGTGCGTACCAAGCAACTTCAGAATGATATAAATCTGCAATTTAACCCCATATCTCCAGGTTAATAGTGTTTTTACATGACAGGTTCCTTTTAACTCCTGACTACTGTGTTAGCATGACAGTATACCTAATACACAGAAAAAAATGAGAAATCAAAACATGAACAAGTGCAGTGAGCATGAATCTTGAATGAGGAGCAAAAAGCTGTCAAATCAGATTAACAGTCAGTCTTTGCAAGAGGGTTAAGGAATAGTTGTAAACGTGGAGTAGTTGACCGGGCACCCTTAATGAAGATTTGTTGTTCTAATTATGAGGTAGTAAGGGAAATTATATGCAAGGGATGGTATGTATCCCCCAGGATGCGCATAGAAGCATATTGAGACCGCTGTAGTGCACCGCACTCACAGACATAGCTGTGGTTGCCGTGCAGAATAAAATTAAGTTTGGACTTGGTCAAGCTATTTGGCCAAGGCAGAATTAAGAAAACCCGAGGCATCCGAGGGGGTTGCTAGATGTAGCCAAGGAGACTTGGGATGAAGAGAAAAGACATCGCATAGGAATGTAATCGAGCACGTGGAGAGTAAGCAGGACCGGATTGCGGCAGTCATGCCCATGGTAAAAGAGCATCTAATGGATGCCCAGACAGCACAGAAACGCATATATAATAAAAGCGCCACGATCAGGTCCTTTAAAGAAAGGGATCGCGTGTTTGTGCTAGTGCCCACAGCAGCGAGTAAATTCATAGTCAAGTGGCAGCGACCATATGAGGTTCAGGAAAAAGTTGGGGAAGTTAACTACTCAGTTTATCAGCCCGGGTAAACAAAGCCCAGCCCTAACAGTTGTATCATGTCAATCTGTTAAAAGTATGGAAGGACGGGGAGTGTATGCTTATGGATGCTACTCCCGACATTTCGTCTGGGAACCCTCCAATATCAGCCCAGACGGAGGTCGAGAGAGAGGTAAAGATAGGAGACTCTATCTCGAAACAGCAGCGTTGAGAGGTGCGGAAATTAATGCAAGAGAATATGGATGTATTCTCGGAACTACCCGGTCGTACCTCTGTCACCCAGCGTGACATTGTCACCTAGCCTCGCTTAAGGGTATGAATGAAACTGTACAGTGAGCCCGAGGCCCAAAGACAAGCTGTTGCAGGTGAGGTAAGACAAAATGCTCCAGCTAGGAGTAATTAAGGGGTCCTGGAGTGAGTGAGCTAGTCCCATTGTGCTGATCCCAAAGCCAGACGGATCATTACAGTTCTGTAATGATTTCCGTGAGTTGAATGAAGTGTCGAAATTTGACCTTTATCCAATACTCCAGGTGGACTAGCTGACCAAATGACTGGGTCAGGCTCAGTACTTAGAGAAATCCTATATAGAAAAGAAATACCAAATAATATTCAAGATATAACCTATATAGTAAATATTACTCATAAGAAATATACCCCCAATAAATATTTACTGACAAACCAATCGTTGAATCAGGGAGTGACGAGTGACGAAGCGGTTGCGAAACGTGCATTGGAGTGGTGTGTGCGGGGGCTGCTGCACGCATCTCTGGTTGGTATTCACGGCTATCCTTATGCTCATGTCTCATATACTCTGTGCACGTTCTTATGGGTTATGAATTTGTCACAATTGCGTCTAAACACCCGATCTCAGCTTCTGTAAGATCCTCTATTTAATTAGTCAGTATCCACATCCAAATTTAAAGTTTCAAATATATAATTGGTCACATTGTTTACATTATTTACATTTATTTTATTATTTATTTCCATTGCACTATTTGCACATTTAATTGACATCTCAGTTCAACATTGCACAATATATAAAATCTATAAAATCAGACTTTACACTTTTATTTCTTATACAATTAATTATTCACTAATTATTTTATTTTTATATCACTCACTTATTGTTATTAATTCACATATTTATATATATATTTGGAATTAAATCATTGGCACATAGTACATTTATTCACATCTTTATATTTTATATGTTTTTTCACTTTTTGATATTTTGCTAGTTTTACATATAATTTCAATAATATTTATTTATTGTTTTTACATATTTTTACACTTTCAATATATAATTTTTCACTTCACACACACATACACACATATACATATATTTTTTATTATTTTTATTAGTTATTTTATATTTTTTATTTTTATTATTTATTTTTTATTTTTATTTTATCTTTTATTTTTATACTAGATGGCAGCCCGATTCCAAAGAATCGGGAGTCTAGAATCCATGTATACTTTATTTATTCAAATGTAAGAATAATACAATTAATAAATAATAGTAAGAAAGAACAAAAATAATAGGCAGTATATGGAGAAAACACCAAACAAAAGTTCAAAATTGGTGTGAAAATGTCACTGAACCACTTCACAACTAAATATATATAGTTTTGGTAAATGGTATTATCATTTTTTTGACGAAATTCGGCAGGAGCTTGAAGAGTAACGTCACTGGGCCCGCCTCCACGCAATAGAAACTTGCTGTGAGGTAAAAATTCAAAAATCACACCAAAATGGCGGGCGGAGTGTGTCACAGTACGGCACGTTTCTGATTGGTCGCTCACAGCAGGCGGCAACCAATCAGACACTGGACACTGTTGACGTCACTTATCTCCGGACATTAGCTCCGGACATTAGCTCCGGACATTAGCTCCGGACAAAGCCACGGAAGTTGGCACAAATTGCAGGAAGTAGTATTCTAGGCAATTATATATTAGATTATGTTACCAATCATATAAAATTCATAGGCAGGGATCGGGTGTATAGATGTATACATACATTGTTAGGACTGGCGGAACGCACCAAGACAGATGATAAAGGTGCGTTCGCAGTCCGGGGTCCACCGTGCAGGTGGAGACCTGCTGCTAGTAATTGGCAGACAATATGGCGGTACACTAAAGTATACACGCGTGGGTTAAACCTCACCCAGCGTGAAGAAAGCGATCCTGTTAACTCACAGGACCGCAGTACCGCACTAGAGCGCGAGCAAGTGGTCAGCGGACTTAACCCCAGAAGGGATTGAAGCCCGATTAGACCCTTGCTGGCGTAACACCGCAACTGGGTGTGTAGAGAACCTTAGGACAAATATGTGCACAAGAGTGCGAGCGATGCCGCACTAACGGACGCCACTAACCACCCAGACTCGGGTATGGAAAGCGCAAGGCAAGCGCACGGCGCCGTACTGGCAGGCACAGCTATAGGACGCTGAGATGTGTGTATCGTGTAGATGGCAAGTCGGGCGCTAGATAGCTACCATCATCCGCGAACAGTCAACAACACTAGGGAGGGATATTTAGGAGCTTTCATCCTTCGACATACATCCATCTACACACACACATAATAACAAGACAATACTAGCGCATGGCCGTGCGGTCATGCGCAGTTTATATAGGAGCAGCACAGGAAGTGGCCACAGCACTTTTGCCCTTCTAGGACCTGCCAAGAGGACCAATGGAATGTGCTGCAGAGCCTGAGCACATGACCCTCGATCTCCAACGGGAGACCTTACGCTGGGCATGCTCAGTACATGCAGACAAGGACTTAGTCCCAGAGAAGTCCGCTCGCTGCTGACCAGTACTGACTTTAATGGCAGAGACTGGAGAAGCAGCACTAACTCTCTGAACAGAGTGAGAATGAGCAAGACGCTGGGACCGACGTCCTTGCTGAGCAGGCTCCACTGCGGCTGGACAAGAATGGGAGACCGCAGCGGAAGTGGCTCGAGATTCCCCCAGTGCAGAAGCGGGAACTCGACCCCTAACATACATATTGTTTTTTGTATCATCACATGAAATATTATTTATTTAATATTACTTATAATAATTTTTTTGTATTTCATTGTGAGAGAATATATATTAACTTGTTTTTTCAGCCGTGTAATTATTATATTGATTATATAGGTTTCTTCTTTGATCATGTATATTTAATTGATGTCACATTTTAATTATTATTGTATTTTTTACCAATCAGTCTTGCTGTGCCCTCGCCCCCTCACATACTTATTGCATTTTTATTCATTCTTATTTTTTAATCATTAATATTGATATATATTAATTTTTATAATAAAAAAGTGTTATTTGTTGTTTTATGTCCTTTTTAAAAATAAAATAATTTGATTAATATTCAACGATTGGTTTGTCAGTAAATATTTTTTTTGTGTATATCAGGCTCAGTACTTTACCACGCTTGATCTGACCAAGGGTTATTGGCAGGTGCCTCTTACAGAGTCGGCAAAAGAAAAGACCACCTCCATAACACCGTAGGGTCTGTACCACTATGTTATCTTGCCCTTTGGACTACATAGAGTGCCATGCACGTTCCAGAGGCTGATGGACATAGTGCTAGAACCCCATCGTATGTATCTGTCAGCATATTTGGATGACATCATCATATTTAGTACTGACTGGCATACCCACTTGTCCCAGGTACAAGCGCAGTAGATTTGCTCAGAGCCGTGGGCTTGACGGCGAATCCCAAGAAATATGCAATAGGGCTTGAGGAACCCCGGTACTTAGGGTACGTGATCAGCCGTGGGGTTATTAAACCCAAATAAATATAACCGAGGCCAAACAAAACTGGCCCCGAGCTGTTACCACCAAACAGGTAAGAGCGTTTCTCGATCTTATCGCGTATTTCGGAAGGTTTATGCCTAATTTCTCTGGGAGAAAAACACCCCTAACTGATCTAAAGGGAAATAAATCACTCATGGTTCAGTGGAACCCCCAGCTGGAGGAAGTGCACCAATCCATGAAGTTGGTGCTGTGTGGACAGCCTGTCCTCATTAGCCCCAACTTCCAGAAACTCTCCATCGTGCAGACTGATGCGTCTAATATTGGCTTAGGAGCGGTCCTGTCGCAGGAGGTGAACAGAGAAGAACATGAGTAGGAAACTTACTCCGGCCGAGAAAAATTATAGCGTAGTGAAGGAGTGCCTGGCAAGTAAGTGGGCCTTGGAGTTGCTATGCTATTATTTGCTCGGTTGACCCTTTCACTAGGGTGACAGATCATTCACCCTTGGTCTGGATGATAAATGCCAAGGAGAATGCTCAGGTCATCAGATGGCTTCTCTCTCTGCAGAATTACAACATTGTGCAGGGAAGGTGCAAGGGAACGTGGATGCCTTTTTGCGGGAACCCTGTGTGGTGACAAGTGTTCACAAGTTTGAACAGAAGAGGGGTATGTGATGCAGTGAGGGGGATCATATGAGCGGGACACTATGTATTCCCCAGGATGCTCATAGAAGCGTATTGATGCCGCTGGAGTGCATTGCAGTCACAGACATAGCTGCGGTTGCAGTGCAAAATAAAAGTAAGTGTGGGCCTGGTCAAGTTATTTGGCCAAGGCAATGTTTAGGAAAACCCGGCATGGGCTTTTATTTTTGGAGCGAACTACAGGATGGTAGTGGTGTGGTTCTCTCCCTCCAGCCAGGTCTTACAAGTGGCTCATGGCCACAAATTCCATTTAAAAGCCCTGCAGCAAAGGATTGGGTGTAGAGTTAAGCGACCTTGACCTTTTTAGAGTCGAGCCAAGGTTTCGCGAAACCCGACTATCTCAAAAGTCGAGTCGAGTGGAATCGGCCGATTATCGCGAAAAGTCGGGGATCGACCGAAACACGAAACCCAATGCAAGTCAATGGGGGAGCATAGTCGGCAGTGAGTAGAGGCCAGGAAAACATGTACAGAGCCCATTGTATTGGCAAAAATATCCATTCTTGCTACTGAAGCTTGTCAATTGTAATTTAGCTTATAATAATTGTAAGGCATTTGAAATCGGGGGTCATTTGGCTAAAGTTGTGGGGGGTAGAGCTGGTTCAAGTAATTAGTGGGCCAAGGACATCTGGACCACGTCACGGCAGTGGAGCAGGGAGAGGTAAGTATTTCAACTTTGCAAGTGCTGTGATCCTGAGCAAGCAGGGGCGGCCCACTCGTTGGCATTGGCACTGGCACAGGGCCCCTCAAAGTACAGCGGTGTGTTTGCACGGCGGGGGCGCCTCCCACCGGCAGCAACACTTTTGCGTACTATGAGAAGCCCTGTGCCAGTGACGTCGCCAATGAGTATTCCTCCCCCCCACCTGATGAAGGAACCTGCACCTTCATCTGCACCTTCCTCTTTGTCCCCGTGTAATGTGGTATAGTATGCGGGAAGGGGGACCTGACTTTCAGCAGGGTCACAATCTTGCAGTGTAGCGTGCACGGGGAATGTTGCGTTATGGGTCAATGTACCAGCAGACTCATCTATCACTGGCTGGGCAATGGGCAGGATGAGGGGGAAACAGATATAGGCCAAAAGAATAAAGTGGGCTAAATGCAGTTCAAAATTGGTAACAGGACTAACCAGGGGGCATTGCTTTGTTCAGTGGAGGACAACTGGAATGAGAGGCTGACACAGAGAGTAGGCCCAAATCAGTAAGTATTCTAAATGCAGTTCAAAATTGGCAACAGTAGTAAACCGGCGGCACAGCTTTGTTCACTGTAGGAGAACAGCAAGGAGCGGCAGACACAGATAGAAGGCCCCAACCCAACTAGTAGGCCTAATGCAGTGTTGTTTTCAACAACTACTTAAGAAGAGCCAGAAGATCGAAGCAATGGAGACGAAACCTGGGGAACACCTTGGAGTGGAACACACCGTCTCTACACCCCATACCCAATTTGTAGGCCTAATGCAGTGTAGTTTTCAACAACTACTAAACGAGAGTCAGAAGATCGAAGCAATGTAGACGAAACCTGGGGAACACCTTGGAGTGGAACACACCGTCTCTACACCCCATACCCAATTTGTAGGCCTAATGCAGTGTAGTTTTCAACAACTACAAAACGAGAGTCAGAAGATCGAAGCAATGGAGACGAAACCTGGGGAACACCTTGGAGTGGAATACACCGTCTCTACACCCCATACCCAATTTGTAGGCCTAATGCAGTGTAGTTTTCAACAACTACTAAACGAGAGTCAGAAGATCGAAGCAATGTAGACGAAACCTGGGGAACACCTTGGAGTGGAACACACCGTCTCTACACCCCATACCCAATTTGTAGGCCTAATGCAGTGTAGTTTTCAACAACTACTAAACGAGAGTCAGAAGATCGAAGCAATGGAGACGAAACCTGGGGAACACCTTGGAGTGGAACACACCGTCTCTACACCCCATACCCAATTTGTAGGCCTAATGCAGTGTAGTTTTCAACAACTACTAAACGAGAGTCAGAAGATCGAAGCAATGGAGAGGAAACCTGGGGAACACCTTGGAGTGGAACGCACCGTCTCTACACCCCATACCCAATTTGTAGGCCTAATGCAGTGTAGTTTTCAACAACTACTAAACGAGAGTCAGAAGATCAAAGCAATGGAGAGGAAACCTGGGGAACACCTTGGAGTGGAACACACCGTCTCTACACCCCATACCCAATTTGTAGGCCTAATGCAGTGTAGTTTTCAACAACTACTAAACGAGAGTCAGAAGATCGAAGCAATGGAGAGGAAACCTGGGGAACACCTTGGAGTGGAACACACCGTCTCTACACTCCATACCCAATTTGTAGGCCTAATGCAGTGTAGTTTTCAACAACTACTAAACGAGAGTCAGAAGATCGAAGCAATGGAGACGAAACCTGGGGAACACCTTAGAGTGGAACACACCGTCTCTACACCCCATACCCAATTTGTAGGCCTAATGCAGTGTAGTTTTCAACAACTACTAAACGAGAGTCAGAAGATCGAAGCAATGTAGACGAAACCCGGGGAACACCTTGGAATGGAACACACCGTCTCTACACCCCATACCCAATTTGCAGGCCTAATGCAGTGTAGTTTTCAACAACTACTAAACGAGAGTCAGAAGATCGAAGCAATGGAGAGGAAACCTGGGGAACACCTTGAAGTGGAACACACCGTCTCTACACCCCATACCCAATTTGTAGGCCTAATGCAGTGTAGTTTTCAACAACTACTAAACGAGAGTCAGAAGATCGAAGCAATGGAGAGGAAACCTGGGGAACACCTTGGAGTGGAACACACCGTATCTACACCCCATACCCAATTTGTAGGCCTAATGCAGTGTAGTTTTCAACAACTACTAAACGAGAGTCAGAAGATTGAAGCAATGGCGAGGAAACCTGGGGAACACCTTGGAGCGGCAGACACCGTTAGTAGGCCCTACCGAAGTAGTAGCCTCAATGCAGTTTTCAAATTCCTAGAGGCTGAAAACCAGACTATTGACGCTCAGCTTTTTTCAAAGGAGGACATCTGTATTGAGTGGCGCAGACAGACACAGGTAGTAGGCCTTAAACCAAAAATGTGGCTCAATGCAGTTTAAAAAATGTTACAGGGGGACACAGGCAGCATTGGTCTGGTCAGTGGAGGACAATTTCAATTATGGACCGCAGACAGACTTTGTACGCCTACTATTAAAAAAAGGATGCTCTATGCAATTAAAAATAGGTTCCAGGGGTCCACGGGCAGCAGTGGTGTGGTCAGTGGAGGAGTATTGGAAGGAGGGACCGCAGACAGGCGTAGTAGGCCTAACATAACAAAATTAGGCTGTAGGCACTTTAAAATTGGTTCCAGGGGTACACGGGCAGCAGTGGTGTGGTCAGCGGAGGACAATTTGAATTAGGGACTGCAGACAGACTTTGTAGGCTGTCCCCTGTGGACCATGCATCCAACACATTAACCCAGTGCGCCGTAATGGACACGTAACTTTTTGTGGACATGCCTACTGGTCCATGCGTCTCTTGTCAGGTGCACCTTTCTACTGTTTGATTGCCTGAGTGCTATGACAATGCAGACTTTTTCATGCCGGTGGAGGGCTGGGATGGCTTTTCTCGCAAAAGAAGTGTCGACTGGGTAGCTTGAACCGTGGTACAGCGTAGTTCATCTGGGCATTATAAATATAAAACAAAGAAAAAAGTAGGCTCCATGCACTTTCAGCTGGGTTCCAGGGGTACACGGCCAGCATTGGTCTGGTCAGTGGAGAACTATTGGAAGGAGGGACCGCAGACAATCTTAGAAGGCCTAACATAATAAAATTGGGCTGTAGGCACTTTATAATTGGTTCCAGGGGTACACGGGCAGCAGTGGTCTGGTTAGTGGAGGCCTAGAGGAAGGAGGGACCGCAGACAGGCGTAGTAGGCCTAACATAATAAAATATGGCTGTAGGCACTTTAAAATTGGTTCCAGGGGTACACGGGCAGCAGTGGTCTGGTCAGTGGAGGACTAGTGGAAGGAGGGACCACAGACAGGCTTCGAAGGCCTAACATAATAAAATTGGGCTGTAGGCACTTTAAAATTGGTTCCAGGGGTACACGGGCAGCAGTAGACAGGTCACTGGAGGCCTAGTGGAAGGAGGTCCCGCAGACAGGCTTCGAAGGCCTAACATAATAAAATTGGGCTGTAGGCACTTTAAAATTGGTTCCAGGGGTACACGGGCAGCAGTGGTCTGGTCAGTGGAGGACAAGTGTAAGGAGGGACCGCAGACAGGCGTAGTAGGCCTAACATAATAAAATATGGCTGTAGGCACTTTAAAATTGGTTCCAGGGGTACATGGGCAGCAGTGGTCTGGTCAGTGGAGGACAAGTGTAAGGAGGGACCGCAGACAGGCGTAGTAGGCCTAACATAATAAAATATGGTTGTAGGCACTTTAAAATTGGTTCCAGGGGTACATGGGCAGCAGTGGTCTGGTCAGTGGAGGACTAGTGGAAGGAGGGCCCGCAGACAGGCTTCGAAGGCCTAACATAATAAAATTGGGCTGTAGGCACTTTAAAATTGGTTCCAGGGGTACACGGGCAGCAGTGGTCTGGTCAGTGGAGGACAAGTGTAAGGAGGGACCGCAGACAGGCGTAGTAGGCCTAACATAATAAAATATGGCTGTAGGCACTGTAAAATTGGTTCCAGGGGTACACGGGCAGCAGTGGTCTGGTCAGTGGAGGCCTAGTGGAAGGAGGGACCGCAGACAGGCTTCGAAGGCCTAACATAATAAAATTGGGCTGTAGGCACTTTAAAATTGGTTCCAGGGGTACACGGGCAGCAGTAGACAGGTCACTTGAGGACTAGTGGAAGGAGGGACCGCAGACAGGCGTAGTAGGACTAACATAATAAAATATGGCTGTAGGCACTTTAAAATTGGTTCCAGAGGTACACGGGCAGCAGTAGACAGGTCACTGGAGGACTAGTGTAAGGAGGGACCGCAGACAGGTGTAGTAGGCCTAACATAATAAAATTGGGCTGTAGGCACTTTAAAATTGGTTCCAGGGGTACACGGGCAGCAGTGGTCTGGTCAGTGGAGGCCTAGTGGAAGGAGGGACCGCAGACAGGCGTAGTAGGCCTAACATAATAAAATTTGGCTGTAGACACTTGGAATTCTCTTGCAGGGGTACACAGGCAGCATTGGTGTTGTCAGCGGAGGCCGATTGTAATGAGTGTCTGCCAGTTAGTAGTCCCAAACAATAAATACATGTTAATGTCTCGCATTACAACAAAACGAAAACACAAAAGGGTGCAATCATTAGGTACAGGGGTGGGCTCCTCTGCGTAGTTTCAGACCTAGTAATTTGGCGCAAAGTATTTACTTGGGTAAATATAGGACACTGCCCCTGACTATGTTAAGTACCATCATACATGTCAACACAATGGTATTGTCAGTGGCAGGAATTTAAGGATGTCAGCGCATAGACTAAACATTGGTGGAACTGTGAGAGATAATTGTGCAAGTGGTAGAGCAATGTTTGAGCTGGGGGTGGGGGAACTCTCTTGTGGCCGGCGGTACAGGCCCAGGGCCCCTCATGTTACAACAGTGTGTCTGACGTTGGGTGCGTACCACCACCGCCAGAGACACTTTAATGTACTATGAGGGACCCAGTGGCAGTGCCGTCGACCAAAAGCGGGCACACCCACCTCTTCAGACAAACAGCACTCTCACGGGTGCTTGCGCCAAGTGGCGATACCATGGCCCCGTGTGGGGAGTTTGGCCATTTAGGGAGGTGTAAACATGTCATATGCTGGACAATCAGCTGCTGCAAATTACGAGATTGGTAAAGTCATTCAGAGTAGTCCACAGGCAAGACCTTTTCATAGGAAAGCTAGGTGTCGGCCGGGCAAAGTGGGGCAAAAGAATTCGAAATCCAGTTGTGGTTCATTTTAATGAAGGTTAGATCATCAACATTTTGGGTAGCCAGACTAGTCCTTTTTTCGGTTAATATTGAACCTGCAGCACTGAATACTCTTTCTGATAGGACACTAGCTGCCGGGCAAGCAAGCTCCTGCAATTCTGGCCAGGTGTCTAATTTGGATGCCCAGTAATCAAATGGGAATGACGGTTGAGAGAGAACATCGATAAGGGATGAAAAATAGTTAGTAACCATACTGGACAAATGTTGTCTCCTGTCACTTTGAATTGATGCAGCAGTACCTGTCCTGTCTGCGGTCATAGCAAAATCACTCCACAACCTGGTCAGAAAACCCCTCTGTCCAATGCCACTTCTGATTTCTGCACCTCTAACACTTCTGGTCTGCTGCCCCTGCAGCTCGTGTGAGAACGATCACGGGCGCTGTGTGCTGGGAATGCCTGAAGCAAACGGTCAACAAGAGTTGATTGTTTGGTTGCTAATATTATTTCCAAGTTCTCATGTGGCATAATATTTTGCAATTTGCCTTTATAGCGAGGATCAAGGAGGCAGGCCAACCAGTAATCGTCATCGTTCATCATTTTAGTAATGCACGTGTCCCTTTTGAGGATACGTAAGGCATAATCCGCCATGTGGGCCAAAGTTCCAGTTGTCAAATCTGCGGTTGTGCTTGGTTGAGGGGCAGTTTCAGCAAATCTACGTCACTTGTGTCCCTCAAAAAACCAGAACCCGGCCTTGCCACGCCACCAATTTCCAGTGGCCCCGGGAAAGCTTCCTCAATAAAAATATACTCATCCCCATCATCCTCCTCGTCCTCCACCTCCTCTTCGCCCGCTACCTCGTCCTGTACACTGCCCTGACCAGACAATGGCTGACTGTCATCAAGGCTTTCCTCTTCCTCTGCTGCAGACGCCTGATCCTTTATGTGCGTCAAACTTTGCATCAGCAGACGCATTAGGGGGATGCTCATCCTTATTATGGCGTTGTCTGCACTAACCAGCCGTGTGCGTTCCTCAAAACACTGAAGGACTTGACACATGTCTTGTATCTTCGACCACTGCACACCTGACAACTCCATGTCTGCCATCCTACTGCCTGCCCGTGTATGTGTATCCTCCCACAAAAACATAACAGCCCGCCTCTGTTCGCACAGTCTCTGAAGCATGTGCAGTGTTGAGTTCCACCTTGTTGCAACATCTATGATTAGGCGATGCTGGGGAAGGTTCAAAGACCGCTGATAGTTCTGCATACGGCTGGAGTGTACGAGCGAATGGCGGATATGTGAGCAAAGTCCGCTCACTTTGAGGAGCAGGTCGGATAACCCTGGATAACTTTTCAGGAAGCACTGCACCACCAGGTTTAAGGTGTGAGCCAGGCAAGGAATGTGTTTCAGTTGGGAAAGGGAGATGGCAGCCATGAAATTCCTTCCGTTATCACTCACTACCTTGCCTGCCTCAAGATCTACTGTGCCCAGCCACGACTGCGTTTCTTTCTGCAAGAACTCGGACAGAACTTCCGCGGTGTGTCTGTTGTCGTCCAAACAGTTCATAGCCAATACAGCCTGCTGACGCTTGCCAGTAGCTGCCCCATAATGGGACAACTGGTGTGCAACAGTGGCAGCTGAGGATGGAGTGGTTGGGCGACTGCGGTCTGTGGACGAGCTCTCGCTTCTGCAGGAGGACGAGGAAGAGGAGGAGGAGGGGGTGCGAACGCCTACAGCCAACTGTTTCCTAGACCGTGGGCTAGGCAGAACTGTCCTGAAATTGATGTCCCCTGTGGACCCTGCATCCACCACATTCACCCAGTGTGCCGTGATGGACACGTAACCTCCCTGGCCATGCCTACTGGTCCATGCATCTGTTGTCAGGTGCACCTTTGTACTCACAGATTGCCTGAGTGCATGGACGATGCGCTCTTTAACATGCTGGTGGAGGGCTGGGATGGCTTTTCTCGAAAAGAAGTGTCGACTGGGTAGCTCGTAGCGTGGTTCAGCGTAGTCCATCAGGGCTTTGAAAGCTTCGCTTTCAACTAACCGGTAGGGCATCATCTCTAACGAGATTAGTCTAGCTATGTGGGCGTTCAAACCCTGTGTACGCGGATGCGAGGATAAGTACTTCCTTTTTCTAACGAGAGTCTCATGTAGGGTGAGCTGGACTGGAGAGCTGGAGATCGTGGAACTAGCGGGTGTGCCGGTGGACATGGCAGACTGAGAGACGGTTGGAGACGGTATGGTTTCCGCCGGTACCCTAGATGCAGTGTTTCCTACTACGAAACTGGTGATTCCCTGACCCTGACTGCTTTGGCCTGGCAAAGAAACCTGCACAGATACTGCAGGTGGTGCGGAAAATGGTGGCCTTACAGTGACGGAAGGGATGTAGCGTTGCTGACTAGCTTCATTGGCCGAGGGTGCTACAACCTTAAAGGGCACCTGTCACCCCGAAAATCGCGGGTGAGGTAAGCCCACCGGCATCAGGGGCTTATCTACAGCATTTTGCAATGCTGTAGATAAGCCCCCGATGTTACCTGAAAAAGGAGAAAAAGACGTTATATTATACTCACCCAGGGGCGGTCCCGCTGCTGGTCAGGTCGGATGGGTGTCTCTGGTCCGCTGCGGCACCTCCCATCTTCTTTCCATGACATCCTCTTCTGATCTTCAGCCACGGCTCTGGCGCAGGCGTACTTTGCTCTGCCCTGTTGAGGGCAGACAAAGTACTGCAGTGCGCAGGCGCCGGGCCTCTGACCTTTCCGACGCCTGCGCACTGCAGTACTATCCTCTGCCCTCAAGAGGGCAGAGCAAAGTACGCCTGCGCCGGAGCCGTGGCTGAAGATCAGAAGAGGAGGTCATGGAAAGAAGATGGGAGGTGCCGCAGCGGACCAGAGACACCCATCCGACCTGACCAGCAGCGGGACCACCCCTGGGTGAGTATAATATAACGTCTTTTTCTCCTTTTTCAGGTAACATCGGGGGCTTATCTACAGCATTACAGAATGCTGTAGATAAGCCCCTGATGCCGGTGGGATTACCTCACCCGCGATTTTCGGGGTGACAGATTCCCTTTAAGGGACGTTTGGTAGTTAGTCCAGGCTTGCAAATGCATGGTGGTTAAATGTCTATGCATGCAACTTGTATTGAGACTTTTCAGATTCTGACCTCTGCTTAAGGTAGTTGAACATTTTTGACAGATGACTTTGCGCTGATCAATTGGATGTTGTTTAAAAAAATGCCAGACTGCACTCTTTCGAGCATCGGATCCCTTTTCAGGCATTGCAGACTGAGCTTTAACCGGATGGCCACGCTGTCCTCCAACAGGTTTTGGCTTTGCCACGCGTTTTGTGCCATCTACGGGCCCGGCAGATGGAACCTGTTGCGATGTTGATGCCTGCTGCGGCCCCTCCTCCTCCGCTTCAGAATTACTGCCCCTGCACCCTGTTCCCCCAATGGCTGCCAATCGGGGTCAACAACTGGGTCATCTATAACCTCCTCTTCTAGCTCGTGTGCAACTTCGTCTGTGTCACAATGTAAGTCGGTGGTATAGCGTTCGTGACGGGGCAACATAGTCTCATCAGGGTCTGATTCTGGATCAGTACCCTGCGAGGGCAATGTTGTGGTCTGAGTCAAAGGACCAGCATAGTAGACTGGCTGTGGCTGTGCATCAGTGCACTCCATGTCAGATTCAACTTGTAATGGGCATGGCCTGTTAACTGCTTCACTTTCTAAGCCAGGGACGGTATGTGTAAAGAGCTCCATGGAGTAACCAGTTGTGTCGCCTGCTGCATCCTTCTCTGTTGTTGTTTTTGCTGAAGAGGACAAGGAAGTGACTTGTCCCTGACCGTGAACATCCACTAACGACGCGCTGCTTTTACATTTACCAGTTTCAAAAGAGGAGGCAAAAGAGCTAGAGGCTGAGTCAGCAAGGTAAGCCAAAACTTGCTCTTGCTGCTCCGGCTTTAAAAGCGGTTTTCCTACTCCCAGAAAAGGGAGCGTTCGAGGCCTTGTGTAGCCAGACGACGAACCTGGCTCCACAGCTCCAGACTTAGGTGCTATATTTTTTTTCCCACGACCACCTGATGCTCCACTACCACTACCATCATTACCAGCTGACAATGAACGCCCACGGCCACGACCTCTTCCACCAGACTTCCTCATTGTTTTAAAAACGTAACCAAAGTAACGGTATTTGTTGCTGTCAAACAACTTACACGGTGAGCTATAACTTCAGTATGATTTAGATATCACTTTACAGGTGGGTGAGACCGCAAGGAAAATCAGGCACAATGTTACACACTCTGTTTTCTGTGGCACCAAATGAGAGAGATGCCACACACGCAGGACTGTCACTCAAACACAAATGTCAATATTAATCTCCCACTGTTTTTTTTATTTTTTCAGGGAGAATTTAGAAACCAAATTAAAAAAAAATAAATAGGCTTTCTATGGCTCACTATTTGAGAGAGAGATGGCACACTCAGGAGTCAGGACTGGCACACAAGCAGAAAGGCCAATATTATTCTCCCACTTTTTTTTTTTTTTTTTTCAGGGAGAGTTTAGAAACCAAATATTAAAAAAAATAGGCTTTCTATGGCCCACTATTTGAGAGAGAGAGATGGCACACTCAGGAGTCAGGACTGGCACACAAGCAGAAAGGCCAGTATTAATCTCCCACTGTTTTTTTTTATTTTTTCAGGGAGAATTTAGAAACCAAATGAAAAAAAAAAAATAGGCTTTCTATGGCCCACTATTTGAGAGAGAGAGATGGCACACTCAGGAGTCAGGACTGGCACACAAGCAGAAAGGCCAATATTAATCTCCCACTGTTTTTTTTAATTTTTTCAGGAAGAATTTAGAAACCAAATAAAAAAAAATAGGCTTTCTATGGCCCACTATTTGAGAGAGAGAGATGGCACACTCAGGAGTCAGGATTGGCACACAAGCAGAAAGGCCAATATTAATCTCCCACTGTTTTTTTTAATTTTTTCAGGGAGAATTTAGAAACCAAATAAAAAAAAAATAAATAGGCTTTCTACGGCCCACTATTTGAGAGAGAGAGATGGCACACTCAGGAGTCAGGACTGGCACACAAGCAGAAAGGCCAATATTAATCTCCCACTGTTTTTATTAATTTTTTCAGGGAGAATTTAGAATCCAAATAAAAAAAAAAAAGGCTTTCTATGGCCCACTATTTGAGAGAGAGAGATGGCACACTCAGGAGTCAGGACTGGCACACAAGCAGAAAGGCCAATATTATTCTCCCACTGTTTTTTTTTATTTTTTCAGGGAGAATTTAGAAACCAAATATAAAAAAAAATAGGCTATGGCCCACTATTTGAGAGAGAGAGATGGCACACTCAGGAGTCAGGACTGGCACACAAGCAGAAAGGCCAATATTAATCTCCCACTGTTTTTTTTTTTTTTCAGGGAGAATTTAGAAACCAAATTTTAAAAAAATAGGCTTTCTATGGCCCACTATTTGAGAGAGAGAGATGGCACACTCAGGAGTCAGGACTGGCACACAAGCAGAAAGGCCAATATTAATCTCCCACTGTTTTTATTAATTTTTTCAGGGAGAATTTAGAAACCAAATTAAAAAAAAATAGGCTTTCTATGGCCCACTATTTGGAGAGAGAGAGATGGCACACTCAGGAGTCAGGACTGGCACACAAGCAGAAAGGCCAATATTAATCTCCCACTGTTTTTTTTATTTTTTCAGGGAGAATTTAGAAACCAAATATAAAAAAAAAATAGGCTTTCTATGGCCCACTATTTGAGAGAGAGAGATGGCACACTCAGGAGTCAGGACTGGCACACAAGCAGAAAGGCCAATATTAATCTCCCACTGTTTTTTTTTTTATTTTTTCAGGGAGAATTTAGAAACCAAATATAAAAAAAATAGGCTTTCTATGGCCCACTATTTGAGAGAGAGAGATGGCACACTCAGGAGTCAGGACTGGCACACAAGCAGAAAGGCCAATATTAATCTCCCACTGTTTTTTTTATTTTTTCAGGAAGAATTTAGAAACCAAATAAAAAATAAATAAATAGGCTTTCTATGGCCCACTATTTGAGAGAGATGGCACACTCAGGAGTCAGGACTGGCACACAAGCAGAAAGGCCAATATTAATCTCCCACTGTTTTTTTTCTATTTTTTCAGGGAGAATTTAGAAACCAAATATATAAAAAAATAGGCTTTCTATGGCCCACTATTTGAGAGAGACAGATGGCACACTCAGGAGTCAGGACTGGCACACAAGCAGAAAGGCCAATATTAATCTCCCACTGTTTTTTTTTATTTTTTCAGGGAGAATTTAGAAACCAAATATATAAAAAAATAGGCTTTCTATGGCCCACTATTTGAGAGAGAGAGAGATGGCACACTCAGGAGTCAGGACTGGCACACAAGCAGAAAGGCCAATATTAATCTCCCACTGTTTTTTTAATTTTTTCAGGGAGAATTTAGAAACCAAATAAAAAATGAATAAATAGGCTTTCTATGGCCCACTATTTGAGAGAGATGGCACACTCAGAAGTCAGGACTGGCACACAACCAGAAAGGCCAATATTAATCTCCCACTATTTTTTTTTTATTTTTTCAGGGAGAATTTAGAAACCAAATATATAAAAAAAAATAGGCTTTCTATGGCCCACTATTTGAGAGAGAGAGATGGCACACTCAGGAGTCAGGACTGGCACACAAGCAGAAAGGCCAATATTAATCTCCCACTGTTTTTTTTTATTTTTTCAGGGAGAATTTAGAAACCAAATATATAAAAAATAGGCTTTCTATGGCCCACTATTTGAGAGAGAGAGATGGCACACTCAGGAGTCAGGACTTGCACACAAGCAGAAAGGCCAATATTAATCTCCCACTGTTTTTTTTTTTATTTTTTCAGGGAGAATTTAGAAACCAAATATAAAAAAAAAATAGGCTCTCTATGGCCCACTATTTGAGAGAGAGAGAGAGAGATGGCACACTCAGGAGTCAGGACTGGCACACAAGCAGAAAGGCCAATATTAATCTCCCACGGTTTTTTGTTATTTTTTCAGGGAGAATTTAGAAACCAAATTTAAAAAAAAAAAAAAAAAAAAGCTTTCTATGGCCCACTATTTGAGAGAGAGATGGCACACTCAGGAGTCAGGACTGGCACACAAGCAGAAAGGCCAATATTAATCTCCCACTGTTTTTTTTCTATTTTTTCAGGGAGAATTTAGAAACCAAATATATAAAAAAATAGGCTTTCTATGGCCCACTATTTGAGAGAGACAGATGGCACACTCAGGAGTCAGGACTGGCACACAAGCAGAAAGGCCAATATTAATCTCCCACTGTTTTTTTTTATTTTTTCAGGGAGAATTTAGAAACCAAATATATAAAAAAATAGGCTTTCTATGGCCCACTATTTGAGAGAGAGAGAGATGGCACACTCAGGAGTCAGGACTGGCACACAAGCAGAAAGGCCAATATTAATCTCCCACTGTTTTTTTAATTTTTTCAGGGAGAATTTAGAAACCAAATAAAAAATAAATAAATAGGCTTTCTATTGCCCACTATTTGAGAGAGATGGCACACTCAGAAGTCAGGACTGGCACACAACCAGAAAGGCCAATATTAATCTCCCACTATTTTTTTTTATTTTTTCAGGGAGAATTTAGAAACCAAATATATAAAAAAAGATAGGCTTTCTATGGCCCACTATTTGAGAGAGAGAGATGGCACACTCAGGAGTCAGGACTGGCACACAAGCAGAAAGGCCAATATTAATCTCCCACTGTTTTTTTTTATTTTTTCAGGGAGAATTTAGAAACCAAATATATAAAAAATAGGCTTTCTATGGCCCACTATTTGAGAGAGAGAGATGGCACACTCAGGAGTCAGGACTTGCACACAAGCAGAAAGGCCAATATTAATCTCCCACTGTTTTTTTTTTTATTTTTTCAGGGAGAATTTAGAAACCAAATATAAAAAAAAAATAGGCTCTCTATGGCCCACTATTTGAGAGAGAGAGAGAGAGATGGCACACTCAGGAGTCAGGACTGGCACACAAGCAAAAAGGCCAATATTAATCTCCCACGGTTTTTTGTTATTTTTTCAGGGAGAATTTAGAAACCAAATTTAAAAAAAAAAAAAAAAAAAAGCTTTCTATGGCCCACTATTTGAGAGAGAGATGGCACACTCAGGACTGGCACACAAGCCCAAAGGCCAATATTAATCTCCCACTGTTTTTTTTTTCAGAGAGAATTTATAACCCCCCCCCAAAAAAAACAGAAAAATAAAAAGGCTTTCTATGGCCCACTATGTGAGAGAGATGGCACACACAGGAATGGCACTCTAGCAGAAATGCCAATCTTAATCTCCCACAACTTATTTTTTTAGGGAGAATTAAAAAAAAAGAAAAAAGAAAGGTAGCTGTGCAGAAAGGAAGGAACAACAGGATTTGTGCTTTGAAAAAAGCAGTTGGTTTGCACAGCGGCGTACACACAGCAATGCAGCTATCAGGGAGCCTTCAAGGGCAGCCCAGTGAGCTACAGCGCTGAGGAAAAAAAATGTAGCTTCCACTGTCCCTGCAAACAAAAGGTGGTGTTCGACAGTGGAAATCGCTACAGCACAAGCGGTTTGGTGGTTAATGGACCCTGCCTAACGCTATCCCTGCTTCTGACGAAGCGGCAGCAACCTCTCCCTAGGCTCAGATCAGCAGCAGTAAGATGGCGGTCGGCGGGAACGCCTCTTTATAGCCCCTGTGACGCCGCAGACAGCAAGCCAATCACTGCAATGCCCTTCTCTAAGATGGTGGGGACCAGGACCTATGTCATCACGCTGCCCACACTCTTCGTCCACCTTCATTGGCTGAGAAATGGCGCTTTTTGCGTCATTGAAACGCGACTTTGGCGCGAAAGTCGCGTACCGCATGGCCGACCCCACACAGGGGTCGGGTCGGGTTTCATGAAACCCGACTTTGCCAAAAGTCGGTGACTTTTGAAAATGAACGATCCGTTTCGCTCAACCCTAGTTGGGTGTGTCAGTCTTGGTTTGCAAACTGCAGAGAAGGTGGTTCTGCAACATCCGGCTTGTGTGAAGTAACACGGAGCCAAGGGAAGCAAAAATGCCTGGCACTCCTTAGCGTGACAAGGAGATGCAGTCGCCCATGGCAACCGGTCTCGGATATGATCAGTCTTAACGCCCCAGCTGTGACCCTGAGGATACCATTTGCTTTCCATTTGTGAATTTCTTTGGACACTAAAGACGTTTTCTTTGAACTTTTATGGGTCACTGCCTCATTGCCTTACGGTGTGAATACCGCCATACTACAATAGTGATTCAAGTATATTGTGTCAAGTACTGCTCATATAAGAGAGTGGTGACCTACTCCTGCACAGGGGCTCACCAGCGGATTCTTCTGTGGGCCAGTCCAAGCCTGGCTACAGGTCAACGTGTCAAACCGATCCTGGAGGGTTTGAGAAGACTTTTCCAGCCAGAAAAGAGTCAAGGTTGCTGCAATGTAGTAGACAAAACTTTCAGTGGAAGGTCAGAGCAAGGGGACGGTGGGAAACCCTCTAATAACTATCAAATTTTAACCGAACATCACTATGCCGTTTGTTACTGAAACCAAGTATGAGTCTCTACCTCATGCAGAAGAATTACTCATGAAAATGTAGGCCTGTTATCAAAAATTGAAGAGTTCAAGTACAGAAGTTTTAACTTTTATTAAAATGGTGTTTGGCATCCTCAATTCATCGTATGATATCAAGATCCTCATACCATCACACCACTTGTGGCCTGAAGAGGGGTAAGCAGCAAACCCCAAGTTCACACACACTCAAGGGTACCACAACAGGGTGTTTAGGGACCGCAAAGCAATTTTCGCTGCCAATTGTCCAATCTTTAACCCTCTTACAAATGCAGCTGTGATGAAGTGGTCTACTATAAAACTGTGGAATTGTTAAGCTTTACATTAGCAGTGCTCTGGAGCTGTGTAGGTATGGCACTGTCCTGTGCAGCAGTGATACTGGGCACTGTAGTGGTAGTAGGGAGGTGTGCCAATAGTACTGAGATAAGGTGCAGTTTGCTCCAGGGGATGTGGCTTTGTAACTTTGATGTGGATGCTCCTTTCTACACAAAATCACAAATCATATATACTCGTTTACAAGCACAGTTTTTCAGCAGATTTTTTTGAAAATGAAAATGCCCCCCCTCGGCTTATACATGAGTTATTGTCCCAGAAAGATGGCGGGTGAAAGAGAGCGGCGGAACAGCGGGTCACAGAGATGAGAGCCAGCAGTAGCAGCTGTAACTGTGCCCGCAGTTAAAAAGAAATGAATATTCACTGCGCTGGCAGTAAATATTAATTTCTCTTATAATGCGCACAGTTACAGCCGTAGCCGCCGGCTTCCAGCACACATCCTACTTCCTTGTGCGCCCTCGCTGCATCTCCTTCCAATGCCAGTCTTCTGGCCAAGCGCTCATGTGTCCCTCGCTCATTAAGGTAATGAATATTCACCCCTCTCCAGTCCTATACGGGTGGAGTGAATATTCATTACTTTAATGAGCGGGGACACGTGATCGCTCGGCCAGAAGAGCTGCTGGCACCGGAACGAGATGCAGTGAGGGCGTGCAGGGAAGGTAAGTAGGATGTGTTTTTTTTTTATAGGAACTATTCACACAAGGACAGGGATAAGGAGCCATGCATACAAGGACAGGAATGGGGAGCCATGCATACAAGGATGGGGACGGGGAGCCATGCATACAAGGATGGGGAGCCATGCATACAAGGATGGGGACGGGGAGCCATGCATACAGGGATGGGATGGGGAGCCATGCATACAAGGATGGGGAGCCATGCATACAAGGATGGGGAGCCATGCATACAAGGATGGGGAGCCATGCATACAAGGACGGGGACGGGGAGCCATGCATACAAGGATGGGGAGCCATACATACAAGGATGGGGACGTGGAGCCATGCATACAGGGATGGGATGGGATGAGGAGCCATGCATACAAGGACAGAGATGGGGAGCCATGCATACCAGGATAGGGATGTGGGGACAATTCATACTAGGCTTATAATCGAGTCAATAAGTTTCCCAGTTTTCTTGTGGCAAAATTAGGTGCCTCGGCTTATACTTGGGTCGACTTATACTCGAGTATATACGGTATATATATATAAAGCATATCTTTCAATACATTTTGTTATTTTTGATCTTTCATAATAATAGACAGAAAGATAAAGCGTAAAAAACATTTTGAAAAGTCACAAAGCTATTGTTAGGACTGGCGGAACGCACCAAGACAGATGATATAGATGCGTTTGCAGTCCGGGGTCCACCGTGCAGGTGAAAACCTGCTGCTAGCAATTTGCAGACTATATGGCGGTACACTAAAGTATACACGCGTGGGTTAACCTCACCCAGCGTGAAAGAAGCAATCCTGTTGAGTCACAGGACCGCGGTACCGCACCTAAAGCGCGAGCAAGTAGTCAGCGAGCTCAACCCCAACTAGGATTGAAGTCCGATTAGACCCTTGCTGGCACAACACCGCAACTGGGTGTGTAAGGAAACTGAACAACAATATTAAGGCACAAGAGTGCATGCGGTGCCGCACTGACGAACGCCACTAACCACCCAGGCTTGGGTAAGGAAAGCACAGAGGAAGTGCACGGCGCCGTACTGGCGGTCACAGCAACTGGACGCTGTAATGTGTGATTAGTGCTGTAGGATAAGTCGGGCGCTAGATAGCAACCATACACCTTCCGCGAACAGACATTCAATAGGGTAGGGGTATCCAAGGACGACTTGCACTCACAACATACACACATTAACAATTGTAAGACAATACTAGCGCATGACCGTGCGGTCATGCGCAGTTTATATAGTTGCAGCATAGGAAGTGGCTACAGCACTTTTGCCCTTCCAAGACCTGCCAAGAGGACCAATGGAATGTGCTGCAGAGCCTGAGCACATGACCCTCGATCTCCAACGGGAGATCTTACCCTGGGCATGCTCAGTACGTGCAGACAAGGACTTAGTCCCAGAGAAGTCTGCTCGCTGCTGACCAGCACTGACTTTAATGGCAGAGACTGGAGAAGCAGCA
The DNA here is from genome assembly GCF_032444005.1 of Ranitomeya imitator. Lineage (NCBI taxonomy): Eukaryota > Metazoa > Chordata > Amphibia > Anura > Dendrobatidae > Ranitomeya > Ranitomeya imitator. Next base: position 446,255,363 of record NC_091287.1, on the reverse strand, counting down.
GTAACTCTCAGAACAGAGTGAGAATGAGCAAGACGCTGGGACCGACGTCTTTACTGAGCAGACTCCACTGCGGCTGGACAAGAATGGGAGACCGCAGCGGAGGTGGCTCGAGATTCCCCCTGTGCATAAGCGGGAACTCGACCCCTAACATTACCCCCCCTCCTAGGGCCTCCCCCTCCTTGGGCCTCGCTACGTTCGAAGGCAGCAATGAGCTGCGGAGCCTGAATGTGCTCAGCAGGCTCCCAGGATCTATCCTCAGGACCGTAACCCCTCCAGTCCACCAAATAAAATTTTTTGCGACGAACCACCTTGTACCCCAAGATAGCGTTCACCTCGTAATCGTCCGTAGACGAACCCGACGTCCCAGTAGATGACTCAGAAAACCGGGACATGTAGACGGGCTTAAGGAGGGACACATGAAAGGTGTCGGTGATACCTAGGCGTGGAGGAAGGGCCAGACGGTAAACCACAGGATTAACCTGTTCGAGGACCTTAAAAGGACCTAAGTAGCGAGGTGCAAACTTGGTAGACTCAACTCGCAGCCTGATGTTACGGGCGGAGAGCCACACTAAGTCGCCAGGAGCAAAGGTTGGAGCGGGGCGCCGATGTGCCTCGGCGGAGGACCTCATTCTCTCCTTGGAAGCCTGAATGGCATCCTGAGTGCGATCCCAAATGTCCCGTGCCTCCACAGCCCAGTCTGCCACCCTGAAATCGGCGGAAGACACGGGCATGGGCACAGGTACCCGCGGATGCTGACCATAGTTAAGGAGGAATGGAGTCTGTCCAGTGGAATCAGCGACAGCATTGTTAAGAGCAAACTCCGCCCACGGTAGCAAAGATGCCCAGTCATCCTGCTTAGCAGAAACAAAATGTCGCAGATATGTGACCAAGGTCTGGTTGGCTCTCTCTACCAACCCATTCGTCTCGGGATGATAAGCCGAAGAGAGATTCAACTCGATACTGAGAAGACGACAAAGCTCTCTCCAGAACCGAGACGCAAACTGGGGACCTCGGTCACTGACAATTTTGTCTGGCATACCGTGAAGACGAAAGATATGTTTGACAAACAACGCTGCCAAGGCCCGTGCAGAAGGTAACCGGGGAAGTGGCACCAAATGCACCATTTTAGAAAAATGGTCGGTGATTACCCAAATAATGGTACAGCCACGAGACTTGGGCAGACCCACAACAAAATCCATCCCGACCATCTCCCAGGGCCTGTCTGCCACCGGCAGAGGGTATAACAAACCAGCTGGCCGTTGTCGGGAAGACTTATTCTTGGCACAAGAGACACATGCCTGAACGTAGTCTCCGACGTCACGAACCATATGTGGCCACCAGTACATTCTCGCCAGTAACTCAGATGTCCTTTTTGCCCCAAAGTGTCCACCCACTCTGGACGAATGAGCCCAAGAGAGAACCTCCGGACGCAAATTGATGGGAACAAAAGTCTTGCCCGGGGGCACAGACTCTAGCGAAACCGGAGCTACAGTTCTCAGACTCTCCGAAGGGACAATGAGCCGAGGCTCGTCCTCCTCCTCCTCAGCTGACACGAAGGAGCGAGAGAGAGCGTCAGCACGAATGTTCTTCTCCCCGGCGAGATAATGTAGGGTAAAGTGGAACCGGGAGAAAAACAAGGACCATCTGGCCTGACGAGAATTCAGTCGCTGGGCTGTTTGTAAATAGACCAAATTCTTGTGATCCTTGAAAACTTGGAATGGGAACCGAGCACCCTCCAAGAGATATCTCCACTCCGAAAAGGCCAACTTCATTGCCAGCAACTCCCTATCCCTGATGGAGTAATTTCTCTCCGCTGGTGTGAAGGTCTTTGAGAAAAAGAAGCATGGGTGCTTCCGACCCTGAGCATCCTTTTGATAGAGGACTGCTCCAGCACCAACGGATGAGGCATCCACTTCCAAAAGGAATGGCTTACCCACATCGGGACGATGTAAGATGGGAGCGCTAGCAAAATGGGACTTTATAGAAGTGAAGGCCTTGGAGACCCCTTCGGACCACGATTTGGGATTCGCTCCCTTCTTGGTGAGGGATACCAAGGGAGCTACCAAAGTTGAGAAGTGGGGAATGAACTGGCGATAGTAATTTATGAACCCCATAAAGTGCTGCACCGCTTTAAGAGAATGGGGTTCCTGCCAGTCCATCACTGCTTGTAGTTTGGCAGGATCCATAGCCAATCCCTGGGCCGAGATGATATAGCCCAGGAAAGGCAAGGACTCCTGTTCAAACACACACTTCTCCAACTTTGCATATAAGGAATTCGCCCGTAAGAGTTCGAAGACTCTGCCAACATCTCTCCGGTGGGAGTCAATATCTGGAGAGAAGATGAGAATATCATCCAGATAGACTACGACCGAGGTAGAAAGCATATCCCGGAAGATATCGTTGACAAAGTCCTGAAAAACGGCTGGGGCATTACAGAGCCCGAAAGGCATCACCAGGTACTCATAGTGCCCATCCCTGGTATTGAAAGCCGTTTTCCACTCGTCCCCCTCAAGGATGCAAATCAGATTGTAGGCACCCCGCAGATCTAATTTGGTGAATATTTTAGCTCCCCTTAATCTGTCAAAGAGCTCCGATATCAGGGGCAACGGGTATTTGTTCTTAATAGTGATAGCATTGAGACCCCTGTAATCGATGCAAGGACGTAACTCCCCATTCTTCTTTTGCACTAAGAAGAATCCCGCCCCTGCCGGAGACACTGACTTCCTTATAAACCCTCTTGCCAAATTCTCCTGAATGTATTGAGACATAGCCTCCGTCTCAGGGAGAGAGAGGGGATATACCCTTCCCCGAGGAGGTTCGGCTCCAGGCAAGAGGTCGATAGGACAGTCGTAAGGGCGATGGGGCGGTAGAGTCTCAGCAGCCTTTTTAGAGAACACGTCTGCATAACACCAATAATACCTGGGAAGTGATGAAAGATCTGCGGGTACCTCGGTAATAGAGACCTGTACACACTCACTCACACACCTGCCCAAACAAGACTTACTCCAACCCAATATTCTCCCTGAGGACCACTCAATATGTGGGGAGTGGAAACGGAGCCAGGGTATTCCCAGCAAAATCTCATCCATTCCCTCAGGAAGGACAAGAAGGGAAATAATCTCCTGGTGGGAAGGAGATATGGACAGCGAGAACGGAACTGTCTGGTGTGTGATTTGCAGTGGGAGTGTCGCCCCATTCACAACTCTAACCGTTATTGGTTTGGCGAGCATGACTAGTGGTATAGCATGACGTGTAGCAAAAGCAGAGGACATGAAGTTTCCCTCTGCTCCTGAATCCACACAAAGCTCGACTGTTAGAGTGGAGGAGCCTAACAGGATTGTCCCTTTAAGGACAGTTTGGAGGAGAATGCTGCTGTGTCTAGTGAACCTCCCCCAATGGTTACTAGACGCGATCGTTTCCCGACCGCCGCGGACATTTATTGGCGTAATGTCCATGTTGTTGACAGTTATTACAAACCACGGGTACTCGAGCGGCTAGAGATTTAGGTCCCGCTCGAGAAACCTCCATGGCCTCATGGGAATCTGACGCCAAGACAGGGGATTCCAGAGGTCTGGCGAAAGTTGGAGCCAGCCGAAACCTCTGCCTACACTGGGTCGGCTCCAACCTCCGCTCGTGAAAACGGAGGTCGATGCGGGTAGACACAGAAATAAGTTCCTCCAGTGTGGCCGGTATCTCCCTAGTGGCCAAGGCGTCCTTCACATGGTCTGCCAGTCCCCTCCAGAACACCGGAATAAGAACTTTGTCTGGCCACTCTAACTCTGAAGCTAGAGTCCGGAACTGGATGGCAAACTGGCTGACCACGGACGTACCCTGTGTAATAGACAACAATTGGAGTGCGGTGTCGTGGGTAACCCGAGGCCCTAAAAAGACCTGCTTCAGAGTGTCCAAGAAGAGAGGAGCACTCTGTACCACATGATCATCTCGCTCCCAGAGTGGCGTTGCCCACTCCAACGCCCTGCCCGACAAGAGAGATAGGATAAATCCCACTCTCGCCCGCTCCGTAGGAAAACGTGACGCCAGGAGCTCAAGATGTATAGAGCACTGGCTCACGAATCCGCGACAATGTTTACTGTCGCCAGCAAACTTGTCAGGAAGCGGGAGACGGGATAAAGTCGGAGCAGGGGTGGCAGCGGACAAACTGGCTGCGGCTACACTTGCAGCCTGCACAGCTACAGCAGTGACATCCACAGCTGAGGTTGTACGCTCAAGAGCCGCCAACCTTCCCTCCAGCTGCTGGATGTACCGCTGTAAACGCTGGTCGTCCGCCATTTTACTAGCCAGACCCTGGCGCTAGTATTCTGATAGGACTGGCGGAACGCACCAAGACAGATGATATAGATGCGTTCGCAGTCCGGGGTCCACCGTGCAGGTGAAAACCTGCTGCTAGCAATTTGCAGACTATATGGCGGTACACTAAAGTATACACGCATGGGTTAACCTCACCCAGCGTGAAAGAAGCAATCCTGTTGAGTCACAGGACCGCGGTACCGCACCTAAAGCGCGAGCAAGTAGTCAGCGAACTCAACCCCAACTAGGATTGAAGTCCGATTAGACCCTTGCTGGCACAACACCGCAACTGGGTGTGTAAGGAAACTGAACAACAATATTAAGGCACAAGAGTGCATGCGGTGCCGCACTGACGAACGCCACTAACCACCCAGGCTTGGGTAAGGAAAGCACAGAGGAAGTGCACGGCGCCGTACTGGCGGTCACAGCAACTGGACGCTGTAATGTGTGATTAGTGCTGTAGGATAAGTCGGGCGCTAGATAGCAACCATACACCTTCCGCGAACAGACATTCAATAGGGTAGGGGTATCCAAGGACGACTTGCACTCACAACATACACACATTAACAATTGAAAGACAATACTAGCGCATGGCCGTGCGGTCATGCGCAGTTTATATAGTTGCAGCACAGGAAGTGGCTACAGCACTTTTGCCCTTCCAAGACCTGCCAAGAGGACCAATGGAATGTGCTGCAGAGCCTGAGCACATGACCCTCGATCTCCAACGGGAGATCTTGCCCTGGGCATGCTCAGTACGTGCAGACAAGGACTTAGTCCCAGAGAAGTCCGCTCGCTGCTGACCAGCACTGACTTTAATGGCAGAGACTGGAGAAGCAGCAGTAACTCTCAGAACAGAGTGAGAATGAGCAAGACGCTGGGACCGACGTCTTTGCTGAGCAGACTCCACTGCGGCTGGACAAGAATGGGAGACCGCAGCGGAGGTGGCTCGAGATTCCCCCTGTGCAGAAGCGGGAACTCGACCCCTAACAGCTATTGTTCAAATCAAAGTTGTGTAAAAATTTTGCGACTCTTCATATTTTTACGTTATTCCCAACCTTGCCGGCCAAAGTTGCCAGAGCATGGGCCGGACAGGATGTGATGAAACCCATCCTACAAAGACTTCAAATGTTACGACACCTTAGTGACATAACTTTTGCCAGAAACATACTCCAGATGCATTCCGGGTATTTAAGTAGTCAATATGGAGTCCCGCTTTTATTGCACATGTCACCCTAGCAGGGGTCTCGCAGTCTGCAATAGTACTGCTGGCTGTATTTGTTTCCTTAGTAATCCAGTAAGCTACATTTTATGTTCTATATGTTTCAATGTGTCTCTCTACTTTACACATATGAGGGTGTCACAATTGGTTCTTGTAACCCGGTTCAATATATGTCTTCAGTATCCTTCCCAATGGATCCCTCTATAGAAGATCTTTTACTGATGGATCCATTCCTCCTATGTAACCCTTTTTTTGAGATGGATGCTGACTTTTTTAATGCATTATGAGCTATTTCCTGTACATGCTTCTATGTTATAATTCTTTTTGTCCTTAAAGCGAAATGTATTATTTGTGGTATTAAAAATACCATTATATAATATGTTTTGTGATCTTCTATATTCTGTTTTTTTCAGCATTTTCTGCTGAAGGTCTTGTTTGGCCAAAATGTCAATATTTGTCATGCTTTGGATTACAATTAAAAATTACACTGATTCATATAGGAGTGCCATGATTTTTCTTTTTTTTTTTTTTTTTAGAAATATATTCCAGTCCCTGACAGGAGTAACATTTCTGGCGAAGTGCATGGAGGAGCACACCAGTGATAAGATGCAGCTTATTCACAATGCGTAATGCACCTCTTGATGAATTAGGTGCATCTTATTCCTGCACGCCCATCTTTAAAACTGGTGTGTTCAATGCCAGTTTTAATTGATCGGGTCCAAAGTTTTGGAGATCGAATATGTATATTACATATTAATTTTATATGTATGTATATTTTATATGACATAATGAATTATTATTTTAATCTACCTTCTCAAATGTAATAAATAGATCATAGTCAAGAGTTGGATTAATTATAATTAACGATATTGAAATAATTATTTCAGTTCGATGAGAATGTTATTCTGCAGTAATAAAACTAGTATGCAAGTCTTCTTTCTTACCGCTAGGTGTCACTAGACAATTAAATCAATGCAATGCGACGTCAAAAAGCAAACTTTAATCCTTTGCAGGGAATGATTAAGCTTCTTAATTACAGGCCTCTAATGAACCCATGTCTGTTTAGTTGTATTTTAATCAAATCAAAATATTTTTGTGGAATTTACTAATTAATGTTAGTAGAAGGATCCATGTCTATATTTTATCTTAAATTTTATTTCTATGAATTATGAAGTCAGTAATAAAAAAAAAAACTTGGATGAAAGTACTGAAATAATACATAATATGATTTCATTTACTCTTAGGATGCTTGTTCAAGCATGTTTAGGGGCACTTTTATATGTGACAGCTGTGATAAAGAACGCAAGTGAGCGCTCGAGATGCTGTCGTGCTCCCCCGCCTTGTCTATGCAACCATTGTAATTTTTACAAGTTGTAATGGATTTAAGCTAAAAAAAGAAGTAATTTTACCAGATGCTGGAACAACAACCCTTTTTTTTTCCTTGAGCGCATTATCTGGTGCGGATCCACCTGGTTCCATGCAAACTGGACTTCAAGTACTAGGTGTGCTGGCTTTCTTTTTACTATCTGTGGTTCTAGCTACCGGATGTTCTTAGTGTGATGATATTCAGTCTCTAGTGGAGATGAGCAAATATATTGAACTGAATTCTGCTCGCATTTTATAAAAATTCATATTCGCCAAAATGCGGATTATTTTTCTAATTTGCTTCTGCTCTGATTCAGCAAATAGCCACCGATTTTCTGAAATCAGTCAAAAAGCTTAGCTTAAACAAAAAATAATTTTTTTCACCTATCGCTTGCTTCGCTGGCCCCTCGTCATCGTCACTCGTCCAGTCCTTGTCAGATCTTCTTATCACCACCGTGAAAGCTGAAATCCATGGGACTCCTACAGAAGTCCAAGGACTTACAGCTCCGATGAGGCCCGTGATGTTCCTCTCCATGTGCGCGCAAGGTCAAGGCACACATGGTGACGTCATGATATTGTGACCTACTGTCAGCTTGCGGCAGAGATAAGAACCTGTGGTGAGGAGCGGATGGGTGACGGTGAGGAGCGGAGAGATCGGAGAGATGAGCGGTAAGTTGAATATAAGGATTTTTTTATTGTTTACATTTTATGATTATAATGCTGCTAATGTGCTACTTTGCTCACACTTCCTTCAGATGAACCTTAGTCGTTCGCAGTGCGAGAAGCTCAGCACATTAGTGACTGCTGATTAGCTGCAGTGCTCACATGGCATAACAATGTCACACAAGCTTCAGGAGACTGGAATTACTATAACTCTGCTGATACAGGAGGCGAGAATCTGAGAATATAGTATTTAAAGGGAACCTGTCACCTGAATTTGGCGGGACCGGTTTTCGGTCATATGGGTGGAGTTTTTGGGTGTTTGATTCACCCTTTCCTTACCCGCTGGCTGCATGCTGGCCGCAATATTGGATTGAAGTTCATTCTCTGTCCTCCGTAGTACACGCCTGCACAAGGCAATCTTGCCTTGCGCACGCGCAGTATGCTTTGCCCAACTACGGGCAAAGCCGACAAGCATTAGTGCGCATGCGCCGGCGCACTATGTCCCGGAACACAGCGAAATACTTAATAGTGCGTTAAGGGCATTACAGTAGTAAATCTTTTTGGGTCGCCCAACTTGAATAAAATTTCTCCAAAAAAGGTAATTAGCCCGCAATAATAAATGAAGGCATACTCACCAGACTGAGCTGTTGCTGCTCCAGCACAGACAGCTCTGGTGCTTTACTTTTACCGGAAGTGGCATGACAATCTTTGACCACCTGACTCATTAGATGACTAAAATGTGACATTATCAGATGCGCAGCCTATAGTATTCAGTTTTACTCAGCTGAATGCTGCAGGCAGTCACAGGCCATACTGGCGGGGAGCACTGAGGCTGCCTGCGGTGGAATAATGGAGTTAAACCTGGAGAGCTTTGCTTTATTTATTATTATTTGATACTATTCACTGCCCCAAGAGCAAATTTTATGTAACATGGACAATGCCTTTACCAAATCAATAGGTAAATTAAACAATTTCTATAAAAGTAACTACCAAAATGTAGGCTTATTTTCTCACACACAACATATAAAGTGGTAAATTGTGAGATAATTTGCATTGTATTGATATTTATTCCAATACATTTGCACTAATACGTAGTAAGCCAACATAAACAATTAGCTATAGACTTGCTCCGGCTGAAAAGAAATCATTGCTCACAAAGCTCTGAATATATTGTTCTCTTTAAAGACTCGATTGCCTTTCTGCTTTTTTCAATTAGAACTTTGAGTTAGGCGCTGATTAGAAACCAGCAATCAATCATAATTAATTAGTTTAAAATGTTCAACCATTAAAATCATTACCATTAATTAAAATAATCATCTCTATTTTGGCTTCAGTTCATTCCTGTTTCATGAAAATGCGCTACATTTCTGAGAGTGAGCGTTATCAGCATGTAATATTGTGCGATTACAGCTGCTAATACCAAAACGTTCCATAGTAACTTAATCATCATTGTCTTTTTGTATGGATTCAGCCATTTCTGAAATGCAGGAAGAGGATGTAAATAAAATAATTTATTACAAGAACATTGTAAATAAATTATTCAAATTGTTGTTTTAATGAGGTTTAATTCTATTAAACAGAAATTCCTTACACTGTGATAGCAATAATCTGGAATAGGGCTGCCAAAATATTAGCACATGGGTAACGTGCAAGAGTGGGCTTTCCAAGTGTGTTTGTGCCTATTACAGTGTTGCATGACTTGCTTCTTAGTTTTCCACTCCCTAAAAGTCTTTGAAGAATTTTTACATGTACTTTATTAAATATTTTTTATATAACATACTATTGATTTAGTGATAGTGTACCTGTAATATTTCTGGAGGTCTGAAGTGGTGAGCATTTAAAGGAGCTGTCCGGTCAAAACCGATAAGATTGCAGTCACTCTGTGTTACTGCAGACTTATGAATACCCCAGCGGACGCGCTGTGGAGATTCACCAGTTTGAGACCTGGGACTGGAGGGTATGTAGTTGAGTCACCCGCCAGGGCCTAGGTGTACTCGGTGCCGGGTCCGGACATTGTTAAAGGGGTGGTCACGGTGGCGGCGACCCGGTCCGTGGCCCTGGGCGCCCAGGTAAAAGGGATAGTTTTTAAAGGGAGTTGTAAAGCAATAAAAGTTCGTGACTCCACCTGTGGTACTCGGTCAGGGGTGACCGACGCTGCTAAAAAGGGGTCATCTGGGGGTGATGGTACGGTAGCAAGATGGTATCGCCTCCCACATGTGAAGCTGGGTCCCCAGGGCTCCCAGTGTGCTGGGCAGGGATGGTGTGGTGTCAGCAATTAACGGAGGACACGGGGTTGCAGTCTCTTTACCTGGTTTACTGTTGTAGACAGCCTCAGTCCAGGGTACCGGCAACAGGTGTCAATAGAGTCCAAGCAGCCTGAAAACAAGTCAGAATCCCTTTGCCAGGTCAGTTTGGAAGCCTTGCACTATGCACTGGTTACTAGTCCCTTGCTGCCTGTGGCTTCCTGAAAAGGTCCTCGTTTAATCTCTGTCCTGGGACATTCCCTGCATGGTAAGCAACGCAAGCCATTCCCTTGGGATCTCTATACACGGTGACTCCGGGCTCTGGATGTTGCTGCACCTCAGGTGTAGTGTGAGCAAGTCACTTTCAGCCTCCTGCCCTCCAATTCTGCCGTGGGACTTGTAGCTCCATACGGCCTCGGGCTCCCGGTGCACCGTTTCCGTGCCTCTGCCTGGAAAGAGCCCAGCTCTGTAGTTCCTCTGTGCTTCTTCACTGTTCCTTGTCTGCACCAGACTAACTAACTCCTCCTCCAGACCAGAATACATATATCTAGGGGATACTCCCCTGAATCCGGGTTCAGAGCTACCCCTTCTGGCCTGGATTCAGAATGTGTTGCATGTAGGTGCTTACCTGGTAAAGGAAATCCTCCTTGCCTCCAAGCATGACATCACCCTCCCCGAAAGGAAGGCAACATCACTGTAACAGCTAGTTACCTGGGGTATTACATATGCATGCATTTTTAGTTATTTTGTTTTTGTTAGTGTGAACAATCAATCATGTATATGTTTTTATCACATTTTCAGCCTTTTTAAAGGAAGCACTTGTTAATGAGTCATCCCCGTGGGCCAGTTGAACGCGAAACTGCCATCGTCCATTCTCCTCTCTCCCTGCACCCCTCTGCACCATGCCATTTAAGATGAAAGTCATGAAATAAAAGACTTTTCATTCAAGCTGCGATGGTGAGTGCCGCATACTTTTTTCTGAATTATTTAGACTTATGAATTTCACCAGCAGATGCACTGCGGGGATTCACTGGTTTGAGACCCAGGACTGGAGGTTATGTATGAGCTATACATACCCCTGGCCAGTGAGCATGGCCTCGCTCCATACACTTGTATTGAGCCAAGGCCGCACCCCATCTAGTGACGCTGCCGGCTGTTCCGCGAGTGTACCAGTGTATGGAGAGCGAGGCCGCACCCACTGGCCGGGGGTATGTATAGCTCATACATACCCTCCAGTCCCGGGTCTGAAATCGGCATAAGTCGGCCGTAACACAGAGTTTAAAGCTATCCCTTTACATATATCCTGAATAAAAACATGGTCTTGTCAGCCTCATCACCCAGAACAAGTTAAAACTGCTTTTGGTACAGTCTGATATATCCAGAAACTGTGAATCTGTCCCAATTCTCATACTCTTGCTCTTTTATCAGCATTCTGCCAGCATTATAAGAACTGGAACTTCATTTATTCACACTTTCACCATAACATGCTCTTGCTATTATCCATGGGCATCTGAACTAAAAGCTCACCTTTCTGATATGCAAGTTTGCAGCTTGTCAGAGAAAAGAGCAAAGAATAAGGCTTGCCAAACACTTCCTATAATCCCTCTCATAATCTCTGCTGTTAGAGACAGATTACACTCGACAACAGGCAGTGAACAGACAGGAAGTTAGACAGAAGGAGACAACTAGTGAGCAGCAATTAGGAAAGATATTTCTGGGGTAAGACAATTATTAACCCCTTCCCAACAGGGCATTTTTTGTGTCTTTTTTAAAATTTCCTCCCCTTTTTTGAAGAGCAATAACTTTTTTCTTATTTTTCTGTCGATAAAGCTGCATGAGGGCTTGTTTTTTTGCATGAAAATTTGTAGTTTTGAATGACACCATTCATTTTACATTGCCATACACTGGAAAATCGTGAAAAAAATCCAAGTGCTGTGACATTGCAAAAAAAACCAAACAAATCATAAGCAATTCTATAATTGTTTTTTAAGTTTTGTGCTTACATTTAGGTAAAAAATACCTGGCAACATGATTTTTGAGGTCCGTTTGATTACAGTGATACCGAAAAAAAATTTTAAGCAGTGAAGAAAAATTTTCCAACATCCATCATGTTTAATTTTTCAGTCAACTTCAGTTTTATTTATACCATTTTGGAGTAGATACAACATTTTGATAGCTTTTTATTCCATTCTTTCTCAAGTTGCTGCAACCAACTTTTTACTTACCGTAGATGCACTTTTTTCCCAAAAAATTTTTGGGGAAATTTTGGGGTACGAGTATATATATATACAGCTCTGGCAAAAATTAAGAGACCATTGCAAAATGTTCAGTTTGTCTGATTTTTCTCTTCATAGGTATATTTTTGGGTAAAATGTAAATTGTTCTTTTATTCTATAAACTTTCGACAACATGTCTCCAAATTTCCAAGCAATACATTTTGTATTTTTTTTTTCCAAAAAGGAGAAATGGTCAAAATTAAAAAAAAATAACCAGTGCTTTCAGACCTCAAATAATGCAAAGAAAACAAATTCATAATAATTTAAAAACAGCAATACTAATGTTTTAACACAGGAACAGTTCAGAAATCAATATTTTGTGGAATAACCATAATTTTTATTCACAGGTTTCATGCGTCTTGGCATGCTTTCCACCAGTCTTTCACAATGTTCCTGGTGCAAAAATTTAAGCAGTTCTTCTTTGTTTGATGCCTTGTGACTACCCATCATCCTCCTGATTACATTCCAGAGGTTTTCAATGGGGTTCAGGTCTGGAGATTGGGCTGCTCATGACAGAGTTTTGATATGGTGGTCTTTTAATTTTTGCCAGAGCTGTATGTAGTCTGAAAGCAGCTTACCAATGGGTTTCAGCAGTGGTAGAGCCGGATGGTAGGGTCAGGAGCCGGTGGCAGAAGCAGTGCAATGCTGCGTGCCCAGTGTTGGCGGTGAGGCAGAGTGGAGTGCATTTCTTTCCCGGCGACCATCTTCCTGAAACTGTGGGCTGCTGGAGGTGGCGCATGAGCAGACAGGGTTCTCGGCTCGACTGAGATCTCAATCTGCGCAAGCGCCGCCTCTGGTGGCCATTTCCCTGAAGCCCATGACTTCAGAAAGATGGCATTGGAGGCAGTGCTTGCGCAGATTGAGATCTTGGCTAGGCCAGGCTGAGATGCAGGTCTGCGCATGCACCACTGGGAGATAATGCCAGTCTGTGCATGCACCACTTCCGGCAGCCGACAGCTTCAGGAAAATGGCTGCCGGGAAAGCAATGCATCTTTCACTTTGCCTCACTGCTGAGACCGGGCCCGCAGCATTGCATCGCTGGGGCATTCACTCCTCCCACCAGGACCCGCAGCATTGCTCCACTTAGGCCACTGCCGGATTCCTGAGGAAGGAATCATGCCTCCTGTGACCATGCTCCACTGCCACCGCCCCTAGGTAAGATACCTTAAATTCAGACAATAAGACGGACCCCATCTCATAAAAAAATATTTTTTTCCTATTTTCCTCTCAAAATGTTGGGGTGCATTTTATGGTGCGGTGTGTCTTGTAGTCCAAAAAGTACAGTCATTTGTTAGGAGACTTGAACCTGTGATCATCCGATCACTTTACTATATGCTGCAATACTAGAGTTTTGCAAAATATTGTAAAAAACACTGTCCCTTATGAACGCCAGCTGAATGCTGGTTTTCATAGGGACACCATCATTACTTTAACTGGTTCTCACTGTAATGGCAGCCCATCAGCGCCCTGCAATCACTTTGCGGGAGGCCCTATGGGTGCATGCATCAATGTGCTCCCTGGTCTGCATGCTTTAAATGGTGCTGTCAGAGATGGAAAGCTGCAGTTATGCAATTAACAGCAATGGGCCTAGTGTGTCTCCACCCCCTGTTAATGTTATCTGATCCTGCCTGTTTAACACAATCAATAACTGCTGGCAATGATGCAAGGTCAGTTTCTGAGTTTGAATCAAAGTGGAGACACAACAGTGGGCATACCAGAGTGCCCAATGTCAGGAAGGGTTTTAATTAAGTAATTTACAATTTGTCTATTTATCATATTAAATGAGATCAAATTGTCTTAAAGTACAGTAACTATTTAATTCTCACAATTTCTCTTATGGTCTAAGGTGATGAAGAGGTTAAGATCCATCCTCTATAATGGTTCATCATGGGTATGGATACACTGTTTCCATGCAATGACCCCACCAGAAGAGGGAGCAAGAAGACCCCACACAATGATTTAGCCATGGACATCTGGATAATCAACTTCCAGACATCATGGTGGGATGCGGAGCCAGAGCAGAGAATTGCTGCTAAGGAAAGGTCTGTTCAGTTTTGATGGTAAAATAGATGAAGTATGGTCATCCATAAGTCGTACATAAAATTGTAACTCCAAGAGGGAAAAGTCATAGAATAATTAAATCACAGGATGGATAGACATGATAATTATATGCAAATGATAAAAAATGGAAACAACAATTTCAAAACATCTCAATTTATTCAGTATCTAGTATGAGCGCCATGTTGGGAAACACAAGCACTTGCACGCTCTGGCTGCTATTAATGAGGCTAGTAATGGTTGTCTGTGGAATGCACTGCCACACTGAAGGCAATTAGTCATGCAAATCAGCAATTGCTGACCAATGACGTCCCAGATGTGCTCAATAGGAGACAAATCCGGGGATGCTGCAGGTTACAGTAGCATGTTTTGCCATGCAGATTTGTCTCCCATTGAGCACATTTGGGAGGTCATTGGTCAGCAATTGCAAGGGAACCTGCCAGCATTGGATCTTGATGATTTGCTCAAGTGCATTCAGTGAGGTAGAACATTCCTCAGACAACATTAATAATCTCATTGGGAGAATAAATAATATGTCTATCTATCCTGTGTTGCAATTTCAGTGTTGAGGACTTGTATATCAGCACAAATAAGCATAAGTATATACTAGCATTCAGTAATGAATAAACAGTACACATAAATATATATCAGAAATTAAAATACCACATGAATTAGATAAATACCTGAATCCAGCAATTAATACACCATACACATATACAGTAGCATGTATACGTTTGGGCACCCATGATCAAAATTACTGTTATTGTAAATAGTTATGCAAGATGAAGATGAAATGATCTCTAAAAGAGCTAACGTTAAAGATGACACATTTACTTTGTATTTTAGGCAAATAAAAAAATATTTTCATCTTTTCTATTTTAAAAATGACAAAAAGGAAAATGGACCGATACAAAACTTTGGGCACCCTTGGAGATTTGTGTGCTCAGGTAACTTTGACCAAGGAATCATACCTTAATTAGCCTCTTAGGGTTATGACTTGTTCACTATCATTGTTAAGAAAGGCTAGGTGATGCAAATTTACTGGCCTTATAAAACCCAGCTTTAGCTCCAACCCTAACCTTAACTTTAGCACCAACCCTAACTTTAGCCCCAACCCTAACTTTAGCCCCAACCCTAACCCTAACCTTTACACTAATGGGAAAATGGAAATAACTATATTTTTTTATTTTATTATTTTCCCTAGCTAAGGCTGTGATATAGGGGGATTGATTTACTATTTATTGTGGGTTTTTACAGTATGTTTGGCAGCTGTCACACACTAAAAGACGCTTTTTATTGCAAAAAATAGTTTTTGCGTCACCTCATTTTGAGAACTATAATTTTTTCATGTTTTGGTCCGCAGAGTCATGTGAGGTCTTGTTTTTTTGCGGGACGAGTCGACGTTTTTATTGGTAACATTTTCAGGCACACAACATTTTTTGATCGCCCTTAATTCCGATTTTTGTTAGGCAGAATGAACTAAAACCAGCAATTTATGAATTTCTTCTGGGGGGGGGGGACGGTTATACCATTCCACGTTTGGTAAAATTGATAAAGCAGTTTTATTCTTCGGGTCAGTACGATTACAGCGATACCTCATTTATATAATTTTTTTTATGTTTTGGCGCTTTTATACAATAAAAACTATTTTATTGAAAATATAATAATTTTTGCATTGCTTTACTCTGAGGGCTATAACTTTTTTATTTTTTGCTGATGACGCTGTGTGGCTGCTCATTTTTTGCGGGACAAGATGACGTTTTCAGCGGTACCATGGTTATTTATGTCTGTCTTTTTGCTTGCGTGTTATTCCACTTTTTGTTCAGCGGTATGATGATAAAGCATTGTTTTTGCTTCTTTTTCTATGGTGTTCACTGAAGGGGTTAACTAGTGGGACAGTTTTATAGGTTGGGTCGTTACGGACGCGTCGATACTAAATAATTGTACTTTTATTGTTTTTTTTATTTACATAAAGAAATGTATTTATTGGAACAGTATTTATTATTTTTTTTCTCTATTTAGGATTTTTAAAAAAAATATTTTTACACAGTGTAATATTTTTTTTTTCATTTTTTACATTGTCCCAGGATGGGACATCATTATATAGTGTCAGATCGCTGATCTGACACTTTGCAGAGAACTGTGTCAGATCAGCGATCTGACAGGCAGTGCAGGAGGCTTGCCGGCGCCTGCT
Source organism: Ranitomeya imitator (assembly GCF_032444005.1). Classification (NCBI taxonomy): domain Eukaryota; kingdom Metazoa; phylum Chordata; class Amphibia; order Anura; family Dendrobatidae; genus Ranitomeya; species Ranitomeya imitator. The sequence continues at coordinate 446,239,037 of NC_091287.1, read as the reverse complement.
CTCAGCAGTCACTGACAAGCCACCTCCCTGCAGGACCTGGAAGGACCCTGAGGCCATCTTTGATCCGGGGGCCTGCAGGGAGGAGACAGGAGGAGACCCTCGGAACAACGTGATCACATCGCATTGTTGTGAGGGTCTCAGGGAAGCACGCAGGGAGCCCCATCCCTGCTCGATGCTTCCCTATGCCACCGCAACGCTGCAATCTTGTTTGATTGTAGTGTTTCGGGGGTTAAAGTGCTAGGAGCGTTCCGTGACCACTCCTGGCACATAGTGTCGGAAGTCAGCTGTGATAATCAGCTGACACCTGGCCGCGATTGGCGGCGCTCCCCCCGTGAGCACTGTTGATCGCATATGACGTACTATCCCGTCGATGGTCATACGGGCCCAGGTCACCTTGACGAGATAGTACGTCCGATGTCAGAAAGGAGTTAAGCATGGAGGTGGATCAATCATGCTTTGAAGTTGTGTTGCAGCCAATGGCACGGGGAATATATCATGAGTAAAGGGAAGGATGGATTCAATGAAATTTCAACAAATTCTTGATGCAAACATAATACCATTTGTAAAAAAAAAAAAAAGCTGAAGCTGAAAAGAGGATGGCTTCTATAAATGGATAATGATACTAATCACATATCAAAATCCACAATAAACTACTTCAAAAGGTGCAAGCTGAAGGTTTTACAATGGTCTTCACAGTCCCCTGATCTGAACATCATTGAAAATCTGTGGCTAGACCTCAAAATAGACCCCAGAATCTCACAGAACTGGAAGAATTTTGGAAAAATTGATGAAAATCCCTCAAGCAAGAATTTTAACCCCTTCATGACCCCAGCTTTTTTAGGTTTTGCTTTTTCGTTTTTCACTCCCCTCCTTCCCAGAGCCATAACTTTTTTATTTTTACGTGAATATGGCCATGTGAGGGATTATTTTTTGCGGGACAATTTGTACTTTTGATCGACATAATTGGTTTTAGCATGTTGTGTACTAGAAATGGGAAAAAAATTCCAAGTTCGGTGAAATTGCAAAAAAGTGCAATCCCACACTAGTTTTTTGTTTGGCTTTTTTGCTAGGTTCACTAAATGCTAAAACCTCTGATTCTCCAGGTCATTACGAGTCCATAGACACCAAACATGTCTAGCTTATTTTTTATCTAAGTGGTAAAAACAAATAGTGCAATTTTCCTATACCTGTAGCGTCTCCATTTTTCATGATTTGGGGTTGGGTGAGGGCTTATATTTTGTGTGCGAGCTGACGTTTTTAATGATACCAATTTGGTGCAAATACGTTCTTTTGATTGCCGATTGCCCGTTATTGCATTTTGAAAAAGAGCAATTCTGGCATTTTGAAACGTTTTCTCGCTCCGCCGTTTAGTGATCAGGTTAATCCTATTTTTTATTGATAGATCGGCTGTTCTGAATGCGGCGATACCAAATATGTGTAGGTTTGATTTTTTTTCATTGTTTTATTTTGAATGGGGCAAAAGGGGGTGATTTAAACTTTTATATTTTTTTAATTTTATTCATATTTTTTAGAACATTTTTTGTAACTTTTGCCATGCTTCAAAAGCCTCCATGGGAGGCTAGAAGCTGGCACAACTCGATCGGCTCTGCTCCATAAGAACAATGCATAGATCGCTCCTATGTAGTAGATTTACTGCATTGCTATGAGCACCGACCACAGGGTGGCGCTCATAGCAATCCGGCATCAACAACCATAGAGGTCTTCAATAGACCTCTGGTTGTCATGCTGATGCATCGCTGAACCCCGATCACGTGACGGGGGTCAGCTTTGCGCTAATTTCCGTCCCGATAGTCGGAAGCGCTAGTTAAATGCCACTATCATCATTTCACAGCGGCATTTAACTAGTTATTAGAGGCGGGTGGATCGCGAATCCACCCGCCACTATTGCGTTCACATGTCAGCTGACATGTCCCGGCTTTGATGCGGGCTCACCGCCGGAGCCCACATCAAAGCAGGGGATCTGACCTCGAACGTACTATCCCGTCCAAGGTCAGAAAGGGGTTAAAGACTCTTGGATGGCCACAAAAAGTGTTTATAAGCTGTTATGCTAGCAAAAGGGGGTGCTACTTGGTACTAGCCTTGCAGGGTGCTGCCACAGTCTTCGGTAAGGGAGAGGGGCCTCAAAACTGTGCCTGGAACTGTGACCCTAACTATCCCTTTCCCAGGTGTACTCTTGAAGGTAGAGAGGCCCAGGTCTCTGACCTTGCTATGCTCCTGTTAAACCCTAGTCTGTCCCCTCCCCCACCCCATTACATGTATATTACCCCCCCCCCAAAAAAAAAAAAAAAATGTATACCTCCCCTTTAGCATATGTTCACATGGAGTGTTTTGGATTTAGGCTCTCACTCCTACATTTTGGAGGTCCCTCCCTCATTCCAAATAGTTAGCAAGAAAGTGGCATACATATCCCCCTTCCTTTACAATGCCATTTCAGACATGCCCATTTGAATTTTGGGCTTTGCCTGCCACCACTACCATGTCTACGACCATGTCATAATGCGGCCCTCGCTTTTGCTGTGAAACCTGCGCTGTGCTGGGACAAAGAACTGGACATGGTTGCTGACTGTTGTATCTGTGCAACTGCAGATTGTGGACAGGAGGCCTCAGCGCCTCCTTCCTGGACAGCAGAGTGGGAATAACGTAACACAGAGGAAGGACCAGTGGTTTCACCGTCAGACAAATATTTTGTACCTACTGGGGTGCTGCGTATATGAGCAGTATATGGTGTATGCTTACAGAGGTATTATGTCGAATTTACCTTTATAAAGGGACGTGAGGGTAAGATTTTAGAACTAGCAGCCTATATATAGAGCATGTTTCATTACTCATATTATTATTCTATGTAAGGCTGAAACCTGAAGAATTGTGTGGAGCATATTTACAGTATATTCCAAAATGTCCAAGTGTAGACCCAAAAAACAACATCAGGCTACCATATACACGCTTAAAGAGATGGTGAGAAGGGCAACACAATAAAAAAAATTATAACACTGGGCAAAACCGTCAATGAAAAAGACCTGGGAGTATGGGTGGATGACAAACTCACATTTAGTGGCCAGTGTCAGGCAGCTGCTACAAAGACAAATAAAATAATGAAATTATTAAAAGAGGCATAGATGCTCATGAGGAGAACATAATTTTACCTCTATACAAGTCACTAGTTCGACCACACTTAGAATACTGGGTGTTATGGACCTGGTGGTTAGGAGCACCCGGAATGACCTGATAGTTAAACCTCATACAGGACGAGCTCTGGGATGTGAGAGCTCTGCTGACTGCAAGCCCTAATCCTACCACACACACTAGAAATAGCCATGGAGCGCTCTTGACCAGACCTAGGCGCCTCGTCACAGCCTAAGAACTATCTAGCCCTAGAGATAGAAAATAAAGCCTACCTTGCCTCAGAGAAATTCCCCAAAGGTAAAGGAAGCCCCCCACATATATTGACTGTGAGTAAAGATGAAAGTCACAAACGCAGAAATGAAACAGGTTTCAGCAAAGGGAGGCCAGACTTACTAAATAGACAGAGGATAGGAAAGGTAACTTTGCGATCAGCACAAAAACCTACAAAAGACCACGCAGAGTGTGCAAAAAAGACCTCCGCACCGACTCACGGTGCGGAGGGGCCACTCTGCATCCCAGAGCTTCCAGCTAGCAAGACAAAATCATGAAAACCAGCTGGACAAGAAAACAGTGAACAAATAATGACTATCAGGAACTTAGCTTCTGCAGGAGAAGGCAGGTCACCAGTGAGATCCAGGAGCGAACTGAACCAATGCAAAAACATTGACAGCTGGCATGGAGTAACGATCTGAGAGGAGTTAAATAGAGCAGCCAACCAAAGGATAAACCACGTCACCTGTGTAAGGAACCTCAGAAGCAGCAGCTTCACTTACAGCCACAAGAGGGAGCCCATAGACACAACTCGCCGAAGTACTATTCACGACCACAGAAGGGAGTTCGACAACAGAATTCACAACAGTACCCCCCCTTGAGGAGGGGTCACCGAACCCTCACCAGAGCCCCCAGGCCTATCAGGATGAGCCAAATGAAAGGCACGAACAAGATCGGCAGCATGAACATCAGAGGCAAAAACCCAGGAATTATCTTCCTGGCCATAACCCTTCCACTTGACCAGGTACTGGAGTTTCCGTCTCGAAACACGAGAATCCAAAATCTTCTCCACCACATACTCCAACTCCCCCTCGACCAACACCGGGGCAGGAGGATCAACGGAGGGAACCATAGGCGCCACGTATCTCCGCAACAACGACCTATGGAACACATTATGGATAGCAAAAGAAGCTGGAAGGTCCAAACGAAATGACACAGGATTAAGAACTTCAGAAATCTTATATGGTCCAATGAAACAAGGCTTAAACTTAAGAGAGGAAACCTTCATAGGAACAAGACGAGATGACAACCAAACCAAATCCCCAACACGAAGTCGGGGACCAACACAACATCGGCGGTTAGCAAAACATTGAGCCTTCTCCTGGGACAATGTCAAATTGTCCACCACATGAGTCCAAATCTGCTGCAACCTGTCCACCACCGCATCCACACCAGGACAGTCCGAAGGCTCAACCTGCCCTGAAGAGAAACGAGGATGGAAACCAGAATTACAAAAAAAAAGGAGAAACTATAGTAGCCGAGCTGGCAAGAAAGACACCCAATCATCCTGATCAGCAGAAACAAAGCATCTCAGATATGTCTCCAAAGTCTGATTAGTTCGCTCGGTTTGGCCATTAGTCCGAGGATGGAAAGCCGAAGAAAAAGACAAATCAATGCCCATCTTAGCGCAAAAGGACCGCCAAAACCTCGAAACAAACTGGGAACCTCTGTCCGAGACGATGTTCTCTGGAATGCCATGCAAACGAACCACATGCTGGAAAAACAATGGCACCAAATCAGAGGAGGAGGGCAGTTTAGATAAGGGTACCAAATGGACCATCTTAGAGAAGCGATCACAAACCACCCAAATGACCGACATCTTTTGAGAAACAGGGAGATCAGAAATAAAATCCATGGAAATATGCATCCAGGGCCTCTTCGGGATCGGCAAGGGCAAAAGCAACCCACTGGCACGAGAACAGCAGGGCTTAGCCCGAGCACAAATCCCACAGGACTGCACAAAAGAACGCACATTCCGTGACAAAGAAGGCCACCAAAAGGATCTAGCCACCAAATCTCTGGTACCAAAGATTCCAGGATGACCAGCCAATACTGAACAATGAATCTCAGAAATAACTCTACTAGTCCATCTATCAGGGACAAACAGTTTCTCCGTAGGACAACGGTCAGGTCTATCAGCCTGAAACTTTTGCAGCACACGCCGCAAATCAGGGGAAATGGCAGACAAAATTACCCCTTCTTTAAGAATACCCGCCGGCTCCGGAACACCCGGAGAGTCAGGCACAAAACTCCTTGACAGGGCGTCAGCCTTCACATTCTTAGATCCCGGAAGGTATGAAACCACAAAATCAAAACGGGAGAAAAAGAGCGACCATCGAGCCTGTCTAGGATTCAACCGTTTGGCAGACTCGAGATAAGTCAAATTCTTGTGATCCGTCAAGACCATCACGCGATGTTTAGCTCCTTCAAGCCAATGTCGCCACTCCTCGAATGCCCACTTCATGGCCAACAACTCCCGATTGCCCACATCATAATTGCGCTCAGCAGGCGAGAATTTTCTAGAAAAGAAGGCACAGGGTTTCATCACCGAGCAATCAGAACTTCTTTGCGACAAAACAGCCCCTGCTCCAATTTCAGAAGCATCAACCTCCACCTGAAAAGGGAGCGAAACATCTGGCTGGCACAACACAGGGGCAGAAGCAAAACGACGCTTCAACTCCTGAAAAGCCTCTACAGCCACAGAGGACCAATTGACCACATCAGCACCTTTCTTGGTCAAATCAGTCAACGGCTTAGCAACACTGGAAAAGTTAGCGATGAAGCGACGATAAAAATTAGCAAAGCCCAGGAACTTCTGCAAGCTCTTCACAGATGTCGGCTGAGTCGAATCGTAAATGGCCTGAACTTTAACAGGGTCCATCTCGATAGTAGAAGGGGAAAAAATGAAACCCAAAAATGAAACCTTCTGAACTCCAAAGAGACACTTTGACCCCTTCACAAACAAGGAATTCGCACGAAGGACCTGGAACACCATTCTGACCTGCTTCACATGAGATTCCCAATCATCCGAAAAGACCAAAATGTCATCCAAATATACAATCATGAATCTATCCAGGTACTCTCGGAAGATGTCATGCATAAAGGACTGAAACACAGATGGAGCATTAGAAAGCCCGAATGGCATAACCAGGTACTCAAAATGGCCCTCGGGCGTATTAAATGCCGTCTTCCATTCATCACCCTGTTTAATTCGCACAAGATTATACGCACCACGAAGATCTATCTTGGTGAACCAACTAGCCCCCTTAATCCGAGCAAACAAATCAGACAGCAGCGGCAAAGGATACTGAAATTTGACTGTGATCTTATTAAGAAGGTGGTAATCAATACAAGGTCTCAAAGAACCATCCTTCTTGGCCACAAAAAAGAACCCTGCTCCCAATGGTGACGACGGACGAATATGACCCTTCCCCAAGGATTCCTTTATATAACTCCGCATAGCGGCGTGCTCTGGCACAGATAAATTAAACAGACGGCCCTTAGGAAACTTACTACCAGGAATCAAATTAATAGCACAGTTGCAATCCCTATGAGGAGGTAGGGCACCGGATTTGGGCTCTTCAAATACATCCCGGTAATCTGACAAAAACTCAGGGACTTCAGAAGGAGTGGAAGGTGAAATTGAGAGCAATGGAACATCACCATGTACCCCCTGACAACCCCAGCTGGACACAGACATAGATTTCCAATCCAACACTGGATTATGGACCTGTAGCCATGGCAACCCCAAAACGACAACATCATGCAGATTATGCAACACCAAAAAGCGAATATCCTCCTGATGTGCAGGAGCCATGCACATGGTCAATTGAGTCCAGTACTGAGGCTTATTCTTGGCCAAAGGCGTAGCATCAATTCCTCTCAATGGAATAGGATACTGCAAGGGCTCCAAGAAAAAACCACAACGCCTGGCAAACTCCAAGTCCATCAAATTCAGGGCAGCGCCTGAATCCACAAATGCCAATACAAGAATAGGACGACAGAGAGCAAATCAGAATAATGGACAAAAGAAATTTAGACTGTACCGTACCAATGGTGGCAGACCTAGCGAACCGCTTAGTGCGCTTAGGACAATCAGAGATAGCATGAGTGGATTCACCAGAGTAAAAACACAGCCCATTCTGACGTCTGTGTTCTTGCCGTTCAGCTCTGGTCAAAGTCCTATCACATTGCATAGGCTCAGGCCTATGCTCAGAGAATACCGCCAGATGGTGCACAGCTTTGCGCTCACGCATGCGCCGATCGATCTGAATGGCCAAAGACATAGACTCATTCAGACCAGCAGGCGTGGGAAATCCCACCATGACATCCTTAAGGGCTTCAGAAAGACCCTTTCTGAAAATTGCCGCCAGGGCACATTCATTCCACTGAGTAAGCACAGACCACTTTCTAAACTTCTGACAGTACACCTCCGCTTCATCCTGACCCTGACTCAAAGCCAGCAAGATTTTCTCTGCCTGATCCACTGAATTTGGTTCATCATAAAGCAATCGGAAAAAACGCATCAACATCATGCAATGCCGGATCTCCTGGCGCAAGGGAAAATGCCCAGTCTTGAGGGTCACCACGCAACAAAGAAATAATGATTTTTACCTGTTGAACGGGGTCACCCGAGGAGCGGGGTTTCAAAGCTAGAAACAGTTTACAATTATTTTTGAAATTCAAGAACCTAGATCTATCCCCAGAAAATAAGTCAAGAATAGGAATTTTAGGCTCTAACATAGGATTCTGAACCACAAAATCTTGAATGTTTTGTACCCTTGCAGAGAGATGATCCATACAAGAGGACAGACCTTGAATGTCCATATCTACACCTGTGTCCTGAACCACCCAAAGGTCTAAGGGAAAAGAAAGACAAAACACAGTGCAAAGAAAAAAAAATGGTCTCAGAAGTTCTCTTATCCCTCTATTGAGATGCATTAATACTTTTGGCCAGCTGTACTGTTATGGACCTGGTGGTTAGGAGCACCCGGAATGACCTGATAGTTAAACCTCATACAGGACGAGCTCTGGGATGTGGGAGCTCTGCTGACCGCAAGCCCTAATCCTATCACACACACTAGAAATAGCCGTCGAGCGCTCCTGACCAGACCTAGGTGCCTCGTCACAGCCTAAGAACTATCTAGCCCTAGAGATAGAAAATAAAGCCTACCTTGCCTCAGAGAAATTCCCCAAAGGTAAAGGAAGCCCCCCACATATATTGACTGTGAGTAAAGATGAAAGTCACAAACGCAGAAATGAAACAGGTTTCAGCAAAGGGAGGCCAGACTTACTTAATAGACAGAGGATAGGAAAGGTAACTTTGCGATCAGCACAAAAACCTACAAAAGACCACGCAGAGTGTGCAAAAAAGACCTCCGCACCGACTCACGGTGCGGAGGGGCCACTCTGCATCCCAGAGCTTCCAGCTAGCAAGACAAAATCATGAAAACCAGCTGGACAAGAAAACAGTGAACAAATAATGACTATCAGGAACTTAGCTTCTGCAGGAGAAGGCAGGTCACCAGAGAGATCCAGGAGCGAACTGAACCAATGCAAAAACATTGACAGCTGGCATGGAGTAACGATCTGAGAGGAGTTAAATAGAGCAGCCAACCAAAGGATAAACCACGTCACCTGTGTAAGGAACCTCAGAAGCAGCAGTTTCACTTACAGCCACCAGAGGGAGCCCATAGACTGAACTCGCCGAAGTACCATTCACGACCACAGGAGGGAGTTCGACAACAGAATTCACAACAACTGTGCACAGTTCTGGTCTACGGTGTATAAGAAAGACATAGCTGAACTAGAGCAGGTGCAGAGAAGAGCGACCAAGGTTATTAGAGGACTGGGGGGTCTGCAATACCAAGATAGGTTATTACACTTGGGGCTATTTAGTTTGGAAAAACGAAGACTAAGGGGTGATCTTATGTTAATGTATAAATATATGAGGGGACAGTACAAAGACCTTTCTGATGATCTTTTTAATCATAGACCTGAGACAGGGACAAGGGGGCATCCTCTTTGTCTGGAGGAAAGAAGGTTTAAGCATAATAACAGATTCGGATTCTTTACTGTAAGAGCAGTGAGACTATGGAACTCTCTGCCATATGATGTTGTAATGAGTGATTCATTACTAAAATTTAAGAGGGGACTGGATACCTTTCTAGAAAATAATGTTACAGGTTATCTATACTAGATTCTTTGATAGGGCTTTGATCCAGGGAACTAGTCTGATTGCCGTATGTGGAGTCGGGAAGGAATTTTTTTCCCCAATGTGTAGCTTCCTCTTTGCCGCATGGGTTTTTTTGCTTTCCTCTGGATCAACATGTTAGGGCATGTTAGGTTAGGCTATGGGTTGAACTAGATGGACTTAAAGTCTTCCTTCAACCCTAATAACTATGTTGCTATGTAACTATGTTACTATAACAATAGAATATACTGTATAGAGATTGAGAGTAGAAATCTGACCATTGCACAATGTGCAAAGTTTTCCAAAAATTATTCAAGGTGTCTGTATCATACACTCTGAAAGACGCCGTGATGGGTACATCACAATACATTTTGCAATCATTGCAAGAGGTAGAGATATGGAGTAGAAATGTGACCATTGCACAATGTACAAAGTATTCTGAAAATTACCCCAAGGGGGCTGTATCATACACACTGAAAGAGACCGTGATGGGGACCTCACAATACATTTTGCAGTTATTACAATATGTAGAGATAGGGATTGCATACATCAATTAGGACTGCTGTATATGGGTATACCTTGACGTTTGGTGGAGCAGCTTAGTATACATTTTTTGCAAAAAACGTATCAACCAAATGCCCTGTTTTTACATCTTTTTACTAGCACTTGCTGATTACCGTGATTTTTCTTCAACGTAGTGTTTTTGGTTTTACTGTGCTCTTTTGTGTCTTCTCTTTCAGATTCTGCAGCGAATAGAGACAGAGCAGTGGGATGCTTATGCTCATAATAGCGTCATCAGCGCTCACCATCTTGGTGCAGTACTCAAAGTTTTGAAGAACCTCACATAGGTCAGCGATCCACACCACTCAGCAGTTGTTATGTGGGGGCTGAGTGTTACTCTGAGGGGCATTAGGAAGCTGGAATTCAGTCACTGCCAGCTGCTGCTCACTAAGCCTTAATACAGCACAAAGGGATTGAAGTGCTTACATGTCCACGTATCTGAACTAGTGCACTCCCAGGATGCAGCAAGCCCATATGATAAAGATGGAGGCAATACATGTGCAAAATACTGAGGAGGCAGCCACTCAAAGCCTACCAACTTATGGAGGGGGTGATTTCTTAGTGTATAATTGCACAAAAAAGGCTTGCATAGGGCGCTGGTCACACACAGGTAATGCACAGTGTCTGGCTTACACCCCCTCCATGAGTTGGTAGTGTGACGCTAGTCACTTCTCATGGCCAAGCTGTGAGTCAGAGTGGTCAAGGAGTCCAAGGTCAGAAGCCATTAGGGTACATCATAAACAGAAGGAAGAAACAAAAGCATAGTCAGGTAATGTTCTGAGGTCAGAGTACCGGGAGGATAATGGATCAGAGCTGAAGGGGTTAAGCAGGTGGGTAGTTAGAACAATGTCCAAGGTCAGGCAACAGATCAAACATATAGAACTCAAGGCACAGGGAGCACAACACAAACCTCAAAAGATGAATGTCTGGCAGTGTTCTGGGAAACTCAGCTTAGTTAAGAAGCATAGCCATTAAGTGGAATAATGAACACATGAGACAGCTGACGCCTCACAGTCTCAGATTGGATAGTCGAGCTGTCACTCAACTAACAGCTCAGCACGCCCCTGTACCAGATTGGATGGCCAAGCTGTCAATTACAGTACTGACAGCTTCAGCACACTAACTGCATCCCAGACACCCTGAGGGGTGAAACCGTGACAGGCAGGCTGTGAGTGGTTGCCTCATCAGTATTTTGCACATGTATTGCCTCCATCTTTATCATATGGGCTTGCTGCATCCTGGGAGTGCACTAGTTCAGATACCTGGACAGGTAAGCAGTGCAATCTCTTTGTGCTGTATTAATTCTTGAATTTTTGGAGGCTTTTTAGTCCTCTTTTTGTGCTTTTTTCTATGAAGTTTAGCATTAGGACTTGCAAATGTGATGACTAGGGTTGAGCGAAATGGGTCCGCCAGATTCAGAAGTTGCCGACTTTTGGCAAAGTCGGGTTTCATGAAACCGACCCGACCCCTGTGTGGGGTCGGCCATGAGGTCGGCGATCTTCTGATCTGGAATCGGAATTCCGATACCGAGTTCCGATATGTTTAAGATATCGGGAATCGGTATCGGAATTCATATTTAAGTGTAAAATAAAGAATAAAAATAAAAAAATATTGATATACTCACCCTCGGACGCGCCCTGGTTCTAACCGGCAGCCTTCCTTCCTAAGAATGAGCGCCTGAAGGGCCTTCGATGACGTCGCGGCTTGTGATTGGTCGCGTGAGCGGTCACATGGGCGTCACGCGACCATTTACAAGCCGCGACGTCATCTAAGGTCCTTCAGGCGCTAATTCTTAGGAAGGAAGCGTCCGAGGGCGCGTCCGAGGGTGAGTATATTCCTAATAGGTATATACTCACCCTCGGACGAGCCCTGGTTCTAACCCGCAGCCTTCCTTCCTAAGAATCCGCGCCTGAAGGACCTTAGATGACGTCGCGGCTTGCGATTGGTCGCGTGACACCCATGTGACCGCTCACGCGACCAATCACAAGCCGCGACGTCATCGAAGGTCCTTCAGGCGCTCATTCTTAGGAAGGAAGGCTGCCGGTGAGAACCAGGGCGCGTCCGAGGGTAAGTATATCAATATTTTTTATTTTGATTCTTTATTTTACACTTAAATATGGATCCCAGGGCCTGAAGGAGAGTTTCCTCTCCTTCAGACCCTGGGAACCATTAGAAACCCAATGCACTGCATTGGGTTTCGTGTTTCGGCCGACCCCAACCCCGACTTTTCTATAGGATCGGCCGATTTCACTCGACCCGACTTTTGAAAAAGTCGGGTTTCGTGAAACCCGACCCGATCCTATAAAAAGAAGTCGCTCAACCCTAGTGATCACCCTTGGCCCGGGTTGCAGGCTTACATATCTTGGCCAAAAAATCAACTAATACCTCATGTATTATTTTTATATATATTTTTTGCAATGTATTTTTTGTTTCCTGCTCACAAAAATACGTTGAATACATCTAATAAAACCTAGCTAAGGGATTAATCTATAAGGCTGGGGTCACTTGGGCATATAACACGGCCAAGTGCTTTGTGATAAAACATCGCATAGCATGGACCAGTGTTATTCTATGGGGCAGCTCAAATCTGTGATTTTCTCATACCGATCTGGCATAGGAGTGGATCGCCCCCACGTAAGGGCAATGGGGTAATCGGTACCGGGTCCTTCAGTTCCCTCAGCGAGGATGTCACGGTGGCCCGACCCAGACCGTGGCCCTATGAGGGTCGCCCAACTAAAAGGCAGAGCTCGTAGATAACGGTAGTGTTTGTGACGCCACCTGTGGTATTCGGTCAGAGTGACCGACGCTGCTTAGGGGTCCACTGGGGTGGTGTTATGGCAGCTAGATGGTATACCTTCCCACAGGTGAAGTATTTCCCTAGGGCTTCCCAGAAGTGTAGATGATGATGGTGGATGATGTAAGGTGCGGCAAATAACGAGGACACAATGGGTGCAGTCTCTTTACCTTTACTGTAGGCTTCAGCATCCACAGTCCAGAGTGCCGGATGACAGGGTAGGCAGGGTCCAGCCTGTCTGATAGCAATTCCAGAGTCCCCTTATGCACGTGGAAATCAGTAGCCTTCCCCTTGTGCACAGTAACGTAGTAGGTCCCTACTTGCATTAGCTACCATAAGGTCCTCACTGTTGTTACTTCTCTCTCTGTCCCCCAGATGGATAGGACAAACCCGTATGACGGTGGTGGCCTGAGCCTATTTTATAGGGACCCTAGTGACGCCCTTCCTCCACAATTGCCACCGTGTCTGCTTAGGTGTTTAGGTCGGACAGCCAACTTGGAATTGACTGCCCTGCCGGTCTCTGAAGTAAAGCGTAGAGTCTATTACTCCCTCAGTGTTCCGGCCACCGGGTCTGCGCTTCGGAAGGAGGCAGCTTGCTTCTAGCTGGTCTCCCACCGATGTCTCACTCCTGTTGCTATGACTTCTTTGCTCACTCACTATAGCACAATTCCTTTCTTGTCCTTTCTTAGGATGCTGCCGCATGGGTAGCAGGCGCAGCTCCGTGTCCTTCTTTCCTTCCTCCTCAGACTTCAGTCTGGATCTGACCAGGGATCACCCCAGCCAGCTTGACCTGGAGACCTTTCCTCGTCGGTCTCCAGCCAGGAACTCTCGTCTCTCCCGAACTAACTAACTTCCTACCCAACCCACCAGTTTTACCCTGTGTGAGGAGTGGCCTAGTAGATAGAACCCTTAGCTCCCCCTGGTGGACTGGAGTGTGAAGTGTGTGTGTGGCTGTGATACCTGGCAAGGTGAACTCCTTTGGTGCCATCAGACGTAACATCACTCCCCCTGGTGGAAGAACGACATTACTGCAACGACCAGGACTCTGGGGCGCTGCAGGAGAACAATCGCAGCATGCTGCGATTGGCAGCGAGTAGTGTTGAGCGATACCTTCCGATATCGGAAAGTATCGGTATCGGTTTGGATCGGCCGATATTCAAAAAATATCGGATATCGCCGATACCAATACCCGATCCCAATGCAAGTCAATGGGACCAAAATATCGGAATTAAAATAAACCCTTTCTTTCCTTGTAGGTTCATTCTACATGAAGGAAAACAACTAAGAATAATGTAGGATGTATTGGGGGAGGTGGCGGAGACATTAAAGGCAATGAGGATTAGCCCAATCAAATAGAATAGCATGATTTTTTTTTTTTTTAAAGACGTTCGGATTGAAAAAGATATTGACTATGTAAATTTTTTTTAATTTTGTCAGATATTGATGTTTCACTATTCCACGACCTTCCCCTTCTTTTTTTTCCTTTTCCCACACTTTCATCTTCATCATCATCAGCATCTTTGACATCAACTTCTTCACCTTATTCATCTTCTTCTTCATCTTCTACCTATTTTTTTTTTTTATTACATTCTTCATATTCATTTTCTTCAACTATTATTATTCTTCCTATTCTACATATTCTTTTTATTCCACTGTTATTATTCTTCCTATTCTACTTCTTCATCATATTCTCATTTGTGACAGGCATTCCCGTAGTTGTTATCTATAAAAGTTGGAAGATTACACCTTCCGTTCTGCCAGTCACAAAAGTTACATTTGTCCGCGTTCAGTTTGGCCTGCAGCATCAGGCTTTATCCAGGGGCACCACGAGGAGGAACGGACTCACCCCCATACACTGCTTAGTCTTCTTCTGCATATAATTTAGATAATATCTTTTGCTCTGATATTAAGTGTTATGCTTAATGTTCTTCTGCTCTTTGTTCTGCAGCCTCTTGTTCTTCTGCTTCTCGGTCTTCCATGTCGTCGTCTCCAGGGTCGTCGTCTTCAGTGTCGTCATCTCCGCCGTCGTCGTCTCCGCCGTCGTCGTCTCCGCCGTCGTCGTCGTCGTCTCCGCCGTCGTCGTCGTCGTCATCGGGGTGGTCTTCCGGGTCGTCGTCGTCGTCGTCATCGGGGTGGTCTTCCGGGTCATCGACTTTAGGGTCTTAAACTTGGAAATGTAGCAGAAGGTACAAGAAGGCTGAGAAAATGCCAAGAACCAGCTGATGGAACTGGAACTCGGATGGCTACCCGAAGGTTCAAGAGCCTATGGAACTACCGAGGACCAGCTGACGTTACTGGAACCCGGTTACTAAGCAGGAGGTACCCGTGCTAAAAAGCACTACCAAGGACCGCCTGACGTTGGCGGAACTCGGATACCCAGAAGGAGGCACCTAAGCCAAAGGCTCTGCCCGGAACCAGCTGACGTTACTGGAACCAGGATGGGGAGCAGAAGGTACAAGAGCAAAAGACACTGCCGAGAACCAGCTGACGGTACTGGAACCCGGATGGGTAGCCGAAGGTCCAAGAGCCAATGGAACTACCGAGGACCAGCTGACGTTACTGGAACCCGGTTACTAAGCAGGAGGTACCCGTGCCTGAAAGCACTACCAAGGACCACCTGACGTTGGTGGAACTTGGATACCCAGAAGGAGGCACCTAAGCCAAAGGCTCTGCCCGGAACCAGCTGACGTTACTGGAACCAGGATGGGGAGCAGAAGGTACAAGAGCAAAAGACACTGCCTAGAACCAGCTGACGGTGCTGGAACCAGGTGGTGGACCCGAAGGCCCACAGGAGAGGAGAGAACAGCTAGGCCGCGAGGCAGCCGCAGTTACCGAACCCCAACAGTCCTACAGGGGGAGCTGGGCCTACTGGCACTACAGAACCAGCCTTGACTACCAGTTCACGCAGCCCACATAGGAAGCTCCTAAACTGGAGGCACCCTGGAGTTGGCTAACTCGACCGCACCACGACGGGGCAAGCATAGGCGTCTCAGTGAAGTTGACACAACCCGGAAACAGCTGACGGTGCTGAAACCAGGCTTGGCACGAGGGAGTACCTGTGACAAGAACACTGCCGAGAACCAGCTGGCGGTGCTGGAACCCGGATGCGTTGCCCCAGTGTGCAACAGCCAATGGCACGACCGAGGACCAGCTGACGGTGCTGGAACCCGGTTACTAAGCTGTAGGTGCCCACGCTTAAAAGCACTACCAAGGACCGCCTGGTGTTGGCGGAACTCGGATACCCAGGAGGACGCACCTAAGCCAAAGGCTCGGCCCAGAACCAGCTGACGGTGCTGGAACCAGGTGGTGGACCCGAAGGTCCACAGGAGAGGAGAGAACAGCTAGGCCGCGAGGCAGCCGCAGTAACCGAACCCCAACAGTCCTACAGGGGGAGCTGGGCCTACTGGCACTACAGAACCAGCCTTGACTACCAGTTCACGCAGCCCACATAGGAAGCTCCTAAACTGGAGGCACCCTGGAGTTGGCTAACTCGACCGCACCACGACGGGGCAAGCATAGGCGTCTCAGTGAAGTTGACACAACCCGGAAACAGCTGACGGTGCTGAAACCAGGCTTGGCACGAGGGAGTACCTGTAACAAGAACACTGCCGAGAACCAGCTGGCGGTGCTGGAACCCGGATGCGTTGCCCCAGTGTGCAAGAGCCAATGGCACGACCGAGGACCAGCTGACGGTGCTGGAACCCGGTTACTAAGCTGTAGGTGCCCGCGCTTAAAAGCACTACCAAGGACCGCCTGGCGTTGGCGGAACTCGGATACCCAGGAGGAGGCACCTAAGCCAAAGGCTCGGCCCGGAACCAGCTGACGGTTGTTATGGCTGGCAATCAGGCAACACAGCGTGCAGTAATCAGCGCACATACAGAGATCTGGCAATAACCAAAAACAATAGGACGAGCTCCGAGACGTGGAATCTCTGTAGACTGCAGTACCTGATCTATCCTCACACAACTATAAGCAGCAGTGGATTGCGCCTATAACTACCTATGCAACTCGGCACTGCCTGAGGAGCTGACTAGCCTGAAGATAGAAATACAAGCCTGACTTACCTCAGAGAAATACCCCAAAGGAATAGGCAGCCCCCCACATATAATGACTGTTAGCAAGATGAAAAGACAAACGTAGGAATGAAATAGATTCAGCAAAGTGAGGCCCGATATTCTAGACAGAGCGAGGATAGCAAAGAGAACTATGCAGTCTACAAAAAACCCTAAAACGAAAACCACGCAAAGGGGCAAAAAGACCCACCGTGCCGAACTAACAGCACGGCGGTGCACCCCTTTGCTTCTCAGAGCTTCCAGCAAAAGTTAATAGCAAGCTGGACAGAAAAAACAGAAAACAAACTAGAAGCACTTATCTAGCAGAGCAGCAGGCCCAAGGAAAGATGCAGTAGCTCAGATCCAACACTGGAACATTGACAAGGAGCAAGGAAGACAGACTCAGGTGGAGCTAAATAGCAAGGCAGCCAACGAGCTCACCAAAACACCTGAGGGAGGAAGCCCAGAGACTGCAATACCACTTGTGACCACAGAAGTGAACTCAGCCACAGAATTCACAACAGTACCCCCCCCTTGAGGAGGGGTCACCGAACCCTCACCAGAACCCCCAGGCCGACCAGGATGAGCCACATGAAAGGCACGAACAAGATCTGGGGCATGGACATCAGAGGCAAAAACCCAGGAATTATCTTCCTGAGCATAACCCTTCCATTTGACCAGATACTGGAGTTTCCGTCTAGAGACACGAGAATCCAAAATCTTCTCCACAATATACTCCAATTCCCCCTCCACCAAAACAGGGGCAGGAGGCTCCACAGATGGAACCATAGGTGCCACGTATCTCCTCAACAACGACCTATGGAATACATTATGTATGGAAAAGGAGTCTGGGAGGGTCAGACGAAAAGACACCGGATTGAGAATCTCAGAAATCCTATACGGACCAATAAAACGAGGTTTAAATTTAGGAGAGGAAACCTTCATAGGAATATGACGAGAAGATAACCAAACCAGATCCCCAACACGAAGTCGGGGTCCCACACGGCGTCTGCGATTAGCGAAAAGCTGAGCCTTCTCCTGGGACAAGGTCAAATTGTCCACCACCTGAGTCCAGATCTGCTGCAACCTGTCCACCACAGAATCCACACCAGGACAGTCCGAAGACTCAACCTGTCCTGAAGAGAAACGAGGATGGAACCCAGAATTGCAGAAAAATGGAGAGACCAAGGTAGCCGAGCTGGCCCGATTATTAAGGGCGAACTCAGCCAACGGCAAAAATGACACCCAATCATCCTGGTCAGCGGAAACAAAACATCTCAGATATGTTTCCAAGGTCTGATTGGTTCGTTCGGTCTGGCCATTAGTCTGAGGATGGAAGGCCGACGAGAAAGATAGGTCAATGCCCATCCTACCACAAAAGGCTCGCCAGAACCTCGAGACAAACTGGGAACCTCTGTCAGAAACAATATTCTCAGGAATGCCATGTAAACGAACCACATGCTGGAAGAACAAAGGCACCAAATCAGAGGAGGAAGGCAATTTAACCAAGGGCACCAGATGGACCATTTTAGAAAAGCGATCACAGACCACCCAAATGACCGACATTTTTTGAGAAACGGGAAGGTCAGAAATGAAATCCATCGAAATATGTGTCCAAGGCCTCTTCGGGACCGGCAAGGGCAAAAGCAACCCACTGGCACGTGAACAGCAGGGCTTAGCCCTAGCACAAATTCCACAGGACTGCACAAAAGCACGCACATCCCGTGACAGAGATGGCCACCAGAAGGATCTAGCAACCAACTCCCTGGTACCAAAGATTCCTGGATGACCGGCCAGCACCGAACAATGAAGTTCAGAGATAACTTTACTAGTCCACCTATCAGGGACGAACAGTTTCTCGGCCGGACAACGATCAGGTTTATTAGCCTGAAATTTCTGCAACACTCTCCGCAAATCAGGGGAGATGGCAGACACAATGACTCTTTCCTTGAGGATACTCGCCGGCTCAGATAACCCCGGAGAGTCGGGCACAAAACTCCTAGACAGAGCATCCGCCTTCACATTTTTAGAGCCCGGAAGGTATGAAATCACAAAATCAAAACGAGCAAAAAATAACGACCAACGGGCCTGTCTAGGATTCAAGCGCTTGGCAGACTCAAGATAAGTAAGGTTCTTATGATCAGTCAAAACCACCACGCGATGCTTAGCACCCTCAAGCCAATGACGCCACTCCTCGAATGCCCACTTCATGGCCAGCAACTCTCGGTTGCCCACATCATAATTACGCTCAGCAGCAGAAAATTTCCTGGAAAAGAAAGCACATGGTTTGAACACTGAGCAACCAGAACCTCTCTGTGACAAAACCGCCCCTGCACCAATCTCAGAAGCATCAACCTCGACCTGGAACGGAAGAGAAACATCAGGTTGACACAACACAGGGGCACAGCAAAAACGACGCTTCAACTCCTGAAAAGCTTCCACGGCAGCAGAAGACCAATTAACCAAATCAGCACCCTTCTTGGTCAAATCGGTCAATGGTCTGGCAATGCTAGAAAAATTACAGATGAAGCGACGATAAAAATTAGCAAAGCCCAGGAATTTCTGCAGACTTTTTAGAGATGTCGGCTGAGTCCAATCCTGGATGGCCTGAACCTTAACCGGATCCATCTCGATAGTAGAAGGGGAAAAGATGAACCCCAAAAATGAAACTTTCTGCACACCGAAGAGACACTTTGATCCCTTCACGAACAAGGAATTAGCACGCAGTACCTGGAAAACCATTCTGACTTGCTTCACATGAGACTCCCAATCATCTGAGAAGATCAAAATGTCATCCAAGTAAACAATCAAGAATTTATCCAGATACTCACGGAAAATGTCATGCATAAAAGACTGAAAAACAGATGGAGCATTGGCAAGTCCGAACGGCATCACCAGATACTCAAAATGACCCTCGGGCGTATTAAATGCCGTTTTCCATTCATCTCCCTGCCTGATTCTCACCAGATTATACGCACCACGAAGATCTATCTTGGTGAACCAACTAGCCCCCTTAATCCGAGCAAACAAGTCAGAAATCAATGGCAAGGGATACTGAAACTTAACAGTGATCTTATTAAGAAGGCGGTAATCAATACACGGTCTTAGCGAACCATCCTTCTTGGCTACAAAAAAGAACCCTGCTCCCAATGGTGACGACGATGGGCGAATATGTCCCTTCTCCAGGGACTCCTTCACATAACTGCGCATAGCGGTGTGTTCAGGTACGGACAAATTAAATAAACGACCCTTAGGGAATTTACTACCAGGAATCAAATCGATAGCACAATCACAATTCCTATGCGGAGGTAGGGCATCAGACTTGGACTCTTCAAATACATCCTGAAAGTCCGACAAGAACTCTGGGATGTCAGAAGGAATGGATGACGAAATAGACAAAAATGGAACATCACCATGTACTCCCTGACAACCCCAGCTGGTTACCGACATAGAGTTCCAATCCAATACTGGATTATGGGTTTGTAGCCATGGCAACCCCAACACGACCACATCATGCAAATTATGCAGTACCAGAAAGCGAATAACTTCCTGATGTGCAGGAGCCATGCACATGGTCAGCTGGGCCCAGTACTGAGGCTTATTCTTGGCCAAAGGTGTAGCATCAATTCCTCTCAACGGAATAGGACACCGCAAAGGCTCCAAGAAAAATCCACAACGTTTAGCATAATCCAAATCCATCAGATTCAGGGCAGCGCCTGAATCCACAAACGCCATGACAGAATACGATGACAAAGAGCACATTAAGGTAATGGACAAAAGGAATTTGGACTGTACAGTACCAATAACGGCAGAGCTATCGAACCGCCTAGTGCGTTTAGGACAATTAGAAATAGCATGAGTAGAATCACCACAATAGAAACACAGTCTGTTCAGACGTCTGTGTTCTTGCCGTTCTACTTTAGTCATAGTCCTGTCGCACTGCATAGGCTCAGGTTTACTCTCAGACAATACCGCCAGATGGTGCACAGATTTACGCTCGCGCAAGCGACGACCGATCTGAATGGCCAAGGACATAGACTCATTCAAACCAGCAGGCATAGGAAATCCCACCATTACATCCTTAAGAGCTTCAGAGAGACCCTTTCTGAACAAAGCCGCTAGTGCAGATTCATTCCACAGAGTGAGTACTGACCACTTTCTAAATTTCTGACAATATACTTCTACATCATCCTGACCCTGGCATAAAGCCAGCAGATTTTTCTCAGCCTGATCCACTGAATTAGGCTCATCGTAAAGCAATCCCAGCGCCTGGAAAAATGCATCAACATTACTCAATGCAGAATCTCCGGGTGCAAGAGAAAACGCCCAGTCCTGTGGGTCGCCGCGCAAAAAAGAAATAATAATCAAAACCTGTTGAATAGGATTACCAGAAGAATGAGGTTTCAAGGCCAAAAATAGCTTACAATTATTTCTGAAGCTCAGGAACTTAGTTCTGTCACCAAAAAACAAATCAGGAATCGGAATTCTTGGTTCTAGCATCGATTTCTGATCAATAGTATCTTGAATCTTTTGTACATTTACAACGAGATTATCCATTGAGGAGCACAGAGCCTGAATATCCATGTCCACAGCTGTGTCCTGAAGCACTCTAATGTCTAGGGGAAAAAAAAGACTGAAGACAGAGCTAAGAAAAAAAAATGATGTCAGGATTTCTTTTTTCCCTCTATTGGGAATCATTGGTGTGGCTCCTTGTACTGTTATGGCTGGCAATCAGGCAACACAGCGTGCAGTAATCAGCGCACATACAGAGATCTGGCAATAACCAAAAACAATAGGACGAGCTCCGAGACGTGGAATCTCTGTAGACTGCAGTACCTGATCTATCCTCACACAACTATAAGCAGCAGTGGATTGCGCCTATAACTACCTATGCAACTCGGCACTGCCTGAGGAGCTGACTAGCCTGAAGATAGAAATACAAGCCTGACTTACCTCAGAGAAATACCCCAAAGGAATAGGCAGCCCCCCACATATAATGACTGTTAGCAAGATGAAAAGACAAACGTAGGAATGAAATAGATTCAGCAAAGTGAGGCCCGATATTCTAGACAGAGCGAGGATAGCAAAGAGAACTATGCAGTCTACAAAAAACCCTAAAACGAAAACCACGCAAAGGGGCAAAAAGACCCACCGTGCCGAACTAACAGCACGGCGGTGCACCCCTTTGCTTCTCAGAGCTTCCAGCAAAAGTTAATAGCAAGCTGGACAGAAAAAACAGAAAACAAACTAGAAGCACTTATCTAGCAGAGCAGCAGGCCCAAGGAAAGATGCAGTAGCTCAGATCCAACACTGGAACATTGACAAGGAGCAAGGAAGACAGACTCAGGTGGAGCTAAATAGCAAGGCAGCCAACGAGCTCACCAAAACACCTGAGGGAGGAAGCCCAGAGACTGCAATACCACTTGTGACCACAGAAGTGAACTCAGCCACAGAATTCACAACAGACGGTGCTGGAACCAGGTGGTGGACCCGAAGGTCCACAGGAGAGGAGAGAACAGCTAGGCCGCGAGGCAGCCGCAGTTACCGAACCCCAACAGTCCTACAGGGGGAGCTGGGCCTACTGGCACTACAGAACCAGCCTTGACTACCAGTTCGCGCAGCCCACATAGGAAGCTCCTAAACTGGAGGCACCCTGGAGTTGGCTAACTCGACCGCACCACGACGGGGCAAGCATAGGCGTCTCAGTGAAGTTGACACAACCCGGAAACAGCTGACGGTGCTGAAACCAGGCTTGGCACGAGGGAGTACCTGTGACAAGAACACTGCCGAGAACCAGCTGGCGGTGCTGGAACCCAGATGTGTTGCCCCAGTGTGCAAGAGCCAATGGCACGACCGAGGACCAGCTGACGGTGCTGGAACACGGTTACTAAGCTGTAGGTGCCCGCGCTTAAAAGCACTACCAAGGACCGCCTGGCGTTGGCGGAACTCGGATACCCAGGAGGAGGCACCTAAGCCAAAGGCTCGGCCCGGAACCAGCTGACGGTGCTGGAACCAGGTGGTGGACCCGAAGGTCCACAGGAGAGGAGAGAACAGCTAGGCCGCGAGGCAGCCGCAGTTACCGAACCCCAACAGTCCTACAGGGGGATCTGGGCCTACTGGCACTACAGAACCAGCCTTGACTACCAGTTCACGCAGCCCACATAGGAAGCTCCTAAACTGGAGGCACCCTGGAGTTGGCTAACTCGACCGCACCACGACGGGGCAAGCATAGGCGTCTCAGTGAAGTTGACACAACCCGGAAACAGCTGACGGTGCTGAAACCAGGCTTGGCATGAGGGAGTACCTGTGACAAGAACACTGCCGAGAACCAGCTGGCGGTGCTGGAACCAGGTGGTGGACCTGAAGGTCCACAGGAGAGGAGAGAACAGCTAGGCCGCGAGGCAGCCGCAGTTACCGAACCCCAACAGTCCTACAGGGGGATCTGGGCCTACTGGCACTACAGAACCAGCCTTGACTACCAGTTCACGCAGCCCACATAGGAAGCTCCTAAACTGGAGGCACCCTGGAGTTGGCTAACTCGACCGCACCACGACGGGGCAAGCATAGGCGTCTCAGTGAAGTTGACACAACCCGGAAACAGCTGACGGTGCTGAAACCAGGCTTGCCACGAGGGAGTACCTGTGACAAGAACACTGCCGAGAACCAGCTGGCGGTGCTGGAACCCGGATGCGTTGCCCCAGTCTGCAAGAGCCAATGGCACGACCGAGGACCAGCTGACGGTGCTGGAACCCGGTTAATAAGCTGTAGGTGCCCGCGCTTAAAAGCACTACCAAGGACCGCCTGGCGTTGGCGGAACTCGGATACCCAGGAGGAGGCACCTAAGCCAAAGGCTCGGCCCGGAACCAGCTGACGGTGCTGGAACCAGGTGGTGGACCCGAAGGTCCACAGGAGAGGAGAGAACAGCTAGGCCGCGAGGCAGCCGCAGTTACCGAACCCCAACAGTCCTACAGGGGGAGCTGGGCCTACTGGCACTACAGAACCAGCCTTGACTACCAGTTCACGCAGCCCACATAGGAAGCTCCTAAACTGGAGGCACCCTGGAGTTGGCTAACTCGACCGCACCACGACGGGGCAAGCATAGGCGTCTCAGTGAAGTTGACACAACCCGGAAACAGCTGACGGTGCTGAAACCAGGCTTGGCACGAGGGAGTACCTGTGACAAGAACACTGCCGAGAACCAGCTGGCGGTGCTGGAACCCAGATGCGTTGCCTTGCCTATTAAAGATTGTCTTCCTAGAGCCCCAACTAGCGGTGTTGGAGCAAAGGGTAAGCAGGGGGAGATGAGTGTAGGCCGAAGCCTGCACTGGAGGCAGCTTTGTGTCTGCGTTGCGTTTTCAGGACACTTTGCCGGCTACACACTGGGGGAACAGCTGGCGTTGCTGAACCCCACTAACACAATGGCGTGTGTTTTTCTCTGTGCAGCTAGCACTTGCGGGCAAAAACTTGCGATGTTAGAGCCCGTGTTGAAGCAGGAGGAGGAGGAGAGGAGCAGAGTGTAGGCCGAAGCCTAGTTGAACCAATTTCAAAGGAAACCTTTAACCCCCCCCTCAGGTGTTACAAAGTACAAGAGACACACCTTGTGCAGTATTAATGCTGCACAAGTGAAAGGTTGCTCTATTAATTTGTCTACTTGCACACGCTGAATGAAAGACATACACAATTTACCCCATTCTACAGTGAAACTGTAGTGGATGCGTGACTTGGTTTTTTGATGAGACGCAGCACAGGTGTCCAAAATAACGCCTTGGTGCTTGGCGCAGCTTCCTGAGCGTTGTTATTTGCTGTACAGGAGTCTGCGCTCTTGTGTTATCCCTTGGCAATGCCCTGTTAGCGCTGCCCATCTTATGACATCATTTCATGTTGGCCGGTGCGGTTAACGATAGCCATAAATCCCAGACCCACAGTGTCTTTTCATAAAGCCACACTGCGGTGCTGGGATTCGTGGCCTTGAGCAGTAAATATTTTGGCCGCTCACACACGTCCTTACACCTGCTTCAGACTGGGCGGCCTCTGCTGATCCCTTCTCGCATGCCGCGGCCATGAGGCTGCACAGTCTGAAGAAGGCGGAAGGAGATGAGTTAAGACAGGCGAAGATATGCACTGCTCGTGCCCATCAATCACACCCTCGCAGTCAAAATAAGTAAGACAACGAGGAGCATTTTATTCAGGCAGGGCGGACGAACAGGCGCAAGTAGCCAACCAATGATGTCAGAAGACAGGAAGCGCTACCAAGGGGGGTGCTGCGTATCATTAGAAAGGAAAGTCACACCTCAGGGACAGTGGAATGGTCTCAAAGAGACACATTTTGTACGTGTTGAGTTCCACGTGGGCAAGGAGAAAACATCAGCCACCTTGTACAAATGCAGCAGTACTGCTGTACAAGGTGGCTGTTATACATAGAAACACCTGGGGGTGGGGGCCAGGCTCCCTTCAATTTCAGTTCATGTGCCTGCGTGGCGTTTGCAGGTCACGTTGCAAGCTACACAGCAGGGGAACAGCTGGCATTGCTGAACCCCACTGACACATTGACTGGTGTTTTTCTCTGTGCAGATCGCATGTCCGGGCAAAAACTGGCGGTGTTAGAGCCCAGGGTCAGCAGGAGGAGGAGAGGAGCAAAGTGTAGGCCGAAGCCTGCACTGGTGGCAGCTTTTGGTCGGTTGTGCCAGCGTGGCTTGTGCTGGACACGATGCCGGCTACACAGCGGGGGAACAGCTGGCGGTGCTGAACCCCACTAACACATTGGCTGGTGTTTTTCTCTGTGCAGCTAGCATTTCCGGGCAAAAACTAGCGGTGTTTGAGCCCAGGGTCAGCAGGAGGAGGAGAGGAGCAAAGTGTAGGCCGAAGCCTGCACTGGTGGCAGCTTTTGGTCGGTTGTGCCAGCGTGGCTTTTGCTGGACGTGATGCCGGCTACACAGCGGGGGAACAGCTGGCGGTGCTGAACCCCACTAACACATTGGCTGGTGTTTTTCTCTGTGCAGCTAGCATTTCCGGGCAAAAACTAGCGTTGTTAGAGCCCAGGGTCAGCAGGAGGAGGAGAGGAGCAGAGTGTAGGCCGAAGCCTAGTTGAACCAATTTCAAAGGTTACCTTTAACCCCCCCTCAGGTGTTACAAAGTACAAGAGCCACTCCTTCTGCAGCATTAATGCTGCACAAGTAAAAGGTTGCTCTATTAATTTGTCTACTTGCACACGCTGAATGCAACACGTACACTATTTAGCCCATTATACTGTTAAACAGTAGTGGAGGCATGACTTGTCTTTTTAAAGAAAAGCAGCACAGGTGTCGAAAATAACACCTTTTTGCATGGGCGCAGCTTCCTGAGCGTTGTTAGTTGCTGTACAGGAGTCTGCGCTCTTGTGATCCCTTGGCTATGCGCTGTGAGCGCTTCCTGTCTTATGACCTCATTTCATGTTGGCCGTTGCGGTTAGCGGTGGACATGAATCCCAGACCCACAGTGTGTTTTCAAAAAATCACACTGCGTGGCTGGGATTCGTGGCCTTGTGCAGTAAATATGTTTGACGCTCACACATGTCCTTACACCTGCTTCAGACTGGGCGGCCTCATCTGATCCCTTATCGCCTGCCGCGGCCATGAGGACACCCAGTCTGAAGAAGGCGGAAGAAGATGAGTGAACACAGGCAAACATATGCACTGCACATGCCCATCAATCACACCCTCGCTGTCCAAAAAAATAAGACACCGAGGGGCGTTGTTTCGAGCAGGGGAGATGCACAGGCGCAGCCAGCTAACCAATGATGTCAAAAGACGGGCAGCGCTAACAAGGGTGGTGCTGCGTGTCATTACAAAGGAAAGTCACACCTCAGGGACATTGTAATGGTCTCTAATGAGACACATTTTGTACGTGTTGAGTTCCACGTGGGCAAGGAGAAAAAGTCAGCCACCTTGTACAAATGCAGCAGTACTGCTGTACAAGGTGGCTGTTATACATAGAAACACCTGGGGGTGGGGGCCAGGCTCCCTTCAATTTCAGTTCATGTGCCTGCGTGGCGTTTGCAGGTCACGTTGCAAGCTACACAGCAGGGGAACAGCTGGCGTTGCTGAACCCCACTGACACATTGACTGGTGTTTTTCTCTGTGCAGATTGCATGTCCGGGCAAAAACTAGCGGTGTTAGAGCCCAGGGTCAGCAGGAGGAGGAGGAGAGGAGCAAAGTGTAGGCCGAAGCCTGCACTGGTGGCAGCTTTTGGTCGGTTGTGCCAGCGTGGCTTGTGCTGGACACGATGCCGGCTACACAGCGGGGGAACAGCTGGCGGTGCTGAACCCCACTAACACATTGGCTGGTGTTTTTCTCTGTGCAGCTAGCATTTCCGGGCAAAAACTAGCGGTGTTTGAGCCCAGGGTCAGCAGGAGGAGGAGAGGAGCAAAGTGTAGGCCGAAGCCTGCACTGGTGGCAGCTTTTGGTCGGTTGTGCCAGCGTGGCTTTTGCTGGACATGATGCCGGCTACACAGCGGGGGAACAGCTGGCGGTGCTGAACCCCACTAACACATTGGCTGGTGTTTTTCTCTGTGCAGCTAGCATTTCCGGGCAAAAACTAGCGTTGTTAGAGCCCAGGGTCAGCAGGAGGAGGAGAGGAGCAGAGTGTAGGCCGAAGCCTAGTTGAACCAATTTCAAAGGTTACCTTTAACCCCCCCTCAGGTGTTGCAAAGTACAAGAGCCACTCCTTCTGCAGCATTAATGCTGCACAAGTAAAAGGTTGCTCTATTAATTTGTCTACTTGCACACGCTGAATGCAACACGTACACTATTTAGCCCATTATACTGTTAAACAGTAGTGGAGGCGTGACTTGTCTTTTTAAAGAAAAGCAGCAAAGGTGTCGAAAACAACACCTTTTTGCATGGGCGCAGCTTCCTGAGCGTTGTTAGTTGCTGTACAGGAGTCTGCGCTCTTGTGATCCTTTGGCCATGCGCTGTGAGCGCTTCCTGTCTTATGACCTCATTTCATGTTGGCCGTTGCGGTTAGCGGTGGACATGAATCCCAGACCCACAGTGTGTTTTTAAAAAATCACACTGCGGTGCTGGGATTCGTGCCCTGGTGCACTAAATATGTTTGCCGCTCACACATGTCCTTACACCTGCTTCAGACTGGGCGGCCTCATCTGATCCCTTCTCGCATGCCGCGGCCATGAGGCTGCACAGTCTGAAGAAGGCGGAAGGAGATGAGTTAAGACAGGCGAAGATATGCACTGCTCGTGCCCATCAATCACACCCTCGCAGTCAAAATAAATAAGACAACGAGGAGCATTTTATTCAGGCAGGGCGGACGCACAGGCGCAACTAGCCAACCGATGATGTCAGAAGACGGGAAGCGCTACCAAGGGGGGTGCTGCGTATCATTAGAAAGGAAAGTCACACCTCAGGGACAGTGGAATGGTCTCAAAGAGACACATTTTGTACGTGTTGAGTTCCACGTGGGCAAGGATAAAAAGTCAGCCACCTTGTACAAATGCAGCAGTACTGCTGTACAAGGTGGCTGTTATACATAGAAACACCTGGGGGAGAGGGGGCCAGGCTCCCTTCAATTTCAGTTCATGTGCCTGCGTGGCGTTTGCAGGACACGTTGCCAGCTACACAGCAGGGGAACAGCTGGCGTTGCTGAACCCCACTAACACATTGGCTGGTGTTTTTCTCTGTGCAGCTAGCAGTTCCGGGCAAAAACTAGCGGTGTTTGAGCCCAGGGTCAGCAGGAGGAGGAGAGGAGCAAAGTGTAGGCCGAAGCCTGCACTGGTGGAAGCTTTTGGTCGGTTGTGCCAGCGTGGCTTGTGCTGGACACGATGCCGACTACACAGCAGGGGAACAGCTGGCGGTGCTGAACCCCACTGACACATCACCTAGTGTTTTTTCTGTGTAGACAACACTTCCAGGTGTCAACTGACAGTGTTGAAACCCAGGGAATCAAAGAGGAGCAGAGTGTAGGCCGAAGCCTGCAGTGGAGCAAGTGTAAAGGGAACCTTTAACCCCCCCCCAGGCATTTGTTGCTGAAAGAGCCATCTTGTACAGCAGTAATACTGCACATGGAAAATGGTGGCTCCGAAAATAATGCTCCTTGCAAACGCTGAAGTACACACTCATATAATGTGTCCCCTCACACCGTCAAACCATCCCGGAAGTGGGACTTTCCTTTGTAATGTGACACAGCACAGCCGTCATTCCAACCCCCTTGGTGCCGTGCGCCACCTCCTCAACGTTGTTTGGTTCTGTCACGGAGCCCGCGCTGTAATGTTATCCCTTGGCCATGCACAGTTAGCGGTGCCCGTCTTCTGACATCATTTAGGTGTCAGGCTGGCAGTGCCTGTGCGTCAAAGCTGCCCGAGATCCAACCTTGCAGTGTCATCAAATGTAATCCCACTGCGGGCCAGGGATCCATGGGCATGCGCAGTGCATATCATCGCCTCTCACTCACCTCCTTCATGCTTCTTCAGACTGTGCGGCGTCACAGCCGTGGCATGCTATTAGGGATCAGCTGACGCCGCCTAGTCTGAAGAAGCATGAAGAAGGGGAATGAGAGGCTAGTATATGCACTGCGCATGGCCATGGATACCAGGCCCACTGTGGGATCACATTAGACGACACTGCGAGGTGGGATTTCGGGCAGCGTGGACACACAGGCGCAGCCAGGACGACAACAAATGATGTCAGAGGACGGGCAGCGCAAACCGTGCATGGCCAAGGGATAACATAACAGTGCAGGGTCCATGACGGAATCAAACAACGCTAAGGAGGCAGCGCACGGTGCCAAGGGGGTAGCAATGACGGCTGTGCTGCGTCACATTACAAAGGAAAGTCCCACCTCTGGGACGGTTGGACGGTGTGAGGGGACACATTACATGAGTGTGTAGTTCAGCGTTTCCAAGGAGCATAATTTCAAGAGCGACCTTTCCCTTGTGCAGTATTAGTGCTGCACATGGTGGCTCTTTCAGTAACAAACGCCTAGGGGGGGGGGGGGGGGGACAGGTCCCCTTACATTTTAGTTGTGCCAGCGTGGCGGTCGCATGACACGTTGCCGGATACACAGCTGGGGATCAGCTGACGTTACTGAACCCCAATAACAGAGGAGCGACTGTTGACTGTGCACACAGCACTTCCAGGCACCAACTGGCGGTGTTAGAGCCCAGGGACAGCAGGAGGAGCAGATTGGAGGTATTACCGCACACACAGCTGGGGATCAGCTGACGTTACTGAACCCCAATAACAGAGGAGCGACTGTTGACTGTGCACACAGCACTTCCAGGCACCAACTGGCGGTGTTAGAGCCCAGGGACAGCAGGAGGAGCAGAGGAACAGAGTGTAGGCCGAAGCCTGATTGGAGCAAGTTGAAAGGGAACCTTTAACCCCCCCCCCAAGACGTTTGTAGCTGAAAGAGCCATCTTGTGCAGCGCTAAGGATGCAAAAGGAAAAGGTTGCTCTTTTAATTATGCTCCTTGCAAACACAGAAGTAAACACTAAAAATGTGTCCCCTTATACCGTTAAACCGTCACGGAGGTGCGAATTTCCTTCGTAATGGGACACAGCACAGCTGTCATTCCTATCCCCTTGGTGCCGTGTGCTGCCTCCTCAGCGTTGTTTTAAGCTGTCACGGAGCCTGCGCTGTTCTGTTATCCCTTGGCCATGCCCAATTAGCGCTGCCTGTCTTCTGACATAATTTGGTGTCAGGCTGTCAGTGCCTGTGCGTCCACGCTGCTCCAGATCCCACCTCGCAGTCTCGTCTAACGTAATCCCACTGCGGGCCTTGGATCCATGGGCATGCACAGTGCATATCCTCGACTCTCACTCCCCTCCTTCCCTCTTCTTCAGACTGTGCGTTGTCACGGCCGTGGCATGCTATTAGGGATCAGCTGACGGCGCACAGTCTAAAGAAGGCGGAGGGAAATGAGCGAGAGCCCGAGGGGAAGATATGCACTGCGCATGCCCATGGATCCCAGGCCCGCAGTGTGACTCAATCAGAAGACACTGCGAGGCGGGATCTATGGCAGCGCGGCCGCACAGGCGCAGCCAGCCTGACACCAAATTATGTCAGAAGACAGGCAGCGCAAATAGGGCATGGCCAAGGGATAACAGAACAGCGCAGGCTCCGTGACAGCTTAAAACAACGCTGAGGGGGCAACGCATGGCACCAAGGGGGTAGGAATGACGGCTGTGCTGCGTCACATTACGAAGGAAAGTCCCAGCTCTGGGACGGTATAACGGTATCAGTGAACACATTTTATAAGTGTTAAGTTCTGCGTGTGCAAGGAGCCCAAAAAAAATAGCTACCTTTTCCTTGTGCAGCATTACTGCTGCACAAGATGGCTCTTTCAGTAACAAACGACGGGGGGGGGCAGGTTCCCTTACATTCAGGTTGTTGTGCCAGCGTAGCGGTCGCAGGACACATTGCCGGCTACACAGCTGGGGATCAGCTGACGTTACTGAAACCCAATAACACTGGGTCGTATGTTTTGACTGTGCAGCCTGCACTTCTGAGCCGCAACTGGCGGTGTTGGAGCCCAGGAATAGCATTTCAGGTGGTAGAAAGATGAACACAGCAGAAGACCTGGATGACACCCAATTAATTAATCAGGCAGAGGAGTGGCAAATTCCTGCGAGATCCAGGCCTGGTTCATTTTCAGGAAAGTAAGCCGGTCAACGTTATCGGAGGATAGTCGCATGCGACGGTCTGTTAGTACACCACCTGCGGCACTAAAGACACGTTCCGATAAGACACTAGCCGCAGGGCAAGCCAGCACCTCCAATGCATACTGACTTAGCTCTGGCCATGTATCCAGCTTAGAGACCCAAAACTTGAACGGGGAAGAGCCGTCGGGGAGTACAGTAAGAGGGCAAGCCATGTAGTCTGTCACCATCTGACGGAACCGTTGCCTCCTGCTGACTGGAGCCGCCGGTGATGGTGTAGACATTTGGGGCGGGCACACAAAAGTGTGCCAGAGTTGTGCCATACTCGGCTTGCCTTGGGCAGAGGCACTGCTTCTGCTCCCTCTTTGGGCAGAGCCTCCCCCACTGCCTCGACGCACTGAGCTGCTTTGTAAAGCACTAGCAGCACTCCTCTCAGTTGGACAGGAGAAGATGAAGGAATTCACCAGTGTGTCGTGGTACTCCCGCAATTTACGCTCCCGGGTCAACGCAGGGATGAGGTTTTGGACGTTGTCCCGGTAGCGAGGATCGAGGAGGGTGAACACCCAATAATCAGGCATGTTGAGAATGTGGTCGATGCGGCGGTCATTTCTCAGGCACTGCAGCATAAAATCCACCATGTGCTGCAGAGTGCCAACCGGCCCAGAAACGCTGTCCCCTGCTTGAGACATGATCTCTGCCCGCTCGTCATCACCCCAACCTCGCTGTACACACTGACCACTGGACAATTGTGTCGCTCCCTCCTCTGGACGGAGCTCTTCCTCGTCCATTGACTCCTCCTCATCCTCCTCACAAATTGGCCCCTGCGTACCCCTTTGTGAGGAACCACGTGGCGCTGACTCTCCAGAAGCTGATGGAAAAGGTGACTCCTCATCCTCCACCTCTTCCACCACATCATCCCTTAAGCCTTGCAAAGTTTGCTGAAGCAGGCAGATAAGGGGGACAGTCATGCTGACTAGTGCATCATCTGCACTTGCCATCCGCGTGGAATAATCAAAAGGACGCAAAACCTGGCAGACGTCCTTCAGAGTGGCCCACTCTGTGGTTGTGAAGTCTGATCGGCGCTGACTGCGACTTCTTTGCGCCTGATGCAGCTGGTACTCCATAACTGCTTGCTGCTGCTCACACAACCGCTCCAACATATGTAACGTGGAATTCCACCGGGTAGGTAGGTCACATATGATGCGGTGTTCCGGAAGGCGGAATCTGCGCTGCAGAGCAGCAATGCGGGATCTGGCCAAGCTGGAACGCCGCAAGTGAGCACACTCTAGGCGGACCTTGTGCAGCAGGGCATCAAGATCCGGATAGTCCCTCAGAAAACTCTGCACAACCAAATTGAGCACATGTGCCAGACATGGGATGTGAGTGAGGTTGCCAAGGGCCAAAGCTGCCACCAGATTTCGGCCATTGTCACACACTACCATGCCTGGCTGGAGATTCGCTGGCAGTAACCACACATCGCTCTCCTGCTTGATGGCATTCCAGAGCTCCTGCGCTGTGTGGCTTCGATGCCCCAATGAAACTAGTTTCAAGACGGCCTGCTGACGTTTGGCCACGGCTGTGCTCATGTCGGTCATAGGTAAACGTTCACGGGTCCATGTGGGGGTGGACTGTGACGGATCCTGCAGAGAGGAATCAGAGGAACTGGTGTAAGAGGAGGAGTCGATGCGTACAGACTGGATTCCTGCAATCCTTGGAGTGGGCAGGACACGTCCTGCGCCACTCGCACGATCTGTACCTGGCTCAACAACATTAACCCAATGGGCAGTGAGGGAAACATATCGCCCCTGTCCATGCTGACTGGTCCACGCATCGGTGGTGGGGTGGACCTTGCTACTGACGGCGTTCAGTAGCGCATGTTTTATGTTTGCCTCAACATGCCTGTGCAGGGCAGGGACAGCCTGCCTGCTGAAGTAAAAGCGGCTGGGCACCTTGTACTGTGGGACTGCCAATGCCATCAAGTCACGGAAGCTGTCAGTCTCCACCAGCCTGAACGAGAGCATTTCCAGGGACAACAGTTTGGCAATGCCTGCATTCAGAGCCTGTGCTCGGGGGTGGTTGGCCGAGAATGCCCGCCTTTTCTCCCATGCCTGTACTACCGATGGCTGTAGAGTAGACTGGGAGTGTGAGGATGACTGGGAAGGTGGTGCTGTGGGTGGAATTACACAAGGTCTCTGGGAGGAAGCCAAACCAGCTGTGCGTGAGCTGGAGGAAGAGGCAACACGAGCTGAAGAGGTGGTAGCTGCCGCTGTTGGTTGGCCTACATCTTCAGTGTGTTTCTGTAACTCCACCGCGTGCCTGGTCCGCACATGTTTCCACATATTTGTGGTATTGAGGTTGCTGACATTTTTCCCTCTTTTTACTTTATGATGACACAGCTTGCATTTGACAAAACAAATGTCATCTGCAACTGTGTCAAAAAAGGACCAGGCACTGCAAGTCTTGGGAGCGCCCTTTTTGGCTTTGGAAAGAGACAGGCTCCTAACGGGTGCCAAAGTGGAGGCTACAGGCTCCGCAGTCTTCCCCCTCCCTCTCCCTCTTTGGCCCGTAAGAGGAAGCTCTTCCTCTGAGCTGCTCCCACCACCTTCCTGTTCCTCACGCCACGATGGGTCAAGGACCTCATCATCTCCACTACCCTCTGCCACCAACTGCTCCTCCTGGGTAGTCTCAGCAGCACAGTACGCACGAGAAAGCGGCACCTGAGTTTCATCATCAGATGCGTACTGCGCTGTGGTCACCGGAGGCACTGGCCCACCTGCCTCTTCAGAGTCAGAGAGAAAAAGGTGTTGGGCATCACTGCACACTGCCTCTTCTTCCATTTCTCCAATGCTGCTTGGCTGGCCCCCTGTTTCCAAGCCAAGAGATTCAGAGAACAGAAGTAGAGACGGCTCCTGTCCTGGGCTCTCTGACTGCCTGGCCAATTTGGCAGGTGGTGAAGAGACAGATGGCTGCTCTCCAGTGCTCTGTGCCTGAGAGGATGTGGCACTAACTGAAGTCGATGCCGAGGCGTTAGCTGCCATCCACCCGACAACGGCTTCAATTTGGTCTTCACGCAGCAGCGGTGCACGGCGCTCTCCGACAAAGCTGCGCATGAAGGACTGTTCCCTGCTGAAACTGAGTGACGACGAGTCACCGGCGCCTGCAGCAGGCACAGAATCACCACGTCCTCTCCCTGCTCCTCTCCCTGCTCCGCGCCCACGCCCACGTGCCTTACTCCCTGCCCTCTTCATCTTGGTTGACAGATAAAGATAAGCAGAAAAGTACTAAGGCCTTAGTGTGCTTATTCCTGTAATGCTCCTCCTAACAGGTGTAAGAAACACTAATGTTGTAAATTGTGGACTAAACTTTATTATTTTTCAAATGTGGCCTACACAAGTGTTAAGTTGTGTTTGGTGAACTTAACTTTTTTTTTGGTGCAGATCGGGCTACAGAGCTAGTTTAAATCACACGGAGACCGTGCAGACAGCCGTAAACGGCGCTGCAAGGCCAAAAAACCCTCCTCTAGGTTATCCTATATAGTGTTTTTCCACTATTTAGCTGGATACAAGTGGAAAGACACTAATAGGAATTTTTTTTTTCAAATTTTAAACTGGCTGCACTATTTGAAAAAAAGGAAATTGTTTTTCAAGGTATGAAGCAGTAACGCACCCTGAGCTGAATCCAACCGGCTATGGCTGCACACAGACTACAGGGCGAGCTGCGCTCACACAGAGACCGTGCAGACAGCCGTAAACGGCGCTGCAAGGCCCAAAAAAACCCCTCTAGGTTATCCTATGTAGTGTTTTTCCACAATTGAGCTGGAGACTGGTGGAAAGACACTAATAGGAATTTTTTTTTTTCAAATTTTAAACAGGCTGCACTATTTCAGAAAAAGGAAAATTTTTCTCAAGGTATGAGCCAGTAACGAACCCTGAGCTGAATCCAACCGGCTATGGCTGCACACAGACTACAGGGCGAGCTGGGCTCACACGGAGACCGTGCAGACAGCCGTAAACGGCGCTGCAAGGCCAAAAAACCCTCCTCTAGGTTATCCTATATAGTGTTTTTCCACTATTTAGCTGGATACGAGTGGAAAGACACTTATAGGATTTTTTTTTTCAAATTTTAAACAGGCTGCACTATTTGAAAAAAAAGGAAAATTTTTCTCAAGGTATGAGCCAGTAACGAACCCTGAGCTGAATCCAACCGGCTATGGCTGCACACAGACTACAGGGCGAGCTGGGCTCACACGGAGACCGTGCAGACAGCCGTAAACGGCGCTGCAAGGCCAAAAAACCCTCCTCTAGGTTATCCTATATAGTGTTTTTCCACTATTTAGCTGGATACGAGTGGAAAGACACTAATAGGAATTTTTTTTTTCAAATTTTAAACAGGCTGCACTATTTGAAAAAAAGGAAAATTTTTCTCAAGGTATGAGCCAGTAACGAACCCTGAGCTGAATCCAACCGGCTATGGCTGCACACAGACTGCAGGGCGAGCTGGGCTCACACGGAGACCGTGCAGACAGCCGTAAACGGCGCTGCAAGGCCCTAAAACCCCCCTCTAGGTTATCCTATGTAGTGTTTTTCCACAATAGAGCTGGAGACTGGTGGAAAAATACTAATAGGAAATTTGAGAAAAAATGTGCAGCAGGCTGCACTAAGAGCAAAAAAGAACAACTGTGTGAGGCAGTGTGAACCCCCCCTGAGCTGAATACAACCGGGTATATGGCTGCACACAGACTACAGAGTGAGCTGCACACACACACACACACAGAGACCTTGCAGAACGCTGTTAAAACAGCGCTGCAAGGCAAGAGCAAGGTGAACAGTGAAGAACACACAGCGTTTTGCTAAATTAGCCTTTGGAAAGGAAAATAAAGCAATTAGCAAGCTCAACTGGCCCTCAGTTAGAACACAGCGTCCTGTCCCTAACTGAAATCACAGCAGAGTGAGCGCAAAATGGCGGCAGCGCTTTTTTATAGTGCAGAGTGACATCATTTCAGCAGCCAATCCCAGCCTTGCCAGTACTTACATGCCCACCATGCTAAACAGGATGTGCCCACACTTTCATTCATTCCTCATTGGCTGCTGCGTTCAATTTGAATTCTGGGAACTTCCGATTCCGGTATCCGATACGCGGGAAGTATCGGAATTCGGTATCGGAATTCCGATACCGCAAATATCGGCCGATACCCGATACTTGCGGTATCGGAATGCTCAACACTAGCAGCGAGACTTCACTCACAGGCACCCATGCAAGTCTATGCATGTGTGTGAAAGATAGGACTGCACCCGGATGTCATCCCAGTTCAGTACGATATACGGTAAGACAGGCAATAGGGGAGAAGGAGAAATTACTTTCTCCAGATCCTCCGCGCTTGTGCTGCGATTCTCTCATAAGAGATAATAGGAGCACAGTGTACTGACACTGTGCTCATGCTCACAGCAGAGGTGGAACCGGGTGTCATTAGGATATTGCATCCGATGCTTTCGCATCCGATGCTATATGCTGGTCCTATTCCAGCCTTCGGCCATGTTCACATGCTCAGTATTTGGTCAATATTTTACAACAGCATTTGTAAGCCAGAACCAGGAGTGGGTGAAAAATACAAAGTGGTGCACGCGTTTCTACTGTATTATAATTTTCTTGTGATTGTTCCACTCCTGGGTTTGGCTTACAAATGTTGATGTAAAATCTTGACCAAATATTAAACATGTGAACGTGGCCTCCTGCCGTGCCGGCTTCTTCTTTGTGACTAAGGAGAATGGATACCTAAGTCCCTGCATTGTTTATCGGGAGTTATTAACAAAATCACCATCAAGAACAAGTACCCTCTGCCATTGATCTCTGAATTATTTGACAGAATCCATGGTGCAAAGATTGTCAGTAAATTGGATCTAAGTGGGGCTTTTAACTTGATTCAGATCCACAAGGTTGACGAATAGAAGACTGGCTTTAATACCCATGACGGTCACTATGAGCATCTTGTCATGCTCTTTCGTCTGTGAAATGCACCCACTGTGTTTCAAGAGTTCATTAATGACATTATTCGGGATCTCCTCTATGTTTACATATTTGTGTATATGAACAATATCCTGATATTTTTCCCTGATCTATATACCCACAGACGATACACCCATCAATTGTGTCTTTAAAAAAAATGACTTGCCCTTCCTCGGCTACATTATCTTCAATCAGGGTCTTTAGATGGATCTGGGGTGCCCGCTAGGACCGTGGGGTACTCGGGCCGGGTCCAGCAGTACTTAAAGGGGAAGGTCACGGCAGCGGTAACGTGGCCGTGGCCCTGGGCGTCCAATTAAAAGGGATGAAGTGTAGTGGCAAATAAAGTCTATGGAGAAATGTTCGTGATGCCACCTGTGGTACTCGGCCAGGGATGGCCGACGCTGCTTAAAGGGGACCACTGAGGTTGATGATGTTGCAGCAGGGTTGGTATAGCTCCCCACAGGTAGAGCTTAGTCCCAAGGGCTACCGGTGCAGTTGGTAAGGGATGATAGACGGTGGGGTGCCAGACTGAGGGTGTTGTAAATAATTGGAGGACACAGAGATTGCAGTTTCCTTTACCTTTTACTGGTGAAGTGCAGGTGCAGTCCGAGGCACAAGTTACAGGTGTTGATGGGGTCCGGGCAGCCTGGGAGTAACTTGGGATCCACCTAGCCAGGTGGGTTTGGAGGCCTTCTTTTTACACTGCATTCTCTGTCCCTTGCCGCCTGAAGCTTTACACAAGTTCCTCTCAGTGTCTGTTACTCCTTACCTGTATCGTTGACAGCATCAAACTTTCATGGGCACTGTCTTCTCACTGGTAGTCCCAGGCACCTGACTTGCTGTGGTGCCTCCAGGAGCAAGATGGGACATGAGACTTGCAATCTCCTCCCCTCTGGTTCTAGTTGCAGGGCCTTTTAGTACCTGTGCAACCACGGACTCCGGTGTCTGGTTTTTCTTGCGCTTAATACTGGGAAGAGCTCAGTCGCAGCTCCACTCCCAGCCTCTCTTGTGTTACCTGCTAAGTGGATCTCTTCTTATCACCAGGCATAACATCAATCCCTCCCCCCTGTGAGGAAGGCAATGCCATTGTGGCAACCGGACTCCTGGGGTGTCACATTCCCCCCTAGTACAATTCAGTACTCCCGTACTGAGGAAACAAAAAGAACATATTAACAAGTCAATAATTGTAAAAGGGTTACGAAGTTTCAAAAATGTAAAAACTTTACAAAACCAAAACAGCACGGTAATAACTGGCCAATTAAGTTCTTGGGGGCAACACTGGTCCATTCATGCTACCCTCCGGACTTTTGAGATGCCTCGGTGGGAACTGCCCCAACCCACTTTATGTATCGTCCCTGGGCGTGGCTACAGGCAATCTGTTAGTCAGCCTGGTCTTTAGTCACACCAGCGGTTTATTTTCTAAGCCAATCCAGGGTAACTATGTACAAAAAAAGGTCCTGACCACACATAGTCCTGTGGCCTAATTGTCCTTTTACAGGTTATTATGTATGTTTAAAAGTTCATGCAGTAGTCTCTTTAGGTACTCATGCTTTAATGGTTGTGAACTTATTCACTTCAAACTTATTTACATTAGTTTTGCAGTGACATCCTAGTCCCTATACCGTTCTGGGATCTGACCTCTGGTACTACGTATAGATCTACGCAGTACAAGTATTGAAAGTGACCTGACTGGATTCACTCTGCTTGCTACAACTGGTGTAGTGCACTCTCTATTGGCTACACTACGGGTGATTCTACGTAGCACAGGTATACCTGATCTCCTACAACTGCTCCTGCTCACTGTGGGCATGACAGATTCACCACTGGCAGGGAGTGGGCCCTCTTGCTCCGCTGCTGGTGTGGCATCTGTTGCTTGAGCTGTCGGGTCTTCAGGTTGGTCTTAAGTCTCTGCTGCTTCAGGTGCAGTAGGTTGGGGAAAGATCAGGACAGGTACTACGATGGCTTGCTTTACCTATGTCCATGACTGGGGAAAGTCTCCAAGAATGGTATGCATTTTCTCTTCCTCCTCTTCTATGGGTTGAGGGGCATCTTGGTTTTCTTCGTTGTTTTTCAGTTGGTCAGGGCATATCTTCAGATGATCTCTTGTTATGGCTGCTGAGGTTTTTCCTCCATCTTTACTGACGATGCATACCTTGGTATTATCAAAGTTTGAAGGCATGACAGTGTATGGTTCAGCTTCACACTGATCATCTAGTTTGTGCATTCTGCTCTTTCTTTTGAGAACTTGTCCTCCTGGTACTAAAGGAGTAGCCAGAGCTTATTGGTTGTAGCTCTTTTCTCGTCTTTGCATGGCTTGGGACAAACTTTTCTCTACACTTCCTTGCACTTTGCGATATTACTGCTGCCGCTCTTTGTCCCAGTCTGTATCTGGGGATTGGATCACTCACTCTGATGCTGCCGACTTCTCCACCAGAGAGTTCTACCTGTTGTCTTTGCATCAGTGCTTTGATCTCCTTTTGCAGGACCCACTGCTCACTGGAACCAGCAGTTTCGGCTACCTGTTGCAACAAAACAATAACCTCACCAAGACAGTTTTCTATCACATTAGTACCTAAAGACATCATTGCTTTACATTCTCGCTGGTCAATATTTACAATTATCAGACCTTGGGCTTTCAACTCTACCCGCCCCACCTTAATGGTCACCTCCTTATACCCCACTTATGATAAAGGCTGACCATTGATGGCAACTATTGTCAAATCAATATCTGGGCCGCAGGTAATATCAGAGTCAGCCCAGTACCGTTTGTAAAGAATATATGGCATAGTCATCACCTGACTATGCCATATATTCAGGAACTAGAGAGAGTACAAAGGAGGGCAACAAAATTAATAAAGGGGATGGGAGAACTACAATACCCAGATAGATTAGCGAAATTAGGATTATTTAGTCTAGAAAAAAGACGACTGAGGGGCGATCTAATAACCATGTATAAGTATATAAGGGGACAATACAAATATCTCGCTGAGGATCTGTTTATACCAAGGAAGGTGACGGGCACAAGGGGGCATTCTTTGCGTCTGGAGGAGAGAAGGTTTTTCCACCAACATAGAAGAGGATTCTTTACTGTTAGGGCAGTGAGAATCTGGAATTGCTTGCCTGAGGAGGTGGTGATGGCGAACTCAGTCGAGGGGTTCAAGAGAGGCCTGGATGTCTTCCTGGAGCAGAACAATATTGTATCATACAATTATTAGGTTCTGTAGAAGGACGTAGATCTGGGTATTTATTATGATGGAATATAGGCTGAACTGGATGGACAAATGTCTTTTTTCGGCCTTACTAACTATGTTACTATGTTACTATGTTACCTGAGAGCCGGTGTCCAGTAATGTGTTCATTGGGATGCCGTCAATCTTAATTGGGAGGACCGGTCATCCGCTGATGTACTTGGCTCACCAGCTTTGTGGACCTGGTTGTCCTACTGCTGGGGGTTGGCCCTCTGCCCCAGGCGTTGCCCGTTTGAATTGCAGAATCTTGCGATGTGTCCTGCCTTGCTGCAGCGGTGACAAATGGGTCATCCGTTCTGGTCATAGCGGTCATTGTCTCTCCCTTTGGTCGGTGGGATCCTATTCTGCCATCGCCACGGAACATCATCTGGATTGGAAGCCAGCTGGATCTTCTCCTTTGGGGACACTTGCATGGACTGTATGGTTTTGGCTAGTGCAGCTACACTTTTGGTCAGCTCCTGGACCTGGAGACATAGTTCTGCAGAGGGGTCACTATCTAGGGTCTGCGCGTCGGCTTCCATGAGGGGCTGTAGAAAGGATGCCGCTTCCTGGCGGTATGTAATTGCTGGAATTTGGTTCATGCAGCACTCGGATAGCCCTATCTTCAAAGTGTGCATAGTCCAAGTCAGGGTTTTGCAGGGCCAGGATGCTCAGCTGTTTCCTGTGGGTGCTGGACATGAGTCCCTCAATAAATTACTCCTTTAATAATCTGTCCCCAACTTGCATGCTCTCAGGGTCAACTTGCTTAATGGCCCGCTGTGGCTAATGGAGATTAAGGGCATAGTCCCGTATAATGTCCTGCACCCTTTCTTTTCACCCAAAGAATCTCATTTTTATTTCTGCTGCATTGTGGGTGTCAAAGATGTCCTTTAGCCTGGCTAAGATTTGCTTAACAGTTCTTTTATCAGTGTCCAGCCAGGACTTTACTTCCCTCTGGGCCACACCAGTTAACTGACCAATGAGGATGTTGACTTTTTGCTCCTCAGATAGGGGGTACACTTTAACCCCTTCATGACTTTGGGATTTTTCGTTTTTCCGTGTTCGCTTTTCACTCATCTCCTTCCCAGAGCCATAACTTTTTTATTTTTCCGTCAATTTGGCCATGTGAGGGCTTATTTTTTGCGGGACGAGTTGTACTTTTGAATGACATCATTGGTTTTAGCATGTCGTGTACTAGAAAACAGGAAAAAATTCCAAGTGCGGTGAAATTGCAAAAAAAGTGCAATTTTTGCTAGGTTCACTAAATGCTAAAACTGACCTGCCATTATGATTATCCAGGTCAGTACGAGTTCATAGACACCTAACATGACTAGGTTATTTTTTACCTAAGTGGTGAAAAAAAATTCCAAACTTTGCTAAAAAAAAAAAAAATTGCGCCATATTCCGATACACGTAGCGTCTCCATTTTTCATGATCTGGAGTCGCTTGAGGGCTTATTTTTTGCGTGCCGAGATGACATTTTTAATGATAGCAGTTTGGTGCAGATACGTTCTTTTGATCGCCCGTTATTGCATTTTAATGCAATGTCACGACGACCAAAAAAACGTAATTCTGGCGTTTCGAATTTTTTTCTTGCTACGCTGTTTAGCGATCAGGTTAATGCTTTTTTTAGTTGATAGATCAGGCGATTCTGAGCGCGGCGATACCAAATATGCGTTGATTTGATATTTTTTTAATTGATTTATTTTGATTGGGGCGAAAGGGGGGTGATTTAAACTTTTATATATTTTTTTTTTCACATTTTTTTAAACTTTTTTTTTTACTTTTGCCATGCTTCAATAGCCTCCATGGGAGGCTAGAAGCAGGCACAGCACGATCTCCTCTGCTACATAGCAGCGATCTGCTGTTTGCTGCTATGTAGCTGAAAATCAGGTGTGCTGTGAGCGCCGACCACAGGGTGGCGTTCACAGCTGCCGGCAATCAGTAGCCATAGAGGTCTCAAGGACCTCTATGGTTACAATTCTGATGCATCGCCGACCCCCGATCATGTGACGGGGGTCGGCGATGACGTCATTTCCGGCCGCCCGGCCGGAAGCGGTAGTTAAATGCCGCTGTCTGTGTTTGACAGCGGCATTTAACTAGTTAATAGGCGCGGGCAGATCGCGATTCTGCTCGCGCCTATTACAGGCACATGTCAGCTCTTCAAAACAGCTGACATGTCCCGGCTTTGATGCGGGCTCACCGCCGGAGCCCGCATCAAAGCAGGGGATCTGACCTCGGACGTACTATCCCGTCCGAGGTCAGAAAGGGGTTAAATAAACTGCAGAATCTCTCCTTAAAATCACTCAGGGTGTGCGACTCCCCTGAGTATTGCAGCAAACAGGCCGCTTCCGGTATGTACGGCATCGATAGCGGCATTATGGAGACGGCGGTTGCCAGATCTTGCTGCACTCTGGAGGCTGCGGATGCATCTGCTGCCGGATTCTGCTGTACTATGGGGGCTGCGGCTGCATCTGCCACTGAATCTGTACCTGAAGTAGACATGTTCCTCCCCCTCTAGTTAACTTAAGCCAGGCCCTGCGTTCCATTACCGGAGTGTGTGGCTGCTCCACCGGCGATCTGGATGATGCTCCTTCTGGTTCTCCCGTATGGGGCCTCCTGCTTTTTCATCCGCGCACAGCAGAGCCCGGAGTCTTCTTCGTGCTCTTTTCTTTGCTCTGCCCACAAAGACACACCTCCTTATCTCCTCACATGCCGTGTGGCGTGGCAATGTCAGTTTTCACACAGCTTAATAAAGTTTATAGCACACAGGACCCGGTGGTACCGGGCTGCGATATCCTGTTTGTGACGCCAAAATGGAGTGCACGCTAGGACCATGGGCACCCGAGCCGAGTCCGGTGGTACTTAAAGGGGAAGGTCACCACAGCGGGGGATAAAGTGTAGTGGCAAAGAAAGTCTATGAAGAAATGATCGTGATGCTACCTGTGGTACTCAGTCAGGGATGGCCGACGCTGCTTAAAGGGGACTATTGGGCGGATAGTGTTGCAGCAGAGTTGGTATAGCTCCCCACAGATAGAACTTAGTCCCCAGGGCTACCGATTAAGTTTGTAAGGGATAATAGGTGGTGGGGTGCAGGACTGAGGGTGCTGGAAATAATTGGATGACACAGGGATTGCAGTTTCATTTACCTTTTACTGGTGAAGTGCAGGTGCAGTCTGGGGCACAGGTTCACAGGCGTTGATAGGGTCTGGGCAGCATGGGAGTAACTTGAGATCCACCTAGTCAGGTGGTTTCGGAGGCCTTCCTTTTGCGCTGTATTCTCTGTCCCTTGCCGCCTGAAGCTTTACACAAGTTCCTCTCAGTGTCTGTTACTCCTAACCTGTATGGTTGACAGCATGAAACTTTCATGGGCTCTGTCTTCTCAATGGCAGTCCCAGGCTCCTGACTTGCTGTGGTGCCTCCAGGTGTAAGATGGGACAGGAGACTTTGAATTCTCCTTCCCTCCGGTTCTAGTTGCTGGGCCTTTTAGTACCTGTGCAACCATGGACTCCGGTGTCCGGTTTCTTTTGCACTTAATACTGGGAAGAGCTCAATCACAGCTCCACTCCCAGCCTCTCTCCTCACATGCTTCCACTCCCTTCACTGTCTGACATAGAACTCACTAACTCCACATCCAGCCCAGAACTTATAGGGAAGCAACCCTGAAACCGGGTTT
This sequence comes from Ranitomeya imitator, assembly GCF_032444005.1. Taxonomy (NCBI): domain Eukaryota; kingdom Metazoa; phylum Chordata; class Amphibia; order Anura; family Dendrobatidae; genus Ranitomeya; species Ranitomeya imitator. The sequence goes on along the minus strand of NC_091287.1, from coordinate 446,194,688 downwards.
AGAGCTCCCCCTTATGGTCTGGAGATAGGAAGGTGTTGTATGTTTGTGTTAACTGCTACGTGGATCCCTTCTTACCACCAGGCATGACATCACCCCCGTGAGGAAGGCAATGCCATTGTGGCAACTGGACTCCTGGGGTGCCACAGTTCCAGACAAGATTTCTGCTGTTCTGTCCTGGCCACACTTATATTCCACACTTCTTGTCCCTCATGGCACACATTTCAGACTTAACCAAAAAGGGAGCTAATGCCAAGTTCTGGTCTGAGTCAGCTGTGTCAGCCTTCTAACACTTGAAAGAGGCCTAGGCTAGAGCTCCAATCCTAACAAGCAGTTCCTCCTGGAAGTGGATGCCTTCTTTATCGTTCCTAGAGCAGTCCATCTGCAAAAGAATTCTTTGGGGAGATCTGTCTCTCTTTTATCTCTAGGCTGTTTTCTTCAGCTAAGCGGAACTATAATATCGGAGATTGTGAACTACTGGCCATTAAGATGGCGCTTGAAAAAGGGGGACATATATTGGAAGGTGCCAGCTTTCCAGTGATAATAAACACGGATCATAAGAATTAAACTTTCTGCAGTCCACCAAATGGTTAAATCCTCGCCAACTAGTTGGGATTTCTTCTTCTCTGGTTTCAACTTTGAATTACATTTCTGTCCTGCAGAGAAAAACGTGAAAGTGGCTGCTTTGTCTCGATCCTTTGATGTAGTTGATTTTGTGGATTAAACACATCACATAATTAACCTGCTAAGATTGTTGCAGCGGCTCCTGATCTTTTAAAAGACATTCCTCTGGCTAAAATCTTTGTCACCACTGCTAGAAGGAGGAGAATTCTGTCCTGGGGACACAAATCCAAGCTGGCTGGCCATATAGACTTTCAATATATCAATCATGTAAGGGATAACACTCCATGAAATTGAATTGATTGTACCACTGAAGTTCTAGCACAGTTACTGCTGATAACTGTACAGCACCTGTCACACAATAATAAGGTAGGAAATCACAGCTCAGCCAACTGTATACTTCTAATATATTGGCTTACTTAGGAATATATAGAGAAAAAATTAATCACAGTGTTACCACAGCAGGCAGAGATGGTACTGGCTCTAGGTGTCTATGATTTATCATGGAATTTATAGTAGAACAAATAGGAATAAAATGCAGGGTAGCCTGGAAATGAAGATGGAGGTTGAACAGAACTAGAAGGAGGCTATAACTGCATCATTGTAAGTACTGTATATCATATGTAAAAGAACTGCATAGTTTGATAGCCAATCAAAGGCTACGTTCACATTTGCGTTGTTGGGTGCAGCGTCGTCGACGCAACGCACAATGCATGTCAAACGCATACCCAAAGCAGCGTTTTTTGACGCATGCGTTGTCCTATACAATTGAAGATCAAAACCGCCCCCAAAAAATACATTAAGTCAAAAGGCGCATGTATCAAAAAACGCGGCTCAACGCAGGCGCCTGCGCCCTATGCGTTTTTCATAGACACTAATGTGTTTTTTTGGCGCATTTATGACGCAGGCACGTTGCATGCGTTTTTCTTCGGAAATGTGACGCATCAAAACTGCAACCTGTAGCGTCGTCCGCGTCCTGTCTGGTGCGCCAAAAAAAACGCATGCATCATACAACGCATGAAAACGCATATCGGCGCATGTCCATGCGCCCCCATGTTAAAGATAGGGGCGCATGACGCATGCGTTGGTATCCGTCGCCGACGCTGCGCCCAACAACGCAAATGTGAACGTAGCCAAAGTGAGGTTACATGGATGAAATAAATGCTGGTCATTTATTTAAGGCGGTCCATACTCAGTGGTTGGTATAATTCACAATACTTGAGCAAGCAGTATCACCACTTTCAGTAATGACACTGTACTAGATGCTCTCAGTCATGAATATACTGTGCAATATAATTTGTGAATATTCCATCTAAAAATAACATGCTTTAATTATGTACTCTACATACTCCCTATGCAGCAAGCAGTGTAAATAATATTTATGTAGTTTTACATAAATTCCAAATTTATATTTAATTAGGAAAAATCTTGTTGTCTATGGCCTACATAAAGCAAGCTGATACTATCATATTTTGCTGCAACATATCCAGATTCCGTATTAACATATGTGTTTATAGAATACAGAAAAAGCATTGTTAGCAGAACAATTCACACCAGACTGCTGAATAAACAATATGTTAAGATAACTTCTAATCCCCCTCTTGGTAGCTGGGGGGTTAAAAACAAATTAAAAGTGTTATTTTTTTGTAATGTTTGGCTCAGGATGGTCAATCTTCCTGTTATATCTATTTTGGTCCTTATTACAGATGGCTATAAAGGAAAAAAAAAAAAGACAAGTTTGGTTGTGGGTTCCTTGTGTCTTGTACATGCCACGTAATGATGTACTCACAAATGTATGTCAGTTTTTTCGCCTTTGAGACAAGATTGCTTTATACCAACTGGTAGTGTTTAATGGCCATCTGTATATTTTTGTTTTTTGGCATCCAGCGAACCAGAGCTTTTCTATTGTGTCATTGCCCAAGAAGAGCATAATGTCACAATAGCAAATGACGCTGTCTTACATGCTTATCTATTACAGTGCTTAGTTTATAATTTATAAACCAATGTAAGGAATGGAATAAGACGGCCATTAAACTGCTAACAGAATAAGTTTGATTGTCCATTGATTTGAGATTTATATATTATGGAAGCTCCATTGTCACTGTGAATATTATAGCACTAAGATTTACTTTTTAACTTTAGTGTGGTGTCTATAGGGCAAGTCCTTAGACACTTAATTTCCTTAACTTGCAAACTTAAAATTTGGACTAGTTTGACACCGTTAGATGCAATCACTAGTTCAGATACAGACAACGTTCACTCCATGACCTTTTAAAAATCAAAAGTCACTTTTCAAGCTTAATATGCACTTGAAATTAATAAAAATTTTGCCCCCCCCCCCCCCCCCAGCAATTTCTCTGCTTTAAAGACAGATAGTTAGAACGCAAAATAGTTAATACCGGTAATTAAAATTTACCATATGTCTACATGTCGGCAGATTTTTTTAAATGCCATTTTTATTTTTTAGGATGTCAGTTGGCTTGTTATTTAACGGAATAATTCAGTTTTGCACGGGCTTTTTGCTATGTCAGTTTTAAAACGACATCTTTCAAAATATTCTACATATCTTTTAGAACATTCGTTAATTAAAGCAAAGTGAAAGTGAAATTTAAAAATGTAATTTTTTGCAGATAAATAATTTTCAATCCATGTTTTTTTGTACAAAGCAGGTGATAACCGAGAAATGCAAGGCAATATTTATTATCCTGATTAAAACTATCTGATATGTGGCCTTAGTGTGCTACTAAACTGAAAGCCAGGCCACACAACTGACATGAACCTTTTGGATTTTGGGGCCTTGTTTTCATTAGAATGCTTTCCAGGCAGCAGTCTAAGTTTGCAGATACCCTGAGGTCTCAATGACAAGATCTAAGAAATCCGCACAAAAGAATCCATTTTCAAAATTGCATCCCTCAAGGATTCCATCGAGGGGAATAGTAGACATTTAAGCCCACAAGGATCTCATAGAATTTATTACACTATAGGCTGCGAAAATGAAATATTACTTTTTTAGAGTGGGTGCAGATGTAGCTAAATTTGTTTTAAAGTGACATGTTGCCATTGCAGAGCAACATTGCAGGTCTCTCCTTTGGATAGGTAATTAATTTCTGATAAGTGGGGATGTGTCACCCAGCACTCTTGCCAATTAGCTGTTCCGATAGGAGTGGTGTCGGATGGCTGCTGCAAATCCGCCCATTATTCTTATAGGGGTCGAATATGCAGAACACAGGTGCGGCCACCATACAGTAGAAGGAGCTGTGCTCTGAAGCTCCACAACTGAGCAGCTCCGGCCCTGCTGGTACTGGGAACATCTGATTGAAAGGGGCGTTTTGGGTGTTTTGTGGACATTTTTAGCATTGGGCCTGGAAAAATTGTTATGTTAACACAAAATCTTTCATTTTTGCAAGGGGAAGAGCAAACCACAGATTCTTATAGTATTTATTCAAAGTATGGCAATACCCATTTTGCGTGTTGAACACCGCTTTCTCAAGGGGAATGTGGATGTGGTAACCAAAAGGATCTTTTTGTTTCCATGGCTGCCAGTCACGTGACCGGTCACGTGGTTCATGTGGACCAATGAGGTGGCTCCAATGGCGCATGCGTGCCGCACTCGCCGAGTCCTGCGAATGCTGCCACGGCCATCAAGCATTACCACGCATGTGTGAGGGAGGCAAACAAGTCATGGCCCTCAGTGATAAACAGGGATTGAGTTGCTGGGTCGCACGTGGGACCGGGTGCCCATACAGCGCTCACCACCACCTCAAATAAAGGTAAAGCCCCATTTTTTATTGTTCGTTTGCATTTCTTATTTTTCTATTATGTTTCCATTACTTAGATCCTTGACCTTCTTGAGGTACCACCATCGACCTCTTGAGTTCCCCATCTATTGTGAGTGTGACTTCTACTCATGTCCACTTTATCTCCCTGCAAATAGCGATTGGATTATTTTGACTGTACTTTTGTAATTCTGCTGTTATATTGTTAGTTGTCATGTCCTGTTATGCACTGCTATATGTGTATTGGCTGATATATTTCTTTACATTGCTCGTTATCATATGGGGATATTCCTACACAGGGATTGTTTGTTATTTTGTCTCTCCATTTGGGGCTTTACATGATGTGGTGGTGCGACAAAGGACCACGACTTGTTTGCCTCTCTTGCGCATTCATGGTGATGCTTCATGGCCTTAGCCTCATTCACTGTACTCAGCGGTTGCAACGCGCACGCACCACGGGAGCCACCTCATTGGTCCAGTATGTTTGGCCTTTCCTGGTTATTAAAAATAGCATCACCTTTTTAATAACCAGAAAAGTCTATGCAGACAGCTGTGAGATGATATTAATTTCCTGGGAAGCTCCATGTATATTGCCCTCTTCGCAGAATAATAACACCAGCCCCCAGGTCTTTGCTTTCCCTCAGATAGGTATTAAAAATAAGAGGCATCACAAGCCATTTTTTGTTTTATTTATGTATTTATTTATTACCTAAATACATATACAGTAAGCTAAACATACACTGTACTAATTAATAATAAATAATAATAATCTTTATTTTTATATAGCGCTAACATATTCAGCAGCGCTTTACAGTTTTGCACACATTATCATCACTGTCCCCGATGGGGCCGACAATCTAAATTCCCTATCAGTATGTCTTTGGAATGTGGGAGGAAACCGGAGAACCCGGAGGAAACCCACACAAACACAGGGAGAACATACAAACTCCATGCAGATGTTGTCCTTGGTGGAATTGATGAGAACAATGGCAATTGGAGGTACTTAGTTAAAAAATCTATTTAGATATCACACTGACATCCACTGTATATTACTATCCACAGGCGCCGGCTGGTGAATACTCTCATGAGCATTGCTGCCCTCGCTGCTATCAGTGCAACCAGGCTTATGCTGATGAAAGTAGTATTCTTCAGCCAACACTCAACCAATGTTAACCTTTTCACCGCCGGTCACAGCTGCTGGCTCACAAGCTGTGCTCTGTGTGATAGCGTGGGAACTGCAGCACTGTGACCGGCGATAAGGTAAGGTTACTGCCGATCAGAGCTGGTATTTCTAGTGCTAGCACACAGATGACAGTGTTGGTAATTGCCGAATGTTCGGGCCCCCATTCATTTGAATGAGGTCCAGGTTCGGCATCTAGTTCGTGTACCATTCTAGTACACAAACAGAACTTTTTTTATAAAGCTCGGCCAAACCCATTTCTAATCCTTACACTTTCTTTTTGTGATATGATGAAGGAATACTTAAATCTGAGATAACGATGTGGCATTTCTGGCAAACTCATTACGCTTTAGTAGTAAAGGCCGAACTGCAAAATTGGAAACATTTGGACTGTCCGTTCTCACATTCTTATGGCTTTATTTTTTGGAATTAACATAGACTCAGCAGCAGAGTTTTAAATATTCCAAGACACCCTTTATGATGAGCTAAGAAACTCATTGGCGTTATAATGAAAAGCAGACTGCGTTCCCTGTCATGTCACGAGTGCTGCAGTCGGAAAAGTCGACATGATTTCATGGCTAATGATTCACTTGCTAATATCAGTGGGGGCTCTAGTGAAGATAACCAAGTTGAGCTGTCTTAGATCAAATGATTCAATTAGGCCAGCTGTCCCTATTTGTCATGGCTCAACTCGCTTTTAAATTACCTTTCCAAAGTGGATACGTGCTTCAGCACCAGAACCTAATAGCTCTACAGTTTTATTTTAAAAATATATTTAGACATAAAAAAGACAATGAATTTTGCCCTTTTGTCTTTTGTGCCGAAGATTAAATATAGTCATTTTACACAGACGGTATGAACCTGGCACCTTGATCCAGTATTTCTATTTAAGGAAGTCAATAAATTGTAATGTAAAAAAAATATTGTGAATCAGTCAATGAAAATAGAAGTGATTATTACAAGAGCTATGATGTAATAAAGAATAGCTGGAAAAGAAAAAAGGGTCAACTCAAGGATCAATCCAAAACTGAAGACAATGACACCATAACAGGTGCATCTTTATGATTGCACTGATATGCTTCACTTGGAAAGGGTATTTCTAGATTATAAAACATAATGATGACGCTTTTCAGGCTGTTCCCAAGTCCCACTCTGATGTGAATATTGAGTTCATGTTCAAAGAGTATTTTCAAGCTTGAAAGTTATCCACGGGATAAGAGATAACTTTCCAAAAGAAAGAAGGTCTGACCACTGGGAACCCTAGCTGAGTGCTGCGCCAGGATGGTATTTGGCACTTTCACAAGAATGAACAGATCTGCAGTGCACATGATCGATCTCCACCTAATTCACAACCCCAATTCTCAGAATCCGTAGGGATTAGTGACGAACGAGTGTGCTCGTTACTCAAGTTTTTCCGAGCATGCTTGGGTTGTCTCTAATTATTTTGGCCTGCTCTGAGATTTAGTTTGTCGACGCAGCTGCATGATTTGTGGCTGCTAGACAGCTTGAATACATGTGGGGATTGCCTATTTGTCTTTTTTATCTAAGTGCTAACAAAAAATTTCAAACTTTGCTAAAGAAAAAAAAATCACGCAATTTTCCGTAGCGTCTCCATTTTTCATGATCTGGGGTCGGATGAAGGCTTATTTTTTGCGTGCCAAGCTGACATTTTTAATTACACCATTTTGGTGCAGATACGCTCTTTTGATCACCCGTTATTGCATTTTAATGCAATGTTGCTGCGACCAAAAAAATGTAGTTCTGGCAGTTTGAAATTTTTTCTCGCTACGCAGTTTAGCGATCAGGTTAATCCTTTTTTTATTGATAGATCGAGTAATTCTGAGAGTGGCGATACCAAATATGTGTATTTTTTAATTTTTTTATTGTTTTATTTTGAATGGGGCAAAAGGGGGCCGATTTAAACTTTTATATTGTTTATTTTTTCACATTTTTTAAAACATTTTTTTTACTTTAGCTATGGGAGGCTAGAAGCTGGCATAGACTGATGGGCTCTGCTACATAGGAGTGATGCTTAGATCGCTCCTATGTAGTAAAATTGCTGCATTGCTATGAGCGCCGACCACAGGGTGGCACTCACAGCAATATGGCATCAACAACCATAGATGTCTTCAGTAGACCTCTGGTTGTCATGCCGACACATCGCTGACCCCCGATCACGTGACAGGGTCAGCGATGCGCACATTCCCGGCCCGATGGCCTGAAGCGCTAGTTAAATAACGCTGCCAGAGTTTGACAGCGGCATTTAACTAGTTAATAGCAGCGGATGGATCGCAATTCCACCCACCGCTATTGCAGGCACATGTCAGCTGTGCAAAACAGTTAATTATTTACAGTTTCAGCGTCCTGTGATAAATAGAAGTGGGTAAGGGGAAATCTTTAATGAACTCCCCTCGTAAATACATCCTCAGAATCACTATTAGCACATTATTACATTACTTTATTAGCATAATTAATGATAACTTTTATTACATCCTTACCTTCCATTTCCCCTTTCCCTATCACATGGAAGTGGTTATATACTCTACACTTGTCCACTATTTATATCACGATGTTAGCACCAGTGCAGACCTGATATAGTGGATTCAGGTTACTGATACCATGGTCTTAATGTTAGTGTGGACATAATTCAGTGTATACATGCCATATTAGCAATTACATATTCTTTTTTATATAATTATTTTGTGTACTAATTATTTACATTTTATGTGCCCTGTACGTGTCTTCTCCATTTTGCACATCTTAAGTCATTTTTAATACACTGGGTTAAGATATTTCCCATTGTTATATCATGTATTTTTCTTATCTAAATATTGTTATCTTGTATGTGATTTTGTCAACATGTGTCCATGGCACATTGGTCTTTCCTCTTATTATGTTCTCATGTACTCTCAGAGGCTCCTGTCTGGGGGCCAGGTGGTATGCTCTGCTGTTTTCTGCTTCACATGTCTCTATGTTTCTCATGGCTATGGGTCACATGTTTCCCATATGGTCTGACCCTGCGGGTCACATGTCGCTTGCGCCAGCAGACTTCTGGGCTTCCCCTGGTGATGAATGTGTTAATTACACCTGTCCTGCACCCATTGGCTGCAGATTATTTCTTATACTTCCCAGAACCATCATGACGCCACCCAATGACATAGGTGTAATGACAAAACGCATGTCAGGGTGGGCGCAACACACATGGATCAGGCTGTAAAGGCAACTTTTCCTTTCATGTATTCCTTGTATGTACTTAGACGTCTTATATACATTTTGGGGATTCCCTATGTATCTAGTTGCTCTATATGAATCTCGGCTACATGATTAATTAATTAGTTGCACATAAAATGAATCCATTTGGTTGTTTAAATTCCATTTAATATCATGCAACTTTCTTCTTCTTCCCCTTCCTCGTCTCCTTATTTTTTTTTTTAACCTAATTCAATTTATAGTTCTTTCACACATTTTGGTTGAGTCTTTGGGGGTTTGTATTACCGTTATCAATACAGCCAGTATATTTGACTGTATGCACAAATAATATCTTATTGGATGCATCATCTATCTATATATGGGATTCCCTTTATATTGTTGCATATTTTGTATACAGTTATCCACTAACATATTTACCGTACATACACACATTGATCCTGTTGTTGCATAATATCTGTATGTACATTTATCTATTTATTGTCCATTGATTTTTCTGATCCCTTAATCAATCTATATTTTGTCGGTTCGTCTTTTTCTTTAATTGGCTTCCACTATCAGTAAATGAAAACATCAAGAAAAAAACACCATCAGTACATGAATAAGGTCGGTTTCACACATCAGTGTCTCCAGTATGTGCGGTGACAGTTTTCTCACGTACCGGAGACACTGACACACGTAGACTGGGAATGGGTCTATGCACATGTCAGCGTGTTTTCACGGACCGTGTGTCCATTTGCAAAACATGCAGACATGTCCTTTTTAACCCAGACACATGGGCCGCAAAATGTGCCACGCAAGTGCACACAGAGAACAGTGCACACTGTCCTCCATGTGCACAAATGGCCGCCGTGGAAGTAGCGCTACTGTAAGCCGCTGTTCCCTGGTGGCTGGTGCTGAACACGGCTCTCATCCATTGTCCCCTGCTCTGCCTGCGATCAGCAAGAGCAGGGGAGAATGAATGAAAAACCCGACGTGGGGTCTCCCTATGTTTTTAAACCAACCTGGCAAAACTCACAGGTCTTGGCTGCTATTCTCAGGCTGGTAAGGGGCCAGCCTAAAAACAGCAGCCCGCAGCTGCCCAGAAATTTCTGGAGCTTTCCCGAGTTCTTCCCACTTGCCCTGTAGCTGTGGCAAGTGGGGTTAATTGGGGACAGTAAGCTCGGTTTAATAATGGAGAGGTGTCAATAAGACACGTCTCCATTACTAATCCTATAGTTAGTAAAGGGTTAAATAAACACCACACAAAGGAGTCAAAGGAGTTCATGCCAGCAGCGAGCACAGACTCAGTGACATCACTGTTAGTTACGGAGTCTGTGCCCGCAGCATCTCATTCATTCCCCAGTAGTTTACAGCGGGGACGGTCTCATTAGCATTGCTCCCGGTTGTAAACTGTACATTCCCCAGACATGAATTACGGTGTGGGACTGACTGAATTCCCGACAGGTATGGGTATATTGTTGTTTTTTTCTTTTTTCTTTTTTACAGGAGATCGAGGGCTTCACTTAGATTACCAGACTAAAGATGGGAAACTTTTTGGTGTATAATTTCATTAAAAGACTTTATTCTTACTGTGTGGTGTGTTTAATTAACCCTTTACCAACTATAGGATTAGTAATGGAGAGGTGTCTTGTTGACACCTCTCCATTACTATGCCAGCTTAATGTCACCTTACAATAGGAAGGCGACATTAACTGCTCATTACCCCCTTCCCACTGCTACAGGGCAAGTGGGAAGAACCTGGCAAAGCTCCAGAAATGGCACATCTATTAGCTGCGCCTTTTCTGGGCAGCTGCGGGCTGCTGTTTTAAGGCTGGGGGGACCATATCCATGGCCCCATACCAGCCCGAGAATAGCAGCCTGCACCTGTGAGTTTTGTGGGATGGTTTGAAAACATAGGGGGACCCCACATTGGGTTTTTCATACATTCATTCTCCCCTGTTAATGCTGCTCCCTGGCAGAGCAGGGGACAATGGATGAAAGCTGCATTCAGCACCAGCGGCCGGGGAACAGCGCTTACTTTAGCGCTACTTAACCCAACAGCCATCCATGTGGTAGTGATGCGGCACACAGTTGCCACACGTGTGCCGCACATAGTACACACGGACCGTTTTGTCTGGTACCAGAAATATCAGGACGTGTGAAACCGGTCCTACATCAATCAGCGACTCTTTTCTCACTGTAATCACATGCTTTATCCTTTTTCTTCATGCAGCCGAGACTGAAAATTGTGACTTTTCCTAATGACTTCAGATTGTTTTTCTTGCCATCACCAGGCTCTACAGTAAAACAATCTTTCCCATCCTTTTAATGGTTTTTTATCTTCAATTTTTTTCAGCCCACCAGTTTTTTTCATAAAAATCGAAAAATCAGTTGTTCCTAACTTTCCCTAAGATAGATTTAATGCTTCCATCAAGAGTACAGAATATTTGACTATTGCAGTCAATCACTGGGTTTATCAGCCTTATTGTAGATGGAAAAATAACACATGGATGGTAAAATCGGACCATACACTGATGGCACACTGTTCCAAAATATTGATGATATTTTTTTCACGTTTGTGTTTAAACACGGATGTGTGGATGATATCTAACACAATGGCAAAGTAACTCCTATCTCTATCCCTCTCGAAATTTATTGTATTTAAATGTCTCTCTTCCCATCTCACAAACTAATCCTCACAATCCTTACATTGTGTATTATATAACGCTAGAGCTCTTAGATCATCTAGCCTACTCGCATTCTCTACAAAATTGCGGCTGTATTCTCTGATTGTGCTTTTATAGTGGCTATCAGTCATCAGTAAATGTCGACCTATATTTTCTCATGATTGGCTGTGTCATAGGCTGGAAAACTGTAAGGCATTGTGGGAAGAGTGCAGTGCAGCACCTAAGGGCATATCTTTCTTTTCCCTGTCTTATCCTTTCTGTGGTCATTTTAGAAAATTAGTTTGCATTGAAACAAGAATTACTCAGATTTTCAAACTTTGATGAATTTTTTAAAAATCATTCTTGCAGAATCAATTTATTCTTGTCTATTATAGAGCTGGAGTGAACTTTCATGTGGTCATAAATAAGCTAAGAAGGCCTTAGAAAAAAAACAACAGATAAAAGAGTTACATACTCTCCCTTCAGGATGAGATCAAGTATGGATTCTTAACTGGCTTATTCTGCAGTCAGCAATGTGAAGAGATTTAAAGGGAACCTGTCACCTGAATTTGGCGGGACTAGTTTTGGGTCATATGGGCGGAGTTTTCGGGTGTTTGATTCACCCTTTCCTTACCTGCTGGCTGCATGCTGGCTGCAATATTGGATTGAAGTTCATTCTCTGTCCTCCATAGTACACGCCTGCGCAAAGCAATCTTGCCTTGCGCAGGCGTGTACTACGGAGGACAGAGAATGAACTTCAATCCAATATTGCAGCCAGCATGCAGCCAGCAGGTAAGGAAAGGGTGAATCAAACACCCGAAAACTCCGCCCATATGACCCAAAACCAGTCACGCCAAATTCAGGTGACAGAGTCCCTTTAAATAGCCAAACAGTGAAATTTTTTTTAATAAAGCCCAATTGCAAAATTATTTTTTGGTCAATATAGGCAATTAAGGTGTTTATATTCTGTAATATATGAGGATCCTAAACAGATACCCTTCTATTGTCTCTGAATTCCCTAATGGGATTTGCCAAAGTTGATTTTCTAAAGCAGACACCTGTTTAAAAAGAGCCTTGTTTTCAGTGTCCAAAAAAGCTGCTTTGCACTTCTGTCATACTAAAGAAAATGCATTAACAGACTAACAATGTTGAATTGTGCCAGTAGTGCTCAATGTTCTGTGAATAGATCTAAGCAATTGAAATTATTATCGACAACTGCAGAAAACGGAGCTGAAATGAGAATAGTGTAAAAACAGAAAGAATATGAAATCTGTAAATATATTTAATGCGCGGAGAGGACCAACTAATGTGTGTCTGTTCAGCCAGATGCCCCAGGCGAAATCTCTTGAAGTGAGAGTTTGATTCAGCTGTCAGGATCCCTGAGTGGACTCGTGGTCATCATAATGATTGGATATGGACTCAGTTTGTACAAGATGACGAGAAAAGGAAAAGGTCATATTTATTCAAATGAATTTACCGTCCATTAAGGTGCAGTAGGCGTCCTCGTTAATCCAATTCACATCTTTTGTGTCATTTTTCTACTATGGAGCTGGAAAAATGCAGTCATTTGTAAAATGTAGATACAAGGTTTTGTGTAAAATGTTCTCATTTATGAATTGCTTTAGTAAATAATCCTGTGTTTTTGTGTATTAAATTGGGCTTATTTTACAAAATTAAACATAAGCATATCAAACTCTAGTAAAGCTGCAAATGCCTAGAAATATTTCATATATATCAAATTTGTTCTATGTTTGTTTCTATTGTATTTGGTCTATGTTGTTGTGTAATTATATTTTTAAACATTATTCATGTGTAGAGACTGTAGTCCCTGTAGCACCGTACTACAGAACTTTGGGCACTCTGTGTACTGCCATATGTTGAACTGTATGGCTACATATTGTGACTATAAAACATCTACTCATCCTTGATAGGCCTTCTTAACACGTCCAATTTTTATGCCTGTTTTTAAGGACTGCAAATACAGACATACGCATACCCATTGTATTCAATGGTGGTGCGCACGTGTCCAGTTTTTCACACACGGACCGTGTGTCCATGTGAAAAACACGCAGACATATCATTTTTTTTGCGCAGCACAGACGAAATGAGTGCGGTACACATGCACACTGAGGACACATGGATGACACTCGTGTATCATCAGCGTGACATGTCCCGGTGCCTAGGAAGAAGTGGTACAGTTTGCGCTGTTCCCAAGTGCCGGCTGGCTGCTAAAGGCAGATGTCATCATTGTCCCCTGCTCGCGCTGTAGTTGTATTCAGCAGTAGCTAGGTAACTCCTGTGTAAATCAAAGTATTAAATAAAAAAATAAGTCTGGGTTCCCACACAATTTTCATAACCAACAAGGGACAGTCCATGGCTGGGGGCTGATTTTAACAACCTGGGTCAAGTAACAGTACCACATAAGGTTCCCAGGCTATTAATAACAGCTCATAGCTGTTTGCTTAGCTTTTACTGGTAAATTTATGGAACACCAGATAACAAATTATGTAGGGTCCTCCTATAAATTCAAACCAACAAAGGCTAAACAGACAGCTGTGGGCTGATATTAATAGCCTGGGAAGGGGTTGGACATATTGTCCCCCTTAGGCTACTAACATCAAGTCTCAATCCATAAGAAGCTTCAAATTTGGTGTTTAGCCTCCGCTCTTCCCACTTGCCTTGTGGCAGTGGCAAGTGGGGTAATAGGGTTGGGGCTGATGTTAGCATTGTATTGGCAGCTGACATCAAGCTCAGGGGTTAGTAATGAAGAGGCATCTATAGGATACCCCCATTACTAACCCCATAGTCATATTGTAAATAAAAAACCCCACAAAGAATAAAGTCCTTTATTTGAAGTAAAAATCCACAGCTGTGAGCTGTTATTAATAGCCTGGGAACCTTATGAGGTATTGTCATCAAGAAATAGCACTTTCTCTTATCGGTTAGTGTCTATTAAAAAAATCACCATCAATATGGCGCCGTCGTATGTTGTTGTTGTTCCGATAGATGCTACTGCGCAAGCACCTCAGCTGGCTCTTTGTTGCTGCAGCCAAAAAAGTGTACCTTACAACAACATGGTGCCGGCGGCAGTGCTTGCGCAGTAGCATCTCTCAGTAGGAGATTTATGCTACTGTGCAAGTGCCTCCGCCGGCTCCTTGTTGCTGCAGTAAAACAAAAATTTACACTACAGCAAAATGGCGCCAGAGGCGGTGCATGTGCAGTAGCATCTATTGCCTACCGAGGGTACATTTTTTTGGCTGCCGCAAAAAGGAGCTGGTGGCGGCACATGCACAGTAACATCTATCCATACACGATAGATGCTAATGCACAGGTGCACCCAACGGCGCCATATTGATGGTGATTTTTTTCCCTCTCAATTCTTGATAACCAGCCTTGCTAACGCTGACAGCTGAGGGTTGCAGCCCGCAGCTGTTAGTTTTGCCTGGCTGGTTATCAAAAATACAGGAAAACCCATGACATTTTATTTATTTATTTAAAATTGGTAACCACATTGATCTGGCGCTCTTCACTGATCACTTACATCGTGGTTTCCATCTAAATCTCTGAATGACGTGATTTAGATAAAACCACCAAGGGATCCATTCACTATAATGAGGCAGCAGAATTACTCTGGACTTCATCTGGCCTCTGTTCAGTGTTGTCCTTCTTTTCAGAAATGCACAAAACTGTGGCCAACGGCACTTTTATACCACCAGATCATAACTCCTATGGCGTCCACAGTGTTTCCATCTGCCTCATTATAGGGAATCTTCCACCTGTGGTTCCATCTAAATCATGCATTTCAGAAATTTGCAAAAAAATTCAGTATTAGGCCGGGATCACACATGCGAGAAACACGTCCGTGTCTCACATGTGAAATCCAAGCTCTGGCGCCGGCACTTCAGAGCGGAGCGTGCGGCTCCATGTGTTCCGATGCGGGCGCATGCTTCGCTCCACAGTGCCGGCACCAGAGCTTGGATTTCACACGCGAGACACGGACGTGTTTCTCGCATGTGTGATCCCGGGCCTTACAATGCCACAAAAATTTGCCAGCTTCAAATGGACGTATAAGACTGCAGTATCAATATAGCAATGCAATTCTTTAAACAAACAATTTCTTTTTTGGGGGGGTTTGAAGCCCAACTGTAGCATGATAAATGCCACATAAAATTTCACTGCAAAAAAATTCAATATTACAGTGCCAGCAAAATGTGCCCACTTCAGATGGACATATAACACTGCATTATCAATATAGAAATGCAATTTATTTAACAAACATTTTTTTGTGGTTTTAAAGCCCAATTGTAGCATGATAAATGCTGTATAAAATTTGACTGCTCAAAAAATTTGCAGCATTACAATGCCAACAAAATGTGCACAATTCAGATTGACGTATGAGACTGCAGTATCAATTTAGAACTGCGATTTATTTAACAAATGATTTTTTTGTGGTTTTAAGGCCCAATTGTAGCACGATAAATGCCATATAAAATTTCTGTGTTAACATTTTTTTTGTATTAGAATGCCTGAAAAATGTGCCCACTTCAGATGAACGTATAACACTGCAGTATCAATATAGTTGTTAGGAGTCGAGTTTCCTCTGCTGCACAGGAGGAATCTCGATCCGTGTCTGCTGCGGTCTCCCATTCTGCATCGGCCACAGTGGGGTCTGCTCAGCGGAGGCGTCGCTCCCAGCATCTTGCTGGGACTGATTCTGTGCAGAGGGTTACTGCTGCCTTTTCTGGCTCTCCTGTTGTACCCTGCACTGATCTGCGGCGAGCAGGTTTCTCTGGGACTAAGTCCTTATTTTCACACTCTGAGCATGCCCAGGGCAAGATCTCCCATTGGAGATCGAGGGTCACATGCTCAGGTACTGCAGCACATTCCATTGGTCCTCCAGGAAGGTCCTGAAAGGGCAAAACTTCGGTAGCAGCTTCCTGTGCTGCAACTATATAAACTGCGCATGACCGCACGGCCATGCGCTAGAATTGTCTTGTAAATATGTGTGTGTGTTGTGAGTGAAAGTCGCTCTTTAAATAACCCTCCCTATTGGATGACTGTTCGCGGAAGGTGTATGTTTGCTATCTAGCGCCCGACTTATCCAACAGCACGTAACACACATTACAGCTACCAGTTGCTGTGTCCGCCAGTACGGCGCCGTGCGCTTGCTCTGCGCTTTCCTGACCCAAGCCTGGGTGGTTAGTGGTGTCCGTCAGTGCGGCACCGCACGCACTCTTGTGCCTTTATATTATTATTTATGTTCCTCTGACACCCCAGTTGCGGTGTCGAGCGCATGGGGTCTTCTGAACTCAAATCCTCAGTCTCGGGTTTGAGATTAGTGACTCCTTGCTTGCGCTCTATGTGCGGTACCGCGGTCCTGTGACGCAACAGGGTCGCTTCCTTCACACAGGGTGAAGCTAACCCATGTGTGTATTCTTATAGTACCGCCATATAGTCCGTCTTTACTAGCAGCAGGGTTTTTACCTGCACGGTGGACCTCGGACTGCGAACGCACCTAGTTCCATTTCATCTTGTACTTGGTGCGTTCCGCCAGTCCTTAACATAATACTAGCGCCAAGGTCTGGCTAGTAAATGGCGGACATTCAGCAAGCATTGCGGTGTTTCCAGCAGCTGGAGGGTAGGTTGGCGGCTCTCGAGAGCGCAACCTCAGCTGTGGATGCTACCGCAGTTGCTGTACAGGCTGCTAGCGTGGCTGCAGCAACCTTGTCCACTGCCACCCCTGTTCCGACATTATCTCGCCTCCCGTTGCCAGAAAAATTTTCTGGAGATTGCAAAACTTGTAGGGGATTCGTGAGTCAGTGCTCTATCCATCTCGAGCTCCTGGCTGCACGTTTTCCTACAGAGCGGGCTAAGGTGGGATTTATTGTGTCTCTCTTGTCGAACAGGGTGTTGGAGTGGGCTACGCCGCTGTGGGAGCGAGGTGATCATGTGGTGCAGAGTGCTCCGTTGTTCCTGAGCACTCTGAAAAAGGTCTTTTTAGGACCTCAAGTCACCCATGACACAGCGCTCCAACTACTGGCATTAACTCAGGGTGAGTCCTTGGTCAGCCATTTTTCCGTCCGCTTCCGTACATTAGCTTCCGAGCTGGAGTGGTCGGATAAAGCCCTTATTCCCATATTTTGGAGGGGCCTGGCTGATCACGTTAAGGACGCTCTGGCCACTAGGGAGATTCCTGCCACACTGGAGGAATTAATAACTGTCTCTACTCGTATTGATCTCCGTTTTAACGAGCGGAGGTTAGAGCGAGCCCAGTGTAGGCAGAGGTTTCGGCTGGCTCCCACCTTCGCCAAACCTTTGGAATCTCCAGTCCAGGCATCCGAGTCACATGAGGCCTTAGAGGTGACACGAGCGGGATCCAAATCTCAGTCCGCCCGTGCACATAAGGTCCGTCATGTTTGCCAGCAGTCAGGACATCTTGCCTCCAAGGGTCCTCAGCGGTCGGGGAAACGTCAGCGTCTAGTGGCAGTTGGAGGAGGTACACTAGACACGGCGACGTTTGCCTCAAAATTGTCCTTCAAGGGGACAATTACCATAGGCCCATTCACTCTTATGGTCGAGCTATGCGTGGATTCTGGGGCAGAGGGTAACTTTATGTCTTCCGCATTTGCCCAGCGTCACGCAATACCCTTGGTGATGCTCGCCAAGCCAGTAACCGTTCGAGTGGTAAATGGGTCAACACTACCCTCACAGATTACCCACCAAACCATTCCTTTCACGCTTTCTGTGTCTCCATCACATCAGGAGATAATCTCCCTATTAGTCATTCCTGAGGGAATTGATGAGGTCCTGTTGGGGATACCATGGCTTCGCTACCATTCTCCTCATATTGAGTGGTCCTCAGGGAGAATTTTGGGATGGAGTAAATCCTGCGAGGGTAGATGTCAGAGGGAGTGCGTTCAGGTTGCTACTACACAGGTACCCGCAGATCTTTCCTCTCTCCCCAAGCACTATTGGCCCTATGCTGACGTGTTCTCCAAAAGAGCTGCGGAGACCCTTCCGCCTCACCGCCCCATGACTGTCCTATTGACCTCTTGCCTGGTGCTGAGCCTCCCCAGGGTCGAGTCTATCCGTTATCTCTCCCGGAGACGGAGGCAATGTCTCAGTACATCCAAGAAAATCTGGCAAGAGGATTCATTAGGAAGTCAGTGTCACCGGCAGGGGCTGGGTTCTTCTTCGTACAGAAGAAGACTGGAGACTTACGTCCATGCATAGACTACAGGGGTCTTAACGCCATCACCATTAAGAACAAGTACCCTTTACCCCTGATATCTGAGCTGTTTGATAGGCTACGGGGAGCGAGGGTATTTACAAAGTTAGATCTGCGGGGTGCTTACAACCTGATTCGCATCCGTGAGGGGGATGAATGGAAGACGGCTTTTAACACCAGGGATGGGCACTATGAATATCTGGTGATGCCCTTCGGGCTCTGTAATGCCCCAGCCGTTTTCCAAGACTTTGTGAACGACATCTTCCGGGATATGCTCACCACCTCGGTCATAGTCTATCTGGATGATATTCTCATCTTTTCTCCAGATATTGACTCCCATCGGAGAGATGTTCGCAAAGTCTTCGACCTCTTACGGGCAAACTCCCTCTACGCCAAGTTGGAGAAGTGTGTGTTTGAGCAGGAGTCCTTGCCCTTCCTTGGTTATATCATCTCTGCCCAGGGATTGGCTATGGATCCTGCCAAGCTACAGGCTGTAATGGACTGGCAGGAACCCCATTCTCTTAAAGCGGTGCAGCGCTTTATGGGGTTCATTAATTACTATCGCCAGTTCATTCCACACTTCTCAACTTTGGTAGCTCCCTTGGTTGCCCTCACCAAAAAGGGAGCAAATCCCAAGTTGTGGTCAGAGGAGGTCTCCAAAGCCTTTCTCTCGATCAAGTCTCATTTCGCTAGCGCTCCCATCCTACATCGCCCCGATGTTGATAAACCATTTATCTTGGAGGTGGATGCCTCATCTGTTGGTGCTGGAGCAGTCCTTTTCCAAAAGGTCGGAAGCATCCTTGCTTCTTCTTCTCCAAGACCTTCACACCAGCGGAGAGGAATTATTCCATCGGGGACAGGGAGTTGCTAGCCATGAAGTTGGCTTTTTCAGAGTGGAGACATCTCTTGGAGGGAGCTCGCTTTCCCTTCCAAGTCTTCACTGACCACAAGAACTTGGTATATCTACAAACGGCCCAGCGGCTGAATTCTCGCCAGGCTAGATAGTCCCTGTTCTTCTCCCGGTTCCATTTTACTCTCCATTTTCTCTCCGGGGAGAAGAACGTTCGTGCCGACGCTCTCTCCCGCTCCGTAGCGTCATCTGAGGAGGAGGAGCCTCGGCTTATTGTCCCTTCTGAGAGCCTGAGAACTGTAGCTCCGGTTTCGCTAGAGTCTGTGCCCCCGGGCAAGACTTTCGTGCCAGCTAACTTGCGACCGGAGGTTCTCTCTTGGGCTCACTCCTCTAGAGTGGGTGGGCATTTTGGGACCAAGAGGACATCTGAGCTTTTGGAGAGAACATACTGGTGGCCGCATATGGCCCGAGATGTCAGGGACTATATTCAGGCGTGTGTTTCTTGCGCCCAGAATCGGTCTCCTCGGCAACGGCCTGCTGGGTTGCTTTACCCTCTACCGGTAGCAGACAGGCCCTGGGAGATGGTCGGGATGGACTTTGTGGTGGGCTTACCCAAGTCGCGTGGCTGCTCCATTATTTGGGTTGTCACCGTCCATTTCTCTAAGATGGTGCATTTGGTCCCGCTTCCTCGGTTACCTTCAGCACGGGCCTTGGCGGTGTTGTTCATTAAGCACGTTTTCCGATTGCATGGTATGCCTGATAAGATTGTCAGCGATCGGGGTCCCCAGTTCGCGTCTCGGTTTTGGAGAGAGCTCTGCCGTTTACTCAGCATAGAGTTAAACCTCTCCTCTGCATACCATCCCGAGACAAATGGGTTGGTGGAGAGAACCAACCAGACTCTGGTGACATATTTGTGTCATTTCGTCTCTGCTAGGCAGGACGACTGGGCATCTTTGCTACCTTGGGCAGAATTTGCCTTGAACAACGCCGTAGCCGATTCCACTGGTCAGACTCCTTTTCTCCTTAATTACGGCCAGCATCCGCGTGTCCCTGTGCCCATGCCCGTGTCATCCACCTATTCTAGGGTGGCAGACTGGGCGGTGGAGGCACGTGACATCTGGGACCGCACACAGGATGCCATCCGGGCCTCCAAGGAGAGAATGAGGGTTTCAGCTTATACACACCGGCGCCCCGCTCCGGTCTTTGCTCCTGGCGACTTAGTGTGGCTCTCCGCCCGTAACATCAGGCTGCGAGTTGAGTCCACTAAGTTTGCTCCTCGCTACATTGGCCGGTTTAAGGTTCTGGAACAGGTCAACCCTGTGGTCTACCGTTTTGGCTATTCCTCCACGCCTTGGTATCACCGATACTTTTCACGTTTCCCTCTTAAAGCCCGTTCGTTTGTCCCGGTTTTCTGAGTCATCTGCTGGGACATCGGGTTCATCCACGGATGAGTTTGAGGTGAATGCTATTGTGGGGTGCAAGGTGGTACATGGCAAGAAATTTTATCTGGTGGACTGGAAGGGTCACGGCCCAGAGGATAGAACCTGGGAGCCTGTGGAGCACATTCGGGCTCCGCTGCTTATTGCAGCTTTTGAGCGTAGTGAGGCTCAAGGAGGGGGGGGGCCCTAGGAGGGGGGGTAATGTTAGGAGTCGAGTTTCCTCTGCTGCACAGGAGGAATCTTGATCCGTGTCTGCTGCGGTCTCCCATTCTGCAGCGGCCACAGTGGGGTCTGCTCAGCGGAGGCGTCGCTCCCAGCGTCTTGCTGGGACTGATTCTGTGTAGAGGGTTACTGCTGCCTTTTCTGGCTCTCCTGTTGTACCCTGCACTGATCTGCGGCGAGCAGGCTTCTCTGGGACTAAGTCCTTATTTTCACACTCTGAGCATGCCCAGGGCAAGATCTCCCATTGGAGATCGAGGGTCACATGCTCAGGTACTGCAGCACATTCCATTGGTCCTCCAGGAAGGTCCTGAAAGGGCAAAACTTCGGTAGCAGCTTCCTGTGCTGCAACTATATAAACTGTGCATGACCGCACGGCCATGCGCTAGTATTGTCTTGTAAATATGTGTGTGTGTTGTGAGTGAAAGTCGCTCTTTAAATAACCCTCCCTATTGGATGACTGTTCGCGGAAGGTGTATGTTTGCTATCTAGCGCCCGACTTATCCAACAGCACGTAACACACATTACAGCTACCAGTTGCTGTGTCCGCCAGTACGGCGCCGTGCGCTTGCTCTGCGCTTTCCTGACCCAAGCCTGGGTGGTTAGTGGCGTCCGTCAGTGCGGCACCGCACGCACTCTTGTGCCTTTATATTATTATTTACGTTCCTCTGACACCCCAGTTGCGGTGTCGAGCGCATGGGGTCTTCTGAACTCAAATCCTCAGTCTCGGGTTTGAGATTAGTGACTCCTTGCTTGCGCTCTATGTGCGGTACCGCGGTCCTGTGACGCAACAGGGTCGCTTCCTTCACACAGGGTGAAGCTAACCCATGTGTGTATTCTTATAGTACCGCCATATAATCCGTCTTTACTAGCAGCAGGGTTTTTACCTGCACGGTGGACCTCGGACTGCGAACGCACCTAGTTCCATTTCATCTTGTACTTGGTGCGTTCCGCCAGTCCTTAACAATAATAATGCAATTTTTTAACAAACAATTTTATTTGGGGGTTTTGAGACCCAATTGTAGCATGATAAATTCCTTATAAAATTTCGCTGCTCAAAAAAATTGCAGTATCACAATGCTAACAAAATTTTCCAAATTCAGATGGACGTATAAGACTGATTTTTTTTAGCAAACAGGTTTTTTTTTAGAGAGTTTTGAGGTCCAACTGTAGCATGATAAATGTTGTGTAAAATTTCACTGCTCAAAAAAATTGCAGTTATTACAATGCCAGCAAATGTGCACAATTCAGATGGACATATAAGACTGCAGTATCTACTATATAATTGTCTAAGGGTCACTTCCATCTGTCTGTCTTTCTGTCTGTCTGTCACGGATATTCATTGGTCGCGGCCTCTGTCTGTCATGGAAATCCAAGTTGCTGATTTGTCGCGGCAAAACAGCCACAACCAATCAGCGACCGGCACAGTCTGGAAGAAAATGGCCGCTCCTTTCTCCCGCAGTCAGTGCCCGGCGCCCCCATACTCCCCTCCAGTCACTGCTCACACAGGGTTAATGCCGGCGGTAATGGACCGCGTTATGCCATGGGTAACACACTCCGTAACCACTGCTATTAACCCTGTGTGTCCCCAACCTTTTACTATTAATGCTGCCAATGCGGCATCAATAGTAAAAAGATCTAATGTTAAAAAATAATAAAAAAGCAAAAAACCTGGTATACTCACCCTCTATTGTCCGACGATCCGCTTGCGCCTGCTGCCATCTTCCGTTCCCGGCGATGCATTGCGAAATTACCCAGAAGACTTAGCGGTCTCGGCCAAAAAATTAGCAGTATCACAATTCCAGCAAGATTTGACCATTTCAGATGGACGAAGAAGACTGCAGGATAACAATATGATTCTTTTAACAAACAATTTTTGGGGGGTTCTGAGGCCAAACTGTAGCACAATATATGCCACATAAAGTTTCACTGCTGAAAAAAATGCAGTAATACAATGCCAGGAAAATTTGTACAATTCAGACAGACGTACAAGATTGCAGTATCAATATAGCAATACGATTTTTTTTAACAATCAATTTTTTTAGGGTTTTTTTTGAGGCCCAACTGTAGCATAATAATTGCTTTATAAAATGTCACTGCTAAAAAATTGCAGTATTACAATGCCATAAAAATGTGCCCAATTCAGATGGACATATATGACTGCGGCATCAATATAGCAATGTAATTTTTTTAACAAACAATTCTTTTTGGGGGATAGTGTTATAAATGCTGTTTAAAATTTCACAGCTCAGAAAAAATGCGGTATTTCAAAACCTGGCAAATTTGCACACCTCAGATGGACATATAAGACTGCAGTATCAATATAGCAATTCTATTGAGGTCTGACCAAGTAGGCTGCATGCTTTTTAAAAATGGTGTATATTATTTCCCTGCTCAGAACTCCCTCGGAAGAAGGCACATGCAGCTGAAACGCGCGTAGGGGCCGCGGCACCATCAGACCAGAGGTAACTAGTATTATATCTTATGTATTGACACTCTGCCATCTTTTCATTGACCCTTATGTGGCGTTCTTAGGTGATTATGCCTGGTTACGGCACGAGGTACTGATTAGCCACTGGGTATATTTATATCAAGGCTGTAAACGTCAGAACTTTTTGACACAATTATCCTCTGGTCTGTGGTGTCTTGTTTTTTTTTTTTGGTACCATTACCATCAGCAATATTATTCATGATTTTAAGTGTTATTATCAAAACAATTTATATATTTTTTTCTTACTTGAGTTCTGGTGTGCAAAACTTATTTATTGGTTCACATGAGGTCTGATCAAGTAGGCTGTATGCTTTTTAAAAATGGTGTATATTATGTATATTTCCCTGCTCAGAACAATTTGCAGGATTAACAGCAAAAAAGAATATTATTAGCCCTGAGAAGAGGTTTTGGTATGAGTTGCAGGTTGCAGAATAAAGGACATGCAATTCACCCTGTCCTGTCCTATACGATCCCTTCAGCACAATCTCTCCCTTTGTGCTGCTAACAGCAGTATTACTATTTATTATAATTAGCCCAAAGAAGGGATGTTGTAGTACTTCACAGTAATCTAAATGTGGTTGAATCCCTGGCTAATACACAGCTACAATTCTGTCCTTCAATCACCAGCACCTCTCCCTACTCTGCCTGTTTCTGGGGTACAGTGTGATGAGAATAGCGTCACTTGTCTTTTAAAGACCTGATGACTAGAGATGAGCAGACAACTGGATGCTCGGGTCTGGTGGGTTCGGCCGAACAGTTTCAAAGTGTGAGTTTGGGTACCAGACCATTACCCGAACCTGGACCTAATTCACTTGAATGGGGGCCCAAACATCCAGTGTTTGCCACGCTATCAAGTCCTATTAGCTGACACCAATGACCGGAGGTAAACTTTATACCTCCGGTCATAGCTGCGGGCTCACGTTGTCATTTGGCAGCTTGGGAACTGTGTCTGTGATCAGAAACAGTGTTTGCCATGCTGTCATGCTCCCAAAAAGCACCCAGTGTTCGTGGGCCAAACTGGAACATGAACATGGACTTCATTGTAAAGTGTCAGTGCTGGAACAGTAGCTGTTCGGTACGGATGTCGAACTTTATTGTTTGGGTTCATCCGTCTCTACTGATGAAGCAGTGTGGCCAGCCAATCACAGTAATGCCACAAGCAAGATGGCTACAGCATTACAGAGACTAGCAGGCGATCCCCATATGTTCATTGGCTGTCTAAAAAGCACCAAACATGTGGGGCAGGGATGAGAGCTTCCGCTTGAGCTTTAAAAAATGCTCCCCGAGTAATGAGAATCCCGAGCACACTGATGCTCGAGCGAGGAACCAGTAGTGACGAGCATGCTCACTCATCACAATTTTTGGAAACAAGTCCTGTGGACCAATGAGGTTGAGAAGAAAGGGCACAGAATTTCAAGAAAATAATATCTTACCAATCATTAAGCATGGTGGTGGATCAGTCATACTTTGAGGTTGTGTCGCAGCAAATGGCACAGGGAACATTTTACAGGTAGTGGGAAGAATGGATTCAATGAAATTTCAAAAAATTCTTGATGCAAACATAACACCATCTGTGAAAAAGCTGAAGTTGAAAAGAGGCTTCTACAAATGGATAATGATCCTAAACACACGTCAAAATCCACAACTGACTACCTCAAAAGGCACAAGCTGAAGGATTTACAATGGTCCTCACAGTCCCCTGATCCGAACATCATTGAAAATCTGTTACTAGACCTCAAAATAGCAGTGCATGCAAGATGACCCAGGAATCTCACAGAATTGAAAACATTTTCCATGGAAGAATGGATGAAAATCCCACAAGCAAGAATCAAAAGACTCTTGGCTGGCTACAAAAAGCGTTTACAAGCTGTGATACTTTCAAAAGTACACTACTAAGTACTAGCCATGCAGAGTGCCCAAACTTTTGCACCTGCCCATTTTCCATTTTCTAATTTTTAAAATGAAAAATAATAATTCCGTGTCTAAATCCAACTTATCACCTGTGGAGAGATTTTAAAATTGCTGTTTAGAGAAGGTGCCTTCAAATACAGTATTAGCGACCTGGAACAGTTTGCAAAAGAAGAGTGGTCCAAAATTCAGAACAGGTGTAAGAAGTTGTTGATGACTATAAGAAGTGATTGATTAACTGGGAAAGTGAAACCTGTGAAACCCATAAAGGCAACAGGTTTCTGCTAATAACCAAGAAAAATTATCTTTCACAATTGGTGCAGAATCCAACCAGAGGAGCAGCACTTTTAGACCTAATAGTATCTAATAGACCTGACAGAATAACAAATCTGCAGGTGGTTGGGCATCTAGGAAATAGCGACCACAATATTGTACAGTTTCACCTGTCTTTCACTAGGGGGACTTGTCAGGGAGTCACAAAAACACTTAACTTTAGGAAGGCAAAGTTTGACCAGCTTAGAGATGCCCTTAATCTGGTAGACTGGGACAATATCCTCAGAAATAAGAATACAGATAATAAATGGGAAATGTTTAAGAACATCCTAAATAGGCAGTGTAAGCGGTTTATACCTTGTGGGAATAAAAGGACTAGAAATAGGAAAAACCCAATGTGGCTAAACAAAGAAGTAAGACAGGCAATTAACAGTAAAAAGAAAGCATTTGCACTACTAAAGCAGGATGGCACCATTGAAGCTCTAAAAAACTATAGGGAGAAAAATACTTTATCTAAAAAACTAATTAAAGCTGCCAAAAAGGAAACAGAGAAGCACATTGCTAAGGAGAGTAAAACTAATCCCAAACTGTTCTTCAACTATATCAATAGTAAAAGAATAAAAACTGAAAATGTAGGCCCCTTAAAAAATAGTGAGGAAAGAATGGTTGTAGATGACGAGGAAAAAGCTAACATATTAAACACCTTCTTCTCCACGGTATTCACGGTGGAAAATGAAATGCTAGGTGAAATCCCAAGAAACAATGAAAACCCTATATTAAGGGTCACCAATCTAACCCAAGAAGAGGTGCGAAATCGGCTAAATAAGATTAAAATAGATAAATCTCCGGGTCCGGATGGCATACACCCACGAGTACTAAGGGAACTAAGTAATGTAATAGATAAACCATTATTTCTTATTTTTAGGGACTCTATAGCGACAGGATCTGTTCCGCAGGACTGGCGCATAGCAAATGTGGTGCCAATATTCAAAAAGGGCTCTAAAAGTGAACCTGGAAATTATAGGCCAGTAAGTCTAACCTCTATTGTTGGTAAAATATTTGAAGGGTTTCTGAGGGATGTTATTCTGGATTATCTCAATGAGAATAACTGTTTAACTCCATATCAGCATGGGTTTATGAGAAATTGCTCCTGTCAAACCAATCTAATCAGTTTTTATGAAGAGGTAAGCTATAGGCTGGACCACGGTGAGTCATTGGACGTGGTATATCTCGATTTTTCCAAAGCGTTTGATACCGTGCCGCACAAGAGGTTGGTACACAAAATGAGAATGCTTGGTCTGGGGGAAAATGTGTGTAAATGGGTTAGTAACTGGCTTAGTGATAGAAAGCAGAGGGTGGTTATAAATGGTATAGTCTCTAACTGGGTCGCTGTGACCAGTGGGGTACCGCAGGGGTCAGTATTGGGACCTGTTCTCTTCAACATATTCATTAATGATCTGGTAGAAGGTTTACACAGTAAAATATCGATATTTGCAGATGATACAAAACTATGTAAAGCAGTTAATACAAGAGAAGATAGTATTCTGCTACAGATGGATCTGGATAAGTTGGAAACTTGGGCTGAAAGGTGGCAGATGAGGTTTAACAATGATAAATGTGAGGTTATACACATGGGAAGAAGGAATCAATATCACCATTACACACTGAATGGGAAACCACTGGGTAAATCTGACAGGGAGAAGGACTTGGGGATCCTAGTTAATGATAAACTTACCTGGAGCAGCCAGTGCCAGGCAGCAGCTGCCAAGGCAAACAGGATCATGGGGTGCATTAAAAGAGGTCTGGATACACATGATGAGAGCATTATACTGCCTCTGTACAAATCCCTAGTTAGACCGCACATGGAGTACTGTGTCCAGTTTTGGGCACCGGTGCTCATGAAGGATATAATGGAACTAGAGAGAGTACAAAGGAGGGCAACCACATTAATAAAGGGGATGGGAGAACTACAATACCCAGATAGATGAGCGAAATTAGGATTATTTAGTCTAGAAAAAAGACGACTGAGGGGCGATCTAATAACCATGTATAAGTATATAAGGGGACAATACAAATATCTCGCTGAGGATCTGTTTATACCAAGGAAGGTGACGGGCACAAGGGGGCATTCTTTGCGTCTGGAGGAGAGAAGGTTTTTCCACCAACATAGAAGAGGATTCTTTACTGTTAGGGCAGTGAGAATCTGGAATTGCTTGCCTGAGGAGGTGGTGATGGCGAACTCAGTCGAGGGGTTCAAGAGAGGCCTGGATGTCTTCCTGGAGCAGAACAATATTGTATCATACAATTATTAGGTTCTGTAGAAGGACGTAGATCTGGGGATTTATTATGATGGAATATAGGCTGAACTGGATGGACAAATGTCTTTTTTCGGCCTTACTAACTATGTTACTATGTTACTATGTATTGCAGAGTGTGCAACCAAATATTAAGTTGAGGGTGCTAACAATTTTGTCTAGCACATTTTAGGGGTTTTATGTGTACTGTAATTATGTCCAATTTGCCTTTTTTCTAATTTTCTTTTAATGTTTTTCCAATACACATAAAGAAAGTAAATATGTGTATAACAAAACATGTAATTTCAATAATTTTCAAGAGTAGCAACACTTTCGGCCATGACTGTACCTGAAGGTAAATAGCGTTTTTCTCCATGACAGGTTCCCTTCAAACCTTTTAAAACTGCGTGTAAGAAAAGAAAATCAAATGTGCCTGGTCATGAATGGGGGACCCATGTTTGCACTGGTTAAGCACTCACATTACATTCTGTCTTTTGTCATAGTCACCAGATGACCTGCTTTTCAATCATATCCCATAAAACTAGATACAACTGTCCATGCAAATTGGATTTTCATGGGCATAACAAGACAAGTGTACAGCCATTGGTGAACTTGGTGGACCTGACTAAATTGATCAATCCAAATCATAGTGTATTAGCAGTCCTTTTTTGCCCCTTTGTCTCTTAGACGATATACTACCGGAGACATTACTAGTGTAATATTATCCTGATATTATTTAAATGATTTCCTTCCAGTTTATATGCATAATTCCTCTCCTGTTATGTCAATTCACTATGGTCCTTGTGTGTTAAAATAATTAATTATGCACAAAATGAACTCCAAATACGCTGCGATCACCTCAATAGAGTTTAATTGCTGTGCAACATAAAGAGAGTATTTGTAGAGGACAGGCTTATTGCATGATATGACCATGTGGATTATTCTGACAATGGCTGAAGTCACATATGGGTCAGCTGTGCTATGGGAACTTTTTAATCTGTTCTTTTTTCTTTGCCTTTACCCTAATGTCCTATTTATCCTGCAGCACAATCTAAATTATGCTTCAGCCTTTTTCTTGAGCAGCATGGCCTCCTCTTTATGTGCTCCTGAGAATAGCGTTGCAATTCCCTTCTGCTGTACACATCAAATGTTTAGGAGGTAGAAAAAAATCTTTAGTTCTAGAAAAAACAACAATACAAAACGGAGTGAAAGAAACCTTCCTTAGGTAACCTCAGAACAGAAGAACTTTGTGCATTATGCAGCCTAGGCCATGCCAAAATGCAATTTGGAGGGTGTCCAGCACTTCATTGGAAAGTAATGGTTTTCACTGAACTGAGTTATGACCAGCTGTTTGCAGACAGTCTGTGACATACTGATAGAGCAGAACACCGTATGTTGCTTTCCAAATCAAATGATACAAGAAGTGTGACAGAGTGGAGAAACATCTGTCATTAGCAATTTTCAGCACGCTTCACTAATTCTGGACAAAATACGTGTAATGAACTTACCGCAGGAAACTTCAAATACTGCCACTGCTACAACGAGAATGCAAACAACTAGTTCTGCTAATGGCGACTAATATAATTCATTTGGTAGAAGAAACAAACAAAGTGGATTACTTGTTCCTAAACATGGGGTTAGTTAATGCCTGTGACAAATGATCAGTTCAATAAAGGCACTGGAGCCACATACATCAGTTCTTAACAACAAGTTCAACATTCATTTTTCTTCCTTAGCCATTTTTATCATACAATTTTTATTACACTTGTCAAGTGTTTTCTTTTGGAGGTTTAGCCTCTATTTTTCACTCAAATGTCCCTCTTTTTTTATTTTATGTCACTTGCTTTTACTTCAGGTATAAATGAGTGTGTGGTCACTGAGGTCCCCAATCTGGCATACTATATGAAGTCTATGGTACAGATAAAAAGAGAAGACAACTGCTCTATTCTAAATCCTTCTAATAGTGTGTATGTATTCTGAAATGAAGAGCGCACCATCTACATTCAGATGTTGAACATCTACAGTCATTCAACATCTACATTCAATCACACATCTCTCTGAAGCTATGCCTGAGCGACACCGCTAGGCAAATATGGTACAGTAGACAAGGAGGCATAAATAAAACACTGGCTTTATTGAAAGACACAGGATTTCATGCCGGAATATGAGACTAATGGTTCTTGTAATGATATCAGGAATATTAGATACAAAAACAGATAGCTGTCACACAAGCTGCCCTCCAGTTATGGCAATACAAAGTTCAATACAAACAGCATAAACAATTTCTACAGACTACTCTCTTTTAAATTCCTACCTGGCTTCCGACAATTGCTATAGCACCCTAACTAGAGAAACCTGCTCAGTTGAACACCAGTGTCACACTCATAGTTCTGCAGGGCTAAAAAGAAAGTCTCATAGAATCATAGAATATCTAATCTCCTCCCATTCAGTTTCATCTCATTGCTTCTAGTCTTTCCTTGTGCAAATGAGAATAAAGCTGATCCCTCTACAGGGATCTTTGAGCTTCTGCTTGGTCTCCATTTAATTGAGCCCAGTTAGTTATGTTGCGCTCTTTCATTAGGTTAACGATGCCGTCTTCTTCCAGGTCTGGGCAAGTCTAATCCCACTTTCAATACTGCAGGGTCACTGGTACCACAGCGATGATTTCTCTCCAGATTACGGGTACTTGGGTAAAATTATCTCAGCTGTGCTATGCATCCATTTCCTTGTCAACCAGTCTGAGAGCTTGTGCAGGGATTTATCCTGAGCAAAAGGTCCTGCTTGACTTCAAAACGTGTTTAAAAACCTGTTCGGTTAAAAGTTTTTTAAGGAAATATTCATCTCCTGTAATCTTCACCAGCAGCGCCGGTACAGACACATTATACCTGGATCAACAATTCTCCTTGTTCTTTGGACCTGTGTCCTACAGCAGCTGACTGATTTATTGCATATGTTGCAAAGGTGCAACTTCATCAGGTGAACTTAATACTCTCCTATTTTCATCACATCTTGTTATCAGTTAAGACCCTATTTTGCTCTTGTTTGCCCCGCCCAGTAGCTCAACTACACACTTCAGAATTGTCAAAATGCTGTTTGTGAGACTTGAGATTGACAGGACACTTTAACACCTATGCATCCGCTGACCTTGAACCTATAGCATCTCACACTGTCAGAGACTTCCTACTACTCCAATCTCTGCTACTGAACTAGGAAGTGCCTCCCCTTTTTTTCTGATCTAACCCCTCCCCATATGAGGGCTATTCCCAAGCTGTTAACTATACCTTACCTTTCCCTAACTGCTGCAACTATATCCCTATGCCTTGTAATGGTTCCCCAATGGACAGCCCTCCTCAATCCCCGGGGATGGCCTTGAAGTAAAACCTCCAGGAAAACCGAGACACAAACTGGTCATAAGGCTAAAATGCAAATTTATATAAAACAGTAATAACATTAAAACAGTAATAAACATTTCAACATTATTAACTCTTTTTGACTCGGTGCCTTCTTCTTTCCTCCTTACAGGCACCCATGGCAAATGATGGCCGTCTCCGAATATAATAGTGTAAAACAAGTAAACATATTAAAGTTCAAAACAGTCCAAACCAATCTGTTCTTTTCCTATGTATGAAGTCCTGGTCTGTTGATGTCTACAGGTCATTTGGACTGACTGACCCTGGTCCCACTGGGTTGGGACCCTGGACAAGAGAGTTCTTGTCCATTTTTGTAGGTGAGGCAACAGGCCCAATGCAGCATCTGGCTGCCGAACTGAAAAAAGCAGACTGAAGGGGGCACTGCTGTAGCAGATGGAGTCCCCCTTGGGTCAGACTCACAATGGTCAACATAAGGCCTGCAGAATTCAGCCTTTAAAGAAAGAACAATAAGAAAAGAGAAGAACCTAGAAAAACCTGAAAACGTCCACTTAAAACATTCTTTTGTATCCTGGCTTTCCAGTTGTCAGGGGATGGAAGTCAGTCCCACCTAAATGGCTGATCCGGATACCACTGTCTCCTTTCGTCGTCCTGCAACAGGCCAGTCCCCAAGATGAATACCTATGCCAAGGCATTCCGAGTAAGGCAAATGCTAGTGCCGGAACTGGCCACTTGGGGAATTCAGCACCAAGGCATCTCTTCTCCTTTTGCTTCTCCTCAGCCCGAATGGGGGTCTGGGTACCAGCATCCTCCTCCTGGCATGGTTGCCAGTTTCCATTCTCTGAACATGGGCTGGGATGGTGGGTTGTGGCGCTGAGGCGGTGCTGTCAATCGAACTCCGCTTCCTCTCACTTCTCCGTTTTCTCACTAGGGGCAGGGTGGGTGACCCTCATGGCAGACCAGCACTTTATGTGCTATACTTTACAAAAGTGAACCTTCTCACTGATGTGCAAGCTATGGAGGCGATATGGCAATGTGTCCCATTTAACTATCGTCCGATTTACGTAAACTTCATCACCCGTACGTTATTCTTTTATAAAGCTGAATACTTTGATGAAGTTGAAGTCTACTACCCTAAGTACCTTGCTCCTCAAAAATGGCTCTTTTTGGCCCCTTGAGCCACTCACATACTAGTGCTTCTGCCCACTTTCTCTCCTCCAATACATGACTCCTATGGTCTCCTATGACCATCAAATTCTGGTAGGCAATGGCCTTACAGGAATTGGGGGGTACCACTGTTCTTGGTCTCAATTAAAATTTTCAGGTTGAGCCTCTTTCAGGAGTATGTGGGCAGGTAGCGGGGTTTCCTCTTCTCCCTCAGCCTCTTCTCCTATGGGGCCCTCACTTTCTCCCCGGAGCAGGGCGGAAAGCCAATCAGGGGTAAACTGACCTTGAGTAGGAACGTCCCCAAGGCCAGCATTCGATCCTCATCAGGCGTTTGGCTCCAGTACAACAGTCTGACCTCATGCTGGTAAAGGCCCACCTGTGGCTGTAGCATCATCTGCTCTTCGGCCTCATTTTGTTGATCTTTGTCGGCTGGGGTCCCCTGGGGTGAAGAGATAAATGATCTCTTCATTAAATGAGGTATCCATTAACTCGGCACTTGGAAACTCACTGGGTATGTTGCTCATTGCTGGAAAGGTATCGCACGTGTCTCCTCCAGTCCAATGCTTTAAGTAAAATTGCGCATGCCCACTCGATTGGCTCCTTCCTTTTGGCGATTGCACCAATTGCGTGACCGACACATCCACTGTCATCCCCCATGACTCCGCCTCTGAACACGCCCTCTCTTCACGTTGTCCCTTACACAGTAACCTGTCTTCCTTCCTGGATCGTGCATCTTTCTGCTCCACTCCAACTTTTCTAGGTTGGACCTTGGATCCGGCACACCTCCTCGTTAAGGTCATCACTTCCGTGGGCTGGACACATTGTTTTTGCATCTCCAGACACCGATCACTCCTATGTTGGTCAGGATCTCCCTGCCTCAGACCATTAGCAATCGCCATGTTGGAAATCATGCCACCATCCGCCATCTTGGGATTCGTGTCTCTGTCTGCCATCTTGTTTGACGTTAAGGTACTTAATTCTAATTTTTTTTCCTTTGTTTCTTTGTTTGCAAGGGCCTGACCCTGCTCGCAGTGCCGCTGGAAAGAGGGTACAGGGCCGGTGTTGTGGGCCGGTACTGTCTTCTTCTCATCCCAATTACATCTCTGTGGCTGCTATGCCTTCTTCTTGCTCTTGACACCCATGCCTTCCTCAACCTCTGCACAGCTTTCTTCTTTCCAACAATTCAACTGTGCTGGGATTACAGGTGCTGCCCCTAGTTTGCACGAATCAAAACTTGTCCACAACACACTAATGTTCATCCTTCTTAACCAATAATCTCTTGACCTAGGCTATATATAGAGTGTTTCCTATGACTCTGTGTCTGAGCAATAAGGTTCTTTCCATTTTAACTAATCCCACCAAGGACAACATCTGCATGAGTTTGTATGTTCTCTCCGTGTTTGCGTGGGTTTCCTCCGGGTACTCCGATTTCCTCCCACACTCCAAAGACATACTGATAGGAAATTTAAGAATTTAAATTGTCAGCCCCAATGGGGACAGTGATGATAATCTATGCAAACTGTAAAGCGAATCCAAGGCTTGTGTGTCACAGAAAGTTTGCTTCCTCCATTGTAAAACTGGCAAGCCACATACAAATTTTTTTAACTCTAAAAAGAAAAATCTCCATTATGCTTTAATTTAAACACAACTGTCTACCTCACAAAGTGTGAGTGTTGCAGAATTTTGCACACTTCATTGTTGTTATAGCCCAATATTAGACTGTACACACATCAACTGAATACAGTTGTCTGTAGCAGGTGCTTGCTTTTGGGACTTAAATCTATTCATTTTTCTTGTCCTGTACTGTTTTGTAAAGGCACGTGGACATTTTTTAAAAAATGTTTTAAACCCTTTCCAACATCAGGAGTAATAATGCGCCGATTTTGGACACCCTCCCTTTGATGCGGACTCAGGCAGTGAGCCCACATCTTTTCTGGCATATGTCAGCTGTTTTGAACAGATGACATGTGCCGCTAACAGCCGCGGGAGGAATCGTGTTAACCAATTAAATACTACTGTCAATCTCTGATAGAGGCATTTGACACTCGCTTCCGGCAAGTGCACCAGAAATCCGCTCATCGGTGACCCCATTGTGTGATAGCGGGTCATCTAGGGGTTGGCATGACAACCAGAGGTCTCCTAAAGACCTCCATGATTGTCACTGCCAGATTGCTATGAGTGCCACCCAGTGGTTGGCGCTCAAATCAAGTGAGTAATTCTACTACATACAGGCGATCTGATAATCGCCTGTATGTAGCAGAGCCGATCGGGTTATGGCAGCTTCTAGTCTCCTATGGAGACTATTGAAGCATGCCAAAAGTTAAAAAAATGTTTTTAAAATCTAAAAAAATATAAAAGTTCAAATCACTCCCCTTTCGTCCCATTCAAAATAAAGCAATAGAAAAATCAAACCTACACATATTTGGTATTGCCGAGTTCATAATCACCCAATCTATCAATAAAAAAGGACTAACCTGATCGCTAAACGGCGTAGGGAGAAAAAAAGTCAAAATGCCAGAATAACCTTTTTTGGTCTCCATGACATTGCAATAAAATGCAATAACAGGAGATCAAAGAATCTGCACGAAAATGGTATCATTAAAAATTTTAAAAAAATAAGCCCTTAATCAACCCGAGATCATGAAAAATGGAGACTCTACATGGATCGCCCCCACGTAAGGGCAATGGGATACTCGGTACCGGGTCCTTCAGTTCCCTCAGCGAGGATGTCACGGTGGCCTGACCCGGACCGTGGCCCTATGAGGGGAGCCCAATAAAAGGGCAGAGTTCGTAGATAACGGTAGTGTTCGTGACGCCACCTGTGGTATTCGGTCAGGGTGACCGACGCTGCTTAGGCGTCTGCTGGGGTGATGGAATGGCGGCTAGATGGTGTTCTTTCCCACAGGTGAAGTATATCCCTAGGGCTACCCAGGAGTGTAGATGGTGATGGTGGATGGTGCAAGGCGCGGTGAATAACGAGGACACAATGGGTGCAGTCTCTTTACCTTTACTGAAGGCTTCAGCATCCACAGTCCAGATGCCGGATGACAGGGTAGGCAGAGTCCAGCCGGTCTTATGGCAATTCCAGAGTCCCCTTATCCAGGTTGAAATCAGTAGCCTTCCCCTTGCGCACAGTAATGTAGTAGGTCCCTACTTGCATTAGCTACCATAAGGTCCTCACTCTTGTTACTTCTCTTTCTCTGTCCCCCAGATGGATAGGACATAACCCGTATGACGGTGGTGGCCTGAGGCTATTTATAGGGACCCTAGCGTCACCCCTCCTCCGCGTTGCCACCTTGTCTGCTTAGGTGTTTAGGTCAGACAGCCAACTTGGAATCGACTGCCCTGCCAGTCTCTGAAGTAAAGCGTAGAGTCTATTACTCCCTCTGTGTTCCGGCCACCGGATCTGCGCTCAGAGGGAGGCAGCCTGCTTCTAGCTGGTCTCCCACTGATGTTTTACTCCTGTTGCTATGACTTCTGTACTCACTCACTACTGCACACTTCCTTTCTTGTCCTTTCTTAGGAGGCTGCCGCATGGGTTGCAGTCTGCTCCTCTCCTCCTCCTGGCTCCAACTGTCTGACTTCCTAACCAACCCCCCAGTTTTACCCAAGTGTGAGGAGTGGCCTAATAGATAGAACCTTTTGCTCCCCCTGGTGGCCGGCGTGTGAAGTGTGTGTGTGGCTGTGATACCTGGCAGGGTGAACTCCTTTAATGCCATCAGAAGTAATATTGCTCCCCCTGGTGGAAGAACGACATTACTGCAATGACCAGGACTCTGGGGCGCTGAACGCTAAACGGCGTAGGGAGAAAAGAAGTCAAAACGCCAGAATAACTTTTTTTGGTCTCCATGACATTGCAATAAAATGCAATAACAGGAGATCAAAAAATCTGCACGAAAATGGTATCATTAAAAATTAAAAAAAATAAGCCCTCAATCAACTCGAGATCGCGAAAAATGGAGACTCTACAGGTATTAGAAAATGGCGCATTTTTAAACAAAGTTTGGAATTTTTTTCACCACTTAGATGAAAAAAGAACCTATACATGTTTGGTGTCCATGAACATGAAATGACCTGGAAAATCATAATAGCAGACCAATTTTAGCATTTAGTGAACATAGTAAAAAAAAACAAAAATAAACAACTGTGGGATTGCACTTTTTTTTCAATTTCACTGAACTTGGAATTTTTTTCCCATTTCCACTACAAGATATGTTGCAACCAATTGTGCCGTTCAAAAGTACAACTCGTTCCTCAAAAAACAAGCCCTCACATGGCCATGTTGACCAAAAAATTAAAAGTTATGGCTCTGGGTAGAAGGGGAGAAAAACACAAAAACGAAAATACCTTCAGTCATGAAGGGGTTAAAGAAACGTCGCATTTCAGTTTTTGACTACTTGTTTTAATTGTCCAATTTATCAACCATTCAGCGTACACCAAAGGGCCATACAGTATACTGTTGCCACATCTTCGTTTCCAGTCGTGAAACTACATGTAGCTACTTTACAATATAGAGTTTTAGGGTTACATAATTAGTGGGGAAGTGTTAAAAAAGTATATATATGCATATACAGTGTATATGTACACTTTACAAAAGTATGGACCCATTAATAATCTTTATTTTTTATATAGCGCTAACATATTCTGCAGTGCTTTACAGTTTTTGCACACATTATCGTCACTGTCCCTCGATGGGGTTCACAATCTAAAATCTCTATCAGTATGTTTTTGGAATGTAGGAGGAAACTGGAGGAAACCCACACAAACACAGGTAGAACATACAAACTCCTTGCAGATATTGTCCTTGGTGGGATTGAACCCAGGACTCCAGCGCTGCAAGGCTGCAGTGTTATCCACTGAGTCACTATTCTGCCCCATTGAAGCGCTCCCTGTGCGAAATGGCCATCGTCCATCTGCACGCTCCCTGCATGCCTCCCTGACCCGCAAATCCCACACAAAGTCTCTTGTTCACTTGGACGAAATAAAAAACGACTTTGGAATAATCAATCCATCTGGTGAGTGGCGCATTATTTTCCTGCACACATAAAGTACTTTACAAAAGTTTGCAACACAACAATACTGCTGGCATTTGCCGCAACTCACTTTCTGTATCTACGTAGCAACCTAGTTGTTTAATATTAACCCTGCTGTTTTGTTCGCATTTACTATACACTTGTAGTGTTCCGGGTCACTATGACCCGGCTTATTAAACCTTGATTTTAGACACTAACTCCATTTTTTTATACTTTTTGCTTACTAGACTGTTTGTGAACATGTTTGGTAGTAAAAAAAAAAAAAGAAAAATGAACTAGAAATCTTTTTTTTTTGTTTTTATTCTGAAAAAACAGATCCATCCAATGAGCAAAACGAAAATAGAAAACTACACATATTTTGTAAAAAAAACAAAACAAAACAATCAAATCAAACATTTTGTGATAAAAAATTAAAGATAATAAACATTACAATGTGAATATATTTACATGATCATATAAATTTACGGATTCTTGCATGAAAAACAATACACATGATTTTTGCATAGAAATGTTTTACAGTCAGAACATGTTATACTCGTCTTGTTGTCACAAGTAGAAGGGCAATAGCTGCATCTTTTTCTTTTGATGCCGGAAGAGGCCATGGGGGTAGAAGCACACAGCTGCTCTACAAAGAAACTGAAAGGTAACATGTCTGGGCAGCACGGTGGCGCAGTGGTTAGCACAGCAGCCTTGCAGCACTGGGGTCCTGGGTTCAAGCCCCACTAAGGACAACATCTGCAAAGAGTTTGTATGTTCTCTCCGTGTTTGCGTGGGTTTCCTCCGGGCACTCCGGTTTACTCCCACATTCCAAAGACATACTGACAGGGAATTTAGATTGTGAGCCCCAATGGGGACAGCAATGATAATGTGTGTAAAGCGTTGCGGAATATGTTAGCGCTATATAAAAATAAAGATTATTAGCGAATAGATTATTAGCAGATAGATTAGCAAAATTAGGATTATTTAGTCTAGAAAAAAGACGACTGAGGGGCGATCTAATAACCATGTATAAGTATATAAGGGGACAATACAAATATCTCGCTGAGGATCTGTTTATACCAAGGAAGGTGACGGGCACAAGGGGGCATTCTTTGCGTCTGGAGAGGATTCTTTACTGTTAGGGCAGTGAGAATCTGGAATTGCTTGCCTGAGGAGGTGGTGATGGCGAACTCAGTCGAGGGGTTCAAGAGAGGCCTGGATGTCTTCCTGGAGCAGAACAATATTGTATCATACAATTATTAGGTTCTGTAGAAGGACGTAGATCTGGGGATTTATTATGATGGAATATAGGCTGAACTGGATGGACAAATGTCTTTTTTCGGCCTTACTAACTATGTTTTTTATAATATTATTATTATTATGTCTGGGCTAGCATATGTGTACTGATAAGAGCAGAGAAGATAAGAACCCTTCTGAAAACAAGCAGATAAGCCAGGAAGACAGACTTACTTAGCCAAAAAAATTATTTGCAAGACTTTACAGCTCAGCTTTACAAAAAAAAAAACGTCTTAGACAGCGCGTTCTGAGCAGTCCGTTCTGCGCATAATATACACATGTAGTGCACACCTAGTGATCTCTCCGGATGCACTCTACATTTTAGAATAGACTGCGCACCAAAAATAATCAATATAAAGCCATTTTTATGGTGTGCAGATCTCAATGCATACCCCCGGTAGCGCGCGTGTACGACCCCATTGAAATAATTTAGGAAATAAATCAATTGATATACAATAGTAGATGCAATAAATAGACCCAACTGAAGTTATAACTCCATTATTTCACTGAAAATATGGCCTCACAGCTGTAAAAAACGATGTCGGGTCACTATGACGCGAACACAACAAGTGTAACTTTTGCGTGTAGCAAAAAGTAAACAAAAAAAAAAAATACTCATAGGTAGGTCCCCCCAAGTGAGGAAAAGTCAAGGAGTCTCAAGTTTTATAGACTTACAGAAAAAAATCTACAGGGCCGCAAAAAGTCTGTTCGGGTCACTATGACCCGAACAGAACAGCAGGGTTAAGCAATTTTTGTGCAGGGAGGAAAAATGTACATAAAGAATTTCTACCCTCCCAAAATTTAAAACAATATATATATATATATATATACACGTTTTATTATTTGCATACCTATTTTAATATTCCATCTGTTTACACTTAGCCAAATGGGTTGAGGTTACTTGGACATAAAAAGGCTGTGTTTGCATTATAGAGCTCAAAACTGCTCCAGTGCAGTCCTAAAAGACCTCCTAGACCTTGTTCTAGCCCTGGACCTAATCCTAGAATGCATAACTAGATGATGTGCTCCCCAATAGCTAAAGAGTACAAATCATAATAGTGTAATATTGTGAGTTGTGAGGAAGCTTCAAGAATTATCCCTCTGTACATGTATAGGTTTCCTCAGTGTATTTCACTCAATAAATAACTTTCCTTTGAAGATCGCTGACATGCTCTTGATTCATTTGTATTTCTGTTAGAACATTATCCTTGTTTAAACGACTGTCATTCTTCATTTTAAGTTTTAAATACTGTTCACAACAAACTATCATAAAAAATGCAGAGGATAAATTTAGCCTCATCCGCTGGAGTTCCACCTATGAGACTTGCATTGGAATCTATCCCAGACCAAGGACTCTGAAAGCTCTTCGAGGCTGATGAGTGTAAAATGAGTTTTAGGAGTCTGTAGACCAGCTTTTTAATTACAAAATTATTCATGTTAAAATTGCCCATATTTATAATTATTATATTTTTGCAGTGTGAGATGACCCTGGGGAAAAAAAGTAGGTGGGCAGCATTAAACATTTTATTTTCAGCTGTTTTCTAGTAAACATCTCTTAAAACTTTTTAAACACTTTAACTTTTGCTTTATTGGCGTGGAGACATGAGTGCTGTATTATTAGGCATCAAATATATATATAGAAATTTTTGTCTACGGCTTCAATGAAGACAAATGTGTCTCCTTGGCAGCAGACTACAAACAAGTTGACTGCAGTCATATCCTTCAATGATGTGTTATCCCACCTGCTCTGCTTTCATTTGTTGCTGACCTATAACCAGCAGGAGAAAAGGCAGGAAGGGAGTAAATGACCCCATACACATTAGGCTATAGACAGAAGAACCCGAAAATATCAGCGGAATCGGGTAACAGCCTTATGTTTATAGGGGCTACCGATTCTCCACCAATAATGTCGGGGAAGGGCAGGATCCAGCACATTTGATTTCCAACGGTCATAGTAACATAGTAACATAGTTAGTAATGCCGAAAAAAGACATTTGTCCATCCAGTTCAGCCTATATTCCATCATAATAAATACCCAGATCTACGTCCTTCTACAGAACCTAATAATTGTATGATACAATATTGTTCTGCTCCAGGAAGACATCCAGGCCTCTCTTGAACCCCTCGACTGAGTTCGCCATCACCACCTCCTCAGGCAAGCAATTCCAGATTCTCACTGCCCTAACAGTAAAGAATCCTCTTCTATGTTGGTGGAAAAACCTTCTCTCCTCCAGACGTAAAGAATGCCCCCTTGTGCCCGTCACCTTCCTTGGTATAAACAGATCCTCAGCGAGATATTTGTATTGTCCCCTTATATACTTATACATGGTTATTAGATCGCCCCTCAGTCGTCTTTTTTCTAGACTAAATAATCCTAATTTCGCTAATCTATCTGGGTATTGTAGTTCTCCCATCCCCTTTATTAATTTTGTTGCCCTCCTTTGTACTCTCTCTAGTTCCATTATATCCTTCCTGAGCACCGGTGCCCAAAACTGGACACAGTACTCCATGTGCGGTCTAACTAGGGATTTGTACAGAGGCAGTATAATGCTCTCATCATGTGTATCCAGACCTCTTTTAATGCACCCCATGATCCTGTTTGCCTTGGCAGCTGCTGCCTGGCACTGGCTGCTCCAGGTAAGTTTATCATTAACTAGGATCCCCAAGTCCTTCTCCCTGTCAGATTTACCCAGTGGTTTCCCGTTCAGTGTGTAATGGTGATATTGATTCCCTCTTCCCATGTGTATAACCTTACATTTATCATTGTTAAACCTCATCTGCCACCTTTCAGCCCAAGTTTCCAACTTATCCAGATCCATCTGTAGCAGAATACTATCTTCTCTTGTATTAACTGCTTTACATAGTTTTGTATCATCTGCAAATATCGATATTTTACTGTGTAAACCTTCTACCAGATCATTAATGAATATGTTGAAGAGAACAGGTCCCAATACTGACCCCTGCGGTACCCCACTGGTCACAGCGACCCAGTTAGAGACTATACCATTTATAACCACCCTCTGCTTTCTATCACTAAGCCAGTTACTAACCCATTTACACACATTTTCCCCCAGGCCAAGCATTCTCATTTTGTGTACCAACCTCTTGTGTGGCACGGTATCAAACGCTTTGGAAAAATCGAGATATACCACGTCCAATGACTCACCGTGGTCCAGCCTATAGCTTACCTCTTCATAAAAACTGATTAGATTGGTTTGACAGGAGCGATTTCTCATAAACCCATGCTGATATGGAGTTAAACAGTTATTCTCATTGAGATAATCCAGAATAACATCCCTCAGAAACCCTTCAAATATTTTACCAACAATAGAGGTTAGACTTACTGGCCTATAATTTCCAGGTTCACTTTTAGAGCCCTTTTTGAATATTGGCACCACATTTGCTATGCGCCAGTCCTGCGGAACAGACCCTGTCGCTATAGAGTCACTAAAAATAAGAAATAATGGTTTATCTATTACATTACTTAGTTCTCTTAGTACTCGTGGGTGTATGCCATCCGGACCCGGAGATTTATCTATTTTAATCTTATTTAGCCGGTTTCGCACCTCTTCTTGGGTTAGATTGGTGACCCGTAATATAGGGTTTTCATTGTTTCTTGGGATTTCACCTAGCATTTCATT
This sequence comes from Ranitomeya imitator, assembly GCF_032444005.1. Classification (NCBI taxonomy): domain Eukaryota; kingdom Metazoa; phylum Chordata; class Amphibia; order Anura; family Dendrobatidae; genus Ranitomeya; species Ranitomeya imitator. The sequence continues at coordinate 446,152,073 of NC_091287.1, read as the reverse complement.
TTCCACCGTGAATACCGTGGAGAAGAAGGTGTTTAATATGTTAGCTTTTTCCTCGTCATCTACAACCATTCTTTCCTCACTATTTTTTAAGGGGCCTACATTTTCAGTTTTTATTCTTTTACTATTGATATAGTTGAAGAACAGTTTGGGATTAGTTTTACTCTCCTTAGCAATGTGCTTCTCTGTTTCCTTTTTGGCAGCTTTAATTAGTTTTTTAGATAAAGTATTTTTCTCCCTATAGTTTTTTAGAGCTTCAATGGTGCCATCCTGCTTTAGTAGTGCAAATGCTTTCTTTTTACTGTTAATTGCCTGTCTTACTTCTTTGTTTAGCCACATTGGGTTTTTCCTATTTCTAGTCCTTTTATTCCCACAAGGTATAAACCGCTTACACTGCCTATTTAGGATGTTCTTAAACATTTCCCATTTATTATCTGTATTCTTATTTCTGAGGATATTGTCCCAGTCTACCAGATTAAGGGCATCTCTAAGCTGTTCAAACTTTGCCTTCCTAAAGTTCAATGTTTTTGTGACTCCCTGACAAGTCCCCCTAGTGAAAGACAGGTGAAACTGTACAATATTGTGGTCGCTATTTCCTAGATGCCCAACCACCTGCAGATTTGTTATTCTGTCAGGTCTATTAGATATTATTAGGTCTAAAAGTGCTGCTCCTCTGGTTGGATTCTGCACCAATTGTGAAAGATAATTTTTCTTGGTTATTAGCAGAAACCTGTTGCCTTTATGGGTTTCACAGGTTTCTGTTTCCCAGTTAATATCCGGGTAGTTAAAGTCCCCCATAACCAGGTCGATCTGTGATGCTAGTCGCTACTTATGGACTGACCGTGAGGCAGGGTTGTCAAACGTTTTGGGGTCAGATACCTACAGAGCATGTAGTAAACTAAAGTAATAAAACTGTCATAGGCTAAAAACGATGCAGGTTAAACCCAGTGTAAATCTAATGCTCTGCCTACTTTTCCTAACACATGTTGATTGAAAGTGACACTGAGATTTTATGAAGGCATTTCCCCAAAAGCCATATTTTTTTTTAATGTAAATGAGATTAATAAATTGACAGCAGCTGTAGCGTACTACATAATCTTGATACAACCCTTTGAAAGCAAATCTACAGACTTACAAATTAGAGCTGTAAGTTGATCTCTTCAACGTGATAAGCCTAGTTTATTTAATGTACAAATCCATCTTGGAATGGATGTGTAATCCATTAGTCAATTTGTGGGCAGCTTGTATCAGGCACTGACTGTAAGATCTCAGCCATGGGTGTTTAACTTGTTTGATGTTTGAAAAACTTATTGTAATAACCATACTGCAGACTAGTCAGAAAGGCAGGACCCCAGCAGCTTTCCCCACGCCTGCTGCCCTGGATTGATAGGTCTCTGTCTATATACACACGTAGGCAGAGACATGTGAATGTAGGTCAGCGGATGGGGTTATTAAAGTATGTTTTACTCGATTAGCCACTCCCTTCCCTGATGTAATCTGGATCCTGATTGAAAACCCATGTCAGAGCTAGCTTATGCTGCATGCCTTGGAGGAGAGGTTTTATATGAGAAGTAGTTTGGAGGAGTTATCTGTGTCAGTTGCATGAGTTTGTAAGTGTGATAATTCCCTTCCCTTGTTTTATTTTGGTTTATCCCCACCCTACACTCCCCTGTGCATTACTCTGTTACATGTGAGTGGATATTTGTATGCCTGGTATTTTCATTTGCCTTTGTTCGTGTTGTCTTGTTCGTTGGGTTGATGTACTGCATGGTAGCGCCCCTCATCCCTGGGTTGGGGAAGAGAACAGATGGAAGGATGATACAGGAGATAAGGCAAGGATGGTGGCCCTGGCATCTTCACCTTCAGAAGTATCCCGAGGAATTGGACGAGCTAGAGTGCCCCTAGTGTGAGGGACAGGGAAGGAGTCTCTAGTCCCGGGTCACCCGACAGCTGAGTCGTGACAGCACCTGACTGGGACAATACACCCACCCAGCCTGACTGACAGCTGTAGCTCCTTAAGCAGAGTGAGAGCCAAGCAGTGGATGAGGGGCACTGAGGAACTGTCAATCAGTTGAAGGGGGTGATAAATGAGTGTAAACTTCATATATAGATTCTGTCATTGATTCATAAATGTCATGCATCATCAGGTATAACAGATTTAATAATAGGTGCTGTTTTTATTGCGAAATCTGGTGACAGATTTACTTTAAGACCAAAACACGTATGCAATCTGCAATCCTCTAATCAGCATTATGAAAATATAGCAACATAAAACTGCAGCATAACTACAGCTCTCAGCATCTGCTGTCAGCTCCTATTGTAGCCTGCTAGGAGTGGTGCCTGGATAACAGCTGGCGAGCCACTGGATGTCTAAACGTTCTTTCCATAAACTGTAAATGTTTAGATTTTCCTGTTCACTGGCTATCAGCACATATATCATAAACACTAAGCTGTTATAGTGCGTTTTGTGTGTTGATTCACTTTAACAGTTGTTAGTGTGAAGACTAGAAAGAAAAGTGGGTGTAATGAGACCATGTGCAGTATGCTGTGAAAACAGAAGACCTTATTTGGCATAATGGGCTGTACCATAAGGGCTATAAAATTGTGCATGTGTTAGTATCATTTTAATTATTACGGTTGCCACATGTTTAGCAGGATAGCGGAACTACTAAAACTGCTTCAAAATCCTTACGGCTGATCACTGTATTTTAATTACAAAGAAGATCATTTAGAGATAGGTAACCATAAAAGCCTTCTGTTGTCAAACGAACTAAAAATCTGATTATTGTAATTATATTCTTAAACTGTGGGTTTAGCTTTCTAGCTGTAGGGGATTCTGTTTTAATTAGTCTAGATTAAATGCAGGTGAACATGACTATCCCTGTCATTTATAATAAATACATAAATCTCGCAAACTTCAGCAAAGTTATTGCATTATGTAGATGTTGTAAAGCTTTATTGAGAAGATATGCTATTCATGTATGGTTTCTTATGGCTAATATATACAGTATTTACTCTCGATCCCTTCATTACAGTATCAACTCTCGATCCCTTCATATTGCATGTATTGTGTGTTTTTTGTAGCCTGAAAATGATTTTTGATTGTCATACTCATGCTTTTGACATGTAAGGCCAATGAATGATCAAAAATATACACTTCTATATATACTTACCTTGTGATGTCTTCACAACCTGTTCCGTCCAGATGTGTCCGGTTCCCAGAATTCCAAGCGGCGGAATTTCACTGACCTCCATATTGGGACACCCAAGTGATGGGTGTCTCAATATGGAAACTGCTGGTGGTACCAGCCACCACACACACAGACACTCACAAACACACACACACACACACACTGTATACGCCACATGCACCACATACACACACATACACACACTGTATAAACCATACGCAGCTTCTTGAGTGGTACCACCAGCGGAATACCGTCACGAACACGCTGCCGCTGGGATCAGCCGAATGATTCACTGACCGCTGCCATCTTTGTAAAGGAGGAGTGCATAGCATGTGGGGTAGACAGGTCAAAGAACAGAGCACAGATGGGAGAAGTCAGCACATAGGGAAAGAGAGAGTGGATAGGTGGGTGAGCACATGGGGGAGGAGATTCCCAAAGCTGCAAAGCCTGCCCCCATCGTGACATTACCACCCTCCTGATGTGATAGCATCAGGCCTCCATCTAGTAATATATAATTCCCTTGTAATGTCTTCACACCCTGTTCCATCTAGATGTGTCCGCATCCCAGAATTCCAAGCGGCGGAAATTCACCGACCTCCATATTGGGACACCCAAGTGATGGGTGTCTCAATATGGAAACTGCTGGTGGTACCTGCCTCTTGCGAGTACCACCAGCGGAACACCGTCCCACCACACACTCACTGAATACGCCGTACGCACCACACACACACACAAACACACACTGTATATGCCGTACGCACCACACACACACACTGTATACGCCATGCGCACCACACGCACACACACACTGTATCCAACGTACACAGTCTCTTGCGCGGTACCACCAGCGGAAACACCGTCGCGAACACGCCGCCGCTGGGGTCAGCCGAATAGTTCACTGACCGCCACCATCTCTGTACAGGAGGAGCACATGCGGGTTTTAATGTGACCGCCCTATCTGTCTGCACAAAGATGGTGGCAGTCTGATTTACTGTGCCTGCATGAATTCCGCGCAGGCGCAGTGAATCATTTGGCTGATTTCGACACATGATGGAAGAAGACAGCACAGTGGTGGAGAGAGAGAGAGCAGACAAGGGGGAGAGCACATGGGGTACACAGGTCAAAGACGAGATGACATGAGAGGAGAAGACTGCAGATGGGGGAGAGAGAAAGTGCACAGGGGTGAGAGAGACCGAGCACAGGGGGAGACAGCTCAAACAGGACAGCACATGAGGGGAGAATGTAACTCATCTCATGGTTACATCTTTTGAGCAGCAATGTGCTGCATAGCTTGTTTGAATATTTGCAAACTAACGGTTACAGTTATTGTATCATAGTCTTTAACCCCTTAATCCCATATGACGTACTATCCCGTCAAGGTGACCTGGGACTTTTATTCCCAGTGACGGGATAGTACGTCATATGCGATTGGCCGCGCTCACGGGGGGAGCGCGACCGATCGCGGCCAGATGTTAGCTGCCTATCACAGCTGACACCCGGCACTATATGCCAGGAGCAGTCACGGACCGCTCCCGGCACATTAACTCCCGGCGGTACAGGGAAGCATCGCGCAGGGAGGGGGCTCCCTGCGGGCTTCTCTGAGACCCCCGCAGCAACGTGATGTGATCGCGTTGCTCCGAGGGTCTCCTACCTTCTTCTTCGCTGCAGGCCCGGATCCAAAATGGCCACGGCATCTGGGTCCTGCAGGGAGGGAGGTGGCTTACCAAATGCCTGCTCAGAGCAGGCGTTTGGTAAGCCTGCAGCCCTGTAAGTAAGATCGATGATCTGACAGAGTGCTGTGAAAACTGTCTAATCAGAGATCTGTGATGTCTCCCCCTGGGACAAAGTAAAAAAAAATATTTCCACATGTGTAAAAAAAAAAAATTCCTAAATAAAGAAAAAAAAATATTATTCCCATAAATACATTTCTTTATCTAAATAAAAAAAACCAAAACAATAAAAGTACACATATTTAGTATCGCCGCGTCCGTAATGACCCAACCTATAAAACTGTCCCACTAGTTCACCACTTCAGTAAACACCGTAAGAAAAAAAAAAAAAACGATGCAAGAAACAACGCTTTATTATCATACCGCTGAACAAAAAGTGGAATAACACGCGATCAAAAAGACAGATATAAATAACCATGGTACCGCTGAAAACGTCATCTTGTCCCACAAAAAACAAGCTGCCATACAGCATCATCAACAAAAAAATAAAAAAGTTATAGTCCTGAGAATAAAGCGATGCCAAAATAATTATTTTTTCTATAAAATAGTTTTTATCGTATAAAAGCGCCAACACATAAAAAAGATATAAATGAGATATCGCTGTAATCGTACTGACCTGAAGAATAAAACTGCTTTATCCATTTTACCAAATGTGGAACGGTATAAACGCCCCCCCCAAAAGAAATCCATGAATAGCTGGTTTTTGGTCATTCTGCCTCACAAAAATTGGAATAAAAAGCGATCAAAAAATGTCACATGCCCGAAAATGTTACCAATAAAAACGTCAACTCGTCCCACAAAAAACAAGACCTCACGTGACTCTGTGGACCAAAATATGGAAAAATTATAGGTCTCAAAATGTGGAGACGCAAGAACTTTTTTGCTATAAAAAGCGTCTTTTAGTGTGTGACAGCTGCCAATCATAAAAATCCGCTATAAAAAATGCTATAAAAGTAAATCAAACCCCCTCTTCATCACCCCCTTAGTTAGGGAAAAATAATAAAATAAAAAAAATGTATTTATTTCCATTTTCCCATTAGGGTTAGGGCTAGGGTTAGGGCTAGGGTTGGAGCTAAAGTCAGGGTTAGGGTTGGGGCTAAAGTTAGGGTTAGGGTTGGGGCTAAAGTTAGGGTTAGGGTTTGGATTACATTTACGGTTGGGATTAGGGTTTGGATTAGAGTTAGGGGTGTGTCAGGGTTAGGGGTGTGGTTAGGGTTACTGTTGGGATTAGGGTTAGGGGTATGTTTGGATTAGGGTTTCAGTTAGAATTGGGGGGTTTCCACTGTTTAGGTACATCTGGGGCTCTCCAAACGCGACATGGCGTCCGATCTCAATTCCAGCTAATTCTGCGTTGAAAAAGTAAAACAGTGCTCCTTCCCTTCCGAGCTCTCCTGTGCGCCCAAACAGGGGTTTACCCCAACATATCGGGTATCAGCGTACTCGGGACAAATTGGACAACAATTTTGGGGTCCAAGTTCTCTTGTTACCCTTGGGAAAATAAAAATTGGGGGGGCTAAAAATCATTTTTGTGGGAAAAAAAGATTTTTTATTTTCACGGCTCTGCGTTGTAAACTGTAGTGAAACACTTGGGGGTTCAAAGTTCTCATAACATGTCTATATAAGTTCCTTGGGAGGTCTAGTTTCCAATATGGGGCCATTTGTGGGGTGTTTCTACTGTTTGGGTACATCAGGGGCTCTGCAAATGCAATGTGACGCCTGCAGACCAACCCATCTAAGTCTGCTTTCCAAATGGCGCTCCTTCCCTTCCGAGCTCTGCCATGCGCCCAAACAGTGGTCCCCCCCCATATATGGGGTATCAGGGTACTTAGGACAAATTGTACAACAACTTTTGGGGTCCAATTTATCCTGTTACCCTTGTTAAAATACAAAACTAAAATATAATTTTTGTGAAGAAAAAAAAAAGAATTTTTATTTTCACGGCTCTGCGTTATAAACTGTAGTGAAACACTTGGGGGTTCAAAGTTCTCACAACACATCTAGATAATTTCCTTGGAAGGTCTAGTTTCCAATATGGGGTTACTTGTGGGGGGTTTCTACTGTTTGGGTACATCAGGGGCTCTGCAAATGCAACATGACGCCTGTAGACCAATCCATCTAAGTCTGCATTCCAAATGGTGCTCCTTCCCTTCTGAGCTCTGCCATGTGCTCAAACAGTGGTTCCCCCCACATATCAGGTATTAGTGTACTCAGGACAAATTGCACAACAACTTTTGCGGTCCAATTTCTTCTCTTACCCTTGGGAAAATAAAAAATTGGGGCGAAAAGATAATTTTTGTGAAAAAATATGATTTTTTATTTTTACGGTTCTGCATTATAAACTTCTGTGAAGCACTTGGTGGGTCAAAGTGCTCACCACACCTCTAGATAAGTTCCTTAGGGGGTCTACTTTCCAAAATGGTGTCACTTGTGGGGGTTTCAATGTTTAGGCACATAAGGGGCTCTCCAAACGCAACATGGCGTGCCATCTCAATTCCTGTGAATTTTGCATTGAAAAGTCAAACGGCGCTCCTTCCCTTCCGAGATCTCCCATGCGCCCAAACAGTGGTTTACACCCACATATGGGGTATCAGCGTACTCAGGACAAATTGTACAACAACTTTTGGGGTCCATTTTCTCCTGTTATCCTTAGTAAAATAAAACAAATTGGAGCTGAAGTAAATTTTTTGTGAAAAAAAGTTAAATGTTCATTTTTAATTAAACATTCCAAAATTCATGTGAAACACCTGAAGGGTTAATAAACTTCTTGAATGTGGATTTGAGCACCTTGAGGGGTGCAGTTTTTAGAATGGTGTCACACTTGGGTATTTTCTATCATATAGACCCCTAAAAATGACTTCAAAAGAGATGTGGTCCCTAAAAAAAATGGTGTTGTAAAAATGAGAAATTGCTGGTCAACTTTTAACCCTTATAACTCCCTAACAAAAAAAATTTTGGTTCCAAAATTGTGCTGATGTAAAGTAGACATGTGGGAAATGTTACTTATTAAGTATTTTGTGTGACATATCTCTGTGATTTATTTGCATAAAAATTAAAAGTTGGAAAATGGCAAAATTTTTTGTGTTGCACCATTAGACAATATACATTCTGCATTTTCTGGGTCAATTACCAATATTACTGTGCATACGGAGAATATAAGCAACAGTGATCGGGAAATGTATGGTTAGCCCACTTGACCAAAATAAACGATAACCTAAAACAATAGACACACATCCTTCAAAATACCAATGTGGTAAAAAAAGCACCTGTGGTGCACCTTGTCACCCCCCTTGTTGGTGCACTGTTGCTGCGATTGTGGTCTGCACACGGTGCTGCACCTTTTTGACTAGGGATCCACTGAGAGGTTCACTGTGACGTGGCTGTGCGCTTCAAACTGTATGGTCAGAATGTTGCAACAAGATCCTCTTGTTCAGTTTTTAAAGGTTTTGCCTAGAGGAATTAGATCAAAGTAAGATTTTTGGATATGCCATCCATGTGTTTCTTTCTACAGTTCTGGCACACATCCTTCATAACATTGTGCCTGTCTCCATTCCATTGAAACCTACAAGAGAAAAAAGTAAACGAAAACCCTGATGTATCTAAGTAAAAAAGCAAAAGTGCATTTAAATAACACAGAGTTTTTAGTAATACTGTTTTTTGATAAAAAAATAGCACAAAAGCCATCCCACCTCGTCACGGTAACTATGATCGGGACAGTCCTACACTGTCTAATATTAAAACCTTACCATGTGTCAATGTTGACCTCAGTGTGACTAAGGGCAGACAAAAGGACTGGGCCCAACCAGTGAAACACTAGACTGGGGAAGCCTTATATAGTCGCTAGCTCAGAAACAGGGAGACTACACTCCGGCTTACACAGAATGCAACAATACAGAGAAAAAAAAATGGCACACATCCTTCATAACATTGTGCCTGTCTCCATTCCATGTAGCTCTTACAAAACAGTGGTGTAATGATCGCAGTCACAGCGGTTGCCACTGCGACTGGCTTGGCAAGTCAGGAGCCCGCTGATGCCAGCAGAAACTTCAGCAGGATGTACACCCTAGGACATGGTGTTTGTGCAGTGTTTCCTCGGACATCAGAAGTCAGCAGCTGACTTAGGGGTACATGTGACCAGGGGTGCATTGCAGTTATGTCATGCACTCCCGTCACTCGCTGAAGTCTGCTGATGGCTCCAGAAGGGCCCAGACTGGAGTAGTCATCTACCAAAGGTACAGGCGATCCTGGATGTGTTAAGAAAAGCTGGGTTCACTCTAAATCCAATAAAGTGTGCCATTGGGAGCGAAGAGGACAAGTACTTAGGCTACATCATCGGGAGAGGTGAAATCTAGCCACAATTCAGAAGTGGCCATAACCGCTTTCCAAGAAGCAAATGAGGATGTTTCTAGCAATTGTAGGGTATTCCTGGTGATTTATCCCAAATTTCACCATAATTGCCACACGATTAATGGATCTGCTTAAGGGCACCAAGTCAATGATGGTGAAATAGACTCCTGACACAGAGGCAGGCTCTGTGCAAGCATCCACTTCTGGTCGCACCGGACTGTAGCAAAGAATTTGTGGTCCAGATGGATGCATCAGAAGTTGAGTTGGAACCTGTGCTGTCTCAGGAAATTAATGGAGAAAAGCATCCCATCCTGTATCTCACCCGGAAACTTTCTTCCTGCGAGAAAATCTGTGATTGTTGAGAAGGAGTGCTTAGCCATAATGTGGGCCATGAATACTCTGAAATATTACTTACTATGCCAAAAGTTCAAACTAGTGACAGACTATGCCCCTCTGAGATGGTTAAGAGAAAAGAAGGGTAAGAATGCCCAACTGATTAGGTGGTTCTTATTCTTCAATATTTCAGTTTCCACGTAGAGCATAGGCCAGTGAGGTTACATGGTAACACGGATGCTCTCTCCCAAATCCTCTGTTTGGGGAAGGTGCCAAAACCCCTGCCTTGGGCAGATGGGGGGAATATGTGACAGGGTCACTGGCACTGTATGTGAGGGGAGATATATGTCATGTAGATTGCTTTCTTTTGTAATCTAGAAACCCATAAGTTTCTCTCCAGCATACTATGTGCTGAAGGAGTTAATCAGCCATGATAAGTGACTGGTTTGTAGCTGAGTAGGTCAGAGATGGGCGGGACACCTACCCACCATATCTCCACTTCAAGGGCGTGACTAGGATGCTAAATGTACAGCCACTGTTTTTTTTTTCTCTGTGTTGTGGTTTGGAGAGGAGAGACTCCAGACGTGGCTCCAAGTGGAGCTGAAGACACATGACGGTCTGAATGGGCGAATCCCTCAGATATAACGACTTTGCTATATGTTATCTTTTGATTTACTTTTATGCCAGAAAGGACATGTTTACTTTGCTGAACCCTGCTATGGTTTATGCTGTTCCATAATAAACCAGCAGGTGATTTACCACAAGAAGCATTCCTGCGTCTACCTTTGGAAGCAGCTGAGCGAGTCAACCCCTCACAACATATAAAGTATATACCGTATATATATACAGGTCCTTCTCAAAAAATTAGCATATAGTGTTAAATTTCATTATTTACCATAATGTAATGATTACAATTAAACTTTCATATATTATAGATTCATTATCCACCAACTGAAATTTGTCAGGTCTTTTATTGTTTTAATACTGATGATTTTGGCATACAACTCCTGATAACCCAAAAAACCTGTCTCAATAAATTAGCATATCAAGAAAAGGTTCTCTAAACGACCTATTACCCTAATCTTCTGAATCAACTAATTAACTCTAAACACATGCAAAAGATACCTGAGGCTTTAATAAACTCCCTGCCTGGTTCATTACTCAAAACCCCCATCATGGGTAAGACTAGCGACCTGACAGATGTCAAGAAGGCCATTATTGACACCCTCAAGCAAGAGGGTAAGACCCAGAAAGAAATTTCTCAACAAATAGGCTGTTCCCAGAGTGCTGTATCAAGGCACCTCAATGGTAAGTCTGTTGGAAGGAAACAATGTGGCAGAAAACGCTGTACAACGAGAAGAGGAGACCGGACCCTGAGGAAGATTGTGGAGAAGGACCGATTCCAGACCTTGGGGAACCTGAGGAAGCAGTGGACTGAGTCTGGTATGGAAACATCCAGAGCCACCGTGCACAGGCGTGTGCAGGAAATGGGCTACAGGTGCCGCATTCCCCAGGTAAAGCCACTTTTGAACCATAAACAGCGGCAGAGGCGCCTGACCTGGGCTACAGAGAAGCAGCACTGGACTGTTGCTAAGTGGTCCCAAGTACTTTTTTCTGATGAAAGCAAATTTTGCATGTCATTCGGAAATCAAGGTGCCAGAGTCTGGAGGAAGACTGGGGAGAAGGAAATGCCAAAATGCCTGAAGTCCAGTGTCAAGTACCCACAGTCAGTGATGGTGTGGGGTGCCATGTCAGCTGCTGGTGTTGGTCCACTGTGTTTCATCAAGGGCAGGGTCAATGCAGCTAGCTATCAGGAGATTTTGGAGCACTTCATGCTTCCATCGGCTGAAATGCTTTATGGAGATGAAGATTTCATTTTTCAGCACGACCTGGCACCTGCTCACAGTGCCAAAACCACTGGTAAATGGTTTACTGACCATGGTATTACTGTGCTCAATTGGCCTGCCAACTCTCCTGACCTGAACCCCATAGAGAATCTGTGGGATATTGTGAAGAGAAAGTTGAGAGACGCAAGACCCAACACTCTGGATGAGCTTAAGGCCGCTATTGAAGCATCCTGGGCCTCCATAACATCTCAGCAGTGTCACAGGCTGATTGCCTCCATGCCACGCCGCATTGAAGCAGTCATTTCTGCCAAAGGATTCCCGACCAAGTATTGAGTGCATAACTGAACATTATTATTTGATGGTTTTTTTGTTTGTTATTAAAAAACACTTTTATTTGATTGGATGGGTGAAATATGCTAATTTATTGAGACAGGTTTTTTGGGTTATCAGGAGTTGTATGCCAAAATCATCAGTATTAAAACAATAAAAGACCTGACAAATTTCAGTTGGTGGATAATGAATCTATAATATATGAAAGTTTAATTGTAATCATTACATTATGGTAAATAATGAAATTTAAAACTATATGCTAATTTTTTGACCTGTATATATATATTTTTTTTATTCAGGATGGGGGGTGGGCCTTGGTCCAAACCTTGCACCGGGGCCCATCAGACTCTAGTCATGCCACTGTTAGAAAAGGCATGAAGTAGCTTACAGGATCCTTTAAGTAACCCATATATATTAGATTAATGGCTAATTTTGTAGAAAATACTTTGATAGCTTGTGTGTGGATAGATTAAACATTACAGAATGGAGCATAATGTACTGTAATTGGTTCATATCTAATTATCAGACATATTCATTTAGTTTGTTATTAAATAAAACTATTTCACCTTAGTTATTGGAAGGCTTTTTTTATCTGAAGGAAAGATTATGGTCCTCCTGATTCATCATGAACAGCGTGGTTCATGCCAATCTTAATGAGGAAGCATGCTGGAGTCAGATGCTCCTTCTTCACTAAGAGGCGGCGTGCACTGTTGTGAATTCTGTGGCAGAGCTCCCTCCTGTGGTCACAAGTGGTACTTCGGCTGATTCTCTCTGTGAGCTTCCGTTGGTGGAGGAAAGTGGTACTGCGGCTTCTGAGTTTCCTTCCTCAGGTGATGTGGTGAAGTCTATTTGTTTTTTCCTGCTTGCTGGAAGCTCTGGGACGCAGAGGGTGTACCTCCGTGCCGTTAGTTCGGTACGGAGGGTCTTTTTGCCCCCTTTGCGTGGTTTTTGTAGGGTTTTGTGTTGACCGCAAAGTTACCTTTCCTATCCTCGCTCTGTTCAGAAAGTCGGGCCTCACTTTGCTAAATCTATTTCATCTCTACGTTTGTCTTTTCATCTTAACTCACAGTCATTATATGTGGGGGCTGCCTTTTCCTTTGGGGTATTTCTCTGAGGCAAGGTAGGCTTATTTTCTATCTTCAGGCTAGCTAGTTTCTCAGGCTGTGCCGAGTTGCATAGGGAGCGTTAGGCGCAATCCACGGCTGCCTCTAGTGTGGTTGGAGAGGATTAGGGATTGCGGTCAGCAGAGTTCCCACGTCTCAGAGCTCGTCCAATGTTTTTGGGTTATTGTCAGGTCACTGTATGTGCTCTGACCTCTATGTCCATTGCGGTACTGAATTACCTTATCATAACAGTACTGGAGGCCCAAAGTACTAATGATTCTCAATAGAGGGAAAAAAGAAGTTCTGAGACCATTTTTTTTTCTCTGCACTGTGTTTTGCCTTTTTTTCCCCTAGACATTTGGGTTGTTCAGGACACAGGTGTAGCGATGGACATTAAAGGTCTGTCTTCATGTGTGGATCAGCTCACGGCAAGAGTACAAAATATTCAAGACTTTGTGGTTCAGAATTCTATGTTAGAACCGAGAATTCCTATTCCTGATTTGTTTTTTGGAGATAGAACTAAATTTCTGAGTTTCAGGAGATCCTGCATTAAGTAATATCGATGCGTTTTTCCTGGCTCTCGGATTGCTGTACGATGAACCTAATTCAGTGGATCAGGCAGAGAAAAATTTGCTGGCTCTGTGTCAGGGTCAGGATGAGATAGAGGTATATTGTCAGAAATTTAGAAAGTGGTCCGTACTCACTCAATGGAATGAAGGTGCGCTCGCAGCTATTTTCAGAAAGGGTCTCTCTGAAGCCCTTAATGATGTCATGGTGGGATTTCCTATGCCTGCTGGTCTGAATGAGTCTATGTCTTTGGCCATTCAGATCGGTCGACGCTTGCGTGAACGTAAATCTGTGCACCATTTGGCGGTATTACCTGAGTTTAAACCTGAGCCTATGCAGTGCGATAGGACTTTGACCAGAGTTGAACGGCAAGAACATAGACGTCTGAATGGGCTGTGTTTCTACTGTGGTGATTCCACTCATGCTATCTCTGATTGTCCTAAGCGCACTAAGCGGTTCGCTAGGTCTGCCACCATTGGTACGGTACAGTCAAAATTTCTTCTGTCCGTTACCTTGATCTGCTCTTTGTCATCGTATTCTGTCATGGCATTTGTGGATTCTGGCGCTGCCCTGAATTTGATGGACTTGGAGTATGCTAGGCATTGTGGGTTTTTCTTGGAGCCCTTGCAGTGTCCTATTCCATTGAGAGGGATTGATGCTACGCCTTTGGCCAAGAATAAGCCTCAGTACTGGATCCAGCTGACCATGTGCATGGCTCCTGCACATCAGGAGGTTATTCGCTTTCTGGTGTTGCATAATCTGCATGATGTGGTCGTGTTGGGGTTGCCATGGCTACAAGTCCATAATCCAGTATTAGATTGGAAATCCATGTCTGTGTCCAGCTGGGGTTGTCAGGGGGTACATGGTGATGTCCCATTTCTGACTATTTCGTCATCCACCCCTTCTGAGGTTCCAGAGTTCTTGTCTGATTACCGGGATGTATTTGATGAGCCCAAGCCCGATACCCTACCTCCGCATAGGGATTGTGATTGTGCTATCGATTTGATTCCTGGTAGTAAATTCCCAAAAGGTCGACTGTTTAATTTATCTGTGCCTGAGCACGCCGCTATGCGGAGTTATGTGAAGGAGTCCTTGGAGAAGGGGCATATTCGCCCGTCATCGTCGCCATTAGGAGCAGGGTTCTTTTTTGTAGCCAAGAAGGATGGTTCGCTGAGACTTTGTATAGATTACCGCCTTCTAAATAAGATCACGGTTAAATTTCAGTACCCCTTGCCGTTGTTATCTGATTTGTTTGCTCGGATTAAGGGGGCTAGTTGGTTCACCAAGATAGATCTTCGTGGTGCGTATAATCTTGTGCGTATTAAGCGAGGCGATGAATGGAAAACTGCATTTAATACGCCCGAAGGCCATTTTGAGTATCTAGTAATGCCATTCGGACTTGCCAATGCTCCATCTGTGTTTCAGTCCTTTATGCATGACATCTTCCGAGAGTACCTGGATAAATTCCTGATTGTGTACTTGGATGACATTTTGATCTTCTCGGATGATTGGGAGTCTCATGTGAAGCAGGTCAGAACGGTGTTTCAGGTCCTGCGTGCTAATTCTTTGTTTGTGAAGGGATCAAAGTGTCTCTTTGGTGTTCAGAAGGTTTCATTTTTGGGGTTCATCTTTTCCCCTTCTACTATCGAGATGGACCCTGTTAAGGTCCAAGCCATCCATGATTGGACTCAGCCGACATCTCTGAAAAGTCTGCAAATGTTCCTGGGCTTTGCTAATTTTTATCGTCGCTTCATCTGCAATTTTTCTAGTATTGCTAAACCATTGACCGATTTGACTAAGAAGGGTGCTGATGTGGTCAATTGGTCTTCTGCTGCTGTGGAAGCTTTTCAAGAGTTGAAGCGTCGTTTTTCTTCTGCCCCTGTGTTGTGTCAACCAGATGTTTCGCTTCCATTCCAGGTCGAGGTTGATGCTTCTGAGATTGGAGCAGGGGCTGTTTTGTCGCAGAGAAGTTCTGATTGCTCGGTGATGAAACCATGCGCCTTCTTTTCCAGGAAGTTTTCGCCTGCTGAGCGAAATTATGATGTGGGCAATCGAGAGTTGCTGGCCATGAAGTGGGCATTCGAGGAGTGGCGTCATTGGCTTGAAGGAGCTAAGCATCGCGTGGTGGTCTTGACTGATCATAAGAACTCGACTTATCTCGAGTCTGTCAAGCGGTTGAATCCTAGACAGGCTCGTTGGTCGCTGTTTTTTGCCCGTTTTGACTTTGTGATTTCGTACCTTCCGGGCTCTAAAAATGTGAAGGCGGATGCTCTGTCTAGGAGTTTTGTGCCCGACTCTCCGGGTTTATCTGAGCCGGCGGGTATCCTCAAAGAGGGAGTAATTGTGTCTGCCATCTCCCCTGATTTGCGGCGGGTGCTGCAAAAATTTCAGGCTAATAAACCTGATCGTTGCCCAGCGGAGAAACTGTTTGTCCCTGATAGGTGGACGAATAAAGTTATCTCTGAGGTTCATTGTTCGGTGCTGGCTGGTCATCCTGGAATCTTTGGTACCAGAGAGTTAGTGGCTAGATCCTTTTGGTGGCCATCTCTGTCGCGGGATGTGCGTTCTTTTGTGCAGTCCTGTGGGATTTGTGCTCGGGCTAAGCCCTGCTGTTCTCGTGCCAGTGGGTTGCTTTTGCCCTTGCCGGTCCCGAAGAGGCCTTGGACACATATCTCTATGGATTTTATTTCAGATCTTCCCGTCTCTCAAAAGATGTCAGTCATTTGGGTGGTCTGTGATCGCTTCTCTAAGATGGTCCATTTGGTACCCTTGTCTAAGTTACCTTCCTCCTCTGATTTGGTGCCATTGTTCTTCCAGCATGTGGTTCGTTTACATGGCATTCAAGAGAATATCGTTTCTGACAGAGGTTCCCAGTTTGTTTCGAGGTTTTGGCGAGCCTTTTGTGGTAGGATGGGCATTGACTTGTCTTTTTCCTCGGCTTTCCATCCTCAGACTAATGGCCAGACCGAACGAACAAATCAGACCTTGGAAACATATCTGAGATGCTTTGTTTCTGCTGATCAGGATGACTGGGTGTCCTTTTTGCCTTTGGCTGAGTTCGCCCTTAATAATCGGGCCAGCTCGGCTACCTTGGTTTCGCCGTTTTTCTGCAACTCTGGGTTCCATCCTCGTTTCTCTTCAGGGCAGGTTGAGTCTTTGGACTGTCCTGGTGTGGATACTGTGGTGGACAGGTTGCAGCAGATTTGGACTCATGTAGTGGACAATTTGACCTTGTCCCAGGAGAAGGCTCAACGTTTCGCTAATCGCAGACGCTGTGTGGGTCCCCGACTTCGTGTTGGGGATTTGGTTTGGTTATCTTCTCGTCATATTCCTATGAAGGTTTCCTCTCCTAAGTTTAAACCTCGTTTCATTGGTCCGTATAGGATTTCTGAGGTTCTTAATCCTGTGTCTTTTCGTCTGACCCTTCCAGATTCTTTTTCCATACATAACGTATTCCATAGGTCATTGTTGCGGAGATACGTGGCACCTATGGTTCCATCTGTTGATCCTCCTGCCCCGGTTTTGGTGGAGGGGGAGTTGGAGTATATTGTGGAGAAGATTTTGGATTCTCGTGTTTCAAGATGGAAACTCCAGTATCTGGTTAAGTGGAAGGGTTATGCTCAGGAAGATAATTCCTGGGTCTTTGCCTCTGATGTCCATGCTCCCGATCTTGTTCGTGCCTTTCATATGTCTCATCCTGGTCATCCTGGGGGCTCTGGTGAGGGTTCGGTGACCCCTCCTCAAGGGGGGGTACTGTTGTGAATTCTGTGGCAGAGCTCCCTCCTGTGGTCACAAGTGGTACTTCGGCTGATTCTCTCTGTGAGCTTCCGTTGGTGGAGGAAAGTGGTACTGCGGCTTCTGAGTTTCCTTCCTCAGGTGATGTGGTGAAGTCGTTATGTGCTGCTCTATTTAACTCCACCTAGTGCTTTGATCCTGGCCTCCAGTCAATGTTCTAGTATTGGACCTGCTTCCTCCTGGATCGTTCCTGTGGCCTGCTGCTCTGCATAGCTAAGTTCTGCTTTGCTATTTTGCTGTTTTTTTCTGTCCAGCTTGTCTATTTGTTTTTTCCTGCTTGCTGGAAGCTCTGGGACGCAGAGGGTGTACCTCCGTGCCGTTAGTTCGGTACGGAGGGTCTTTTTGCCCCCTTTGCGTGGTTTTTGTAGGGTTTTGTGTTGACCGCAAAGTTACCTTTCCTATCCTCGCTCTGTTCAGAAAGTCGGGCCTCACTTTGCTAAATCTATTTCATCTCTACGTTTGTCTTTTCATCTTAACTCACAGTCATTATATGTGGGGGCTGCCTTTTCCTTTGGGGTATTTCTCTGAGGCAAGGTAGGCTTATTTTCTATCTTCAGGCTAGCTAGTTTCTCAGGCTGTGCCGAGTTGCATAGGGAGCGTTAGGCGCAATCCACGGCTGCCTCTAGTGTGGTTGGAGAGGATTAGGGATTGCGGTCAGCAGAGTTCCCACGTCTCAGAGCTCGTTCAATGTTTTTGGGTTATTGTCAGGTCACTGTATGTGCTCTGACCTCTATGTCCATTGCGGTACTGAATTACCTTATCATAACAGTGCACCTCTTAATGAATCAAGCACATCTGTGGCGTAATGCAACATTTTTTTTTTATTATCCCGGCCAAGCTCATCCCATTTTTGCTGAAACTGACGTAAAAGCGCCAAAAGGTGCAACATTTTCGTGTAACTCGGCGTTGCACATTTAGAGACTCTTCAAAGCGATTTATGCCAGAATTCTGAATTGATGCCTTTGTGTTTTGTAAAGGAATAAGAATGTACCTGGGCTTATCAACAAACATCATTCAGGTGGCTACAATACGGGGATCCGATTAGGAAAGGCAATCCCAAAAGGACTTAAAGGGAATCTATCAGCAGGATTGTGCTGAGTAACCTACAGACAGTGTCAGGATGGCACCGTTATACTGATTAAAATGATACATTGGTTGATGAAATCCATCTTGTGATTGTTGTTTAAGCTTTAGTTTTGAGTTAATGATATGCCCGTACTCTGTGGAGACCTGTGGGGGGCCTTCATATGGTGCTCTGATTAGATATTCATCTGCATTTTGCTAGAGAAAAAAAATTGCCTCCCCCAAAATAGCGCCGCCAGCATCTATCAGATCGCAAAATATGCACTGTGCAAGCGTGGCTGGTGCCATCTTATTGGAGACAATTTTTTTCTCTAGCAAGATGGAGCCGCCGGCGCCTGCACAGTAGCATCTATTGGCGATCGCCATAGCTGCTATTGCGCTAGCGCCAGTAGTGCCATCTTTGAGGTTGCAAATTTTTTTTCTTTAGCAAGATGGCGCCGCCGGCACCTGCGCAGTAGCAGCTATTGGATCACCGATAGCTGCTACTGTGCAGGCGATGCAGGTGCCATTTTGAGACTTTTTTCTTTTTATTAATTAATTTATAGCATGAAATAAAATAATTAAATGCACACTACACATGCAATCATGCTGCAGCGCAGGCGCCACGGCCGCCGCCTGCCTGCTTGCTGCAGGTGATTTTTTTTTTCTCAATATATATAATATTCATTATGTAACATAGGGGGCAGATCACTGAGGGATCAGTAACCTGTCAGAAGCCATACTACACAGAGCTCCTCATGAAGACTCCCCTTCCACAAGCCTCCCCGGAGCACAAGCATACTGTATCATTAACTCAAAACTGAAAATAAAGATTAAAGAAAAACCACAAGATGGATTTAATCCACCGAGGTATCATTATAATCAGAATAATGGCGCCAACCTGATACCGTCTGTAGGTTAATGTGCACAATCCTGCTGTCAGGTTCCCTTTAAGGCTATTCATTTTTATTCATGTGTAATACAAAGCTAATGTTAATCTATAGGGCTATTCACATGGAAATAATTTTGTTTTAACAACATGCACTACTTTCAGTTATTTTGCAGTTTTAAAATCCATTTTGAAGTCTATGAGGACTATCCCTAATGCATCTGTAAGCAGTCTCACAATAAAAAAAGTTGTACATGGTACCACAAGCAGTGTTATTCAATGTAAGCTACTAACGAATGGGTCTGGTTATATGCCCTCCAATAGCAAGCCTAGTTGCGACTGAAATGCCGAACAATCATTGATGTAAATTTGGGAAAAATATAGTGACCAAGCAATTAAATCCTACTTGCTTATTAGTACTTTGATATATGAAACCACAACAGAATCAAAACCAAAGCGTCTGAAGAATGGTCATAGATATAATATTCTGATTTACAGTAAAATGGCGATTGTAAAAATTATGTAACTTGATGTTAAAATTTTCATAATATCTACCACAATATTGGCATTTTTAATTGTCGATATGCTCAGTTAACCTGGTAAACATACAGGCAAACAAAAGTAACAGTGGACCAAAACTTGTCCAACGCCACTGTGAAGACACAGCAATGAATCTTAATTGACCAGACAACTATTATTTCAGTAGGCCCAGGGACATGAGCTAGAGTTCATGTGAGAATGACTGTTGGCCCTTAGGCTGCCGTCACACTCGCAGTATTTGGTCAGTATTTTAAATCAGTATTTGTAAGCCAAAACCAGGATTGGAACAATTAGAGGAAAAGTATAATAGAAACATATGCACCACTTCTGCATTTTTCACCCACTCCTGGTTTTGGCTGAGAAATACTGATGTAAAATACTGACCAAATACTGCTAGTGTGACGGCAGCCTTATTGTCATTGAATTAATGTACAATGGCTGCCATTTGTTGACTGCTTGTTGATTAGCTATTGTATTTGTCCTTGTATTGCAGTCCTAGTATTGTTCTACTAACTTTGGGAAACAAAGGCACAATGTTTAAATGTTTGTTAATATGTTGATGACCCATTTGTGCTCTGCAATATGAAGGACAATCTATGCATGTTATTTGAACACTTCAGCAGAGAGGGATGACCCCCTACCTCCTTCGCCCAAGCCTGTGGTGGAATGCCTAAATGAAAAGTTGTGACATATAAAAAGGATGATCTGCCTGTGTTCAGAGCGACAGAGAGACAGCCAGAGATTCTGCCAAGACATTCAAACATCCAGGGGACCCTACAGGACTGCTGCCAATATATCATGGCTCCATCACGAGGAACACGGCTCTATCATTTTACAGGAAACAACCTAGGAGACCTCGACCCTGGTTGGAAGTATACAGATCTGCTCCATTGACCATTGCGGAACCATGGATAGGTTTGGAGAAAGCCATGATTGGGACCCGCTGGTCGGCTGGCTCCATGGAGATGTTCAGAGAAGCCAGCTTGTGACCCTTGGGTCAGCTGGCCTTGAACCTTAATGGACTGTCATCTACCTTGTCATTACCTCCTCTCTGTGTGCATGCCACAAGTATGGTAGTCAACCCTGGGACCTCTGAAGTAACAGCTGCCATTATCCCAGCAAGTCAGCGGAAGGGTGAGACTCTGTATAGTGCACCATCTTGGGGTATTTTGCTGCGACTGTTGTATGTGTTACCTGCCTGTTTTGTAGTTCAATAAAGCATTGCCAAACTGATTTACCCTCACCCTGTGTTGTCTGAGTAGCGTTATGCCCATGGTAAAAGGAGAGGCATTCGGAGGGGTGATCCTTGGCCCATACTGTTGCGGCTAACAGACCGGGGTGCCCGCCGACCCCCCATGTCTCCACAGCCACACTGAGCAAATTCAGCAAGTGTGATAAGCTGATAAAAAGAATGGAATTATTTTCGTCTCTACTCTGTCTTTAATGTTCTGTTCTCTTTTCTTTAGTCTTCCTATGATTTTCATTAAATTTTCCACTTAATCTTGCATTATCCTTTGTAATCACTAGCTGCACTTATCCTCTTAGCAGTGAATGGCTCCTTAACTGCTGTTTTCCTGGATTCTATGTCTTTGCCACAAAGCACATCTTGTACTTGAATGAATGCTTTCACAATGAAAATGTCATACATTAAGTCATGTTACAACCTTAGCCATTCCCCAATGTTTGCACTTTTTTACAAGCTGCACAGCCCACTTAATGCAATTTTTAATGGGAATATTTATCACATTAACTATTGGGAAAATAAGTTTAGGGGGTATTCCCAAGTTATTAAATTGCTTTAATTAGTTAGTCGGCATGAAAATAAGGAAGTTTACAATTGACTTGTTTTTTCTTCTGTTATTCTCCTGCAATTAAAGATTTGATCTTTTATTATGCACAGCTAATTTCCAATATAGCCCGGCCTCTAGTGCCTGGCCAGAGTGGTTACATTCCAGGAGAACAGTCAACTCTTAACAACCCAGTCAGCTCTCTCCAGCCCCTTGATTTCTACAGAACAGTTAGCTGTTCACTGTCACACTCACCTCCTGACTGGTGGACCCACTGTGCCATGAACCAGACTACCCTGGAAGGGGCATGATTATGACAATTGCCTTGGTCTTCACTGGAGCCTCTGATAGTGAGGTCAGGCTTGTGCGGCAGGTAGCTGCCAGGTGCTACTCCAGGGTCGTGTCTGGCTGTGGCTGCTGATCCCACTTGGGAAACAGGAACACCAGGATTGGTGCAGGCATCAGGCAGGACTAGCAGATGAGCATGGATGAAACTCAGATGAGTAAGCTGGCATGGCTGAGACACAGAGCTGGCAGAGACACAGGACTGGCAGGAATGGCAGAGACACAGAGCTGGCAGGCACGGCAGAGACACAGAGTTAGCAGGCACAGCAGAGACACAGGACTGGCAGGCACGACAGAGACACAGGACTGGCAGGCACGATAGAGACACAGGACTGGCAGGCATGGCAGAAACACAGGGCTGGCAGGCACGGCAGAGAAACAGAGCTGGCAGGCACGGCAGAGACACAGGGCTGGCAGGCACGGCAGAGACACAGGGCTGGAAGGCACGGCAGAGACACAGGGCTGGCAGGCACGACAGAGACACATGGCTGGCAGGCATGGCCGAGACACAGGACTGGCAGGCATGGCAGAGACACAGGACTGGCAGGCATGGCAGAGACACAGGGCTGGCAGGCACAGCAGAGACACAGGGCAGGCAGGCACAGCAGAGACACAGGGCTGGCAGGCACGGCAGAGACACAGGGCTGGCAGGCACGGCAGAGACACAGGGCTGGCAGGCACGGCAGAGACACAGGGCTGGTAGGTACGGCAGAGACACAGAGCCGGTTGGTGTGGTGTATGAAGGAACAGGTAAGGACCTGTTCACACAGGAGGTGCATGTACGGATATGATGCATGAAGAAACAAGGTTGGGACCTGTTCGCACAGGAGGTGAAGGTAAGGAAACAAGCAGGAAGGAAGGAAGTATGAAGGAACAGGTTGGGACCTGTTCACACAGGTGAAGTTAAGGAAACAAGCAGGAAGGAATGAAATATGAAGGAACAGGTTGGGACCTGTTCACACAGGAGATGCAGGTATGGAAACAAGCCAGAAGGAAAGGAGAATGAAGGAACAGGTTGGGACCTGTTCACACAGGAAGAGAACCGCAAGGCTGCGAATAGGAGCGGTAGAGCAGCAAGAGAAAGAGCAGAAGCTAAGCAGAGCAGAACTGCAAGGAATGCAGAGGGGAGCTGCAGCAAGAGATTTCTGCAGCAGCAGAATAGAACGGAGCAGAACCGCAGGAGTGCGGAGTAGAGGCAAAGCAGCAGAGAGACAAGGGTAGAACCACAAAGTGCTGAGCCAAGAGCTGAGTGAAGGCACAGAGTGCAGAGCCAAGAGCCAAGTGAAGGCACAGAGTGCAGAGACAAGAGCAGAGCAAGCCCCAGAGTGCAAAGCAAAGTCACAGGTTGCAGAGTAAAGAGCAAAGCAAGGTTGCAGAGTGTAGAGCCGAGAGAAGAGCAGAGAGGCACTGCAGGGAAAGAAACCACAAACAAGGAGGCAGAGGTAGGACAAAGTTCAGACAAGGTAATGGAACAAGACAAGGTACAAGAACAAAGACACAGGGACCAGGATATACAGCCTCCTGGAGGGCAGACAAACAAGATACAAGGCAAAGCAAGGAGTAGAACCTCCAGAGAAGAAAAAAACACAGAGCAAGGCCTGGCAGCTCAGAAGCAAAGCACTAACTGAGTTAACACATTGCACAGGCCCAGTCCACTGGGTGGAGCTGCACTAAATACTGGAGGCCTCTTGGTAATTGGTCAGGAACCGATTAGACAGGTGCACCTGATTCCTATAAGAACCAGAGAGTTCTGGTGCCGCCCCCTATGCACACAGCCAGGAAGCATGCAGAGAGCAGAGGCACAGGATATGGAGCTGGCAAGAAACAGAAACCACAACATGACCTGGAGCAGTGGGTAAGATAGTGTGAGAGATGAGCGGATATGCCATGATGCCAGCAGAGTTGTTACACTCACCTCCCTCCTCTTTGACTATGCTTTACCAAAACATCCTTTTGACCTAGATCATGTCCAAATTTGTTGGGATTGTTTCCCAAATAAATATTGTATATAAATATAATTGTGACAGTGGCAAGTTTGGCCTGTTGTCAACTATGATTAGGCTATTTTTATTAAGATATAATCTAAGTGCTGATAGTTCTTCACTAAAATGATGGATCTCTCCATAAAATCACTGTATGTGAAAAACTTTAGAGAACTTTATCCAAAGCTTCCTTTACCTACTTTTATCAATAGTCTAAACAGTTTCTCAAAAACAAAGATACTGTACATACCAAAAGGCATTTATGACATGAGGGAGAAACAACTGTATTGTATCTAGGGCATAGATCTTGATGAGATGAAGCTGCGCGCCTCTGAATATGTTCCCCTCATTTTCCACTGTTTGTTTACACCAAGAACAGTTTGACATTCAAATGAGTCTGTAAGGAACAAGAGCCTCATGCTTTAGTTCCTGCTTAGTACAGATGACATTGATTTGTGAGCATAATGCTTGACTACGGGATGTGTGACAGATAAATTTTATCAAAATTAAGGCACAATTAAACATTTCATCTTCCTAATTACTGGCTGTAGATTCGGCCTGATGACCATGTGCTGTAAGAAATCAGCGACCATTACACATTTTAATGGAGCACAGCTGTCTTACAGCTTGGTAATATTTGCACAGTGCCACAGAACTGTAATTTATGATAAAAAGAAAAAATGTGTATTGGCTCTTTTTTGCCAAAACAGATTAAGGATTCATATACTTTAATGAGATTTGGAGCTTGCTTTAGATTATCGTTATAAATGATTTATGTGCATGTTGGTCGGCACTTGCACATTTGGTTGATTTGTGACTTGCTCCACATGTGAAGCGGCTTTAACTAAGGTGTCAATATTATCTCATGCTTTTTATTCCATCAAACTATTTATTTGTCAGACGGGAACGTCAGAATTAGGCAGTTAATTTGCTCCTGCTAGACAAGGGACAATTTTCTTGTACAACTTGAAAATCATGTGAGACTAGACATGGCGACAAGACTAGCATGTTGCTTTGTCATTACTAAACCGATTAATTATTGATGACAGGAAAACAACATGGTCTGGGTAAGGGCAATCTGTTTTGGGGTAGAAAACAGCTTCAAACAAATAGCAGACTTTCTTAAATGACAAATTTGCATTTTAAGTCTACTCTCCACCACTTTTGGCCTAATGGAATCAAATGTAAATTTAAGGTGATAACAGGCAAATAGAAAAGAAAACCCAGACAACTCTCTATTTCTGATATCATGTATAATGCTTACGCTCACTATCTGCATGTACAGTACAGATGTAGCCAAGTTTAACTTAATACAGATAAGAGAGTATTGGGATATCCTGGTACAAAAAATGGTAATTTTACACTGAAGTCGACATCAGTCAATGGCTTGTGCAATGTTAAAGGGAATCTGTCAGCAAGATTTCACCCTACAAACTATGAATGTAGCTCTTTCAAAAACAACTCCAGCAATACCTTTACATTGCATTCAAGTTGATATGCAAATGAGGCTGAATAGCTATGGTAGATCTGAAGCCTCTGTCACTCTAGATGTCCAGAAGACAGTCAATGACACAATCCACAAGGAGGGTAAGCCACAAAAGGTCATTGCTAAAGAGACTGGCTGTTCACAGAGTGCAGTATCCAAGTATATTAATGGAAAGTTGAGTGGAAGGAAAAAGTGTGGTAGAAAAGGGTGTAAAAGAATTCAGGATAACCACAGCCTTGAAAAGATTGTTAAGAAAAGGCCATTCAAAAATTTGGGTGAGATTCACAAGGAGTGGACTGCTGATGGAGTCTTTGCTTCAAGAGCCACCACACACAGATGTATCCAGGACATGGGTTACAAGTGTCACATTCCTTGTGTCAAGCCACTCATCACCAATAGACAACGCCAGATGCGTCTTATCTGGTCCAAGAAGAAAAAGAATTGGACTGATGTTCAGTGGTCCAAGGTGTTGTTTTTAGATGAAAGCGTCATGTTCTGTTTGTCATGCAGCTATTTGGTGTCTATAGGGTTAATCCTGGTAGCCTCCCTTTGGCTTCAGTAAAGCTTTTTATAGCCTCTCTGTGGGTCTGTACCTTGTCGGTTATACTCTTGCCCTCGGCTTAGGTGGTCGACTCCGTTTTGCCTGTGCCTTGTGCCTGTGTTCTTGCGTGATTATGTGGTTCTGACCCACTCTGTCTTCCCATTGTGATTCTGTCTCCTGATTTTGTACTGCATTTGCTCTCTTGGTTCTGACTCTTGCTTTTTCCCTGGTTACTCTATTTGCCTGCCCCTTTTGGTACTGCCCTGCCTGTCTGGTATTCTTGACCTCGGCATTGTTTGACTTCCCTCTGCTCGTGCTTCCTTCCCCCCCACTGTGCGCTTACCCCTGTGGTGTCCTGGTGCCGCCGCTGCACTCTCCTGCTCATCGTTGCAGACCTGTGGGAGGCTCTGCCCCTGTCCCCTCTGACCGGAGGTCACATGCCGCAGGTCCTGTTGCAGCGTTTACCCGACCGTCACGCTTCTCTGCCCGTGTGCTTTGACAGACTTCTTGCTCTCAGCTGCTCGGTCCCATTAGTAACATAGTAACATAGTTAGTAAGGCCGAAAAAAGACATTTGTCCATCCAGTTCAGCCTATATTCCATCATAATAAATACCCAGATCTACGTCCTTCTACAGAACCTAATAATTGTATGATACAATATTGTTCTGCTCCAGGAAGACATCCAGGCCTCTCTTGAACCCCTCGACTGAGTTCGCCATCACCACCTCCTCAGGCAAGCAATTCCAGATTCTCACTGCCCTAACAGTAAAGAATCCTCTTCTATGTTGGTGGAAAAACCTTCTCTCCTCCAGACGCAAAGAATGCCCCCTTGTGCCCGTCACCTTCCTTGGTATAAACAGATCCTCAGCGAGATATTTGTATTGTCCCCTTATATACTTATACATGGTTATTAGATCGCCCCTCAGTCGTCTTTTTTCTAGACTAAATAATCCTAATTTCGCTAATCTATCTGGGTATTGTAGTTCTCCCATCCCCTTTATTAATTTTGTTGCCCTCCTTTGTACTCTCTCTAGTTCCATTATATCCTTCCTGAGCACCGGTGCCCAAAACTGGACACAGTACTCCATGTGCGGTCTAACTAGGGATTTGTACAGAGGCAGTATAATGCTCTCATCATGTGTATCCAGACCTCTTTTAATGCACCCCATGATCCTGTTTGCCTTGGCAGCTGCTGCCTGGCACTGGCTGCTCCAGGTAAGTTTATCATTAACTAGGATCCCCAAGTTCTTCTCCCTGTCAGATTTACCCAGTGGTTTCCCGTTCAGTGTGTAATGGTGATATTGATTCCCTCTTCCCATGTGTATAACCTTACATTTATCATTGTTAAACCTCATCTGCCACCTTTCAGCCCAAGTTTCCAACTTATCCAGATCCATCTGTAGCAGAATACTATCTTCTCTTGTATTAACTGCTTTACATAGTTTTGTATCATCTGCAAATATCGATATTTTACTGTGTAAACCTTCTACCAGATCATTAATGAATATGTTGAAGAGAACAGGTCCCAATACTGACCCCTGCGGTACCCCACTGGTCACAGCGACCCAGTTAGAGACTATACCATTTATAACCACCCTCTGCTT
The DNA here is from genome assembly GCF_032444005.1 of Ranitomeya imitator. Lineage (NCBI taxonomy): Eukaryota > Metazoa > Chordata > Amphibia > Anura > Dendrobatidae > Ranitomeya > Ranitomeya imitator. The sequence continues at coordinate 446,124,599 of NC_091287.1, read as the reverse complement.
TCTATCACTAAGCCAGTTACTAACCCATTTACACACATTTTCCCCCAGACCAAGCATTCTCATTTTGTGTACCAACCTCTTGTGCGGCACGGTATCAAACGCTTTGGAAAAATCGAGATATACCACGTCCAATGACTCACCGTGGTCCAGTCTATAGCTTACCTCTTCATAAAAACTGATTAGATTGGTTTGACAGGAGCGATTTCTCATAAACCCATGCTGATATGGAGTTAAACAGTTATTCTCATTGAGATAATCCAGAATAACATCCCTCAGAAACCCTTCAAATATTTTACCAACAATAGAGGTTAGACTTACTGGCCTATAATTTCCAGGTTCACTTTTAGAGCCCTTTTTGAATATTGGCACCACATTTGCTATGCGCCAGTCCTGCGGAACAGACCCTGTCGCTATAGAGTCACTAAAAATAAGAAATAATGGTTTATCTATTACATTACTTAGTTCTCTTAGTACTCGTGGGTGTATGCCATCCGGACCCGGAGATTTATCTATTTTAATCTTATTTAGCCGGTTTCGCACCTCTTCTTGGGTTAGATTGGTGACCCTTAATATAGGGTTTTCATTGTTTCTTGGGATTTCACCTAGCATTTCATTTTCCACCGTGAATACCGTGGAGAAGAAGGTGTTTAATATGTTAGCTTTTTCCTCGTCATCTACAACCATTCTTTCCTCACTATTTTTTAAGGGGCCTACATTTTCAGTTTTTATTCTTTTACTATTGATATAGTTGAAGAACAGTTTGGGATTAGTTTTACTCTCCTTAGCAATGTGCTTCTCTGTTTCCTTTTTGGCAGCTTTAATTAGTATTTTAGATAAAGTATTTTTCTCCCTATAGTTTTTTAGAGCTTCAATGGTGCCATCCTGCTTTAGTAGTGCAAATGCTTTCTTTTTACTGTTAATTGCCTGTCTTACTTCTTTGTTTAGCCACATTGGGTTTTTCCTATTTCTAGTCCTTTTATTCCCACAAGGTATAAACCGCTTACACTGCCTATTTAGGATGTTCTTAAACATTTCCCATTTATTATCTGTATTCTCATTTCTGAGGATATTGTCCCAGTCTACCAGATTAAGGGCATCTCTAAGCTGGTCAAACTTTGCCTTCCTAAAGTTCAATGTTTTTGTGACTCCCTGACAAGTCCCCCTAGTGAAAGACAGGTGAAACTGCACAATATTGTGGTCGCTATTTCCTAAATGCCCAACCACCTGCAGATTTGTTATTCTGTCAGGTCTATTAGATAGTATTAGGTCTAAAAGTGCTGCTCCTCTGGTTGGATTCTGCACCAATTGTGAAAGATAATTTTTCTTGGTTATTAGCAGAAACCTGTTGCCTTTATGGGTTTCACAGGTTTCTGTTTCCCAGTTAATATCCGGGTAGTTAAAGTCCCCCATAACCAGGACCTCATTATGGGTTGCAGCTTCATCTATCTGCTTTAGAAGTAGACTTTCAATGCTTTCTGTTATATTTGGGGGTTTGTAACAGACCCCAATGAGAATTTTGTTACCATTTTTCCCTCCATGAATTTCAACCCATATGGACTCGACATCCTCATTCCCTTCGCTAATATCCTCCCTTAAAGTGGACTTTAGACAAGACTTTACATAGAGACAAACCCCTCCTCCTCTCCGATTTTTACGATCCTTTCTAAACAGACTGTAACCCTGTAAGTTAACTGCCCAGTCATAGCTTTCATCTAACCATGTCTCGGTTATTCCCACTATGTCAAAGTTACCTGTAGATATTTCTGCTTCTAGTTCTTCCATCTTGTTTGTCAGGCTTCTGGCGTTTGCGAGCATGCAGTTTAGAGGATTTTGTTTTGTTCCAATCTCCTCACTGTGGATTGTTTTAGAAATGTTCTTACCTCCCTTCTGAGTATGTTTTCCTGGGTCGTCTTTGTTCGAGTCTAATGTTTTTCTTCCCGTCCCCTCTTCTTCTAGTTTAACGCCCTCCTGATGAGTGTAGCGAGTCTTCTGGCGAATGTGTGTTTCCCAGGTTTGTTGAGGTGTAGTCCGTCTCTGGCGAGGAGTCCTGTTATGGCTGGCAATCAGGCAACACAGCGTGCAGTAATCAGCGCACATACAGAGATCTGGCAATAACCAAAAACAATAGGACGAGCTCTGAGACGTGGAATCTCTGTAGACTGCAGTACCTGATCTATCCTCACACAACTATAAGCAGCAGTGGATTGCGCCTATCACTACCTATGCAACTCGGCACTGCCTGAGGAGCTGACTAGCCTGAAGATAGAAATACAAGCCTGACTTACCTCAGAGAAATACCCCAAAGGAATAGGCAGCCCCCCACATATAATGACTGTTAGCAAGATGAAAAGACAAACGTAGGAATGAAATAGATTCAGCAAAGTGAGGCCCGATATTCTAGACAGAGCGAGGATAGCAAAGAGAACTATGCAGTCTACAAAAAACCCTAAAACGAAAACCACGCAAAGGGGCAAAAAGACCCACCGTGCCGAACTAACAGCACGGCGGTGCACCCCTTTGCTTCTTAGAGCTTCCAGCAAAAGTTAATAGCAAGCTGGACAGAAAAAACAGAAAACAAACTAGAAGCACTTAACTAGCAGAGCAGCATGCCCAAGGAAAGATGCAGTAGCTCAGATCCAACACTGGAACATTGACAAGGAGCAAGGAAGACAGACTCAGGTGGAGCTAAATAGCAAGGCAGCCAACGAGCTCACCAAAACACCTGAGGGAGGAAGCCCAGAGACTGCAATACCACTTGTGACCACAGAAGTGAACTCAGCCACAGAATTCACAACAGTACCCCCCCCTTGAGGAGGGGTCACCGAACCCTCACCAGAACCCCCAGGCCGACCAGGATGAGCCACATGAAAGGCACGAACAAGATCTGGGGCATGGACATCAGAGGCAAAAACCCAGGAATTATCTTCCTGAGCATAACCCTTCCATTTGACCAGATACTGGAGTTTCCGTCTAGAGACACGAGAATCCAAAATCTTCTCCACAATATACTCCAATTCCCCCTCCACCAAAACAGGGGCAGGAGGCTCCACAGATGGAACCATAGGTGCCACGTATCTCCTCAACAACGACCTATGGAATACATTATGTATGGAAAAGGAGTCTGGGAGGGTCAGACGAAAAGACACCGGATTGAGAATCTCAGAAATCCTATACGGACCAATAAAACGAGGTTTAAATTTAGGAGAGGAAACCTTCATAGGAATATGACGAGAAGATAACCAAACCAGATCCCCAACACGAAGTCGGGGTCCCACACGGCGTCTGCGATTAGCGAAAAGCTGAGCCTTCTCCTGGGACAAGGTCAAATTGTCCACTACCTGAGTCCAGATCTGCTGCAACCTGTCCACCACAGAATCCACACCAGGACAGTCCGAAGACTCAACCTGTCCTGAAGAGAAACGAGGATGGAACCCAGAATTGCAGAAAAATGGAGAGACCAAGGTAGCTGAGCTGGCTCGATTATTAAGGGCGAACTCAGCCAACGGCAAAAATGACACCCAATCATCCTGGTCAGCGGAAACAAAACATCTCAGATATGTTTCCAAGGTCTGATTGGTTCGTTCGGTCTGGCCATTAGTCTGAGGTTGGAAGGCCGAGGAGAAAGATAGGTCAATGCCCATCCTACCACAAAAGGCTCGCCAGAACCTCGAGACAAACTGGGAACCTCTGTCAGAAACAATATTCTCAGGAATGCCATGTAAACGAACCACATGCTGGAAGAACAAAGGCACCAAATCAGAGGAGGAAGGCAATTTAACCAATGGCACCAGATGGACCATTTTAGAAAAGCGATCACAGACCACCCAAATGACCGACATTTTTTGAGAAACGGGAAGGTCAGAAATGAAATCCATCGAAATATGTGTCCAAGGCCTCTTCGGGACCGGCAAGGGCAAAAGCAACCCACTGGCACGTGAACAGCAGGGCTTAGCCCTAGCACAAATTCCACAGGACTGCACAAAAGCACGCACATCCCGTGACAGAGATGGCCACCAGAAGGATCTAGCAACCAACTCCCTGGTACCAAAGATTCCTGGATGACCGGCCAGCACCGAACAATGAAGTTCAGAGATAACTTTACTAGTCCACCTATCAGGGACGAACAGTTTCTCGGCCGGACAACGATCAGGTTTATTAGCCTGAAATTTCTGCAACACTCTCCGCAAATCAGGGGAGATGGCAGACACAATGACTCCTTCCTTGAGGATACTCGCCGGCTCAGATAACCCCGGAGAGTCGGGCACAAAACTCCTAGACAGAGCATCCGCCTTCACATTTTTAGAGCCCGGAAGGTATGAAATCACAAAATCAAAACGAGCAAAAAATAACGACCAACGGGCCTGTCTAGGATTCAAGCGCTTGGCAGACTCAAGATAAGTAAGGTTCTTATGATCAGTCAATACCACCACGCGATGCTTAGCACCCTCAAGCCAATGACGCCACTTCTCGAATGCCCACTTCATGGCCAGCAACTCTCGGTTGCCCACATCATAATTACGCTCAGCAGCAGAAAATTTCCTGGAAAAGAAAGCACATGGTTTGAACACTGAGCAACCAGAACCTCTCTGTGACAAAACCGCCCCTGCACCAATCTCAGAAGCATCAACCTCGACCTGGAGCGGAAGAGAAACATCAGGTTGACACAACACAGGGGCACAGCAAAAACGACGCTTCAACTCCTGAAAAGCTTCCACGGCAGCAGAAGACCAATTAACCAAATCAGCACCCTTCTTGGTCAAATCGGTCAATGGTCTGGCAATGCTAGAAAAATTACAGATGAAGCGACGATAAAAATTAGCAAAGCCCAGGAATTTCTGCAGACTTTTTAGAGATGTCGGCTGAGTCCAATCCTGGATGGCCTGAACCTTAACCGGATCCATCTCGATAGTAGAAGGGGAAAAGATGAACCCCAAAAATGAAACTTTCTGCACACCGAAGAGACACTTTGATCCCTTCACGAACAAGGAATTAGCACGCAGTACCTGGAAAACCATTCTGACTTGCTTCACATGAGACTCCCAATCATCTGAGAAGATCAAAATGTCATCCAAGTAAACAATCAAGAATTTATCCAGATACTCACGGAAAATGTCATGCATAAAAGACTGAAAAACAGATGGAGCATTGGCAAGTCCGAACGGCATCACCAGATACTCAAAATGACCCTCGGGCGTATTAAATGCCGTTTTCCATTCATCTCCCTGCCTGATTCTCACCAGATTATACGCACCACGAAGATCAATCTTAGTAAACCAACTAGCCCCCTTAATCCGAGCAAACAAGTCAGAAATCAATGGCAAGGGATACTGAAACTTAACAGTGATCTTATTAAGAAGGCGGTAATCAATACACGGTCTTAGCGAACCATCCTTCTTGGCTACAAAAAAGAACCCTGCTCCCAATGGTGACGATGATGGGCGAATATGTCCCTTCTCCAGGGACTCCTTCACATAACTGCGCATAGCGGTGTGTTCAGGTACGGACAAATTAAATAAACGACCCTTAGGGAATTTACTACCAGGAATCAAATCGATAGCACAATCACAATTCCTATGCGGAGGTAGGGCATCAGACTTGGACTCTTCAAATACATCCTGAAAGTCCGACAAGAACTCTGGGATGTCAGAAGGAATGGATGACAAAATAGACAAAAATGGAACATCACCATGTACTCCCTGACAACCCCAGCTGGTTACCGACATAGAGTTCCAATCCAATACTGGATTATGGGTTTGTAGCCATGGCAACCCCAACACGACCACATCATGCAAATTATGCAGTACCAGAAAGCGAATAACTTCCTGATGTGCAGGAGCCATGCACATGGTCAGCTGGGCCCAGTACTGAGGCTTATTCTTGGCCAAAGGTGTAGCATCAATTCCTCTCAACGGAATAGGACACCGCAAAGGCTCCAAGAAAAATCCACAACGTTTAGCATAATCCAAATCCATCAGATTCAGGGCAGCGCCTGAATCCACAAACGCCATGACAGAATACGATGACAAAGAGCACATTAAGGTAATGGACAAAAGGAATTTGGACTGTACAGTACCAATAACGGCAGAGCTATCGAACCGCCTAGTGCGTTTAGGACAATTAGAAATAGCATGAGTAGAATCACCACAATAGAAACACAGTCTGTTCAGACGTCTGTGTTCTTGCCGTTCTACTTTAGTCATAGTCCTGTCGCACTGCATAGGCTCAGGTTTACTCTCAGACAATACCGCCAGATGGTGCACAGATTTACGCTCGCGCAAGCGACGACCGATCTGAATGGCCAAGGACATAGACTCATTCAAACCAGCAGGCATAGGAAATCCCACCATTACATCCTTAAGAGCTTCAGAGAGACCCTTTCTGAAGAAAGCCGCTAGTGCAGATTCATTCCACAGAGTGAGTACTGACCACTTCCTAAATTTCTGACAATATACTTCTACATCATCCTGACCCTGGCATAAAGCCAGCAGATTTTTCTCAGCCTGATCCACTGAATTAGGCTCATCGTAAAGCAATCCCAGCGCCTGGAAAAATGCATCAACATTACTCAATGCAGAATCTCCTGGTGCAAGAGAAAACGCCCAGTCCTGTGGGTCGCCGCGCAAAAAAGAAATAATAATCAAAACCTGTTGAATAGGATTACCAGAAGAATGAGGTTTCAAGGCCAAAAATAGCTTACAATTATTTCTGAAGCTCAGGAACTTAGTTCTGTCACCAAAAAACAAATCAGGAATCGGAATTCTTGGTTCTAGCATCGATTTCTGATCAATAGTATCTTGAATCTTTTGTACATTTACAACGAGATTATCCATTGAGGAGCACAGAGCCTGAATATCCATGTCCACAGCTGTGTCCTGAAGCACTCTAATGTCTAGGGGAAAAAAAAGACTGAAGACAGAGCTAAGAAAAAAAAATGATGTCAGGATTTCTTTTTTCCCTCTATTGGGAATCATTGGTGTGGCTCCTTGTACTGTTATGGCTGGCAATCAGGCAACACAGCGTGCAGTAATCAGCGCACATACAGAGATCTGGCAATAACCAAAAACAATAGGACGAGCTCTGAGACGTGGAATCTCTGTAGACTGCAGTACCTGATCTATCCTCACACAACTATAAGCAGCAGTGGATTGCGCCTATCACTACCTATGCAACTCGGCACTGCCTGAGGAGCTGACTAGCCTGAAGATAGAAATACAAGCCTGACTTACCTCAGAGAAATACCCCAAAGGAATAGGCAGCCCCCCACATATAATGACTGTTAGCAAGATGAAAAGACAAACGTAGGAATGAAATAGATTCAGCAAAGTGAGGCCCGATATTCTAGACAGAGCGAGGATAGCAAAGAGAACTATGCAGTCTACAAAAAACCCTAAAACGAAAACCACGCAAAGGGGCAAAAAGACCCACCGTGCCGAACTAACAGCACGGCGGTGCACCCCTTTGCTTCTCAGAGCTTCCAGCAAAAGTTAATAGCAAGCTGGACAGAAAAAACAGAAAACAAACTAGAAGCACTTAACTAGCAGAGCAGCAGGCCCAAGGAAGGATGCAGTAGCTCAGATCCAACACTGGAACATTGACAAGGAGCAAGGAAGACAGACTCAGGTGGAGCTAAATAGCAAGGCAGCCAACGAGCTCACCAAAACACCTGAGGGAGGAAGCCCAGAGACTGCAATACCACTTGTGACCACAGAAGTGAACTCAGCCACAGAATTCACAACAGAGTCCATCATACCAGTAATTCACACCGTGGTCCAGGAATCCAAATCCTTGTTGTCTGCACCATCGTCTTAGCCAGTTGTTTGCATCAAGGATCCTGTTCCATCTCCTGGTGCCATGCCCGTCTACTGGAAGGATAGAAGAAAAAACTACCTGTGCATCCAGTTCCTTTACTTTCTTCCCCAACTCTTCAAAGTCCTTGCAGATTGTCGGTAGGTCCTTCCTTGCCGTGTCATTGGTGCCAACATGTATCAGAAGAAATGGGTGGACGTCCTTGGAGCTGAAGAGCTTTGGTATCCTATCGGTCACATCCTTGATCATCGCACCTGGAAGGCAGCATACTTCTCTTGCAGTTATGTCCGGTCTGCAGATGGCTGCTTCGGTGCCTCTCAGTAGTGAGTCTCCCACCACCACCACTCTTCGTTGCTTCTTGGCTGTACTTTTTGCTGTCACTTGTTGCTGTGTGCCCTTTTCTTTTTTGCTTGCTGGTATTGCTTCATTCTTAGGTGTGCCATCTTCATCCTCTACAAAGATTTGATATCGGTTCTTCAGTTGTGTGGTTGGTGATTTCTCCATGGTCTTCTTGCTTCTTTTGGTCACATGCTTCCACTCATCTGCTTTTGGAGGTTCTCTGACACTTTTTGCACCTTCTGTGACCAGTAGAGATGCTTCTGTTCTGTCTAGAAAGTCTTCATTCTCTTTGATGAGTTTCAAAGTTGCTATTCTTTCTTCCAGACCCCGCACCTTTTCTTCTAAAAGGGCCACTAGTCTACACTTCTGACAGGTGAAATTGGATTCTTCTTCTGGTCGATCTGTGAACATGTAGCACATGCTGCAGCTCACCATGTAGGTTGTCACATCTGCCATGTTGCTCCTAGATCCTGCTGACTTGCTGTGTGTTTTCCTTCTTGTGTAATCTACTCAGCCAAGCTCTCTTGCAATAATGTCCTACAGGCAAAAATTCGGTGATGCTTTCGAAGCAGCTGGTCCCGGCTGTACCCAACGATCTTCTAGCTTAGGGAGACTTCGCATCTCCCAGAAGGCACCTGGAATATGCAAATTAGCCTCCTGAAGCTTGAATCCCTGGTTTGGTGATGCTTTCGAAGCAGCTGGTCCCGGTTGTACCCAACGATCTTCTAGCTTAGGGAGACTTCGCTTCTCCCAGAAGGCACCTGGAATATGCAAATTAGCCTCCTGAAGCTTGAATCCCTGGTTTGGTGATGCTTTCGAAGCAGCTGGTCCCGGCTGTACCCAACGATCTTCTAGCTTAGGGAGACTTCGCTTCTCCCAGAAGGCACCTGGAATATGCAAATTAGCCTCCTGAAGCTTGAATCCCTGGTTTGGTGATGCTTTCGAAGCAGCTGGTCCCGGCTGTACCCAACGATCTTCTAGCTTAGGGAGACTTCGCTTCTCCCAGAAGGCACCTGGAATATGCAAATTAGCCTCCTGAAGCTTGAATCCCTGGTGAGTCCGCTTGGCTATCCTGACATTATAACTGACCGAACCCTACTGTTTCTCCATCTGCCTCTTCACTCCCGTGGGTTTTACAGGAGAAATAGTTATTGATCCCCTTCAGGCCGTTTCTGAGCAGGTGGAACACCAAACTCAGATTTTCCAAAAGTTACATGTGGAACAACTAACTATGACACAGTCCCAGCAGCAACAAGATGATACTGTACAGGGAGTTTTTGCTTCAGGTGCCCTTGGGACTGGGTGACGGGATGTGGTTTTAGTTTCCCCTGAACCTCCAGTTAAACTGCCAGATCTCTTTTTGTGGGACAAGAAGGAATTTAAGGGTTTTAAGGGGGGTGCAAACATTTCTTTTCCTTAAGACTCTGCTCCTCTAGCGATGAATGCCAGAAGGAGGGGGTGGTTATGTCTCTTCTTAGGGGTGTTCCTCAAGCTTGAGCTTTCTCCCTTCCCTTATCGGTCCCTGAGAGACTGACTGTGGACGCATTCATTGAGGCTTTGGGTCATATTTATGATGAACCAGACCAAGTACACTTGGCTGAGGACATGGTGATGTCTGTGTGTCATGGGGAAGAACTTGGCCGAGTGGTTCTGCTCAGAGTTCAGACGCTGGGCTGCAGAGGACTCCTGGGATGATGCTGCCTTGCGGGGTCTGTTCCAGAGAGGCTTGTCTGAATGTCTGAAGGATGTTCTGGTGCTCCTCCCTCCACCTGACTCTCTGGAGGACGCCATGACCCAGGCCATGCCTATGGACTGCAGATTACGGGCTAGAGGGGTGATGCAACGTGAGACCCTATTGTTCTCCAGTGGCAGAGGATCTAGCCCTGCTCCCGAACAGATAGAGATTGGTGCCATCACCCTTAAAGAAAAGGAAAGGAGATGTATCCTTCCTCTCAATCATCTTCCAAGGTGACGGGAAATGACTAGGTCTGGGTGGTGATTGAGGAGGCTACCCAGACCTGCAGGTACATTTTTCCTCATGTTCTAAATTATTACTGCAGATGGAACTGCTGATAGACAGTTGTCATTTTTTCTCTACAGCTTTTGTTGACAGTGGTTCTTTCATTAACCTAATCAGCCCTCATGTTGTTGTCCAATGCAAGATAGGGACAGCTAGGCTCAAGACCCCTCTCAATGTTGTCGCCATTGACTTGTCTGCCCTCACCCAAGCTGGGATTCTTTGTGTTTCTGAAGTCTTTTTGCTAAAAGTGGGCTCTTCTCATATGGAAATGTTAAGTTGTTTTGTCCTGGACAATCTGCCTTCTGGACTGGTATTGGGTATACCGTGGTTACAATGCCATAATCCTGTTTTCAATTGGGAAACGGGGGGGGGGGGGGGGGAATTGTTTCATGGGGGCCTAACTGTGTCAATTCCTGTTATAAACCCACATTGCTTGTTGAATCTGTTAAATCTGTCTCTGTGTTGTCTCTTGGTCTGGAGGGTATTCCGGAGTACCTAAAGGACTTCAAGGATGTGTTCGCCAAAAGCGAGGCTGAGGTCTTACCTCCGCATATACTCTTTGACTGTGCCATTTATTTAGTTCCTCGGGCTAAATTGCCTAAATCCCGTCTGTCTAATTTGTCTGGCCCTGAACAGTTGGCCATGAAGGAGTACATTGCAGAGAGCCTCCGCAAAGGACACATTCGGCCTTCCATTTCTCCTGTGGCAGCTGGTTTCTTTTTCATAAAAAAAGATGGTGGTTTACGTCCTTGCTTCGACTTTCGGGAGCTGAATAGAATCACAGTGAGGAACACGTATCCTCTTCCCTTAATTCCAGATCTGTGCTATCAGTTATCTGGAGCTAAATGGTTCTCCAAACTTGATCTTAGCGGACCTTACAATTTGATTAGGGTGCGGGAGGGGGATGAGTGGAAAACGACCTTTCTCACGTCCAAGGGTTTTTTGAAAATTTGGTAATGCCGTTTGGTCTTACTAACGCTCTGGCGGTGTTCCAACATTTTATTAATGTGGTTTTTGCAGACCTTATTGGCCATTTTGTGGTTGTCTATTTAGATGACATTTTGATATATTCGGCGTCACGCGACCAATCACAAGCCGCGACGTCATCTAAGGTCCTTCAGGTGCTAATTCTTAGGAAGGAAGCATCCGAGGGCGCGTCCGAGGGTGAGTATATTCCTAATAGGTATATACTCACCCTCGGACGCGCCCTGGTTCTAACCCGCAGCCTTCCTTCCTAAGAATCAGCGCCTGAAGGACCTTAGATGACGTCGCGGCTTGTGATTGGTCTCGTGACGCCCATGTGACCGCTCACGCGACCAATCACAAGCCGCGACGTCATCGAAGGTCCTTCAGGCGTTCATTCTTAGGAAGGAAGGCTGCCGGTGAGAACCAGGGCGCGTCCGAGGGTAAGTATATCAATATTTTTTATTTTGATTCTTTATTTTACACTTAAATATGGATCCCAGGGCCTGAAGGAGAGTTTGCTCTCCTTCAGACCCTGGGAACCATTAGAAACCCAATGCACTGCATTGGGTTTCGTGTTTCGGCCGACCCCGACCCCGACTTTTCTATAGGATTGGCCGATTTCACTCGACCTGACTTTTGAAAAAGTCGGGTTTCGTGAAACCCGACCCGATCCTATAAAAAGAAAAGTCGCTCAACCCTAGTGTCTATAGCGTTAATCCTGGTAGCCTCCCTTTGACTTCAGTAAGGCTTTTTATAGCCTCTCTGTGGGTCTGTGCCTTGTCGGTTATACTCTTGCCCTCGGCTGAGGTGGTCAACCCCGCTTTGCCTGTGCCTGTGTTCTTGTGTGATTGTATGGTTCTGACCCGGTCTGTCTTCCCATTGTGATTCTGTCTCCTGATTTTGCACTGCATTTTCTCTCTCGGTTCTAACTCTTGCTTTTCCCCTGGTAACTCTATTTGCCTACCCCTTTTGGTACTGCCCTTCCTGTCAGGTATTCTTGACCTCGGTGTTGTTTGACTTCCCTCTGCTCGTGCTTCCTCCCCCCGTGCGCTTACCCCTGTGGTGTCCTGGTGCCACCGCTGCACTCTCCTGCTCGTCGCTGCAGACCTGCAGGAGGCTCTGCCCTCTGACCGGAGGTCACATGCCGCAGGTCCTGTTGCAGCGTTTACCTGACCGTCACGCTGCTCTGCCCATGTGCTTTGACAGAATTCTTGCTCTCAGTTGCTTGGTCCCATTAGCTCCCTGGGGAGTCAGCTTGGATATCCTGAAAGAAAGTAAATGTTGCATTTCATTAGGAAATCAAGGTCCCAGACTCAGGAAGAAGAGTGGAGAGGCATAGAATCCAAGCTGCTTGAGGTCTAGTGTGAAGTTTCTACAATCAGTGTTAGTTTGGGGAGCCATGTCATCTGATGGTGTAGGTGCACTCTGTTTTATCAAGAGCAAAGTCAGCGCAGCCGTCTACCAGGAAATTTTAGAGCACTTCATGCTTTCCTCTACAGACAAGCGTTTAGGAGATTGAAATTTCATTCTCCAGCAGGACTTGGCACCTGTCCACACTGCCAAAAGTACCAATACCTGGTTTAAAAACAACAGTATCACTGTTCTTGATTGGCCAGGAAACTCACCCGACTTTAACCCCATAGAGAATCTATGGAGTATTGTCAAGAGGAAGATGAGAGTCACCAGACCCAACAAAGCAGATGAGCTGAAGGCTGCTATCAAAGCAACCTGGGCTTCCATAACACCTCAGCATTGTCACAGGCTGATCGCCTCCATGCCATGCTGCACTGATGCAGTAATTATGCATAAGGAGCCCCAACCATGTGCATTTACTGAACATTCATTTCAGTAGGCCAATATTTCGGATTTTAAAATAATTTTCAAGCTGGTGTTAAAAAGTATTCTAATTACTGAGAAAATGAATTTTGATTTTTCTTTCGCTGTAATCCATAATCATCAACATTAACAGAAATAAACACTTGAAATAGACTACTCTTTTTGTAATTACTCTATATAATATATGAGTTTCACTTTTTGTATTGAAGAAATGAAATAAGTTAACTTTTTGATGATGTTCTAATTTAGTGAGAAGCACCTTTATATATGGGTACGTGTGAAACATTTGCAGACTCAGACAATGGAGAAGATGGAGAAAAAATACCAATAAAAGTATCAAAATTTATTGTAATACACAAATAAATAACAATTTCAAAAAGAAAATTGCAAAAAATTATGAAAAATAATATATAAGTATAATACATGGATTAAATCTTAGAACAGTGATTGTCTCCAGGGGTGTGAATAGGAGCACCAAAGGAAAGGTCAAGAGTAATGATAATAAATGCAAACTAATGGGAAACATCAAGATGGTTTATAATTCCAATGCGATTACAGTATATACTCGAGTATAAGCCATCCCGAGTATAAGCCGACCCCCCTAATTTTGCCACAAAAAACTGGGAAAATTTAATGACTCGAGTATAAGCCTAGGGTGGGAAATGCAGCAGCTACCGGTAAATGTTAAAAGTAAAAATAGATACCAATAAAAGTAAAATTAATTGAGACATTAGTAGGTTAAGTGTCTTTGAATATCCATATTGAATCAGGAGCCCCATATAGTGCTCCATGCAGTTTATGATGGGCCCCATAAGATGCTCCATATTAAAATATGCCCCATATAATCCTGCATAAAGGTTAATAAAGGCCCCATAAGATGCTCCATAGACATATTTACCCCATCTAATGCTGCACAAATGCTGATTATGGCCCCATAAGATGCTATATAAAGATATTTGCCCCATATAGTGTTGCACAAACCTTGATTATGGCCCTATAAGATGCTCCATACAGACACTTGCTCCATATACCGTAGTGCTCCACAAACGTTAATTATGGCCCCATACAGACATTTGCCCCATATAGTGCTGCACAAACGTTATGGTCCCATATAGTGCAGTAAAAACGTTATGGCCCCATATAGTGCTGCACAAACATTATGGCCCCATATAGTGCTGCATAAACATTATGGCCCCATATAGTGCTGCACAAACATTATGGCCCCATACAGTGCTGCACAAACATTATGGCCCCATACAGTGCTGCACAAACATTATGGCCCCATATAGTGCTGCACAAACATTATGGCCCCATATTGTGCTGCACAAACGTTATGGCCCCATATAGTGCTGCACAAACGTTATGACCCTATAGATGCTCCATACAGACACTTGCCCCATTTGCTGTGATAAAAAATAAATAAATCACATACTCACCTCTCCGTCACTCAGGCCCCCGGCACTTTCAATAGTCACTTGCTCCTCGTTCCGGCGCCACTCCATGTTCAGCACTGACGTTCAGGCTGAGGGCGAGCACTAACTACGTCACCGCACCCTCTGACCTGAGCATCACAGCTGAAGACAGAGCGGCGCCCGAAACGAGGAAAGGTGACTATCGCGCAGCGCTGCGCTCCCCCTCCCCGTTATACTCACCTGCTCCTGGCGCTGTGCCATCCCTGCTTCCCCGACGCCGCAGCTTTATCCTGTACTGAGCGGTCACCGTTACCGCTCATTACAGTAATGAATATGCGGCTCCACCTCTATGGGAGGTGGAGCCGCATATTCATTACTGTAATGAGCGGTACCATGTGACCGCTCGGTACAGGAAGAAGCTAAAGCTGCTGCTGCTGGCGCCGGGAAAACCAGGGACCTGCAGGGACCGCGACTGGAGTAGGTGAGTATTATTAGACAGCCCCCGCTCCCCCTCCCCTGCCGACCCCTGGGGTATGACTCGAGTATAAGCCGAGAGGGGGACTTTCAGCCCAAAAAGTGGGCTGAAAATCTTGGCTTATACTTGAGTATATACGGTACCCATTAGACGCTTCTGCACATAGATATATAGGCATTGGATATGTAATAGAGTCATAAGAGTGACATGCACCCAATATAGTGCACTTTAGTGCCTGCGCTATGCATTATTATTGTAACAGTTTGTTTAATTACAATGAGGGATAATTACCCATGATAGGTGCTCCTTCCTGCCTTACCCACAGCCACATACCCCAACATGCATTTTGCGATAGATTTTGATTTTTCACACCCCCTGAAGATTGCTTGCTCTTTCCACTTGCCCTGTTGTGGTGGCAAGTGGGGTTCATATTTGCGGGGTTGATGTCACCTTTGCATTTTCGGATGACATCAAGCCCACAGCTTAGTAACAAAGAGGCATCTATAAGACACCTATTCATTGCTAATAATATAGTTATATTTTAAAAAAACACACAGCAAGAATAAAGTCCTTTATTTGAAAAAAAAAAATTTAACACGCTTTTCCATTTTTATTTAAAAATAACAAACACAGTTATACTCACCTAACGCCCACTCCATTGAAGCCCTCGTCTCCTGTAATAAACAAAAAATGCAAACAACAATAATACTCACCTAACGCCCATTCCATTGAAGCCTTCGTCTCCTGTAATAAAAAAATAAATAACCATATCCCTCATCTGTCCGTTGTTCTGTCCCACACCGTAATCCATGTCGGGGGATAAACGGTTTTCAACCTGCATGGTGGTAAGATGTGACCTTCCAGGCAGAGATCCACTGATGAATGAGCTGCTGCAAGTGCAGCATCAGTGTCCAGCGATGTCATCATCGAGGTTACCGCTGGTCACTGAGTGCAGATATTACTGTTATGGTTTGAGGGTGCCATAACGTACTGGAAGAGCCCCTGAGGTGCCAGAACAGCCAAACCCCCCATAAGTGTCCCCATTTTACAAACTACACCTCTCAATTAATTAATCTAAGGATGTAGTGATTATATTGTCACTATGGATGTGTTAAAGAATTTTATACAATTGGGGAGTGACGAAAAAATAACTATATTTTTACCACAAAAATTTAGTTTTGGCCCCAAATTTTACATTTTCACAAGGAGAAACAGGTAAAATGGCACCAAATTTTGTCGCACAATTTCTGCTGAACATAGTAATACTTTATATTTTAGTGTACAGTACTGCTTAGCTACACAGCGAAACTCAAGTGGGACGGAGCGCTATTTGCCTCCCGGCGCACAGATTTCCCTAGAATAATTTATGGACTCCATGTGCAGAGCCCTTGAGTGCTAGCAGAGTAGAATATGTATTGATGATTTGACTCCATGGGTGTTTTCCAGAAATACATACACAAAGAAGAACAGACTAGATCCTATAAACGGGGATCACCACAACGGATATGACATAAATGTAAACACAGCTTTTATTGGGAAACACGAGAAAAGTGACAAAAACACTTACATTTAAAAGCATTTAAAAAGCATAATAATGCTAAACATTACAGCCCATAATACGGCAGTAAACCACATAGGACTCAACCATATAACATCATATACAATATGTTAGTACAAGAACCAACCTGGCCATGTAGGCTATAGTACCTTGGCACTCCCCTGGGTAATTTACACCTATGTGCAAAGTACTGATGACAGATATAAAGCAAATAATAACAACTAGGTAAAGCTCATGCGAACTTGCTAATTCCTAGACCCAAGGTCCAGTATAAGGACCGTACCTCACAAACCTGCCTAGTGATAGAAAGGCAAATGTGCATATGGATGCATACAATACATGATAACAAAAGGCATTAGCAAACGGAGCAGTCACTAGTGATATACAACCTACTCAAAAAGGTACCACAGGGAAACTATCAAGGCCGCATGTAAAACAAGGTAATCAATGTATAATACCCAGAGGCATATGTTGCCTGAACCTGTAGAGCCTCTAATGGGAGTCCTAATGTGGGCTACTAAGAGACCCAACGCGTATCGCCACCACACAGGGTGGCTTCGTCAGGGGTAATCTCAAGACCAAGTGAGTGCCACTTATATATAAAGATAAATAATGGCGTTACCGCAATCAGCTGTGTTGCTGCTTGTCGGCCGCATGGAGTATTCCAAATCGCATCATACAGAGCCCCATTTCTCCTTTGCCTCCATCTGCGCATACTCCGGCATCCAGGCACCATTGGTGTATCAGTCAGGTTGCCAGGGAGACCAGAGTGCTTCCTGTATGATGCCCAAAATGTGTAAATAGACCACCACTTGGGCCGCACTGTAATACTTCCACTATCAGCAGGATATGTGAGCGCCGATGTCCTTACCACATATCCAGCTATTTCGCCGCTTATACCCTCAATATGAGGAAGCACCAGCGTCACAGGATGATAAGTATGCCCAGCTAGGTTGCCCAGGTAACCGGGACACCATCTAGTGGGCGCTTCCTGTACAGCACCTACTTCCTATTACTATACCACAGCTTGGGACACACTGTGATCCTATCAGCATGATATATAAGCGCCGAGAATTAACTATTACGCTGCTTACATGCTTTGTATGAGGCTGTAAAGGAGCACCGCTCCAACCACTCTGAAGACGCTCCAGGGCCACAAAGTGATAAGTGCACCAGGCAGGGTTGCCTAGGTCACCAAGCCGCCATATAATAGGCGCCTGCGCTGTAGTGCTTCCCAAAACCAACAGGGTATATGAGCGCCGATAAATAGACATACATCCGGCTACCTCGCTGCTTACATACTTAATGTGAGAACGCAAAGGGGCTTCGCTCTAATCACTCTGTGCATAATTCTACGCCGCAGAGTGATAAGTGCACAAAGCTAGGTTGCCTAGGCCACCAAGACTACTTCCAATGGGCACCTGCGTGCTACTCATAGAATACCGGTCAGGCTATACCAAGGATGCGCCATACATGAGGATTTAGAGCAGTACCCACACCCGCACATATGTTGTGGTGCCGATACGATGTGAAAGAAAAATACGCCGTATAATAGCAAGCGAGCACAGATATAGAGAGGTGAAACACACAAAGCACCGTTCACTGTCCCTTTTAATGCGCATACCCAAGCCCGACACAGTGATATGTATACCCGAATGGGTTAATAAAAAGATAATGCTGTAAACGAGCGACGCATAAGCAATGAGGACAATGTCCGCAACCACATTGATATTGTGGTGCAGGGATAGTGTAGAATACAAGAGCCGTGTACACGACAGCCATAATAAAGGAACCTAATACAATGTTGAGATGTAATATAAATCATTATACTCCCTCTATCGGGCGTCCGCACCAGCGCCTCAGGAGGGTGAACATGTCCAACAGGGTTACTGAAAAGCCCAAGAACCCCTGCACGGGTGCGTATGTACACTACTCCCGTACAAAAAACGGGGCAATGCTATAAATAAGCCATACGCAGTGGATGCAAATAGTGTCCACATGCACCCCTATAATATCGTACCAGTCCTGTGTGACATGTTTTAAACAATAAGACATTCATACGGCTCTAATAAGTGAGCCAAGTTCAACAATATGTACATGGTGATGAACACATCCAAGCCCTAAGTGTACTCAAATGTATGCCAGCATAGCCGCACCTGTATAATACAAATGCTAACACAGCGGCAATCCATGGTACACATGATAAAAAAGGGCCATAAGGAAGCTGTCAAAAATAGGATGGACAAATCACGTAGCCTATAGCCAACACAACAGGGCCATGCAGATGTAATATCAAACCTTTATTCTGCATGATGCCCAAAAAAGAACATGTCAAACCTGCTGGATGGTGTGGTAAAAGACAGATATACAGATGTCTGTATATCTGTCTTTTACCAGGTTTGATATTACATCTGCATGGCCCTGTTGTGTTGGCTATAGGGTACGTGATTTGTCCATCCTAAAATGTCTTGCTTTTGGCTTCCTCTTACTGACTTCTCCAATTCCTCCATTTGCAGCTGCTGAATGTCCACCATAGGCCATTTTTATACCTCCCTATATGGGCTGACTCCCCCCACAGGGCCGTGGTCACCACCTGGCGCAAGCACCCGTGTGAGTGCCGTTTGCCTGGACAGGTGGGTGTGCCCGCTCTTGGACGACGGCACTGGCACAGGGTCCCTCATAGTATAATGAAGTGTCTCTGATGGTGGTGGTGCTGTTATGATCTGGTGGCCTAGGAGCAGCATGAGACGGACTCTGGAGAAGGTGGTCCCTGTACTGACCGCAAACCCTGAACCTAGCAGCGCAACTAGAAGTAGCCGTGGGGGGTACCTAACACTCCCTAGACCCCTTGGCACAGCCTCAGAACTAACTTCCCCTAAAGACAGAAACAGGAAACCTATCTTGCCTCAGAGAAAATCCCCAAAGGATAGATAGCCCCCCCCACAAATATTGACGGTGGGAGGAGAGGGAAATAACATACGCAGACATGAAATCAGAATTTAGCATAGGAGGCCATACTAGCTAAAAAGAAAGAATAGAACAGAGTACTATGCGGTCAGTAAAAAACACTAGAAAATATCCACCACAGAAAATACAAATCACCACATCTGACTAAGGAGGGTATATCTGCATCTCCAGAGACACAGCTTGGCTGCAAATAATCCTTCACAGACAAAGCTGGACAAGACAAACATGAAAATGCACAGAACTATAAGGTCCACAGCAGGTGGACAGCAAAAACAAAGCCAGGGCTTATCTTTGTAGAAAAGCACAGCAAACAGGAGAGACCAGAAGGGAAGTGAACCACAACTGACAACTGGCACTGACTAAAGGATAAAGCAGGACTTAAATAGCCCAGCCCAAATTGCAAAAAATAGATACACCTGATAAATGCTGCGATCCAACTACCGCAGCACTACCACTCATAACCACCGGAGGGAGCCCAAGAGCAGAATTCACAACAGTACCCCCCCTTGAGGAGGGGTCACCGAACCCTCACCAGAGCCCCTAGGCCGATCAGGACGAGCCAAATGAAAGGCACGAACCAAATCGTCAGCATGAACATCGGAGGCAACAACCCAAGAATTATCCTCCTGGCCATAACCCTTCCATTTGACCAGATACTGAAGCTTCCGCCTCGAAAAACGGGAATCCAAAATCTTCTCAACCACATACTCCAACTCCCCATCAATCAACACCGGAGCCGGAGGATCAACAGAGGGAACAACGGGCACCACATACTTCCGCAACAAAGATCTATGGAAAACATTATGGATGGAAAAAGAGGCCGGAAGGGCCAAACGAAAAGACACTGGATTGATAATCTCAGAAATCCTATAAGAACCAATAAACCGAGGCTTGAACTTAGGGGAAGAAACCTTCATAGGAACATGATGGGAAGACAATCAGACCAAATCCCCAACCCGAAGCCGGGAACCAACACAACGACGACGGTTAGCAAAACGCTGAGCCACCTCCTGAGGCAACACCAAATTGTCCACCACATGAGCCCAAATCTGCTGCAGCCTGTCAACCACAGAATCCACACCAGGACAATCAGAAGGCTCAACCTGCCCTGAAGAAAAACGAGGATGAAAACCAAAATTACAAAAAAAGGCGAAACCAAGGTAGCAGAACTAGCCCGATTATTAAGGGCAAACTCGGCCAATGGCAAGAAAGCCACCCAATCATCCTGATCAGCAGACACAAAGCATCTCAAATAAGTTTCCAAAGTCTGATTAGTTCGCTCGGTTTGGCCATTTGTCTGAGGATGAAATGCGGAAGAAAAAGACAAATCAATGCCCAGCCTAGCACAAAAGGCCCGCCAAAACCTAGAAACAAACTGGGAACCTCTATCGGACACAATATTCTCCAGAATGCCATGCAAATGAACCACATGCTGAAAAAACAACGGAACCAAATCAGAAGAGGAAGGCAATTTAGGCAAAGGTACCAAATGAACCATCTTAGAAAACCGGTCACAAACCACCCAGATAACAGACATCCTCTGGGAAACCGGAAGCTCTAAAATAAAATCCATAGAAATATGCGTCCAAGGTCTCTCAGGGACCGGCAAAGGCAGAAGCAACCCACTAGAGCGGGAACAGCAAGGCTTAGCCCGAGCACAAATCCCACAGGACTGCACAAAAGAACGCACATCCCGCGACAAAGAAGGCCACCAAAAGGACCTACCAACCAAATCTCTGGTACCAAAAATCCCAGGATGGCCAGCCAACACAGAACAATGAACCTCAGAAATCACTTTACTAGTCCATCTATCAGGAACAAACAATTTCCCCAGTGGACATCAGTCAGGTTTATTAGCCTGAAATTCCTGAAGAACTCGTCGTAAATCAGGGGAGATGGCAGAAAGAATCACCCCTTCCTTCAGAATGCCGACCGGCTCAAGAACCCCAGGGGAATCAGGAAAAAAACTCCTAGAGAGGGCATCTGCCTTAACATTCTTAGTACCAGGAATGTACGAGACCACAAAATCAAAACGGGAGAAAAACAGGGACCATCAAGCCTGTCTAGGATTCAGCCGTTTGGCAGACTCGAGGTAAATCAGATTCTTATGATCGGTCAGAACCACAATACGGTGCTTGGCACCCTCAAGCCAATGAAGCCACTCCTCAAATGCCCACTTCATAGCCAACAACTCCCGATTGCCGACATCATAATTGCGTTCCGCAGGCGAAAACTTCAGAGAAAAGAAGGCACACGGTTTCATCAAGGAACCATCAGAATTCCTCTGAGACAAAACGGCCCCTGCGCCAATCTCAGACGCGTCAACCTCAACCAGAAATGGAAGAGAAACATCCAGCTGACGCAACACAGGGGCAGAAGTAAATTGGTGTTTAAGCTCCTGAAAGGCAGAAACAGCCGCGGAGGACCAATTCGTCACATAAGCGCCTTTCTTCGTCAAATCGGTCAGAGGTTTAACCACACTGGAGAAGTTGGCAATGAAACGACGATAAAAATTAGCAAAGCCCAAGAATTTCTGAACGCTCTTCACAGATGTGGGCTGAATCCAATCATGAATGGCCTGAACCTTAACCGGATCCATTTCTATAGATGAGGGAGAAAAAATGAAACCCAAAAAAGAAACCTTCTGCACTCCAAAGAGGCACTTTGACCCCTTCACAAAAAAAGCATTATTACGGAGGATCTGAAATACCATCCTGACCTGTTTCACATGAGACTCCCAATCATTGGAAAAAATAAAAATATCATCCAAATATACAACCATGAATTTATCAAGATAACTCCGAAAGATATCGTGCATGAAGGATTGGAACACAGATGGGGCATTAGAGAGTCCGAATGGCATCACAAGGTATTCAAAATGGCCTTCGGTCGTATTAAATGCAGTTTTCCATTCATCACCCTGCTTAATACGAATAAGATTATATGCCCCTCGAAGGTCAATCTTAGTAAACCAGCTAGCCTCCTTAATCCTAGCAAACAAATCAGTAAGCAAAGGCAAAGGGTATTGAAATTTGACCGTGATCTTATTCAAGAGGCGATAATCAATACAGGGTCTCAAGGATCCATCCTTCTTGGCAACAAAAAAAAACCTGCTCCCAATGGTGAAGTAGATGGCCGAATATGCCCCTTCTCCAAAGACTCCTTAATATAGCTCGCATGGCGGCATGTGCTGGCACAGACAGGTTGAAAAGTCGGCCCTTAGGGAACTTACAACCTGGAATCAAGTCAATAGCACAATCACAGTCCCTATGCGGTGGAAGGGAACTGGATTTGGGCTCATCGAATACATCCTGGAAATCAGACAAAAACTCAGGAATTTCAGAAGAGAGGGAAGAGGAAATTGACATCAAAGGAACGTGACCATGAACCCCCTGACAACCCCAACTAGTCACAGACATAGATCTCCAATCCAACACTGGATTATGTATTTGTAACCCTGGAAAATCCAGCACAATATCATCATGCAAATTATGCAACACCAGAAAACGGCTATCTTCCTGATGGGCTGGCACCATGCGCATGGCCAGCTGTGTCCAAAACTGAGGTTTATTTTTAGCCAAGGGTGTAGCATCAATGCCCCTTAAAGGAATAGGGTTCTGCAAATGCTGTAAGGGGAAACCACAACGTCTGGCAAATTCTAAGTCCATTAAGTTCAGAGCGGCGCCTGAATCCACAAATGCCATGACAGAAAATGATGATAATGAGCAGATCAAGGTCACAGATAACAGAAATTTAGGTTATATAGTACTGATGGTAACAGAACTAGCGATTCTCTTTGTACGTTTAGGGCAATCAGAAATAACATGAGCAGAATTGCCGCAGTAAAAACACAACCTATTCTGACGCCTGAATCTTTGACGTTCAGCTCTAGACAAAATCCTATCACACTGCATAGGCTCAGGGCTCCGCTCAGAGGACAATGCCAAAGTGTGCAAGCGCCGATCAATCTGAATGGCCAGAGGCATAGAATCATTCAGACCAGCAGGCGTGGGGAACCCCACCATAACATCTTTAAGGGATTCAGAAAGACCCTTTCTGAAAATTGCCGCCAAGGCATCCTCATTCCATTTAGTCAGTACAGACCATTTTCTAAATTTCTGGCAATACGATTCTGCCGCTTCTTGACCTTGACACAGGGCCAACAAGATTTTCTCAGCCTGATCCACAGAATTAGGCTCATCATACAACAACCCCAATGCCTGAAAAAAAGAATCAACATTAAGCAAAGCAGGATTGCCAGTTTCCAGGGAAAATGCCCAATCCTGTGGGTCACCATGCAGCAGAGATATGATGATTTTAACCTGCTGAATTGGATCACCA
The DNA here is from genome assembly GCF_032444005.1 of Ranitomeya imitator. Classification (NCBI taxonomy): domain Eukaryota; kingdom Metazoa; phylum Chordata; class Amphibia; order Anura; family Dendrobatidae; genus Ranitomeya; species Ranitomeya imitator. The sequence continues at coordinate 446,100,879 of NC_091287.1, read as the reverse complement.
GAAGACCGGGGTCTCAATGCAAAAAACAGTTTACAGTTATTTTTGAAATTCAAAAATTTGGATCTGTCACCAAAGAATAAATCAGGAGTGGGAATCTTAGGTTCTAAGGCAGGAGTCTGAACAATATAATCTGAAATACCCTGTACCCTAGCAGCAAGCTGATCCACCCGAGAAACTAACTCCTGAACATTCATGTTATTACTAGATTCCTTAGCCACCCGGAGATTAAGAGGGAGGAAAATACCAAACAGGCTAAGGAAAAAAAAATGGCTCAAAAACTTCCCTCCCTTCTTCTGAGATGCAATTAACTCATTGTTGGCCAGTTGTACTGTTGTGATCTGGTGGCCTAGGAGCAGCATGAGACAGACTCTGGAGAAGGTGGTCCCTGTACTGACCGCAAACCCTGAATCTAGCAGCGCAACTAGAAGTAGCCGTGGGGGGTACCTAACACTCCCTAGACCCTTCGGCACAGCCTCAGAACTAACTTCCCCTAAAGACAGAAACAGGAAACCTATCTTGCCCCAGAGAAAATCCCCAAAGGATAGATAGCCCCCCACAAATATTGACGGTGAGAGGAGAGGGAAATAACATACGCAGACATGAAATCAGAATTTAGCATAGAAGGCCATACTAGCTAAAAAGAAAGAATAGAACAGAGTACTATGCGGTCAGTAAAAAACACTAGAAAATATCCACCACAGAAAATATAAATCACCACATCTGACTAAAGACATGGAGGGTATATCTGCATCTCCAGAGACACAGCTTGGCTGCAAAAAATCCTTCACAGACAAAGCTGGACAAGACAAACATGAAAATGCACAGAACTATAAGGTCCACAGCAGGTGGACCGCAAAAACAAAGCCAGGACTTATCTTTGTAGAAAAGCATAGCAAACAGGAGAGACCAGAAGGGAAGTGAATCGTCCAAAAACAAAGGACAACTGGCAATGACTAAAGGATAAAGCAGGACTTAAATAGCCCAGCCCAAATTGCAAAAAATAGATACACCTGATAAATGCTGCGATCCAACTACCGCAGCACTACCACTCATAACCACCGGAGGGAGCCCAAGAGCAGAATTCACAACATGGTGCACAACCAACGTCAGACACACCGTCGTAATATGAGGGGCCCTGTGCCAATACCGCCGCCCATGAGAGAGTGTTCCCCTCCAGCTCGAACAGTGCTCTACCACTTGCAATACTTACCTCTCCCTGCTCCAGCACTGTGTAGTCTGTGCTGTTAAATCCTTCAATGGCACTGCCAATACTAATTTGTTGAAATAATAGATGATAGTTAAAATATACAGGGGCCCTGGCCTCCATTTAGACCAGTTAATACTTTGCGCCTACTACCACTGTCTGCTACTCAGCAGAGGAGCCCACACCTGTACCTAGCTATGCCACCTGTTTAGTCCTGTTACCAATTTTGAACTGCATTTAGCCTACTTTATTATTTGGGCCTACTAACTGTGTCTGCCACTCATTACAGTTGTCCTCCACTGAACAAAGCAATGCCGCCTGTTTAGTTCTGTTACCAATTTTGAACTGCATTTAGCCTACTTTATTATTTGGGCCTATATCTGTGTTTCCTTCTCATCCTGCCCATTGCCCAGCCACTTCTAGATGAGTCCGCTGGTACATTGTCCCAGACCACTACATTCCCCTTGCACTCTACACAGCCAGAATCTGACCCTGCTGAAAGTCAGGTTCCCCTTCCCGCATACTATACAACCTTACACGGGGGCAAAGAGGAAGGTGCAGATGAAAGTGCAGGTTCCTTCATCAGGTGGGGGGGCATACTCGTTGGCAACGTCACTAGAACAAGGCCCCTCATAGTACGCAAAAGTGTCTCTGCCAGTGGGAAGCGCCACCCGCCATCAAACACACCGCCGTACTATGAGGGGCCCTGTGCCAGTGCCAACGAGTGGGCCCCCCCTGCTTGCTCAGGATCACAGCACTTGCAAAGTTGAAATACTTACCTCTCCCTGCTCCACCGCCGTGATGTATTCCACGTTTCCTGGGCCCGCAAAAATCTTGAGCCAGCCCTACCCCCCCACAACTTTAGCCAAATGACCCACAGTTTTCAATGCCTAAGTATTATTATAAAATAAATTAAGATTGACAAGCTTAAGTAATAAGAATTGATGTTTTTGGCATTAAAATGGGCACTGTAGGTGTTTTCCTGCCCTCCACTCACTGCCGACTTTGATTCCCCATTGACTTGCATTGGGTTTCGTGTTTCAGTCGGCCCCCGACTTTTCGCACTAATCGGCCGATTTCACTCACCTCACTTTTGACAAAGTTGGGTTTCGCGAAACCCGACTCGATCAGAAAAAAGTAAAAGTCGCTCAACTCTACTGCCGGATCATAGGCTAGATAGCATCCACAGTGTTTCCTTCAGCCTCATTACAGGAAATGTTCTACTGGGGGTTCCATTTGAATCACATATTTTAGAGATTTACACGGAAATCTCGATGTAAGTGCTCAGCATACAGCGCAGGATTATATGAGCCGAACCTTACTGCAATCTTTGGGAGGTTGTTACAGAACCCCCCAGCACCAAGAATGTTACGCAGTATATGTATGTATAATAGTTTCCATGTGAAATGCATCAGTCCACAGGCTGCGCCCCTGGACAAGATATTCTCTTTCTGACCTCCCCCACCTTTGTAATTCCCACAGTAAATAGCGGCAGGCTCCGGCCCCCTGTGGCTATTGTAATGTATGTCTGGCCAGCTGTTTTCCCATTGGCCTGTCCTGTGTATCTGTGTTATATATTCTGTGTGCTGAAAATAAAGTGTGTTCTTAGACTGGAAATAAGTGAAGAAGCAGTCAGCTTTTATATGCTCTCACGTAACCAAGGAATTCCAGCCAGCTTCCTTCATTCAGAATCTACATTAAAAGCAGAGTGGACTTCCTGAAACACGGGGTGGTACGGTAAGAGGTACCCCAGCTTGGTAGACCCCGTTACACTGGTGGCAGCAGTGGGATGTGATATCCCTTCTACAGGAGGAAAGGAATGAATGGAAGACAACTACCAGAATTTAAAGAGGACTACATTAAAAGATCTGGTGGAAGCCCGAGGGTTAATCGCCAGCAACAAAACAAAAGCGGATTTGATAGCAGCCATCATGGAACACGACACTGCAGCGCCCCCCAATGTGAACGTGGAGGACACTGAATTCCAGAGGGAGGTAAAGAACAGACTGGCGTTCTATGGCCAAAACCCTGCACTAGAGATCATACGAGAGGTGATGGCTGATGTGCGTACTGATCTGAAGGAAGAGATGGCCGAGCGAACCAGGATAGAGCTAACCAAGATGGAGATGGCAGAGCGGACCAAAGTGGAGCTGGCCAAGATGGAGATGGCAGAGCAGAGAGAGGAGAGTCAGCGAGCAAGGGGAGCTCTGGCCTCCGCCCAGGTACCTTCAACAGTAAGCCACAAAAAGATCCAGTATAATGCCTTCCGACAGTTGGGGGAGGCAGAGGAAGACATTGATGGCTTTCTCCAGGACTTTGAGTGGCAGTGTGCCCTTCATCAAGTGAAGCCGGAGGAACGGGTTCAGATTCTGGCCAGCAAGCTGACAGGCCGGGCAGCGGACGCCTATCGCACGGTACCCGATGAGGACTGTATGGACTATGAGCAGATCAAAGAAGTGATCTTGGCCCGGTATGCGCTGACACCAGAGGCATACCGCCAAAAGTTCAGCGGACTTATAAAACGAGTAACCGATACCCACGCTGAATGGGCCTGTAAATTACGGCGGTCACTGCTACAGTGGGTAGAAGGGAGCCAAGCAACCACTAAGGAGGGCGTCCTCCAGCTCTTCTTGTTAGAACGATTCTTTAATGGACTAAACCCCAAGACACAGGAATGGCTTCGGGACAGGCGGCCAAGGACTCTTGAGGAAGCCGCTCATCTGGCCGATGAACATCATGACGCCAGGAGGCCTCAGTTGTCCGGATCAAAGATGGTCACTAGGGGTCTGCCCATGGACCTGGAGGGCCCCAAACCACCGAAGATTGTAGGGGGACCAGCTAGAAACCCTACCACAGTTCCCCTGGGGCACGATGCCACACCTGCCGTCAGCTGGGCCACCTGCAAAGACAATGTCCCAACCGGACTCAGCATACCCAGTGGCAAAGGCAGGAACAGCTACCTTCCGCCGGGCCGCTGTACACTGCTACCAAGGCGAAGCTGACCCGGCATTGGGGGCTTCAACTAACCAAGGCGTGAAGACATGGAAGAAGTTCCGCATGAAGTAGACCCCGTGCAGGCAGCCCAGGCAGATAATCGACAACAGCATCGACAGGTCGTGTGGGTTAATGGGAAACGCATGCAGGGACTAAGAGATTCCGGAGCAACTTTGACCCTTGTGAAGCCTCATCTCGTCCGGGACCAAGAGAAGACGGACTGGACAGTGGCAGTCCATGTAGCAGGGGGAGCCATACATCGACTGCCCACTGCCAGGATTCACCTGAACTGGGGAGTTGGGGATGGCCTTATTGAGGTCGGCTTGATGGAGGATTTGCCTGCAGACGTTTTGCTGGGAAATGACTTGGGGCCCATGTTTTCTGCCTTCTCGGTTGCCCCTCTGGCTGAAACATATCCTGTGACCACCCGGAGACAAGCTCGAGCTGCAGAGGCAGAATCACACTCAGAGGAGGCCCAGGTAAGACATCCCAGCCCTACATGTATTCCCATAGCGAGACACATTTCTTGGGCCACCCCAGATGAATTTAAGAGGGAGTTACTTGAGGATCCTTCATTGGAGGGATATCGTGGGAAGGCACAGGAGGGGAGAGGGGTACTGGAAGGGGAACAGTTTATATGGAAGCAGGGACCTACCGGATCACAGAGCAGCACCACACAGGGACGAGCCCCACTATAAAAAGACAGCTGGTAGTTCCCAAGAAGTATAGGCGGGAGTTACTGCGAATCTCTCATGACATACCCTTGGCCGGGCACTTCGGCGTCAGTCGCACCAGGCATCGTCTGACACAAAACTTCTTTTGGCCGGGGGTAACTTATGATGTTCGTCAATACTGCCAGACCTGTGACAGTTGCCAGCGCATTGGCAAGAGGGGAGATCGATGCAAGGCCAAATTACGCCCCCTCCCCATTGTGGAGGAACCATTTCGCCGAGTAGCGGTCGATCTGATAGGGCCGTTAGCCAAACCCAGTCCGTCAGGGAAAAGGTATATATTGACAGTGGTAGATTATGCCACACGGTATCCAGAGGCGGTTGCGTTACCTAACATACTGGCAGAGACGTTGGCGGCTGCCTTGCTCCAGGTTTTCTCACAGGTTGGATTTCCCCGGGAGATTATCTCAGACCAAGGTACTCAGTTTACAGCAGAGGTGACCAACCAACTGTTGAAGCTGTGCGGCGTAAAGTCCATTAGAAGTGCCCCGTACCACCCGCAAACCAATGAGTTGTGTGAATGCTTTAACGGGACGTTAAAACAACTCATTGGGACTTTTACCAGGGCCTACAGGGACTGGGAGAAATTCTTGCCTCACCTCCTGTTTGCCTATCGAGAGTTGCCCAAAAATCCACGGGGTTCTCCCCATTCGAACTGGTATATGGGAGACGGGTAAGGGGACCCCTAGACTTAGTGCTAGAACACTGGGAAGGGGAGGGCACCATAGAAGGGGTACCTATTGTACCCTATGTGCTGGAATTCCGGGACCGCCTACAGGAGCTGACCCAGGCTGTACATGGGAACATGCAGGTGGCCCAACGGCGCCAGCGCGTATGGTACGATCGGAGGGCCAGAGAGCGCACCTTGAAACAGGGCAGAAGGTCCTGGCATTAGAGCCCACTAGGCAGAACAAGTTCCAAGCTGCATGGCAGGGGCCCTACCAGGTAGTGGGGAAAATAGCCGACACCACCTATAATGTCGCCGATTGTGACGACCCCGGGGTTATCCGCATGTTCCACGTGAATATGCTGAAGCCCTATCGGGAGCGCCCTGAAGAGGTAGTGGCCATCTGTGCACCTGAAGCAGAGGATTTAGCTGGACTTCCCTTGCCTGATGTCTTAGGGGAGAGGACTCAGTCTAAAACATGGGACCAGGTACACTGGGGTGAAGACTTAGGTCCCCGGTAGAGACAGCAGGCAGAGGAGTTGTTGAGGCAGTGACAGAGGATGTTTTCGGGGAAACCCGGGTATACTCACCTGGCACAACACAAGGTTGAGACCCAGGATCAGACCCCCCCTGCGACAACCCCCCTTCCGTTTCCTTGAGTCTGTACGAGAAAGGAATGCGCAAGAGATACAAGAGATGTTGCGTTTAGGGGTCATTGAAGAGTCAGATAGTCCCTGAGCATCCCCCGTAGTGTTAGTGCCCAAGAAGGATGGGACTACACGGTTTTGTGTAGACTATCGTAAGCTCAATGAGAAAACAGTGATGGATGCGTATCCCATGCCGCGTGTGGATGACTTGTTAGACCGGCTGGCAGGGGCAAAGTATTTGACCACCATCGATCTATGCAAAGGCTACTGACAGATTCCCCTTAGTCCTGATGCTATTCCCAAGTCGGCATTTGTCACCCCGTTTGGCTTATTCCAGTTTCGAGTTATGCCATTCGGGATGAAGACTGCCCCCGCGACCTTCCAGAGGCTGGCTGACCGGCTTCTGGATGGTCTCCAGGACTATGCGTGTGCCTACCTGGATGACATCGCCATCTACAGCGCGACATGGGAAGAGCATCTAAATCACCTAGAGACAGTATTAGACAGGATCCACAAGGCCGGAATCACCCTGAACCCAAACAAGTGTCACGTGGGCAAAGCAGAGGTTCAGTATTTAGGGCATTGGGTGGGAAGTGGGAAACAGAGACCAGAACCAGCCAAGATTGAGGCCATAGCCAAATGGCCCACCCCACGCACTAAAACCCAGGTCATGGCATTTCTAGGGACAGCGGGGTATTACAGGAAATTCGTTCCCAATTACAGCAGCGTAGCCAAGCCCCTCACTGATCTGACCCGTAAGAACCAACCCCGCCAAGTAACCTGGATCCCAGAGTGTGAGGAAGCCTTCCGCCAGCTAAAGGACGCCCTCACTAATATCCCTGTATTGGCCGCACCCGATCCAACTACACGTTTCCTGGTCCACACAGACGCTTCTATGTTTGGATTGGGGGCAGTACTGAGCCAAATCGGGCCGGACAGCCAAGAACACCCGGTAGCTTACCTGAGTCGGAAACTACTACCCCGTGAAGTGAGCTATGCGGCCATCGAGAAGGAGTGCCTGGCAATAGTATGGGCACTCAAAAAGTTACAACCATATTTGTATGGACGACAGTTTTCCCTCCTAACGGACCATAATCCCCTAGTCTGGCTTAATCGGGTCTCCGGAGACAACGCCAGATTACTGCGGTGGAGTTTAGCCCTACAACCTCTGGACTTCACCATCCACTACAGACCCGGCAAACAAAACGGTAACGCCGATGGACTAAGTCGACAAACGGAACTCGTACCAATCCCATAAACTGCGATCATCCCCAAACCGATCCGTTAAGGATCAGACTGTGTATGCCGATCGCGTCGCTGAAAATGGGAGCCGTGTTACAGAACCCCCCAGCACCAAGAATGTTATGCAGTATATGTATGTATAATAGTTTCCATGTGAAATGCATCAGTCCACAGGCTGCGCCCCTGGACAAGATATTCTCTTTCTGACCTCCCCCCACCTTTGTAATTCCCACAGTAAATAGCGGCAGGCTCCGGCCCCCTGCGGCTATTGTAATGTATGTCTGGCCAGCTGTTTTCCTGTTGGCCTGTCCTGTGTATCTGTGTTATATATTCTGTGTGCTGAAAATAAAGTGTGTTCTTAGACTGGAAATAAGTGAAGAAGCAGTCAGCTTTTATATGCTCTCACGTAACCAAGGAATTCCAGCCAGCTTCCTTCATACTTCCTGAAACACAGGGTGGTACGGTAAGAGGTACCCCAGCTTGGTAGACCCCATTACAGAGGTAAAATGCACAAATCAACAGCAAGTGAATAATTGTTTTTTTGTATTCTTTAAATCATTTCTATTTGAGTAGAAGTGATTAGATGACTTTTATCTTTAGGTCTATGTGACTACAGCGATACCAGATTTATATCAGTTTTTAGCTATGGCTGCTGTCACACAGTAAATGAGGCCTTTTTGCAAGAAACGTATTTGCATCTACATATTTCAGAGCTATAATTTTTCCATATTTCATCCGACAGTCATTTGAAGGCAAGTTGATGTTTTTATTGGTACCATTTTTGGTCACATAACATTTTTTGATCACTTTCTTATCCAATTTTTGGGAGGTTGAATGAACAAAAATCAGTAATTCAGGAAATGTATTTTTTTATTCCGTTCCGCGTGTAGTGATATTGATAAGGCATCTTTATTCTTCTGGTCAGTTACAGAGATACAACATGTATATAATTTTTTTTGTTTTGGCGCTATTACACAATAAAAGCTATTTTTATAGAAAATATAATTCTTTTTGCATTGCTTTATTCTGATAGCTATAGCTTTTTTATTTTTCCACTGATGGAGCTGCATTGTGACTTGTGTTTTGTGGGACAAGATGACATTTTCAGAGATACTATTATTATATAAATTTGTGTTTTTGATCTCATTTTATTCAACTTTTCGCTTGGCGGTATGATGAAAAACGATTTGACTGGTTATCAGCAAGTATCCCTCGGGGTAATTTGAAATGCGGACACTGTAATTTTTGTACTTACCATTTAATGGGAAAATTGATCCAAATTGGTCCTGTCCGTCATATAGTCCGGGATTTTATTTCCTGTAGAACGACATTTGTTGTCTACGTCTTGTTTTGCCCATGTGGTTTTTATTATGTGGGGAAAGCCATACGTCCCCTCTTTATCAGGTTTAGAGAACACTTTAAATCCATCAGCACCGGCAAGGGAGTCCCTAGACTTATACACCATGTACGCACCCATCATGCAGGAGATGCGAATTGCCTGCGTTTTGCGGGCTTAGAAAGGGTTACTCTATCTGAGCAAGGTGGTGACCTCCACAAATTATTATTAAGAAGAGAGGGGAGGTGGATATTGAGAGTGGATGTAACGGGCCCCTTAGGGTTAAATGATTGCACTGATATGTCAGTCTTCTTATAAGGTATTTTGGTAATGTTTTGCAGTACTCTGTAGTTTCGTCATTGTAAATGTATTTTGTATGTTTGTAAAGTCATTTTGTTCTATTTCGCATTGTTTTTAAAATTTTACCTTGAGTAGGAGTTTCATAGTTCGGTGACGCTCACAGGTGGTGTAGTTCTTTCCGGGCGGATACGCTTGATAAAGTCCTCCCACCTGTAGTAACTATTAGACCCGTAGAAGCTCAGGAGAGCGAAACGGCCGTCGTCGTTTGGAACCACAGGTTCTCCCTGCTATGTTTTACTATGTTTTACTATGAAGCCTCAATAAAGGATGGACACTGTTTGCACGAATGGTGAGTGCTCGTATTCTTCCATATTTTGTTTTTGGTATGATGAAAAAGCCTAGTTTTTTTTTTTTTACAATGCCCATTGAAGGAGTTAACTAGTGTGACAGTTTTATAGGTTGGGTTGTTCCGGATGCTGCAAGACCAAATATGTGTGATTTTTTAAAAACTTTTTTTAAGTTTCTTACTTAGTCCTTCTTTTGGACTTTAACTTTTATTAGTCTGATCACTGGTATAATACATTGCAATGCACTAGCATTACAATTCTTTATACCTGTCAGTGCTGCACTGACAGGATCATCTTAGACCATGGTCTGAGTATGGGCTAACAGGCTTTCTCTAGCCTAATGACCTGGATGTCGTCATGACAACCTTGGATCACCATGGCAGCGATTGGGCCCTCACGATGATGTCATCAGGAAAATTGCAATACTTTACTAGGATAAAAACTTTGATGTTAGTGCTTCTTTAAGAATAGTTTTAAAGGAACAGTATCCTAATTTAAAAGGGACACCACAAAAAAACAAAAAGGCAACCTAACATGAGCACATAGAACATCAACTGAAGAGCAATGTTGTTAGGTGTCGGGTTCCCGCCTCTGCACAGGGAGAATCTCGAACCATCTCCACTGTGGTCTCCCATTCTTCTCCAGCCGCAGTGGAGTCTGCTCAGCGGAGATGTCGGTCCCAGTGTCTTGCTCAGTCTCACTCTGTGCATAGTGTTACTGCTGCTTTTCCAGCTTCTGCTATTGAAGCCAGTGCTGGGCAGCGGCGAGCAGACGCTTTTGGGACTAAGTCCTGCTTTTCCCCTTCTGAGCATGCCCAGGGCAAGATCTCCCGTTGGAGAGCGAGGGTCAGATGCTCAGATACTGCAGGAGATCCCATTGGTCCTCCAGGAAGGTCCTGAAGGTGCTCAACTTCTGTGGCAGCCTCCCATTGGTCCTTCTGGGAAGGTCCTGTGCATGCTGCAGCTATAAAAGGTTCACATAACCGCACGGCCATGCGCTAGTGTAAACTTGTAAATGTGTGTGTGTTGCTATGGGAAAGTCATTTGTTAATTATCCCCTCCCTTGTGTATGACTGCTCGTGTAAGGTGGATGATTGCTATCTAGCGCCCGACTTAGCCATCAGCAAGTAACACACAAAACAGCGTCTAATTGCTGTGACCGCCAGTGCGGCGCTTTCCTGACCCAAGCCTGGGTGGTTAGTGGCATCCGCCAGTGCAGCAACGCACGCACTCTCGTGCATCTTTATTATTAATATTTCTGTCACTCTGACACCCCAGTTGCGGTGTCGAGCACAAGAGGTCTATATGAACTCAAATCCTGTGTCTTGGGATTGAGTTCTGAGACTCCTTGCTTGCGCTCTTGGTGCGGTACCGCGGCCCTGTGACACAACAGGGTTCGCTTCCTTCACACAGGGTGAAGTTAACCCGTGTGTGTATCCACATTGTACCGCCATATAGTCCGTTATTACTTGGCAGCATGTTCCGTCTCTGCACGGTGGACCCGGGGCTGCGAACCTACTCTATCTTTCTTATTATTTGGTGCGTTCCGCTAGCCCTAACAAATGTTCAGTTAACATTCACCAGTATGCGACATTCATTTCAAGTACCCATCGGTTCAAAACTGCTGGTGCTTCTAACTCTAATCTTCCCAAATTATATGACAAACATACAATTATAAGGCATTGCTGATCATGGCCAAATCACTAGTGGCTACAAACAACTGCAGCTACATTTTATAGTTACAATTATGATTTACAGTGCAATCTTTTCTCATCTCTTCTCACCTCCCACTCTTCGGTTATAATATATAGGTATGGATTTTGCCAGTGGTAATTCTAGGTCAGGGACTTCAGAATACTCAACGTTTTGTGTCAGTTGCTCTGAAGAAAGTGGTATCATAGTCAAGAATGGATCCAAGGCTTATCAGCATGGGAGTTCTGGATAGAATAGTTGAATTCATAAGTAGCCATTTCACATTTAGGAGCTCACCTCCGACCAAGAGAATTTCAGTCTTGCCTATGTTTAGTTCTAGCCAGTTGGCAATTAGCCATTCTTATAGTTCAGTTAATAATAAATGACTTTACTAAATGCAACAACTGAAAAAGATTTAATTTACAAGAGTGATTGCGCGCCTTTTGGGCGCGCACAGTGATTATGAACCATGCAATGGGGCGTACCCACGCACCAGACTGGCATATGTGCAGACTAATAGCGAACAGAAATACCTGGTGTACCTCTCCTGCCACTCCTACCTTGTGTATGAAAAAGATCTATAGTTAATACTGTTCGGGTAGAGCTATCCGATAGCGCTATCCATGAAGAAAGTGAACGAGCAGAGCTATCCCATAGCCCTATTACTAGAGGAAATGAATGGGTAGAGCTATCCAATAGCGCTATTCCTCAATGTTTCTGAGCGTAAGCTATTTCACATGGTTGAGCGCACTTGGGATCTGCCCCCAAGGCTCTGCCCATGCCCAATGTTTGGTCCATAGACAGCGGCTAGGAGTTAGTCCTGCTTTTGTGTACAAATTTTTTTGGCTTTTACAATTGTTAAAAAGCTTAATAAAAGACTTCTTTGTACACACAGTTGACAGTAAACCATTTGTCAACATTAGGAATAAGTTTACTCTGCTTCTGTGTCTCAAATATTTTGACCCTTATTTGTTGGCTTTTCCTTCCCCAGGAGAAAGCCACATATAACTGCCCGTATGAAAACACTGGGAGAGGCAAATAAATTCCTACAATATGCAAGGACTGTCCCTGAGATTTATTGATGGTCATTGCAAATGCCAACATGACAAGAAACTGATGCCGTCGCATCTGGACTGGCAAGTTTTTATATTTGGAAATCAGGTCAATTCTTGGAATAAGAATTGTCTGACCCTTTGCTTTTCCATTTAAAGCAACGGCATGAATAACATTTGCTTTTAAGCTTTTCACATAAAGCCTTGTGCCATTACAAAGGCCACTCTTTCTGTTAAGATTATGTAGGAGCATAATTCCAGCTCCTGGTTTCAGCTTTAGTTCATGAGGAGGCATCCCAGTGGGATTCAAAGAGTTAAGAAACTCTACAGGGTAATCAGTGAGAATCACACCCTCCTCTTCAGCAATTGTGTCGACAGAGCGATATGTTGAGTGTTCACCTTGAACTTGACTAAGAATTTTGTCATTCAAGGCATGAACGTCATCATTCAATGGCGTAAGAATTGCTTCATTGGCAATTGCTTCTACCATTGCATCGGTAATCTCAATTGGGTCGCCAAAAATAGCTGTAATTAAATCACCCTCTTCAATAAAAGAATTGGGTATTTCAATTGTGTCTTCTGGTAGACCATATACATTTGACAACCCTCCATTGCCAAGTTTCAGTAACCATGAGTTGTACTCAACTTCATCCTGAGATGTTCTCATATTCTGTTGTAACTGGAACCGTGAAAATTGATTCCAGGATTTTGAGTATTTAATGGTGGTCTGTACAATTTGGGCTCTTTTTCCACCGTCCACTATTGGTAGGGTTTGACGAAAATTTATGAAAACTTTTCCACCAAATGGTCTTTTTTTCCACATATGTCTTGGAACAAATTTTCCACAGCGTTCATATTAAAACAGGGAGTCATTGTTACTTCGTCCTAAATAACGACAGATGACTCCCTAAGCTCCTTTTCTTGAAGTAAGGTTGGCTTAATTTTTGACACTGTTGTCTCATTTGTTGTAATTCCAAGGCCAAACTTGGAATGGTAGATGCTACCGCTTTGTAGTAATGTAGCCGCCAATCCAGTGGAGGCTACTGAGCAAATAGACTTTTCTGCTTGTAGTGTCTTGTGCAAGCAGTTGTGCAAAAATGTCTTCCCACTGCCTCCTGGGCCGTCCAGAAAAAAACAGTGTGAGCTAGTGTCATCTGGCTGCGACGCAGCATTGACTGCTTGCATAATTGCATCGATAGCTGATTTCTGAGCTTCATTAAGCATAGCTTTCAATTGCTCAGCCTCCTGCTTTATTACAGCATAATTCAGTTGGTCCAGTATTTCATCTGGAACATTTACTGGAGTTGGCAATCTGTAGTCAGCACAGGAATTTTTATTGCTGAAGAGCAATTCATTAATATCACGAAGAGCCAGTTGCTCAGCAATTTCTGGAGTATACCGCCTGGTGTAATCCTCCATAAATTTGGTTTTATATTTTTGCCATAATGCCAATGGTTTAGCTGGTTCCCCCATATACACAAATTATAGCAAATAATTTGTGAAGTTGGTAGGGCATTTGGAAAGCGATTGCATCCGTTATACTGTCTTCCCATTGGGAATCATCTTCCAAAAGATGAAGATCAATGCACGCATTTTTATACGTGTCATGTACGACTCCATTGACAGTCCTTAAGTCAGCATAAGACTTTGCTCCTCTTACGTGATTTAAAAGGAGTCTTAAGAAATACAGTTCACCATCTGTTAAAGAGACTGTATACATTTGGGCAATTGTTTTTCCAAATTGAGCCCATCGTTTTTTCCATCCTTCTAGTGCAGCTTTTCTATCCCAGACATAGTGTTCCGGGATTTCACTGTACAAATACTGATGGGCGGAAGCGTCAACTCTGTTTAGCTCAAAATAAGCCTGCAGAGTAGAGGCTTTTGAGTCTGAAATAACCATATCCACAAAAACACTTGCTGCATGTTTTCAAGGTGAACAGCAAGCCTTTTAATGGTATGTGAAGCATCGTGCATTTTATTTTTTCTGATTCTCCACATGCCCTCAGGGGCTCTTATATACCGAGAATCTAGGTACATGGCTGGTTCATTCCAGTTCAATGTATCAAACTTGATATTGGCACAGTCATGTCCTTTGTATACATATTTGAAAAGATATTTAACACTTTTTCTTGAAGCACATATCTCAACATTGATATGGCAATTGTACTTGAATAATAAATAAGGGTTGTATGGAACTACCCATCTATTGTCGATTTCTTGCGTTCCTCCTCTGGTTTTCCCAGTATTGTGTCAACGGTACTGTGGATTACCATCAACATTGGGGTTTATCTCTGTATTAAATTCCTTTGGGAATTATTTTACTCATTGACCATCTGTCATGCATATAGTATCAGGTTGATCTTCGCCACATGGGCCATGAATCATGTGCTTCATCACTGCCTCATGCAGTTTTTGATTTGCTGTCTCATTTGGGATTTCAGCAGAAACAAATATGTCAATTATTTCTTTGTCCCTCGGTTTATCTCCCTCTCTGAGGATTAAGAGCATGTGAGCGTGTGGTAGTCAACGCTTTTGAAATTCTATTACATGCACATAGACAACTACACGGCCAAAAATGTGTTTTTTCAACATCTTGTTAAGCACGGCTTGGAGTTTGATTTTAAATACTCGTGCAACCAAATCTAGTCTGAACTCTAGCCTTTGCTATGGTTCTAAGTTTTCAGTAATTTTTTTCCACTTTGGGTTACAGGTCATGGTAACAAAAAGATCTGGCTTTCCGAATTTTCAGACAGTTGTCATGGCGTCTTGGTAATTTTGCTGCATAGCTCTTGGGCTTCCAATGAAAATGAACGCTAAAATTACTGGTGTCCCATCTTCTAGCCCTTGGTGCAATGCAGCATTATAGATGTGATCCATAATGCCAGCATAACTGTCGACGCGTAATGCCTTTTGATTTTGTTTTATATATTCGATCCTGTCAGATTCAATTTTGACGTAACTGTCAACGATAAATTGTTGCGTTAACTTCCAAGCATTTGAAAGAGATTGAACTCGTCACAAATGGCATAGTACTGCAACAGGGTGATTTTTTTCTTGTCGATCTTGATCCACTGGTATGGATGGTAGATGAATGTCACCAATTCCTTGATTCCTTGATGACTTAGGGCAATTGGAGTTGTCAAATTTATTGTCAATCCACTGTCCCCATATGGGCATAGAAGTGGATATGTCATTGCATCACACTTTCTGTGAAGAAAGCTGATTTGAACAGTTTGGTTTTCACTTTTGAGGTGAACTCTGATGTCCCTATTAAATGGGGGTTCACCCATTGCATTTTGATAAATTATAGCTACTTCATTGCACCTTGGTGCATTGTAGTGCCTCTGGTCATCGTTGTAGTCATTTATAATTGACATTGTTATTTTGAGTGGATCGCAATTTTCTAATTCAGCAATCCTCTCTTCCTCTATTTCAAATTCTCTCATCATTGTGAAGGCTCTTGCGAGTGGGTTAATTGCTTTCATTTTCTCTCCAAGAGACAATAGCAGTGCTGGGAGGCACTTTTTATTTTCTTGACTTCTTGTACTTAATGCTTTTTCACTGTCCAAGATATAAATCTGGGCAAACTTGGGAGTACTACCCACAGTGGGATGTAATGGGGCAGTTCTGTGGTAAATTTGTCCATGAATTCGAAAACAGTATGGACCATGCCCAGGAGGTGGCGCTACTTGTGCTCCCATTGATGCCAAAGCAAGCAAGCTATTGTATTGCCTTATATTAGCCATATGCTCTCCTTTCATCACCTGATGCTGATGCTCTCCTTTCATCAACTTGACTAATTGATCATCCATACGAATGGGACGTAATTGGATGCGCCCTCTCTTGCAGCAGGAAGGGAATGTTTTGTCCTGCGCCATTTCGTCTTTGAAATTTTTAGATTGGCAGAACTGACATCGAAATGTCAATTTGCCAGCATAGTGCTCTTTAATACGTGTCTCATCAATTTGATAGAGAAGTCCTCTCGTGGCAAATGTAACTTGCCGTCATCGAGTGGCTCTTGCATTTAGGACACGTATACTATCTTGTTCTCTTTTTTGTGAAATATGTGTATCACTTTGTGCATTGCGTGTTGCTCGTTGTCATGCAGCATTAGATGCTCTATGTGATTCAGTTACTTCATTTGTTTCTCTTGCTCTGGCCGCCCTCTGTCGGGCTGCATCAGCAGTTCTTCAACAATTTTGTTCATCTTCTGTTTCATTAAGATGCAGGTTACACATCCGTATGCGATTCGCTTCTCTACATGCAGCAGCGCGCTCAATTTGATCCATCTTTGCAATCTTGCCTCACAGTGTTGCCTCACAGTGTTGCCTCACAGGCTAACATTCAAAAAAGGCTTAAGCCTTAACTCACCACCAGGGGAAGCTCCTCTTCTTAGGTATCCATGGTTACGCCCAACTGTGGATGACACATTGTGCACATTTCAAAAACCTGACCGTCACATCCAAACATAGACTAAGTGTGAACAGGTGCTGAATCTAAAGTTGCCAACTCGTATATAGTTAAGTAAATAAGGCAGCACACTGCAGCGCTAGAACATGCAAACATGAAATACGAAAATTGAACTGCATTACTGCACTAGAAATATGAAAAATGAGAGCGTTTAGCGCATAAAAATGGCCAATTTTATGTGTACCTGGTAGCCACATTAGCACAGCACAGACACACGGACACGTCCAAATTAGGTATATTGATAGTGTAATCAAACACAATGGGTGCAAATATTTCAATCTTATCAGTAATTATAGCACTTGTAGATTAAATTACAGGGAAATCCACGACCTAATTTGCTGGCCAAGTAGCAAGATTCTGGATGGATATACCATATTAAACCTACAAATCTGTTTAACTCAATAATAACAACTGGTTATGGCCTAACGCAGTGTTCCCCAAGTCCGGTCCTCAAGAGCCACCAACAGATCATGTTTTCAGGATTTCCTTAGTATTGCACAGGTGATTGAATGCTTGCCTGTCCAGGTGATGCAATTATCCCCTGTGCAATACTAAGGAAATCCTGAAAACAGGACCTGTTGGTGGCTCTTGAGGACCGGACTTGGGGAACACTGGCCTAACGTAAGGTGTATAATGTCAGAGTTAATATCAACTAGTGATTTTTCCCATTCATTGAGATTTCCATTTTCTTTGGATAAAATCATTGCAAAGGGTTTATGTTTCTTTTTCAGATTTTCTCTTTTTTTTTTTTACTTTGATGAATTTCTTTGAATACTTCAGCACACTTGTACGTCTACATGCTATACAGCATGGACATAGAGACAGCAAATAGTTAATTGACGCAAGCTATCACAAGTTCAGACATTCATGCATGAAGGGAAAATGCAGAAATGTTTTTCACTGAGCAGGTCATGATCATGTGTTGCTCATACGCTCCATGCCTGTTACCTCTACTTTTTACTGTAATGTTAGAGTAAAGAAGATTTTATTGCGTTTGGTGAGTGCTGATGCATCGTTTTTTTGTCAATTCTCCCATACATATTAGACTTTTGGCAGCGCCTGCCAATATTAGTTGGTTCGGCTGGTGTAGGTCTAATGTGTTTAGTCTGGGTTTTGCAGTTGGGCAAAGATGTGTGGCTTTAATAACAGATTAAACATGGGCCTGTATCATGCTCATCTTAAAATTGCCTTTCGAGCAGGAAATCCCAGCACTGCCAAAATAGCCAATTGGCATCTGAGTCATTCTCGCTCGAGCTCTCGCAGCCTGCAGCATCCTAGCATCAAATATTTTACTTCACTATTTGCAACCCTTTTTAAACTAAAATGGGCATCTTTGTTTCATATAGAAATATGCATGTATTATTTTTACAAGATAGAGAGTGAAAGCCATCCTAAAATCTCAGCCTAATAGCTACTACTACAATTATAATTGTTTATTATTTAAAAAAAGCATTTTATGTTTTACATCACGTGAATATCAATCTATCTAGCTATCTATACATCTGTCTTTACATCCACCCATTTCTTCATTCTTTATGGAATACTGCCATGATGTACAGCGATTACCAAATAAATTCCAAGCCTACCTTCAGAATAGCCTTTTACCTAGCCTTTATTAGTTGTATACATACCGTATATTGCATTTCTGCATATTTATTTTATTTCAGATATTGGCATGTCAGAATATTTGTGGAGAATTCTCTTTACCAGATAATCTGTCAGATGGCCTAAATGAATAGAGGTTTTTTTTCTTTTACCAAAAAAGTTCACACTTCAACGGAAATTTCAGATCCAGCCTTCTGGCCCAATTCTTATCCATCTGGATCTCTGTGCCAATGTGTGCCAAGAAATGAAAGATCGGAACAAGACTGTATTGTGACAAGGACAATGCTGCAAATTTCGGTCTATTTTCAGAAACTCAATTTATTTTACATAAGCTATACGGATGACCATAGTTTTCTACTTTATTCTGTGAAGAGCTGTAAATGCTATCATTATTTTATATTAGTGCATTTTTTATGTAGGCACTGTATATTCTTAGAAAGTGAATGTTGGATGCACCTGATTTTAAAAGTAAAACACAGCAATAGGATTTCATGTTGTTTAACTCAGCTTATTAGAAAAAAATATGGGGCCAAGTCACCAAGATTGGTATGACGCACGCTCACGCCATGTCAATTTGCTGGAGTAGAAGGTGCCAAAAAGCTTTTTCTGGCTTAATAGCTTTGAAGGATCGGCCCCTGTATGTTTTACAAGGAAAGGACATTACAATAAAGAAGACTACTATTTCTGTATTTATTTAGTTAGTCATGCTCATGTCTAGGGGTGCCATCAGGGCATTACTGCCATTACTGTGCCTGGAAAGCAGAAGCACAGTGGGGGTTGAGACACGCTGCGCAGTCTGCTCTGAGGCAGCCCAGCTGAGCCACTGTATAAATCGCCTGGCAGCAGGCATGGCATGCAAGGGCCCGGGCTAATTGCTTTATCTTTACTTTATTAAGCCATGGGGCCCCAGTCACTCACAACCACAGCTACTTAAAGTATATTGTATGCCCACAGCATAGGGGGCCGGCCGCATCTGACAGTGACGTTAGATGCTGCCGGCCCACCCTCTGAGCCTAAGCTGCTGGCGCTCTCCAGGCCCTTGCAGCACACTATGTGCAGGAGTTGAGCACCTGAAAGTGATTAGGTGTGCAGAAACTGCTTCTCTATTAATAGTCTGCCACATCCAGAAGAGACCCCTTTTCAGTAATCACCTCATTATCATAACAAGCAGAATTATAATGAGAGATAACAGACTCCACCATTGACAGTAGGTTGTGTCACAGCTCACCTCTTCCCCCTTTCTGCACAATGACATCTGCACTTGGGCGGATATACCGCCGGTTCAACCCGTGCGGCTGCATGTGGCCCGAAGGCTCAGGGGGGCCCCTGTAGGCAGGGCCGGCGTTAGAGGCAGGCAGTTGCCTAGGGCCCCCACTCCCCCAAGAGACCCCAGCTAGCAGCAAATCACGCAGCCGCTATGGGGCTCCTGTGAGGCAGGGAGGCCCGCCTGACGCCAGCGCTGCTGGTACAGTTCAAAGCAATGATGGAGGGGAGAGCGTCAGCAGACGCTCCCTCTCCCATCATTCCCCGCTCTGCCTCTGACATGCGCACACTCACTGTGTGCCATGCAGTGCAGCGGCAGCCGCTGAGATAGGAGCAGGGAACAGCGCGGGCACAAGGAGAGGTGAGGAGTGTTTTATTTTTTCTTAACTATAACAGTGAGTACTAACTGGACTGTGGGGCCATTCTATGGGGGGAGATGCGAGCTGTGCTATATACCACACGAGCTGTGCTATATACAACACGGGCTGTTATGTTTGCTAATGACAGGTGTTATGAAGGCAATCCAGAAACACAGTGTGCTTAGCGATCAGAGCGCACACAGTGATCTGACAAATACCCAAAAATACAAGAACGAGCTCTGAGACGTGGAAACTCTGTAGACTGCACACCTGATCCTATCCTAAACACAACTAAAAGTGGCTGTGGATTGCGCCTAACAACTACCTAGGCAACTCGGCACAGCCTAAGAAACTAGCTAGCCTGAAGATAGAAAAATAGGCCTGACTTGCCCCAGAGAAATTCCCCAAAGGAAAAGGCAGCCCCCCACATATAATGACTGTGAGTAAGATGAAAAGACAAAACGTAGGGATGAAATAGATTCAGCAAAGTGGGGCCCGATATTCTAGGACAGAGCGAGGACAGTAAAGCGAACTTTGCAGTCTACAAAAAACCCTAAAGCAAAATCACGCAAAGGGGGCAAAAAAAAACCCACCGTGCCGAACTAACGGCACGGCGGTACACCCTTTGCGTCTCAGAGCTTCCAGCAAAACAAAAGACAAGCTGGACAGAAAAAAAGCAACAAAAAAGCAAAAGGCACTTAGCTATACAGAGCAGCAGGTCACAGGAACAATCAGGAGAAGCTCAGATCCAACACTGAAACATTGACAAGGAGCAAGGATAGCAGCATCAGGTGGAGTTAAGTAATGAAGCAGTTAACGAGCTCACCAGAACACCTGAGGGAGGAAGCTCAGAAGCTGCAGTACCACTTGTGACCACAGGAGTGAATTCAGCCACAGAATTCACAACAGTACCCCCCCCTTGAGGAGGGGTCACCGAACCCTCACCAGAGCCCCCAGGCCGACCAGGATGAGCCGCATGAAAGGCACGAACAAGATCGGAAGCATGAACATCAGAGGCAAAAACCCAGGAATTATCTTCCTGAGCATAACCCTTCCATTTAACCAGATACTGGAGTTTCCGTCTAGAAACACGAGAATCCAAAATCTTCTCCACAATATACTCCAATTCCCCCTCCACCAAAACCGGGGCAGGAGGCTCAACAGATGGAACCATAGGTGCCACGTATCTCCGCAACAACGACCTATGGAATACATTATGTATGGAAAAGGAGTCTGGGAGGGTCAAACGAAAAGACACAGGATTGAGAACCTCAGAAATCCTATACGGACCAATAAAACGAGGTTTAAATTTAGGAGAGGAAACCTTCATAGGAATATGACGAGAAGATAACCAAACCAGATCCCCAACACGAAGTCGGGGACCCACACGGCGTCTGCGATTAGCGAAAAGTTGAGCTTTCTCCTGGGACAAGATCAAATTGTCCACTACCTGAGTCCAGATCTGCTGCAACCTATCCACCACAGAATCCACACCAGGACAGTCCGAAGACTCAACCTGTCCTGAAGAGAAACGAGGATGGAACCCAGAATTGCAAAAAAATGGAGAAACCAAGGTAGCCGAGCTGGCCCGATTATTAAGGGCGAACTCAGCCAACGGCAAAAAGGACACCCAATCATCCTGGTCTGCAGAAACAAAACATCTCAGATATGTTTCCAAGGTCTGATTGGTTCGTTCGGTCTGGCCATTAGTCTGAGGATGGAAAGCCGAGGAAAAGGATAGGTCAATGCCCATCCTACCACAAAAGGCTCGCCAAAACCTTGAAACAAACTGGGAACCTCTGTCAGAAACAATATTCTCAGGAATGCCATGCAACCGAACCACATGCTGAAAGAACAAAGGTACCAAATCAGAGGAGGAAGGCAATTTAGCCAAGGGCACCAGATGGACCATTTTAGAAAAGCGATCACAGACCACCCAAATGACTGACATCTTTTGAGAAACGGGAAGGTCAGAAATGAAATCCATCGAAATATGTGTCCAAGGCCTCTTTGGGACCGGCAAGGGCAAAAGCAACCCACTGGCACGAGAACAGCAGGGCTTAGCCCTAGCACAAATCCCACAGGACTGCACAAAAGTACGTACATCCCGTGACAGAGATGGCCACCAGAAGGATCTAGCCACTAACTCTCTGGTACCAAAGATTCCAGGATGACCAGCCAACACCGAACAATGAAGTTCAGAGATAAGTTTATTAGTCCACCTATCAGGGACGAACAGTTTCTCTGCTGGACAACGATCAGGTTTATTCGCCTGAAATTTTTGCAGCACCCGCCGCAAATCAGGGGAGATGGCAGACACAATGACTCCTTCCTTGAGGATACCCGCTGGCTCAGATAAACCCGGAGAGTCGGGCACAAAACTCCTAGACAGAGCATCCGCCTTCACATTTTTAGAGCCCGGAAGGTACGAAATCACAAAGTCGAAGCGGGCAAAAAATAACGACCAACGGGCCTGTCTAGGATTCAAGCGCTTGGCAGACTCGAGATAAGTCAAGTTCTTATGATCAGTCAATACCACCACGCGATGCTTAGCTCCTTCAAGCCAATGACGCCACTCCTCGAATGCCCACTTCATGGCCAGCAACTCTCGATTGCCCACATCATAATTACGCTCAGCGGGCGAAAACTTCCTGGAAAAGAAAGCACATGGTTTCATCACTGAGCAATCAGAACCTCTCTGTGACAAAACCGCCCCTGCTCCAATCTCAGAAGCATCAACCTCGACCTGGAACGGAAGAGAAACATCTGGCTGACACAACACAGGGGCAGAACAAAAACGACGCTTCAACTCCTGAAAAGCTTCCACAGCAGCAGAAGACCAATTAACCAAATCAGCACCCTTCTTGGTCAAATCGGTCAATGGTTTGGCAATGCTAGAAAAATTACAGATGAAGCGACGATAAAAATTAGCAAAGCCCAGGAACTTTTGCAGACTTTTCAGAGATGTCGGCTGAATCCAATCCTGGATGGCTTGGACCTTAACTGGATCCATCTCGATAGTAGAAGGGGTAAAGATGAACCCCAAAAATGAAACTTTCTGCACACCGAAGAGACACTTTGATCCCTTCACAAACAAAGAGTTAGCACGCAGGACCTGAAAAACCATTCTGACCTGCTTCACATGAGACTCCCAATCATCTGAGAAGATCAAAATGTCATCCAAGTAAACAATCAGGAATTTATCCAGATACTCACGGAAGATGTCATGCATAAAAGACTGAAACACAGATGGAGCATTGGCAAGTCCGAACGGCATCACTAGATACTCAAAATGACCCTCGGGCGTATTGAATGCAGTTTTCCATTCATCTCCTTGCCTGATTCTCACCAGATTATACGCACCACGAAGATCTATCTTAGTGAACCAACTAGCCCCCTTAATCCGAGCAAACAAGTCAGATAACAATGGCAAGGGATACTGAAATTTAACAGTGATCTTATTAAGAAGGCGGTAATCAATACACGGTCTCAGCGAACCATCCTTCTTGGCTACAAAGAAGAACCCTGCTCCCAGTGGTGATGACGATGGGCGAATATGTCCCTTCTCCAGGGATTCCTTCACATAACTGCGCATAGCGGCGTGTTCGGGCACGGATAAATTAAATAATCGACCTTTAGGGAATTTACTACCAGGAATCAAATTGATAGCACAATCACAATCCCTATGCGGAGGTAGAGCATCGGACTTGGGCTCTTCAAATACATCCTGATAATCAGACAAGAACTCTGGGACCTCAGAAGGGGTGGATGACGAAATCGACAAAAATGGAACATCACCATGTACCCCCTGACAACCCCAGCTGGATACCGACATGGAATTCCAATCCAATACTGGATTATGGGTTTGTAGCCATGGCAACCCCAACACGACCACATCATGCAGATTATGCAACACCAGAAAGCGAATAACTTCCTGATGTGCAGGAGCCATGCACATGGTCAGCTGGGCCCAGTATTGAGGTTTATTCTTGGCCAAAGGTGTAGCATCAATTCCTCTCAATGGAATAGGACACCGCAAAGGCTCCAAGAAAAACCCACAACGTTTAGCATAATCCAAATCCATCAGATTCAAGGCAGCGCCCGAATCCACAAACGCCATGACAGGAAACGACGACAAAGAGCATATCAAGGTAATGGACAGAAGGAATTTGGACTGTACAGTACCAATGACGGCAGACCTAGCGGACCGCTTAGTGCGCTTAGGACAATCAGAAATAGCATGAGTGGAATCACCACAGTAGAAACACAGACCATTCAGACGTCTGTATTCCTGCCGTTCAACTCTAGTCATAGTCCTATCGCACTGCATAGGCTCAGGTTTAACCTCAGGCAGTACCGCCAAATGGTGCACAGATTTACGCTCGCGCAAGCGTCGACCGATCTGAATGGCCAAAGACAAAGACTCATTCAAACCAGCAGGCATAGGGAATCCCACCATGACATCCTTAAGAGCCTCAGAGAGACCCTTTCTGAACAAAGCTGCCAGCGCAGATTCATTCCACTGAGTGAGTACTGACCATTTCCTAAATTTCTGACAATATACTTCTATATCATCCTGACCCTGGCACAAAGCCAGCAAATTTTTCTCAGCCTGATCCACTGAATTAGGCTCATCGTACAGCAATCCGAGCGCCAGGAAAACAGCATCGACACTACTCAATGCACGGTCTCCTGGCGCAAGAGAAAATGCCCAGTCTTGAGGGTCGCCGCGCAAAAAAGAAATAATAATCAAAACCTGTTGAATAGGATTACCAGAAGAATGAGGTTTCAAGGCCAGAAATAGATTACAATTATTTTTGAAACTTAGAAACTTAGTTCTATCTCCAAAAACAAATCAGGAATAGGAATTCTTGGTTCTAACATAGATTTCTGATCAATAGTATCTTGAATTTTTTGTACATTTATAACGAGATTATCCATTGAAGAGCACAGACCCTGAATATCCATGTCCACACCTGTGTCCAGAATCACCCAAATGTCTAGGGGAAAAAAAAAAGTGAACACAGAGCAGAAAAAAAAAAAAATGATGTCAGAACTTTTTCTTTCCCTCTAATGAAAATCATTAGTTTGGCTCCTTGTACTGTTATGTTTGCTAATGACAGGTGTTATGAAGGCAATCCAGAAACACAGTGTGCTTAGCGATCAGAGCGCACACAGTGATCTGACAAATACCCAAAAATACAAGAACGAGCTCTGAGACGTGGAAACTCTGTAGACTGCACACCTGATCCTATCCTAAACACAACTAAAAGCGGCTGTGGATTGCGCCTAACAACTACCTAGGCAACTCGGCACAGCCTAAGAAACTAGCTAGCCTGAAGATAGAAAAATAGGCCTGACTTGCCCCAGAGAAATTCCCCAAAGGAAAAGGCAGCCCCCCACATATAATGACTGTGAGTAAGATGAAAAGACAAAACGTAGGGATGAAATAGATTCAGCAAAGTGGGGCCCGATATTCTAGGACAGAGCGAGGACAGTAAAGCGAACTTTGCAGTCTACAAAAAACCCTAAAGCAAAACCACGCAAAGGGGGCAAAAAAAATCCCACCGTGCCGAACTAACGGCACGGCGGTACACCCTTTGCGTCTCAGAGCTTCCAGCAAAACAAAAGACAAGCTGGACAGAAAAAAAGCAACAAAAAAGCAAAAGGCACTTAGCTATACAGAGCAGCAGGTCACAGGAACAATCAGGAGAAGCTCAGATCCAACACTGAAACATTGACAAGGAGCAAGGATAGCAGCATCAGGCGGAGTTAAGTAATGAAGCACTTAACGAGCTCACCAGAACACCTGAGGGAGGAAGCTCAGAAGCTGCAGTACCACTTGTGACCACAGGAGTGAATTCAGCCACAGAATTCACAACAACGGGCTGTGCTATATACAATGCTGGCTGTGCTATATACAACACGAACTGTGCTATATACAACACGAGCTGTGCTATATACAATGCGGGCTGTGCTATATACAACACAGGCTGTGCTATATACAATGCGGGCTGTGCTATATACAACACGAGCTGTGCTATATACAACGCGGGCTGTTCTATATACAACACGGACTGTGCTATATACAACACAAGCTGTGCAATATACAATGCGGGCTGTGCTATCTACAATGCGGGCTGTGCTACAGTATATACAACATGGGCTGTGCTATATAAAATGTGAGCTGTGCTATATATAACGCGAGCTGTGCTATACAACACGGGCTGTGCTATATAATACACAGGCTGTGCTATATACTACACAGGCTATGCTGTATACTATGCGGGCTGCATTATATATGCAGGCTGTGCTATATACAACGCAGGCTGTGCTATATACTGTACAATATGGGCTCTGCTATATACAACACGGGCTGTGCTATATACAATGCAGGCTGTGCTATATACAACACGAGCTGTGCTATATACAACACGAGCTGTGCTATATACAACACGGGCTGTGCTATATACAACACGGGCTGTGTTATATACAACGCGAGCTGTGCTATATACAATGCAGGCTGTGCTATATACAACATGGGCTGTGCTATATACAACGCGAGCTGTGCTATATAAAACGCGAGCTGTGCTATATACAACTCGGGCTGTGCTATACTGTATACAATGTATACTGTATAATAAAGAAGATATATCAAGCTCAACTGTAGCTAAGATTCAGCATATGCATGGGCTATTAGGTCAGGAAGAACAAATTGCTGATTTTGTAGCACATAATAAAAAGTCACTAAATATGATATCCACTGTCAGTTTTGGGGTCATCAAGTACAATTTTGGATGCACACATTTATGTATAAAAGTTTGATTGTAACCAGAGAATACTGAAAACCATTGAATTGTATTCTTTTTTACTGCTAATCAGAAAGGTTGAACTGATGCTTATTGAATTATAATGTTTTATTAAAAGATTAAATATAGATGCTAGCTTTTATAAGATGAGGACCACAATGACCTGCCTGTACTTTTACTTACAATTCTTTTCTTGCAATTTACTACTATGCTTAGAAGTTAATCAAGTGTTCATATAGATTCAGCATAGCAATAAATCAGTAATGATTTGGGATTCTCGCAGACATGTCAGTTCAGTTAGTTACATCTCTGGATGGTAATATGATCTTGTGTCCTGTCATGTTACATGACTTTATCTAAGCTCAGGTCAGACTGATCTAAAGCAATTTTTTCATCTCATTTCCTCGAGTCCCCCAACAGGTCATTGTGGGATTTTCTTAATATTGCACAGGTGATGTAAATATAGTCGGTGCCTCTGAAATTACTAGAATTGCAAGGTCTGGACAAGGAATGTTATTGAAATGTTTTCTGTAGTTTACTAGATGGGAAACCTAAAACCTAAAACAGCCACAGGGTTCTGTAATGATAAAGTCGCCTCTAAAGGTACCTTCACATTAAGCGACGCTGCAGCGATATAGGCAACGATGCCGATCGCTGCAGCGTCGCTGTTTCGTCGCTGTGTGGTCGCTGGAGAGCTGTCACATAGACAGCTCTCCAGCGACCAACGATGCCGAAGTCCCCTGGTAACCAGGGTAAACATCGGGTTACTAAGCGCAGGGCCGCTCTTAGTAACACGATGTTTACCCTGGTTACCATTGTAAATGTAAAAAAAAACAAACACTACATACTTACATTCCGGTGTCTGTCCCCCGGCCTCAGCTTCCCTGCACTGTGTAAGCGCCGGCCGGCCGTAAAGCAGAGCGGTGACGTCACCGTTGTGCTTTACGGCCGGCCGGCGCTCACAGTCAGTTCGGGAAGCTGACGGCGAGGGGACAGACACCGGAATGTAAGTTTGTAGTGTTTGTTTTTTACTACAGGGCCGCGCAGGGCCGCGCTTAGTAACCCGATGTTTACCCTGGTTACCAGTGAAGACATCGCTGGATCGGCGTCACACAGGCCGATTCAGCGATGTCTGCGGGAGATCCAGCGACGAAATAAAGTTCTGGCCTTTCTGCTCCGACGAACGATGTCACAGCAGGATCCAGATCGCTGCTGTGTGTCAAACACAATGATATCGCTATCCAGTACGCTGCAACGTCACGGATCGCTAGCGATATCATTGTTAAGTCGCTCAGTGTGAAGGTACTTTAAGAGTTCTATGAGGTTATACCTAAAGGTTGCTCTATTACCAGGCACTGTGTTGTTAAGAGATCGTTCAACTAAACTGATTCTTCATTTTATTTGTAAGCTTTTGTGCCCCATGCACTGGGGAAACTTTAGGGGGTGCAGTGGCTGCAGTCACATCTGATCCCTGAAGTCTAAGGAGGCTCAAAATGTCCCTTTAGGCCAGGGGTCCCCAACCTGTAGCTCGGGAGCCACATGTGGCTCGCGGTCCCATGAATTGTGGCTCGCGGCTGTCTGTAAGCTTGGTGCATTAACTCCAGTTGTAGCAAACAGTTATGATGAGCACATCTGAAAATGGTGAATTTTGTGAGCAGCCCTGAACAAAAGAGCATATCTGGATGCACATATACTGGTCTTAGAGGTTTTGAGATGATTTAAGTATGGTACGCTGGAGACAAGATCACACAACCTGTCAGAGGAGGTGTTTGAAGCTGGATGTGACAGTGTCTTGGGAGTGCATTATAGGAGAATACTGAATGGGGGTATTGTAGGAACCCATGGATCTTTGTATACTGCTTTAGGGTGATTGATTTTGGTGGAAAAGCTTTGGTTACCATTATTGTGAGGGGGCGGGAGCTGAATGTGGCTCGCGGCCCTCTCTGAAGTCTGGATGTGGCTCATGACCCTCTCTCAGAGCTGAATGTGGTTCTCAAGGTCAGAAACGTTGGGGATCTCTGCTTTAGGCCATGTGAGAAGAACAATACAATTAAAGACCCATAATAATTAGAGGCCATGTTGTAAATTTTGAATTGAGGCCTGTGACCTATAAGTTACTCCAGTAGCCCCATGTTTCGTGGACCAAATAAACTCTGTTTAATTTATTTTTTCAGATTGCAAATCTCAGTACAATACCTATTTGTACTAAACCCTGATGCTGTCTCCTGGGCCTTGCTGTGCCCCAGGGTCCCGAGGTCAACTGTATACTCAAGTTACTCCAGTCAAGCAATGAATAAAATATAATTATTCTTCTCTCATTCTTATTCTTATGTATTAATAACAGTGGAAGTCACTTGTGTATATTTAAAATGTATGACACATTTTTATTTGGAAAAAATAAATAATCTCAAAGTTTGATCAGACATGTCAAAAAAGTAGAGCCTAACATATAGTGTCTATTTGGTTGGATCACTAAACAGATTCGATTCTCATTCCCAGTCACCTTTGTGCGAGTTATGGGAAATTACATCCTTAGGTCTCATACTCACATGCGAGAAACTCGGATGAGTCTCGCACGTCAATACCCGGCATTGCCGTCGGCACTCAGGAGCAGAGCATGCGGCTGCATGTATTGCTATGCGGCCACACGCTCCGCTCCTGAATGACGGCGGTAATGCCGGGTATTGACGTGCGAGACTCATCCAAGTTTCTCGCATGTGAGTATGAGCCCTTACCCTCAGTGTCTATGGGAGCAGGGGTTGACCCAGACAGAAGAAATCCCCATGCAGCAATATGATATGGGTTGCTGCAGTCCAAAAGTTCATCTTAATGCTTTGATTAATATATCTGTGAAGTTGCTTGCTGCTTCAGAGGTGAAAATGGGCCTCCTTATCCCTTGGCTCCTGTGAGGCTGCAAAGGCTTCTCCAATGGCATGTCCACCCCTGTGTGGGAGCATAATCAGTTTATGGCTACTTTCTCCCTAAACAAATTGTCTTCTTTATTTTAAGCTAAATCAGAGCAGTAAATACTGCTTTTATTACTCTGGAAGTTACCATATTTTTCGGACTATAAGACACACCGGGCCATAAGATGCACCCCAAATTTTCAGAAGGAAAATAGGGGAAAAAAATTAATGCGTGAAAAAAAAATTAATGCGTCAAATGGGGGTCCGGTTTACAGTCCGAATTCAGCTTACCGGGTCGGGATATCAGCAGCGCTGGTGAAGTGTGGTCACAGGGGGTGTTTGGTGGTTCAGTGATATGATTCCCATTCCCCTGCAGTGTCGGAGCAGGACCGTCGCAGAATCGCCCGACTAATGCTGCCACCACACTACTTGTAAGTATATTCCGACTATAAGACGCACCCCCATTTTCCCCCAAAACGTTTGGGGAAAAAAGTGTCTTATACTCCAAAAAATGCATAGTACATAGACTTACAGTATATCAATCATGAAAGGGCAACAGTGAATTTCGAACGAGACAAATAAATTATACTTTTATTAATACTATTAAAATAAAAAGGAAATAAAATTGGTAATTACCATCTAACAAATACTTATACATCTATCCCCAATGGCAGTGTACCTGAAAAAAGAGGTGTCATGCTGTGATTGTACGTCATTCGGGAAAGGGGCCCTGAACCATCCCTAGGACTGGGGCCCTAACTATCCCTGCTCCCAAAGATACCTCTAAATGTGAGGAGGTTTGATCCACCGACCTTACTTTTCTCCTGCTATTTCCTAAACTGTCCCCTCCTCTATCCCCCAGGGGGGCTGGGACACATATGCGAGTCTATAAACACTGTAGTAGATTGGCTCACTCAGCTGTACACAGAGGTAGACACAGGAAGACTGCCGCTTAAGATCTTCCCTAGTTTATTATATATGCAGCATAAACCATAGTGAATAATCATGGCTCTTTTGGGCAAAAACAAGAAAACAAAACAATGTGGTAGCACAAAGCACAGTCCTTGTGATAATGGGGATCCACCCACATAGGATTAGCAAAAACACATGGTTCAGGTTAGCCCAAGTACAAACATTTCTCTGGAGTTAGCCTTTCCAGTCACACTGAACACTGAACACAGAACACCTCAGGAGGCCTTCTATTTAAACCTTAGAACACACCCTGTGGTGGAGATAAGGTGAACAACCACCAGATCTATGGTTATTCATAAAAACTCAGCCCTTAAAATGGCCAATTTACCCCTCTCAACACATAATGTGCTGGAGGAAACTTTTGGGTTCAAATCACTGAAGCTAATAGCATCCGTGAAACATATCTCCCCTCCAGCAATTTGCCAAGACCGGCTGTTTGCATGGGGCAAGCTTGAACTCCTGGAATGCCATCTCTGCTTCAGAGGACCATTTGGCCATCGACATCTTTGTGCCCTTGAGAAGATCAGAAGGGGGGCAGCTATCATGGAGAAATCTGGGTTAAATTGCCAATAGTATCCCACAATTCCCAGAAATGACTTAACCTGCTTTTTGGGGATAAGTTGTTGCTACTTTTGGATTGCCTCAACCTTATCTATTTGTGGCTTTATTTCGCCCCTCCCAACAATGTAGCCCAAGTATTTTACTTCTTCTTTCCCCATGGCTCACTTCTTTGGGTTTATGATAAACCCTGCCTTTCTCAGTGCTTCCAATACCGCCTGAATCTTCTGCAGGTGACTTCCCCAATCCGGGGCTGAAGATCACGATGTTGTCCAGATAAGCTGTGCTGGTCCATTGCCCTCTGGAGGGTTGCTATGGCTCCCTACAGACTGAGCAGTATCCTGGTATACTGAAAACACTTGTCAGGTGTAGAGAAGGCCGCCTTCTCCTTGGCATTTGGGGACAAGAGAGTTTGCCAGTACTCTTTCATTAGGTCCAGGTAGCAATATCTGACTGACCTTAGCCTTTCAATGAGCTCATCGACCGGGGTATCGGATATGCGTCGAACTTGGAAATCTCATTCAGCTTCCTGTAGTCATTACAGAAACGCCACTCTCCATCTGGCTTCGGCACAAGGACAATGGGGCTGGACCAACTGCTCTTTGACTCCTCGATGATGCCCAGGCTCAACAGTCTCCTTGAAGATTATCTCACGGCAGGCTTCAGGAATCTGTTACGGCTTTTGGTTCAGGCTCACATGCAGTTCCATCAGGATCTCATACTCTACAACCTGCATACAACCTGTCAACTCTGAAAACATTTCCAGGTTCCGCTGAAGCAGCTCTCGGTACTATTGCTTCTGGACTTGTGGTCATTTTTTGCATGGCTCATCTTTTCAAAGTCCGGATGTATGAGTAATCACCTGGACTGTGAGAAGGGACAGTCAGCCTCACGTGAACAGCCTCTGCAAGGAGTTCCATCTGTCTTGTAAGCAGTTCCTGTTGCTGTCGCTGTTGCTGTTGGAGCTGCTGCACCAGTAGTTAATTTTTTTGCTGTTACCCCAGCTGCTGCTGTTGACTTACTTGGCTGTTGATGCTGCTGCTGTTGTTGGACCTGGACCAGTTGCTTTATAAGCTCCTCCATGCTGTCTGTCATCAGTTCCTGGTTTATGGCCAGCTTTAATCAGGACATGCGGCTTTTCCACTGCCACTATATGTGTTCTTGGAATGTTGCCCGCATTCGAAACACCACCTGTAATAGATCAGCTCACTCAGCTGTACACAGAGGTAGACACGGGAACACTGTCACTTTAAATCTTCCCTGGTTTATTATATATGCAGCATAAACCATAGTGAAGTAAGAATAAACATGGCCCTTTTGAGCAAAAACAAGAAAACCAAGCAATGTGATAACACAAAGCACAGTCATTGTGGTAGCAGGGATCAGAGTCAACAAAAACACATGGTTCAGTTTAGCCCAAGCACAAACACTTCTCTCCTGTCATACTGAACACTGAACACTTCAGGAGTCCTTCTATTTAAACCTCAGACCACACCCTGTGGTGGAGATAAGGTGGACAACCTCCCACCCGCTCTATGGTTGTCCACAAAACTCAACTGATTATCCCCTCTCAACACATAATGTGCTGGAGGAAACTTATGTGTTTAAATCACCGAAGTAATAGCCTCCGTGAAACATACAGTGGGGCAAAAAAGTATTTAGTCAGTCAGCAATAGTGCAAGTTCCACCACTTAAAAAGATGAGAGGCGTCTGTAATTTACATCATAGGTAGACCTCAACTATGGGAGAAAAACTGAGAAAAAAAAATCCAGAAAATGACATTGTCTGTTGTTTTAACATTTTATTTGCATATTATGGTGGAAAATAAGTATTTGGTCAGAAACAAACAATCAAGATTTCTGGCTCTCACAGACCTGTAACTTCTTCTTTAAGAGTCTCCTCTTTCCTCCACTCATTACCTGTAGTAATGGCACCTGTTTAAACTTGTTATCAGTATAAAAAGACACCTGTGCACACCCTCAAACAGTCTGACTCCAAACTCCACTATGGTGAAGACCAAAGAGCTGTCAAAGGACACCAGAAACAAAATTGTAGCCCTGCACCAGGCTGGGAAGACTGAATCTGCAATAGCCAACCAGCTTGGAGTGAAGAAATCAACAGTGGGAGCAATAATTAGAAAATGGAAGACATACAAGACCACTGATAATCTCCCTCGATCTGGGGCTCCACGCAAAATCCCACCCCGTGGGGTCAGAATGATCACAAGAACGGTGAGCAAAAATCCCAGAACCACGCGGGGGGACCTAGTGAATGAACTGCAGAGAGCTGGGACCAATGTAACAAGGCCTACTTAAGTAACACACTACGCCACCATGGACTCAGATCCTGCAGTGCCAGACGTGTCCCACTGCTTAAGCCAGTACATGTCCGGGCCCATCTGAAGTTTGCTAGAGAGCATTTGGATGATCCAGAGGAGTTTTGGGAGAATGTCCTATGGTATGATGAAACCAAACTGGAACTGTTTGGTAGAAACACAACTTGTCGTGTTTGGAGGAAAAATAATACTGAGTTGCATCCATCAAACACCATACCTACTGTAAAGCATGGTGGTGGAAACATCATGCTTTGGGGCTGTTTCTCTGCAAAGGGGCCAGGACGACTGATCCGGGTACATGAAAGAATGAATGGGGCCATGTATCGTGAGATTTTGAGTGCAAACCTCCTTCCATCAGCAAGGGCATTGAAGATGAAACGTGGCTGGGTCTTTCAACATGACAATGATCCAAAGCACACCGCCAGGGCAACGAAGGAGTGGCTTCGTAAGAAGCATTTCAAGGTCCTGGAGTGGCCTAGCCAGTCTCCAGATCTCAACCCTATAGAAAACCTTTGGAGGGAGTTGAAAGTCCGTGTTGCCAAGCGAAAAGCTAAAAACATCACTGCTCTAGAGGAGATCTGCATGGAGGAATGGGCCAACATACCAACAACAGTGTGTGGCAACCTTGTGAAGACTTACAGAAAACGTTTGACCTCTGTCATTGCCAACAAAGGATATATTACAAAGTATTGAGATGAAATTTTGTTTCTGACCAAATACTTATTTTCCACCATAATATGCAAATAAAATGTTAAAAAAACAGACAATGTGATTTTCTGGATTTTTTTTTCTCAGTTTGTCTCCCATAGTTGAGGTCTACCTATGATGTAAATTACAGACGCCTCTCATCTTTTTAAGTGGTGGAACTTGCACTATTGCTGACTGACTAAATACTTTTTTGCCCCACTGTATGTCCCCTCCAGCACTTTGCCAGTGAATTTGTCAAAACATGCAAAGCAAACAGGAATAACAAAAAGCAACTAACATACAAAACACTCACCAAAGGTAGAAAGGTATATCAGGAAGTGTAAGAATCTACAAATCAGACGGAAGTAGGACAACGAAGAAAGCAAACACCCCAAACCACATGCAACAATCTCGTGCAGCAACAATGATCTCCAACTGAACACAGCGGCTCCAAGGAGCTAGGAAGTAAACCTTTCACTGGCGATGAAGAGAAGTTCTGGACAGATTTTATAGCGAGAGGAAATGACCAGGTCAGGAATAGCTGTGAGATGGAGCTGCAAGTTTCTAACCAGCATTGGAAGGGTCGATAAACTCTTTAGCACCAAAATAAATTAAATCCATTTACTATGAAACACAGACTCACAGGCTAAAGATCTGCGATTCACAATCCGTGGTAGTTTTCTAACCCCAGATCTTCCAGGAGGACGTGACCCACTCTTGACAGAGCATCCAGCAATATGGAGCCAAAGTCACTTGCTGCTCAATATATAGATAATGGAAGAAAAGCGAGCACCACTAATATATACATATATAAGTAATCAGGGGTGCTACCAATGTGCCCAATACTATAGTAGATAAAGCAAAGAAAAGAAGGCGCATATAAAGGTGCACACACCTGTTATAACCATGAAAATAGCATTATTGTATATAACGCAGCCCACGCAGTATCTAACACAGGCCACGTAGTATACAGCAGCCATGTAGTATATAACACTGCCCACGTAGTATATAGCAGCCATGTAGTATATAGTACTCCCCACGTAGTATATAGCAGCCATGTAGCCCACACAGTATTTAGCAGTGTGGGCACCATATCCCTGTTAAAAAAAAAAGAATTAAAATAAAAAATAGTTACATACTCACCCCCTGGGATCCAACGGCGCTGTGGCGATGGGCACGAGGCTGCCGCCATCTTCCGTTCCCAGGATGCATTGCAAAATTACCCAGAAGACTTAGCGGTCTCGCGAGACCGCTAAGTCTTCTGGGTAATTTCGCAATGCATCGCTGGGAATTGTTAGAGAAGGGATTTCCAACCTACTCAGGTGTTCTGTCTTTTAGGTACCTACGCAATGAAGCAATAATCAGAGAGACACACGCTCGTTGTCTGTCCAAATAGTCAATGGTCTTTATTTTTAGGGCTGGGCTTTTAAAGGCCCAAGATCAAAAGGAAATGTAGAGTTACATAATAAATTGGCACATATACATCCTGGGATACAAGATAGATTAGGTGAAAGAATGCGGGGAGTCTTTGCACATGTCTGTGGTTTTATGAGATGCTGTCTGAAATTCAGCATTTTTGGGTGTTTTCAGACAAATACAGAGTCTGGACAACAACAGCCAGATGTCCTTGACATTTTCTGGGAATTATTGACCACTAGTGTTGAGCGATACCATCCGATACTTGAAAGTATCGGTATTGGAAAGTATCGGCCGATACCCGAAAAGTATCGGATATCGCCGATACCAATATCCGATACCAATACAAGTCAATGGGACACCAAGTATCGGAAGGTATTCTGATGGTTCCCAGAGTCTGAAGGAGAGGAAACTCTCCTTCAGGCCCTGGGATCCATATAAATGTGTAAAATAAAGAATTAAAATAAAAAATATTGATATATTCACCTCTCCGGCGGCCCCTGGACATCACGCGGGTAACCAGCAGGCTTCTTTGTTTAAAATGAGCGCGTTTAGGACCTGCGGAATGACGTCGTGGCTTCTGATTGGTCGCGTGCCACCCATGTGACCGCCACGCGACCAATCAGAAGCCGCGACGTCATTCCTCAGGTCCTAAATTCCTAGAATGAGGAGTTTAGTGCCTGAGAATGACGTCGTGGCTTCTGATTGGTCGCGTTGCGGTCACATGGGCGGCACGCGACCAATCAGAAGCCGCGACGTCATTCCTCAGATCCTAAACGCGCTCATTCTAGGAATGAAGGGGATGATATAGATACATTTTTAGGACATAGAACTATAGACATTTATATTAATATATTAAAATATGTGTTAGAAAATAGAATATAATTTTTGTTTGTTAGTGTAATTCATAGAGTACATATTGTCAATGAGTCTTTGTAAGCTCTCTGTGGGCTCTTTGTCTTTTATTAGACCTTTGGTCTTCTGAAATACAATCCGCCAAGTCTACTGAAGTTTGCTTGTTGCAGAATATACTGTACATTCAGGTTGGAGTGCAGTTATTGAAGTAGTCATCACTTGGGTTTGCTTTATTATCAAAGTCAGTATTGATTTTAGCTTTATGTTTACCTGTAAAACATTTACAATTAGAACTGAGAATTTTCTTTATTGCATAACAAATAACTTTATCATCACTCCAATGATTAGTATCACTAAAGCTGCTTGAATTAGGAAATGAATTACACCCGATATCCATTCACCTATTTTTTTGAACAGGTTCACGGGGTTTAACCATAAGAGCCATTCAGGGAGGGGTAAATCATCCAGTGAATTAGCTTTTCGCACCCCTTCCCTTTATCATTTCAAGTTATTCTATATCAGGAGTAACTCTCATTAGTCCGGAAGGATCTATATAGCGGCAACAGGCAGGTCCTACCACCTGACAGAATCCTCCTTGAGAGGCTGTGAGATAATTATGTACTATAGAATGATGATTAATAATAACTATAAGCTGTTTCATGTAGGCTGATTTAACATTTAGAGCATCAAATAAATAATCAGTCATACTATCAAAAATGTCACCTAGTCGATACATACCAACACATATTCATAGATGCCTACCTTTAGAAGCTGTATGAAATTAACTTGAGGTAGCTGGAGCAGGTACAATGGTCAGGCGGTGCACTTTTTTCCACATTCAGGCATACACAGACTACACATCCCTATACGAATCTAGCAGCAGCACAACGGAATTCTGGAGTCACCCAATTAGCTTTTACCTGACTTACCACTGCATCTGTCCCTACACCCTGGACTGTATTCACTGTCATGAATCGTTGTGGCATATCCATTTTCTTATATCAGTACGACTCGCCCATGTATCAATCAGGCATTTTAATTGTGTGAAAGTGATTGCTATCCTGTGGGGACCACTATTTTTGTTTACTCTTCTCTGGTGAACAATCCCATTTTTCCTTTTCTTCTCTCCCCCTGTTCCCCTGTGATATATACCTGTCCCCTGCACCGCAGTTTTCACAGCATTATTAAATACATCCGGAGGTATATTCACCATAACAGGAGTTGGCTTTTGCTGCTTCTTTGCTTTCCTACTGTTAAATCTGGTCCTCTATCCTCCTAAACATGGGAAGGGAATGATCGAGTGTAGCATAGATACATTCTGGCCTCACTCTTCTCTTATCCTGTCAGCAACATATTTTTAAGAAACCCAGCTTCCCAAGATTCTTCAGGTCATAATCATGATCTGTGAACACTGCTGTACATTTAGCATAAAATCTGTCAATAGGCTCCTCTGAACCCTGAAATACTTCTGGTAATCCTGAAGCTAAGTCCTCTGTCTGCTTTCTGGCAACCACAAGTAACCTAACTAGAAATTGCTGTCCCGACTCCCTAGTTTTCTTGTCTGTATCTTGTATCTCCTGTATTATGGCATTTTGCCGCGACCAATCAGCGACTTGGATTTCCATGACAGACAGAGGCCGCGACCAATGAATATCCGTGACAGACAGAAAGACAGAAGGACAGAAAGACGGAAGTGATCCTTAGACAATTATATAGTAGACTAGATGGTGGCCCAATTCTAACGCATCGGGTATTCTAGAATATGCATGTCCACGTAGTATATTGCCCAGCCACGTAGTATATTGCCCAGTCACATAGTATATTGCCCAGCTACGTAGTATATTGCCCAGCCACGTAGTATATTGCCCAGTCACGTAGTATATTGCCCAGCTACGTAGTATATTGCCCAGTCACGTAGTATATTGCCCAGTTACGTAGTATATTGCCCAGCCACGTAGTATATTGCCCAGTCACGTAGTATATTGCCCAGCCACGTAGTATTTTGCCCAGCCATGTAGTATATTGCCCAGCCACGTAGTATATTGCCCAGTCACGTAGTATATTGCCCAGTCACGTAGTATATTGCCCAGCGACGTAGTATATTGCCCAGTCACATAGTATATTGCCCAGCCACGTAGTATATTGCCCAGCTACGTAGTATATTGCCCAGTTACATAGTATATTGCCCAGTCACGTAGTATGTTGCCCAGTCACATAGTATATTGCCCAGCCACGTAGTATATTGCCCAGCGACGTAGTATATTGCCCAGCGGCATAGTATATTGCCCAGCGACGTAGTATATTGCCCAGCGGCGTAGTATATTGCCCAGCTACGTAGTATATTGCCCAGTCATGTAGTATATTACCCAGTCACGTAGTATATTGCCCAGTCACGTAGTATATTGCTTAGCCACATAGTATATTGCTCAGTGACGTAGTATATTGCCCAGCCACGTAGTATATAGCAGAGCCACGTAGTATATTGCCCAGCACAGAGCCACATAGTATAGAGACTTAAAAAAAATAAGCATATACTCACCTTCCAAAGGCCCGTTGGAAGTCCTGCTATACTCACCATCCGCCGCCTTTGCCGCTCCTCGCCACGCTCCCGGGACCGCTCCATTGCAAGCGGCAGCTTCCAGTGGTCCCAGGGCTGGTGTGAGCAGGACCTATGATGACGTCGCGGTCACATGACCGTGACGTCACGGCAGGTCTTTGTCGCACACCAGCCCTGGGACCAGAAGCTGCCGCTTGCAATGGAGCGGTCCCGGGAGCGTGGCGAGGAGCGGGAAAGGCGGCGGAGGATGAGTATAGCAGGTTTTTTGTTTTTTTTAATTATTTTTAACATGACCTATTTTTACTATTGATGCTGCATAGGCAGCATCAATAGTAAATAGTTGGGGACAAACAGGGTTAATAGCAGCGGTAACGGAGCGCGTTACACCGCTGGCCGTTACCGCTACCATTAACCCTGTGTGAGCGGTGAGTGGAGGGGATTACGGAGTGGGTGCCGGGCAGTGAGTGCAGGGGAGTAGTAGGGGAGGGACTAATCAGACTATGCCTGTCGCTGATTGGTCGCGGCAGCCATGACAGGCAGCTGCCGAGACCAATCAGCGAATGAATAACCGTGACAGAAGGACAGACAGACGGAAGTGACCCTTAGACAATTATATATATAGATGCATACATACAGTATTGTCAATATTGGGAGTACTGTTTACATATATCCTTCATTATAACAGGTGTCATTTGGGCACCTGGTCCAGCATTAATGCCAGTATTTTAGTATTAGTAGCCATATTTATACTTGTTTTTAATGTTTTTTAATGTTTTTTTATGTGGTTGTTCACTCAGTGTTGTTCAAATAAAGCTATTTTCACGGTTATAACAGGTGTGTGCAACTTTATATTTGCCTTCTTTTCTTTGCTTCATCTGCCCAATATATAGTCATGTACACTGCCATTGGGGACTTACTTTAGTCAGGACTACCTAGGGTCAGCTATGGTCAGACGATGGTGAGTGGGGGTGACATAACAGTGTGCTTTTTCTTGGGTGATATTCAGTAGAAATACACTACAGTTCCAAAGTTTAGGGTCACTTAGAAATGTCCTTATTTTTGGAAGAAAAGCACAGTTTTTTTTTCCAATGAAGCTAACATTAAATGATTCAGCAATACACTCTATACATTGTTAATGTGGTAAATGACTATTCTAGCTGCAAACGTCTGGTTTGTAGTGCAATATCTTCATAGGTGTATAGAGGCCCATTTCCAACAACCATCACTCCAGTGTTCTTATGGTACTTTGTGCTTGCTAACTGTGTAAGAAGGCTAATGGATGGTTAGAATACCCTTGAAAACCCTTGTGCAAGTATGTTAGCACAGCTGAAAACAGTTTGGCTGATCAGAGAACCTATAAACCTGACCTTCCTTTGAGCTAGTTGAGAATCTGGAGCATTACATTTGTTGGTTCCATTAAACTCTCAAAATGGCCAGAAAAAAAGTACTTTCATGTGAAACTCGACAGGTTATTCTTGTTCTTAGAAATGAAGGCTATTCCATGCAATAAGTTTCTAAGAAACTGAAGATTTCTTACAACGGTGTGTACTACTCCCTTCAGAGGAGAGCACAAACAGGCTCTAACCAGAGTAGAAAGAGAAGTGGGAGGCCACTCTGCACAACTGAGCAACCAGATAAGTAAATTAGAGTCTGTAGTTTGAGAAATCGACACCTCACAGGTCCTCAACTGGCAGCTTTATTAAATAGTACACGCAAAACGCCAGTGTCAGCGTCTACAGTGAAGATGCGACTCCGAGATGCTGGCCTTTAGGGCAGAGTGGCAAAGAAAAAGCCATATCTGAGACTGGCTAAAAAAAGGGAAAGATTAATATGGACAAAAGAGCTCAGACATTGAACAGAGGAAGATTGGAAAAAAGTGTTATGGACAGACAAATCCAAATTTGAGGTGTTTGGATCACACAGAAGTACATTTGTGAGATGCAGAACAACTGAAAAGATGCTGAAAGAGTGCCTGACACCATCTGTCAAGCATGGTTGAGTTAATGTGATGGTCTGGGGTTGCTTTGGTGCTGGTATAATGGGAGATTTGTACAACGTAAAAGAGATTTTGAATAAGGAAGGCTATCACTCCATTTTGCAACGCCATGCCATACCCTGTGGACAGCGCTTGATTGGAGCCAGTTTCATCCTACAACAGGACAATGACACAAAGCACACCTCCAAATTATGCAAGAACTATTTAGGGAAGAAGCAGGCAGCTGGTATTCTATCTGTAATGGAGTGGCCAGCGCAGTCACCAGATCTCAACCCTATTATTATTATTATTATTCATTTTTATAGCTCCATTTATTCCATGGCCCTTTACATGGGAATGGGGCAAATATAGACAAGTACAATAAACATTAGTAAAGCAAGGCACACACAAGTGCAGGAGGAGAGAGGACCCTGCCCGCGAGGGCTCACAGTCTACAGGGGATGGGTGAGGATACACTAGGTGAGGGTAGAGCAGGTCATGTGGCGGTTCAGTAGACTGTGGATCACTGCAGGTTGTAGGCTTGTCGGAAGAGGTG
Organism: Ranitomeya imitator; assembly: GCF_032444005.1. Classification (NCBI taxonomy): domain Eukaryota; kingdom Metazoa; phylum Chordata; class Amphibia; order Anura; family Dendrobatidae; genus Ranitomeya; species Ranitomeya imitator. The sequence goes on along the minus strand of NC_091287.1, from coordinate 446,059,345 downwards.
GGTCTTCAGGTTCCTTTTGAAGGTTTTTGTGGTAGGTGAGAGCCTGATGTGTTGGGGTAGAGAGTTCCAGAGTATAGGGGAAGCACGGGAGAAATCTTAGATGTGGTTGTGGGAGGAAGAGATGAGAGAGGAGTTGAGTAGGAGATCATGAGATGATCGAAGGTTGCATGTAGGTAGGTAACGGGAGACCATGTCACAGATGTATGGAGGAGTCAGATTGTGAATGGCTTTGTATGTCATTGTTAGTGTTTTGAACTGTAGCCTCTGGGCAATAGGAAGCCAGTGAAGGGCCTGGCAGAGAGGAGAGGCTGGGGAGTAACGGGGAGACAGATGGATTAGTCGGGCAGCAGAGTTTAGGATGGATTGGAGTGGTGCCAGAGTGCTAGAGGGGAGGCCAGAGAGTAGGAGGTTGCAGTAGTCGAGGCGGGAGATGATAAGGGCATGTACTAGTGTTTTTGTGGTTTCATGGTCAAGGAATGTACGGATCCGGGAAATGTTTTTGAGTTGGAATCGGCAAGAGGAGGCAAGGGCTCGGATATGTGGCTTGAAAGAGAGGGTAGAGTCAAGGATCACCCCGAGGCACCGAGCGTGCGGGACCGGGGAAAGTGAGCAGCCATTGACATTGATGGATAGGTCAGGTGGAGGGGTAGAGTGAGGTGGGGGAAAGATGATGAATTCTGTTTTGTCCATGTTCAGTTTTAGAAAACGAGCAGAAAAGAAGGATGAAATAGCAGACAGACATTGTGGGATTTTGGTCAGTAAGGAAGTGAGGTTGGGTCTAGATTAGGTAGATCTGCGTGTCATCAGCGTAGAGATGATATTGTAAACCGTGGGATTCTATGAGCTGTCCCAGGCCGAAGGTGTAGATGGAGAAGAGTAGGGGTCCTAGAACTGAGCCTTGGGGAACACCGACAGACACGGGGCGTGATGAGGAGGTGGTGTGGGAGAGGGAGACACTGAATGTCCGGTTGATAGATATGATGAGATCCAGGATAGGGCCAAGTCTGTGATGCCAAAAGATGAGAGGATCTGTAACAGGAGGGAGTGGTCCACAGTGTCGAAGGCAGAAGACAGGTCCAAGAGGAGGAGGACAGAGTAGTGTCGCTTGCTCTTGGCGGTTAGTAGGTCATTGGTCACTTTAGTTAGGGCAGTTTCAGTTGAGTGATGTGTTCGGAAGCCAGATTGTAACCGGTCAAAGAGGGAGCAGGAGGAGAGGTGGGAGGACAGTTCAAGATGGACATGCTGTTCCAGTAGTTTTGAGGCATAAGGGAGAAGGGATATCGGGCGATAGCTGGACACAGAGGATGGGTCGAGGGAGGGTTTTTTGAGGATAGGTGTGATTGATGCATGTTTGAAAGATGAGAGGAAGACACCGTTTGTAAGTGAGAGGATGAAGAGTTGTGTTAGGGTTGGGATGAAGACTTTTGCGAGGTTAGGGATGAGGTGGGACGGGAGCTGGTCAAGAGTGCAAGTGGTGAGATGTGATCTTGATAGAAGGATGGAGAGCTAATCATCTGTCATGGTGGAGAAACTGGCTTTGGAACAGGGCTGAGAAGTCAAGAGGGGCATTGGGGGCTGCGGGCCAAAGCTTTGTCATTGAGCTGTTGTGGGAGCAGCTTGACCGTATGGTACGCAAAAAGTGCCCAACAAGCAACCAACTTGTGGGAGGGGCTTCTGGAAGCATGGGGTGAAAATTCTCCAGATTACATCAGCAAATTAACTGCTAGAATGTCAAAGGTCTGCAATGCTGTAATTGCTGCAAAGGGAGCATTCTTTGATGACAGCAAGGTTTGAAGGAGAAAATTATTATTTCAAATAAAAATCTTTTTTTCGAACCTTGTCAATGTCTGGACTAGATTTTCAATTCATTTGGCAACTCATTTGATTAATAAAAGTATGAGTTTTCATGGAAAATACAAAATTTTCTGGGTGACCCTAAACTTTGGAACCATAGTGTACATGTACACATACTCTAATTATAATAATAATAACAATAATATTAAAAATAATTAACAATTATGCCCCTTTTACTTATGTCCTATTTTTCAAATACTCTTGCAGTAATCCATACAGAGGTATTCCAGTCTGAACAAGTTATCAGCTTTGCACAGAATAGATGCTGACTACTAGAATGATGGGGGTGTGACTTCAGAGATCCCCACCAATTGCTACAACATGGGGCTTGTAACTTACACTTAATATATATAGAGACATAGTCCTACATATACGCTGCTGCTCCTTTCATTCTATATGAGACTGCCGGAGATAGCTGAATACAGTGATTTGCTATCTCTGGCAGCCCTATAATAGTGAGGGGGCGCAGAATCCCTAATCTGTGGATCAGTGGGGGTGTCAGAAATCTGACCCCACCTTTCTATTGTTCTGTGAACAGGTCATAACATGCATCTACTGGAATATTCTGTCGATTTGTGGAAGTGGTTAGATCAGTTACTTATTATTTTTCTATTTTTACAATCCAAGATGAACTTTTTCCTAGCCAAGGATTTTCTGCCGTTCCGACCTCAAATGAGTATTGATATTTCAATAATTCTATACAACCCAAAAATATCTTCAAATAAACCTGTTTTTCAACTTTTTCTTGGTTTTGTTAGCCTGACCTGAAAAAACCTAATATCTATACTTATTGTAAATTATTCATAGTACTTTTTTGCTTGTTAAACACAGATTCTGATCATTACTATGTAATGTAGTCTTTATCCTACATTCAAAAACATAAGATATCATATGGACAACCTAGTTGATGTTCCTCATAAAAACAAGGAACGCCTGTAGAGCCATATGATATTGAAGATTGGATTCTTGCAATTTTTCAGAGAGCACAATGGCCTCTATTTAATAAAAGGTGTCTAATAATTAGACAGCGTAATCTAAGTCCTGTCAGTCTGAGGATGCGCAAAATGTAAGTGCTGTACAGTGCATTTTTATTGTACTTCCCATACTTGTGCCAAATCTTGGGCTTACTTTAGACCAAAAATTATCACCTTAAGACCAGCAGAAACCAATGATAATTTTTTTAGTTCTTTGAAAGTGTCTAGTGAGGAGAACATGGTGACGCAAATCAATAATAAATTAGCCGAAACCAATTTGCACCTCTAAAATTTGCAACACTAGTAAATGAGTTTACGTGTGGTTAAATATCCCTTTCCTTGCTGTTGTCACTTCTCATTCAAAAGCTTTTTTATATAGTCATCCTAAGCATATAAAACAAATGACTAATGTAAGATTGTGTTTATTACATATTTTATTAAAGCCAGATGGCTGCGTTTGATGAGTCTGTTACATTTTTACATTTATGTGTAGCATATTTTCAAGATACAGTATTTTCAGACATTGTGTTCTGCTCATAGACAATAAAATTATAGCAGTTTTGTCATCTTTCAGATTGTAAAGACATCTAAAAATAGTGATCAGTGGGATGCACACATGCGATTGTGTGAACACTTACCAAAAAGAAAAGAAGACGTTCACATTTGAATCATATGTTAATGTTTGTGGATTCTAAATACGTATTTAGCTTTTTTTTATGGAGATTCTGTAAATGGGGAGGGGAATGAAGGGACATATTAGTTGTATAAATCAGACATCATATGGTTTAAAATTGCGACAATATGTTGTCACTTGTAGAAAATAAGTGATTTTTAGAACATGGGGTTTTAATGGAAAATAATGCTGCAGAATGATGTTCCTTTCCTAAAGAGTATAATCCTAAAATATTAGTTTCCTGATAATTATAATGTGCAATGGAATACAATCCAGAATTACAAGCCGTATGTGATAAAGCAATTATTATATGGTCATTATTCAAATTGTTGTTTAGCAATTTGCTAGCAAAAGCAACCCTCTTTATTATATTTTTCCACCATAAGATGTAATGGCTTTTTGACACACCATAAGCACAGTTGTGACCACAGGCTCACTTGTGTCATTTTGTGTGCAGTAATGAAGCCTGACGAGTGGTCTCCTGCTTGCAGATAGCCGGCTGTTGTCCTAAAAATGCAAACCACTGCCTCGGGCTATGGAATCAGGAACAGGCTAAGGACGGTGGCACTGTCAGGGCTCCCCACTGTTTATACTCCCTTTAGCACACTGTAGTTGGATCCAGAAGAATAGTATTTACCCTTGTACATAAGGACAAAACCAGGAAAAAACAATTGCACAAAAACAAGGTTTGAAAGAAAGCAGATTTTAGTAAGTCGTTGATGTGACATTTCGCAAACACACACACGAAAAAAAAAAAAGGAGTCAGCGGGAAACTCGGATATCCACTGTTTTCTTTTTTCTTAACACAACAAATGTTTGGAACATAAAGACTGCTACTTTTGGCAATTCTCTTAAATTAACGGCTAGTACATAGCTGGAACAATATGATCTCTTTTGCTAATGGCTAATTGGTATTCTATAGACAGCACTCAGGCTTCCATCCTCTGCAGAGCAGTCAGAGATGTAACACATTCCTAGGTCAGAGAAGAATGGCACTTTGTCTTTGGTAGTTAAATACTGTGGGAAGCTGTTTAGTGAATGGACGCAACATTTTAGAGACCCTTGATGACTCCAAATTACTCTTAAAATAAATTGTTACTAAAAATATAGCAAAGAAAACTGGCCTGGCATACTAAGTAGTGGGGATATTCCTAACAGAGGTGAACAGATCAAATGGGATGTAACTATCAATTCCGAAATAGATTTGTGTAACATTTAGTTGTAGAGAGCAAACTGATCATGTAATTCATCCTTTTTCAAAATAAAGCTATGACCACCGATCCAAAATATGTGAGTAAAGCAGGGTGGGACCAATAAGTTAAAATTTAACTTATAATAAATTGTATTTTAAAAATAGTGTTGAATAAAACACCTGACAAACAATTGATTAAACACAAAAATATTTAGAATTGAATTTGAGAGTCCTCAGTGGTTGATTATACACACTAATTCACACTCAACTGTGTGCTGACACAACTAGATGGATTAATCTACGATTAAATATTATTCAAGGAGTTACCAAAACTTGTATGCTAACACAACTGGATAGATTAATCCATAATAAATATTATTCAAGAAATACCAGGAGTAGAATTACCAAGACACATATTCCCAATAATGCTCCTGTGTAAAGACTCAAAGGAACCGACATTCAGAAAATCTTAAATAAATGAATAATCAGGGAAGATAATTTTACGGCTCAAATATAACATCATTTGCGGACCAAAGATAGCAAACTATGTTCAAAATTAGCCAAAGGAGCAATCTCACCTCATATTCCTTTGTTCATCTGGTGAAAGCGGGGACCTTTATACCTGGTGTCCTACACGTGGGGGAGGCACCACTTATTCATCATACATTACCCCAAAATGAATCACCAGTCAGGACCCATACCATCACCCCAAGGCTTTTGCTTCCCAAGGGGTTTCGGTTTTAATACCCATCAGGGGACGTTATTGCTAAGAAAAACAAAGGGTATCCATCTATCCTATCATGTGGAAACCCATTATACAAATGGGGGAATAATGCCGCACATTATTATTATTACTATTTTTAAAATACAATTTATTAAAAGTTAAATTTTATCTTATTGGTCCCACCCTGCTTTATCCTCTTTCACCATTAAAAATTCTAAAGCCACACACGGATAGTGGTTGGGCATCTGACAACCTAGGGTACCGTCACACAGTGGCACTTTGATCGCTAGGACGGCACGATCCGTGATGTTCCAGCGATATTGTTACGATCTCGCTGTGTCTGACACGCTACTGCGATCAGGGACCCCGCTGAGAATCGTACGTCGTAGCAGATCGTCTGAAACTTTCTTTCGTCGCTGGATCTCCCACTGACATCGCTGAATCGGCGTGTGTGACGCCGATTCAGCGATGTCTTCACTGGTAACCAGGGTAAACATTGGGTTACTAAGCGCAGGGCCGCACTTAGTAACCCGATGTTTACCCTGGTTACCAGCGTAAACGTAAAAAAAACAAACATTACATACTTACCTTCAGCTGTCTGTCCCCGGCGCTCTGCTTTTCTGCACTCCTCCTGCATCCTGTGTCAGCGCCGGCCAGCCAGAAAGCACAGCGGTGACGTCACCGCTCTGCTTTCCGGCTGACCGGCGCTGACAGTGCAGAGGAAAGCACAGCGCCGGAGGACAGACACGGAATGTAAGTATGTAATGTTTTTTTTTTTTACGTTTACGCTGGTAACCAGGGTAAACATCGGGTTACTAAGCGCGGCCCTGGGCTTAGTAACCCGATGTTTACCCTGGTTACCAGGGGACTTTGGGATCGTTGGTCGCTGGAGAGCGGTCTGTGTGACAGCTCTCCAGCGACCAAACAGCGACGCTGCAGCGATCGACATCATTGTCGTATCGCTGCAGCGTCGTTTCAGTGTGACGGTACCCCTAGGTATAACATGAATGTTTGTTCATTGGGAGTCAAACTGTGCTCGCCACCCAGCCTGAGATCAACAAAGAGGTTACTCCATGGTTATACCCCAGCAAAGTAAAAGAGAAATGATGAAAGAACTGACTATGTTCGCTTTCCAAATTTTTTATCCAATCGGGTATGTTAGAAAAGGTGACCATTTTTGTGAAGATTCATGTTTGCAAGTTGTGACAATGAACATGGAATTTGCAGCATTGGAAAGAGTCAAAAGCTGGATCTATGGTCCACCGATGCACTAGACCAACGCTTTGTAGTATTTAAGACAGCTTTGCAACCAGCACATAAAGACTGTATGTAGGATAAATAGAATTATAATACCGTATATAGATAAATACATAAAGAAATGTAAAAGAAATCATACATACTTTTAGCTCTACCTTTCTTCCTACAGTCTATTTTCCATAGAGGTAGGCCATACTATTTCTGTGAGGTCAATTTAGGAAATATGTGACCTTACAATTAACCATCCTTATTTTAATGATCAAATCTGAATTTCATTTATTTTTTAAAAAAGTACTTGTTCATTATCAGTTTTGTAAGACCTTTGCACCCCACAAAAAAAATATAAATGTTTTTTTTTTCTTTTTGTGCCATGATCATATCCTGTACTTTTAAATGGTAGCCTAAAATACTTCAATCAAGAAAGAGAGACAGAAAAATATTAGCATGGTCATGGTTATGATGATGCTTTTTAGAAGAACTATGTGGACAAATTGATTTTACGTCAAAGAGTGTGTTGAAAGTCTGATAAAAAGAAGATAAAGAAAGTAGGTGTAGTGTTGTAGACAACTTGGTGTTCTTTAATAAGTAAATGATGTTTATGGGACTCTTTCAGTTTTACCCTTAACACCCTTATAGTCATACCATTGGTGTAACCCATAAAGTCGCACATGGGCCCAAGGTGGTAAATGGGCCAGTAAAGGGGCCCACATCCACCTCCAAGAAGGTGGAATTGTACATTATTATGAGCTATTGGATTGCACAAGGACAATATAATTGTTCTTGCAGAATAGCCCTGTTCTGTCTGTGTCCACTCCTTCTCATGGTGGTATGGATTATCCCACCCAATAACCCGCGTGGCAGCCCCCTGAGTAGTTATTGATTGATGCCAGGTGCACTCCTGAACATTTCAGGTTGCGACATGGCAACAATATGATCAGCAGGAATAGATAGCCAAAATTTTGTTAACAGGAAGGCAGAATCCAGTAGCAGGGACAACGAAAAATAGTCATAGGAAGGAACACCAAGTGATAAAAAAGGAACAACATATTAGGGGATGTTAGGTTAGAATATGGGTTGAACTAGATGGACTTAAAGTCTTCCTTCAACCTTGAAAACTATGTTACTATGTAACAAGAAGGAAGCAGGCAAAAATTCAAGAACAAGATCAGAATGTTGTAATAATAATCTTTTATTTTTATATAGCGCTAACATATTCCGCAGCGCTTTACAGGTTGCACACACTATTGTTGCTGTCCCCGTTGGGGCTCACAATCTAAATTCCCTATCAGTATGTCTCGGAAAGCAGCTGTTTATTACGCAGATATACAGAATCTATGGAAATAATGTATGAAGATGTACAGCATTTATGGAAATGTTAGTTTGGAAATCCTTACTGAAAAAAGCATTCTTTATACTTTATTCCAACTTGAATGGAAGTTTTCAATGATTCCTCTCTACATACAGTGGGGAAGAAAAGCATTGAGTCGGCCACCAATTGTGCATGTTCTCCCACATAAAAAAGATGAGAGGACTGTAATTGACATAATAGGTAGACCACAACTATGAGAGTCAAAATGAGAAAACAAATCCAGAAAATCACCTTGTCTGACTTGGCAAGATTTATTTTGCAAATTATGGTGGAAAATATGTATTTGGTCACCTATAAACATGCAAGATTTCTGGCTCTCACAGACCTCTAACTTCTTTAAGAGGCTCCTCTGTCCTCCACTCATTAACTGTAGTAATGTCACCTGTTTGAACTTGTTAACAGTAATAAAGACACCTATCCACAACCTCAAACAGTCACAATCCAAACTCCACTAAGGTGAGGACCAAAGAGCTGTTGAAGTACACCAGAAACAAAATTGTAGCTCTGCACCAGGTTGGGAAGACTGAATCTGCAATAGGCAAGCAGCTTGGTGTGATGAAATCAACTGTGGGAGCAATAATAAGAAAATGGAAGACATTCAAGACATTGATAATCTCCCTCGATCTGGGGCTCCACCCAAGATCTCACCCTGTGGGGTCAAAATGATCACAAGAACGGTGAGCAAAAATCCCAGAGCCACACAGGGGGACTTAGTGAATGACCTGCATAGAGCTAGGACCACTACAACAAAGGCTACCATCAGTAACACACTGCACCACCAGGGACTCAGATCCTGCAGTGCCAAACGTGTCCCCCTGCTTAAGCCAGTACATGTCCAGGCCCATCTGAAGTTTGCTAGAGAGCATTTGGATTAACCAGAAGAGTATTGGGAGAGTGTCATATGGTCTGATGAAACCAAAGTAGAACTGTTTGGTAAAAACAAAACTTGTCGTGTTTGTAGGAGACAGAATGCTTAGTTGCATCCAAAGAACATTTTACCTACTGTGAAGCATGGGGGTGGCAATATCATGCTTTGGGGCTTTTTCTCTGCAAAGGGACCAGAACAGCTGATCCTTGTTCATGAAAGAATAAATGGGGCCATGTATCGTGAGAATTTGAGTGCAAGCCTCCTTCCATCAGCAAGGGCATTGAAGATGAAACATGGATGAGTCTTTCAGCATGATAATGATCCCAAGCACACCACCAGGGCAACAAAGGAGTGGATTCGTAAGAAGCATATGAAGGTCCTGAAGTGGCCTAGCCAGTCTCCAGATCTCAGCCCCATAGAAAACCTTTGGAGAGAGTTGAAAGTCCGTGTTGCCCAGCGACAGGCCCAAAACATCACTGCTCTAGCGGAGATCTGCATGGAGGAATGGGTCAACATACCACAGTGTGTGCCAACCTTGTGAAGACTTACAGAAATGTTTGACCTCTGTCATTGCCAACAAAGGATATTTAACAAAATATTGAGATGAACTTTTGTTAATGACCAAATACTTATTTTCCACCATAATTTGCAAAATAAATCTTGCCAAATCAGACAAGGTGATTTTCTGGATTTGTTTTCTCATTTTGACTCTCATAGTTGTGGTCTACCTATGATGTCAATTACAGGCCTCTCTCATATTTTTAAGTCGGAGAGCATGCACAATTGGTGGCTGACTAAATACTTTTTTTCCCCACTGTATTTCTTTTCAAACTTTTTTGTTTCTAAAAGTACTCACGTACGGTGACTTTCACAATTATTTATAAATATTTTGAAACATTTTTGTACGTTTTCAACAGAACCTTTTTTTCATCCTCCTTCCATATACTGTTATAAGTATAGTTTCAAACTAGAGGGATTTTCCATTATTATTAAAAAATAAATCCTTGCTTTCTTTCTGAAAAAAAGAAAAAAACAAACAAACAACCTGCCCTCCACATCACACCCCAGTTTGGTGACATTGAGACTTCTTGACATGCAGCTATATAATTTTTAATTGCACATGCTCTGCAGTATAAACCTACAAACAACACCCCCTATGTTAAGACAATAAAAATCACCACTAAACACAGTGCTCAAGAAAATAAAGGAAACAATACAATACCACATCATAGATATCACTGAATGAAATATTTCAGTTCGAGATCTTTATTCATTATATAGTGGAATGCATTGAGAACAATAAAACATAAAAATTATCCATGTAAATCAAAATGAATATCCCATGGAGGTCTGGATTTGAATGATGCTCAAGATCAAAATGGAAAATCAAATAATTACAGGCTGATCCAACTTCAGTGCAAATGCCTCAAGACAAGGAAATTATGCTCAGTAGTGTTTGTGGTCTCCACATGCCCGTATGACCTCCTACCATGCCTGTGCATGCCCCTTATGACAGGGTGGATGTTCTCCTGCGGGATCTCCTCTCAGACCTGGGTTAAAGCACCTGTGAACTCGTTGACAGTTTGTGGTGCAATGTGGCATTGTCCGATGGAACGAGACATGATGTCCCAGATGTGCTTAATTGGATTCAGGTCTGAAGAATGGGCAGGTCAGTCCACAATGTCAATGCCTTCATCATGCAGGAACTGCAGACACACTTCAGCCACATGAGGCCTAGCATTGTCATGCATCACAAGGAACCCAGGCCCAGTGCACCTGCATATGATCTCACAATGGGTCTGAGGATCTCATCCCAGTACCTAATGGCAGTAAGTATACCTCTGACTAGCACATGGAGGGCTGAGTGACCCTTCAAAGAAATGCCTCCCCACATGATTACTGACGCAATGCCAAACCGGTCATCCTGGAGGATGTTGCAGACAGCAGAACATTCTCCATGGCATCTCCCCAGACTTTGTCATGTTTGTCACATGTGCTCAGTGTGAACCTGCTCTCATCCATGAAGAACACAAGGCGCCAATGTCAGATCTGCCAATCTTGGTGTTCTCTGGCAAATGCCAATCGCCCTGCACAGTGTTGGGCTGTAAGTACAACACCCACTTGTGGATGTCAGACCCTCATACCACCCTCATGGAGTCTGTTTCTGACAGTTTGAGCAGACACATGGATGTTAGGTCCCTGCTGGAGGTCATTTTACAGGGCTCTGACACAGCTGCTCTTGTTTCACCTTGCATAAAGGAGGAGGTAGCAGTCCTTCTGCTGGGTTGTTGCTCACCTACTGCCCCCTCCATGTCTCCTGATGTACAGGCCTGTCTCCTAGTATCTATCAGCTACCCTTCTTGCCACTGCTCACATTAATGTGTCATCCTGGATGAGCTACGCTACCTGAGCAACTTCTGTTGGTTGTAGACACTGATCCATGCTACTGTACCTCTAGGGGTAAGAGTAATGACAAAATGCAAAAGTGACCAAAACAACAGCCAAAAAGGATGAGGACAAAGAAGTGGTCTGTGGTCAATACATGCAGAACTGCACCTTTATAGGGGTTGTCTTGCTTATTGCCTATAATTTCTACCTGTTGTCTGTTCCATTTGCTCAACAGCAGGAGAAATTTATTCACAATCATTGTTGCTTCATAACTGGACAAGTTGTTTTCACTGAAGTGTGATTGACTTGGAGTTACATTGTGTTGTTGAAATTTCACAAGGATATCGGAAGGAGATATAAAAGGGGAGACAAGGGGCGCAGAGTCTAAGTGTAGGTGTATATTCACAGCAAGAAATATATATTGTTGCACTCACCCTTTGGATGTCTTCTATGTACAATCAATTGATGCGTATGATGGATCCACGCCTTATTATATTCCGGTATGTAGCACTATTGCAGGAACTATGCCAGCCTTGATCCAAGGATTGCATGTGAATACAATGGTTCCCTTTATTTTTTGAGCAGTGTAAAGGGAACACTTCAACAACACAATAATAATATTTCTGGAATCATATGGCGAATTAAAAAAAATTGAATAATTTGGGGAACAGTAGGCAAAGCCTGGACACTTTTGATCCTTGCAGATGTTGTCCTTGGTGGGGTTTGAACCCAGGACTCCAGCGCTGAAAAGCTGCAGTGCTAACCACTAAGCCACCATGCTGCCCCGATACCCTCAAGCTAAGGTCATGTTCACACTTCCAGTATTTGGTCAGCATGTTACATCAGTATTTGTAACCCAAAACCAGAAGTGGGTGAAAAATGCAGAAGTTGTGGCATGTTTCAATTATAATTTTCTTCTGATTGTTCCATTCAAGGATTTGGTTTATAAATACTGAGGTAAAATACTGACCAAATATTGAATGTGTGAACGTGGCCTTAAGATGAGAGCATATACTATAAGCCCTTATTGATTATAACAGTAGTGAGAAAGCGTTTTGGTAAATAGCTAAAATACAAAAATTTGTGTCACTGTCCAAATAGTTCTGGACCTACCTACAGTAACTGTTTTTAGTATCTCCTGCACTGCTGTGGCACCTATGTTTCCCACATATGAAATCTCATATTATTGCTTCCATTTAAAATCTATATTGCACAGATAAAATAAATGATACTAAATTGATAATTCTAAGTTACTAAGTTATTAACCATAGTACATTTATTTGTATTATTTGCTATATACTGTGGAATTTCACAAGACCAGAAGTAGAAATCTAAGAAAAGAGGACCACATAGTACATCTATAAGCCTTTAAAACACAGGAAAATTAGATTTCATTCTGGACTGACTTCCTGATATTCTCCTACCTACAGTATCTCCTTACTGTATATTCATTATTTTTTCTACTGTGGATGCCAGAGCAAAAATAATTTAAAGGACTGTCTCTCAGATCACGATACTTTAATTAGCAGACTATACCCTACTGTTAGTTATTAGCTTCTAGAATTCCTTTGGGCCTTTTCCTGAGAAAATATTTGATGCTCTCATCACATCATTTTGCTTCCGGGGACAGGAATGAGGTTTATGAGGATTGCCAAATGTAGCAACTTGAGTTGTACAGAATGTTTACAGATGTACAGATGTCTTTAGAAATACAGCGGAATCTGGAACTAATTGTGTTTATTTAAGATATTTATGAAACACGATTGACCAGTGCTCTGTACAAGTCCCTGAATGGCAGAAGTGTATGACTGGTTGTCTTTGAAGGAAACATGAATGCGGCCAAGTACAGAGATATCCTGGATGAAAACCTCTTCCAGAGTGCTCTGGACCTCAGACTTGGCCGAAGGTTCACCTTCCAACATGACAATGACCCTAAGCACACAACTAAAATAACAATGGAGTGGCTTCAGAACAACTATGTGACCATTCTTGACTGGCCCAGTAGAGCCCTGACCTAAACCCAATTGGGCATCTCTGGAGAGACCTGAAAATGGCTGTCCACCAACGTTCACCATCCAACCTGATGGAACTGGAGAGGATCTGTAAGGAAGAATGTCAGAGGATCCCCAAATCCTGGTGTGAAATACTTGTTGCATCATTCCCAAGAAGACTCATGGCTGTACTAGCTCAAAAGGGTGCTTCTACTCAATACTGAGCAAAGGGTCTGAATACTTATGACCATGTGATTTTTCAGTTTTTTCTTTTTTAATAAATATGCAAAAATTACTACATTTTTGTTTTTTCAGTCAAGTTGGGGTGCAGACTGTACAGTAATGAAAAAAAAAATAAACTTTTTTTATTTACCAAATGGCTGCAATGAAACAAAGAGTGAAAAATTTAAAGGGGTCTGAATACTTTCCGCACCCACTGTATCTATCTGTCTATCTATCTATCTATCTATCTAGAAAGAGCCACAAAAGAAATGTAACACATCACATCAACAAGGTAAGCAAAATGTGATAATCTGGCTAATGCGGTACAGGTAAGAAAGCAAAAAGTTCATCAAACAACATAATTTGATTTTTTTTGTAATATTGCTACAATAATTTCTTTCACTGGATCAACTTTTAAAACACCCTTTTGTCTGAATGTTCTCACCTTGACTTTGTGGGCCCAAAGAATGTACTTTTTTGCATAGTTTTAGTTAGTGTGCTTTGACATACTTTTTATTTTACTGCATTGAAAAACGTATTTAAAGTGAACCTGACAGCTGTTACATGCTGCCTAATCCACACGCATCTTGTATCAAATTGTCTGCAGCATCTCAGAGAGGAACATACTGTACTTTAAAAACTGTGAGGGACCAAGTCAAGTGGGCAGAGAGAAGCCACGGAGGACCCGCCTGTCTGACTAGTCTTCCATAAGGTTTGGTCCCTGGTGGCTTCTCCCCATCTGCTGTCCTGGAATTACAGATCTCTTTTGATACACATATAAAAGGACAGACCTGTATCAGCTGTCAGGTTCCCTATCATTATGTGTTACAAAAATAGAGAAAAAAATGTACAGCTGTGTTGCACTAAGTTGGATTTCAGGACTTTACAATTGGGACATATGTCAGTATTGTCAATAGTATATGTAGAAAATAAAAAATATAGTTTGGTCCGCAAAGTAACCTCTGCACAAGTCACAGATCATGTACAAATATTATGTGAGTCATTTTCGGACTGAGCTTTATTATTTCCATGTATATGATTCTCTTTTATCTTCATCTGCTTAGAGAAAGTCTGCTCCCATGCAGACTCCTTGAGCTTACCTCTTAAAGGGAACCTGTCACCCCGTTTTTTCAAGATGAGCTACAAATACCGTTAAATAGGGGCAGAGCTGTGCTTTACATTAGTGTATTTTGAGAGCCTTTATTCCCCACCTATGCTGCTGAAATACCTTTGTAAAGTCGCCGTTTTGGGCTGTCACTCATGCTGGTCAGGTCATATGGGCGTGGTGACAGCACTCTTTCTCCCCCAGATCTCCGTTGGTGGCGTAGTGGTGTGCGCATGTCCAACTTGCGAATCCACTGTTCAGCTTGAAGAAAAATAGCACGATCTGCGCTATTCAGCCGTTTATCGGTGGGCGCGTCCATCTTTGTGAGGCCGCGCATGCGCAGATGGTTCTTCCCGGGGCTTCAGGAAAATGGCCGCGGATGCCGCGCGTGCGCACATGGAGATCTCGGCGGCCATTTTCCTGAAGCCAAGTTCGCTGAGAGCCGGTCGGTCAATCTGGGGGAGTCGGGTGGGGAGAAGTCGTTGGAGATCTGAGTTTTGGATAGGTCATCCGAGACAAATGGTGTCTGTCCGGCTTCTAAAAATATGCTTTTTTCTGAAATGTGTTTCTGAGTAAAACATACATGTCTGCCAACTGGTCTGTGACTCATGATGACCCTGGTTGGGACAGCACGAGTCTGCTGTCGGACTCACTTTAATTATTATTTCTTATGTGTATCTAATAAATACCTAAAAAATATCTCCCCCAACACATGCCAAATGGACATTATTTTAATATGTGTTAGGTGGCGAGTTCTCCTGCAAGGGAAGTCTTCAAACAGAGGCTGGACAGACATCTGCCGGAGATGGTTTAGTGAGTTCTACATTGAGCAGGGGGTTGGACCCGATGACCCTGAAGGTCCCTTCCAACTTTAGCATTTCATGATTCTATGATTCTAGGTCAATGGCGCTCAATAGATCAGCTCTGCATTTGCGATCGTAACATTTTCTGTACATATCATGAGCATAGTCTTTAACTGTGATGTAAACGCAACCTTAGGTTAAGTTCCTATGATAAGTTTTTAGTGAGTTTTTGATGCTGCTTTTTTTCCCCGATGCACAGAATGCAGAATTTTTCAATTCCAGCAAAGTGAATAGGATTTATATTTTATGGAAATCTGATGCCCACTGTGTTTTTTCTTAAGCTGTGCAAACTGACCTTTGGTGCTTTTTGGAAATCCACAACTTTTCAATTTCTCTTGCATGTACACTGAATTTTACATGCGGATCTTCAACATAGAATTGCATTAGATGCAAAAACTCAGGTAAAAAACATAACTGTGTTTGTGTTTGCAAAAACAAACTGATTACGCATGTAAACCACTCTTAACTGTATCAATAAACTTTGTTTAAAACATTAACTACCCAATAGAGATAAAAACTTCAGAGACATAAACGTGGTTAAAACACATATAAAAAGGGCACTGAAAATGCAATAAAAAAAAACACAAGTAACCTAATTTAATTAATAGTTGCAGAGAATCTACAACAGCAATACCTCATTGTGGGAGCGTAGCTTTAGTGGGAAGAGAATCCAAATATCTACAGTAAAGCACATACCAGTCAAGATGGGTGCCCCAACATCATGCAAACAAGAATAATCTATGCACAGAAAATCAAAACAGATTACAGTTAGGAATAAGTTTCAATATCCGTTTCTCGTTAGAAGATCATATATATTCTGTAGGTGATACATTTCCTTAATGTTTTATAACAAAACTAGCTGTACTACCCGGCTTCGCCCGGGTTAATAACTGCTGTAAGCAAAATAGAATGTGTTAACAAAAATTTATTCTGCACACAAAAACC
The DNA here is from genome assembly GCF_032444005.1 of Ranitomeya imitator. Classification (NCBI taxonomy): domain Eukaryota; kingdom Metazoa; phylum Chordata; class Amphibia; order Anura; family Dendrobatidae; genus Ranitomeya; species Ranitomeya imitator. Next base: position 446,042,920 of record NC_091287.1, on the reverse strand, counting down.
ACAAAACAAATAGATAGAAGTGTAATTATTAAAAGGCAAAAACTAAGATAATATAAGCATTTTACAACATATATTTCAGCACCAGAGATATTCCACACAGATTTAACTAAATTGGCCAAGTAATATGAAGTAATCTTCTACAACCTATTCGAGAGCCTTTTGATAAACGACATTCTTAGTTTTTCCTTCAGGTGCAAAGACAAACAGATTTTTGGCTGTTCCAACTCTTGAACAGGCCACATAAAGTTGACCATGGGAAAAGCATGGAGACTGTAAATCAATTCCAACTACTTTCAAGGACTGTCCCTGAGCCTTGTTGATGGACATAGCAAATGCCAGTCGAACAGGAAACTGGAGGCGTTTAAAATCAAACGGCAAATCAGATGGAATGAGAGGAATTGTTGGAATGAAAACATCTTCTCCTGTGGCACATCCTGTCAAAATGGTTGCCTCAATTACATGTGGAAACAGGTTCTTAATCAAGAGTCTTGTTCCATTACACAGCTTTGGTGGATCCAAATTTCTCAATAACAGAATAGGTGCTCCAGGTTTTAGAAAGAGGTTGTGAGGAGGAAGTCCTTGTGTCTCCAAGGAATTGAGGAACTCAGTTGGATAAAATAATGCTTGAGCAGGGTCTATTACTGTATCTACTGACTTGTAGGTTGTGCACACACCTGGAAGGAGATTTAGAATTTGAAGATTGATCTTGTTGACGCTGTCATTTTTGGGAGCTAGAATAGCCCTTTCACACAGCCAGCCAGAATTTTTGAAGTGGAGTTGAATGTTTGGAAAAACCTTTGCTTTCAACTCCTCAATGGAAGTCACAATGCAACAAAAGTTGCTTGGGAAGGTGATCTGTCCAGTGGTTGAGATTACTGGTGCCTTGCCATCTCCAATAGTCAACAGCTGGCTCGAAAACAGTCCAGCAGAAACATCGCCTGTCATGTAGACCCTCATGTGTGTGTTCAGTGACATTTTCTTTACATTTCTCCAAAGGTACGATGCTTTCAGACAGGCATTCAGTTCGTCTGCATTGGTTGATCTTGGAATAACAGGTAGTGTTTGGCGGAAGTCACCTGCCAAAACAACAACTACTCCTCCCATGATATATTTGTTGCAACGCAGGTCTTGCAGAAGTCTGTCCACTGCTTCCAGAGCCCTTTTGTGTGACATGGTGCATTCATCCCAAATGATAGCACTGCATTTTTGAAGCAATTTGGCCAGTCCTGATCCCTTGGCAATATTACACACGGGGCTGTCACTATGAGACAGGTTAAGTGGTAGTTTGAATGTCGAATGTGCTGTCCTGCCACCGTTTAAAAGCGTAGCTGCAATTCCAGAAGATGCCACTGCAAGTGCAATCTTTTTTTGTTGTCGAAATTTTGCCAGGAGCAAGTTGATTACAAATGTCTTTCCTGTTCCACCTGGAGCATCGAGGAAGACAATCCCACCTTTATTGGTTTCACTGAAACTTAAAATATAGTTATAGGCGTCCCTTTGATCTGGTACCAATATTGGCTCGTTCTGAGACACACATGCTGTCAGTTCATCAATATTATAGTTTGTTTCTATGAAAATCTCCCTACACATTTGGATGCCTTCAGGATTTCTTATTGGAGCAGGCAAACCAAGCAACTGTAAGGCTTTTCCTGACATTGCTATGCACTGGTCTTCAAGGAGCATTAAAGTTTCATTGAACATTTCCTCAGTGAAGTTGATGAGTTGCTGAGGATTTTCCCTTCTAATCTGCATGAGGATGTCCTCACTGAGATCAGTTTTGAACTTTGTCCAAATCTCAAGAGGATTTGAAATGCTACATGTTGTTAGAATAATAGCAAAGAGGTGTCTTAGTCGCCTTGGGTTTTGTGTGGCTGCAGCTTCACTGAGGGTCATGTCCCAGTGTCCATCATTTTCCAGAAGTCCTTTTCTTTGGCAAGCTTCCCTGAATGTTTCACACACATGGCCTCCGACGGTCTTCAAGTCAGAAAATGATGTAGGGCCTTTGACAACATGAAGTAACATGCGCAGGTAGAAGCACTCTGCATTTGACGGATGAACAGTGTAGACGCGACCAAGCGTATCAGTTGCTTTCACCCCTGGATAGCCTTCAATATCAAGGCCCCGTTTCCTCCGCTCCAGTGTTTTTCTGGAGGCATTCCAAGTGTAGTACTTTGGTAAATCACAGTAGAGAATTGTTTTTGCAAAAGGGTCTTGTTGACACAGCTCAAAAAATGCCAAGAGGGTGGTCTTAGGTGGTGTTAGGAGCTGCTGCTGCAAGTTTGCTGGGTTAAAATAAATTCTCTGTCCATTTTCCAAGTGCACACTCAGATGCACAACTGGTGGGTAGCGCTCATGAATGGAGAAGCCTAGTATTCTCCAAACAGCTTCATTGCTGCTTATGTACCTGCCCATCTGGAATGCCTCCACTTCATCAATAATAGGTCCATTTTTCTGGAGTTCAAAAACTGCTTGATCACTTCCTTTGTGGACATATTTGCAGATATACTTGATAGATTTCACAGAGTGGCAAGATTCGACATTTATGTGGGCCTGGAAGATTTTTGAGAGCAAAGGGTTGTAAGGCACTACCCACCTGTTGTCAATTTCTATCTCTTGGAGTGATGATCCAACACGCATTTTGACCTTTGCTGTGAAACCACCATCCCCTGGCTTTCTTCTTCGGTAGACTGGATATCCATCTTGTCCTGTTTGGGTTTCTTGAAACAGGGATCGTGGGTAATGCTTTGAACACCTGCCATCAATCATACAGGGAGAATTTTTGTTGAGACTCCCACACGGACCATGGATCATGTTTTTTGTGATGGTGTCAAACAGCAATGGGTCAATCCGAAGGTCTGGCAATTCGGCACTGATGATATTGTCAATTTCGGTAGGCTGTATTTTTTGCTTCAGCCAGATCAAGATGTGGGAGTGAGGAAGGCCTCTTTTTTGCCATTCAACTGAATACATCCAGCATTGCGTCTCACCATAAATATGTGATTTTGTGATGAGATTAGTCATTTTTGAAAGTTTCTGTTTGAAAACCCGAGCAATAAGGTCATGGCGATTCACTGATTTTTGGCCCGGCAACAGGTGCCCTCCAATTTCCTCCCAGGCAGGATTGCAAGTAAAGGTGATGAAAAGATCTGGACGGCCATACTTTCTCACATAAGTCATTGCATCCTGTGTGTATTCATGCATGTGTCGTGGGCTTCCAGTGACAGTTGATGGAAGAATAACCATTTTCCCCAACTCTTTTGGATCAGCATCATTTGCAACAGCATCTCTAAGGTGAATATATTCCTCTGCCCTGAGCTTCTTTTGATTTAGTCGGATATATAAAAGACGTTCACTCTCAATTTTTGCATACATGTCAACAATAAATTGGTGGAAGAGGTGTTTGCATTTCAAGATGTGATTTTCCTCTGCAAATCTTGTCATGATCCTATATGCATAGAAGTCCATGGCAGACACTTTTTTTTCCTGAAGGGTTGCCTGTTGTAGGATCTGTCTGAGGTATTCCAAAGTGATAGCCATCCTGTCCTTGCCAAAAGATGATTGGATATTGCAGTGCATCATAGGACCTGTGAGTTTCTGCTACTCGTTGCAAACTATTGTTCCTTTTCTGAAGCACAATGTCACGGCTTTGAAAATCATTGCCTACTATCAAGATTGCTACATCATCAAATGTGGGAGCATTGAAACGTCGCTGATGTTCACCTTGCGGTGTTTTGTCAGCTCGAATTACAACTTTGTAATCGTCATTTGGCATGCATTCAAGTGCAGTCTTGAAAAGTTGAACATATGGATTGTTGGTGTGAAGGAAGTGCTGTAAAATAGTGACAATATCAAGGCGAGTGTTAGGAATTAAAGAGCATCTCCGCTGAGCCTCTGCTTCTGCATTTCCCATGAAGAAGAGTTGAAGAAATTGAGGTTCTTCTCCTTGTAATGGAAGCAGTGAGCCAATTGAGTGGTAAACCTGTCCTTCAACTTTGAATGTTGGCAGAAATCCTGTTGTAAACATTTTTGTTGCACCAAATGATGTCATTTGGAAGCAGGAGTTGTACTTCCTGATGTTGTCCAAGAAATGCTTTGATATTGTACTGGTACCCGTCATCAGAGACTTTAGGGGATCTGGTGGTGACAGGAGAGGTGGAAGTTTTATCTTGCCATTTGCACAGCATAAACCTGGCGGTTCATCTTTCCATTTCAGGGCACTGCAGTACATGCAGACCACATCCATTTTTCCTATCTGAACTTTAGGATTATCCTGATAGTTTATGTCTGACAGGTAACAAAAGGCAGCATGTTTCAAATCTCCAACCATTTCCTGTGCCCTGGTGGAAGAAATAGCAATTCTCTTAGCGGCAAGTCGGCCTTCTCTCTGCTGAGATGACTCATTGGCTCTTGAGGAAGCCGCTCTTGTTTTCATGTCCGCAAGCCTCGCTTCCCTCTCCTCAGAAAATTCATTGGCTCTTGAGGAAGCAGTTCTTGTTCTCTTGTCTGCAAGCCTCGCTTCCCTCTCGTCAGAAAGTTCATTGGCCCTTGAGGAAGCAGTTCTTGTTCTCTTGTCTGCAAGCCTCGCTTCCCTCTCGTCAGAAAGTTCATTGGCCCTTGTGGAAGCAGTTCTTGTTCTCTTGTCTGCAAGCCTCGCTTCCCTCTCCTCAGAAAGTTCATTGGCCCTTGAGGAAGCAGTTCTTGTTCTCTTGTCTGCAAGCCTCGCTTCCCTCTCGTCAGAAAGTTCATTGGCCCTTGTGGAAGCAGTTCTTGTTCTCTTGTCTGCAAGCCTCGCTTCCCTCTCCTCAGAAAGTTCATTGGCTCTTGAGGAAGCAGTTCTTGTTCTCTTGTCTGCAAGCCTCGCTTCCCTCTCCTCAGAAAGTTCATTGGCTCTTGAGGAAGCAGCTCTTGTTTTCATGTCTGCAAGCCTCGCTTCCCTTTCCTCAGAAAATTCATTGGCTCTTGAGGAAGCAGTTCTTGTTCTCTTGTCTGCAAGCCTCGCTTCCCTCTCCTCAGAAAGTTCATTGGCTCTTGAGGAAGCAGTTCTTGTTCTCTTGTCTGCAAGCCTCGCTTCCCTCTCCTCAGAAAGTTGATTGGCTCTTGAGGAAGCAGCTCTTGTTTTCATGTCTGCAAGCCTCGCTTCCCTCTCCTCAGAAAGTTCATTGGCCCTTGAGAAAGCAGCTGCTGTTCTCATGTGTGTCAGCCTTGTTTCTCGGTCTTCACATTTTTCATTGGCTCGTAATGCAGCTTTTCTTTTCGCATCAGCTGACATTCGTGCCATGGAATTCCTTTTCTTATGAGGCATTTTTGTGGTAAAAATAGTCTGTGACTGGCAGTTTCTATATCCTCTCACATAGAGGTAATGTGACTGACATCAGCCTTTCCACCAACACACCCTAACAATATGCTATTACCTCACACAAGCTTTGTTATACTGAGAATGTCCTGCCTATATTAACCAATCAGAGCTCAGATTAATTAACTGTAGCAAAGTAGAAGCTGAGCTGTGATTGGTTGCTATTAGCAGCCTGATAAATCCCCAGCCAACAGGAAGCCCTCCCCGCGACAGTATATATTAGCTCACACATACACATAATTGTGGTAAAAATAGTCTGTAACTGGCAGTTTCTATATCATCTCACATAGAGGTAATGTGACTGACATCAGCCTTTCCACCAACACACTCTAACATGCTATTACCTCACACAAGCTTTGTTATACTGAGAATGTCCTGCTTATATTAACCAATCAGAGCTCAGATTAATTAACTGTAGCAAAGTAGAAGCTGAGCTGTGTTTGGTTGCTATTAGCAGCCTGATAAATCCCCAGCCAACAGGAAGCCCTCCCCGCGACAGTATATATATTAGCTCACACATACACATAATAGACAGGTTATGTGACTGACAGCTGCCGTATTTCCTATATGGTACATTTGTTGCTCTTGTAGTTTGTCTGCTTATTAATCAGATTATTATTTTTGAAGGATAAGACCAGACTTGTGTGTGTTTTAGGGCGAGTTTCGTTTGTCAAGTTGTTTGTGTTGAGTTGTGTGTGGCGACATGAATGTAGCGACTTTTGTGAGATGAGTTTTGTGTGGCAACATGTGTGTAGCAACTTTTTGTGTGTCGAGTTGCATGTGACAGGTTAGTGTGTTTTGCGCGTCGAGTTTTATGTGTGGTGCGTTTTGAGTATGTGCAAGTTTTGTGTGAGGCAACTTTTGCATGTGTTGCAACTTTTGTGCATGTGGCAATTTTTCCACGTGTGCAAGTTTTGCGTGTGGCGAGTTTTCCTTAAGGTGAGTTTTGCACGTGTAGCGAGTTTTGTGTGAGCCTAGTTTTTGCATGTGGCGAGTTTTGCGCGTGGCGAGTTTTGAGCGGCGACTTTTGTGTTTCGACTTTTATGTGGCGAGGTTGGTGTATGTGTGGTGAAATGTGTGCTGAGGGTGGTATATGTGTTCAAGCACGTGGTAGTGTGTGGCGCATTTTGTGTGTGTGTTCATATCCCCGTGTGTGGTGAGTATCCCATGTCGGGGCCCCATCTTAGCAACTGTACGGTATATACTCTTTGGCGCCATCGCTCTCATTCTTTAAGTCCCCCTTGTTCACATCTGGCAGCTGTCAATTTGCCTCCTACACTTTTCCTTTCACTTTTCCCCATTATGTAGATAGAGGCAAAATTGTTTGGTGAATTGGAACGCGTGGGGTTAAAATTTCGCCTCACAATATAGCCTATGATGCTCTCGGGGTCCAGACGTGTGACTGTGCAAAATTTTGTGGCTGTAGCTGCGACGGTGCAGATGCCAATCCTGGACATACACACATACACACACACACACACACACACATACACACATTCAGCTTTATATAGTAGATGTTTCTTTACGTGCACAAACTGTTCCATAAAGTATAAGTAAAAATTATTTTTTGTGATAATGCATTGCACTATAACGTGCGCTTGCTGCAACATTTTTAAAACACTAACCTGCTCAATGACATATGTTATATTTGAGAAAGTGATACAAGTTTGTGGAAGTAACATATTGATACTAATGTCTTAAACACCTGTTATAGACTTAAAATACCGAATACTGTAAAACCTCAATGGGTGGTCTCGGCTCCTTAGCGAAATTCATTTACATATTACAAATATAAATGTTATCACCATTTTATATATTTGCATTAACTCTACATATACTTAATCAACTAAGAAAAAGTATAAAAAAAAGTTTAAGATATAAAAGACAGTTCTTGAGTCAACAGAAACATACGTTTATCATATAGTCAATGGGAATTTACCAGAAGTTTTCACCTCTGATATGTGCCCAAATATATCTATCAACATACACATGCTACCCGCTCAATCATTTTCTTAGAATTATATAATTCATAGAAGGGACGGTCGGAAACTAACATTGATTGTAATCCTAAATGCCAATCTATTTAATGTAAAAATCTAATAATCACTTTTCTAATATACTTTAATTAAAATGTCACAACCATTCCCTATCTACTCCATCTAACTACTTTATTTTTTTCTTACTTCCAGTTTGTTAGTTTGAGAATCCTCACTGTATGCTGTGATACTCAATTGGGATGTCATCACGGGGCATAAGCTGCTGTCATGCCACAGTTGCTGTCCCCACCATGAAACATAGTACATAGTAACATAGTAACATAGTTATTAAGGTTGAAGGAAGACTTTAAGTCCATTTAGTTCAACCCATAGCCTAACCTAACATACCCTAACATGTTGATCCAGAGGAAGGCAAAAAAAAACCGTGGGGCAAATAGTAAGCTCCACATTGGGGAAAAAAATTCCTTCCTGACTCCACATACGGCAATCAGACTAGTTCCCTGGATCAACTCCCTATCAAGGAATGTAGTATATATAACCTGTAACATTATACTTTTCAAGAAAGGCATCCAGTCCCCTCTTAAATTTAAGTAATGAATCACTCATTACAACATCATACGGCAGAGAGTTCCATAGTCTCATTGCTCTTACAGTGAAGAATCCGCGTCTGTTATTATGCTTAAACCTTCTTTTCTCCAGACGTAGAGGATGCCCCCTTGTCCCTGTCTCAGGTCTATGATTAAAAAGATCATCAGAAAGGTCTTCGTACTGTCCCCTCATATATTTATAAATTAACATAAGATCACCTCTTAGCCTTCGTTTTTCCAAACTAAATAGCCCCAAGTGTAATAACCTATCTTGGTATTGCAGACCCCCAGTCCTCTAATAACCTTGGTCGCTCTTCTCTGCACCCGCTCCAGTTCAGCTATGTCTTTCTTATACACCGGAGACCAGAACTGTGCACAGTATTCTAAGTGTGGTCGAACTAGTGACTTGTATAGAGGTAAAATTATGTTCTCCTCATGAGCATCTATGCCTCTTTTAATGCATCCCATTATTTTATTTGCCTTTGTAGCAGCTGCCTGACACTGGCCACTAAATATGAGTTTGTCATCCACCCATACTCCCAGGTCTTTTCCATTGACGGAAAAACGAAGCGTGATCAGTGACATCCATTTCAGGGGTTGGGTTAGTCTCTCAATTTCGACATATGCTCAGTACAAGCTCTCTCCTCACTGTACACTATTCTGTTTGAATGTGCAGTGACAGTGCGCTCCTTTGCCACCTATAATGAGAAGTGATGAGTCGGCAACAGAGCGCACTGATACCTGTAAAAGAAAGAAAGCAACAAGCAGGGAGAGCAGTAAACAGCCTAGCCCCCAAAGCAAATGTAACAGCCAGGTAAGCTGCTGGCATCAGTTTGTGTTATGTCAATCATACTGTGACATTACAAAATGCATCCTAAAGACATTGACTAAACCTTGAGCAATGTACATCGTAACATTATTAAATCATGATGTACGCTGCAGCGGCTTTGCACATTGACTTCAGATGCCTAATGAACGCCAGAAACCCTGGCATAGCATGAATAGGATATTCACAACAGAGGAAGGAGAGGTGCATAGGACTGAATGGTGGACTGCGGGGGGTAATAGGACAAGTGAGCATGAGTATTAATGACTTGAGTATTCATTTTTTTTACATCTTATGTTTATTATGCTGTGAGTTCTGAAGAGCTCCCAAGAGCATTATAAGAAGTATCATTCAATTTACGTTAAGTAACTTCAAAATTGAATTTCCCTGTTTTTGCTGAATTCAAATCTTGATAGATTCAATCATCTCTAGTATCTTGTCTATGTAATGATGTGAGCTGAACAGCTTTGATGCATACGGCTGGTTTTAGAAATGTAACGTAGGTCACTTTTAAATTGCTGGGTTTCTTGGGCTGTGATTTCCAGACTGTAAGGTTGTTGAATTCAGGACTGGATACCTACAGCAAGACTGGAAATGACAGACCATTAAACTTGAGCATCTGAAACTGGCCTTACTTGTAAATTGCAGTCCCCAATAGACTATTTTTCTCAAATACCTGACAACTTCAGTAAGGAAAATGTGTAATATTTATATAGACAGTTTACAGTTAAATATCTCTAGGCAGTGGTGGTCAGGTGTTATGAATAGGTAATTCAGAACCACAATGGACCTTGAAGTTCAGAGCACACAAGTGACCTGACAAAAACCACAAAACATAGGACGAGCTCTGAGACGTGGAAACTCTGCTGACCGCAATCCCTAAACCTATCAAACCACACTAGAGGTAGCCGTGGATTGCGCCTAACGCTCCCTATGCAACTCGGCACAGCCTGAGAAACTAGCTAGTCCTGAAGATAGAAAAATTAGCCTACCTTGCCTCAGAGAAATTCCCCAAAGGAAAAGGCAGCCCCCCACATATAATGACTGTGAGTTAAGATGAAAATACAAACACAGAGATGAAATAGTTTTAGCAAAGTGAGGCCCGACTTACTGAATAGACCGAGGATAGGAAAGATAGCTATGCGGTCAACACAAAAACCTACAAACAACCACACAGAGGGGCAAAAAGACCCTCCGCACCGACTAACGGTACGGAGGTGCTTCCTCTGCGTCTCAGAGCTTCCAGCAAGCAAGCAAAACCAAAAAAGCAAGCTGGACAGAAAATATAGCAACAAAAGTAACACAAGCAGAACTTAGCTTATGCTGAGCAGACAGGACACAGGAACGATCCAGGAGGAAGCAAGACCAAAACTAGAACATTGACTGGAGGCTAGGATCAAAGCACTAGGTGGAGTTAAATAGAGCAGCACCTAACGACTTAACCTCATCACCTGAGGAAGGAAACTCAGAAGCCGCAGTACCACTCGTGACCACAGGAGGCAGCTTGATCACAGAATTCACAACAGTACCCCCCCCTTGAGGAGGGGTCATCGAACCCTCACCAGAGCCCCCAGGCCGACCAGGATGAGCCATATGAAAGGCACGAACAAGATCGGCAGCATGGACATCAGAGGCAAAGACCCAGGAATTATCTTCCTGACCATAACCCTTCCACTTAACCAGATACTGGAGTTTCCGTCTCGAAACACGAGAATCCAAAATCTTCTCCACTATATACTCCAACTCCCCCTCCACCAAAACCGGGGCAGGAGGATCAACAGATGGAACCACAGGCGCCACGTATCTCCGCTACAATGACCTATGGAATACGTTATGGATGGAAAAAGAATCTGGAAGGGTCAAACGAAAAGACACAGGATTAAGAACCTCAGAAATCCTATACGGACCAATGAAACAAGGCTTAAACTTAGGAGAGGAATCCTTCATAGGAATATAACGAGATGACAACCAAACCAAATCCCCAACACGAAGTCGGGGACCCACACAGCGTCTGAGATTAGCGAAACGTTGAGCCTTCTCCTGGGACAAGGTCAAATTGTCCACTACATGAGTCCAAATCCGCTGCAACCTGTCCACCACAGTATCCACACCAGGACAGTCCGAAGACTCAACCTGCCCTGAAGAGAAACGAGGATGGAACCCAGAATTGCAGAAAAACGGTGAAACCAAGGTAGCCGAGCTGGCCCGATTATTAAGAGCGAACTCAGCCAACGGCAAAAAGGACACCCAATCATCCTGATCAGCAGAAACAAAACATCTCAGATATGTTTCCAAGGTCTGATTGGTTCGTTCAGTCTGGCCATTTGCCTGAGGATGGAAAGCCGAGGAAAAAGACAAATCAATGCCCATCCTAGCACAAAAGGCTCGCCAAAACCTCGAAACAAACTGGGAACCTCTGTCAGAAACGATGTTCTCTGGAATGCCATGTAAACGAACCACATGCTGGAAGAACAATGGCACCAAATCAGAGGAGGAAGGTAATTTAGACAAGGGTACCAAATGGATCATCTTAGAGAAGCGATCACAAACTACCCAAATGACCGACATTTTTTGAGAGACGGGGAGATCCGAAATAAAATCCATAGAGATATGTGTCCAAGGCCTCTTCGGGATCGGCAAGGGCAAAAGCAACCCACTGGCACGAGAACAGCAGGGCTTAGCCCGAGCACAAATCCCACAGGACTGCACAAAAGAACACACATCCCGCGACAGAGATGGCCACCAAAAGGATCTAGCCACCAAATCTCTGGTACCAAAGATTCCAGGATGACCAGCCAACACCGAACAATGAACCTCAGAGATAACTTTATTCGTCCACCTATCAGGGACAAACAGTTTCTCTGCTGGGCAATGATCAGGTTTATTAGCCTGAAATTTTTGCAGCACCCGCCGCAAATCAGGGGAGATGGCAGACACATTTACTCCCTCTTTGAGAATACCCGCCGGCTCAGGCAGACCCGGAGAGTCGGGCACAAAACTCCTAGACAGGGCATCCGCCTTCACATTTTTAGAGCCCGGAAGGTACGAAACCACAAAGTCAAAACGGGAGAAAAACAGCGACCAACGAGCCTGTCTAGGATTCAACCGTTTGGCAGACTCGAGATAAGTCAAGTTCTTGTGATCAGTCAAGACCACCACGCGATGCTTAGCTCCTTCAAGCCAATGACGCCACTCCTCGAATGCCCACTTCATGGCCAGCAACTCTCGATTGCCAACATCATAATTTCGCTCAGCAGGCGAAAACTTCCTGGAAAAGAAGGCGCATGGCTTCATCACCGAGCAAACAGCACCTCTTTGCGACAAAACAGCCCCTGCTCCAATTTCAGAAGCATCAACCTCAACCTGGAACGGAAGCGAAATATCTGGTTGACACAACACAGGGGCAGAAGAAAAACGACGCTTTAACTCTCGAAAAGCTTCCACAGCAGCAGAAGACCAATTGACCACATCAGCACCCTTCTTGGTCAAATCGGTCAATGGTTTAGCAATACTAGAAAAATTACAGATGAAGCGACGATAAAAATTAGCAAAGCCAAGGAACTTTTGCAGACTCTTCAGAGATGTCGGCTGAGTCCAATCATAAATGGCCTGGACCTTAACAGGGTCCATCTCGATGGTAGAAGGGGAAAAAATGAACCCCAAAAATGAAACCTTCTGAACACCAAAGAGACACTTTGATCCCTTCACAAACAAAGAATTAGCACGCAGGACCTGGAACACCATTCTGACCTGCTTCACATGAGACTCCCAATCATCCGAGAAGACCAAAATATCATCCAAGTATACAATCAGGAATTTATCCAGGTACTTTCGGAAGATGTCATGCATAAAGGACTGAAATACTGATGGAGCATTGGCAAGTCCGAATGGCATAACTAGGTACTCAAAATGGCCCTCGGGCGTATTAAATGCAGTTTTCCATTCATCGCCCCGTTTAATACACACAAGATTATATGCACCACGAAGATCTATCTTGGTGAACCAACTAGCCCCCTTAATCCGAGCAAACAAATCAGATAGCAGCGGCAAGGGGTACTGAAATTTGACCGTGATTTTATTTAGAAGGCGGTAATCAATACAAGGTCTCAGCGAACCATCCTTCTTGGCCACAAAAAAGAACCCTGCTCCCAATGGCGATGACGACGGCCGAATATGACCCTTCTCCAAGGATTCCTTTATGTAACTCCGCATAGCGGCGTGCTCAGGTACAGATAAATTAAACAGTCGACCCTTAGGAAACTTACTACCAGGAATCAAATCGATAGCACAATCACAATCCCTATGCGGAGGTAGGGCATTGGACTTGGGCTCATCAAATACATCCCGGTAATCAGACAAGAACTCTGGGACCTCAGAAGGGGTGGATGATGAGATAGACAGAAATGGAACATCACCATGTACCCCCTGACAACCCCAGCTGGACACAGACATTGATTTCCAATCTAATACTGGATTATGGACTTGTAGCCATGGCAACCCCAACACGACCACATCATGCAGATTTTGCAACACAAGAAAGCGAATATCCTCCTGGTGCGCAGGAGCCATGCACATGGTCAGCTGGGTCCAATACTGAGGCTTATTCTTGGCCAAAGGCGTAGCATCAATTCCTCTCAATGGAATAAGACACTGCAAGGGCTCCAAGACAAACCCACAGCGCCTAGCAAACTCCAAGTTCATCAAATTCAGGGCAGCGCCTGAATCCACAAATGCCATGACAGAATAGGAAGACAAAGAGCAGATCAAAGTAACGGACAAAAGAAACTTCGACTGTACCGTACCAATAGTGGCAGACTTAGCGAACCGCTTAGTGCGCTTAGGACAATCGGAGATAGCATGAGTGGAATCACCACAGTAGAAACACAGCCCATTCTGACGTCTGTGTTCCTGCCTTTCAGCTCTGGTCAAAGTCCTATCGCACTGCATAGGCTCAGGTTTATGCTCAGATAATACCGCCAAATGGTGCACAGATTTACGCTCACGCAAGCGTCGACCGATCTGAATGGCCAAAGACATAGACTCATTCAGACCAGCAGGCATAGGAAATCCCACCATGACATCCTTAAGGGCTTCAGAGAGACCCTTTCTGAAGATTGCTGCCAAAGCACATTCATTCCATTGAGTGAGCACAGACCACTTTCTAAACTTCTGACAATAAATCTCTATCTCATCCTGACCCTGACACAGAGCCAGCAAATTTTTCTCTGCCTGATCCACTGAATTAGGTTCATTGTACAGTAATCCGAGCGCCAGAAAAAACGCATCAATATTACATAATGCAGGATCTCCTGGCGCAAGGGAAAATGCCCAGTCTTGAGGGTCGCCACGTAATAAAGAAATAATAATCTTAACTTGTTGAACTGGGTCACCAGAGGAGCGAGGTTTCAACGCCAGAAACAGTTTACAATTATTTTTGAAACTCAGAAATTTAGCTCTATCTCCAGAAAACAAATCAGGAATAGGAATTCTTGGTTCTAACATAGAATTCTGAGCCACAAAGTCTTGAATATTTTGTACTCTTGCAGTGAGAAGATCCACACATGAAAACAGACCTTTAATGTCCATCACCACACCTGTGTCCTGAACCACCCAAATGTCTAGGGGGAAAAAAAGGCAAAACACAGTGCAAAGAAAAAAAAATGGTCTCAGAACTTCTTTTTTCCCTCTATTGAGAAGCATAGTACTTTAGGCCTCCAGTACTGTTATGAATAGGTAATTCAGAACCACAATGGACCTTGAAGTTCAGAGCACACAAGTGACCTGACAAAAACCACAAAACATAGGACGAGCTCTGAGACGTGGAAACTCTGCTGACCGCAATCCCTAAACCTATCAAACCACACTAGAGGTAGCCGTGGATTGCGCCTAACGCTCCCTATGCAACTCGGCACAGCTTGAGAAACTAGCTAGTCCTGAAGATAGAAAAATTAGCCTACCTTGCCTCAGAGAAATTCCCCAAAGGAAAAGGCAGCCCCCCACATATAATGACTGTGAGTTAAGATGAAAATACAAACACAGAGATGAAATAGTTTTAGCAAAGTGAGGCCCGTCTTACTGAATAGACCGAGGATAGGAAAGATAGCTATGCGGTCAACACAAAAACCAACAAACAACCACGCAGAGGGGCAAAAAGACCCTCCGCACCGACTAACGGTACGGAGGTGCTCCCTCTGCGTCTCAGAGCTTCCAGCAAGCAAGCAAAACCAAAAAAGCAAGCTGGACAGAAAATATAGCAACAAAAGTAACACAAGCAGAACTTAGCTTATGCTGAGCAGACAGGCCACAGGAACGATCCAGGAGGAAGCAAGACCAAAACTAGAACATTGACTGGAGGCCAGGATCAAAGCACTAGGTGGAGTTAAATAGAGCAGCACCTAACGACTTAACCTCATCACCTGAGGAAGGAAACTCAGAAGTCGCAGTACCACTCGTGACCACAGGAGGGAGCTTGATCACAGAATTCACAACAGTCAGGGCCGGACTGCCCATCTGGCAATTCTACCAAATGACAGGTGGGCCTGTGCCAGCTTTGGGCTTCCCTTTCACTCCAGGGAAGTCCTATTCTTTTTAGATTAATGCTCTGTACAGCCATTAACTCCAGTGGTAACCTGACCTTCACTTCTTCCTATTCGCACTCAGTACATGAAGGAGGAAGAAGGGGATGAGACCGATGCAACCAGTCAACTTAACCAGCTTAGTGACTCAGCCAGCCCAGCAAGAGCAGCTGAGGCATAGACAGAAGAGCATCATAGTGACAGTAGTGCTCAGGTGAGGACTGCAGACTATATGCCCTCCCACATTCAGTCTTGTGATAAGAGCTTCTCTGAGTGTAAAACAGTTGTCTTCTGACAGCTCCTGTCTCTTTGATGTGCTGCTCCCCTCTCACACCACTTATCACTGTCTCTGGGTAAACAAGCTGTCTGCCAAAGACAATTAACTTATCCCTTTGGTTGCCTCCCTGCAGCTGACTTAAGGTACCGTCACACTCAGCAACGCTGCAGTGATATACATAACGAGCCGATCGCTGGAGCGTCGCTGTTTAGGTCGCTGTAGAGACGTCCAACACGGCAACACCAGAACGATGCAGGAGCGATCCAGTGACGTAATGGCGACTCACTTATCGTTCTCGCCGTTTGTTAGCTCCATGAAAAAACATTGCTGGCATCATTGCTTTTGATGTCAAACATGACGAATCACGCCAACCTAACGACCAAATAAAGTTCTGGACTTCTAGCTCCGACCAGTGATGTCACAGCGGGATCCTGATCGCTGCTGCGTGTCAAACACAACGAGATCGCTATCCAGGACGCTGCAACGTCAGGGATCGTTGTCGTTCTCGGTGTAAAGTTGCTCAGTGTGAAGGTACCTTTAGAGAACTGTGTTCTTAGCTATGTAGTGAAAGGTTTAAATCTTGTGCTTTGTGTAAATGGCTTTTAGAAATTGAAGATAGTGATAAGATGTGAAGAAGTCAGTGTTGTTTGTTCTGACATTCTGTGAAGCTGTGCCATTAAAGGGAACCTAGTAAAGATAGGAAAACTGACTGAACAGCAATCTAGTCTGAACTGGTGCATAACCAAAAAAGTCATATAGAAAATAGATCAAAGGCTGCACTCAAAATTTTCTGTGCTAAAGCAAGGAAATGTGCGATACATGAAATGGGAATAGCATAATGGCTTGTGAAATTTATGAAAAAACACATGAGATTCTTAGCACAAGATTTGGCCAAAAGTTGTGAGCCCATCCACCAAACGTCAAGGTAATCTCAGAACGGATGGGTACCTGAGCTGACTGCCTAGTGTGAACACTTACCTATGGCTAATAACATAGCCATTGATCTATTTGCTATTAAAGGGAACCTGACTGCTATACCAGTCCTCTAAACCAGTATCACCGCCGATACTTTGCCAATTTTGCACATGCGGACATTTTTCTACTTCCCTGGGAACATGCAATGTAGTTGCACCAGCCCCATCCCCAATGGTGAGGTCACTTTCGTGGGTGAGGCTGGTCCTTGCTCACTGTGTTCCTTCCTTGACTGACATACGGCCGTGCTCGCAGCTGCCGCTCTCACTGCTGTGAGTGGTGACTGTAATTGTTCCATGTCCTTGCATGACTGCACGACTGAAAGTCGATGACTTCTTCTAGAAATAAAGTTTATTTTGTTCAGGGTGCCGCACTTTCAGTACAGGAGCTGGGCAACTTCAGAATGATATTCACCAGCAGATTAACCCTATAGCTGCAGGTAAATGTAATTATCTGACCTGACAGGTTCTCTTTGAATTTCACAGTGTTGTTCTGGCTTCACAGAAGTGTGAAAGACTGGTGGAAAGCATGCCAAAACGTATGAAAGCTGTGATTAAAAATCGTGGTTATTCCACAAAATATTGATTTCTGAACTCTTCCTGAGTAAAAACATGAGTATTGTTGTTTCTCAATGATTATGAACTTGTTTGCTTTGCATTATTTGAGATTTGAAAGCACTGTTTGTTTGTTTTTAATTTTGACCATTTCTCCTTTTCAGAAAAAAAAATACAAAATGTATTGCTTGGAAATTCGGAGACAGAAATTTATAGAATAAATTAACAAATTACATATTACTCAAAATATACCTTTAAATAGAAAAATCAGACAAACTGAACATTTTGCAGTGGTCTCTTAATTTTTGCCAGAGCTATATGTGTGTGTCACTGACAATTATATGTCTATGTATTCTATGTATATACTGTATATCTATTCTATCTATTCTATTCTAACCTATTATGCCATGATTTTACTGAATGAGGCACATTAATTTCCGTCTTTTATTCTCTCTTTTACCGAATGTTACTGACTATTTCAGATTTTAAGAAAAATGATAGTGTTACCGATCACTAATGCAAATGTACCATATTTGTGCCGAATTTATGTTTGGCGATCATTTTACGAACATATTCGCTCATCTCTAATAAAGAGTATATGGTTATCAGCAATGTTTATTGGTCTGAAATCAGCGTGTGTAAATGTACCCTAAATTTTTCTGTGATAGTGCAGTATGTCAGCATTTTGGGGCTCTTCTTGATTTTTGCCCAGGATCACATTTTACTTGAAACAAAGTATGATGTCCCTTTGTGCATCAACAGTTGTCAAGGTCTATATTTGCTTGAAACATCAATAATTTCTTCCAGAAGATGAAAGTCTGTCCTGATATTTAATTTTTAGGCTAGGTTCACACCGCGTTATAACGGATCCGTTTCTAACTGGCACCAACGCAATGTAATGGATCCGTTAACGCACCCATTGACTTCCATTAGCGTAACGGATCCTATCGCATGTCAAAATTGGAATGCGTTAGGGATGGTCCGCTATTTTGTGATGCACCTTCAAACGTGGACTACCGCGTCTTCGGGTCCGTTACGGTGAAAGGAAGCGTTCGCTCTGCATAGAACTCTATTGCTAACGCAGGCCGATGCAATGCAACCATGCATTGACGCATGGGTTAATGCGATCGCAAAAATACACACAATTTGGGGCTCATCGTTAGCGCATTCGTTTAACGGATCTGTTAAATCGATTGCCCTAATGAGATGTGAACCTAGCCTTACACAGGTACTACATACCTGTAACATCTGTCTGACGCTAAAGCCTCAAAAAGGCTATCTCAAACAGACTTGGCACGAGCCACTCTGTCTGACAGATTCTATAGAAACCCCAACACCCTTTAACCCTTAATAACAATCTGATAACTCCAGCTGGACATCACACAGCCATACTCCCAAACAGGACAGCACTACAGATTTCAACTACCGAAATTTAAGTGGCTGTACAGAGCCTGTGCCTTCCAGAGTCTCCGGTTACCGCATCTCTTCTATCACCAGTGCCACCCGCAGAATGAATACAGTGGTGCTTGGTGATGGAAACAGATGTTGCAGGAGCAGGTCCTGGTTGAGACACAGCACTGATAACTGTACCATATTGAACAGGACAGCTTCTTAAGCTCTGGACATAAACATTGAAAGATCCCATACATTGAAACCAAACAGATATCTTGAAATCTTGAAACTGGTAAAGAAAGGATATAAATGATATTTTAAAATTAAAAATAAACCGAATATGCTTTATACACTAAAACCAATTTTTTTTTTAATATTCCACTTCAACACCCTTCACATTTCTGCTTTCCTTCTTTACCCTTCAAGGTTGTT
The DNA here is from genome assembly GCF_032444005.1 of Ranitomeya imitator. NCBI lineage: Eukaryota > Metazoa > Chordata > Amphibia > Anura > Dendrobatidae > Ranitomeya > Ranitomeya imitator. The sequence goes on along the minus strand of NC_091287.1, from coordinate 446,023,955 downwards.
TTTATAAACATTATTTCAGAATGTGTTCCATTTTGCATATTTGGTGTATTCTCCATAATTATATGTTTCAGGGTGGGCTGTTATTATTAGTATGGCAGAAGAAATGCTTCTAGAAACATTTAGTTCATATAAATTCCTCTGTTCACACCGAAGTTCAGGAATTTAAGGTCCCTTATTATGCTCTGAGATCTCTTTAGAAAGCAGAGCATATTAAAGGTATTATGTAAGAAGTTAAAAAAAACCTCATACTTACCTCAGCTCTCACGTCTGCTGGACCTTGTGCTCATGACCACCACCTGTCTGGCCTTCATCGCATTTTCTTATCACCAGCGCAAAATCTCAGGGCCCCACACACTGAGCCGGGACTTCAGCTGTGATAAGGTGTAGTAGTTTTGCTGTTCCAGAGTGCGAAAGGTCCCGATGTGCCCCATGATCCTGTGCATGCATGAACAGAACACTCCAAGGGATTTTAGCATGAGTGACCGGAATCAGAAGATCAACCAAGGACTGGACGGGTGATGGCGAAGAACTTGAGAGGAGTCCGGTAAGGTGAGGAAAGGTGTTTTTATTATTTTCATCCTTTTGATGGCCATTTACGGTTCAGAAAAATGCCATCTGGCAGCCTCTATTTTGCTGAATCCGCACAGAAGCAAATTGCAAAAAATTCACATTTTGGTCAATGCAGATTTTTGTAAAATTGAGTATAAATGAATTCCACCCTAATTTATGTGCTCGTCTCTACTGTCAAAACATGTGAGCAGAGTCCTAAGGCTATATTCACACTTAGCGGTTTTTACCGCGGAACCGCCGCGATTTTGATGCTGCGGGTCCGCAGCAGTTTCCATAGCGTTTACAGTAACATGTAAACCCTATGGAAACCGCAAACCGCTGTGCACATGCTGCAGGAAAAACCGCGCGGGAACGCTGCGATTCTGCACCCATAGGAATACATTGAACCGCTTACTTCCCGCATGGGGCTGTGCCCACGTTGCGGGAAGTAAGCGGATAATGTGCGGGTGGTACCCGGGGTGGAGGAGAGGAGACTCTCCTCCAGGCCCTGGGAACCATATTTGGGGTTAAAAAATAATAAAATCTGGTTATACTCACCCTCTGATGTCCGGAGCTCCTGGGCGCTGCACGCGGCTGTCCGGTCAGAGTTGCTGTGCGACCAGGACCTGCGGTGACGTCGCGGTCACATGACCGTGACGTCACGGAGGGTCCTTCTCGCACAGCATCTCTGGAACCGGACCGCCGGGTGCAGCGCCGAGGGATCGGGACGTCAGAGGGTGAGTATAACCAATTTTTATTATTTTTAACATTACTATTGATGCTGCATATTGCTGCATATGCAGCATCAATAGTATAGGCGGAAACCCGCAGCGGAAAACGCGGAACAAACTGCGATAAATCTGCAGGGAGAACCGCAGTTGTTTTGCCCTGCAGATTTATCAAATCCGCTGCGGGAAAACCCGCAGAGGGACGCCGCAAGGTGTGAACATAGCCTAAAAGTGTTTTCCAGGTGAACAACTCTGGAAGCTGGATTTAAACATTGAGCGGACATGAAAAGATAGAATGTGTAGCGGCCACTGCCAGGTCCTGCACATCAATACCTATAAGACAATATTCTATGGGGCTATTCACATCAGGTTTTTTTTGCTGACTGATAGTCTGAATTAAAAAAATGAAGACATCTTTTTTTGTCCAATTTGGGGACATAACACGACTACTAAAGTGAGAGGATCAGTGAAAAGAATGGACAATGGACAGATTCCATCTCAGATACATCCATGTGACTTCCGTTTTGTCACTGACTGATTTTTAGGAGAAGCTTGGGAAGCCTCTATCAGATTTTTTTGCATACAATAAAAAGTAATGACTAGTGTTGAGCGATACCGTCCGATACTTGAAAGTATCGGTATCGGATAGTATCGGCCGATACCCGAAAAATATCGGATATCGCCGATACCGATATCCGATACCAATACAAGTCAATGGGACATCAAGTATCGGAAGGTATCCTCATGGATCCCAGGGTCTGAAGGAGAGGAAACTCTCCTTCAGGCCCTGGGATCCATATTAAAGTGTAAAATAAAGAATTAAAATAAAAAATATTGTTATATTCACCTCTCCGGCGGCCCCTGGACATCAGCGGGAGGATCCGGCGTCCGGCACGGCTTCTTTCTTCAAAATGCGCGCCTTTAGGACCTGTGGAATGACGTCCCGGCTTCTGATTGGTCGCGTGCCGCCCATGTGACCGCCACGCGACCAATCAGAAGCCGCGACGTCATTCCTCAGGTCCTAAAAGGCGCTCATTCTAGGACTTTAGCTGAGGAATGACGTCGCGGCTTCTGATTGGTCGCGTGGCGGTCACATGGGCGGCACGCGACCAATCAGAAGCCGGGACGTCATACCACATGTCCTAAAGGCGCGCATTTTGAAGAAAGAAGCCGTGCCGGACGCCGGATCCTCCCGCTGATGTCCAGGGGCCGCCGGAGAGGTGAATATAACAATATTTTTTATTTTAATTCTTTATTTTACACTTCCGATACCGATACCCGATATCACAAAAATATCGGATCTCGGTATCGGAATTCCGATACCGCAAGTATCGGCCGATACCCGATACTTGCGGTATCGGAATGCTCAACACTAGTAATGACCATTGACTGTAAAAACAGACACTGACCATTTTGCACTTTTAAGAAAAAAGTAATTTTTGTGTGCAAGATAAAAAAAAATAATGTATGAATTCGGCCTTAAAGAGACTTATCATTTATGGTCTCATATCCTCTGTAATAAGAAGATGAAGAATCATATTATTTAATAGTAGTTGCTGTTACACCAATGGCATTTGTTTTTTAACCCCTTTCTGACCTCGGACGGGATAGTACGTCCGAGGTCAGATCCCCTGCTTTGATGCAGGGCTCCGCAGTGAGCCGGCATCAAAGCCGGGACATGTCAGCTGTTTTGAACAGCTGACATGTGCCCATAATAGGCGCGGGCAGAATTGCGATCTGCCCGCACCTATTAACTAGTTAAATGCTGCTGTTAATAGCAGACAGCGGCATTTAACTACCGCATCCGGCCGGGTGGCCGGAAATGACGTCATCGCCGACCCCCGTCACATGATCGGGGGTCGGCGATGCGTCTGGATGGTAACCATAGAGGTCCTAGAGACCTCTATGGTTACTGATGACCGGTGGCTGTGAGTGCCACCCTGTGGTCGGTGCTCACAGCACACCTGCATTTCTGCTACATAGCAGCGATCAGCAGATCGCTGCTATTTAGCAGAGCCGATCACGTTGTGCCTGCTTCTAGCCTCCCATGGAGGCTATTGAAGCATGGCAAAAGTAAAAAAAAAAAGTTAAAAAAAATGTGAAAAAATAAAAAAAATATAAAAGTTTAAATCACCCCCCTTTCGCCCCAATTAAAAAAAAGCATTAACCTGATCGCTAAACGGCGTAGCGAGAAAAAAATTCGAAACGCCAGAATTACGTTTTTTAGGTCGCCGCGACATTGCATTAAAATGCAATAACGGGCGATCAAAAGAATGTATCTGCACCAAAATGCTATAATTAAAAACGTCATCTCGGCATGCAAAAAAAAAAGCCCTCAACCGACCCCAGATCACGAAAAATGGAGACACTACGAGTATCGGAAAATGGCGCAATTTTTTTTTTATTATTTTTTTTAGCAAAGTTTGGATTTTTTTTTTACCACTTAGATAAATAATAACCTAGTCATGTTAGGTGTCTATGAACTCGTACTGACCTGGAGAATCATAATGTCAGGTCAGTTTTAGCATTTAGTGAACCTAGCAAAAAAGCTAAACAAAAGACCAGTGTGGGATTGCACTTTTTTTGCAATTTCACCGCACTTGGAATTTTTTTCCCGTTTTCTAGTACACGACATGCTAAAACCAATGATGTCGTTCAAAAGTACAACTCGTCCCGCAAAAAATAAGCCCTCACATGGCCAAATTCACGGAAAAATAAAGTTATGGCTCTGGGAAGGAGGGGAGTGAAAAACGAACACGGAAAAACGAAAAATCCCAAGGTCATGAAGGGGTTAATAGGAAGATGCTGAACCATATTATTTGATACTATTTATTACATCAACAACAGACAAATATTTCTCCTTTTTAATGTCGTATGTAAAAATCAGATATGTCCGTATGACAAATGCTGGTCATAAAAAGTAGAGCTCATCCGTAACGATAAGTTATCCTAACAAGCTCTACTCATAAACCTTAATTAGAAATAAAGTCAATTAGTATAATTATTTAGCTGTGCTTTTTAACACAACTTAATGTACCACCTGAAAGCCAGATGCTCATTAGGCATCACAATGTCTTACAAAATATGAAATTATTTTCCTGGTTGACCAATAGTTCAGAGCACATGATTTAAATTCCATAGTAATGTGTGATTCTAGCTAAATGTGAGCATTTACAATAGTATAAAAACATTTTAAATATTGAATATCAGGATATAGATATGAATAATATATATATATATATATATATATATATATATATATATATATGTGTATTTGTAACATTTTGTTTTACTAAGTTAATAACTGCTGTATTTGCAGCAACCTCCCAAACACAATAGAGAAGACAAAAAGCAAACAAAATCAAACTACAAGATATGGTTCAGATACTGGAAAACTGAGACATGACAGTACCTGCAGTTTCAGAACAGAGCTAAAGTACACTTTATCTCGCAGTAAGATAAGCTGCATTTACACTGAAATATAATTCTGACTAAACATTCTTAAGAATATTCATTCACTATAATCTTTCAATGCAAAAGACTGTCGATCATGAAAGATCATCCCTCTCGGTGGTGCATTGTCCTGTGTAATCAGCACTTGTACCGCTGTAAATCATTGTTAGATTCATTAGACCTCTTACTATCTAGGTTACCCAACATTAGCATTAAAAACAATAACTTTACAAAATTTCAATAAAGATACCCTGAAAGTACATTAAACCCTTCACAACCTTTGACATATTTTCATCAAAGGTCGTGTTCCTGCCTTTGATGTGGGCTCGCACGTCTGGCCAACATCTTTCCCCATACGTGATGGTTGATAACAAACCATCGGCGGCCGAGTCACATGATTGCAGGGCGCCGATGGTTTGTTATGGCAGCTGTTGATCTACAGGAGACACCCATGCCTGTCATTATGATCTCCTCATAGGATATCACTATTTCTGCTACACATAGCTGTGCTGAAGCATTGATATGTACAGCACATGTGTTCGGATGATTGCAGCTTCAAGTCTCCTAAGGGGACTATTGAAGTCGGTAAAAAGTGTGAAAAAAAGGTTTTTTAAAAAAAGAAAAAAAAAACCCCACAAATGTTGTTTTTATTGTTTTATTGCCTTATTACAAAAAAAATAGCATATTTAGCTAATAACCCGAATGTTAATTAAGAGGTTACTTTTCTGGTTGGTCAAAGAATGTCAGGTTACATTAGTTTTATCAGGAAACAAATATATACCTTTGTTGATGGCTCAACTGCTGATGAGTGTTCTATAAGTTGCAGGTCAACATGAACAGCATGGACTGGAAACAATAGTGACACAGAACAGGTGAAACAAAAAAGGTAGGTCTATGAGAACCAGGACAGAAGGGTCTGCAAATTAAGATTCTAGTTTGGCTTTTATCCTAAGTCATGTGACAAGGCTCGTTAAAGGGTCGACATTGACTGTTAGGATTGCTACTTCCAATAGGTGGCACTAGAATTCTAGTCCTCTTCCTCTCTGAAGAGTCAATTTGCATATAAATGGTAGAAATGTATTATCAAACTGATAACTTTCTTTAAGAGATACATTATGTTACCCTGATAGCAGAGACTCAGGTGTGAGTAGTGCCAAGAAGAGTAGCAAGAAGCTGGTAAACTTAAATCTTGAGTGCAAAATGGTAAGTATGGATTACAGATGGGAGAATCAGGTTACAGGACTCCAGTCCCTTGGCTAGGTCAGTAATCTCTGACTGCAGGATGGGAGGCCTGCGAATCTCCTTACCTCCTGACATTCCCGACTATTCTTTTGATTAACTGTACTGATGCAATGTCATCATAGTGGCATGACTTGGACATGACAATGCACCAGGACGCTAAACAACAGAAGAGCCAGGAGGTAAGGAGAATCTCAGATCTCCTATCCAATGGTTACTGAGCTGACCAATGTACCTGAATCAAGCAAATCTATTCTCCTATTTCTAGCATAGACTATATCAAGATAAGCTGGACTGAGCTTGAAAATACTACTGGTAGTTAAATTGTAGTCAAGAGTAGCAGAGATATTTAGACACTTGGCTATAGCTGAGCAAGTGGATGGAGAAGCCCTCTCCAGTCAAATAAGTGGATGCTAAAGATCATGTTTAAATACTCTGACACACATTGGTGTCTGAGCATTCTTTAAAATTCCTTGATTCATGACATCAATGGTCCTGTTTGGGATAGCACAGTAACCCGGAGTGGATTTGCAAAGAGGGACAAAGTCATCTGGTAATGAAGAAAAACCCAGTGCTAAAGCCGGGACAAGTAATATCCCTAGTATAGCTTAGTCTCACCCCAACCTAATCATAGTTGATGGCACCATTAGGATAAATATAGTGTCGCCCCAGATTAACTTCGACTGCCCCTGACAAATGCCCTAATTCAGTGATCCACAATTCCAGTCCTAAAGAGCCATCAACACGTCATGTTTTCAGGATTTCCTTAGTATTGCATAGGTAATGGAATCATTGCCCTTGCTGGTACTGCAATTATCACCCGGGCAAGACTAAGGAAATCCTGAAAACTGGTGGCTCTTGAAGACTGGAGTTGGGGAAAACTTTCCTAGTTTAATCTAGTTTTGTGTAAGTACAATCTTATTATTAATAATTCATACAGTACTTACCGAGTATTTCAACAATGAAAACCCTCCTCATAAATAAGGTACTAAGTTGGGATTATTACATCCTCTCTTTTGCAAGTACTTTAATCAGCCCGAGAGACATGTCAATCAATTCTTATAGTACATTCAACCAAGTCCCAATGCGTTTCCCCCCAAAAAAATTACGAGATTTATCAGAAGACTTAAAAGAAGGTGACCAGCAGGAACGTTGATCAAATCCTGAGATGTTCTAAAAGATCCTCCTTTTCACCTATGTTACAGTCTCCTGATAAGCCCCATAATTGATGGAGAAAAAACACATAAGCACTTGCAAGCATGTGGTAGCATGTGATCTATAGCTGCTTTTATATGCAAGAAAGTGAATGTGAACTATAACTGTAATAACAACCCCTGTTCCATCTTAGTTTCTTAGCCTATGTTTTTGCCTACTGATGAAATGCACAGTGTGTAGTGTATAAATTATCATGAATGTAATAATTTTACTTACGGGACAATACTACAGTGCCTTGCGAAAGTATTCAGCCCCCTGGAAGTTTTCAAGCGTTTCCCACATATCATGCTTCAAACATAAAGATACCAAATGTAAATTTTTGGTGAAGAATCAACAACAAGTGGAACACAATTGTGAAGTTGGACGAAATTTATAGATTATTTTAAATTTTTGTGGAAATTCAAAAACTGAAAGGTGGGGCGTGCAATATTATTCGCCCCTTTACTTTCAGCAAACTCACTCCAGACGTTCATTGTGGATCTCTGAATGATCCAATGTTGTCCGAAATGCCTAATGATGATAAATATAATCCACCTGTGTGTAATCAAGTCTCCGTATAAATGCACCTGCTCTGTGATAGTCTCAGGGTTCTGTTTGAAGCACAGAGAGCATCATGAAGACCAAGGAACACAACAGGCAGGTCTGTGATACTAATAGAACAAAGAGAAAAGCGATCCGCACCACCAATAAAACGCACTGTGAACGGTCCGGTGGATTAACCCTTGCTGGTCTGCAAGATGTCGGGTGCTATAGCCAAGAAAGCATACGAATAGTGCACATAAGCAGAAAGGAATACGGCAGCACTCACTAATATTCTGTGCAGGTCACTTTATTAATACATAATCTTCACGGCATGGGGGTGTATAACCAGGACAATGTGAGGGCTGAACGACGGCCGTTTCACACCTATCCGGCGCTTCAATGGGTTCAATGTGTGGGCGAACGTGACGCCTTAAGAAGAGTGCTCGATTCCTGCACCCTCCTCTGGCCTCACTCCGCCCACTCACAGTACAAAACACTAAAAACCACAATAAAAATTACAATTAAAAACAATGATATTACAAAAAAGTACACATTAGCAATCAATTGTGCGTATTTTAGCAACTAAAAAGTAGCGAAGAGTGTTCAATATCCCTATACTATCTATCTACATGAGCCGATCTTCGGTTTTATCAGACAACTAACTGAAAAACTCTGTCTCGCAGAGAAAGGTTCAGGTGGGGTGTGTATATCTCATTTACTTTGACCTCTCTATCCACCTGTGATATAAGGGGGCATAATGCTTGTGCACACCCTCATCATTTCCCGCCTTGACTACTGCAACATCCTTTTCTGTGGCCTCCCTGCTAACACCCTTGCACCTCTCCAGTCCATCTTTAACTCTGCTGCCCGACTAATCCATCTCTCTCCTCGCTACTCCTCCGCTTCCCCCCTCTGCAAATCTCTTCACTGGCTCCCATTCCCTCAGCGTATCCAGTTCAAATTGCTAATACTGACCTACAAAGCCATCCACAACCTGTCTCCTCCATATATCTCTGAACTAATCTCTCGATATCTTCCCTCACGTGACCTCCGGTCCTCCCAAGACCTCCTTCTCTCCTCCACACTTATTCGCTCCTCATCCAATCGCCTCCAAGACTTCTCCCGAATATCCCCCATCCTCTGGAACTCTCTGCCCCAACACGTCCGACTATCAACCACAGTCGGATCCTTCAGACGGAACCTGAAAACTCATCTCTTCAGGAAAGCCTACAGCCTGCACTGACACCGCTGCTGCCTCATCACCAACGAAGCTACCGCCTCACCAACACCGGAGCTACCGCCTCACCAACACCGGAGCTACCACCTCACCAACACCGGAGCTCCTGCAACCCTCAACCTACTGTCTCCTTCCCCATAATCCTGTAGAATGTAAGCCCGCAAGGGCAGGGTCCTCGCCCCTCTGTATCAGTCTGTCATTGTTAGTTTGTTTACTGTATGTGATATTTGTAACTTGTATGTAACCCCTTCTCATGTACAGCACCATGGAATCAATGGTGCTATATAAATAAATAATAATAATAATAATGATAATAAGAGACTTCACCTGTCACCACCCATATGACAGTTCCAAATAGGACCTAGGTGCACGAATATATTAACCTATCTTATTATACATTATATACATTATTGCAAGGGGCCCAATTATTTCCTTTACGGAACTTCATATGTCTCATAAAAAAATAGACATATCGACTTTTTCATTAAGCCCTGCGGGACCCATTGCTCCTGTCCGCATGATCCATACTGCCTCTCGCCTGAGCAATAGATTATGATGGTCGCCCCCTCTTTTGGGCATTTTAACCTGCTCTATGCCAGCAAAGGTCATCACTCCTGAATTCCCATCATGTATCTCACGTACATGACTAATAAGTCTGGGTGCCCCCTTTCCTGTAACCACCGACCTACAGTGTTCCCTGAAGCGTGTGTACAGACATCTGATAGTTTTGCCTATATAGTACCTCCCACACGGGCACCAGACCGCATAAACAACATGTTTGGTTTGACACGTGATGAACTGCATAACTTTATGCTCCACTGGCCCGATATGTAAAATCCTATCAGTAATGTGCTGCCTGCAGTATGAGCAATGTGCACACCGGTAATTACCTAGGGGAGAAGCACGCTCCAACCAATTCCTAGTTCTGCTGTCAGTGATCCGATTCTGCACCAATATGTCCCTAATCCGGGTACTCCTTTTATTGGAGATCAAAGGGCCCCTAGCTGTCACTTCGGCCAGCTCTCTGTCCCTCTCTAGTAGGTGCCAATTATTTCTAATAGCTGCCCTGATCTGTTGATCCATCGGGCCATACTGAAAACAGAACGTAAATCTTTTACCTGTGGGGTTAGCCATATTTCTTACTCTACTAGTCTGGTTGCTCATTTTCCTCTGTGCCTCCTGCCAAATATGCTCGGGATATCCTCTATGTTTTAATCTTATTTCTAATTCGTTGGACTGTGTAGAGAAACTTTCTTCTGTGTTATTGGCCCTCTTAGTTCTAACTAATTGCCCATATGGCAATGCACGTTTAGTATGGCTGGGGTGATAGCTATCAAAGTGCATGAGTGCATTGGTAGCTACCGATTTCCGGTACAGTGAAGTCCTAATCTTTCCATCCTCTATGTCAATAGCCACATCTAAAAAGTCCAGATGTAGGCCTCCAAAGACCGAGGTAAAGGCCATCCCCATACTATTGTCATTAAGCAGGGCAACGAAATCTTCAAAATTTTTCTCCGACCCATCCCAAATTAGGAACATGTCATTGACATACCGCAAATACATTCGGATATGTTTAAGAAATGTGTTCCTGGTTGAATACAGGTAAAGCTCCTCAAAATGACCCAGATCTAAGTTTGCGAACGTGCATGCTGCCGGAGACCCCATAGCAGTGCCAACTACCTGAAGGTACCAGAGGTCCATGAATGTAAAGGCATTGTGTGTAAGAATGAATTTAAGGCTATGGCAAATAAACTCTATAACATTACTCTCTTTGTGTGTAGTTTGTAAATTCTGGCGTATTGAATCTACTCCTTGCTCTTGTGGAATCCGTGTGTATAGGTTAGTGACATCAATTGATGCCAATCTGTAACTGGGTTGCCAAGAAAACTGCTGGATCTGCGTTAAAAACGCCCCAGTATCTTTAATATATAACGGAATATGTATGAGTAACGGACGCAATAACCAGTCTATATATTTAGAGAGTGGTTCTGTAAGAGAACCCATGCCCGACACAATCGGTCGGCCTGGTGGGTTATCCGTGGCCTTATGAATTTTTGGGACATGGTACCAATGTGGCTTAATGGGGGAACTCCGGCAGCAATTTATCCGCTCTATTATAAGAGAGAACCCCGGTCTCTACTGCTTGTCTTAACAGCGATCTTAACTCCCCTTTAAATTTATTGGTGGGGTCTCCCCCCAGCCTCCTGTAAGTTTTGTCATCTTGTAATTGTCTAAGAGCTTCATCAATGTACATGTTCCTCAGGATAAGTACGGTTTTACCCCCATTATCGGCTGGTCGGACTATCGTGTCCCTCCATCCCCTTATTTCATTCAAAGCCTTATTCTCTTCAGGCGTAAGATTGGATGGAGCTTTGGGGTAGATTAAGGCCTGTACATCTCTGAGTACTTGTGCCTCGAACAAATCGATGGAGTTACCAGGAGACACTGGGGGCATATACCGGGATGCTGTTCCTCCTGTGAACGGTGTAATAGGCACTGTGCATGGTGCCGAGTTATGTGGCGCCTCCCCAGCGAGACTAAGTAACAACTCAGCCTCACTGTAGGTGTCAGCTAATGTTTGCAAGCCCGCCCCCGCCATAAAGCCTATGGGTCCAATCGTACATGGTTGTTCCCCTTCTGAATTATTCATCATAGACGAACTGTTCACAAAATGTTTATACAGGTGAATCTTACGAACTGATTTAAATAAATCTATTTGGAATTCAGTGAGATCAAAATCATTAGGGATACAGAAGTTAAGGCCCTTCGCGAGTAGTGACAGATGTGCATCGTTCAATGTATGGCTGGTCAGATTCACTACATGCTGTCCGTGGAGCTCTCTTAGCGCTTCTGTCTCCACGATACGTATTTCCTTTTTGCGCTCCTGCATGGATCTGCCGTCTCTTGCCTCCTCGGCGCGTCCTTCTCCTCCTAAAGGGAAAGCTTCTTCAGGCACTACTCCTGCACCACGACTCTCCGCTGAGCTCACTGAGGCCGCCGCCCCCTCACTCTGGCTCGAATCGGACTCAGTAGTGATGTAGTCTCTTCGCTGAAAGGTATTACGTTTTTTAAATCTCTTTCTGTTGTGACCGCATTTGGCTGGATCATTATAGCGTTTATTGTCGGCTGTCTGTTGTTTGTGCCAGGTAAAAACCTGCCCCTTGTCAAAGTCTCTTTTGTCTCGTATAAATTTGTCACGCTTCCTCTGCTTGATATCTGCTTGAATGGGAATAAGTTTAGTCTCCATTCTTTTATTTAATTGTATCCATTGATTTTCAGTAAGTCTTGTCTGTAATTCCACCTTGGTTTTTTGTATATCGGACTCAATTTGATCATAGTTTCGGATATTAGAAGTTAATACTAATTGCAACAACTCCTGCGAACATTTGAGCATAATTCGCTCCCATTGTGCCCGAAAGTCAGGATCATTTGTAAAATGGGATATATCTTTCCAGACTCTCAATCCTCGTGGGACTCTCCCACTCTCAACATATGAGGTTAAGGAGTTGTTGGTCCAGAATAGTTTCACTTCACGTTCAGACAGATTAAGTAACTTGTATTCCAACGCTTTAGTGCTTAATGTTTGTACCTCATCAGCCTCTTCACATTCCTTAAAGTAATTAATTACATCCACCCGGCCGGCTTTGAGACCTGTGCTCGCAGATCCAGCATCTGCCTCCATTATAATGGCAGCGTGCACCCAACGATATCTCTGGGTGTGCAACTCACGTAGTTCAACAGTCAATCAGTGTGCTGGGTCCACAGAAGAACATGAATCATAATAGAACAAAGAGAAAAGCGATCCGCACCACCAATAAAACGCACTGTGAACAGTCCGGTGGATTAACCCTGGCTGGTCTGCAAGATGTCGGGTGCTATAGCCAAGAAAGCATACGGATGTGCACATAAGCAGAAAGGAATACGGCAGCACTCACCAATCTTCTTTGCAGGTCACTTTATTAATACATAATCTTCACGGCATGGGGGTGTATAACCAGGACAATGTGAGGGCTGAGCGACGGCCGTTTCACACCTATCCAGCGCTTCAACGGGTTCATTGTGTGGGCGGACGTGATACCTTAAGAAGAGTGCTCGATCCCCGCACCCTCCTCCGGCCTCACTCCGCCCACTCACAGTACAAAACACTAAAAACCACAATAAAAATTACAATTAAAAACAATGATAATACAAAAAAGTACACATTAGCAATCAAGTAAATGAGATATACACACCCCACCTGATCCTATAATAATAATTTTTATTGTGGTTTTTAGTGTTTTGTACTGTGAGTGGGCGGAGTGAGGCCGGAGGAGGGTGCGGGGATCAAGCACTCTTCTTAAGGCGTCACGTCCGCCCACACATTGAACCCGTTGAAGCGCCGGATAGGTGCGAAACGGCTGTCGTTCAGCCCTCACATTGTCCTGGTTATACACCCCCGTGCCGTGAAGATTATGTATTAATAAAGTGACCTGCACAGAAGATTGGTGAGGTCTGTGATACTGTTGTAGAGAAGTTTAAAGCCGGATTTGGATATAAAATGATTTCCAAAACTTTAAACATCCCAAGGAGCACTGTGCAAGCAATCATATTGAAATGGAAGGAGTATCATACCACTGCAAATCTAGCAAGACCCGGCCGTCCCTCTAAACTTTCATCTCAAACAAGGAGAAGACTGATCAGAAATGCAGCCAAGAGGCCCATGATCACTCTGGATGAACTGCAGGGATCTACAGCTGAGGTGGGACAGTCTGTCCATAGGACAACAATCAGTCGTACACTGCACAAATCAGGCCTTTATGGAAGAGTGGCAAGAAGAAAGCCATTTCTCAAAGATATCCATAAAAAGTGTTTTTTAAAGTTTGCAACAAGCCACCTGGGAGACACACCAAACATGTGGAAGAAGGTGCTCTGGTCAGATGAAACCAAAATCAAGCTTTTTGGCAACAATGCCAAACGATTTGTTTGGTGTAAAGGCAACACAGCTCATCACCCTGAACACACCATCCCCACTGTCAAACATGGTGGTGGCAGCATCATGGTTTTGGCCTTCTTTTTCTTCAGCAGGGACAGGGAAGATGGTTAAAATGAATGGGAAGATGAATGGAAACAAATACAGGACCATTCTTGAAGAAAACCTGTTGGAGTCTGCAAAAGACCTGAGACTGGGACAGAGATTTGTCTTCCAACAAGATAATGATCCCAAACATAAAGCAAAATCTACAATGGAATGGTTCACAAATAAACGTATCCAGGTGTTAGAATGGCCAAGTCAAAGTCCAGACCTCAATCCAATCGAGAATCTGTGGAAAGAGCTGAAAACTGCTGTTCACAAACGATCTCCATCAAACCTCACTGAGCTCGAGCTGTCTGCCAAGGAAGAATGGGCAAGAATTTCAGTCTCTTGATGTACAAAACTGATAGAGACATACCCCAAGCGACTTGCAGCTGTAATCGCAGCAAAAGGTGGCACAACAAAGTATTAAGATAAAGGGGCCGAATAATATTGCACGCCCCACTTTTCAATTTTTGAATTTCCACAAAAATTTAAAATAAGCAATAAATTTGGTTCAACTTTACAATTGTGTTCCACTTGTTGTTGATTCTTCATCTTCACTGAAAATTTACATTTGGTATCTTTATGTTTGAAGCATGATGTATGGGAAAAGGTTGAAAACTTTCTCAAGGCACATTATAAACTAGAACATTGGAGAAGAACAACTAACGTTGAGTGGGGATGCCACTATCATCATACTAAATGTCCCATGCCATCCTTCTCAGTTTTGTAGAGGGTCAAGCAACACATATAGGATATATACAGGTAAAAATCTGTTTTGTGTTGAAACAAGTGCTACCTATCATTGTTTGACCAACCAGAGGACCAACCTCTTTATTACCCTTCAGTTTATGGATAGTGATGGGTGAGTGTGCTCAGTACTACTCAAGGCTCGTTCGAGCATCTGACTGCTTGATGAGTTTGGATATAGAGATCACTGCACACGTTCAAAGGAGGATATGCTTGAAAGTGAAAGTTTATTTATAGTGATTTCAAGATAAAGCGACTGGTAAATTTTTGACGTTTCGGCCAATACATAGCCTTGGTCACAACGTCGCTGCAAAAAACATAGAGATACAACTATTTACAATCTGGTATATACAAAAAACACAATAAAGATATGTACTGTACAATATATACAAGATATACAACTCAAGGTTTAGATGGTAGTCATGTACAGAGTAATGACTCTGTGAGACCATGTGACGAGGTATACTAAAAAAGGGGATAAATAATGATAACCAAGGGGTGTATATAAACAAGAGGATCGAAAAAGGGTTTACATGATGACAATATTTCCCTACACTCCAAACCAGATCCATAATGGACTACCATACTCATATTGACTTGTATACTTTTTACCCTCCATTCCCACTAGGACGTAACCTCTTGTCAGTACCACATTTGCGACACCCTGAACTGAGACTTACTCTGCATACTAGGTGGGCCACCCTCATTTGCCGTGTGATTTTTTATAGCAATTTTTTATAGCATTTTTATAACATGATTTATCTATATAAAATATAGCTATTCAGGCCATTGTCTGGCCCTCTAGACTATTTTCTAGATTGCCCATAAATTAAAGTTGTATGCACTATTATATGTGGACATATCCTTGTCATCATGTAAACCCTTTTTCGATTCTCTTGTTTATATACACCCCTTGGTTATCATTATTTATCCCCTTTTTTAGTATACTTCGTCACATGGTCTCACAGAGTCATTACTCTGTACATGACTACCATCTAAACCTCGAGTTGTATATCTTGTATATATTGTACAGTTCATATCTTTATTGTGTTTTTTGTATATACCAGATTGTAAATAGTTGTATCTCTATGTTTTTTGCAGCGACGTTGTGACCAAGGCTATGTATTGGCCGAAACGTCAAAAATTTACCAGTCGCTTTATCTTGAAATCACTATAAATAAACTTTCACTTTCAAGCATATCCTCCTTTGAACGTGTGCAGTGATCTCTATATCCAGTGACATTGGAACCTTTGGTTCCCTTCACTAGCACCGTCACCTTTACCCGAGTTGAGTGCTAGCCATCATAACTTTTGGATTTTGGATGCTTGATGAGTTTGACACTTGTTTGAGTATCCGGGTACCCGCTCACCATGCTCGATTCCCTGCCCCGCATGTTTGTCACCTGATTTTAATCCTTTAAACATAGGGGATTGCCTGCCAATCACAGCATAGCATCATTGGGTCTATATAAGATGCGGTGCCTCCGTTTTCCTCACATTGCACAAGGAAATAGCGTAAGGAGAGCTACAGGAGAAGTGACACTGTATTGTACAGTATTTAACTACGTGATTTTGTAATCTTAACCCCTTCCTGACATGCGCCATACTAGTACTGCTCTGCGGGAACTGAGTTCCCGCAAACCGCAGTACTAGTACGGCAGCACGATCGCGCGGCCTCACAGTGAGTGCCGCGGCGCTCGCGTGCAGGTTTCAGCTGTATATGACAGCTGACACCCCGCAGCAATGCCCATGATCAGTGCTAGCACCGATCGTGGGCATTTAACCCCTCTGATGCCTGTCAATAGTGACAGCGACATAGAGGGGCATCACACAGGGACATGGGCTTCCTGTGCTCTCCCACCGGGACAACGCGATGCGATCGCATTGTTCCGGTGATCCAGAAGGAGTCCCCAGATCCAAGATGGCCGCGGGACTCCTTCCGGGTCATGAAATGAGGTGGCTAGCCGGCGCCTGCTCAGAGCAGGCGCCGGAAAGCCTCCTGCACTGCCTGTCAGATCGCTGATCTGACACAGTGCTATGCACAGTGTCATATCAGCGATCTGATCTAATGTAGTGATGTCCCACCCTGGGACAATGTTAGACATTAAAAAAAAAGAGAATGTACAAAAAAAAATTCCCAAATAATATAAAAAAAATTTCCCAATAAATCCATTTATTTATCTAAATTAAAAAAACAATAAAAGTACACATATTTGGGATCGCCGCGTCCGTAATGACCCGCTTTATAAAACTATCCCACTAGTAAACCCCTTCAGTGAACACCGAAAAAAAAAAAAAAACGAGGCAAAAAACAACTCTTTATTATCATACAGGTGAACAAAAAGTGGAATAACACGTGATCAAAAAGACGGATCTAAATAAACATGGTACCGCTGAAAATGTCAACTCGTCCCTCAAAAAACAAGACCTCACATGACTCTGTGGGCCAAATTATGGATAAATTATAGCTCTCAAAATATGGTGATGCAAAAACTATTTTTTGCAATAAAAAGAGTCTTTTTGTGACGTGTGTGTGACGGCTGCCAATCATAAAAATCCGCCAAAAAAAGCTATAAAAGTAAATCAAACCCCCTTCATCACTCCCTTAGTTTGGGAAAAATAATAGGGTTAGGGTTGGGGTTAGGATTGAGGTTAGGGTTGGGGCTAAAGTTAGGGTTGGGGTTAGGGTTAGGGTTGGGGCTAAAGTTAGGGTTGGGGCTAAAGTTAGAGTTGGGGCTAAAGTTAGGGTTTGGATTACATTTACGATTTGGATAAGGGTTGGGATTAGGGTTAGGAGTGTGGTTAGGGTTATGGTTGGGATTAGAGTTAGGGGTGTGTTTGGGTTAGGGTTTCAGTTAGAATTGGGAGGTTTCCACTGTTTAGGCACACCAGGGCTCTCAATTCCAGCCAATTCTGCGTTGAAAAACTAAAACAGTGCTCCTTCCCTTCCGAGCTCTCCCGTGCGCCCAAACAGGGGTTTACCCCCACATATGGAGTATCAGCGTACTCAGGACAAATTGGACAACAAATTTTGGGGTCCAATTTCTCCTGTTACCCTTGGAAAAATACAAATCCGCGGGCAAAAAAAATAATTTTTGTGGAAAAAAAAAGATTTTTATTTTCACGGCTCTGCGTTATAAACTGTAGTGAAACATTTGGGGTTTCAAAGTTCTCCCAACACATCTAGATAAGTTCCTTGGGGGGTCTAGTTTCCAATATGAGGTCACTTGTGGGGGTTTCTACTGTTTAGGTACATCAGGGGCTCTGCAAATGCAACGTGACGCCTGCAGACCAATCCATCTAAGTCTGCATTCCAAACGGCGCTCCTTCCCTTCCGAGCTCTGCCGTGTGCCCAAACAGTGGTTCCCCCAACATATGGGGTATGAGCGTACTCAGGAGAAATTGGACAATAACTTTAGCGGTCCAATTTCTCCTGTTACCCTTGGGAAAAAAAATTGCGGGCTAAAAGATCATTTTGTGGAAAGAAAAAAATATTTTTTAATTTTCACGGCTCTACATTCTAAACTTTAGTAAAACAATGGGGTATTAAAAGTGCTCCCCACACATCTAGATAAGTTCCTTAGGTGGTCTTCTTTCCAAAATGGGGTCACTTGTGGGGGGTTTCCACTGTTTAGGCACATCAGGGGCTCTACAAACGCGACATGGGTTCCGATGTCTATTCCAGTCAATTTTGCATTCAAAAGTCAAATGGCGCTCCTTCCCTTCCGAGCTCTGCCATGCATTCAAACAGTGGTTTACCCCCATATATGGGGTATCAGTGTACTCAGGACAAATTGTACAACAACTTTTGGGGTCCAATTTGTCCTGTTACCCTTGGGAAAATAAAAAATTTGGGGCAAAAAGATCATTTTTGTGAAAAAAAATGATTTTTTTTACGGCCCTACATTATAAACTTCTGTGAAGTACTTGGGGTTCAACGTGCTCACCACACATCTTGATTATTTCCTTAGGGGGTCTACTTTACAAAATGGTGTCAATTGTGGGGGTTTTCCACTGTTTAGGCACATCAGGGGCTCTCCAAACACGACATGGTGTCCGATCTCAATTCCAGCCAATTTTGCATTGAAAAGTCAAACGGCGCTCCTTCCCTTCCGAGCTCTGCCATGCGCCCAAACATTTACCCCCACACACAGGGTATCAGCATACTTAGGACAAATTGCACAACAACTTTTGGAGTCCAATGTGTCCTGTTACCCTTGGGAAAATGAAAAATTTGGGGCAAAAATATAATTTTTGTGAATTTTTTTTTACGACTCTACATTATGAACTTCTGTGAAGCACTTGTAGGTTCAAAGTGCTCACGACACATCTAGATTAGTTCCTTAGGGGGGTCTACTTTCCAAAATGATGTCACTTGTGGGGGGTTTCCACTGTTTCGGCACATCAGGGGCTCTCCAAACATGGTGTACAATCTCAATTCCAGCAAATTTTGCATTGAAAAGTCAAATGGCACCCCTTCCCTTCCAAGCTCTGCCATGTGCCCAAACAATGGTTTACCCCAACATATGGGGTATCAGCATACTCAGGACAAATTGTACAACGACTTTTGTGGTCCAATTTCTCCTGTTGCCCTTGGTAAAATAAAAGATATTGGATCTGAAGTAAAAATTTTGTGAAAAAAAGTTAAGTGTTCAATTTTTTTAAACATTCCAAAAATTCCTGTGAAGCACCTGAAGGGTTAATAAACTTTTTGAATGTGGTTTTGAGTACCTTGAGGGGTGCAGTTTTTAGAATGGTGTCACTTTTGGGCATTTTCTGTCATATCGACCCCTCAAAGTTACTCTCAAGTGTGAGGTGGTCCCTAAAAATAATGGTTTTGCAAATTTTGTTGTAAAAATGAGAAATTGCTGGTCAATTTTTAACCCTTATAACTTCCTAACAAAAAAAAATTATGTTTCCAAAATTGTGCTAATGCAAAGCAGACATGTGGGTAATGTTATTTATTAACTGTTTTGAATGATATGATTCTCTAATTTAGGGGCATAAAAACTAAAAGTTTAAAAATTGTAAAATTTTCAAAATTTTAATTTTTTTCACAAATAAACACAAGTCAAATCGAAGAAATTTTACCACTATCATAAAGTACAATATGTCACAAGAAAACAATCTCAGAATCACCAGGATCCGTTGAAGCATTTCAGAGTTATGACCTCATAAAGTGACAGTGGTCAGAATTGAAAAAAATGGCCTGTTTAGGAAGTTGAAAACAGGCTTCGGGGTGAAGGGGTTAAACCAACAGCCTTTTTAGGGCTAATACAAATAGATTCTATTCTGTAATACTGCCCCTTGATTACGGGGTTATTATTAAATAATCAAAATTTATAATCATAAATAATCAATAATCTATTAGTAAAGAATGATGACTCAGTCCTTACTTGTCTTGAGCCACACAACATTTTACATAACATCTGACCAACCACCACCCAGCCAAGAGCTGGATGTGACCCTCCTTCTAATAAAACAGTGACAGAACAGCTCAACAGACAATACAGTCCAAAATATGTGGATAGCAGCCTGGTAATCTTCAGGATGAGAAGTCATGAAGATCTCCCAGGTTACGGGCATGAGCTATAAAATAGAAAAGGGTTCTGAAAACGATGCAGGTTTGATTGCATTTCAAAGTTTGTTGCTCCCACATATAAGAAATAATACTTTCAGAGTTTATGGTTTTAAAAAAAGAAATAATACTTTCAGTGACAACCCAAATCTGTCTATATAATCGTCTAAAGTCCACGTTCGTCTGAATGTCTGTCTGTTTCTCTGTAAAGGAAATCGGGGGCCCTGATTGGTCGCGGTGTTCTCGGAGAAAGAGGCCGCGATACTACCTCCCCATCATCCTTATGAATGTTCTATAAATCTTTTTCCAAATGCCAAATTGCCTAAAGCTCGTCTGTATAATTTGTCGGGAACTGAACAGACCGCTATGAAAGAATATGTAAATGAAAGTTTACAGAAGGGTCATATCCATCTTTCCTCCTCACCTATAGCTGCGGGGTTCTTTTTTGTGAAAAAGAAAGTTGGTGGCCTCCGTCCTTGCCTCGATTTCTGTGAACTAAACAAAATTATGGTTAAGACTACTTACTCGCTTCCACTTATCCCCGATCTATATAATCAGCTTACGGGGGCAAAATGGTTCTCTAAGCGTGACCTTAGAGGGGCATATAATCTGATACATGTCCGGGAGGGTGATGAGTGGTAAAAGGTGTTTTTAATGTCTGAGGGTTTATTTGAAAATCTTGTCATACCTTTTGATTTAACCAATGCACCTGCAGTCTTTCAGAACTTTATGAATGACATTTTTTCTGATATTATTGGAAGGTTTATTGTGATATACCTTGATGACATTCTAATTTTTTCGCATGATCTGAATTTTCTCTGCGAACATGTTCGATTTATTTTACAGAAACTCAGGTAAAACTCTTTGTTTGCTAAATTGGAAAAATGTACTTTTTCTGTTCAGGAAATATCATTCTTGGGGTTCATTGTGTCCGCTGAAGGGTTTAAAATGGACCATGGGAAGGTGCAGGCTATAATTGAGTGGGTTCAACCTCGTGATCTGAAAGCATTGCAGCGATTCTTAGGGTTCGCTAATTACTACAGAAAGTTAATTAAAGGTTTTTCCCAGATCGTGAAACCCCTTACTAACCTCACATAAAAGGGGGCAGATCTTAAGGTTTTGTCGTTGGATGCTATTGGCTCCTTTGATAAATTAAAGGAGTGCTTCATGTCCGCTCCAGTTTTAGTTCAACCTGATCTCCAGAAATCATTCATCGTAGAAGTGGATGCTTTAGAGGTTAGGGTGGTGGCTGTTTTGTCTCAAGGTTAATAAAAAAGCTATGACCACCAATCTAACAGATAGTATGAAAAGCAGGATGCTTGTCTCAAGGTTACAAAACTCTGACCAAATTGCGTCCATGTGCATTTTTCTCCTAAAAATGTTTGTCTGATGAAAGGAATTATGATGTGGGGAATTGCAAGCTGCTATCTGTCAAGTTAGCTTTTGAAGAATGGAGACATTTTTTGGAGGGAGCTATTCATCCCATTACTGTGGTGACAGATCATAAAAATTTAGCTTATATTGAGTCTGCTAAATGTCTAATCCCTAGACAGGCCAGATGTCCTTATTTTTTTCGAGATTCAATTTTTCCATCACATTCAAACCGGGGTCTAAGAATGTTAGGGCTGGCGCTTTGTCACATAGCCTTAATTCTGTTTTTCCTCCAGAACCTCCATCCTCCATTCTTCCTCTAGGAATTGTGATTTCTATGGTATCCTCAAAATTGTAAGCTGAAATTTGTGAGGTCCAGTTGTTGGCCCCATCAGCTACTCCTGAACGTAAATTATTTGTGCCTGTGTATCTTAGATTATGTCTATTGGAGTAATTTCATAAATCCGTCTTAAGTGCTCACCCAGGAGTCACTGCTAACGCAGAAAGTTGTTGCTAGACTCTTTTGGTGGCCATCCATGCTTAACGATATTAAGAAATTTGTATCCGCTTGTGAGATTTGAGCGCGCGCCTGGCATAACTGACTGGCCGGGGAATTGGCTTCATTGCTTATTCCAGAAAACTATGGACTCATTCATCAATGGGCTTCATTGCGGATTTGTGTCATGATCCCAATGGCAGGGGATCACTAAAGGACAAGCACAGATACAAACAAGCTCTAGGGCGATGGAACCTGAGCTGACCGCGACCCTGAACCTAACACACAAATAAAAGTAGCCGGGGAACGTGCCTACGATGATCCTAGACGTCTCGCTCCAGCCGAAGATCTAACTTCCCCTATTAGAAGAAACACAGACCTCTCTTGCCTCCAGAGAAATCCCCCACAGAAATAGCAGCCCCCCACATATAATGACGGTGAAATGAGAGGAAAGCACATACGCAGTATGAAAACAGTTTCAGCAAAATGAGGCCCGCTAAAGCTAGATAGCAGAGGATACAAAAGTGAACTGCGCGGTCAGCGAAAAACCCTTCAAAAAACCATCCTGAAATTACTTGAACTCATGTGCCAACTCATGGTACATGAGGAGCAATTTCAGCCCACTAGAGCAACCAGCAGCAAGAATCACATATCTGCAGGCTGGACTAAAAACCAAATAAAGCAAAACACCAAAACAGGAAAATCCAAACTTAGCTTGACCAGAAGGTTCTAGGAGCAGGGAGCAGAGGTAACAAGACACACTGGATACATTGATAACCGGCGAGGAAATGCCAGCAAAGCCAGGTTAAATAGGAAACTCCCATATCCTGATGGAACAGGTGGAACCCAGAGACCCAGGAAAGACAAGTCACCCAGTACCATCAGTAACCACCAGAGGGAGCCCAAAAACAGAACTCACAACAGTACCCCCCCCTTGAGGAGGGGTCACCGAACCCTCACGAGAACCACCAGGGCGACCAGGATGAGCCCTATGAAAAGCGCGAACCAAATCATCAGCATGAACATCCGAGGCAACCACCCAAGAATTATCCTCCTGACCATAACCCTTCCACTTGACCAAATACTGGAGTTTCCATCTGGAAACACAAGAATCCAAGATCTTCTCCACAACATACTCCAATTCTCCCTCCACCAGCACTGGAGCAGGAGGCTCAAGCGAAGGAACAACAGGTACCTCATACTTCTGCAACAACGACCGATGGAACACATTATGAATAGCAAACGATGCCGGGAGATCCAAACGAAACGACACAGGGTTAAGAATTTCCAAGATCCTATAGGGACCGATGAACCGAGGCTTGAACTTAGGAGAAGAGACCTTCATAGGAACAAAACGAGAAGACAACCACACCAAGTCCCCAACAAGAAGTCGAGGACCCACGCGGCGACGGCGATTAGCAAACTGCTGAGCCTTCTCCTGGGACAACTTCAAATTGTCCACCACATGACTCCAAATCCGATGCAACCTATCCACCACCATGTCCACTCCAGGACAATCAGAAGGTTCCACCTGACCAGAGGAAAAACGAGGATGAAACCCCGAATTACAAAAGAAAGGAGAAACCAAGGTAGCAGAACTAGCCCGATTGTTAAGGGCAAACTCGGCCAGCGGCAAAAAGGTAACCCAGTCATCCTGATCAGCAGAAACAAAACACCTTAAATAAGTTTCCAAGGTTTGATTAGTTCGTTCAGTCTGGCCATTCGTCTGAGGATGGAATGCAGACGAAAAGGACAAATCTATGCCCATCTTAGCACAGAACGTCCGCCAAAATCTAGACACAAACTGGGATCCCCTGTCAGAAACGATGTTCTCAGGAATCCCATGCAAACGAACCACATTCTGAAAAAACAGAGGGACCAACTCAGAGGAGGAAGGCAACTTAGGCAAGGGTACCAGATGAACCATTTTAGAAAAGCGATCACACACAACCCAGATGACGGACATTTTTTGAGAGACAGGGAGATCTGAAATAAAGTCCATGGAAATGTGCGTCCAAGGCCTCTTCGGGATAGGCAAAGGTGACAACAATCCACTGGCCCGAGAACAGCAAGGCTTAGCCCGAGCACAAACCTCACAAGACTGCACAAAAGAACGCACATCCCTCGACAAGGAAGGCCACCAAAAAGACCTGGCCACCAAGTCTCTAGTACCAAATATTCCAGGATGACCTGCCAACGCAGAAGAATGGACCTCGGAGATGACTCTACTGGTCCAATTATCCGGAACAAACAGTCTCTCAGGCGGACAACGATCAGGTTTACCCGCCTGAAACTCCTGCAAAGCACGTCGCAAGTCTGGGGAGACAGCAGACAAAATCACCCCATCCCTAAGGATACCAGAGGGCTCAGAATTTCCAAGGGAGTCAGGCACAAAACTCCTAGAAAGAGCATCCGCCTTCACATTCTTTGAACCTGGCAGGTATGAAACCACAAAATTGAAACGAGAGAAAAACAGTGACCAACGAGCCTGTCTAGGATTCAGACGCCTGGCAGACTCAAGGTAAATCAAATTTTTGTGATCAGTCAAGACCACCACACGATGTCTAGCACCCTCTAGCCAATGACGCCACTCCTCAAATGCCCACTTCATGGCCAAAAGTTCCCGATTACCAACATCATAATTCCGCTCAGCCGGCGAAAACTTTCTAGAAAAAAACGCGCATGGCTTCATCACTGAGCCATCGGAGCTTCTCTGTGACAAAACCGCCCCCGCTCCAATCTCGGAAGCATCAACCTCAACCTGAAAAGGGAGCGAAACATCTGGCTGACGCAACACAGGAGCAGAAGAAAACCGGCGCTTAAGTTCCTGAAAGGCCTCCACAGCCGCAGGAGACCAATTAGCAACATCAGCACCCTTCTTAGTCAAATCCATCAAAGGCTTAACAACACTAGAAAAATTAGTTATAAAACGACGATAGAAATTAGCAAAGCCCAAGAACTTCTGTAGACTCTTAAGAGATGTAGGCTGCGTCCAGTCACAAATAGCCTGAACCTTGACGGGATCCATCTCAATAGTAGAAGGGGAAAAAATATACCCCAAAAAAGAAATCTTCTGGACTCCAAAGAGACACTTTGAGCCTTTTACAAACAAGGAATTGGCCCGCAGGACCTGAAACACCTTCCTGACCTGCTGAACATGAGACTCCCAGTCATCAGAAAAAACCAAAATATCATCCAAATACACAATCATAAATTTATCCAGATATTCACGGAAAATATCGTGCATAAAGGACTGGAAGACTGAAGGAGCATTAGAAAGTCCAAAAGGCATTACCAAATACTCAAAATGGCCCTCAGGCGTATTAAATGCGGTTTTCCACTCATCACCTTGCTTTATTCGTATAAGATTATACGCACCCCGAAGATCAATCTTAGTGAACCATTTAGCCCCCTTAATGCGAGCAAACAAATCAGTCAACAATGGCAAAGGATACTGATATTTTACGGTAATCTTATTCAAAAGACGATAATCTATACAAGGCCTCAAGGAACCATCTTTTTTGGCCACGAAAAAAAAACCTGCTCCCACAGGGGACAAAGATGGACGGATATGTCCCTTTTCCAAAGACTCCTTAACATAATCCCGCATAGCAGTATGCTCTGGCACTGACAGATTGAACAAACGACCTTTAGGAAATTTACTGCCTGGAATTAAATTTATAGCACAATCGCAATCCCTGTGAGGAGGAAGCGAACTGAGCTTAGGCTCCTCAAAAACATCCCGATAGTCAGACAAAAACACAGGAATCTCAGAAGGAGTAGATGAAGCGATAGAAATCGGAGGTGCATCATCATGAACCCCCTGACAACCCCAGCTTAACACAGACATTGATTTCCAGTCAAGGACTGGATTATGAGTTTGTAACCATGGCAGACCAAGTACTAGAACATCATGCAAATTATACAGTACCAGGAAGCGAATCACCTCCTGATGAACGGGAGTCATACGCATGGTCACTTGTGTCCAGTACTGAGGTTTATTCATAGCCAAAGGTGTAGAGTCAATTCCCTTCAAAGGAATAGGGACTTCCAGAGGCTCCAGACTAAACCCACAGCGATTGGCAAATGACCAATCCAGAAGACTCAGGGCAGCGCCTGAATCCACATAGGCATCGACGGAAATGGATGATAATGAACAAATCAGAGTCACAGACAGAATGAACTTAGACTGTAAAGTACTAATGGCAACAGACTTATCAACCTTTTTTGTGCATTTAGAGCATGCTGATATAACATGAGCTGAATCACCACAATAAAAGCACAACCCTTTTTTCCGCCTATACTCTTGCCGTTCACTTCTGGACTGAATTCTATCACATTGCATTAGCTCAGGTGACGGTTCAGACGACACCGCCAAATGATGCACAGGTTTCCGCTCCCGTAAACGCCGATCAATCTGAACAGCCATAGTCATAGACTCATTCAGACCAGCAGGCGCAGGGAACCCCACCATAACATCTTTAATGGCCTCAGAAAGGCCATCTCTGAACTTTGCAGCCAGAGCGCACTCATTCCACTGAGTAAGCACCGACCACTTCCGAAATTTTTGACAATAAATTTCTGCTTCATCTTGCCCCTGAGAGAGGGCCAACAAAGCTTTTTCAGCCTGAATCTCTTGGTTAGGTTCCTCATAGAGCAAACCCAATGCCAGAAAAAACGCATCCGCATTAAGCAACGCAGGGTCCCCTGGTGCCAATGCAAATGCCCAATCCTGAGGGTCACCCCGCAGGAAAGATATAATTATCTTGACTTGCTGAGCAGGGTCTCCAGAGGAGCGAGATTTCAAAGAAAGAAACAACTTGCAATTGTTCCTAAAATTCAGAAAACGAGATCTATCTCCGGAAAAAAACTCTGGGACAGGAATTCTAGGTTCAGACATAGGAGCATGTACAACAAAATCCTGTATATTTTGAACCTTAGTGGCAAGATTATTCAGGCTGGAAGCCAAACTCTGGACGTCCATGATAAACAGCTGGGATCAGAGCCATTCAAAGATTAAGAGGAGGAGGAAGTAGCCAGGCTGCAATAAGGCTAAGCAGCAAACTCTGAGGGAAAGAGAAAGAAAAAAAAAAAACTTCCTCAGACTACTTATCCTCCTACTTCAGCCAATACAATTAACACTTTGTGGGCCGGTTATACTGTCATGATCCCAATGGCAGGGGATCACTAAAGGACAAGCACAGATACAAACAAGCTCTAGGGCGATGGAACCTGAGCTGACCGCGACCCTGAACCTAACACACAAATAAAAGTAGCCGGGGAACGTGCCTACGATGATCCTAGACGTCTCGCTCCAGCCGAAGATCTAACTTCCCCTATTAGAAGAAACACAGACCTCTCTTGCCTCCAGAGAAATCCCCCACAGAAATAGCAGCCCCCCACATATAATGACGGTGAAATGAGAGGAAAGCACATACGCAGTATGAAAACAGTTTCAGCAAAATGAGGCCCGCTAAAGCTAGATAGCAGAGGATACAAAAGTGAACTGCGCGGTCAGCGAAAAACCCTTCAAAAAACCATCCTGAAATTACTTGAACTCATGTGCCAACTCATGGTACATGAGGAGCAATTTCAGCCCACTAGAGCAACCAGCAGCAAAAATCACATATCTGCAGGCTGGACTAAAAACCAAATAAAGCAAAACACCAAAACAGGAAAATCCAAACTTAGCTTGACCAGAAGGTTCTAGGAGCAGGGAGCAGAGGTAACAAGACACACTGGATACATTGATAACCGGCGAGGAAATGCCAGCAAAGCCAGGTTAAATAGGAAACTCCCATATCCTGATGGAACAGGTGGAACCCAGAGACCCAGAAAAGACAAGTCACCCAGTACCATCAGTAACCACCAGAGGGAGCCCAAAAACAGAACTCACAACAGATTTGCCTTTATCTGATGGAAAAATGGTTATTTAGGTGGTGGTTGACCGATTCAGTAACCAAGCTCACTTTGTTCCGTTTTCAGGATTACCTATTGCTGAAACACTTTCCAGGTTATTTATCAAAAATGTGGTGAGATTCCATGGCATTCCTTCAAACATTGTATTTGATGGGAGTGCAGTTTGTCTCTAAATTCTGGAGAGCAATTTGTAGGAAGTTGAGGTTTCATTTGTCTTTTTCATCTGGTTATCACCCTGGAACTAACGGTCAGACATAGAGGATGAATCAATCACTAAAACAAATTTTAAGTTTTGTGGTGGCTCAGCAGGAGGGCTGGTCCTCATTCTTGCCTCTTAGTGAGTTTGCCTTTAGCAGTTGGGTCAATCAGTCCACTGGAACCTCTCTTGTCTTTGTAATTATTGTTTTTATCCTCATTCTCTAGAATGAGTCCTGGATGCCTTGGCGTAGAGGTGACCATTCAGAAACTTGGGAATGTTTGGAGGAAGGATCAGAGGAATAATGGGATGGCTCAGTTTTGGAAAAAACATAAGGCCGTTAGGAAACGTTTGGCGGGTTCAAATTTCAAAGTTGGGGATATAGTTTGGTTATCACCCAAGAATATCAGGCTAAAAGTACCTTTGGCAAAGTTCAAAATTCACTGGCCCATATGAGATTCTGGAGGTAATAAATCCAGTTGCCTTTAGATTAAAGCTTCCGCAGTCCCTTCATGTCTCCAATGTTTTTCACAAATCCCTGTTAAAGAAGTTTGTTCCTTCTGTGTTGTCTGTCTCATCCCCTCCTCCAGTCTCTGTTGATGGAGGTTTGGAGCACAAGGTGCAGAGGATCGTGAAGGTTGATTGTTTGGTTAGAGCTTTTCATTGTAGGTTTCCTGGGAAATCTGGAGATCTGGTGGCCCCCCTTGAAGATAAAGTGCTGTCACGATTCCTCTGCTCAGAGTGTCTGGGACTCAGTGATGGACAGCTCTTTCATCCTATCCTATGCTTGGGCGTGTTGAGCTGTTGGTGCTTTGATAGACAGCTAGGTTGACCTATCAGAGACTGGAAGGTGCAGATATATCCACAGGTGCTCCCTGTTCTTGGTAATTGCCCTGCTATTTAGGTGAGCTGTCTGCCTCAGATCGCTGCCCGTCCCAAGCTTATTCTAAGCCTGTGCTCTCTGGTGTGTGTGTGTCGCCTGATCCCTGTGCTATACGTTCTCATCTACTAATGCTGATCTTTAGACCGAGTTCAGACTATCCATTTGTAATTGCCCATTTGCATCTGATATTCTGCTGCTGACCTTTGGACCATGTTCTGACTACCCGATTGTTATTGCTTATTTGCTTAGCCACTATTTCTCTTGTATTTTGACCCTGGCATGTAACATTACTTAAGGTATTGACCCCGGAATGTTTTACTTTGCTGATTCATGGCCTGTCCGTGGGTTGTGACTAGCATCACATTTGTGACTAACATCACATTGTGTTTGCTTGTTTTTGCGTCATCTACTGTACATTTCAACATACATTCATGGTATTTTGATGGATATTTAATAAAATTAATGTTTTCTATTCTAATTTGGGCTATTTAACTTGTAAGGAGTCCCACTATGTCAGATGCCACCTAGTTATTTGGTCTGCATGTGACCATTGCAACCAATCAGGAGCTGTAGTGATTGGCAGCCGCTGTCAAGCGGTGGCAACACTGGAAGAGAAAGAGCAGACACCAGTAAGGAGAGACAGCCAAAAGAATGTTGGGGTTAGACTAAGGAATGTTTAATAGAGTAAGGAATCTTATATTTTCACCAGAGCAGTTGACATTTATAACATTCTGCACTTTAGGGGTCCTGGCTTGTCTTACGTTACACAGATCATCCACTGATATGAATGGACACTGTGTTGCTCAATTCATCTTCCAGTGATAATATAGGGAAGTTAAATACTTGACAGTTTTTCCAGAATAGCTCTTTACATACAGCTCTGACCTTTATGGCAGCAAAAAGCAGCTTTATGGCAGCTTTATGCAGACCTATGAATCCCCCCAGTGTACGCACTGTGCACTGCGAGGATTTGTTGGTGTCTGAGCTGGGAACAGCAGTGATGTATGAGTTATGCATATTCTTGGCCAGAGCCTAACTAGTCTAGTGACGTGGCCATCCAGTGGGCATGGCTGTCCAGTGGGCGTGGCATCGCTAATAATACAAGGGTATGGAGCGAGGCCACACCCACTAGTTGGGTTCTGACCAGGAGTATGTATAATGCATATCTAGTGGGTGTGACTGTCCAGTGGGCGTGGCATTGCTTAATACAAGGGTATGGAGCGAGGCCACACCCACTAGTTGGGTTCTGACCGGGAGTATGTATAACACATACATACCCTCAGGTCCTAGGTCAGACACCGGTAAATCCCCACAGCGCCCAGTGAGTGTAGACTGTAGACTTACTAATTTAGACCAGACAACCCCTTTAACTACATATATCATATGCACATTGTGTGGCTCTATTATTTATTGCTTGGACAGTTGCTTGCATTCTATATGGCTTAGTTATTTCCATCTATTTATTGTGCACAGTTTAATACTAATAAGTGTATTTTGTAGGGCATTACTATTGACCCTACAGATGATACTTTGGTGAAGTTATCGGACATGGTGTATGCTACTCTAATTCTAGTAGATTAACCCCTTAATCCCGTATGACGTACTATTCCGTCAAGGTGACCTGGGATTTAATTCCCAGTGATGGGATAGTACGTCATATGCGATCGGCCGCGCTCACGGGGGGATCGCGGCCGATCGCGGCAGGGTGTCAGCTGACTATCGCAGCTGACATCCGGCACTATGTGCCAGGAGCGGTCACGGACCGCTCCCGGCACATTAACCCCCGGCACACCGCGATCAAACATGATCGTGGTGTTCCGGGGGCATAGGGAAGCATCGCGCAGGGAGCGGGCTCCCTGCGGGCTTCCCTGAGACGATCGGTACAAGGCGATGTGCTCACCTTGTACCGAATGTCTCCTCCCTGCGGACCCCAGATCCAAAATGGCCATGGGGCTACTTCCGGGTCCTGCAGGGAGTACTTCCGGGTCCAGAGCAGGCTCTGTTACCAAGCAGCAGGGCACGCCAGATCGCTGATCTGACACAGTGCTCAGCAAAGTGTCAGATCAGCGATCTGTCACTATACAGTGATGTCCCCCCTGGAACAAAGTAAAAAAGTATAAAAATAATTTTTTTAGATGTGTAAAAAAAATTAAAAAAAAAATCCTAAATAAAGAAAAAAAAATAGTGTTCCCATAAATACATTTCTTTATCTAAATAAAAAAAATAAAAGTACACATATTTAGTATCGCCGCGTCCATAACGACCCGACCTATAAAAGTGTCCCACTAGTTAACCCCTACAGTGAACACAGTAAAAAAAAAAAAAAACGAGGCAAAAAAATAACGCTTTTTATCATACTGCCGAATAAAAAGTGGAATAACACGCGATCAAAAAGACGGATATAAATAATCATGCTACTGCTAAAAACGTTATCTTGTCCCGCTAAAAACGAGCAATAACACAGCATCATCAGCAAAAAAATAAAAAAGTTACAGTCCTCAGAATTAAGCGATGTAAAAATAATTATTTTTTCTATAAAATAGTTTTTATCGTATAAAAAGCGACAAAACATAAAAAAAATGATGTAATGAGACCCAAAGAATAAAACTGCTTTATCATTCTTGGTCATTCTGCCTCACAATCATCGGAATAAAAAGCGATCAAAAAATGTCACGTGCCCGAAAAAGTTACCAATAAAAATGTCAACTTGTCCCGCAAAAAACAAGACCTCACATGACTCTGTGGACCAAAATATGGAAAAATTATAGGTCTCAAAATGTGGTAACACAAAAAATATTTTTTGCAAAAAAGGCGTCATTTAGTGTGTTACGGCTGCCAATCATAAAAATCTGCTAGAAAACCTGCTATAAAAGTAAATCAAACCCCCTTTCATCACCCCCTTAGTTAGGGAAACATTAAAAAATTAAAAAAATGTATTTATTTCTATTTTCTTATTAGGGTTAGGGTTAGGGCTAGGGTTTGGGTTAGGGCTAGGGTTAGGGCTAGAGTTAGGGCTAGGGTTAGGGTTAGGGCTAGGGTTAGGGCTAGAGTTAGGGCTAGGGTTAGGGTTAGGGCTAGTGTTAGGGTTAGGATTAGGGTTAGGGTCGGGGCTAGGTTTGGGGCTAGGGTTAGGGCTAGGGTTGGGGCTAGGGTTGGGTTTAGGGTTGGGGCTAGGGTTGGGTTTAGGGTTGGGGCTAGGGTTGGGGCTAGGGTTAGGGTTGGGGCTAGGGTTAGGGCTACAGATAGGGTTGGGGCTAAAGTTAGGGTTAGGGCTGGGGCTAAAGTTAGGGTTGGGGCTAAAGTTAGGGTTAGGGTTGGGGCTAAAGATAGAGTTGGGGCTAAAGTTAGGGTTAGGGTTGGGGCTAAAGTTAGGGTTGAGGCTAAAGTCAGAGTTAGGGTTGGGGCTAAAGTTAGGGTTAGGGTTTCGATTACATTTACGGTTGGGATTAGGGTTAGGGGTGTGTCAGGGTTAGGGGTGTGGTTAGGGCTGTGGTTGGGATTAGGGTTAGGGGTGTGTTTGGGATAGGGTTTCAGTTAGAATTGGGAGTTTCCACTGTTTAGGCACACCAGGGCTCTCCAAACGCAACATGGCGTCCAATCTCAATTCCAGCCAATTCTGCATTGAAAAAGTAAAACAGTGGTCCTTCCCTTCCGAGCTCTCCCGTGCTCCCAAACAGGGGTTTACCCCAACATATGGGGTATCAGCATACTCAGGACAAATTGGACAACAACTATTGGGGTCCAATTTCTCTTGTTACTAATTTTTATTTTCACGACACTGCATTATAAACTGTAGTGAAACACTTGGGGGTTCAAAGCTGTCAAAACACATCTAGATAAGTTCCTTAGGGGGTCTAGTTTCCAAAATAGTGTCACTTGTGGGGGGTTTCTACTGTTCAGGGGCTCTGCAAATGCATTGTGACGCCTGCAGACCAATCCAATCCATCTAAGTCTGCATTCCAAATGGTGCTCCTTCCCTTCCGAGCTCTGCCATGCGCCCAAATGGTGGTTCCCCCCACATATGGGGTATCAGCGTACTCAGGACAAATTGGACAACAACTTTTGGGGTTCAATTTCTCTTGTTACCCTTGGGAAAATAAAAATTTGGGGGGCTAAAAAAACATTTTAATGGGAAAAAAATTAATTTTTATTTTCACGGCTCTGCATTATAAACTGTAGTGAAACACTTGGGGGTTCAAAGCTGTCAAAACATATCAAGATAAGTTCCTTGGGGGGTCTAGTTTCCAAAATGGTGTCACTTGTGGGGGGTTTCTACTGTTTAGGTGCATCAGGGGCTCTGCAAATGCAACATGACGCCTGCAGACCAATCCATCTAAGTCTGCATTCCAAATGGCGCTTCTTCGCTTCCGAGCTCTGCCATGCACCCAAACAATGGCCCCTCCCCACATATGGGGTATCAGCGTACTCAGGACAAATTGGACAACAACTTTGGGGTCGAATTTCTCCTGTTACCCTTGGGAAAATACAAAACTGGGGCTAAAAAATAATTTTTGTGAAAAAAAAATAATTTTTATTTTCACGGCTCTGCATTATAAACTGTAGTGAAACACTTGGGGGTTCAAAGCTGTCAAAACACAGCTAGATAAGTTCCTTAGGGGGTCTACTTTTCAAAATGGTGTCACTTGTGGGGGGTTTCAAATGGCGCTCCTTCCCTTCTGAGCTCTGCCATGCGCCCAAATAGTGGCTTACCCCCACATGTGGGGTATCGGCATACTCAGAACAAATGGCACAACAACTTTTGGGGTCCAGTTTGTTCTTCTACCCTTGGGAAAATAAAAAATTGGGGGCGAAAATATCATATTTGTGAAAAATATGATTTTTTATTTTTACGGCTCTGCATTATAAACTTCTGTGAAGCACTTGGTGGGTTAAAGTGCTCACCACATATCTAAATAAGTTCCATAGGGGGTCTACTTTCCAAAATGGTGTCACTTGTGGGGGGCTTCAATGTTTAGGCACATCAGGGGCTCTCCAAACGCAACATGGCGTCCCATCTCAATTCCAGTCAATTTTGCATTGAAAAGTCAAACGGCGCTGCAATGCGCCCAAACAGTGGTTTACCCCCACATGTGGGGTATCGGCATACTCAGAACAAATGGCACAACAACTTTTGGGGTCCAATTTCTTCTCTTACCCTTGGAAAAATGAAACAAATTGGAGCTGAATTAATTTTTTTGTGAAAAAAAGTTAAATGTTATTTTTTTTTAAACATTGCAAAAATTCCTGTAAAACACCTGAAGGGTTAATAAACTTCTTGAATGTGGTTTTGAGCACCTTGAGGGGTGCAGGTTTTAGAATGGTGTCACACTTGGTTATTTTCTATCATATAGACCCCTCAAAATGACTTCAATTGTGATGTGGTCCCTAAAAAATGTTGGTGTTGGAAAAATGAGAAATTGCTGGTAAACTTTTAACCCTTATAACTCTCTAACAAAAAAAATTTTTGGTTCCAAAAAATTAAAATTTGGAAAATTGCAAAGTTTTCAAAATTTTTGCAAAATTTCAATTTTTTTCACAAATAAACGCAAGTTATATCGAATAAATTTTGCCACTATCATGAAGTACAATATGTCACGAGAAAACAGTGTCAGAATCGCCAAGATCCATTGAAGCGTTCCAGAGTTATAACCTCATAAAGGGACTGTGGTCAGAATTGCAAAAATTGGCCCGGTCATTAACGTGCAAACCACCCTTGGGGCTTAAGAGGTTAATGTTAGTTCTTTACTACATAGCACTGTAATTTGCTTATTGTATGACACTATGTTATTTAAATACATTTTGCACACTTTGCTATACTATTAGTTACACACTGTGTGGATGCTTTATTTGGTCTTTGTAAAGCACTATTGTAAAGGTCGCCTGGGTCAAGGATCACATCAGTGACCCTTAACACCATTAAAAATGGTTCTGTGTGTGATGTTTCATCTCCCAGACACTTTTCCAAATGGCTGCATACTTCTAAATGACAATGACCTTTGGAACTCCGGTTTACATCAAGGAAAGAGAGTCTTCGATTTATAAAAAAATAATCACTTCTTTATTCAACATGTACATTCAGATGATAGCAGGCACAAGGCTTAGTGAATACACCGTCTTTCATCAATAGAGGTTAAAGCTGTATAATTTTCAATAGAGTACACTTGGTTCCTATAACTTTCCTGCTGACTTTGGCCAAGCTTCAGTGCAGTAGCTGATGCTCTTACCTGTCAAGCCAAGCTTTTCTCTTCTGGAACTTTCAGGGACAGCCTATACTGACCATTCCCTTCCTTTGCTGTCTCAGGGTCCCCCTTAACCTACTGCGGTGCCTGTCCAGACTCCTGGCTCTTTATAGAGCAGAACCTGATTTCTTTCTGTTCATTATTTCTGGGGTCACCAGCATTTTCCATCTCCCCTTGCTCTGATTAACAATTCAACCTGCCACTGTTCATCCACTTTACTTTTTGCTATCACTGGTCTCTCTGGCCTCTATACACTGTAACCTAACACACACTACTACTTCTAACTTCGAGCTACTCAACTAGCTCTGAACATTCAGCATCTGTTACATAAAAAGTAATTAAACTTTTGGTATTTTTTGCTTAGAATTTTGGCAAACAATAACAGTTAGACCTGCTTATGAAACTTTGTAAATCACTTTATTAGGGATTTGCCTTAATTTTTGTAAAAATTGCATGTAATTGGCTTCCAATCCCTGCTTTTACCAGGTCTATTTGACTGCCTTAACCTGCACTGACATCAGACCAGTTTGATCAAAAACAGTGTTTACTAAGTACCCTATGTTAATTATTTAATGCACTTGCTTTTTTACTTATTTATTTTCATTAGGGTCAATGCACACATTGTTTTTCTTTGCTTTTGTTTGTTTCCGTGGCCAGTGTGAACAGACCTTTATGTCATGCATGTTTTCAAGTCATACTCCGGCTCAGTTTTCTGTTTTTCTCCAGCATTTTTGTATTCAGTACAAATAGGGTGTGGCCCCCTTTTCACTGAGCTGGCAGCTTATAAATAATTCCTCCAAAGCTGGGTGTCCAGTGGGGACCCTGTGACTCTCTGCCACTATTTACACTAGGTAGGTTTTAACATTGGAGAGTGTAGTTACTGTCCTAATTGGGTACACCTTGCCGCGGTACGACAGCTTTATCCTTTTTTTTTTAATCAAAAACAGTGTTTACTAAGTACCCTATGTTAATTATTTTTTACTTATTTATTTTCATTAGGATATATGAACATATTGTTTTTCCTTGGTTTTGTTGGCCTCTATACATTGTAGCCTAACACACACTACTACTTCTAACTACGAGCTACTCAACTAACTCTGATCGTTCGGCATCTGTCACATAAAAAGTAATTACACTTTTGGTATTTTTTATTTATAATTGTGCCAAACATAACATTTTGACCTACTTATGAAACTTTGCAAATCACTTTATTAGGGATTTGTCTTAATTTTTGTAAAAATTGCCTGTAATTGGCTTCCAAATCCTTGCTTTTACCAGGTCTATTTGACTGCCTTTATCTGCTCTGACAACAGAATGTACTCATTTAGAGTACAGATGATGGCAGTGCAAGGATTTACTTAGCACCTGTGTCTCACTAACTCTGGATTTAAGTTGTTGCAGGATATTGCTCTGATAAGCACCACACTCAGAGGAGGACACAGATGGTAAGCTTTTCACTACCATCATCTGTATTTCAAGTATGCTCTGATATCAATGTAGGTAAAGTAAATAGATTAGGGAAAAGCAGACGTTCGAAGCCACTTATATGCATTTTTTACAGTAATGGAGACAAATTCTCTAATTAAGTGACTTAGGCTGGGTTCCCATTGCGTTATGGGAACGCGCTTAACGGACAGCATTGCATGGCGAAATTAACGCCGTGCAACGCGTCCGTTAGCGCGCCCATTCACGGCAATGGGAACGCGCAGCACTAGCTAGCTAGTGTTTCCTGGCGCGCCGCGGACGCTGCTTGCAGCGTCCGAGGCACGTCCGCGGTCCGTTTCCCGCTCTCGCAGATCGGGGATCTGCGAGAGCGGGGACGTTACCGCGACCCCAGGACGCGGCCCCATTAAAAACATTGCGTTAGCGCAACCCGCTAGCGCTAGCGCTAAACGGGTTGCACTAACGCAATGTGACCCTAGCCTTACAAAGTTTCATAAGTCTCCATCCAAAATTATGAGAAAAAATAAGTTTAGCTAATCATTAATCATCTCCCTGCTACAAGGCAAGAAAACCACTATCTCTCTACGAACCCCATGCCTGCAAGTGCTGATTTTCCCAATAAAACTGCATTTATAGCAGTCACATTACGTATGAAGCAACTGACACAACAGGGCAACAAATATAAAAGACAAGAAATTATACACTACAGCGTCATACAATTGCAGGACAAACTTAAGGTGTGCTGACGATCCTCCACTCCTGTACACTATCATTCAGCCATGATTTGGCACTATAAAATTGAGCCTTGTGTTCCTCTCATAGAAAAGTAACAATAAAAGAATTGCTTATGACATCTAAAGAGATTGGAGATTTCAATTTTCTAAAACAGTTTTGAAAAATAAAATGAATACCTTTTTTAACGGCAACTGTAAAACTTTTTATTAGCATTAGCTTTTATTTATCAAAACTTTTATGACATTATTACCTGCATACTTTATGACTTTGTTGTATAGTTATTTTATTTTGGTTCATATATTTTGGGGGGATAAACACAAAGTGTAGAAAACGAAAAAAAAATATAAAACAATAAAAAAAAACCTTTAGTAATATTTCATAATAGTAGGTTCATGGTTTCAGTAATTTCAGTTTGCTATAGAGCAGTCAAGAGCGATCCTATTGTATCTGATCATAGGATGCCCAATTGTCAGCTGTGAACTTGGTTATTTTGGTGAAATAAGTGATAAAATGAATTCTTGTTTCCTGTCTCCTGTTTACAGTATACTTTTGATTTTCTGATTATTGTAAACTATGTTAAAACGGCAGGAGACAGATCCAATTTATTTCCTATTACCGTCACATCACAGAAGAATACACATGTACCAGTGGCAGAATATAACAAACAGACAGCGAAATTTTG
Source organism: Ranitomeya imitator (assembly GCF_032444005.1). NCBI lineage: Eukaryota > Metazoa > Chordata > Amphibia > Anura > Dendrobatidae > Ranitomeya > Ranitomeya imitator. Next base: position 445,985,667 of record NC_091287.1, on the reverse strand, counting down.
ATAATCAGATAGTGCTTTCCCAGCTCTACAAAGAACTCTGACCTCCCTCCTGTTGTTCAGTTCCCTGGAGACAAATGGTGTTATTCAAAGAAACTAATTTTGTTTTGCCATCACTGTGTTAGCATTTTTTTTCTTGTAACTGAAAGCAATTGAATGCAGACATCTGCCCACTGCATGCTGTTGTCTTCCCCCTCCAGCCCTTCCCGGATCCCTTGCACTGTCAGAAGTTGTGCCGCGAGTGCAAATCTTAATATATATTTAGCAGGAAATGATATGAAATCAATATTCCTCCTCTTGCGTGGGAGCCAACGGAAATCGTGTTTTACATTTGGGGTAACGTGTTTGGTATCTGCTGCCTCTGCCGTCTGACATCTCCGAAACGCGGCACAATTAACGATGTATTTGCAAACAAATCGTCTTCCTCTAACGCTCACTGAGAGAGAGTGGGAGTCTCCTACGTGGTGTCTCGTTCACATCACATGCTTATTTTTTTTTTTTTTTAAATTTCTAGAGCAAGGTTGGTGACAGCTGAAGAAGTCTGCATTTTCTGAAGAGCAGCATGATGGTAGAGAGGAGCTGGGCTCCTGGGGGAGATCTAATGGTTCCTCTCCTTCCTGCACAGAGATAAAGACTTATAATAAGCGTGTATGTTCACCATCTGGCTCTGTGCATGTGGTCCTTATGGAGGCGAAAGCGGCACAATCTGTAAATGATCAGGAGCCATAGAACACCCTCCAGAGAATCTACGATGCAATCAAGGTGACAGATGGCATGGACACTGCTGTGGCCTTACAGAGAAGAACAAAATCACCTTCAATAAACTCTGACTGGAATGGGCCTGCGCACCTCAAAAAGTCAGTTTGTCAGTCAAACTGCGACAGCAAAGCTGCATTGAGGGAAACATAGCGGCCAGCTCTCTGTTTTCAATCGTTTCCATCTGACTAAGCCTGAACTATGATCTTTTTTTTTTTTCTTTACTCCCTCCGACAAATTGTCCTCTCTGTTTAGCTGAAGCAGGCCAGCAAATTACCAGATTCATAATTTTATTGAAGGAAATTGAAAACATGATGTCCTCAATTCTGGGGACAAACAGCTGGCAGGTGTTGTGACGTACTTAAACATCTAATGGACCCCCCTGATTTAATGATCATTTCATATGGCGCGCTTGTAGTTGTTCTTTGTGAAGCGTCTACCTCGAATTCTACTTTTTTTTTAATGCTTGCCATTATTGAAATACTGAAGCCAAAACAATTCTTAGTTACGATGCTGATTTATTGCATTTCAGTTTCTTTGAATGGCATAATTTTTTCTTTCAGCATTTTGTGCCAGATTTTCACACAATTAGAAGTACAAATATTAGTTTGGAATATAAAATCATAAATCATTGATAATGTGTTTTTTACATTTGTTAAAGTCTTAACATTGTAATTTTATGATTCTGTCTATCTGTCTGTCTCCTATCTATCTATCTATCTATCTATCTCTTTTTTTTACCAACATTATATACAGATATACAGTATATTTTCTAATTTGATCCCTATATATAGATATCTCAAATCAGGATATATATATATATATATATATATATATATATATAGAACAAATCAGAATATACTGTATGTCTATATATCTGTATATAATGTTGGTAAAAAAGAGATAGAGATAGATAGATAGATAGATAGATAGATAGATAGATAGATAGATAAAATCATAATCAGATCAAATTAGAATGATATATTTCAAGTACTGTGATAGTACTGAAATGCAAATAATAGCACAAGATAGCACAACATTTAGGGGAAAAGTACAAAGGTAAATATTATAACCATCTTTTATATAATTATTTTACATTTTCTATATTATTAAATACTATATTTATTATCTTTTTTTGGCAATGGAACTCTGAATTTAATACATTGGGTTAAATTTCCTCCATTTTCTAATAAATCTATAGTAAATGGTAAATCTGGTAAATCTATAATGATGTGCACATTTTTTCCTGCTGCATGTGAATAGGTTCAGATTTATATTACATTGTAATGAACGGTTTCCATTTTTTGCATGGATTTCTCAAGATCTAAATAAAAAAAAAACCGAAAAAAGAAAAAAAACTGAGAGAAGTAAGTTAATGAGGACCTGTCAGTTTTCCTAACAAGTAAATACTTGTTTTCCCTATAAAATACAAATTCTAAAACATCTTTTCTGAATAGTATACATTGTGCTGTTTCTCCTATATTCCTATTGATATGGAATTTAGATTATGAGCCCCAATGGGGACAGTGATGATGTGTGTAAAGTGCTGCAGATATTAAACGTTACTTTAAAGTAAAAAAGTTATTTAAAGTAAAAAAAAATAAAATAAACTGATCTATTCCACCTGTCAATGGGTGCGTCCCTTCACCACATGATACTGACCAATCAGTTCTGCCCGTGCAGGCTGTTAGGGACATACCCACAATAATGTACAGTTAGGGCAGGTGCAGACGACCGTATTTTCTGTCCTAGTACAATACGACAAAACATTGGATCGCACTCGTACCAATGTTATGCTATTGGGACGTGGAAAGAAATCAGACTGCTCGCGGATTACATCTGAGTGCAATCCGATTTTCGTGGCCTCAGAGAATAGAGAAGATGGAGAATTTTTTTTCTCCATCTTCTCATCGTCCGAGAGAATCGGATCACACTCGGATCAAACTCTGATCAGAGTGCTATTTGCATAATCGGCCTGATTTTTTCGAATAAAGAGAATCTACGGCCTTCTGCACCTGGACTTACAAGAAAAGATGTGTCACAATTGTTGTTTTTTTTAATATATAGGGAAGGAAAAAATGAATAGAGCTCACCGTCTAGTAGGATAGGGATAAGTCCATATATCTTGTAAATAGATAGTCTAAGGTGTGATCGAGGTTCCCAGGTTAAACAGATACAATAATACACAGGTGATAGTCTCCAGCACCAAGCAAAAAATGAACACATAACTTTTAATGCATCAAATTATTAACTTATAGCTATGAATTAATATTTACTCACCCAAAATGAGTAAGCCAATGAAGAGAATTTTTTAATTATACACTGAGGCAGTATTTTTCCCAATTTTTTTTAGTCCCATGCTAAACAAGTTATGTCGGTGCTGAAGAACGTCACATGACAGGAGAGATACCAAATTCCTTAAATGCATTCGTTGTCTAATGTATCTATTTCAAAACTCAAAGCAAATGATCCCGAAACTTAACTGCAGCTGTCTGTCTTGTGAATCCTTCTCTGCCATTTAATCAAACTGACAATAGTTGAACCTACCAGAAAAAGGTTATCAGGATGAGAGCAGAGGTGGTGCTATGAAATTGTAGTGAATCCCAACACAAAATGCATCAAATAAGTGAAGCATATCGTACCATTCCTAGTACTCATCCCCCGTTGTTAACCTGATATGCACAACTATTTCCTAAGTCCAGCTGTTTTTGGTCCCTACCGCCATCCTTACTTCGTCTTTAGTCACGTGCGCGGCCACGCTGCTCACCCCGACACGCAGGTCCTTTGCGAGCGCCGCTCTCACTACTCACACCGGGTGGGACGTTTGCCTGCTAGGACGCCGCTACAAGCCGGGCTCAGAGGAGCTGTATGCTGCCACCGGCCGGGGCAGCTATCATTTGATATTTGGACATTTGGATTAATACCATATTTCTTCAATAAGATCTTCTTCACCTCTATGGACTTCCGATTAGGGTAAGAACTTTACCAACATATCTGATAACTCTTGTGCAGTATACAGTATATCGGAATATCCAGTTGGACTCTGGAGGGCCATTCCGGATTTGTTTTATGAATGGTCATAGTGGAGATTTATCTCATTCTCCGATTATACAGTTATTCAAACATTGGTCTCCTCCCATAAGGGCTAAAATCAGCGCGAATACTGAAACATGCATTTATATGCATATATTAATTTTGGTAATCTCCAAAAGGTCTTTCTCCAGCAATCCCTAACTCTTTACGGGATTTATGGGCTATGATAGTCCCTCTATTCATTGCATGCTTGATTAAATCCAAATTCAAGTCCAACTACAAGTGTAATAAAGGGCAAGTTATGCATGTATGTAGGTTATAATGTATTATCATTAGATGCCTGGAACAGGATCCCATCTTTGTTATTCTGTACCTCTATATGGAGTTGAAGATTAAAACAGACATGCAACATGTAAAGTAAGCTAAATGAGATTCAAATTAGACAAGGCATACGGTAAACATTCCAATAGACAAAAAAAATATTCCTAAATGTATTGCCATAGATTGCAGGAGCAATCATCAGCTCTACTTAAGGTCCATGTCTGTTACTCAATGTCACATTCGAGAGGCCTAAAAAATACAAATTATGCAAATATTTCTTTAGTGTGTCTAAAATAAAAAGAACACAACATTTTCAATTCTTGGCACTCATTTCTTTAAAACTACCAAATGAAAAAAAATCTCCTAATATAATCTCCTTCGGGGTATAAAGCATTTTAATCTTTCAGTAATTTAAAAGTAATATATTTTGTAAACTCTGATATGGGGTTGGTGTATATCTAATTCATTCATCCATTTCAATTCAAGTTTTTGCATAATTTTTCTCAATTTGCACCCCTCCTCATTATAGATACACCATCTATAATTTGTCAATTTTAATCCCTTCGCCACCAACCCGTTTTCACTTTCCTGACCCGGCGAATTTTTTCAATTCTGACCAGTGTCTTTTTACTTTGTGATAACTCTGGAATGCTTTAACATATTGCAGTGATTCTGAAATTCTTTTTTTCATGACATGTTATACTTCATGATAGTGGTAAATTTTGGTTGATGTAATTTGTGTTTATTTATGTACATTTTGAACATTTTGCAAAAAAATAGAAAATGTAACAATTTTCATACTTGGAATTTGCATGCCCTTAGTAACATAGTAACATAGTAACATAGTTAGTAAGGCCGAAAAAAGACATTTGTCCATCCAGTTCAGCCTATATTCCATCATAATAAATCCCCAGATCTACGTCCTTCTACAGAACCTAATAATTGTATGATACAATATTGTTCTGCTCCAGGAAGACATCCAGGCCTCTCTTGAACCCCTCGACTGAGTTCGCCATCACCACCTCCTCAGGCAAGCAATTCCAGATTCTCACTGCCCTAACAGTAAAGAATCCTCTTCTATGTTGGTGGAAAAACCTTCTATCCTCCAGACGCAAAGAATGCCCCCTTGTGCCCTTCACCTTCCTTGGTATAAACAGATCCTCAGCGAGATATTTGTATTGTCCCCTTATATACTTATACATGGTTATTAGATCGCCCCTCAGTCGTCTTTTTTCTAGACTAAATAATCCTAATTTCGCTAATCTATCTGGGTATTGTAGTTCTCCCATCCCCTTTATTAATTTTGTTGCCCTCCTTTGTACTCTCTCTAGTTCCATTATATCCTTCCTGAGCACCGGTGCCCAAAACTGGACACAGTACTCCATGTGCGGTCTAACTAGGGATTTGTACAGAGGCAGTATAATGCTCTCATCATGTGTATCCAGACCTCTTTTAATGCACCCCATGATCCTGTTTGCCTTGGCAGCTGCTGCCTGGCACTGGCTGCTCCAGATAAGTTTATCATTAACTAGGATCCCCAAGTCCTTCTCCCTGTCAGATTTACCCAGTGGTTTCCCATTCAGTGTGTAATGGTGATATTGATTCCTTCTTCCCATGTGTATAACCTTACATTTATCATTGTTAAACCTCATCTGCCACCTTTCAGCCCAAGTTTCCAACTTATCCAGATCCATCTGTAGCAGAATACTATCTTCTCTTGTATTAACTGCTTTACATAGTTTTGTGTCATCTGCAAATATTGATATTTTACTGTGTAAACCTTCTACCAGATCATTAATGAATATGTTGAAGAGAACAGGTCCCAATACTGACCCCTGCGGTACCCCACTGGTCACAGCGACCCAGTTAGAGACTATACCATTTATAACCACCCTCTGCTTTCTATCACTAAGCCAGTTACTAACCCATTTACACACATTTTCCCCCAGACCAAGCATTCTCATTTTGTGTACCAACCTCTTGTGCGGCACGGTATCAAACGCTTTGGAAAAATCGAGATATACCACGTCTAATGACTCACCGTGGTCCAGCCTATAGCTTACCTCTTCATAAAAACTGATTAGATTGGTTTGACAGGAGCGATTTCTCATAAACCCATGCTGATATGGAGTTAAACAGCTATTCTCATTGAGATAATCCAGAATAACATCCCTCAGAAACCCTTCAAATATTTTACCAACAATAGAGGTTAGACTTACTGGCCTATAATTTCCAGGTTCACTTTTAGAGCCCTTTTTGAATATTGGCACCACATTTGCTATGCGCCAGTCCTGCGGAACAGACCCTGTCACTATAGAGTCCCTAAAAATAAGAAATAATGGTTTATCTATTACATTACTTAGTTCTCTTAGTACTCGTGGGTGTATGCCATCCGGACCCGGAGATTTATCTATTTTAATCTTATTTAGCCGGTTTCGCACCTCTTCTTGGGTTAGATTGGTGACCCTTAATATAGGGTTTTCATTGTTTCTTGGGATTTCACCTAGCATTTCATTTTCCACTGTGAATACCGTGGAGAAGAAGGTGTTTAATATGTTAGCTTTTTCCTCGTCATCTACAACCATTCTTTCCTCACTATTTTTTAAGGGGCCTACATTTTCAGTTTTTATTCTTTTACTATTGATATAGTTGAAGAACAGTTTGGGATTAGTTTTACTCTCCTTAGCAATGTGCTTCTCTGTTTCCTTTTTGGCAGCTTTAATTAGTTTTTTAGATAAAGTATTTTTCTCCCTATAGTTTTTTAGAGCTTCAATGGTGCCATCCTGCTTTAGTAGTGCAAATGCTTTCTTTTTACTGTTAATTGCCTGTCTTACTTCTTTGTTTAGCCACATTGGGTTTTTCCTATTTCTAGTCCTTTTATTCCCACAAGGTATAAACCGCTTACAGTGCCTATTTAGGATGTTCTTAAACATTTCCCATTTATTATCTGTATTCTTATTTCTGAGGATATTGTCCCAGTCTACCAGATTAAGGGCATCTCTAAGCTGGTCAAACTTTGCCTTCCTAAAGTTCAGTGTTTTTGTGACTCCCTGACAAGTACCCCTAGTTAAAGACAGGTGAAACTGCACAATATTGTGGTCGCTATTTCCTAGATGCCCAACCACCTGCAGATTTGTTATTCTGTCAGGTCTATTAGATAGTATTAGGTCTAAAAGTGCTGCTCCTCTGGTTGGATTCTGGACCAATTGTGAAAGATAATTTTTCTTGGTTATTAGCAGAAACCTGTTGCCTTTATGGGTTTCACAGGTTTCTGTTTCCCAGTTAATATCTGGGTAGTTAAAGTCCCCCATAACCAGGACCTCATTATGGGTTGCAGCTTCATCTATCTGCTTTAGAAGTAGACTTTCCATGGTTTCTGTTATATTTGGGGGTTTGTAACAGACCCCAATGAGAATTTTGTTACCATTTTTCCCTCCATGAATTTCGACCCATATGGACTCGACATCCTCATTTCCTTCGCTAATATCCTCCCTTAAAGTGGACTTTAGACAAGACTTTACATAGAGACAAACCCCTCCTCCTCTCCGATTTTTACGATCCTTTCTAAACAGACTGTAACACTGTAAGTTAACTGCACAGTCATAGCTTTCATCTAACCATGTCTCGGTTATTCCCACTATGTCAAAGTTACCTGTAGATATTTCTGCTTCTAGTTCTTCCATCTTGTTTGTCAGGCTTCTGGCGTTTGCGAGCATGCAGTTTAGAGGATTTTGTTTTGTTCCAATCTCCTCGCTGTGGATTGTTTTAGAAATGTTCTTACCTCTCATCTGAGTATGTTTTCCTGGGTCTTCTTTGTTCAAGTCTAATGTTTTTCTTCCCGTCCCCTCTTCTTCTAGTTTAACGCCCTCCTGATGAGTGTAGCGAGTCTTCTGGCGAATGTGTGTTTCCCAGGTTTGTTGAGGTGTAGTCCGTCTCTGGCGAGGAGTCCATCGTACCAGTAATTCACACCGTGGTCCAGGAATCCGAATCCTTGTTGTCTGCACCATCGTCTTAGCCAGTTGTTTGCATCAAGGATCCTGTTCCATCTCCTGGTGCCATGCCCGTCTACTGGAAGGATAGAAGAAAAAACTACCTGTGCATCCAGTTCCTTTACTTTCTTCCCCAACTCTTCAAAGTCTTTGCAGATTGTCGGTAGGTCCTTCCTTGCCGTGTCATTGGTGCCAACATGTATCAGAAAAAATGGGTGGACGTCCTTGGAGCTGAAGAGCATTGGTATCCTATCGGTCACATCCTTGATCATCGCACCTGGAAGGCAGCATACTTCTCTTGCGGTTATGTCCGGTCTGCAGATGGCTGCTTCTGTGCCTCTCAGTAGTGAGTCTCCCACCACCACCACTCTTCGTTGCTTCTTGGCTGTACTTTTTGCTGTCACTTGTTGCTGTGTGCCCTTTTCTTTTTTGCTTGCTGGTATTGCTTCATCCTTAGGTGTGCCATCTTCATCCTCTACAAAGATTTGATATCGGTTCTTCAGTTGTGTGGTTGGTGATTTCTCCATGGACTTCTTGCTTCTTTTGGTCACATGCTTCCACTCATCTGCTTTTGGAGGTTCTCTGACACTTTTTTCACCTTCTGTGCCCTTAATCATCAAAACAGTTAATAAGTAACATTTACCACATGTCTACTTCACATCAGCATCATTTTTAAACTTTTTTTTGTTAGGAAGTGCTAAATGTTTATCAGCAACTTGCAATGCTCCTCTGGGAAATATAATATGCAAATTTTCTCTTCTGAGAAAAAGAGGACTTAAATTCTATAGCGCCACCTGTTGCAAGTAGCGATCCTACAAGTCACATTCAACCCATTAACGAGTAGTGCAATATGACTTAGGATAAAAGCCAAATCAGTATCCCAATTCGCAGACACGGTGTTTCGGGCTGTTGGCACTCACATCAGCAGTATCAGCAATTTCTCATTTTTCCAACAAAATTTACAAAACCAATTTTTTTTAAGGAAAACATTTCATTTGAAGTAACGTTGATGGTCCTATATGACAGAAAATACCCAGAAGTGACATTATTTTAAAAACTGCACCCCAGAAAGTGCTCATAAACACATTCAAGAAGTTTATTAACTCTTTAGGGGTTTCACATTAAAGCAACGTGGGAGGAAAAAATTTACATTTTACTTTTTCCACAAAAATATTGCTTTAACTTGAAAGTTTGCATTTTCAAAAGTATAAAAAGAGAAAATGGACAAATTATTTGATGTGCAATTTCGCCCAAATGCAGCAATTCCTCTAAGGTGGTAGAAAACTACTGTTTTGGTGCATGGCAGGGCTTGAAAGGGAAGAAGCTACAATCAAATTTTGAAGCACAAAATGTTAGGACTGGCGGAACGCACCAAGAGAGATGATATAGATGCGTTCGCAGTCCGGGGTCCACCGTGCAGGTGAAACCTGCTGCTAGGAAATGACAGACTATATGGCGGTATCCAAAAGTATACACGCGTGGGTTAAACCTCACCCAGCGTGAAGAAAGCGATCCTGTTGTGTCACAGGACCGCGGTACTGCACATAGAGCGCGAGCAAGTGGTCAGCGAACTTAACCCCAACAGGGATTGTAGTCCGATTAGACCCTTGCTGGCACTACACCGCTACTGGGTGTGTAAGGAAATATATAATTATAGCACCGAAGTGCGAACTGTGCCGTGCTGGCAGGTTCCACAAAGCACCCAGACGTGGGTCAGGAAGCGCACACTGGCGCGTGGCACCGCACTGGCGGTCACAGCAATAGACGCTGATACGTGTGTGACACGTTGAGTGATTAGTCGGGCGCTAGATAGCAGCCATACACCATACGCGAACAGTCATACAATAGGGTAGGGGTATTTAAAGAACGACTTGCACTCACAACAAACACACGTATTAAATTGTACACTAGCGCATGGCCGTGCGGTCATGCGCAGTTTATATAGTTGCAGGACAGGAAGTGGCCACAGAAACTTTGCCCTTCCAAGACCTGCCAAGAGGACCAATAGAATGCGCTGCAGAGTCTGAGCACATGACCCTCGATCTCCAACGGGAGATCTTGCCCTGGGCATGCTCAGTGTGCGCAGACAAGGACTTAGTCCCAGAGAAGTCCACTCGCTGCTGACCAGCACTGACTTTAATGGCAGGAGCTGAAGAAGCAGCAGTAACTCTCTGAACAGAGTGAGACCGAGCAAGACGCTGGGACCGACGTCCCTGCTGAGCAGGCTCCACTGCGGCTGGATAGGAATGGGGGACCGCAGCGGAGACGGCTCGAGATTCCCCCTGTGCAGAAGCGGGAACTCGAGACCTAACATTACCCCCCCTCCTAGGGCCCCCCCCTCCTTGGGCCTCGCTACGCTTGAAGGCAGCAATGAGCTGTGGGGCCCGAATGTTTTCAGCAGGCTCCCATGACCTGTTCTCTGGACCATAACCCTTCCAATCCACCAGATAGAACTTTTTGCCGCGTACCACCTTACACCCCAAAATAGCGTTCACCTCGTAATCGTCCGTAGACGAACCCGATGTCCCGGCAGATGACTCGGAAAACCGGGACATGTATACGGGTTTCAAGAGGGACACATGAAAGGTGTCCGTGATACCCAAGCGAGGAGGAAGAGCCAGGCGGTAGACCACAGGATTAACCTGTTCGAGAACCTTGAAGGGACCCAAGTAGCGAGGAGCAAACTTAGTGGACTCAACTCGCAGCCTGATGTTACGGGCGGAGAGCCACACCAAGTCGCCAGGAGCAAAGGTCGGAGCGGGGCGCCGATGAACATCGGCGGAGGACCTCATTCTCTCCTTGGAAGCCCGAATGGCATCCTGAGTGCGATCCCAAATGTCCCGTGCCTCCACAGCCCAGTCTGCCACCCTGGAATCGGCGGAAGACACGGGCATGGTCACAGGTACCCGCGGATGCTGACCATAGTTAAGGAGGAATGGAGTCTGTCCAGTGGAGTCAGCTACAGCATTGTTAAGAGCAAACTCCGCCCACGGTAGCAAAGATGCCCAGTCATCTTGCTTAGCAGAGACAAAATGTCGCAGATATGTGACCAAGGTCTGGTTGGCTCTCTCCACCAACCCATTCGTCTCGGGATGATATGCCGAAGAGAGATTCAACTCGATACTGAGAAGGCGACAAAGCTCTCTCCAGAACCGAGATGCAAACTGGGGACCCCGGTCACTGACAATTTTGTCTGGCATACCGTGAAGACGGAAGATGTGTTTAACAAACAATGCTGCCAAGGCCCGTGCAGAAGGTAGCCGAGGAAGCGGCACCAAATGCACCATTTTAGAAAAATGGTCGGTGATAACCCAAATGACAGTACAGCCACGTGACTTGGGCAAACCCACCACAAAGTCCATCCCGACCATCTCCCAGGGCCTGTCTGCCACCGGCAGAGGGTATAACAACCCAGCTGGCCGTTGACGGAGAGACTTATTTTTGGCACAAGACATACATGCCCGAACGTAGTCTCCTACGTCACGAACCATATGTGGCCACCAATACATTCTCGCCAACAACTCAGATGTCCTCTTTGCCCCAAAGTGTCCACCCACTCTGGACGAATGAGCCCACGAGAGAACCTCCGGACGCAAATTGATGGGAACAAAAGTCTTGCCCGGAGGCACAGACTCAAGCGAAACCGGAGCTACGGTTCTCAGACTCTCTGAAGGGACAATGAGCCGAGGCTCGTCCTCCTCCTCCACAATTGATACCAGGGAGCGAGAGAGAGCGTCAGCACCAATGTTCTTCTCCCCGGCGAGATAATGTAGAGTGAAGTGGAACCGGGAGAAAAACAAGGACCATCTGGCCTGACGAGAATTCAGCCGCTGGGCTGTCTGTAAATAGACCAAATTCTTGTGGTCCGTGAAGACTTGGAATGGGAACTGAGCACCCTCCAAGAGATGTCTCCATTCCGAAAAGGCCAACTTCATTGCCAGCAGCTCCCTATTCCCGATGGAGTAATTTCTCTCCGCTGGTGAGAAGGTCTTTGAGAAGAAGAAGAATGGGTGCTTCCGACCTTGAGCATCGTTTTGATAAAGGACTGCTCCTGCACCAACGGATGAGGCATCCACCTCCATTAGGAATGGCTTATCCACATCGGGACGATGTAAGATGGGAGCGCTAGCAAAGTGGGACTTAATAGAAGTGAAGGCCTTGGAGACCTCTTCGGACCACAATTTAGGATTCGCTCCCTTCTTGGTGAGGGATACCAAGGGAGCCACCAGGGTTGAGAAGTGGGGGATGAACTGACGATAGTAATTTATGAACCCCATAAAGCGCTGCACTGCTTTCAGAGAATGGGGTTCCTGCCAGTCCATCACTGCCTGTAGTTTGGCAGGATCCATAGCCAATCCCTGGGCCGAGATGATGTAGCCCAGGAAAGGTAAAGACTCCTGCTCAAACATACACTTCTCCAACTTGGCATAGAGGGAGTTTGCCCGTAGGAGGTCGAAGACTTTGCAAACATCTCTCCGGTGGGAGTCAATATCTGGAGAGTAGATGAGAATATCATCCAGATAGACTACGACCGAGGTGGAAAGCATATCCCGGAAGATATCGTTCACAAAGTCTTGGAAAACGGCTGGGGCATTACAGAGCCCGAAGGGCATCACCAGATATTCATAGTGCCCATCCCTGGTGTTAAAGGCCGTCTTCCATTCGTCCCCCTCACGGATGCGAATCAGGTTGTAAGCACCCCGCAGATCTAATTTAGTAAATACCCTTGCTCCCCGAAGTCTATCAAATAACTCAGATATCAAGGGCAAAGGATACTTATTCTTAACGGTGATGGCGTTAAGACCCCTGTAGTCTATGCATGGGCGCAATTCCCCATTCTTCTTCTGCACGAAGAAGAACCCTGCCCCAGCAGGTGACACTGACTTCCTAATGAATCCTCTTGCCAGATTTTCCTGGATGTACTGTGACATTGCCTCCGTCTCCGGGAGAGATAGCGGAAAAACTCGACCCCGGGGAGGCTAAGCACCAGGCAAGAGATCAATAGGACAGTCATAGGGGCGATGAGGCGGAAGGACCTCCGCCGCCTTTTTGGAGAACACGTCTGCATAAGACCAATACTGCTTGGGGAGAGAGGATAGATCTGCGGGTACCTCAGTAGTAGCAACCTGAACGCACTCCCTCTGACATCTACCCCCACAAGATTCACCCCAACCCAGAATTCTGCCTGAGGACCACTCGATATGAGGAGAGTGGTACCGTAGCCAAGGTATTCCCAACAGGACCTCATCAATTCCTTCCGGAATGACGAGCAGAGAAATTATCTCCTGATGAGATAGCGACATGGGCAGAGTAAAAGGGATGGTCTGGTGTGTTATCTGTGAGGGCAATGTCGACCCATTCACCACTCGCACCGTTACTGGTTGAGCAAGCATTACCAGGGGTATTGCGTGACGTTGGGCGAAGGCAGAAGACATAAAATTGCCCTCCGCCCCAGAATCCACGCAGAGCTCTACCGAGTGGGAGAATGAGCCAATAGTAATTGTCCCCTTAAAGGACAACTTAGAGGCAAACGTCGCCGTGTCTAGTGTACCTCCACCTACTACCACTAGACGCTGACGTTTCCTCGACCGCTGAGGACATCTGGTGGCTAGATGTCCTGACTGCTGGCAAACATGACAGACCCTGAGTGCACAAGCGGTCCGGGACTTAGATCCTGCTTGTGACACTTCCCTGGCCTCATGTGGCTCAGGAACCAGGACCGGAGATTCCAGAGGTTTGGGGAAAGTAGGAGCCAGCCGAAACCTCTGCCTACACTGGGCTCGCTCTAACCTCCGCTCGTTAAAACGGAGGTCAATTCGAGTGGAGACAGTTATTAACTCCTCCAGTGTGGCAGGAATCTCCCTAGTGGCCAAAGCGTCCTTTACGTGGTCAGCCAAGCCCCTCCAAAATATGGGGATAAGAGCTTTATCCGACCAATCCAGCTCAGATGCTAAGGTGCGGAATTGGACGGCAAAATGACTGACCAAGGACTCACCCTGAGTTAATGCCAGCAATTGGAGCGCAGTATCATGGGTGACTTGAGGTCCTAAAAAGACCTGTTTCAGAGCGCTCAGAAACAGCGGAGCACTCTGCACCACATGATCGCCACGCTCCCACAGCGGCGTAGCCCATTCCAACGCCCTGTCCGACAATAGAGACAGAATAAATCCCACCTTAGCCCGCTCTGTGGGAAAACGTGCAGCCAGGAGCTCGAGGTGAATAGAGCACTGACTCACAAATCCCCTACAAAACTTGCTATCACCAGAAAATTTTTCTGGCAGCAGGAGGCGAGATAGTGTCGGAACAGGGGTGGCAATGGACATAGTAGCTGCAGCCACGCTGGCAGCCTGTACAGCTACTGCAGTAACATCCACAGCTGAAGTCGCGCTCTCGAGAGTCGCCAACCTACCCTCCAGCTGCTGGATATACCGCAGAGATTGCTGTTTGTCTGTCATCACTAGCCAGACCCTGGCGCTAGTGTAATGTTAGGACTGGCGGAACGCACCAAGAGAGATGATATAGATGCGTTCGCAGTCCGGGGTCCACCGTGCAGGTGAAACCTGCTGCTAGGAAATGACAGACTATATGGCGGTATCTAAAAGTATACACGCGTGGGTTAAACCTCACCCAGCGTGAAGAAAGCGATCCTGTTGCGTCACAGGACCGCGGTACCGCACATAGAGCGCGAGCAAGTGGTCAGCGAACTTAACCCCAACAGGGATTGTAGTCCGATTAGACCCTTGCTGGCACTACACCGCTACTGGGTGTGTAAGGAAATATATAATTATAGCACCGAAGTGCGAACTGTGCCGTGCTGGCAGGTACCACAAAGCACCCAGATGTGGGTCAGGAAGCGCACACTGGCGCGTGGCACCGCACTGGCGGTCACAGCAATAGACGCTGATACATGTGTGACACGTTGAGTGATTAGTCGGGCGCTAGATAGCAGCCATACACCATACGCGAACAGTCATACAATAGGGTAGGGGTATTTAGAGAACGACTTGCACTCACAACAAACACACGTATTAAATTGTACACTAGCGCATGGCCGTGCGGTCATGCGCAGTTTATATAGTTGCAGGACAGGAAGTGGCCACAGAAACTTTGCCCTTCCAAGACCTGCCAAGAGGACCAATAGAATGCGCTGCAGAGTCTGAGCACATGACCCTCGATCTCCAACGGGAGATCTTGCCCTGGGCATGCTCAGTGTGCGCAGACAAGGACTTAGTCCCAGAGAAGTCCACTCGCTGCCGACCACCACTGACTTTAATGGCAGGAGCTGAAGAAGCAGCAGTAACTCTCTGAACAGAGTGAGACCGAGCAAGACGCTGGGACCGACGTCCCTGCTGAGCAGGCTCCACTGCGGCTGGATAGGAATGGGGGACCGCAGCGGAGATGGCTCGAGATTCCCCCTGTGCAGAAGCGGGAACTCGAGACCTAACACAAAATTTACTAGAATAGATCGCACAATCATTGTTGCATTTGCAGAGCCCCTGATGTGCCTATACAGAGGAAACCCCTGACAAGCTATCTCATTTTGGAAACTACACCTCTTAAGAAATTTATTTACGTGTGTGGTGAGCACCTTGAACCCATAGGTGCTTCACAGAATTGTATAACGTTGTGCCGTGAAAATAAATAAATCACATTTTTTTTCACTAAAATGTTACTTTAGCCCTAACTTTTTCATTTTCCCAAGGATAACAGGAAAAAATGGACCATGAAATTTGTTGTCCAATATCTCCATACCCAACATATGGTCAGAAACTACTGTTTGGGCGCACGGCAGGGCTCAGAAAAGAAGGAGCATCATTTGACTTTTGGAGTGCAAAATTGGCTTAAATAGATTGCAGACGGCATTGATTGCATTTGCAGAGCCCCAATATGCCTAAACAGTTCAATACCCCTCAAATGACCTCATTTTGGAAACTGATCTAGAGGTGAGGTGAGAACTGTGAACCCACGGGTGCGGGTTTCGAACCACGAAAATGAATAAATACAAAATACAATTTTTTTTTATTTTCACAAGAGTAACACGAGAAGTGGACCCCAAAATTTGTTGGGTGGGTGTTTTCCAGAAAGAAGCAACAGTGGATGTTGCTGAGCGTAAATTGCAAATCAGGCATTTTTAGCGCCCGTACATTGCTGTG
This sequence comes from Ranitomeya imitator, assembly GCF_032444005.1. Classification (NCBI taxonomy): domain Eukaryota; kingdom Metazoa; phylum Chordata; class Amphibia; order Anura; family Dendrobatidae; genus Ranitomeya; species Ranitomeya imitator. Next base: position 445,969,418 of record NC_091287.1, on the reverse strand, counting down.
CTGTCCAGCCATCTATTCAGGGCTTGCAGATATTACTAAGACATGCGTATTATTTTTTAATTGTACTATTGTGCTTGTTAAAGTAATTTTGCCCTTTGCTGCCATCTACCCACCGTTATTATTTTAAGTTCTTATGTACAATGCCTTGCGAAAGTATTCGGCTCCCTGGAACTTTTCAACCTTTTCCCACATATCATGCTTCAAACATAAAGATACCAAATGTACATTTTTGGTGAAGAATCAACAACAAGTGGAACACAATTGTGAAGTTGAACCCAATTTATTGGTTATTTTAAATTTTTGTAAAAATTCAAAAACTGAAAAGTGGGGCGTGCAATAGTATTCGACCCTTTTAACTGAATACTTTTGCTCCGATTACAGCTGCAAGTCGCTTGGGGTATGTCTCTATCAGTTTTGTACATCGAGAGACTGAAATTCTTGCTCATTCTTCCTTGCCAAACAGCTCAAGGTCATTGAGGTTTGATGGAGATTGTTTGTGAACAGCAGTTTTCAGCTCTTTCCACAGATTCTCGATTGGATTGAGGTCTGGACATTGACTTGGCCAGTCTAACACCTGGATACTTTTATTTGTGAACCATTCCATTGTAGATTTTGCTTTATATTTGGGATCATTGTCTTCTTGGAAGACAAATCTCCATCCCAGTCTCAGGTCTTTTGCAGACTCCAACAGGTTTTCTTCAAGAAAGGTCCTGCATTTGGCTCCATCCATCTTCCCATCAATTTTAACCCTCTTTCCTGTCCCTGCTGAAGAAAAGCAGGCCCAAACAATGATGCTGCTACCACCATGTTTGACAGTGGGGATGGTGTGTTCAGGGTGATGAGCTGTGTTGCCTTTACGCCAAACATATCGTTTGGCATTGTAGCCAAAAAGTTTGATTTTGGTTTCATCTGACCAGAGCACTTTCTTCCACATGTTTGGTGTGTCTTGTTGCAAACTTTAACAAACACTTTTTATGGATATCTTTGAGAAATGGCTTTCTTCTTGCCACTTTTCCATAAAGGCCAGATTTGTGCAGTGTACGACTGATTGTTGTCCTATGGACAGACTGTCCCACCACAGCTGTAGATCCCTGCAGTTCATCCAGAGTGATCATAGGCCTCTGGGCTGCATCTCTGATCAGTCTTTTCCTTGTTTGAGATGAAAGTTTAGAGGGACGGCTGGGTCTTGGTAGATTTGCAGTGGTATGATACTCCTTCCATTTCAATATTATGACTTGCACAGTGCTCCATGGGATGTTTAAAGTTTTGGAAATCATTTTGTATCCAAATCCAGCTTTAAACTTCTCCACAACAGTATCACGGACTTGCCTGTTGTGTTCCTTGGTTTTCATGATGCTCTCTGTACTTCAAACAGAACCCTGAGACTATCACAGAGCAGGTGCATTTATGCGGAGACTTGATTACACACAGGTGGATTATATTTATCATCATTAGGCATTTAGGACAACATTGGATCATTCAGAGATCCACAATGAACTTCTGGAGTGAGTTTGCTGCACTGAAAGTAAAGGAGCCGAATAGTATTGCATGCCCCACTTTTCAGTTTTTGAATTTCCACAAAAATTTTAAATAACCAATAAATTTGGTTCAACTTCATAATTGTGTTCCACTTGTTGTTGATTCTTTACCAAAAATTTACATTTGGTATCTTTATGTTTGAAGCATGATATGTGAGGAAAGGTTGAAAACTTCCAGGGAGCCGAATACTTTTGCAAGGCCCTGTATTGCTCATGTAATTTACCATCATGCTTCTATCTCTGAAATTTCTCCTGTTTTTCCTCACATCCTTTCTTTCAGGTCAGGGCCATCTTACCAGAAACCAGCATTGGAGCTGGAGAAAGGATTCTCCTGTTATCGCTATCCTCCAACCTCCATCTTCTACTTCATCCTCGTCTCTTCATCTTCTCTGACATCTGAACCTCATAATTTATCAAGGTACTGTGAATAAATGAACTAAAAGTTTGTCCACTGCATCTTCCTTCCTGGATCATCCACGTGAGCTGGTCAGTAAGGCCAGAGTCACACTACAGCGAGATATGGCCGAGTCTCGCAGGTTAAAACCAAGCTCTGGCACCGGCACTCCGGAGTGGAGCGTGCGGCTCCATGTATTGCTATGCGGCTGCACGCTCCGCTCTGGAGTGCCGGTGCCAGAGCTTGGTTTTAACCTGCAAGACTCGGCCGTATCTCACTGTAGTGTGATCCCGGCCTAAGAGAGATGCCGGGATAGCAAGTAACCTATCAACTAATGATTGTACAGAGATCTGTGGTGACATCTTTCAAACACATCTCTCCTACGTACATCAATGGCAGAATAGATGCCCATACATTGTGATGATCTCGTGCCTCTGGATACATGGACTCACAAAAATTAAGTTGGCTCTCATCACTACAGAAATGCCAAACATGTGGACACTAATTGTTGTTTAGACCCCCTGTGGGGCTCAGAAGGGAAGGGGGCATTTGGATTTGGGGGTGGAAAATTTGATAGATTTCTTTTTGAGGGGGTGAGGAGCCATAGCACTTTTCCAGAGCCTTTGTGCTACTAGTAAAGTGGAAGCCCCCTATATTTCCATTGACAGATCTGAGTCAACACTTGCTTTTTTGTGGTTTAAATTGAAGCTTTTATTGGGAACATTTTACATAACATTTGGGATCACGTTTATCCGGCGCTCTACTCTGAGCATTTACATCAAAGTTTTCATCTAAATCTCCGAATGACGTGATTCAAATGAAACCCTCGATGGATCCAATCACTATGAGGCAATAAAGTTACTCTGGACTCCGTTTAGCCTCTCTTCAGTAGTGTCCTTTTTAGAGGTGCACAAAACTGTGTATGCATAAAAAGACGGACACTGCTGGAAGATAGGCCAGAAGGCATCATAAGTGTCTGTGTCTGCCCTATTATAGTAGATCTGGTTTTATTTATTTTTTACGCTGCTTGTCGTGCATTATAAGTGATTTTATCACACACTAAAAAACCTGGCTTTTTTTGTGGGACGGAGATGACGTTTTTATTATTTTATTATTACCATATTTATATATTTTGATCATTTTCTATTCTGATTTTTGGGAGGAAGAATGAACCTAAACCAGCAATTCAGGGATTTTTTTTTTATGCTGTTCACTGTGTGGTAAAAGTGATAAGATAGCTTTATTCTTCAGGTCGGCATGATCACAGCGATACATAGTTACATAGTTACATAGTTACATAGTTATTAAGGTTGAAGGAAGACTTTAAGTCCATCTAGTTCAACCCATAGCCTAACCTAACTTGCCCTAACCTGTTGATCCAGAGGAAGGCAAAAAAAACCCATGTGGCAAAGAATAAGCTCCACCTTGGGGAAAAAAATTCCTTCCCGACTCCACATACGGCAATCAGACTAGTTCCCTGTATCAACGCCCTATCAAGGAATCTAGTGTATATACCCTGTAACATTATACTTTTCCAGAAATGTATCCAGTCCCCTCTTAAATTTAAGTAATGAATCACTCATTACAACATCATACGGCAGAGAGTTCCATAGTCTCACTGCTCTTACAGTAAAGAATCCGCGTCTGTTATTATGCTTAAACCTTTTTTCCTCCAAACGTAGAGGATGCCCCCTTGTCCCTGTTTCAGGCCTATGATTAAAAAGATCATCAGAAAGGTCTTTGTACTGTCCCCTCATATATTTATACATTAACATAAGATCACCCCTTAGTCTTCGTTTTTCCAAACTAAATAGCCCCAAGTGTAATAACCTATCTTGGTATTGCAGATCCCCCAGTCCTCTAATAACCTTGGTCGCTCTTCTCTGCACCCGCTCCAGTTCAGCTATGTCTTTCTTATACACCGGAGACCAGAACTGTGCACAGTATTCTAAGTGTGGTCGAACAAGTGACTTTTATAGAGGTAAAATTATGTTCTCCTCATGAGCATCTATGCCTCTTTTAATGCATCCCATTATTTTATTTGCCTTTGTAGCAGCTGCCTGACACTGGCCACTAAATATGAGTTTGTCATCCACCCATACACCCAGGTCTTTTTCATTGACGGTTTTGCCCAGAGTTTTAGAATTAAGCACATAATTATACATCTTATTACTTCTACCCAAGTGCATGACCTTACATTTATCCCCATTAAAGCTCATTTGCCATTTATCAGCCCAAGCTTCTAGTTTACATAAATCATCCTGTAACATAAAATTGTCCTCCTCTGTATTGATTACCCTGCAGAGTTTAGTGTCATCTGCAAATATTGAAATTCTACTCTGAATGCCCCCTACAAGGTCATTAATAAATATGTTAAAGAGAAGAGGGCCCAATACTGACCCCTGTGGTACCCCACTGCTAACCGCTACCCAGTCCGAGTGTGCTCCATTAATAACCACCCTTTGTTTCCTATCCCTGAGCCAGCTCTCAACCCACTTACACATATTTTCCCCTATCCCCATTATTCTCATTTTATTTATCAACCTTTTGTGTGGCACCGTATCAAAAGCTTTTGAAAAGTCCATATACACTACATCTACTGGGTTCCTTTGGTCCAGTCCGGAACTTACCTCTTCATAGAAACTGATCAAATTAGTCTGACATGAACGGTCCCTAGTAAACCCATGCTGATACTGGGTCATGAGGTTATTCCTCTTCAGATACTCCAGTATATCATCCCTTAGAATGCCCTCCAGGATTTTACCCACAGTAGAGGTTAAGCTTACTGGCCTATAATTTCCGAGTTCAGTTTTTGTCCCCTTTTTGAATATTGGCACCACATTTGCTATACGCCAGTCCTGTGGTACAGACCCTGTTATTATGGAGTCTTTAAAGATTAAAAATAATGGTCTATCAATGACTGTACTTAATTCCTGCAGTACTCGAGGGTGTATCCCATCCGGGCCCAGAGATTTGTCAATTTTAGTGATTTTTAGACGCCGCCGCACTTCCTGCTGGGTTAAGAAGGTGACATTTAATGGGGAATTTTTATCACTAGTCATTTTGTCTGCCATGGGATTTTCTTGTGTAAATACTGATGAAAAAAAGTCATTTAGCATATTGGCTTTTTCCTCATCCTCATCCACTATTTCACCCAGACTATTTTTAAGGGGGCCAACACTATCATTTTTTAGTTTCTTACTATTTATATAGTTGAAGAATATTTTGGGATTATTTTTACTCTCTCTGGCAATGAGTCTCTCTGTCTCAATCTTTGCTGCCTTGATTTGCTTTTTACAGAATTTATTTAATTTTTTGTATTTATTTAATGCCTCCTCACTACCTACTTCCTTTAATTCTCTAAATGCTTTCTTTTTGTCACTTATTGCGCCCCTTACAGCTCTATTTAGCCATATTGGTTTCCTCCTATTTCTAGTATGTTTATTCCCATACGGTATATACTGTGCCCAGGACCTATCCAGGATGCTAATAAACGTCTCCCATTTTCTTTGTGTATTTTTGTGTCTCAGGATATCGTCCCATTTAATTGCACCAAGATCCTCTCTCATCCGTTGGAAATTTGCCCTCCTGAAGTTTAGTGTCCTTGTAACCTCTCTATTACACATCTTTTTAAAGGATAGATGAAAGCTTATTACTTTGTGATCGCTATTTCCCAAGTGCCCCCCAACCCTAATATTTGCTATGTGGTCTGGCCTGTTGGTTAATATTAGGTCTAGCAGTGCCCCCCTTCTTGTTGGGTCCTGAACCAGCTGTGAAAGGTAATTGTCTCTCACAGTTGTCAAAAACCGATTACCTTTGCTGGAACTGCAGGTTTCTGTTCCCCAATCTATTTCAGGGTAGTTGAAGTCCCCCATAATAATGACTTCTTGAGTCGCAGCTTCATCTATTTGCTTTACGAGGATATTTTCCATTGCTTCCATTATTTTTGGAGATTTATAACAAACCCCTATCAGTAATTTATTATTTTTTCCCCCTCCCCTTATCTCCACCCACAGGGATTCTACATTTTCATTAAATTCACCTATATTATCACGCAGGATGGGTTTTAAGGACGATTTTACATATAGACACACCCCTCCCCCTCGCTTATTTGTACGGTCATTTCTGAACAGACTATAGCCCTGCAAGTTAACAGCCCAGTCATGGCTCCCATCCAGCCACGTTTCAGATATCCCCACCATGTCATAATTATGCTCCAACAACATTAGTTCTAATTCGTCCATTTTGTTGGCAAGGCTTCTGGCATTAGTATACATGCATTTGATGTTCCTCTCTGTACCTCTACTCTTTCTTAAATTATTAACTGTTCTAACCCCACCCCCCATGCCACCGCCACCCCCAACTTCCTTATTTGTGCCCAGGTCTCTGTCTGCACTATCTTCCCCTCCTATAAATTGAATACCCTCCCCCCCAATCCCTAGTTTAAACACTCCTCCAACCTTCTAGCCATTTTCTCCCCCAGCACAGCTGCACCTTCCCCATTGAGGTGCAGTCCATCCCTAGCGTACAGCCTGTAGCCAACTGAGAAGTCGGCCCAGTTCTGCAGGAACCCAAACCCCTCCTTCCTACACCAATTCTTGAGCCACTTATTAACCTCCCTAATCTCCCGTTGCCTCTCTGGCGTGGCACGTGGTACAGGGAGTATTTCGGAGAATACCACGTTGGAGGTCTTTGCTTTCAGCTTGCAGCCTAATTCCCTGAAATCATCTTTAAGGACCTTCCACCTACCTCTAACTTTGTCATTTGTGCCAATGTGCACCATGACCGCTGGGTCCTGACCAGCCCCTCCCAGTAATCTGTCCACCCGATCAGCGATGTGTCGGACTCGAGCGCCAGGTAGGCAGCACACCGTTCGACGATCCCTGTCTTTGTGACAGATTGCCCTATCTGTTCCCCTAATAATTGAGTCCCCCACTACCAGCACCTGTCTGGCCTGCCCTGCTCTCCTATTTCCCTCCTTACTGGAGCAGTCACTCCCCCGGTTTTCAGAGGACATGCCTGGCTGCAGCAGTGCTACCCCTGTACTGGCACCCCCCTCATCTGCCAACTTAGCAAACTTATTGGGGTGTTCCAGATCAGGACTAGCCTCCCTGGCACTCTTCCCTCTACCCCGCTTCCTAACTGTCACCCAGCTTGCTACTTCACTGTCCTGCAGCCCCATCCTACCATCCCCCCCCTCATCTGTCCCATTGAGCGTCTGCTCCGTGAGCAGAAGACTCCTCTCCATATTGTCAATGGATCTCAGTGTTGCCAGCTGCACATTTATATAATTTTTAAAATGTTTTGCTGCTTTTACACGATAAAAACTAATTCATAGAAACATTTATAGAAAAAGTATTGTCTTTACATTGCTATATTCTGATAGCTTTCTTATTTCTCCACTGATAAAGCTGTATGGTGGCTTGTTATTTTGTGGGACAAAAAGACGTTTTCATCAATACCACTTTTATTTACACTTGACTTTTTAATCGTATTGTATTCCACTTTTTGTTCAGCAGTACGATGAAAAAGATTTTAGTTTTTTTGCCATTTTTTATGGCGTTCGCTGAAGGGGTAAACTAGTGTGACAGTTTTATAGATCAGGCCATTCCGGAAGCGGCGATGCCAAATATGTGTACTTTTGTAGTTTTTTCCCCCCATAAATATACCTATTTATTGGTATAATATTTTTTTTTATTTATTTTACTTTTTTTTTACATTTTTACTTTGCCCCTCTATGTGACTTTTACTTTTATCACTCTGCTTGCTGGTATAATGCAATGCATTAGTATTGCAATGCACTATACCTATCAATGCCGCATTGGCAGAAGCCTCTTAGACCATGCTCCTTGCATGGCATAAGCAGGCTGCCGTAGCCATAGCAACGATCAGGCCATTCCACGATAGTGATGATTGGACAAGAAAGGGAGCTCCCTCTCCTAACCTCCTAAATGCTGTGGTCACTATCAATTGCAGCATTTTTAGGGGTTTAAATGGCCCAGGGCGCTCATGACCGTGAAACCCGGAGGTCGTGCATTACTCACGCCGTGCTTCCAGATGTGATCATGCAGGCACAGCAACTAACGTCAATGGTCGTGAAGGGGTTAAACAGCAACCACTATTTTTATTTCATAAATCAATAGTATACATGAAAATAACCAACTTTGTATATATCTTATCAGAAAAAATTAGCTTCTTTTTCTACCAAAATTAGTCAGCCTTTATCAAAATTCTCAATTCTGATGTAAAATATGTATTCAGTTAAGAAAGACTTTCCCATTACTGAGATAGGAGGTGGCAGCTGCTACGGATATATTTCTGTGTAGACGGGAGGAGGGAGGAGCTAGAAACAGAGCTCCTCCCTCTTTGTCGTCTCCCTTTTATCTAGATAGAATCTCCTCAGTAGCAGCCGCCATCTCCTTTCTTAGTAGTGTAACAATTTGTCTTCACTGAATACAGATTTTCGATAATGACTGATCAATTGTGCAGAGAAAGAAGCAAATTTCTCTGATAAGATATAAAAAATAAAAATCAGATGACGGTTACTCTTTAACTGAAATATTCTGAGACCGGTAAATCACATATACCTTTTCAATTGAATATGTTTATGCTTTTTTACTTTCCCTTTTGTTTTGTATATGTCAGTCAGTGATTTGTATTAGATTCCACCAAGAGTTGTAGACTTCTTCGGAAAATGTAAGACTTGATGTCAATGATAATTAAAAGGATAAAAGTAGGATTAAATAGCTTTCCATCTCCCTAATTCCTACTGACGTAAGGGTGTACCACTTCATGACTCTTTATGATCTCACTGTTAACAGTTCCTTATTTTCCATAAATAGTTAATGACCTCTTCACCGTATATTAAATGAAGTCACGCTTCTTCATTGTGTATTTAACTTTGACCTTCAGAGTTCATAGCCAATTTCTCAAGACATTTACACTTCAATAAACTCATGTCTTATTTTATTATATTATTGTAACCTTAACTTATTTCAATAGTCACACTTACCATAAAGTCTAAGCTGAGATTTTGTCATAGTTCCACTTCAGAGATGTGGTCAAACAATTATGGAGGTATCTAACCCTTGGTATTCATTAGAAATAAAATCCGATTGCTAGTATTTCTCATATTACTGAATTTGCTTTGATTAGTCTACTTATTCTTCATTGTAAAACAGCAACATACAGGTGCTTCTCACAAAATTAGAATATCATCAAAAAGTTAATTTATTTCAGTTCTTCAATAAAAAAAGTGAATCTCATATATTATATAGAGTCATTACAAACAGAGTAATCTATTTCAAGCGTTTATTTCTGTTAATGTTGATGATTATGGCTTACAGCCAATGAAAACCCAAAAGTCATTTTCTCAGGAAATTAGAATACTTTATAACACCAGCCTGAAAAATGATTTTAAAATCTGAAATGTTGGCCTACTGAATTGTATGTTTAGTAAATGCACTCACTACTTAGTCGGGGCTACTTTTGCATCAATTACTGCATCAATATGGCGTGGCATGGAGGTGATCAGCCTGTGGCACTGCTGAGGTGTTATGGTAGCCCAGGTTGCTTTGATAACAGCCTTCAGCTCATCTGCATTGTTGGGTCTGGTGTCTTATCTTCCTCTTGACAATACCCCATAGTTTCTGGGGTTAAGGTCAGGCGAGTTTGCTGGACAATCAAGCACAGTGATACTGTTGTTTTTAAACCAGTTATTGGTACTTTTGGCACTTTTGGTACTTTCGCCAAGTCCTGCTGGAGAATGAAATTTCCATCTCCAAAACGGCTGCTCTGACTTTGGTCTTGATAAAACACAGTGGACCTACACCAGCAGATGACATGGCTCCCCAAACCATCACTGATTGTGGAAACTTCACACTAGACCTTGGAAATCAATGTCCCAGAGTCTGGGGGAAGAGTGGGGAGAGGCACACAATCCAAGTTGCTTGAGGTCTAGTTTTTATTTTAGGCATTGTCTGTTTGGTGGCCACAGGGTGAATGTGCACCTACACACTGCACTTATACCAACATATGTTCTAACTCATTTCTTTGGTTTTGCTTTTTTTTTTGTACTTTGTACAGACAGTGGCATATCCCCCCTTTTGGGGCTGGGCTTTTGTCCACAGGCAGATGTCTAAACCAATGAACCAGGATCCTGCTCTGGCCCCAAAGGTCTGTTAAGGTCTGCTGACACAGAGTGAATTTTAATAATAGAGATAGGACCGTCCCAATTAGGTACATGTTGTATACCTTGATATTACTGAATAAAAACATTATACAAAGACCAAGACTTACATTACCACCATACTCTGGTAGATACCCACATTTTGCAGACAAAATAATGGGTTATCATAGAATTATCGAATGTTAGAGTTGGAAGGGATCTTCAAGACATTGTGTCCAACCCCCTATGCAATGCAGGATTCACTAAATCATCCCAGACAGATTTCTGTCTAGCCTCTGTTTAAGACTTCCATTGAAGGAGAACTCACCACCTCTCATGGCAGATTGTTCCACTCGTTGATTTCCCTCACAGTCAAAAAGATTTTTATAATTTCTAATCTGTGTCCTCCCACTCAGTTTCATCGCATTGCTTCTAGTCTTTCCTTGTGCAAATGAGAATAAAGCTGATTCCTCTACAGTGTGACAACCCTCTATTTGTAGACAGCTATTAAGTCTCCTCTCAGTCTTCTCTTTGCAAGCTAAACATTCCCAAATCCTCTAATTGGTCCTCATAGGACATTATTTGCAGACAGGTCACTATTTTGGTCACTCTTATCTGAACTATGTTTGTGTCTTTTTAAAATGTGGTGCCCAGAAATCTGGGTTACAGGGCAGGTATTTAAAATTACTCACACCTACTTTCTGATTGGAGTCTTTCATATTTCCTGTGTTTTCCACATGGATCAGACCAACGTGACAGCTTCTCCTTGACAATCATTTGTCTGTGTAATTTTCATCTTCTTACCTTTGATTTCTTACCTTCCAGCACTGGCATCATCTATTCACAACTAGTGATGAGCGAGTATACTTTGGGTCTTCCCGAGCACGCTCGGGTGGTCTCCGAGTATTTGTGACTGCTCAGAGATTTAGTTTTCCTTGCCTCAGCTGAATGATTTAAAGCTATTAGCCAGCTTGATTACATGTAGGGATTCCCTAGCAACCAGGCAAACCCCACATGTACTCAGGCTGGCTAGCAGCTGTAAATCATTCAGCTGTGGTGATGAAAACTAAATCTCCGAGCACTCACAAACACTCAGAGACCACCCGAGCGTGCTCTGGAAAACCTGAGCAATGAGTATACTTGCTCATCACTATCACTGAGCCTGTTGCTGTCCTGTTTGTCCATAGAAAAATATTAAAAATGAGAGACCTCAGTGGTTGACACCGTTTAACCCCTTAAGCCCCAAGGGTGGTTTGCACATTAATGACCGGGCCAATTTTTACAATTCTGACCACTGTCATTTATGAAGTTATAACTCTGGAACTCTTCAATGGATCCTGATGATTCTGACATTGTTTTCTCGTGACATATAGTACTTCATGATAGTTGTAAAATTTCTTTGATAAGACTTGCGTTTATTTGTGAAAAAAATGGAAATTTGGCGAAAATTTAGAAAATTTCGCAATTTTCCAACTTTGAATTTTTATGCCCTTAAATCACAGAGGTATGTCACACAAAATACTTAATAAGTAACTTTTCCCACATGTCTAATTTACATCAGAACAATTTTGGAACCAAATTTTTTTTGTTAGGGAGTTATAAGGGTTAAAAGTTGACCAGCAATTTCTCATTTTTGCAACACCATTTTTTTTAGGGACCACATCTCATTTGAAGCCATTTTGAGGGGTCTATATGACAGAAAATAACCAAGTGTGACACCATTCTAAAGAAGGCAACCCTCACAGTGCTCAAAACCACATTCAAGAAGTTTATTAACCCTTCAGGTGTTTCACAGGAATTTTTGGAATGTTTAAATAAAAATGAACATTTAACTTTTTTCACACAAAATTTACTTCAGCTCCAATTTGTTTTATTTTACCAAGGGTAACAGGAGAAAGTGGACCCCTACAGTTGTGGAATTTGTCCTGAGTATGCTGATACTCCATATGTGGGGGTAAACCACTGTTTAGGAGCATGGCAGAGCTCGGAAGGGACGGAGCGCCGTTTGACTTTTCAATGCAAAATTGATGGGAATTGAGATAGGACGCTATGTTGCATTTGGAGAGCCACTAATGTGCCTAAACATTGAAACCCCCCACAAGTTGGAAAGTAGACCCCCTACTGTGGTGTGTGGTGACTGAGCACTTTGACCCACCAAGTGCTTCACAGAAGTTTATACCACTGTTTGGGCGCATGGCAGAGCTTGGAAGGGAAGGTGGCGTTTGACTTTTCAATGCAAAATTGACTGGAATTGAGATGGGACGCCATGTTGCATTTGGAGAGCCACTGATGTGCCTAAACCTTGAAACCCCCCATAAGTGACACAATTTTGGAAAGTAGACCCCCTAAGGAACTTATCTAGATGTGTTATGAGAGCTTTGAACCCCCAAGTGTTTCACTACAGTTTATAACGCAGAGCCGTGAAAATAAAAATTATTTTTTTTTCCCCCAAAAATTATTTTTTAGCCCCAGTTTTGTATTTTCCCAAGGGTAACAGGAGAAATTGGACTCCAAAAGTTGTTGTCCAATTTGTCCTGAGTATGCTGATACCCCATATGTGGGGGGAACCACCGTTTGGCCGCATGGCAGAGCTCGGAAGGGAAGGAGCGCCATTTGGAATGCAGACTTAAATGGATTGGTCTGCAGGCATCACAGTGCGTTTGCAGAGCCCCTAATGTATCTAAACAGTAGAGACCCCCACAAGTGACCCCATATTAGAAACTAGACCCCCAAGGAATTTGTCTAGATGTGTTGTGTGAACTTTGAACCCCTAAGTGTTTCACTACAGTTTATAAGGCAGAGCCGTGAAAATATTGTTCTTTAGCCCCCCAAGTTTTTATTTTCCCAAGGGTAACAAGTGAAATTGGACACCAAAAGTTGTTGTCCAATTTGTCCTGAGTACGCTGATACCTCATATGTTGGGGTAAACCCCTGTTTGGGCGCACGGGAGAGCTCGGAAGGAAAGGAGCACTGTTTTACTTTTTCAACGCAGAATTGGCTGGAATTTAGATCGGACACCATGTGGCATTTGGAGAGCCCCTGATGTGCCTAAACAGTGGAAACCCCCAATTCTAACTGAAACCCTAACCCTAGCCTTAACCCTAGCCCCAACCCTAGCCCTAACCCTAACCCTATTTCTAATCCTAACCCTAGCCCTAACCCTAGCCCTAAGCCTAACCCTAGCCCTATCCCTAACTCTAGCCTTAACCCTACCCCTAACCCTACCCCTAACCCTAGCTCTAACCCTAACCCTAGCCCTAACCCTAATGGGAAAATAGAAATAAATACAATTTTTTAATTTTATTATTTTTCCCTAACTAAGGGGGTGATGAAGGGGGGTTTGATTTACTATTTATAGCGTTATTTTAGTGGATTTTTATGATTGGCAGCGGTCACACACTAAAAGACGCTTTTTATTGCAAAAAATAGTTTTTGCGTCTCCACATTTTGAGAGCTATAATTTTTCCATATTTTGGTCCACAGAGTCATGTGAGGTCTTATTTTTTGCAGGACGAGTTGACTTTTTTATTGGTCACATTTTCAGGCACATGATCACTTTTTATTCCGATTTTTGTGAGGCAGAATGACCAAAAAACAGCTATTCATGTATTTCTTTTTTTTTGGGGGGGCGTTTATACCGTTCCACGTTTGATAAAATTAATAAAGCAGTTTTATTCTTCGGGTCAGTACAATTATAGCGATACCTCATTTATATTTTTTTATGTTTTGGCGCTTTTATATGATAAAAACTATTTTATAGAAAAAAATAATTATTTTTGCCTCGCTTTATTCTGAGGAGTATAACTTTTTTTATTTTTTCGCTGATGATGCTGTATGGTGGCTCGTTTTTTGCAGGACAAGATGTCGATTTAAGCGGTACAATGGCTATTTATATCTGTCTTTTTGATCGCGTGTTATTCCACTTTTTGTTTGGCAGTATGATAATCAAGTGTTGTTTTTTGCCTCGTTTCTTTTACCACATTCACTGAAAGGGTTAAGTACCGGGAGGGTTTATAGGTGGAGTCGTTATGGACGCGTGTTAGGTCTCGAGTTCCCACTTCTGCACAGGGGGAATCTCGGGCCGTCTCCGCTGCGGTCTCCCATTCCTATCCAGCCGCAGTGGAGTCTGCTCAGCAGGGACGTCGGTCCCAGCGTCTTGCTCGGTCTCGCTCTGTACAGAGAGTTACTGCTGCTTCTTCAGCTCCTGCCATTAAAGTCAGTGCTGGTCAGCAGCGAGCGGACTTTTCTGGGACTAAGTCCTTATTTGCGCACACTGAGCATGCCCAGGGCAAGATCTCCCGTTGGAGATCGAGGGTCATGTGCTCAGGATCTGCAGCGCATTCCATTGGTCCTCTTGGCAGGTCTTGGAAGGGCAAAGTTTCTGTGGCCACTTCCTGTCCTGCAACTCTATAAACTGCGCATGACCGCACGGCCATGCGCTAGTGTACAATTATTATGTGTGTGTGTAGATGGATGTATGTCGAAGGATGAAAGCTCCTAAGTATCCCTCCCTAGAGTTGTTGATTGCTCGCTGATGATGGTAGCTCTCTAGCGCCCGACTATCCATCTGTATGTTACACACATCACAGCGTCCTTTAGCTGTGCCTGCCAGTACGGCGCCGTGCGCTTGCCTTGCGCTTTCCATACCCAAGCCTGGGTGGTTAGTGGCGTCCATCAGTGCGGCATCGCACGCACTCTTGTGCTCATACATTACTGTTAAGGTTCTTTTCACACCCAGTTGCGGTGTTGTGCCAGCAAGGGTCTAATCGGACTTCAATCCCTTTTGGGGTTAAGTTCGCTGACTACTTGCTCGCGCTTTATGTGCGGTACCGCGGTCCTGTGACTTAACAGGATCGCTTTCTTCACGTTGGGTGAGGATTAACCCACGTGTTTATACTTTCAGTAACGCCATATAGTCTGTCATTTACTAGCAGCGGGTTTCGCCTGCACGGTGAACCCCGGACTGCGAACGCATCTATATCATCTTTCTTGGTGCGTTCCGCCAGTCCTAACAACGCGGCGATACTAAATATTTGTATGATTAGATAAAGAAATGTATTTATGGGAACAATATATATTTTCTTTTCTTTATTTAGCTTTTTTTTTCTACACATGTAAATATTTTTTTTTTACTTTCTAGCATTGCCCCGGGGGGGCATCATGTTATAGGGTCAGATCGCTGATATGACACTTAGTAGAGCACTTTGTCAGATCAGTGATCTGACAGGCAGGGCTGTAGGATTACCAGCGCTTGCTCTGAGCAGGCGCTTGTAAGCCACCTCCCTGCAGGACCCGGATGTAGCCCCATGGCCATTTTGGATCTGGGGCCTGCAGGGAGGAGACGCTTGGTACAAGGTGAGCATATCGCCTTGTACCGAGGGTCTCAGGGAAGCATGCAGGTAGCCCCCTCCCTGCGTGATGCTTCCCTGTGCCGCCGGAACGCTGCGATCATGTTTGATCCCAGTGTTTCAGGGGTTAATGTGCTAGGGGCGGTCCATGACCACTCTTGGCACATAGTGCCGGATGTCAGCTACGATAGTCAGCCCTGGGTGAGTATAATGTAACCTCTTTTTCTCATCTTTTAGGATACATCGGGGGCTTATCTGCAGCATTCCAGAATGCTGTAGATAAGCCCCTGATGCTGGTGCGCTTAGCTCAACTTCGATTTTGAGGGTCACAGGATCCCTTTAAAGAAGTTGCATTTCTGTATGGGAAATTTATACAGGTTTCTTAACATGGTGGGTCATTGTTAGGCCTCTGACTATAATAACAATCCAGGATTGGAGTTATCTCTGATAATGGACATTAGAGCATTGAGCTTGCTGATATAGTTAATACAGGTAGCACCCACTAGTCATTGCCTTTGCACAACTGAGCAACTGTCATCACTGTACTGTAATAGTACAACTGTCTGTATAGGTAACAACACAGGTTATACTGCCATTTTTTTTATTTAAGAATCTGTCATATTGATTCCAGAAAAAAAAATGTGGCAAACACCATTAACCCTTTTCTGCCATCAGACGGAAAAGTACGTCCGATGGCAGATCCCCTGCTTTCATGTGGGCTCCGGCGGTGAGCCCGCATCAAAGCCAGGACATGTCAGCTGTTTTGAACAGCTTACATGTGCCCACAATAGGTGCAGGTAGAATCGCGATCCACCCACGCCTATTAACTAGTTAAGTGCCTCCGCCAAACAAGTGCTTCTGGCCATCCGGCCAGAAATGTGCACACAGCTGATCCCGTTACATGATCCGGGGTCATCGGTGCGTTGGCATAACAACCAGAGGTCACCTGAAGACCTCTATGGTTGTTGATCCCAGATTGTGGTTGGCGCTCATAGCAATGCAGTAATTCTGCTGCATAGCAGCGATTTGAGCATCAGCCGATCACGCTATGCCAGCTTCTAGCCTCCCATGTAGGCTCTTGAAGAATGGCAAAAGTAAAAAAAAATGTTTTAAATATGAAAATAAAAATCACCCCCCTTTCGCTACATTCAAAATAAAACAATAAAAAAAACTACACATATTTGGTATCACAGCATTCAGAATCACCCGATCTATCAATAAAAAAAAGATTTAACCTGATTGCTAAACAGTGTAGCAAGAAAAAAAATCAAAACCCCAGAATTACATTTTTTTGGTCGCCATGACATTGTATAAAAAGGTAATATCGGGCGATTAAAAGATCATATCTGCACTGAAATGGTATCATTATAAACATCAGCTCAGAATGCAAAAAATAAGCCCTCACCCGACCCGAAGTCCAAAAAAATGGAAACGCTACGGGTCTCTGAAAATTGCCCTTTTTTTTTTTTAAGCAAACTTTGGAATTTTGTTTCACCACTTAGATAAAAAATAACCTAGACATGTTTGGTGTCTATGAACTCACAATGGAGAATCATAATGGAGGGTCAGTTTTAGCATTTAGTGAACCTAGCAAAAAAGCAAATCAAAAAACAAGTTTGGTATTTTTTGCAATTTCACGCACTTGGAATTTTTTTCCTATTTTCTAGTACACGACATGGGAAAACCAATGGTGTTGTTCAAAAGTACAGCTCGTACTGCAAAAAATAAGCCCTCATATGGCCATATTGACGGAAAAATAAAAAAGTTATAGCTCTGGGAAGAAGGGGAGCGAAAAACGAAAACGTAAAACCGAAAAAAAGATCTGAAGGTTAAGGGGATAAGTACCATAACCCATAATATAAATGTTTTCTCCTCTAGACGCATTACTTATCAGGGTTCGCTCAAACCAACATATATATCAGACGAGTGCTATCCGAATCATTCTATGGGGCAGTGCTAATAGATGATTTATTTTCACTGACAAAATCTGTTACTGGAAAAAATCACAGTATTTCACTTTGAAATCGAATGCTATTCACCCATTCAATTCTATTGGTAAGTGGACTGCACTCGGATGACAATGGAGAAGATGGAGAAATTTTGTTCTCCATCTACTCTTAATGAAAAATAATTGGATCACACTATGCTGACACTCTGAACAAACTCTGATCAGTGTTTCAGCAGAGTTTCATTTGCATGATCAGCTTGATTCTCTCGAATGAGAGAATCTATGGCTGCCTGTCTGGAGCCTATGGCTAGAGTCACATAAAAACGTATAAAAAAATCGGTCTGAACCTCACTGCCGAGGGTCACATGAGTGTTCTCCATATGGTAATGCGATAATGTGATTTTCTCTCAGCCATTTATCTGTATGCCATCAGTATGGCTTTACATTTCTCACAGATGTTCCCTATGTACTGTCCCTATAAATTAACTGCCTCAATGGTCTGAAATGAATAAAAACCTACTCACGAAGGCTAAGGGTCTGCAAGAAACTTAGTCCTCAGATCTTCCAAATAGAGGCCCAGCTGGTGTCTTGTTTGTAATGGTTTGTGAAAAACATATGTGACAGGCTAACCTTAAACACAACTGAGCGGGTTCTTTTAAATTTGGTCTTGTCTCAACGTTACGAGGAGCCTTACCCAGTGATTGTTGATCTGTGGAGGAGTGTTCCTGACTTTTTTCAAAATTCAATTGTTATTTTCAATTTTCAATCAAAAAATACAACAAAAAGAAACTAAATAGCTAGGACAATATCAGAATCAATACATCATAGAATATAAGTCTAACGTCCAAGTTCCTGGCTTTTTTATAGGTTGCCAGGAAAATCTGCATGCCAAGCTTCCTGTTCTTAGCTGATGCAATTTCCTGGCGTAAGGGAAATGTGTGCGTATTTGTCACATGCTATACGGATGGTCCATGTGGCATCCAAGTTTTTCTGGCACCCATAGGCTTGCATTGGCGAGTCTCGGACGATTTACGCTTACAATGGCAGCCTGCTGTGATTTTGTTCAAAAGCCAAAAAACGCTGATCTGGATTGCCTCATTGAATAACATTCGTCCGAAAGCAATGCGATGTTTTATTGCATAGCACTCAGCCAATTGTTCGGTAGTGTGACTCCAGCCACACAGTGCGTATGGAGATCGAACGTCAATACTGAATGGATGTTAGTATCAAATAACTGTTCATGGACTGCACATAGTGTAGACCCATAGGGTCTCCATTTACTGCCATATTTGCAAATGACGTATTAAGCTAAAAAATAAACTAAGGGTTGAATGAACATAATAGGAGAACAGTAGACTTTCTACATAATTTTTCTTTTTTTGTTTTAACATTTTATTGTGTACCATCTGCATGCTTTACACAGTAAATGCATCATATCAATATTTTTTTTTAAAGTTTGGTCTTCATTGAAGGAAAAAATCTGATAATTCCATCCACGCCTACAGAAAACTCCTCTTGCCAATGATTCCAGTGCAATTGCCAAGACTTATTCTTCTCAATAGAAATATCTGATGGTAAAAAAAAAACACACTCCTTAATATTTATACAAAACCAAATATAAATAGTGTAATATCACTTTAATATTTTAATAACCTAGAGGAAACGTTAGCGCTCAGTATTAACTATATCAAGCGTACAGGCATGTCCCAGTGATCTTAGCACAACACAGCAATACCCAGGTCTTTTATGCACATATGAGGGAGCAGTTAACAGAATGCAATGAAATGAGCCAGAAATATTTCACATTTTGTTGGCATCTGTGAGCATTGCAATATGAGAACCATATGACTATGGGCAGATTGGTAGATCAGCTCAAGCATGTGCAGTACATCTTGACCTATGTCTGTTGGATGGAACACTTGGTTTTCTCCTTTATTTTCAGTTCACTTGTGAGAACAGTTTTAGGATAACAGATTTGAGCATCACATGTCCTTGTGTATGAAATAATAAATATGTGCAAAATAAATGTTTTTTTAACAATTTTCTATTATAAACTTTGTTGAAATTGTTTTTACAGTCCAACAAAGTAAATTATTATTATTATTTATTATTATAGCGCCATTTGTTCCATGGCTCTTTACATGTGAAAGAGGATATACATAAAAAACCCCCGAGTAAAGTAATCTTAAACAATACAAGTCACGACTGGTACAGGAAGAGAGAGGACCCTGCCCGCGAGGGCTCACAATCTACAAGGGTTGGGTGAGGATACAGCAGGTGAGGGTAAATAAATGTTAGTAGCTATTGGGGCTCATCATTACATATATACAGTTTACTATAAAAAACAGAAGAGGTTATGTATTTTTGCTATGTTAGTCTAGTCGAAGGGACTGTAAAACTGAGAATAACATTTAAAAATAAAAGTTGATGTGCGTTACAGTCAATTGTTTACTCTAAGCTTATGTTCACACACCATTTTTGATCGTCTCATAGTTTTAAGGTTAAAGGTAGATACAAGTCATTCAAGTTCAACCTATAACCTAACATGTTGATCCAGAGGAAGGCAAAAACCCATAAGGCCAATGCTAATTTTTCTTTTATTAGAGGAAAAATTCCTTCCCAACTTCACATATGGCAATCAGACTAGTTTCCTGTGTATCAACGTCCCTTCAACAGAATCTAGTATGCATAACCTGTAATATTATATTTTTCAAGAAAGGCCTCCATGCCCTCCTTTTATTATTGTAGTGAATCAACCATTACAACATCATGTGGCAGAGCGTGTCATAGTCTCACTGCTCTTACAGTAAAGAATCAGCGTTTGTTATTATGATTAAACGGTCTTTGCTCTAGTCGTAGAAGATGTCCCCTTGTCTCCCTCGTAGGCCTAGGTGTAAAAAGAGCAAAAGGTCATGTGAAAGTTCTCATATATTTGTACATTGTAATAAGCCTTCATTTTTCCAAACTGAATAATAAGTGTGAACCTGACTTGGTATTGCAGCCCAACCATTCCCTTCATAATCTTTGCTCTAGTTCACTTACATTCTTCTTATACACCAAAAGTGTACACAGTATTCTAAGTGTGGCTGTACTAGTGACTTCTATATAGGCATTTTATGGTCTCTATTTTTTTCACTAAGAAAAGTCCTGGCAAATGCATACAATGGAGGTTGTGAAGGATGCCTAATAGTGATATCTGTTATTCATAGACTGATATGGGATGGGCTAAAAGGATTTATCATTTTTTATGATGGATCCATTTAACTGTTACTATTATAACCTATGAGTCATGAACCCATTAAATGTGTACTTAATATTGGCATCTGTCACCTATAGATTAGTATGGTATCTATGTTACGAGCTTGATTGTGTTAAGGGTTATTCTCATGATCTTCAATGGGTAAAATTGGAAAGCCAATCAACTTTGTAATTTACAAAGATTCTTTCCATTGTCAAGAACTCGGGATTTTTCATCTCATTACTTGAGGTGCGCGACTTAGGTCATCAGCCACTGCTGCAGTCATGGGTGTCTAGCTTCCTTGGCAAGAGTGCAGTACATACATGCTCTTTTGCCGGAGCACTGGATCTGGCTAGTTTCAGTGCCACTGCATTCCTCCAATGCTGCAAAGGCAAGATGCCTGAGCTTTTGCCAACCCATGAGGAGCATGTCACCTCTTTGCAAGCAGGAAGCCATGAGGCACAGGAATGTGCTCCTGAATAATGAAAATGAGACAACACCTTAAAATAGTCTATATGTAACAGTTGCCATTTGCCATTGTTAGGTATCCATTTCATGGATCACGCACCTGTTGGCTATAATAACCTCAATGAACTTAAATCAAAATCTATTGGAAAACCCATGACACATTAGTTACATGGATCCTTGTGATGCATATCCGTCACCATTGGATGTTTGCTTTTTCTTTTAACTGAACCCTGTGGGATGGAACTTTGTTGCTTGGTATGCTTTTCATACATTTTTTGTCCTGTACTGATATATACAGTGGGGCAAAAAAGTATTTAGTCAGTCAGCAATAGTGCAAGTTCCACCACTTAAAAAGATGAGAGGCGTCTGTAATTTACATCATAGGTAGACCTCAACTATGGGAGACAAACTGAGAAAAAAAAATCCAGAAAATCACATTGTCTGTTTTTTTAACATTTTATTTGCATATGATGGTGGAAAATAAGTATTTGGTCAGAAACAAACAATCAAGATTTCTGGCTCTCACAGACCTGTAACTTCTTCTTTAAGAGTCTCCTCTTTCCTCCACTCATTACCTGTAGTAATGGCACCTGTTTAAACTTGTTATCAGTATAAAAAGACGCCTGTGCACACCCTCAAACAGTCTGACTCCAAACTCCACTATGGTGAAGACCAAAGAGCTGTCAAAGGACACCAGAAACAAAATTGTAGCCCTGCACCAGGCTGGGAAGACTGAATCTGCAATAGCCAACCAGCTTGGAGTGACGAAATCAACAGTGGGAGTAATAATTAGAAAATGGAAGACATACAAGACCACTGATAATCTCCCTCGATCTGGGGCTCCACGCAAAATCCCACCCCGTGGGGTCAGAATGATCACAAGAACGGTGAGCAAAAATCCCAGAACCACGCAGGGGGACCTAGTGAATGAACTACAGAGAGCTGGGACCAATGTAACAAGGCCTACCATAAGTTACACACTACGCCACCATGGACTCAGATCCTGCAGTGCCAGACGTGTCCCACTGCTTAAGCCAGTACATGTCCGGGCCCGTCTGAAGTTTGCTAGAGAGCATTTGGATGATCCAGAGGAGTTTGGGGAGAATGTCCTATGGTCTGATGAAACCAAACTGGAACTGTTTGGTAGAAACACAACTTGTCGTGTTTGAAGGAAAAAGAATACTGAGTTGCATCCATCAAACACCATACCTACTGTAAAGCATGGTGGTGGAAACATCATGCTTTGGGGCTGTTTCTCTGCAAAGGGGCCAGGACGACTGATCCAGGTACATGAAAGAATGAATGGGGCCATGTATCGTGAGATTTTGAGTGCAAACCTCCTTCCATCAGCAAGGACATTGAAGATGAAACGTGGCTGGGTCTTTCAACATGACAATGATCCAAAACACACCGCCAGGGCAACGAAGGAGTGGCTTCGTAAGAAGCATTTCAAGGTCCTGGAGTGGCCTAGCCAGTCTCCAGATCTCAACCCTATAGAAAACCTTTGGAGGGAGTTGAAAGTCCGTGTTGCCAAGCGAAAAGCCAAAAACATCACTGCTCTAGAGGAGATCTGCATGGAGGAATGGGCCAACATACCAACAACAGTGTGTGGCAACCTTGTGAAGACTTACAGAAAACGTTTGACCTCTGTCATTGCCAACAAAGGATATATTACAAAGTATTGAGATGAAATTTTGTTTCTGACCAAATACTTATTTTCCACCATAATATGCAAATAAAACGTTAAAAAAAACAGACAATGTGATTTTCTGGATTTTTTTTTCTCAGTTTGTCTCCCATAGTTGAGGTCTACCTATGATGTAAATTACAGACGCCTCTCATCTTTTTAAGTGGTGGAACTTGCACTTTTGCTGACTGACTAAATACTTTTTTGCCCCACTGTATATTTATGTCATCCAGATAGAAATAGAGCCGTTGGACATGTACAGTTGTGCTCAAAAGTTTACATACCCCAGCAGAATTTTTGCTTTCTTGGCCTTTTTTCAGAGAATATGAATGATAACACCAAAACTTTTTCTCCACTCATAATTAGTGGTTGGGCGATGCCATTTACTGTCAAACTACTGTGTCTTCTCTTGTTAAATCATAATGACAACCCTAAACATCCAAATGACCCTGATCAAAAGTTCACATACCCTGGTGATTTTGGCCTGATGACATAAATAGAAGTTGACACAAATGAGTTTGACTGGCTACTAAAGGTAACTTCCTCACCTGTGACCTGTTTGCTTGTAATCAGTGTGTGTGCATAAAAGATGAGTGAGTTTCTGGGATCAATGAGAAATGATCAATGAGTGGAACAGGCTGCCATGAGTGGTGGTGAGTTCTTCTTCAATGCAGAGGCTGGACAGATATCTGTCTGAGATAGTTTAGTGAACCCTGTATTGAGCAGGGGTTTGGACACGATGACCCTGGAGGTCCCTTCCAACTCTAACATTGTATCTCAAAACAACGAACACAGAATTATAAAATCCAGTTGATAAGGGGGATCCATTGTAGTGATAAATAAGACCTATTATGCTACAGAAATACTTTCCCAAGTAGATTATAGATGCACTTGCATGCCAATCTTTAAAGACTTGATTTCACAAATAACCAAAGAAATAAATGTTTTTAACAGAAGTGTTAAAAAAGGAGTTATTGATAACAAATTTGGCAATTTTCTCATTAATCATCATCCGTTTATTCTGATGCCTTACACATTGCAAACAATACACAAAAATCTTACACATTCACCAGGACGACTGATAAGCGCCTCTACTAATTACATCCTTTCACCATTAACGATACTGTTGGAAAAAATCCTTACTCTTCTTTTATCTAATGTACTATCATTCTTAAAGGACACTTTTTCTTTTTTTTTCATTTCTTGATCAGCATGACTGCATTGGGACATATTCCACCTGACTGCCTATTAGCAACAATGGACACGAACAGTCTATATACTAGCACAGACAAAAGGGGGGCATTGAATAGGATATCTACATGACTCTGGAATCCGACGTGATTATATCATGTTTTCTTTTCACTTTGATAAACTGTATGATAACTATGGCTAGTTCTCTAACGTGTCTTTTTATTACCGACTGTTTTATGTATTCTACACTTTGTTTACGTTTGTATACACAGATCTTCTTGAAAAAGGCTATATAGCAGGAACTTTGGATTGGGTTAATTATCTCTCAATCACTAGTTGACTTAAGATTGTTAATAAATTACATTTGGATTCATCTCATCCTAGGATATGTACGAGTATGTCAGGAACTTTCCAGCATACACCCGAAACGCAGGTGAAAAAATGCAGTATGAATCCAACCTAATGTATTTGCTCAGGAATGATAAAAATCCTACATTCTGCTGATCGGTAAAACTACTACTAATCTCTAAACCTAGTATAAAATGAAAGTTCTCAAGGGGTTCTTTGGAGTTCGAAAAACATGGTTGTCTTTTTTCAGAAACAAGAAGACTCAACACCACTTCCAACTTGTGGACAGCTATTGCACTCTGGAAAATAAGCCACCATGTGTTTTTTAATGATGCACAGTGCTACTCTTTTTAGTTTTTAGAGTACGCAGAGGTGAAACTTGTTATGTCCAAACTCCTAATTTGGGTCAAGAAGGCATAGCTTTATAAAGACAAAGAGAGGCATAGTGCTGCCATGATGGTAATGGTGCAATCATAAGGCAGGTCACTTGGCAGAAACATTGGTGATATTTGCTATAAAGTTTAAACATCTACATGAGTGCAATATATTCATATTTAAGAAGCCTTGCTTGCTTTTTTTGGCATTTGTCCAATACAACTGCATGAAAACTAAAGGAAGACTGGACCGGAAAGTTACACCTCTATAAGCACAATAGAGAACATTCCTCAAAAAATCCAAATATGTCAAATACTTCAAGAAGAATAAACTATGAAGTGCAAGCATGTGAAAGTCACGGGAAGTCAGATGCTGTTTGACTTCAAATGCATATCAAAGCTTTAGTACAATGATTTTAAGAAGCAATTTGATATAAATGTTATCCCCTAAGCCATCCTATGTCTGTAATGTAGTGTAGCTGCATTAAAATACTTACCGATTCCAGACTTTCACTAGTTCATGATTTCAGAGCATGGCCTTGGTCTCTGCTGGTCCTCAAGTGACCTTAAATTAGACTAGTCAGATCAGAGAGGTTTGTGCATGGACTGGAAGTCGCTTTCACAATGTACATCTTTGGAGCAACATCCTGAGGTTCTATAGGCTTGCATTGGTGGAAATAAAGCCGCATTGCAGAGTCGTCGCTGTATTAGCTGGCAAAAGTGAGGAATGCTCACATGACTCGGAAGAATGCTGGAAAACTGAGAGAATGGCAATCAGTAAGTATTTTACACCACAGGAGGGATTAGGAGGCATTAGGGGATAACATGATTGCTAGCATAGAAAAAACTCAGAAAAAATGCATACCATGAGATACAGCCTCCCCAAAACCCTGTCTGATGACAAATGCACATTTAGCAGGATGCAGCAGGCCTCCACTGATAAAGGCAAGGGGCAGCACAGGTGCAAACTACTGATAAAAACAGCCACCCCTGCACCAGCCAGACATTGCAGGGGTTGGCTGCCTAGTAGAAAAAATGCACATTGATATAACTCACATAGGATGCCAGTCACACAGGTAAGTGTGATGCACAGTGTCTGGTATGCAGTCTATTAATGACACCCCTGTATTAACAGGCGGGTTCCTTAGCACCATAGTATGCAGCACACTGTGACAGACGCCCCAAAAAACCAAACCAACAAAAAGAGGCCTGGCCACATCTCGCAAAAAAAGATGCTATAGTACAAACAATTAATGCATATGATAAACACATACAGTGGGGCAAAAAAGTATTTAGTCAGTCAGCAATAGTGCAAGTTCCACCACTTAAAAAGATGAGAGGCATCTGTAATTTACATCATAGGTAGACCTCAACTATGGGAGACAAACTGAGAAAAAAAAATCCAGAAAATCACATTGCCTGTTTTTTTAACATTTTATTTGCATATTATGGTGGAAAATAAGTATTTGGTCAGAAACAAAATTTCATCTCAATACTTTGTAATATATCCTTTGTTGGCAATGACAGAGGTCAAACGTTTTCTGTAAGTCTTCACAAGGTTGCCACACACTGTTGTTGGTATGTTGGCCCATTCCTCCATGCAGATCTCCTCTAGAGCAGTGATGTTTTTGGCTTTTCGCTTGGCAACACGGACTTTCAACTCCCTCCAAAGGTTTTCTATAGGGTTGAAATCTGGAGACTGGCTAGGCCACTCCAGGACCTTGAAATGCTTCTTACGAAGCCACTCCTTCGTTGCCCTGGCGGTGTGCTTTGGATCATTGTCATGTTGAAAGACCCAGCCACGTTTCATCTTCAATGCCCTTGCTGATGGAAGGAGGTTTGCACTCAAAATCTCACGATACATGGCCCCATTCATTCTTTCATGTACCCGGATCAGTCATCCTGGCCCCTTTGCAGAGAAACAGCCCCAAAGCATGATGTTTCCACCACCATGCTTTACAGTAGGTATGGTGTTTGATGGATGCAACTCAGTATTCTTTTTCCTCCAAACACGACAAGTTGTGTTTCTACCAAAAAGTTCCAGTTTGGTTTCATCAGACCATAGGACATTCTCCCAAAACTCCTCTGGATCATCCAAATGCTCTCTAGCAAACTTCAGACGGGCCCAGACATGTACTGGCTTAAGCAGTGGGACACGTCTGGCACTGCAGGATCTGAGTCCATGGTGGCATAGTGTGTTACTTATGGTAGGCCTTGTTACATTGGTCCCAGCTCTCTGCAGTTCATTCACTAGGTCCCCCCGCGTGGTTCTGGGATTTTTGCTCACCGTTCTTGTGATCATTCTGACCCCACGGGGTGGGATTTTGCGTGGAGCCCCAGATCGAGGGAGATTATCAGTGGTCTTGCATGTCTTCCATTTTCTAATTATTGCTCCCACTGTTGATTTCTTCACTCCAAGCTGGTTGGCTATTGCAGATTCAGTCTTCCCAGCCTGGTGCAGGGCTACAATTTTGTTTCTGGTGTCCTTTGACAGCTCTTTGGTCTTCACCATAGTGGAGTTTGGAGTCAGACTGTTTGAGGGTGTGCACAGGTGTCTTTTTATACTGATAACAAGTTTAAACAGGTGCCATTACTACAGGTAATGAGTGGAGGAAAGAGGAGACTCTTAAAGAAGAAGTTACAGGTCTGTGAGAGCCAGAAATCTTGATTGTTTGTTTCTGACCAAATACTTATTTTCCACCATAATATGCAAATAAAATGTTAAAAAAACAGACAATGTGATTTTCTGGATTTTTTTTTTCTCAGTTTGTCTCCCATAGTTGAGGTCTACCTATGATGTAAATTACAGACGCCTCTCATCTTTTTAAGTGGTGGAACTTGCACTATTGCTGACTGACTAAATACTTTTTTGCCCCACTGTACATTATATGAGGTATTGGTTTAATATTTTGGCCAAAATAAGTAAGCTCGCAACCCAATGTCAAGGGTCCTTGATGAAATTGGTGAAATATTGGATCCATGTTCCAGAAAACACTCATTTTGTATGTATTATATAGCAACAGACATAACAAAGATTCATTGGGTGAAAAATTTTGCCAATTGATGGTACATTTTTATTTAGTGGAAAGACGCTAGCCGGGTATACATTTTTCAGTGGACAAAAGATCTCTTCTTAAAAGTATGTTCCCATATAAATCTTTGAAGTTTCAACTGGTTTCAATATAAATGTATGGCACCAAATTGTACAGCTGTCAAATGTGTATTTGTGATACAGTGGTGGAAATAAGTATTTGATCCCTTGCTGATTTTGTAAGTTTGCCCACTGACAAAGTCATGAACAATTGAAGAGTCTATAATTTTAAGGGTAGGTTAATTTTAACCTTGAGAGAGATAGAATATCAAAAATAAAATCCAGAAAATCACATTGAATAAATGATATAAATGTATTTGCATTTTGCAGTGAGAAATAAGTATAAGTATTTATTTGATCCCTCTGGCAAACAAGACTTAATACTTGGTGGCAAAACCCTTGTTGGCAAGTACAGCAGTCTGACGTTTTTTGTAATTGATGATGA
Source organism: Ranitomeya imitator (assembly GCF_032444005.1). NCBI lineage: Eukaryota > Metazoa > Chordata > Amphibia > Anura > Dendrobatidae > Ranitomeya > Ranitomeya imitator. Next base: position 445,941,181 of record NC_091287.1, on the reverse strand, counting down.
GGTTTCGCACGTCAGGAGGAATTTTGGTCCACTCCTCTTTGCAGATCATCTCTAAATCATCAAGATTTTGAGGCTGTCGCTTTGCAATTTGAAGCTTCAACTCACTCCATAAGTTTTCTATGGGTTTAAGGTCTAGAGAATGGCTAGGCCACTCCATGACCTTAATGTGCTTCCTTTTGAGCCACTCCTTTGTTGCCTTGGCTGTATATTTTGGGTCAATGTCTTGCTGGAAGACCCAGCCACCACCCATTTTTAATGTTCTGGCGGAGGGAAGGAGGTTGTCACTCAGGATTTTACAGTACATGGCTCCATCCATTCTCCCATTGATGCGGTGAAGTAGTCCGGTGCACTATGATTGAAAGTGGGGATGGTGGTTATTGGGTCATAGGCAGCATTTCTCTTAATCCAAACATGACGAGCTGAGTTAATGCCAAAGACCTCACTTTTTCTCTCACCTTCTTCATGATCAAGGATACCCCACGAGGTGAGATTTTGCTTGGTGCCCCACAATGATGTCGATTGACAGTCATTTTGAATTTCTTCCATTTTCTTACTATTGCACCAACAGTTCTCTCCTTCTCACCCAGCATCTTACTTATGGTTTTGTAGCCCATTCCAGCATTGTGCAGGTCTATGATCTCATCCCTGACATCCTTATAAAGCTCTTTGGTCTTGCCCATGTTGTAAAGGTTAGAGTCTGACTGATTAATTGAGTCTGTGGATAGGAGTCTTTTATAAAGGTGACTATGTAAGACAGATGTCTTTAATGGAGGTAACGAGTTGATTAGGAGCGTCTAACTGGTCTGTAGGAGCCAGAACTCTTAATGGTTGGCAGTGGATCAAATTCTTATTTCTCACTGCAAAATGCAAATACATTTATACAATTTATGCAATGTGATTTTCTGGATTTTATTTTTGATATTCTATCTCTAAATGTTAAATTTAACCTACCCCTAACATTATAGACTGTTCATGTCTTTGTAAGTGGGTAAACTTACAAAATCAGCAAGAGCAGGGGTGTCAAACTGCACTCGAGGGCTGCAAACAGGTCATGTTTTCAGGATTTCCTTGCATTGCACAGGTGATAATTTAATCACCTGCAGAGAATGATTCCAGCACCTTGTGCAATGCTAAGGAAATCTTTAAAACACGCATGGTTTGAGGCCCTCGAGGAATGCAGTTTGACACCCCTGAGCAAGATATCAAATACTTCTTTCCCCCAACTGTATGGCTAAAATGGGTATGGCTGTACTGGGAAAACTAGACAATTGTTTGGTCGGGTTATTCAGCCATCAAATCACATCTATCCATTGTGTATGACCACCTTTATTCTACCTGTATATTTTACATAGTCCTCTCCTCGAAATAAATTATTATGATCATGTGAAATCCAAATGAATCAATATTTTGAAACTTGTTATATTGTGAGAGTAACCTTTTGGGCTTGTTGCTAATATTGCTGCTATTGGGCCTTATTGGACCCATTTTCACTAATGCCCATATATACCCTATGTTACCATACACCCCGAGCTGTAATTTTGTATTCATTGATAATTTTGGATGCTTTGCCTTTTTTTTTTAAATGAAAAATGGGTTTTTCATTACAACAAAAAAATAAAAAAAATTCCCCATGAACAGTGCCCCATTTGCCAGTTTTTGCTTCAAACCTGAGACTGAGCTGTTGTGCCAAGCAGAGCCTCTGAGACTATTGGAGCTGTTTTTGTTAACTAAGCAGATCCTGTTTTCATACCGTTACTTTACACATGTAAAATATATTCCATATGATAAATTTCCTGTGTAGATTTTAAGTGCATATGTAAGGATATTGTCCGAAATCCTGCCTTCAATTGCCAAAATGTAGCTTCAATGATGATTATATTAAAGGTATTATAAGAAAAACAGGACAGCAATGGAAGAAAGGGTACAAAAGTGCTCTGATGAAGATTTTAATTAACTCATGAACTTTTAATTAAAACTATAATGTGTCAGGAAATGAATTATACCTGCATTATAAAAGCTCGGTTTTATGCTTAATATTCTGTCTTATTTCTTTTATGGAAGTAAGACATTAAAGTAAAAAATTATATGGTTAACACTAGCAGCGCTACTGAAGACATTTCAAAAGGATTGGATAAACTATTTCTTATGTATAATACATCTCTTTGGGGTAAAGTTCTGTTCTAAAGTACAGCTCATCACTTTCTAATGTTACTCACCTTAAAATGGCTTTGTGCAAAGTTTGAGAGCTAACATTTCAGAAATAACATGAACCTTAAAGAGATCACCTTGGGGTTATCAGGCTCAAACAGCTGATAACTGTGTCACTTTGCTAAGACTCTGGGGGCTTTTAACCCCTTTCTGACCTCGGACGGGATAGTACGTCCGAGGTCAGATCACCTGCTTTGATGCAGGGCTCCGCGGTGAGCCCGCATCAAAGCCGGGACATGTCAGCTGTTTTGAACAGCTGACATGTGCCCATAATAGGCGCGGGCAGAATCGCGATCTGCCCGCACCTATTAACTAGTTAAATGCCGCTGTCAAACGCAGACAGCGGCATTTAACTACCACTTCCGGCCGGGCGGCCGGAAATGATTGCATCGCCGACCCCCGTCACATGATCGGAGGTCGGCGATGCTTCAGAATAGTAACCATAGAGGTCCTTGAGACCTCTATGGTTACTGATCCCCGGCAGCTGTGAGCGCCACCCTGTGGTCGGCGCACACAGCACACCTGCAATTCTGCTACATAGCAGCGATCTGATGATCGCAGCTATGTAGCAGAGGCGATCGGGTTGTGCCTGCTTCTAGCCTCCCATGGAGGCTATTGAAGCATGGCAAAAGTAAAAAAAAAAAGTAAAAAAAATGTGAAAAGAATAAAAAAAATATAAAAGTTTAAATCACCCCCCTTTCGCCCCAATCAAAATAAACGAATAAAAAAAAAATCAAAACTACATGTATTTGGTATCACAGCGCTCGGAATCGCCCGATCTATCAATTAAAAAAAAGCATTAACCTGATCACTAAATGGCGTAGCGAGAAAAAATGCGAAACGCCAGAATTACGTTTTTTTGGTCGCCGCGACATTGCATTAAAATGCAATAACGGGCGATCAAAAGAATGTATCTGCACCAAAATGCTATCATTAAAAACGTCATCTCGGCACGCAAAAAATAAGCTCTCAACCGACCCCAGATCATGAAAAATGGAGACGCTACTGTTAGGGCGGTCTGCAAGTCAGACCCTCAGGGATATTGGATGGCTGCCAAATGTGTGAGTTGCTCTGGAAATGACGGACAGAGATCAGATGTGGTATCTGTATCAGCTGCTGTGTTTATTCAAGGAAGGACATTCAGTTATATACACTTTTGAGTAGGCGTATACATCATGTTTGTGCGCAAATCAACTGTTTATTACATATGAGATCATTCTTAATTCATCAGGTGATCTTTACCAAAAAGGTAACTTGGGTTTGAGACACGTAGGGGCTAATGTCCTAAGTCTCCTTTCTTGATTAGGTTTTTACCTTATCTCAGCAGTCCTAGTAGTCAACAAGATGACTTAGCAGAACCAGGCATGTCTGGACATATTCAGAGACATATATATGAATTATGAAAACCCATTAAGGTGGTCCCTGATTTCCACATCACTACGAGTATCGGAAAATGGCGCAATTTTTTTTTTTTTTTAGCAAAGTTTGGAATTTTTTTTCACCACTTAGGTAAAAAATAACCTAGTCATGTTAGGTGTCTGTGAACTCATACTGACCTAGAGAATCATAATGTCAGGTCAGTTTTAGCATTTAGTGAACCTAGCAAAAAAGCCAAACAAAAAACAAGTGTGGGATTGCACTTTTTTTTGCAATTTCACCGCACTTGGAATTTTTTTCCCGTTTTCTAGTACACGACATGCTAAAACCAATGATGTCGTTCAAAAGTACAACTCGTCCCGCAAAAAATAAGCCCTCACATGGCCAAATTGACAGAAAAATAAAAAAGTTATGGCTTTGGGAAGGAGGGGAGTGAAAAACGAACACGGAAAAACGAAAAATCCCAAGGTCATGAAGGGGTTAATGATTGTCTATTATTATTATTATTAGTATTATTATTAGTAGTATTTATTGTTATAGTGCCATTTATTCCATGGCGCTTTACATGTAAGGAGGGGTATACATAATAAAAACAAGTACAATAATCTTAAACAATACAAGTCATAACTGTACAGGAGGAGAGAGGACCCTGCCAGCGAACGCTGCAGCATTCCTGAGAAAAGGATACGTTAATATCAGCCACGGAATGAGCTGCCCAGGAGACTAGTTAGATAGGGGTTCCCATGTGGCTTCTCCCTCCAGCTCTCTTGAGTGTTGGGTCTCTCCCTGCCTGCATGTGTCCACATTGACCTGTCACTCAAAGGCAGCGGTAGGAGAGAAGTCGCCGGAGCCCCAACTGTATGACTAGTCGTGCCACTCAGTGTCAACTTTTAAAGTATTTAATCTGGAACAGCCAGTGCCATTTGCTACGTGCATCAGGCATCATGTGTTAACTGCCAGGTTCTCATTACAAAAGCACTCGCATGAAGAATGTTTTTACTGAATCTGTGTATATTTGAACAGGTAGTGTGAGTGTGTTAATATCCTCACCTATCACTGCCTTCTCCAGGATCCAGCGCCATTATGCTCCTTTTTTCAATGACATCATCGCTCTTTAGACTCTCCGGCTCACAGTATGCTTTATTAAAATGTAAGCCTATGGAGACTTGTTCTGATGCTCAAGATTTACATTGTACTACCCGCTTCCAAGGCACACAGAACGCAGTGTGACATGGAGAGTCCGAAGACCAGGGATATCACTGAGAAGAGGAACAGAACGATGCTAAATTCTAGGGTTCAGCAGTAGGTGAGTATGTTAACCCCTTACCAACAACCAACATACACATATGGCACAACCTGGTAGCGGGTGCATGGAGCAGGCTTACGAGTTGAGCCCGACCAATTCCCATTAAATAATGACTATGTATCAAAGCATGTACCTGCCTCTAACAGCCGCAAATGGAAATAAGCTCTGCGCTAAACCTAGCGAGTCTGCTTCAATCTACTCCAATACTGTCATTTTACCCAGTACAGAAGATTACATCAAGATCTTAGGAATATGATGACTTCCAGCTATCATGTCACATGGTATAGCGCAGCCAATCAGGAGCAACTATCATAGCTTGTATAAAAGCCAAGGCAGGGAATGCAGCAGACATTATAGAGTGGTGTAGGGTAGTGGGAATATGTTAGATAACATTGTTCTGCAATAGGTAGTGGAAAAGAAAGCCATAAAAAGACAAATATTCTGAACTGTTGTACGATTGCAGCAAAAAAGAACATGAGAGTAATAGTCTTTGAATCGTGCAGAAATTCAGTTGATTAGTGAGAGAGCAAATTTGTCAGCAGCAGGCACAAATTTAGTGTGATCGATCAGTTATATGGTGTAGCTGACACCTGTTCAGCTGCATTTGAATTAAAATTACGCTTTTTTCACCATTCTTAATACACTAAAAACAGCAGCAAGCCACAGAAAAAATCTGAAATGAGTGTCAGTCAGAGACAATGCGACTAATAGTCACAAGTGACTCTATTGAATATTTTTATTTCATGTGCAATCATTATTGGGAAGGGGGCATAATATTTTAAAACATTTTAAATTGTACCTGTAAAAAACATTTGCATATCTGTTTTACTTCTCAAATGTTACAACTGTATATGCTACACAAATAGAGCAATCTATTGCAGGTGTTATTTTTTATGTGTAACTAACATTTCTTTTCATAATTTTTGGTAGTTTATTCAATTAAGCTCATATACAGTATTTGTAGCTTCCTTGAGTACATATGTCCCAATGGCCTTGCCAATCTACACACATTTAATTTTAGTATATTTTTATATACCAATGGTTCCCTATAAAAGTTAACAGGACTATAATTTGACGTTGATACTATGAGTACTCAATGGCATCCATGCATATCCAACCTGAATGAAAAAATGAGGAAACAACCGTACATTCATGTGTTGCACTTCTCATATCACTGGGTATGGCAATAGATGGAATAGTGTAAAAGAAAGAAAGACCCATACTTCGGCTAAGAATGTGGGAGTCATTAAAGCAGCCTAAGGACCAATACTGCCACCAGCCATCAAGGCAAAAATACTACTAACCACAATTACCACAATTACTAACCAATAGTACTTAGTAGTCACAATTCTTCTCCTTTGCTTCTGGCAAGCGTATCAGTGAGGAGGAAGCAGAAGGCATTATAGAACTCATGGCATTTCATTCATCTCAGTCACAGCAGGATGATGTTGCCTCTAACAGTGACACCATCATTTTGAGTTGGTGTTCCTCGCAAAATGTTGAAACTGATCACAGATAACTAAGAGGGATAAACTTTGGTCCGATTTTAATTTGATAAAATAAAAAGATTGTCAGTGCACAGTTATTAAATGAACTGCCCGTTACTATGTGGCTATTCTTAGTGATGAGCGAACATGCTCGGTGATACAAAGATAGTACTCAAGTATCTGGATGCTCAGATATGCTGGGCACTTGTCTAGCATTGGTTCGTGGTCGGGTTGAATTGTTGAATCCCCACATGCATGTTTGGCACCTGTTACACAGCCAATAAACATGCAGGGATTGCATACAATGCAAACAGACAAAATTGCTGTCCACCAAGTCAGTGTACGGCATTAACATTAATTAAGATTTGCCAATGAAGGCAACTGATTCCTAACTAAAGACAGTTAAAAATTGACTTTTAATGAACGTGCGTACAATATAATAATTCCCTATATATATATATATATATATATATATATATATATATTTATCAACTGAAAATATGTCTTATATTCTAGGTTCTTTAAAGTAGCCACCTTTTTCTTTGATGACTGCTTTGCACACTCTTGGCCTTCTCTTCATGAGCTTCAAGAGGTAGTCACCGGAAATGGTTTTCACTTCACAGGTGTGCCCTGTCAGGTTTAATAAGTGGGATTTCTTGCCTTACAAATGGCAACCCCAAGGACCATCAGTTGTGTTGAGCAGAAGTCTGGTGGATACACAGCTGATAGTCCTACTGAATAGACTGTTAGCATTTGTATTATGGCAAGAAAAAAGCAGCTAAGTAAAGAAAAACAAGTGGCCAACATTACTTTAAGAAATGAAGGTCAGTCAGTCTGAAAAATTGGGAAAACTTTGAAAGTGTCCCTAAGTGCAGTTGCGAAAACCATCAAGCGCTACAAAGAAACTGGCTCACATGAGGAATGCCCCAGGAAAGGAAGACCAAGAGTCACCTCTGCTTCTGAGGATAAGTTTATCCGAGTCACCAGCCTCAGAAATCGCAGGTTAACAGCAGCTCAGATTAGAGACCAGGTCAATGCCACACAGAGTTCTAACAGCAGACACATCTCTACAACAACTGTTAAGAGAAGACTTTGTGCAGCAGGCCTTCATGGTAAAATAGATGCTAGGAAACCACTGCTAAGGACAGACAACAAGCAGAAGAGACTTGTTTGGGCTAAAGAATACAAGGAATGGACATTAGACCAGTGGAAATCTGTGCTTTGGTCTGATGAGCCCAAATTTGAGATCTTTGGTTTCAACCACCGTGTCTTTGTGCGACGCAGAAAAAGTGAATGGATGGACTCTATATGCCTGGTTCCCACCGTGAAGCATGGAGGAGGAGGTGTGATGGTGTTGGGGTGCTTTGCTGGTGACACTGTTGGGAATTTTTTCAAAATTGAAGGCTTACTGAACCAGCATGGCTACTACAGCATCTTGCAGCGGCATGCTATTCCATCCAGTTTGCGTTTAGTTGGACCATCATTTAATTTTCAACAGGACAATGACCCCAAACACACCTCCAGGCTGTGTAAGGGCTATTTGACCAAGAAGGAGAGTGATGGAGTGCTACGCCAGATGACCTGGCCTCCACAGTCACCAGACCTGAACCCAATCGAGATGGTTTGGGGTGAGCTGGACGGCAGAGTGAAGTCAAAAGGGCTAACAAGTGCTAAACATCTCTGGGAACTCCTTCAAGATTGTTGGATGACCATTTTGGTGACTACCTCTTGAAGCTCATCAAGAGAATGCCAAGAGTGTGTAAAGCAGTCATCAAAGCAAAAGGTGGCTACTTTGAAGAACCAAGAATATAAGACATATTTTCAGTTGTTTCACACTTTTTTATTAAGTATATAATTCCACATGTGTTAATTCATAGGTTTGATGCCTTCAGTGTGAATTTACAATTTTCATAGTCATGAAAATACAAAAACATTTTTAAATGAGAAGGTGTGTCCAAACGTCTGGTCTGTACTGTATATACAGCAGATTTTCCGTGTCTCCTATGTGATGTGTATACACCAGTCACAGTATCTTCTATGTAATGTATATAGAATCATAGAATGTTAGAGTTGGAAGACACAACCAGGGTCATCATGTCTAACCCCCTGCTCAGTGCAGGATTCATCAAACCATCTCTGAAAGATTTATGTCCAGCATCTGTTTGAAAAATCTCATTGAAGGAGAACTCACCACCACTCGTGGCCACCTGTACACTCATTGATCACCCTCACTGACAAAAAGGATGATGTATCTGCAATGTGACATCCCTTCAGATATTTGTAGACAGGTGTAACGCTCCTCTTAGCCTTCTTTTTTGTCAAAATAAACATTCTAAAATATATTAATTGCTCCTCAGAGGACATAGTTTGAAGTCTGCCCACCATCCTGGTAGCTCTTCTCTGAACTTGCTCCAGTTTTTCAATGTCTTCATTAAAATGTGGTGCCCAGAACTGGACACAGTATCCCAGATGAGGTCTTACCAAAGAGGAGTAGAGGGGATTAATTACTTCACGTAATCTAGACTCTATGGTTCTCTTAATACATCCCAGAACTGTGTTTGCTTTTTTTGCTGCTGCATCACACTGTTGACTCATGTGTTGCTTAGTTCTATTGCTCCAATTCTGTGGATGTAATTTTTGTTTTCTAGCCCAGAATAGATATACATCATTCCCAGTGTATTCTATGTGATATGTAGATAGCAGCCTCAGTGTCTCCTATGTGATGTATAATGCATTCTCAATTTCTTCTATGTGATGTATATACATCAGTCCCAGTGTATCCTATTTGATGTCTATATACCAGTCTTGGTGTTTCCTAAGTTAAGTATATACAATAGTCCCAATGTCTCTTTTGTGACATATAGCTGTCTCGGTGTCTCCTGTGTGATATATATTTACAGCAGTCTCAGTGTATCCTATGTGATGTATGCACAGCAGTCCAATAGCCTCCTATGTGATATATAGAGTACATAGTAGTGTCTGTAAGTATTATGTGATCAGTGATGAAGTAGCCACTTTGAGGAGACATTATGTGTAATATAAATTTACTGCAGGAATAAGTTCTTTACAAAACATATTGCAAAGAGTTAACTGCGCTTCAAACGGATACAATCCTGGAAAAGCAGTTGAAAGACCCAACATTATCAATACCACCTCACCAAGGAAAAGCAACTCTAGTCATCACGATAGGGGTGAGTTCATTAAATGTTTGACCAAATATAGCAGAGTGACTTTAAGTTGATAATTCTGTATAAGCCCCAAATGAGTTTATAAATATCCAAAAGGCTCATAGCAGTAAAAAAATCTTGAGACCCTTGTATTAAATAGTAAAATGTGACCAATAATTCAAAATGTATTCTCTTCATTACTTTATTTTTTGTTTCACCCTTACCAGGCTTTCTCAAGGTTATTATTCACTTTCAGAATGTCTGTTCATAGTATGAGATTGTCTTTTAATGTGAATTGCTTAAGCTGTTACTCTTAGGGTGTGAAGCATGGAGAACATGATTTGAAAAGAATGATTTATGACAATACAATATCTGAGAGGTGTAGCATTTGATTTTTTACCAGCCATTTAGATTCCAACATATCACATTACACTTTACTTAATTCCTAATACTGAACAAAGCCAAAGCGGACATTTTTACATTTTAATTTAGCTATCCGCTGTATATTACATAAATAAAACGGGGCACTGTGTTTTCATAGTAAAATAAATCAGTTCACGCTATGTTGAAATTGCCAGCCTGAATGAATGTTATCGAATGGATAAGAAGACTTCTTTTGAAAGGCAATACTCCATTTCTCAACAAGAATCAATCAGATTTTGCTGACCTTCATGTTGATCAGTAGGGGGTGAACACTGGCACTAAATCATTCTGATCTACAGATGAGATTAACATATTCATATTTGTTTGCCAAACGTGTGCTTTAATTTAAGCTTCATCTGATTGATGCCTGTAATTTATGCTGTTTAGAGCTAGAGCGTCATATTTTTTCTTCTTTTTTTCCAAGCTAACAGGGGGGAGACTTTCTTGGAAACAGATAAAGGAGATGGAACTTAATTTGTAGCAATGTGACCACAGCCACACATGTTCTAGAATTAATGTCCTTCATTAAGGTGAAAAATATCAGCTGTATGTACATTGGGTATTTAATTAAATTGGTCATCAGGACAAATAACAAGTGCTTCAGCGAAAAGATTTAGAAAAGTTCTTATGCAATATGAGACTCATTAATATATAGGACTATTGGATGTCCTGGATCACTGTCATAATTAAATGGGGGAAGTTAAAAAGTTTACATAAATGTGTAACTATTTTGCCGGAAAAAAAGGGTAGAATTTTAGATGGATCTGATATACTTTTGTTGAACTTGGTATTCAAGCTGTGGTTACTACAGTTCAAATAGCTGTGGAAATACGGTATGTTTTATAAATTGCTAAAGTAAAATCGAGGTCAGAGTATAATGAGTTTCCCATAAACAGGACATTGTGTTCATTGCTCATTAAGCACTGAGATGTATACTGACATTGCACTCACCATAAAGACTAGGGTCACACAATCATATTTTCTATTATTTGAGAAAATCAGTTCCTTTATGCTAATCTTACTTTGATTAGAGTGTGAGCACAGTGTGATCCCATTTCTCAATGAGCGGAAGAAGGAAAACAAGTTTCTCCATCTTCCCCATTCTGTTAGTCCATGAAAATCACACACACAAAAATAATCAGGTCTGATATTTTTCTACGAACGTAATGACTTGCGTGGTCGAGACCGATCCAAGTATTGGATGCAAATCATTCTTGCTGCATTGTCCCATAGAGAAACATTGGTCCAAGTGCGATCTGATGTTTTGTCAAATCAGACTCGGACCAAAAATGCAGTTGACTACATGAGCCCTAAAGAATATTACATTTTTTTTAACACAATTCTGACTATGAAAATCAAACTGTACTACTTGCATAAAGGAGGGTTATGTTGGGTAATACATTGTTGATTTACCTTTGTATATTTTGAAAGTACAAAAGTGCTTGATAGTGATAGATCCAACAAACTATTTGGACTTTTTAATAAAATTGTTAGATAGTATGGAGAGAAGTATAATTTACAGGGTTCTCCAGGTTTGGCATAAAGAATTAGCTTTTTACCAAAAACATTAACATTACCACTGTTTTCTTTAGTTTGGGGCTGTTACTACAGCTCTGGTCCATTTACTTTTTTCATAGGAATCTCCCAAAAACTTGAACCATATTTATAATGTGTTTTGTACACATTCTGCTCATGTCTGTTTGGCTTATTATGCAGCATTGTGTGTCAAAGGAATGCACCAAAATTTTTGTGTCAATTTCTGGCACAAAGTACGCTAGCTAGTAGATGGTGTAAACGTAGAGCCTGATTCATCAAGACTGGCGTTGGTCAAACCGATCTTGATGAGGAGATGTGCTGGAGTTTGAAGCTCCTGATTCATGAAGACAGTTAAGCCTCTTCCAGAACTTGGTGTGTCAAAAGACTCTGTGTGCGCCTTGCACAAATCCAACTAGTAAGATTTGTGGCTAAACAAATGTTACCACTTTTCACTCATTTGATGACCAGCGGTCATAATGGCCCCAACCCAGCTCTGCCCAAGTCAAAAAGCTAAAAATAGCAAAAATGTTTGCATAGCCACAAGTTACGCCAAAAAAATTAGACTATTCAAAGCTTTTTAAGCAAGAACACTGTTGTAAAAGCTTTGATGAATCAGACCCAAATAGTAGAAAGAAGATATGCACAATTTAGCAAACTACATTATCCATGACGGTAAATTTGTTGCATTTTAAGACTGTCCAATCTCAGTTTGCACTAAAAGTTAGACAGCATTGACTATTATGCTGTACTGTATGCTGTATTTGGAAATAAAGATTAAATGAAATTCTACTGTTTCTTAGCATAGCATAGTAAAGAAAAAAAGAAAATTAGTATAAAAATTAAAAACGTACAGTAAATAAGTACTAAAGCAAATATTTTATTTTACAAAACACATTTACGGTAATAAATACACATTTTCATATCCAACACATATATAATACATATGGTATAAAATACATGCAGTTGTGTGAAAACGTGTTTGTCCTCTTCCTGATTAACTGGTTGAGCCAACCTTAGCAGCTACAACTGCAATCAAGCTGTTAGGACTGGTGGAACGCACCAGGAAAGAGGATATAGATGCGTTCGCAGTCCGGGGTCCACCGTGCAGGCGAAACCCGCTGCTAGTAAATGACAGACTATATGGCGGTACTTTAAAGTATACACACGTGGGTTAAACCTCACCCAGCGTGAAGAAAGCGATCCTGTTAAGTCACAGGACCGCAGTACCGCACTTAGAGCGCGAGCAAGTAGTCAGCGAACTTAACCCCAAAAGGGATTGAAGTCCGATTAGACCCTTGCTGGCACAACACCGCAACTGGGTGTGTAGAGAACCTTGTCAGAAATATATGAGCACAAGAGTGCGTGCGATGCCGCACTGACGGACGCCACTAACCACCCAGACTTGGGTATGGAAAGCGCAAGGCAAGCGCACGGCGCCGTACTGGCAGGCACAGCTACAGGACGCTGTGATGTGTGTAACATACAGATGGATAGTCGGGCGCTAGAGAGCTACCATCATCCGCGAGCAGTCAACAACTCTAGGGAGGGATACTTAGGAGCTTTCATCCATCGACATACATCCATCTACACACACACATAATAATTGTACACTAGCGCATGGCCGTGCGGTCATGCGCAGTTTATATAGTTGCAGGACAGGAAGTGGCCACAGAAACTTTGCCCTTCCAAGACCTGCTAAGAGGACCAATGGAATGCGCTGCAGAGCCTGAGCACATGACCCTCGATCTCCAACGGGAGATCTTGCCCTGGGCATGCTCAGTGTGCGCAAATAAGGACTTAGTCCCAGAGAAGTCCGCTCGCCGCTGACCAGCACTGACTTTAATGGCAGGAGCTGAAGAAGCAGCAGTAACTCTCTGTACAGAGTGAGACCGAGCAAGACGCTGGGACCGACGTCCCTGCTGAGCAGACTCCACTGCGGCTGGATAGGAATGGGAGACCGCAGCGGAGACGGCTCGAGATTCCCCCTGTGCAGAAGTGGGAACTCGAGACCTCACACAAGCATTTGCGATAACTGGCAATAGGTCTTAGTGGAAATGCAATAACGCAATAATAATTTTGACATTTTTGAAGAAAATGTTCGGGAAGCCGAACACGAATCTGAATGTGCAACGTTCGTGCCAACTTTGAGATTGGTGAACGTTTTCCAAACAAGTTTGCTCATCTCTAGTCATTGTCAAAAGTCTCAATTCTGAGGTAACATCTGTATTCAATGCAGACAGACATTCCCATTACTGAGATAGGAGATGGAGGCTGCTACGAATACAAATCTATGTAGTCGGAAGGAAGGGGGAGCTAGAGACAGAGCCCCTACCTCCTCCTCATCCTCTCCACATAGGCTCTCATCAGTAGACCTGAAGAACGTCTGTGGAATCAGACAATGCATGTATCGCTCACCCCGATAATGATGGGTATCACCCACCCCAATAATGATGGTAGTGAGGCGCTTCAAAAAGGAGGCAGGTCACTGAATAATCAGTGACCTGTCAAAGACACACAGAAGCAAGTGGAGGAGCAGAAGAAAACCCTATCCCCAGACCCACCTCGATGTACAGAAGACGTTATTAGAAGAAAACTTAACAGGCACATTAACCCCTTCATGACCCAGCCTATTTTGACCTTAATGATCTGGCCGTTTTTTGCAATTCTGACCAGTGTCCCTTTATGAGGTAATAACTCAGGAACGCTTCTACGAATCCTAGCAGTTCTGAGATTGTTTTTTCGTGACATATTGGGATTCATGTTAGTAGTAAATTTAGGTCGATAATTTTTGCGTTTATTTGTGAAAAAAATAGAAAACCTGGCTAAAATTTTGAAAATTTCACAATTTTCAAATTTTGAATTTTTATTCTGTTAAACGAGAGAGTTATGTAACACAAAATAGTTAATAAATAACATTACCCACATGTCTACTTTACATCAGCACAATTTTGGAAACAAAAATTTTTTTTTGCTACAAAGTTATAAGGGTTAAAATTTGACCAGCGATTTCTCATTTTTACAACGAAATTTACAAAACCGTTTTTTTTAGGGACCACCTCAGATTTGAAGTCAGTTTGAGGGGTCTATATGGCTGAAAATACCCAAAAGTGACACCATTCTAAAAACTGCACCCCTCAAGGTACTCAAAACCACATTCAAGAAGTTTATTAACCCTTCCCAAGGGTAAAAAGAGAAACTGGACACCAAAAATTATTGTACAATTTGTACTGAGTATGCCGATACCCCATATGTGGGGGGGGGGGGGGGAACCACTGTTTGGGCGCACGACAGGGCTCGGAAGGGAAGGAGTGCCATTTGACTTTTTCAATGAAAAATTGGCTCCAATCTTTAGCGGACACCATGTCACGTTTGGAGAGCCCCTGTGTGCCTAAACATTGGAGCTCCCCCACAAGTGACCCCATTTTGGAAACTAGACCCCCCAAGGAGCTTATCTAGATGCATAGTGAGCACTTTGAACCCCCAGGTGCTTCACAAATTGATCCGAAAAAAGGAAAAAGTACTTTTTTTTCACAAAAAATTTATTTTAGCCTTTTCATTTTCACATGGGTAACAGGATTAAATTGATCCTAAAATGTGTTGGGCAATTTCTCCTGAGTAGATCGATACCTCATAAGTGGTCACAAACCACTGTTTGTGCACACGGCAAGGCTCGGAAGGGAAGGAGCACCATTTGACTTTTGAATTAAAAATTAGCTCCAATCGTTAGCGGACACCATGTCGTGTTTGGAGAGCCCCTGTGTGCCTAAACATTGGAGCTCCCCCACATGTGACCCCATTTTGGAAACTAGACCTCCCATGGAACTAATCTAGATGTGCAGTGACCACTTTAAACCCTCAAGTGCTTCACAGAAGTTTATAACGCAGAGCCATGAAAATAAAAAATCATTTTTCTCTCCTCAAAAATAATTTTTTAGCCCACATTTTTTATTTTCACAAGAGTAACAGGAGAAATTGGACCCGAAAAGTTGTTGTCCAGTTTGTCGTGAGTACGATGATACCCCATATGTGGGGGGAACCACTGTTTGGGCACACGTAGGGGCTCGGAAGGGAAGTAGTGACTTTTGAAATGCAGACTTTGATGGAATGGTCTGCGGGCGTCACGTTGCGTTTGCAGAGCCCCTGATGTGCCTAAAAAGTAGAAACCCCCCACAATTGACCACATTTTGGAAACTAGACCCCCCAAGGAACTTATCTAGATGTGTGGTGAGCACTTTGAACCCACAAGGGCTTCACAGAGGTTTACAACGCAGAGCCGTGAAAATAAAAAATCATTTTTCTTTCCTCAAAAATTAGGTTTTAGCAAGCAATTTTTTATTTTCACAAGGCAACAGGAGAAATTGGACCCAAATAATTGTTGCCCAGTTTGTCCTGAGTATGCTTGTACCCCAAATGTGGGGGTAAACCACTGTTTGGGTGCACATCGGGGCTCGAAAGGGAGGGAGCACCATTTGACTTTTTAAATGCAAGATGGACTGGGATCACTGGTGGCGCCATGTTGCGTTTGGAGACCCCTGATGTGCCTAAACAGTGGAAACCCCTCAATTCTAACTCCAACCCCAACCCCAACACACCCCTAACCCTAATCCCAACTCTAGCCATAACCCAAATCACAACCCTAACACCAACACACCCCTAACCACAACCCTAACCCCAACACACCCCTAACCCTAATCCCAACCCTATCCCCAACACACCCCTAACCCTAACCATAACCCTAACCACAGCCTAATCTTAACCCTATTTCCATCCCTAGCCCTAATTCCAACCCTAACACTAATTCCAACCCTAACCCTAAGGCTATGTGCCCACGTTGCGGATTCATGTGAGATTTTTCCGCACCATTTTTGAAAAATCTGCAGGTAAAAGGCACTGCCTTTTACCTGCAGATTTACCGCGGATTTACCGCGGATTTCCAGTGGTTTTTGTGCAGATTTCACCTGCGGATTCCTATTGAGGAACAGGTGTAAAACGCTGCGAAATCCGCACAAAGAATTGACATGCTGCAGAAAATACAACACAGCGTTTTCGCGCTGTATTTTCCGCACCGTGGGCACAGCACATTTGGTTTTCCATTGGTTTACATGGTACTGTAAACCTGATGGAAAACTGCTACGAATCTGCAGCGGCCAATCCGCTACGGATCCGCAGCCAAATCCGCTGTGGATCCGCAGCCAAATCCGCACCGTGTGCACATAGCCTAATTCTAACCCTAACCCTAGTTCTAACCCTAATTCTAGCCCTAACCATAACCCTAACCCTAGTGGGGCAAAAAAAAAATATTTTCTTTATTTTATTATTGTCCCTACCTATGGGGGTGATAAAGGGGGGGGTTATTTAATATTTTTTTTATTTTGATAGGTTTTTATTAGATAGGTTCTATCACAGCGATCAAAATGTACCTGTAACGAATCTGCCAGCCGGCAGATTCAGCGGGCGCACTGCGCATTCGCCTGCCATTTTGGAAGATGGCGGCCCCCATGAAACAGATGGACGGACACCGGGAGGGACACAGGAGGTTGGTAAGTATGAGGGGAGGGTATCGGACAGTGGGGGGGGAGATCGGACTGTGGGGGGAGCCAACAGGAAGACGGAGGGGAGCGGAGGACAGCAAATGACAGGACTGAGGACGGAGGAAAGCAGATTGTGGCGGGGGTCAGATCACGATTTCCAGCCATGGCTCATGCTATTGCAGCATCGGCCATGGCTGGATTGTAATATTTCACCAATTTTCTTTGTTGAAATATTACTATCGCTCTGATTGAATGTGAAACATCACTTTCAACAGCCAATCAGAGCGATCGTAGCCATAGGGGAGGGGGGAGAAGCCACCCCCCGGGCTCAAGTACAACTCCCCCTGTCCTTACAGGTCAGGTGAAATTACAGTTAACCCCTTCACCTGGCCTGCAGGAGCGCGATCCGACCATGACGTATATGCTGAGTCACAGGTCGGATTGGCACAGGTTTTCATGACGCATACGCTGCGTCAAAGGTCGGGAAGGGGTTAAATAATAAACAGAGATTCGCTTCCTTCACCAGAGGTATCAGTTTATTCAGCTTAACAGCGTCATTATGGCCATGACTTTACTTTATAGTGCTAAAACCTTCTGAGACTTCTAGAGATGAGCGAATACATTTTAATGAAATTGAATTTTACTACAATTTTGCAAAAATTTGCATTCACCATAATGCAGATTTTTTATAATTCGCACTGTGTAGATTCTGCACAATAGACACCATTTTTATAAATCATGAAGGGTCATTAAAAGTTAAAAAAAATAAAAAATCATTATACTCACCTTGCTACTCACCTCTTCAGCCCCTCTGCTCCTCTCTGTCACCTGTCCAGCCTTCAGTGCATCTTCTAATCTCCACCGCCAGTGCTGAAATCCACGTGCCTCTCACATTGAGCCAGGACTTTCAGCTTTGATGAGGCCCAGGATGGTTCTGCGATTGCATGTGCAAGAACACAGCACATGTCATGACGCAATGACCTTCCATGCACTTGCACAGTACCCTTACAACCTCATTAGAGCTGGAAGTCCCAGCTAAGTGTGAGTGGCCCACGAATTTCAGCACAAGTGGTGAGAATCATAATAAGCAATGAGGACCGGAGTGGATCTACTTGAAAAACTCCTTACAAAACGTGTGCACACGCCCTAATTTTTCTTGTTTACAAAAACTCTGCCTTGCTACAAAAATATTTAGAATTGAGAGTCCTCAGTGGTTGATACCTTTTAATGGCTAACTGAAAAGATGGTAACAAATTGCAAGCTTTCGAGACTACTGGCTAACACGGTACCAAGATATATTTCTTTCCTGCCTTGCTACATTAATTCTAAGGCCGGGATCACACATATGCGAGATACGGCCGAGTCTCGCAGGTGAAAACCCAGCTCTGGCGCCAGCATTCTGGAGCGGAGCGTGCAGCTCCATGTATTGCTGTGCAGCTGCACGCTCCGCTCTGGAGTGCTGGTGCCAGAGCTGGGTTTTCATCTGCGAGACTCGGCCGTATCTCGCGTATGTGTGATCCCGGCCTAATAAGAAAAATGTCCTAATCAAAAAGGTAACATAAGGAACTGTAGGCACCATAGAGTGATATGGCTCCATGTAAGTCACAGAGCTGCAATATTCTTTTGTGCATTAGTCCTACAACTGTATGTAGGATATAAAGTATTTTATGCAGCTTGAGTCATGTGTATCAGTTTCCATAATTTTGCAACCAGCAGAATAATTTAAAAAAATAGCTTATGGAAAAAAAGTGAAAGATGTTAACCCCTTCCCGACCCATGACGCCACGTAGGCGTCATGAAAGTCGGTGCCATTCCGACCCATGACGCCTATGCGGCGTCATGGAAAGATCGCGTCCCTGCAGATCGGGTGAAAGGGTTAACTCCCATTTCACTCGATCTGCAGGGACAGGGGGAGTGGTAGTTTAGCCCAGGGGGGGTGGCTTCACCCCCTCGTGGCTACGATCGCTCTGATTGGCTGTTGAAAGTGAAACTGCCAATCAGAGCGATTTGTAATATTTCACCTATTATAACGGGTGAAATATTACAATCCAGCCATGGCCGATGCTGAAATATCATCGGCCATGGCTGGAAATACTAGTGTGCCCCCACCCCACCCCACCGATCGCCCCCCCAGCCCTCCGATCTGGCCGGTACACTGCTCCGGCTCCCCTCCGTCCAGTGCTCCGCTCCCCCCCGTGCTCTTGTCTGCTCCCCCCGTGCTCCAATCACCCCCCCGTGCTCCAATCACCCCCCTGCACTCTGATCCACCCCCCCGGTGCTCCGTTCCACCCCCCCGTGGTCCATTCCAGCCCCCCCGTGCTCCGTTCCACGCCCCCGTGCTCCGTTCCACGCCCCCGTGCTCCGTTCCACCCCTCCCGCACTCCGATTCCCCCCCCGTGCTCCGATCCCCCCCCGTGGTCCCCCCCACCCCATCATACTTACCGATCCAGCCGGGGTCCCGTCCGTCTTCTCCCTGGGCGCCGCCATCTTCCAAAATGGCGGGCGCATGCGCAGTGCGCCCGCCGAATCTGCCGGCCGGCAGATTCGTTCCAAAGTGCATTTTGATCACTGAGATAGATTATATCTCAGTGATCAAAATAAAAAAAATAATAAATGACCCCCCCCTTTGTCACCCCCATAGGTAGGGACAATAAAAAAATAAAGACATTTTTTTTTTCCACTAATGTTAGAATAGGGTTAGGGTTAGGGGTAGGGTTAGGGTTAGGGGTAGGGTTAGGGGTAGGGTTAGGGGTAGGGTTAGGGTTAGGGGTAGGGTTAGGGGTAGGGTTAGGGTTAGGGGTAGGGTTAGGGGTAGGGTTAGGGCTAGGGTTAGGGTTTCGGTATGTGCACACGTATTCTGGTCCTCTGCGGATTTTTCCGCTGCGGATTTGATAAATCCGCAGTGCTAAACCGCTGCGGATTTCTGGCGGATTTACCGCGGTTTTTCTGCGCATTTCACTGCGGTTTTACAACTTCGATTTTCTATTTGAGCAGTTGTAAAACCGCTGCGGAATCCACAAAAAGAAGTGACATGCTGCGGAATGTAAACCGCTGCGTTTCCGTGCAGTTTTTCCGCAGCATGTGTACAGTGATTTTTGTTTCCCGTAGGTTTACATTGAACTGTAAACTCATGGGAAACTGCTGCGGATCCGCAGCGTTTTCCGCAGCGTGTGCACATACCTTTAGAATTAGGCTATGTGCACACGGTGCGGATTGGCCGCTGCGGATTCGCAGCAGTGTTCAATCAGGTTTACAGTACCATGTAAACATATGAAAAACCAAATCCGCTGTGCCCATGGTGCGGAAAATACCGCGCGGAAACGCTGCGTTGTATTTTCCGCAGCATGTCAATTCTTTGTGCGGATTCCGCAGCGAATTACACCTGTTCCTCAATAGGAATCCGCAGGTGAAATCTGCACAAAAAACACTGGAAATCCGCGGAAAATCCGCAGGTAAAACGCAGTGCCTTTTAGCGCAGGTTTTTCAAAAATGGTGCGAAAATATCTCACACGAATCCGCAACGTGGGCACATAGCCTTAGGGTTAGGGTTGGAATAAGGGTTGTGGTTATGGTTAGGGGTGTGTTGCGGTTAGGGTTGTGTTTAGGGTTATGGCTACAGTTGGGATTAGGGTTAGGGGTGTGTTGGGGTTAGTGTTGGAGGTAGAATTGAGGGGTTACCACTGTTTAGGCACATCAGGGGTCTCCAAACGCAACATGGCGCCACCATTGAGTCCAGCCAATCTCGTATTCAAAAAGTCAAATGGTGCTCCCTCACTTCCGAGCCCTGACGTGTGCCCAAACAGTGGTTTACCCCCACATATGGGGTACCAGCATACTCAGGACAAACTGCGCAACAATTACTGGGGTCCAATTTCTCCTGTTACCCTTGTGAATCAAAAAAAATGCTTGCTAAAACATAATTTTTGAGGAAAGAAAAATGATTTTTTATTTTCACGGCTCTGCGTTGTAAACGTCTGTGAAGCACTTGGGGGTTCAAAGTGCTCACCACATATCTAGATAAGTTGCTTGGGGGGTCTAATTTCTAAAATGGGGTCACTTGTGGGGGTTTCTACTGTTTAGGCACACCAGGGGCTCTGCAAACGCAACGTGACACCCGCAGACCATTCCATCAAAGTCTGCATTTCAAAAGTCACTACTTCCCTTCTGAGCCCCGACATGTGCCCAAACAGTGGTTTACCCCCACTCATGGGGTATCAGCGTACTCAGGAGAAACTGGACAACAACTTTTGGGGTCCAATTTCTCCTGTAACCCTTGGGAAAATAAAAAATTCTGGGCTAAATAATTATTTTTGAGGAAAGAAAACGTATTTATTATTTTCACGGCTCTGCATTATAAACTTCTATGAAGCACTTGGGGGTTCAAAGTGCTCACCACACATCTAGATAAGTTCCTTTCGGGGTCTAGTTTCCAAAATGGGGTCACTTGTGGGGGGTTTCTACTGTTTAGGCACATCAGGGGCTCTGCAAACGCAACGTGACGCCCGCAGAGCATTCCATCAAAGTCTGCATTTCAAAACGTCACTACTTCAATTCCAAGCCCCGGCATGTGCCCAA
Organism: Ranitomeya imitator; assembly: GCF_032444005.1. Taxonomy (NCBI): domain Eukaryota; kingdom Metazoa; phylum Chordata; class Amphibia; order Anura; family Dendrobatidae; genus Ranitomeya; species Ranitomeya imitator. The sequence continues at coordinate 445,919,571 of NC_091287.1, read as the reverse complement.
ACAGTAGTTTACCCCCACATATGGGGTATCACCGTACTCAGGAGAAACTGGACAACAAATATTGGGGTCAAATTTCTCCTGTTACCCTTGGGAAAATTAAAAAATTCTGGGCTAAATAATTATTTTTGAGGAAAATAAACGTATTTATTATTTTCACGGCTCTGCATTATAAACTTCTATGAAGCGCTTGGGGGTTCAAAGTGCTCACCACACATCTAGATAAGTTCCTTTCGGGGTCTAGTTTCCAAAATGCGGTCACTTGTGGGGGGTTTCTACTGTTAAGCCACATCAGGGGCTCTGCAAACGCAACGTGACGCCCACAGAGCATTCCATCAAAGTCTGCATTTCAAAACGTCACTACTTCACTTCCGAGCCCCGGCATGTGCCCAAACAGTGATTTACCCCCACATATGGGGTATCATCGTACTCAGGAGAAACTGGACAACAACTTTTGGGGTCAAATTTCTCCTGTTACCCTTGGGAAAATAAAAAATTGCAGGCTAAAAGATCATTTTTGAGAAAATAATTTTTTTTTTTTTTTCATGGCTCTGCGTTATAAACTTCTGTGAAGCACTTGGGGGTTCAAAGTCCTCACCACACATCTAGATTAGTTCCTTTGGGGGTCTAGTTTCCAAAATGGTGTCATTTCTGGGGGATCTCCAATGTTTAGGCACACAGGGGCTCTCCAAACGTGACATGGTGTCCGCTAATGATTGAAGCTAATTTTCCATTTAAAAAGCCAAATGGCGTGCCATCCCTTCCGAGCCCTGCCGTGCGCCCAAACAGTGGTTTACCCCCACATATGGGGTATCTGCGTACTCAGGACAAACAGGACAACAATATTTGGGGTCCAATTTCTCCTATTATCCTTGGCAAAATAGGAAATTCCAGGCTAAAAAATCATTTTTGAGGAAAGAAAAATTATTTTTTATTTTCATGGCTCTGCGTTATAAACTTCTGTGAAGCACCTGGGGGTTTAAAGTGCTCAATATGCATCTAGATAAGTTCCTTGGGGGGTCTAGTTTCCAAAATGGGGTCACTTGTGGGGGAGCTCCAATGTTTAGGCACACAGGGGCTCTCCAAACGCAACATGGTGTCCGCTAACAATTGGAGCTAATTTTCCATTCAAAAAGTCAAATGGCGCGCCTTCCCTTCCGAGCCCTGCCGAGTGCCCAAACAGTGGTTTACCCCCACATATGAGGTATCGACGTACTCGGGAGAAATTGCCCAACAAATTTTATGATCCATTTTACCCTACTGCCCATGTGAAAATGAAAAAATTGAGGCGAAAAGAATTTTTTTGTGAAAAAAAAGTACTTTTTCATTTTTACAGATCAATTTGTGAAGCACCTGAGGGTTTAAAGTGCTCACTAGGCATCTAAATAAGTTCCTTGGGGGGTCTAGTTTCCAAAATGGGGTCACTTGTGGGGGAGCGCCAATGTTTAGGCACACAGGAGCTCTCCAAACGCGACATGGTGTCCGCTAACGATGGAAATAATTTTTCATTCAAAAAGTCAAATGGCGCTCCTTCCCTTCCGAGCCTTACCATGTGCCCAAACAGTGGTTTACCCCCACATGTGAGGTATTGGTGTACTCAGGAGAAATTGCCCAACACATTTTAGGATCCATTTTATCCTGTTGCCCATGTGAAAATGAAAAAATTGAGGCTAAAAGAATTTTTTTGTGAAAAAAAAGTACTTTTTCATTTTTACGGATTAATTTGTGAAGCACCTGGGGGTTCAAAGTGCTCACTATGCATCTAGATAAGTTCCTTGGGGCGTCTAGTTTCCAAAATGGGGTCACTTGTGGGGGAGCTCCAATTTTTAGGCACACGGGGGCTCTCCAAACGTGACATGGTGTCCGCTAAAGAGTGGAGCCAATTTTTGATTCAAAAAGTCAAATGGCGCTCCTTCCCTTCCAAGCCCTGCCGTGCGCCCAAACAGTGGTTTACCCCCACATATGAGGTATCAGCGTACTCAGGACAAATTGGACAACAACTTTCGTGGTTCAGTTTCTCCTTTTACCATTGGGAAAATAAAAAAATTGTTGCTAAAAGATAATTTTTGTGACTAAAAAGTTAAATGTTCATTTTTTCCTTCCATGTTGCTTCTGCTGCTGTGAAGCACCTGAAGGGTTAATAAACTTCTTGAATGTGGTTTTGAGTACCTTGAGGGGTGCAGTTTTTAGAATGGTGTCACTTTTGGGTATTTTCAGCCATATAGACCCCTCAAACTGACTTCAAATGTGAGGTGGTCCCTAAAAAAAATGGTTTTGTAAATTTCGTTGTAAAAATGACAAATCGCTGGTCAAATTTTAACCCTTATAACTTCCTAACAAAAAAAAATTTTGTTTCCAAAATTGTGCTGATGTAAAGTAAACATGTGGGAAATGTTATTTATTAACTATTTTGTGTCACATATCTCTCTGGTTTAACAGAATAAAAATTCAAAATGTGAAAATTGCAAAATTTTCAAAATTTTCGCCAAATTTCCGTTTTTATCACAAATAAACGCAGAATTTATTGACCTAAATTTACCACTAACATGAAGCCCAATATGTCACGAAAAAACAATCTCAGAACCGCTAGGATCCGTTGAAGCGTTCCTGAGTTATTACCTCATAAAGGGACACTGGTCAGAATTGCAAAAAACGGCAAGGTCTTTAAGGTCAAAATAGGCTGGGTCATGAAGGGGTTAAAGATGTTTTCTTTTTCATTTCAGTAATCAACAATAGGTTGGAAGAAGACAAGTTATTATAATTGTCAAGTTGGAACTCAAATTACCGTGAAACACAGCCCTGGTAATGATATCACAATTTTATTGTCACCTGTAGTGCAGCTAATTGTGGAATTAATAAAAGAAATGTTAAAAAGTAAAATAATAATAGAAATTATGTTGCACTATGGGTTTCACCTTGGAGTCATAATAGGATATATTTCTGCTACTGTGAGAAACTCACTAATTACCAACAAATCTTTAAATAGTTATCATTTATGTAATTTGTTAAAGAATGTAAGAAAATAGATAAATAAAACATCATAATAATACTACTACAATAATTGGTCTACCTTTAAAAACACACAGCACAAGTAAGATAAAGATGTCTTTCTGTGATGGTACAGAGCTCTGTATTCCTGCCATGATCTCACACTGAAGGGCTCATTACAGAGCTGTCATTTTTATCTGTGATAATATTCAAAATTTATTTTATTAACTTTATGAGCTACAGCTGATAAGATTAGAATATTAAGAAGAGGATGTAAAAATGGCAATGATTGAATAATTACCATTAACTACACTACTAGTGTATATCAGTGTGTGTATGTGTGTATTTACAAGCTCTGCTTAAATGAGTACACCCTGTTTGAAAAGTAAGATTTTAATCAATAGCTCACTTAACACAAAAAAAATATTCAAAATTATGACTGAGTTTCCTAGAACATTGTTAAGCTCCTAACATAAAAGTTAGATTTATAATATAAATTGAATTACAAAATCTTCAGTTTTACTCAAATTAGTTAATGAAAAATGAATGCAACCCACATCAAAAATCATTACATCTTGTGTGATCTTCCTGATTTTTAACAGGAGTACCAAGTCTTCTAGGCATGGATTGAACAAGTTGGTGACATATTTCAACATCGATCTTTTTCCATTCTTCAAGAAAGACCTCTTTTAGAGTCTGGATGCTGGATGGAGAGTGATGCTCAACTCGTCTATTCAGAATTCCCCATATGTGTTTGATTGGGTTCAGATAAGGAGACACTTGGCCACTGAATCATCGCTTTCACCCTGTTCTTCTTCAAAAATGCTACAGATGTATGTTTTTGATCATTGTCATGTTGGAAAAGTGCACGTCAACCAAGGGTAATGTAGAGCAGTACATTTCTGAATTCATGATACTGCCTATGAAAGATAGCTCACTGACACAGGGAATCCTCATTCAGCCCTACATAAGGACACTGCCAGCACCACATTTCACTGTTGGCACCATGCATTTACAAATAATGCACATCTACCAAAGGTATGGAGTGATGGCAGCATCTTCTCTTTCAATATAGTGCACCACATTTGTGAATTCATGTTACCTTCAATGATATGGAAACAGGAACACATGGGCTACTTGCACAGTGAACAAGTCTGTATGATCATGTTCACACACCACCAAGAAACCTGAAGACACAAAAGAGAATAGTAAAACCAAAAACACTCAGTTTGCAAAAATGTTGCAGTAATCCGCAAGTGCTAGTAAAAGATGTAAAAACAGGGTATTTGGTTGATACGTTTTTTGCAAAAAATGTATACTAAGCTGCTCTACCAATCTTCACGATATACCCTTATCAGAGCAGTCCTAACTAATGTATGCAATCCCTATCTGATGTATTTAAAAACCTGATCATCTGTATATAACCTGTGTGAACAGGGTTCAGAGAGGAAAAATCCATGTGTGCATACAGGGTAGAACAGCTTTTGTGCAGATAGCCCAAAAGGAGTGGTGGAACTCCCCAGTCTTGTAGACACAAGAGAACAATTATGGAAACAGGAACACATGGGCTACTTGCACAGTGAACAAGTCTGTATGATCATGTTCACACACCACCAAGAAACCTGAAGACACAAAAGAGAATAGTAAAACCAAAAACACTCAGTTTGCAAAAATGTTGCAGTAATCCGCAAGTGCTAGTAAAAGATGTAAAAAACAGGGTATTTGGTTGATACGTTTTTTGCAAAAAATGTATACTAAGCTGCTCTACCAATCTTCACGGTATACCCTTATCAGAGCAGTCCTAACTAATGTATGCAATCCCTATCTGATGTATTTAAAAACCTGATCATCTGTATATAACCTGTGTGAACAGGGTTCAGAGAGGAAAAATCCATGTGTGCATACAGGGTAGAACAGCTTTTGTGCAGATAGCCCAAGAGGAGTGGTGGAACTCCCCAGTCTTGTAGACACAAGAGAACAATTATGGAAACAGGAACACATGGGCTACTTGCACAGTGAACAAGTCTGTATGATCATGTTCACACACCACCAAGAAACCTGAAGACACAAAAGAGAATAGTAAAACCAAAAACACTCAGTTTGCAAAAATGTTGCAGTAATCCGCAAGTGCTAGTAAAAGATGTAAAAAACAGGGTATTTGGTTGATACGTTTTTTGCAAAAAATGTATACTAAGCTGCTCTACCAATCTTCACGGTATACCCTTATCAGAGCAGTCCTAACTAATGTATGCAATCCCTATCTGATGTATTTAAAAACCTGATCATCTGTATATAACCTGTGTGAACAGGGTTCAGAGAGGAAAAATCCATGTGTGCATACAGGGTAGAACAGCTTTTGTGCAGATAGCCCAAGAGGAGTGGTGGAACTCCCCAGTCTTGTAGACACAAGAGAACAATTATGGAAACAGGAACACATGGGCTACTTGCACAGTGAACAAGTCTGTATGATCATGTTCACACACCACCAAGAAACCTGAAGACACAAAAGAGAATAGTAAAACCAAAAACACTCAGTTTGCAAAAATGTTGCAGTAATCCGCAAGTGCTAGTAAAAGATGTAAAAAACAGGGTATTTGGTTGATACGTTTTTTGCAAAAAATGTATACTAAGCTGCTCTACCAATCTTCACGGTATACCCTTATCAGAGCAGTCCTAACTAATGTATGCAATCCCTATCTGATGTAATTAAAAACCTGATCATCTGTATATAACCTGTGTGAACAGGGTTCAGAGAGGAAAAATCCATGTGTGCATACAGGGTAGAACAGCTTTTGTGCAGATAGCCCAAGAGGAGTGGTGGAACTCCCCAGTCTTGTAGACACAAGAGAACAATTATGGAAACAGGAACACATGGGCTACTTGCACAGTGAACAAGTCTGTATGATCATGTTCACACACCACCAAGAAACCTGAAGACACAAAAGAGAATAGTAAAACCAAAAACACTCAGTTTGCAAAAATGTTGCAGTAATCCGCAAGTGCTAGTAAAAGATGTAAAAAACAGGGTATTTGGTTGATACGTTTTTTGCAAAAAATGTATACTAAGCTCCTACTACTCTGTTCTACCCTGTATGCACACATGGATTTTTCCTCTCTGAACCCTGTTCACACAGGTTATATACAGATGATCAGGTTTTTAAATACATCAGATAGGGATTGCATACATTAGTTAGGACTGCTCTGATAAGGGTATACCGTGAAGATTGGTAGAGCAGCTTAGTATACATTTTTTGCAAAAAACGTATCAACCAAATACCCTGTTTTTTACATCTTTTACTAGCACTTGCGGATTACTGCAACATTTTTGCAAACTGAGTGTTTTTGGTTTTACTATTCTCTTTTGTGTCTTCAGGTTTCTTGGTGGTGTGTGAACATGATCATACAGACTTGTTCACTGTGCAAGTAGCCCATGTGTTCCTGTTTCCATAATTGTTCTCTTGTGTCTACAAGACTGGGGAGTTCCACCACTCCTCTTGGGCTATCTGCACAAAAGCTGTTCTACCCTGTATGCACACATGGATTTTTCCTCTCTGAACCCTGTTCACACAGGTTATATACAGATGATCAGGTTTTTAAATACATCAGATAGGGATTGCATACATTAGTTAGGACTGCTCTGATAAGGGTATACCGTGAAGATTGGTAGAGCAGCTTAGTATACATTTTTTGCAAAAAACGTATCAACCAAATACCCTGTTTTTTACATCTTTTACTAGCACTTGCGGATTACTGCAACATTTTTGCAAACTGAGTGTTTTTGGTTTTACTATTCTCTTTTGTGTCTTCAGGTTTCTTGGTGGTGTGTGAACATGATCATACAGACTTGTTCACTGTGCAAGTAGCCCATGTGTTCCTGTTTCCATAATTGTTCTCTTGTGTCTACAAGACTGGGGAGTTCCACCACTCCTCTTGGGCTATCTGCACAAAAGCTGTTCTACCCTGTATGCACACATGGATTTTTCCTCTCTGAACCCTGTTCACACAGGTTATATACAGATGATTAGGTTTTTAAATACATCAGATTGGGATTGCATACATTAGTTAGGACTGCTCTGATAAGGGTATACCGTGAAGATTGGTAGAGCAGCTTAGTATACATTTTTTGCAAAAAACGTATCAACCAAATACCCTGTTTTTTACATCTTTTACTAGCACTTGCGGATTACTGCAACATTTTTGCAAACTGAGTGTTTTTGGTTTTACTATTCTCTTTTGTGTCTTCAGGTTTCTTGGTGGTGTGTGAACATGATCATACAGACTTGTTCACTGTGCAAGTAGCCCATGTGTTCCTGTTTCCATAATTGTTCTCTTGTGTCTACAAGACTGGGGAGTTCCACCACTCCTCTTGGGCTATCTGCACAAAAGCTGTTCTACCCTGTATGCACACATGGATTTTTCCTCTCTGAACACTGTTCACACAGGTTATATACAGATGATCAGGTTTTTAAATACATCAGATAGGGATTGCATACATTAGTTAGGACTGCTCTGATAAGGGTATACCGTGAAGATTGGTAGAGCAGCTTAGTATACATTTTTTGCAAAAAACGTATCAACCAAATACCCTGTTTTTTACATCTTTTACTAGCACTTGCGGATTACTGCAACATTTTTGCAAACTGAGTGTTTTTGGTTTTACTATTCTCTTTTGTGTCTTCAGGTTTCTTGGTGGTGTGTGAACATGATCATACAGACTTGTTCACTGTGCAAGTAGCCCATGTGTTCCTGTTTCCATAATTGTTCTCTTGTGTCTACAAGACTGGGGAGTTCCACCACTCCTCTTGGGCTATCTGCACAAAAGCTGTTCTACCCTGTATGCACACATGGATTTTTCCTCTCTGAACCCTGTTCACACAGGTTATATACAGATGATCAGGTTTTTAAATACATCAGATAGGGATTGCATACATTAGTTAGGACTGCTCTGATAAGGGTATACCGTGAAGATTGGTAGAGCAGCTTAGTATACATTTTTTGCAAAAAACGTATCAACCAAATACCCTGTTTTTTACATCTTTTACTAGCACTTGCGGATTACTGCAACATTTTTGCAAACTGAGTGTTTTTGGTTTTACTATTCTCTTTTGTGTCTTCAGGTTTCTTGGTGGTGTGTGAACATGATCATACAGACTTGTTCACTGTGCAAGTAGCCCATGTGTTCCTGTTTCCATAATTGTTCTCTTGTGTCTACAAGACTGGGGAGTTCCACCACTCCTCTTGGGCTATCTGCACAAAAGCTGTTCTACCCTGTATGCACACATGGATTTTTCCTCTCTGAACCCTGTTCACACAGGTTATATACAGATGATCAGGTTTTTAAATACATCAGATAGGGATTGCATACATTAGTTAGGACTGCTCTGATAAGGGTATACCGTGAAGATTGGTAGAGCAGCTTAGTATACATTTTTTGCAAAAAACGTATCAACCAAATACCCTGTTTTTTACATCTTTTACTAGCACTTGCGGATTACTGCAACATTTTTGCAAACTGAGTGTTTTTGGTTTTACTATTCTCTTTTGTGTCTTCAGGTTTCTTGGTGGTGTGTGAACATGATCATACAGACTTGTTCACTGTGCAAGTAGCCCATGTGTTCCTGTTTCCATAATTGTTCTCTTGTGTCTACAAGACTGGGGAGTTCCACCACTCCTCTTGGGCTATCTGCACAAAAGCTGTTCTACCCTGCATGCACACATGGATTTTTCCTCTCTGAACCCTGTTCACACAGGTTATATACAGATGATCAGGTTTTTAAATACATCAGATAGGGATTGCATACATTAGTTAGGACTGCTCTGATAAGGGTATACCGTGAAGATTGGTAGAGCAGCTTAGTATACATTTTTTGCAAAAAACGTATCAACCAAATACCCTGTTTTTTACATCTTTTACTAGCACTTGCGGATTACTGCAACATTTTTGCAAACTGAGTGTTTTTGGTTTTACTATTCTCTTTTGTGTCTTCAGATTTCTTGGTGGTGTGTGAACTTGATCATACAGACTTGTTCACTGTGCAAGTAGCCCATGTGTTCCTGTTTCCATAATTGTTCTCTTGTGTCTACAAGACTGGGGAGTTCCACCACTCCTCTTGGGCTATCTGCACAAAAGCTGTTCTACCCTGTATGCACACATGGATTTTTCCTCTCTGAACCCTGTTCACACAGGTTATATACAGATGATCAGGTTTTTAAATACATCAGATAGGGATTGCATACATTAGTTAGGACTGCTCTGATAAGGGTATACCGTGAAGATTGGTAGAGCAGCTTAGTATACATTTTTTGCAAAAAACGTATCAACCAAATACCCTGTTTTTTACATCTTTTACTAGCACTTGCGGATTACTGCAACATTTTTGCAAACTGAGTGTTTTTGGTTTTACTATTCTCTTTTGTGTCTTCAGATTTCTTGGTGGTGTGTGAACATGATCATACAGACTTGTTCACTGTGCAAGTAGCCCATGTGTTCCTGTTTCCATAATTGTTCTCTTGTGTCTACAAGACTGGGGAGTTCCACCACTCCTCTTGGGCTATCTGCACAAAAGCTGTTCTACCCTGTATGCACACATGGATTTTTCCTCTCTGAACCCTGTTCACACAGGTTATATACAGATGATCAGGTTTTTAAATACATCAGATAGGGATTGCATACAATAGTTAGGACTGCTCTGATAAGGGTATACCGTGAAGATTGGTAGAGCAGCTTAGTATACATTTTTTGCAAAAAACGTATCAACCAAATACCCTGTTTTTTACATCTTTTACTAGCACTTGCGGATTACTGCAACATTTTTGCAAACTGAGTGTTTTTGGTTTTACTATTCTCTTTTGTGTCTTCAGGTTTCTTGGTGGTGTGTGAACATGATCATACAGACTTGTTCACTGTGCAAGTAGCCCATGTGTTCCTGTTTCCATAATTGTTCTCTTGTGTCTACAAGACTGGGGAGTTCCACCACTCCTCTTGGGCTATCTGCACAAAAGCTGTTCTACCCTGTATGCACACATGGATTTTTCCTCTCTGAACCCTGTTCACACAGGTTATATACAGATGATCAGGTTTTTAAATACATCAGATAGGGATTGCATACATTAGTTAGGACTGCTCTGATAAGGGTATACCGTGAAGATTGGTAGAGCAGCTTAGTATACATTTTTTGCAAAAAACGTATCAACCAAATACCCTGTTTTTTACATCTTTTACTAGCACTTGCGGATTACTGCAACATTTTTGCAAACTGAGTGTTTTTGGTTTTACTATTCTCTTTTGTGTCTTCTACCTTCAATGATATGTAGCTTCCCAATACCAACAACGCTCGTGCAGCACCACATAAAGACACTGCCACCACCATATTTCACTGTATGCACCATGTGTTTTTTTTCTAAATACATGGTGCCTACAGTGAAACATGATGGTGGCAGTGTCCTTACGTGGGACATGCATGAGTGCTCCTGATGTTTGTATGATTTGACTTTCTTGGAACTAAAGTGTAGGCCACCTAAAAAACAACCCTATAGCATTATTTATGTCACGATTTACAATTGGACCAATGCAGTCGGGTTGGTAACATTCTCCTAGAATTCACCAAACTCATACTCATCCATCAAACTAATCTTATCATTGTGCTTGCTGATATAAGGCTTGCATGCAGCTGCTCGTTAAAGAAACCCATGCCATGAATATTTCCATTTTTGTACTGATATTAATGCCAGTAGGGGTTTTAATCTCTGCAGTTAATGAGCCATCAGAGCATTCTTGGATGAGTTGCTGTGGTTCCTAAACACTTCTGCTTTTCAGTAACACCACTCACAGTTGATGGTGTAATATTTCAGAGGGAAGATATTTCAGGAACTGACTTTTTACAATAGTGACAACCTAAGAGAGGACCATGCTGGCATCACTGAGATTTTTAGAATTACCCACTGTTTCACAAGTGTTTATAAAGGCATGGCTGCGGGCTACATTTTGTATACCTGTGGAAATTGAACTAAATAAAAAACCTGAAATCAGTGTTTAATAGGTATGTTCCAATATATACAGTGGGGCAAAAAAGTATTTAGTCAGTCAGCAATAGTGCAAGTTCCACCACTTAAAAAGATGAGAGGCGTCTGTAATTTACATCATAGGTAGACCTCAACTATGGGAGACAAACTGAGAAAAAAAAATTCAGAAAATCCCATTGTCTGTTTTTTTTAACATTTTATTTGCATATTATGGTGGAAAATAAGTATTTGGTCAGAAACAAAATTTCATCTCAATACTTTGTAATATATCCTTTGTTGGCAATGACAGAGGTCAAACGTTTTCTGTACGTCTTCACAAGGTTGCCACACACTGTTGTTGGTATGGTGGCCCATTCCTCCATGCAGATCTCCTCTAGAGCAGTGATGTTTTTGGCTTTTTGCTTGGCAACACGGACTTTCAACTCCCTCCAAAGGTTTTCTATAGGGTTGAGATCTGGAGACTGGCTAGGCCACTCCAGGACCTTGAAATGCTTCTTACGAAGCCACTACCTATGATGTAAATTACAGACGCCTCTCATCTTTTTAAGTGGTGGAACTTGCACTATTGCTGACTGACTAAATACTTTTTTGCCCCACTGTATGTCATGTTCTTTAAGTAATAATTTGTTGTTCCATGCCCAATTCACAATGATATGCAATGTATTTCTTGGTTTTCTTTGGTTTATATTCTCAGATCTCAATCCAATAGTTTGATGTCATATTCCACAGTCGTTTTGTGCCATATTGTTTTCTAATTTATAGTGCACAAAATAGTCCTTGGAACCCTTTCTTATACATTTACTTAATGTCTTAGAGCCTTGACCAATTCATGTTATACAGTTGTTCCATATCAGCAGTCCATACCTAATGTTATATAGTTAATTCGTTTAGCACTTATTGTCTGTTTACCATGTCTATTGATTTACTAGCACAATAAATCATTGTCACAAGTGATTTGGTAATCCTTTAGTGGAATTAAAGGTACCTTCACACATAACGATTTCGTTAATGATATCGTTGCAACGTCACGCTTTTTGTGACGTAGCAACGATCCCGCTAACGATCTCTTTATGTGTGACAGCGACCAACGATCAGGCCCCTGCTGGGAGATGATTGGTCGCTGGGGAATGATCAGGACCTTTTTTTGGTCGCTGATCACCCGCTGTCATCGTTGGATCGGCGTGTGTGACGCCGATCCAATGATGTGTTCACTTGTAACCAGGGTAAATATCGGGTTCCTAAGTGCAGGGCCGCACTTAGTAACCCGATATTTACCCTGGTTACCATTGTAAAAGTAAAAAAAAAAAAGTACATACTCACATTCCGATGTCTGTCACGTCCCCCGCCATCAGCTTCCCTGCACTGACTGTCAGCGCCGGCCGTAAAGCAGAGCACAGCGGTGATTTCACCGCTGTGCTCTGCTTTACGGCCGGCGCTGACACAGTCAGTGCGGGAAGCTGACGGTGGGGGACGTAACAGACATCGGAATGTGAGTATGTAGTGTTTTTTTTTTTTTACTTTTACAATGGTAACCAGGGTAAATATCGGGTTAATAAGCGCGGCCCTGCACTTAGTAACCCGATGTTTACCCTGGTTACCCGGGGACTTCGGCATCTTTGAAGACAGTTTCAACGATGCCAAAGTCATTCCCCAGATCGTTGGTCGCTGGAGAGAGCTGTCTGTGTGACAGCTCCCCAGCGACCACACAACGACTTACCAACGATCACGGCCAGGTCGTATCGCTGGTCGTGATCGTTGGTAAGTCGTTTAGTGTAACGGTACCTTAATTCTCACTTTGCGCTATCTGCAGTTTCTCGCTTCAGCACTTTGCTTAGCTCTTGGTGTAATATGGAAATTCTAAAGTTGTTTGACTGTTGCTCTGATGTCTATGATACTTTATTTTTATTTCATGCTCATACAGCACCAACAAGGAAAAAGGGGGCCAGCGGATAGAGAAATTGATGGATCTGTAAAGATTGGCAAAGGAAGCCTGATATGGGGTTGTTTCACAGTCAAAGGCGTTACATACTTGAGCACGATTGATCGTGGTCTCAATGCTGAGCTATATGTGAGTGTCCTACAAGACAGGTTACATCGTACAGTCAAGTACTATGGGTATGATAAGGATGGCATAGTGTTCCAGTAAGTCAAGGACCTGAAGTATATTGGCAAAGAAATGGTTCAATCACAGTGAAGTAGAGGTACTGGCTTGGCCCCCACAGTCCCCAGACCTCAACCCAATTAAACACTTGTGGATACAGTTGAAGAAAAAGCTGTATACATACCCAATTGAGAATTACCAGTATGCACCAACTATGAGAACGTGTAGAAGAGACCTTGGATCAGGTTTCAATCAAGACATGCTTGAATCTGATCGAAAGGATGTCCAGAATGATTCAGGCAGTATTGAAAGCCAAAGATGGATTTACAAAATACTAACAAAATAATAAAAATAAAAATTTAGGATCAAAACAATATCAATGAAGTGACATGACAAGAATTTGCATACCTATCATATGCAAAATAATTGTAAGTCAAATTTATGTATAGATAGCCGAGATGATTATTATCTCTATGATAAATGATGTTATCATTTTGCTTTTCAGTGTAGACCAATTTCTTCTTTTTGTGGCAAGCGTGACTGGGGATAGATATCTGTAAAATAGAAGAACTGCTGTGTTGAAATTTTTTAAATTGTTGTGTCTAGGATAATGTCCTGTTCCTATCACATAACTGCTACAGTCGCATGACCAAAGAACCATGGCTTCCTGCCATGATTTTGACCAGTCTGCACTGGAGAAATGGCAGTTACTGTCAGAGAGTATAGTTTGTTTATTATTTTTATCACATGCTCTGGCTTTTTAAAATCATTGTTTGGGGAATATGGACAATTTCTTTAAATTTGAATTTGAAGGTCATATATTTAATGCTTTGTATTGAAGGCAAATAGATTTTGGAAGAAATATAAATATGTATTTAATGAAGATCTACAGTGGGTACGGAAAGTATTCAGACCCCTTTAAATTTTTCACTCTTTGTTACATTGCAGCCATTTGGCAAATTCAAAAAAGTTCATTTTTTTCACATCAATGTACAGAGTGTACCCCATCTTGACTGAAAAAAACAGAAATGTAGAATTTTTTGCAAATTTAATAAAGAAAAACTGAAATATCACATGGTCATATGTGTTCAGACCATTTGCTCAGACACTCGTATTTAAGTCACATGCTGTCCATTTCCTTGTAATCCTCCTTGAGATGGCTATACTCCTTCATTGGAGATCAGCTGTGTTTAATTAAACTGATAGGACTTGATTTTGGAAAGGCACACACCTGTCTATATAAGACCTCACAGCTCACAGTGCATGTCAGACCAAATGAGAATCATGAGGTCAAAGGAACTGGCCAAGGCGCTCAGAGACAGAATTGTGGCAGGCATAGATCTGGCCAAGGTTACAACAGAATTTCTGCAGTACTCAATGTTCCTAAGAGCACAATGGCCTCCATGATCCTTAAATAGAAGAAGTTTGGGACCACCAGACCTGTCTGTCGAACCAAACTAAGCAATCATGGGAGAAGAGTCTTGGTGAAAGAGATAAAGAAGAACCCCAAGATCACTGTGGCTGAGCTCCAGAGATGCAGTAGGGAGATGGGAGAAAGTTTCACAAAGTCAACTATCACTGAAGCCCTCCACCAGTCAGGCCTTTATGGCATAGTGCAAGACATATGAAAGCCCGCATAGAGTTTGCTAAAAAGCACATGAAATACTCCCAGACTATGAGAAATTAGATTCTCTGGTCTGATGAGATGAAGATAGACACTTTTCGTAATAATTCTGTTGTGAATTCTGTGGTCAAGCTCCCTCCTGTGGTCATGAGTGGTACTTCGGCTGGTTCTGTCCATGAGCTTCCTCTGGTGGATGAGAGTGGGGCTGCGGCTTCTGAGTTTCCTTCCTCATGTGACGAGGTTAAGTCGGTAGGTGCTGCTCTATTTAACTCCACCTAGTTCTTTGTTCCTTGCCTCCAGTCAATGTTCCAGTATTGGTCTTGCTCTCTCCTGGATCGTCCTTGTGGCCTGCATAAGCTAAATTCTGCTTGTGTTACTTTTGTTTGCTATTTTTTCTGTCCAGCTTGCTATATTTGTTTGTCTTGCTTGCTGGAAGCTCTGAGACGCAGAGGGAGCACCTCCGTACCGTTAGTCGGTGCGGAGGGTCTTTTTGCCCTCTCTGCGTGGTTGTTTGTAGGTTTTTATGTTGACCGCAAAGCTATCTTTCCTATCCTCGGTCTATTCAGTAAGTCGGGCCTCACTTTGCTAAATCAATTTCATCTCTGTGTTTGTATTTTCATCTTTACTCACAGTCATTATATGTTGGGGGCTGCCTTCTCCTTTGGGGAATTTCTCTGAGGCAAGGTAGGCTTATTTTTCTATCTTCAGGGCTAGCTAGTTTCTCAGGCTGTGCCCGAGGCGCCTAGGTCTGGTCAGGAGCGCTCCACGGCTACCTCTAGTGTGGTGTGATAGGATTAGGGATTGCGGTCAGCAGAGTTCCCACGTCTCAGAGCTCGTTCTATGTTATTAGTAACTATCAGGTCACTTTGTGTGCTCTTAACCACCAGGTCCATTTTGGTTCTGAATCACCAGTTCATAACAGTACTGGAGGCCCAAAGTACTAATGCTTCTCAATAGAGGGAAAAGAGAAGTTCTGAGACCATTTTTTTTTCTCTGCACTGTGTTTTGTCTTTCTTTTCCCCTAGACATTTGGATGGTTCAGGACACAGGTGTAGTGATGGACATTAAAGGTCTGTCTTCTTGTGTGGATCATCTCACTGCAAGAGTACAAAATATTCAAGACTTTGTGGTTCAGAATTCTATGTTAGAACCTAGAATTCCTATTCCTGATTTGTTTTCTGGAGATAGAGCTAAGTTTCTGAGTTTTAAAAATAATTGTAAACTATTTCTGGCTTTGAAACCCCGCTCCTCTGGTGACCCAGTTCAACAAGTTAAGATCATTATTTCTTTACTACGTGGCGACCCTCAAGACTGGGCATTTTCCCTTGCGCCAGGAGATCCTGCATTATGTAATATTGATGCCTTTTTTCTGGCGCTCGGATTGCTTTATGATGAACCTAATTCAGTGGATCAGGCAGAGAAAAAATTGCTGGCTCTGTGTCAGGGTCAGGATGAGGTAGAGATATATTGTCAGAAGTTTAGGAAGTGGTCTGTGCTCACTCAATGGAATGAATGTGCGCTGGCAGCAATTTTCAGAAAGGGTCTCTCTGAAGCCCTTAAGGATGTCATGGTGGGATTTCCGATGCCTGCTGATCTGAATGAGTCTATGTCTTTGGCCATTCGGATCGATCGACGCTTACGTGAGCGTAAATCTGTGCACCATTTGGCGGTATTATCTGAGCATAAACCTGAGCCTATGCAATGTGATAGGACTTTGACCAGAGCTGAACGGCAAGAACACAGACATCGGAATGGGCTGTGTTTTTACTGTGGTGATTCCACTCATGCTATTTCCGATTGTCTTAAGTGCACTAAGCGGTTCGCTAGGTCTGCCACCATTGGTACGGTACAGTCGAAATTTCTTTTGTCCGTTACTTTGATCTGCTCTTTGTCGTCCTATTCTGTCATGGCATTTGTGGATTCAGGCGCTGCCCTGAATTTGATGGACTTGGAGTTTGCTAGGCGCTGTGGGTTTTTCTTGGAGCCCTTGCAGTATCCTATTCCACTGAGAGGAATTGATGCTATGCCTTTGGCCAAGAATAAGCCTCAGTACTGGACCCAACTGACCATGTGCATGGCTCCTGCACATCAGGAGGTTATCCGCTTTCTGGTGTTGCATAATCTGCATGATGTGGTCGTGTTGGGGTTGCCATGGCTACAAGTCCATAACCCAGTATTGGATTGGAAATTTATGTCTGTGTCCAGCTGGGGTTGTCAGGGGGTGCATGGTGATGTTCCATTTCTGTCTGTTTCATCATCCACCCCTTCTGAGGTCCCAGAGTTCTTGTCGGATTACCGGGATGTATTTGATGAGCCCAAGTCCAGTGCCCTACCTCCGCATAGGGATTGCGATTGTGCTATCAATTTGATTCCTGGTAGTAAGTTTCCTAAAGGTCGACTGTTTAATTTGTCTGTGCCTGAGCACGCCGCTATGCGGAGTTACGTAAAGGAATCCTTGGAGAAGGGTCATATTCGCCCATCGTCGTCGTCACCATTGGGAGCAGGGTTCTTTTGTGTGGCCAAGAAGGATGGTTCGCTGAGACCTTGTATTGATTACTGCCTTCTAAATAAAATCACAGTCAAATTTCAGTACCCCTTGCTGCTGCTGTCTGATTTGTTTGCTCGGATTAAGGGGGCTAGTTGGTTCACCAAGATAGATCTTCGTGGTGCGTATAATCTTGTGCGTATTAAACAGGGCGATGAATGGAAAACAGCATTTAATATGCCCGAGGGCCATTTTGAGTACCTGGTTATGCCATTCGGGCTTTCCAATGCTCCATCAGTATTTCAGTCCTTATGCATGACATCTTCCGAGAGTACCTGGATAAATTCCTGATTATATACTTGGATGATATTTTGGTCTTCTTGGATGATTGGGAGTCTCACGTGAAGCAGGCTAGAATAGTGTTCCAGGTCCTGCGTGCTAATTCTTTGTTTGTGAAGGGGTCAAAGTGTCTCTTTGGTGTTCAGAAGGTTTCATTTTTGGGTTTCATTTTTTCCCCTTCTACTATCGAGATGGACCCTGTTAAAGTTCAGGCCATTTATGAGTGGACTCAGCCAATATCTCTGAAGAGTCTGCAAAAGTTCATGGGCTAAGAAGGGTGCTGATGTGGTCAATTGGTCTTCTGCTGCTGTGGAAGCTTTTCAGAAGTTGAAGCTTCGTTTTTCTTCTGCCCCTGTGTTGTGCCAGCCAGATGTTTCGCTCCCGTTCCAGGTGGAGGTTGATGCTTCTGAGATTGGAGCAGGGGCTGTTTTGTCGCAAAGAAGTTCTGATGGCTCGGTGATGAAACCATGTGCCTTCTTTTCCAGGAAGTTTTCGCCTGCTGAGCGTAATTATGATGTTGGCAATCGAGAGTTGCTGGCCATGAAGTGGGCATTCGAGGAGTGGCGTCATTGGCTTGAAGGAGCTAAGCATCTCGTGGTGGTCTTGACTGATCACAAGAACTTGACTTATCTCGAGTCTGCCAAACGGTTGAATCCTAGACAGGCTCGTTGGTCGCTGTTTTTCTCCCGTTTTGACTTTGTGGTTTCGTACCTTCCGGGCTCTAAGAATGTGAAGGCGGATGCCCTTTCTAGGAGTTTTGTGCCCGACTCTCCGGGTTTGCCTGAGCCGGCGGGTATTCTCAAAGAGGGGGTAATATTGTCTGCCATCTCCCCTGATTTGCGGCGGGTGCTGCAAAATTTTCAGGCTAATAGACCTGACCGTTGCCCAGCGGAGAAACTGTTTGTCCCTGATAAATGGACGAGTAGAGTTATCTCTGAGGTTCATTGTTCGGTGTTGGCTGGTCATCCTGGAATCTTTGGTACCAGAGATTTGGTGGCTAGATCCTTTTGGTGGCCGTCTCTGTCGCGGGATGTGCGTTCATTTGTGCAGTCCTGTGGGATTTGTGCTCGGGCTAAGCCCTGCTGTTCTCGTACCAGTGGGTTGCTTTTGCCCTTGCCGGTCCCGAAGAGGCCCTGGACACATATCTCTATGGATTTTATTTCGGATCTCCCCGTCTCTCAAAAGATGTCGGTCATTTGGGTGGTTTGTGATCGCTTCTCTAAGATGGTCCATTTGGTACCCTTGTCTAAATTGCCTTCCTCCTCTGATTTGGTGCCATTGTTTTTCCAACATGTGGTTCGTTTACATGGCATTCCGGAAAACATCGTTTCTGACAGAGGTTCCCAGTTTGTTTTGAGGTTTTGGCGAGCCTTTTGTGCTAGGATGGGCATTGATTTGTCTTTTTCCTCGGCTTTCCATCCTCAGACAAATGGCCAAACTGAACGAACCAATCAGACCTTGGAAACATATCTTAGATGTTTTGTTTCTGCTGATCAGGATGATTGGGTGTCTTTTTTGCCTTTGGCTGAGTTCGCCCTTAATAATCGGGCCAGCTCGGCTACTTTGGTTTCGCCGTTTTTCTGCAATTCTGGTTTCCATCCTCGTTTCTCTTCAGGGCAGGTTGAGTCTTCGGACTGTCCTGGTGTGGATACTGTGGTGGATAGGTTGCAGCAGATTTGGACTCATGTAGTGGACAATTTGACATTGTCCCAGGAGAAGGCTCAACGTTTCGCTAACCGCAGGCGCTGTGTGGGTCCCCGACTTCGTGTTGGGGATTTGGTTTGGTTGTCGTCTCGTTATATTCCTATGAAAGTTTCCTCTCCTAAGTTTAAGCCTCGTTTCATTGGTCTGTATAGGATTTCTGAGGTTCTTAATCCTGTGTCTTTTCGTTTGACCCTTCCAGCTTCTTTTTCCATCCGTACTGTATTCCATAGGTCATTGTTGCAGATATACGTGGCACCTGTGGTTCCATCCGTTGATCCTCCTGCCCCGGTTTTGGTTGAGGGGGAGTTGGAGTATATAGTGGAGAAGATTTTGGATTCTCGTATTTCGAGACGGAAACTCCAGTACCTGGTTAAGTGGAAGGGTTATGGTCAGGAAGATAATTCCTGGGTCTTTGCCTCTGATGTTCATGCTGCCGATCTGGTTCGTGCCTTTCATTTGGCTCATCCTGGTCGACCAGGGGGCTCCGGTGAGGGTTCGGTGACCCCTCCTCAAGGTGGGGGTACTGTTGTGAATTCTGTGGTCAAGCTCCCCCCTGTGGTCATGAGTGGTACTTCGGCTGGTTCTGTCCATGAGCTTCCTCTGGTGGATGTGAGTGGGGCTGCGGCTTCTGAGTTTCCTTCCTCAGGTGACGAGGTTAAGTCGTTAGGTGCTGCTCTATTTTACTCCACCTAGTTCTTTGTTCCATGCCTCCAGTCAATGTTCCAGTATTGGTCTTGCTCTCTTCTGGATCGTCCTTGTGGCCTGCATAAGCTAAGTTCTGCTTGTGTTACTTTTGTTTGCTATTTTTTCTGTCCAGCTTGCTATATTTGTCTTGCTTGCTGGAAGCTCTGGGACGCAGAGGGAGCACCTCCGTACCGTTAGTCGGTGCGGAGGGTCTTTTTGCCCCCTCTGCGTGGTTGTTTGTAGGTTTTTGTGTTGACCGCAAAGCTATCTTTCCTATCCTCAGTCTATTCAGTAAGTCGGGCCTCACTTTGCTAAATCTATTTTATCTCTGTGTTTGTATTTTCATCTTTACTCACAGTCATTATATGTGGGGGGCTGCCTTTTCCTTTGGGGAATTTCTCTGAGGCAAGGTAGGCCTATTTTTCTATCTTCAGGGCTAGCTAGTTTCTCAGGCTGTGCCCGAGGCGCCTAGGTCTGGTCAGGAGCGCTCCACGGCTACCTCTAGTGTGGATTAGGGATTGCGGTCAGCAGAGTTCCCACGTCTCAGAGCTCGTTCTATGCTACAGTGGGGCAAAAAAGTATTTAGTCAGTCAGCAATAGTGCAAGTTCCACCACTTAAAAAGATGAGAGGCGTCTGTAATTTACATCATAGGTAGACCTCAACTATGGGAGACAAACTGAGAAAAAAAAATCCAGAAAATCACATTGTCTGTTTTTTTAACATTTTATTTGCATATTATGGTGGAAAATAAGTATTTGGTCAGAAACAAACAATCAAGATTTCTGACTCTCACAGACCTGTAACTTCTTCTTTAAGAGTCTCCTCTTTCCTCCACTCATTACCTGTAGTAATGGCACCTGTTTAACTTGTTATCAGTATAAAAAGATACCTGTGCACACCCTCAAACAGTCTGACTCCAAACTCCACTATGGTGAAGACCAAAGAGCTGTCAAAGGACACCAGAAACAAAATTGTAGCCCTGCACCAGGCTGGGAAGACTGAATCTGCAATAGCCAACCAGCTTGGAGTGAAGAAATCAACAGTGGGAGCAATAATTAGAAAATGGAAGACATACAAGACCACTGATAATCTCCCTCGATCTGGGGCTCCACGCAAAATCCCACCCCGTGGGGTCAGAATGATCACAAAAACGGTGAGCAAAAATCCCAGAACCACGCGGGGGGACCTAGTGAATGAACTGCAGAGAGCTGGGACCAATGTAACAAGGCCTACCATAAGTAACACACTACGCCACAATGGACTCAGATCCCGTCTGAAGTTTGCTAGAGAGCATTTGGATGATCCAGAGGAGTTTTGGGAGAATGTCCTATGGTCTGATGAAACCAAACTGGAACTGTTTGGTAGAAACACAACTTGTCGTGTTTGGAGGAAAAAGAATACTGAGTTGCATCCATCAAACACCATACCTACTGTAAAGCATGGTGGTGGAAACATCATGCTTTGGGGCTGTTTCTCTGCAAAGGGGCCAGAACGACTGATCCGGGTACATGAAAGAATGAATGGGGCCATGTATCGTGAGATTTTGAGTGCAAACCTCCTTCCATCAGCAAGGGCATTGAAGATGAAACGTGGGTGGGTCTTTCAACATGACAATGATCCAAAGCACACCGCCAGGGCAACGAAGGAGTGGCTTCGTAAGAAGCATTTCAAGGTCCTGGAGTGGCCTAGCCAGTCTCCAGATCTCAACCCTATAGAAAACCTTTGGAGGGAGTTGAAAGTCCGTGTTGCCAAGCGAAAAGCCAAAAACATCACTGCTCTGCATGGAGGAATGGGCCAACATACCAACAACAGTGTGTGGCAACCTTGTGAAGACTTACAGAAAACGTTTGACCTCTGTCATTGCCAACAAAGGATATATTACAAAGTATTGAGATGAAATTTTGTTTCTGACCAAATACTTATTTTGCACCATAATATGCAAATAAAATGTTAAAAAAACAGACAATGTGATTTTCTGGTTTTTTTTTCTCAGTTTGTCTCCCATAGTTGAGGTCTACCTATGATGTAAATTACAGACGCCTCTCATCTTTTTAAGTGGTGGAACTTGCACTATTGCTGACTGACTAAATACTTTTTTGCCCCACTGTATTAGTAACTATCAGGTCACTTTGTGTGCTCTTAACCACCAGGTCCATTATGGTTCTGAATCACCAGTTCATAACATAATTCTAAGCGGTATGTGTGGAGAAAACCAGGTACTGCTCATCTCCTGCCCAATACAATCCCAACAGTGAAACATGGTGGTGGCAGTGTAGGGGATGTAAAAAAGTATTATTGTTCCTTCTTCCCCCCAACCCGTTTAAGAGTATATATAATGTGTTATTGATGTGTTCGTGCATGGTGGCACTGCTACACATAAAGTATATTGTCACTGTGTACAAGAGCATTGCTATACTCAAGTATATTGCTCTGTATTTATATATATGTTTGCCATTCACACTTTATGTTAGGGAAAAGTAAGCCCCCGGGCCCAGTTTAGTGTTAGGAGAGTAGTGTCCCTAGTTGGCCACTAGTGGGGGGTATCTTAGGAAACAGTTAACATAGGAAGGGCACAGTAGCATAAGAGTAGTGTTGCTTCCTGATTTAAGTCAGTCAGGGCCTGGGTGTGTCTCCTTTATTGCAGAACTATCTGTGAAGAATGCATCCCGGTACCGGGCAAGTACAGATGGCGCAGAGAATCAGCACAGAAATGTGAACTTTTGCTGGAAAGGGAGTGATACAGGGATTGCTGTCAGCCATGGCTACCTCTCTGGCTCCCCCTTGCTACAGCAGCATCATGCTATAAGGGTTTTTTTCAGCTGAAGGGACAGGATCAATGACTGGTTGTCATTGAAGGAAACATGAATCCTGGATGAAAACCTCTTCCAGAGTGCTCTGCACCTCAGACTTGGCCGAAGGTTCACCTTCCAACAAGACAATGACCCTAAGCACACAGCTAAAATAACAAAGAAGTGGTTTCAGAACAACTCTGTAACCATTCTTGACTGGCCCAGCCAGAGCCCTGACCTAAACTCAATTGAGCATTTCTGGAGAGACCTGAAAATGGCTGTCCACTAACGTTCACCATCCATCCTGATGGAACTGGAGAGGATCTGCAAGGAAGAATGGTAGAGGATCCCCAAATCCAGGTGTGAAAAACTTGTTGCATCATTCCCAAGAAGACTCATGGCTGTACTATCTCACCGCTGGAGCCCACCTCAAAGCAGGGGATACTGCCAGCTGATGTACTAATCCGATACACTACATACATGTGCATCATTGTCTGTAGCAAAAGCAATTGTTCAAAAGTATTTTGCAGACGACTTTCTTTCGCTGTGTTACAAAGGTTTTGTCCCTCGGACAATGTTGAGTGTTCAAGATAGATTTTTTCATGCTGATTTCAGAAATGACTTCAGATTTCTCCTATCATTTAAGGTTTTTGAGAAATGGTACGAGACATTATAATATTCTGTTATAATTCTAAAAACACGGATTGTAAACGAAAGTTGTCTGCAAAACACTTTCGAACAATTGCTTATGCTATTGACATCGATGCACATGTATGTAATGTCTTGGATGTCATTATGTATACTATAAACTGTTGTTTCTTAACCCCTTTCTGCCAGCTGATGGAATAGTACGTCAGCTGGCAGTATCACCTGCTTTGAGGTGGGCTCCGGAGGTGAGCCCACCTCAAAGCCGCGACATGTCAGCTGTTTATAACAGCTGACATGTTCCCGCAATAGGCATGAGCGGAATCGCGATCTGCCCGCGCCTATTAAGTAGTTAACTGACAGCGGGCATTTAAATGCACTTCCGGAATTACGCGCAGTGATGACCCCCGTCACGTGATCGGGGGTCATCGCTGTGTTGCCATCACAACCAGAGGTCTCCTCGAGACCTCTGTGGTTGTTGATGGCAGATTGATATGAGCACCACCCTATGGTCGGCACTCATAGCAAGCCTGTAATTGTGCTGCATAGAGGTGATCTGAGCATCACCTCTATGTAGCAGAGGCAATCGTGCTATGGCAGCTTCAAGCCTCCTATGGATGTTGTTGCAGCATGCCAAAAGTAAAAAAAAAGTGTTTAAAAATATAAAAAAATACGAAACATAAAAGTTCAAATCCCCCCTTTTCGCCCCAATCAAAATAAAATAATAAAAAAACCTACACATATTTGATATCACCGCATTCAGAATCGCCCGATCTATCAATAACAAAAAGAATTAACATGATCGCTAAACGGTGTAGCGATAAAAAATCAAAACGCCAGAATTACGTTTTTTTTGGTGGCCATGACATTGCATTAAAATGCAATAATGGGCAATCAAAAGAACATATCCTCACAAAGGTGGTATCATTAAAAACGTCAGCTCGTTCCGCAAAAAATAAGCCATCATACGGCCATATTGACAGAAAAATAAAAAAGTTAAAGCTCTAGAAAAAGTGGAGCGAAAAACAAAAATCGAAAAAAGCTCTGGTCATGAAGGGGTTAAAAAAACCTTACGTGATACAGACTTTTGGAGCACATATTCGTGTTCAGCATATCAAAATCTATAAGATAAACAAAGTGAGGAATATGAACGACAATGTCCTCCTCTCACTCCCCGCACCGTTACCCTCAAGCAGCGGCCTCTCCTTACTATGTCTGTTTCGTTGTTATGATGAATAAAGGACATTGATTTGCAGCTAACTTGGGTGAGTGCCACATCTATTTTTTCTACTTTTGACAAATCTATAAGATACAATAACATTTTCTCAAGGGACAAGAACTTCCTTGAAATTTGTTGCGCAGTGTTATCTGGCAGTGTCCGTCTCTCTAGGCGTGCATAACAGTGCAGTTGGCCACAGTTTTGTGAACTTCTGAAACGGACACTGCTAAACAGAGGTCACATGAAGTCCAGAGTAACTCTGCTGCCTCACTATAGTGAATGCATCCCTAGGGGGTTCATCTGAATCACGTCACTCAGAGATTTAGATGGAAACCCCAATGTAAGTGCTCAGCAATGTGAGCCAGATCAGTGTGATCCCAAACGTTATGTAAAATGTTCCTAACTAAAGCTTCAACTCAATCCACGAAAAAAAAAAGCAAGTCCCCCCTCAGGTCTGTCATCTGTTAACGGAAATAGAAGGGACATCCACGTTACTGGTAGTACAAAGGCTCTGGAAAATCAAAATGGCTCCTCACCCTCCAAAAGAAATTCAGCAATTCTGCTCTCCTAAATCCAAATGCCCCCCCCTACCTTCTGAGCCCCAGTGTATCTAAACCGCATATAGCATCCACATGTTTGGCATTTCCATAACGATAAGAGCCCGCATAATTTACAGGTGCAAGTGTCCAGAAGCATGAGCTGGGCATAACATACTGGTCACTAAGAGGTACTGGTCACTACAATAGCAGTTTGTAATATTTACTGAGCAACATGCACTGCTGCTTGTTTCTGGAAAACTTCACCTGTAGATAAATTACCAAAGGGGTATTATTTCCAAAATGGGGTCTCTTGAGGGATGGATTCTGCCCTTCTAGCACTTGGGGGCTCTGTCCACAAACTATTCTTGCAAAATCTGCGCTCCAGGAGGCAAATAGCGCTCCGTCCCTCCTGAGTCTCACTGTGTGGCTAAGCAGTACTGTACAGCCACATATGAGATAAAAATTGTGGGCCAAATTTGATGCAATTTTTATACACTTCTTACGTGCAAATGTAAAATCTGGTGCTAAACATTTAATAATTTTTTCTTCACTGCACAATGGTATAGAATTCTGTGACCCTCTCGTGGTGTCAATATGATCACTGCACCCCTAGATGAATTCATTGAGAGGTGAAGTTTGTAAAATTGGGTAACTTACGGGGGGGTTCTGCTGCTCTGGCACGTCTGACACCCGCAAACCATAGCAGTAAAATGTGTGAAATCATCTTGCTCAGGAGAAGTTGCACAACAGATTTGATGGTGCAATTTTTCATGTTAACCTTATGAAAATGCAAAATTGGGGGCTAAAAACATTTTTATGTGGGAAAATGTGATTTTATTTTCATGGCTCAACATTATTCTGTGAAGCACCTTGGGGTTCAATATGCTCACCACACATCTAAATACATTAAAAAATACATCTAAATACATTCCTTGAGGGGTCTATTTTCAAAAGTGGTGTCACTTGTTGGGGATTTCACTGTTTAATTAAATCAGGGGTTCTCCAAACACGGCATGTTGTTCTCTAATTGTTCCAGCAAATTTTGCATTCAAAAAGTCCAATGGCACTCCTTCCCTTCTGAGCTTTGCTGTGTACCCAAACAGTGGTTTTCCCACACATATGGGGTATCAACATGCTCAGGAAAAATTGCACAATAAATTTTAGAGTCCATTTTTTCCTGTTACCCTTGCAAAAATAAGAAAAAAATGTGGGTCTAATGTAACATTTTTGTGAAAAAAAATTAAATGTTCATATTTTTCCACATTCCAAAATTTCCTGTGAAGAACCTGAAGGGTTAATAAACTTCTTGATTGTGATTTTGAGCACCTTGAGGGGTACAGTTTTTAGAATGGTCCCAATTTTGGTTATTTTCTTTCATATAGACCCATCAAAGTCACTTCAATGTGATGTGGTCCCTAAAAAAATGATTTTCTAAATTTTTAGGAAAAATTACAAATTGTTGGTCAATTTTTAACCCCTTTATCTTCCTAACAAAAAAATGTTGTTTTAAAAAATTGTGCTGACTGTGAGTCAGTGGCCGGCATTGTTGTGAATGGCTGGCAAGTGTCGCAGAGGAGGAGATCCTCTGCACTGTAAGCCTGAAATGTTGCTCTGGGACCTGTAGTTCCACGAGCTTTGTTTAGCTTGTAAGGGGTTGGACTTGCAGGGTTGGCCGGAGAGCTGGGTGGCTCTTGCCAACTACCTACCTCCCATCAAGGGTTGTGTCTCAAACAATATAGTGAGACTATGGTGTGATCACATGGTCTGTGTTGGAAGGTCCTGCGAGTGGACTGGATTCCTGAAGAACACATGGTGAGGCCATGTACCTGAATCATCTGTGTTGGAAGGTCCTGCGAGAGGACAGACTTCCTGAATAGCACGTGGTGAGACCATGTACATGCAGAGCCTGTGATGGCTAGCTGTGTTGGGGAAGCTACCGTCCTTCTA
Organism: Ranitomeya imitator; assembly: GCF_032444005.1. Taxonomy (NCBI): domain Eukaryota; kingdom Metazoa; phylum Chordata; class Amphibia; order Anura; family Dendrobatidae; genus Ranitomeya; species Ranitomeya imitator. The sequence continues at coordinate 445,892,487 of NC_091287.1, read as the reverse complement.
AGGGTCTGGAACTGTCGGGTGGGATGTTGCAGAGCAAGTTATCATACGGGACAGTGATCCTAGTAAGTCTACGTTCACATTAGCGTCGCGTCGCTGTTGCATCGGCGACGCAGCGGCGACGCACGGAAAAACGCGCGCGTTTTGCGACGCGTGCGTCGTTTTTTGCCGAAATCGGACGCAAGAAAAATGCAACTTGTAGCGTTTTCTTGCGTCCGACGCTAGCGTCTAAAACGACGCACGTGTCGGAAAACGCGTGCAAAAAGACGCACGCGTCCCCTATGTTAAACATAGGGGCGCGTCGCCGCTGCGTCGCCGCTGCGTTGCCGACGCAACAGCGACGCACATTAGCGTACCGCTAATGTGAACGTAGCCTAAGGCAGTTTCCCTGGAAGCCAGGGCTGACAGGGAGTCAGTATGTGGAGCAGGAGCTCCTGGAAGATAACCTCAGACAAGGGGGGTTGTAAGAAACGGCAGAGAGGTTTATCTGCTACATGAACAGACTGGTAGACATGATATGTTCGTGGATGTAATGAAATGGACTTTACATTAAGCAGTTTATGCTGAGTAAATAAACCAAATAGACTGTTTCTTGCGAGAAACCATTCCTGTGTGCCTTAATTCCATTACCAAGCAAGTGTCCCCCACCACACTCAGTGAGCTCTATCTCACATGATGCAAAGTAGACATGTGGGAAATGTCATTTGTTAACTATTTTGTGTGGCATACTGTATTTTTCGGATTATAAGATGCACCCCAAATTTTGAGGAGAAAAATAGGAAAACATTTTTTTTAAATAAAATGATGGTGCTTCTTCTAGTCCATGCATCTTATTGCTTACCGGGGGTGGTGGCAGCGGTGAAGTGGGGTTCCAGGGTTGCTGCTGGGGGAGGCAGGAGTGGGGTGATGCAGCAGGCCACAGGCTGGGATGAAGGGGTGTTCCGATGTGCGGTGCACCACTATGGGTATCCGGCGCTGCAGGGGTCTCTGGTGCTGCTGCGGGGGGGTCTCCAGCACTGCTGTGAGGGTCTTTGGTGCTGCTGCAGGGGTCTGCTGACAGAGACAATGGTTTCCTGTGTGGTGGACTCCGGGAAAATGGCCGCCGGGTCGACGCATGCGCAGATGGAGATCTTGGCACCAAGATCTTGGGAGATGAGATCTCAGTGCTGAAATCTCATCTCCCGAGATGAGATCTTGGTGCTGAGATCTCTATCTGCACATGCGCCGCCCCCCGGCAGCCATTTTCCTGGAGTCCACCGCACTGGAAACCATCGAACTGCGGGGGCTCTGGCCTTGTACAAACCAACTTGGGGGCAAAGGGGCTGACATGCATTTTTACAGCGATGTGAAGACATTCTGAAAGAAGATACATTGCATAATGTTTTTACTGTTTAATGCACCTGGATTCCTTTCTATAGGTGTCAGAGGACAATATGAAGATTTGTCTCTGAAAATAAATCTCCTAGTAGGAGTGTTTGCTCATTTCATCTGTCACCTGACAGACATGCTTAGGCTAAGTACACATTAGCGTTTCTGTCCGCAGCGTATCATCTGCATGCCAAAACGCATGCCAAAATGCATGCTGATGCATGCTTACCCTGCATTTTTCCTCCGCATCATCATACGCATGACACAAAAAAAAACCACTTCGTGTGCATGCGTTTGAATGCGTTTGGCATGTGTTTGCGTTGTTTATGCGCATGGTGGAGGCGGTGAAATCATTTCCTGGACATGCGCAGTCTGAAGTACGCATACATATCAAACGCATGTGTACGCATGTCCTAGCGTAGCAATGCGTTCCCATATACAGTAATGCATTGTTTTGATGCACTCATCCGCATGTGCAAGCCTGCGCATATTTGACGCCTCAAAAATGCAACATGTTGCGTTTGCTGCACATGGCTAAACAACACATGCATACACATCCGCATGCGAACTGATGCAAACGCATGTCCCTGCATACACAATGTTAAATATATGTAAGCAAGATGCATGCGGATCGGTACGCAGGTATATGCTGTGCACACATACGCTGATGTGAACCCGGCCTTAGAAAACCCCACAGTCAAATAGTGATAATGAAGCATCACTCTGCAGCCAGACACTGATAATGATATATTAAACTGCAGTCAGCATTAACTGTTATAGCAACACATTACAGCCAAATAGTAATTACATACCTTTGACGGGCATTGATTATAGTGAGAAATATTCTTTGAAACGTACCACGGAATCTTGATCAACAGTTACTGTAAATGTGTGATATTTTCTTAAAGGGACACTGTCACCTGAATTTGGAGGGAACAATCTTTAGCCATGGAGGCGGGGTTTTGGGGTTTTTGATTCACCCTTTCCTTACCCGCTGGCTGCATGCTGGCTGCAATACTGGATTGAAGTTCATTCTCTGTCATCCGTAGTACATGCCTGCACAAAGCAATCTTGCCTTGCGCAGGCATGTACTACGGAGGACAGAGAATGAACTTCAATCCAATATTGCAGCCAGCATGCAGCCAGCGGGTAAGGAAAGGGTGAATCAAAAACCCCAAAACCCCGCCTCCATGGCTGAAGATTGTTCCCTCCAAATTCAGGTGACAGTGTCCCTTTAAATAAAGTGTTTTGAAAATTGTATTCACGCCTTATTCAAAGGATAAAAAACAAACAAGTAGTACTTTACCTGGAGATAAATGTAAGGATATGCACCAGATATTAGAAAAATGTGAATGAATTTAAAATGGTCAAATACTGGGTAGAATTGAGACGGAAAGAAGCAATAAATGTCCAATAAGATGACCTGCATAAAACAGGATTTGCAATGCAAGAAATGATGGTAGCCCATGCGCACTTGTTGGTCCATTACTCGCTGAGTCGCTGCACTTTGCTTTTTGTCTACTTATGTAAACACGTTTTGAAATAACCGCTGACCGATAAAGGTTTACCAATCGGCGGCATGTCGTGACATCGGTCGGTCTATGTAAATGGACCCTTATACCATATTAGACTGGTGGTCTTAATGTTATTGGTGATTAGTTTAGTTTTCATTGTAATACCTCACTAGTCAGACAGCAGAAGGAATATTGTGTACAGTTTTGGGCATATGTATAAAGGAGAATATCTCAACAGAAATCTCCGCTATAACAGTATTGTCACACACAAGCTTCCAGACTGTAAACTGTGCAGTAGTATAGCTTTTGTTTTTCCTGAATGGCTTATTATGGAATTGCATGGAGCAAAAAAACAGAAACTCCATTGTAAATCAGCCAGAAGGAAGGCTGTCTGTCACCTCTGACTGCTGAATGGTGGCATATGATTTTATATAAATGGACGCAATATGAAAGCATTCTAAGACAAAATATGACAGGTTAAGCCATAATGATAGTCAAATAGTAAACCATAATCATCTTTAAAGGGGTTATGCAGACATTCTGTCTTACCAATCTGTCGTCAGATGAGGAGGAATGATGCTGTCCGTTGGGTGATACCATTGTCAAGGCAATCGTCCAATGAACAGCAACTATTTTACACCATCCTATTATTGTTAATATGAACCATACTCACTAAGCATCACTGTTACCTCTTGGAAATTGCTTCTAATTTATTTTGTTAATTGCTCTGATGGAATTTTGAGTAATTTAAAAAAATAGTAACTATTTTTTTAATTCCATAAAATACAAAAATTGCTTATTCATGTGTTGATTGCTTTTTCGAGAAAAAAAAGTCTGTGTAGCCTCTAGCTTTCCTTAAAATACCAAAAAAAAATCTTATATAATATGAAAATATTTTATGTTAATGCTGCCAGAACTTGCTGTTGGTAATATCAATGAAAAGATCTAAGAAGAAGTCAAGAGTCCCCCTTTAAAAAGAAAGAGAAAATAAGAAAAAGAGAGCTTCATGGGAATGGCATTTACCACACTCAACTCCGAGATCTGTGCAGATCAGGACAACACTGACCTCAGCAAAGATGGTTTTCCTAAATCGTTGCTGAACCATCCGCTGGTCCCAGTTGACTAATGCTGGAATCATAACATGAGGGAGTTTAAGCAAGGTAAAAGGTCGGATACGATCAGGGTGCTACAAATGTGCGCAGACCCTGGGAAGTGGGAAAGGAGGCAAGAGATGCGCAAAGGTGGCTGGGGTGGTGAGTAAATTGGCATCTTTGCCAGGGGAGGGAGCAGAAGTATGCAAGGATACCGATGCTACAGTATCCCCCTTTATGCACCCTTGTCTACAAGCCTATCTAGCAGAAGAGGGGCAATAATATTCTCCTTGGGTTCCCATGATCTTTCCTCGGGACTGGAACCAATGTATTTTCCTCTTATCCTCTAAACCAAAGAGTTATGTCACACAAATTAGTTAATAAATAACATTTACCACATGTCTATTGTATACAGTTATATGAAAAAGTTTGGGCACCCCTATCAATCTTAAGCTTAATGTTTTATAAAAATAGTTTTTTTTGCAACAGCTATTTCAGTTTCATATATCTAATGACTGCTGGACACAGTAATGTTTCTGCCTTGAAATGAGGTTTATTGTACTAACAGAAAATGTGCAATTTGCATTCAAACAAAATTTGACAGGTGCACAAGTATGGGCACCCCACCAGAAAAGTGACATTAATATTTAGTAGATTCTCCTTTTGCAAAAATAACAGCCTCTAGTCGCTTCCTGTAGCTTTTAATGAGTTCCCGGATCCTGGATGAGGGTATTCTTGACCATTCCTCTTTACAAAACAATTCCAGTTTAGTTAAGTTTGATGGTCACCGAGCATGGACAGCCCTCTTCAAATGATCCCACAGATGTTCAATGATATTCAGGTCTGGGGACTGGGATGGCCATTCCAGAACAGTGTAATTGTTCCTCTGCATGAATGCCTGAGTAGATTTGGAGCGGTGTTTTGGATCATTGTCTTGCTGAAAGATCCATCCCCTGCGTAACTTCAACTTTGTCACTGATTCATGAACATTATTGTCAAGAATCTGCTGATACTGAGAGGAATCCATGCGTCCTTAACTTTAACAAGATTCCCGATGCCGGCATTGGACACACAGCCCCAAAGCATGATGGAACCTCCACCAAATTTTATTGTGGGTAGCAAGTGTTTTTCTTGGAATGCTGTGTTTTTTGGCCGCCATGCATAATGCCTTTTTGTATGACCAAACAACTCAATCTTGGTTTCATCAGTCCACAGGACCTTCTTCCAAAAAGAAATAGGCTTTTCCAAATGTGCCTTTGCATTAATGAGCCGACTCTGTTTGTGGCGTGCTTGCAGAAACGGCTTCTTTCGCATCACTCTCCCATACAGCTTCTCCTTGTGCAAAGTGCGTTGTATAGTTGACCGATGCACAGTGACACCATCTGCAGCAAGTTGATGCCGCAGCTCTCTGGAGGTGGTCTGAGGATTGTCCTTGACTGATCTCACCATTCTTCTTCTCTGCCTTTCTGATGTTTTTCTTGGCCTGCCACTTCTGGCCTTAATAAGAACTGTACCTGTGTTCTTCCATTTCCTTACTATGTTACTCACAGTGGAAATTGACAGGTTACATCTCTGAGACAGCTTTTTGTATCCTTCCCCTGAACAACTATGTTGAATAATCTTTGTTTTCAGATCATTAGACAGTTGTTTTGAGGAGCCCATGATGCCACTCTTCAGAGGAGATTCAAACAGGAGAACAACTTGCAAGTGGCCACTTTCAGTAGCTTCTCTCATGATTGCATACACCTGGCTATGAAGTTCAAAGCTCATTGAGGTTAGAAAACCAAAATAAGTGCTTTAGTAAGTCAGTAAAAAGTAGGGAGGAGTATTTAAAACAAGAAAATGATAAGGGTGACCATACTTATGCACCTGTCAAATTTTGTTTGAATGCAGATTGCACATTTTCTGTTTGTACAATAAACCTCATTTCAAGGCAGAAACATTACTGTGTCCAAAAGTTATTAGATATATGAAACTGAAATAGCTGTTGCAAAAAAAACAATTTTTTATAAAACATTAAGCTTAAGATTAATAGGGATGCCCAAACTTTTTCATATTAATGCATCTTTATCATTATTTAAATCTATTTTTTTGGTAGTTAGAAGGGTTTAAAGTTTGCCAGCAATTTATAATTTTTCCTTTCAAAATTTCCAAAACCATTTTTTTAATTTTTTTTAGGGCCTATGTTACAGAAAATACCCCAAAGTGACAGCATCGTAAAAACAAAATTAAGCGGACTCTCATCACTACAGAAATGTCAGACATTTGAACGTTAAATGTGGTTTAATCCAGGGATCAAAAGGGAGGGGACATTTTGGATTTGGGAGTGCAGAATTTGCTGGATTTCTTTTGGGGGTTAAGGAGCTATAGCGCTTTCATAGAGCCTTTGCACTACCATTAAACTATTTTAGAGGAAATTGTTTTTGCATCGCTTTGTTCTGAGAGCTATAACTTTTTTATTCTTCTGCTGATGGAGCTGTGTGATGGCCTTTTTTTGCCGGACAAGATTACATTTTCAGCGATATAATTTTGTTAACACGTCTTTTTTTCCGCTTTTTATTCCGCTTTTTATTTGGCAGTGTGATGAGAAATCATAGTTTTTGTCTAATTGTTTTTTTTTCACTGTGTTCACTGAAAGGGTTAATTAGTGGGACAGTTTTATAGTAAGATTATTCTGGATGCAGCGATACCAAATGTGTATACATATACTTGTGTATAATATATATTATATATATATACATATATATATATATATATATATATATATGTTTTATTTATACCTTTACAATTTTCTTTTCAACTTTTTTTATTTAGTGCCTCTATTGGACTTTCACTTTTTGCATTCTGGTCACTTTAGAAAACATTGCAATGCTTTATAGACAGTCAATGCTGCACTGTTACAAGCTTGTCAAAGCATGCACTGCACATGACCTAACAAGCTTGCTAGCCCTGGTGTCCCGAATGTTGTCATGATGACATCGGGTCACCATGGCAGCAATTGGTCTCTTGTGATGATGTTGTAGGGAGCCAATCGGAGGGGAGAGGCCTGCCTTCTAAATGCTGCGATTGACATACATCACATCATTGAAAAGCATAAACTCCTGCCAGTGAGAGTTGGGTGTCTGCTGCCAAATTCGCTGTCCACACGCACAGAGCCTGTGTGACGTATCCATGCGTCCAAGGTCGGGAAGTCCTTCCCCACCTGGACGTGTGGATACATCTAATGTCGTGAAGGGGTTAAGGGCAACTTGATCTTCACCATACTTGTCCATATGAATTCTCCACTATCATGATGATTGATGCCATTCTGTCTCCTGAAGGTTTTGAACAATAAAATATCTGGAAGAATTGTCTGGGTTATCAACAATCCTGGAATTCTTTACAGTAGAGTCATTGAACTCGTGACCAATAATCTGACTCCTGAACTATAGAGGCAGGTCAAGTGAATGCTATAAGCCTTTGGAAAAAAAAGAACTAAGCTCAGAGAAGGTCACTTCACCTTTGCTATTAGATGTTAAAACCCTGTTACAAACAACATCCTATCAGCAAACAAAGGTTTGAGATCATGTCAAGAGTGGAGTGGGAAAGCAAACACATGATCTTTGCTTTGCTGTGGCAAAACTCAGCTCTATTATGGGGGCCTTGCTTTTGATCAATGCTCTGAGGTTGGTCCCTTCTCTTCTGCATACAAAAAATTTGCCAGGTTTGGCAAATTTTTCAAAAAAATTACATTTTCAGTGAATTGAGTAGTCACAAATCACAATACTGCAAAGCCTCGAATTGCCCTTAAAAGAGATGTGTAACATTCTCGCATCAAAGTTTTATTCCTCTTAATATATTTTAGTCATCATATTATATAGCGTGTTATATTAGAATTGCTCATTTTGCCTTTCTACTAAGTTATTTCTTCCTTTTTTCATAAGGTCTATGACATCACATGATTAAAAACTGACTAGCTGAATCCTTCTAAGTTCTATGTATAAACAGGAAGCCTCTTTTCCCTGCATGAGTCATCCCCCTCTTCAACTCCTGACCCAACTGCCCTGCTCCTCCCCCCTGCCATGGACTTTGCAGTCACGCAGAATTGTAGTTCTAATGATGACTCATGCAGAGAAAAGAAACTTCCTGTTTCTACATAGTGCTATGTTTGTAAGTAGACTGAATGATTATTTCAGTTATATTTTCTGTGAAGTCGCTTATTTACTTGCAGACATGTCTGAACAACTTGGCGCTGCAGTATTATTCTATAAATAATATAACCCCATTTACTAATATTATACTGTTGTTTACTGACTTGTTCCTTTCAGGCACGTCTTGCATGTGTGAACAGGATGTCTTATTTTGAGACTAGCATTGTTAATAATGAAATCACAGATATTTGCATCTCTTGATACCCAGGTGCTATTTTACTTGGCAAATTGTTTACAACTTTTTTATCATTAATGCAAAAAATTAAATAAATTAAGATGTGATATTTCTGTGGTGTATTTCTGTACCGTGACTGTATCTGGTGGTTGAATATCTCACCTGTCAAGCAATGTATTGGAAAGAAAAAATCACATTGTGTTTTTAGATGTATTAAGTGTAATGTCGTAGGCAGAAAACCTGATTATTTTCCAACAACCTGATTTCACAAATGGAAAAGCAGCATCTGTTTTCACGCAGCTTCACATATGGCTATCAATGTCGCTTAGGAAAGCTTGTGCAGGTAACTGAAGCAAAAGAACCTCTCTGGAGTGCAACAACCCGAGGGACCGAAAAGCAATGCTCCCAAATGGTAAACAGTTGCTCTCAAGGAACAGCTAATGGACTTTTATCAGATGACGTCTCTCCTGATTCCACATTACAAGGCAAATAGGAAATCTCTTACTCTTCTTAGGTTAGGTATATCCTAGTGAGTATCATAACAGATTTTCTCTGTTTACTGTATTTTAATATAAATGGTTGAGTTTTTCCAAAAATCTGAAAAAGGTTTCCAGGTAAAATAAAATAAAATGTAGACTGTGTTTTGAGTACTGACGTTTACGTAGAGATTAGCGACTCGATCCATGGAGAATAGAGTTAAAGCTGAACTTCTTGAATTTCACGGATCCATGGGAATTTGAACACTTCACCTGGCAAAATAAAACCTGCCCGCCTCCATTTCCCACAATGGAGAAGCATAAATTGAAGGCTAATGTAATTTTGTGCAGCTAAGCAGTCTCCCCTCTAATGCCCAACTATTTTGACATGTCATCCTATATGTCCTATAGATATTATACACCACTCAAAATAGTAAAATATGAATTATGTATTGAGAATATCTACCAAATTTAGTTACTCATATAAATTATACCAATAAAAATGCATAACATAATGAAGCAAATACATTAGGGTAAATATAAATATGTAGAAATACTATGCAGAAAAATTATTGCCATATTAATTCCAATTTTCATTTAAAATACTGTGATTGGTCCATATGGAGTATATAGCTGAACCAATTATATCCACATTTGTTGTGGATTTACAGATTAAGACACATCATATTGAAACAATATGCAGTATATTATTCTTGTAGGTGGTCTATCTCTCTTTCTGATTTTAGTTTCAAAGGATCCGCTCAAATTTACAAATGAATATATAGGGCCCATAGGCAACAGCTAGAATTTCTATCAGAAAAAAACCTTCTCCCAGTTCCAAGATATCTAAAGAAAAGCCATTTTTAGGACAGCCTCCTTTTTTTCATACGTCTGTGCTGCAAGATCTGTATAGAACAATCCGGGCAGCGTTCCAGAGTATAAGAGCATGTGGTTGAGGTATATTACAAGTGATGACTCCATATTTATTATATAATGGATTGTTCATTTGTAACATTATAGCTCATGATGTTATTAAAAATGCAAGTGCATGTCCTATTGTTACGGAACTGCAACGCAGAACTCGTATAGAAGGGGGAAAACTGACCCTGCACTGAGACTAGGCTGATACCCTACGATGGAGTGGGCGACCCATTCCTTGCGAATAGACCCACCGATGATCCTAGGTTAATCTCAGCGAAGACCTATAGATAGGGGGAAGGAGGTCCCTGAAAGATATAAGGACTGGGTATAAAAACAGGTCACCTCCTAATAGAAAACACAGAGGCTGCAGAAACCAACAGAAAACAGAAACTAAAGATAGCAGAACTGGGGGTCCCAGAACTGCACAATATCAAACACAGAATGCTATCAAAGCACCTAGCCAGATTAACACTGTTGTCCAGAAAGGAATGGAAGGCAGGTGCTGGGTAATAAAGGATGATACAATCATCTGACCTAAGGCAACCCAGCACCAGGGGAAAAAGACCAGCAGCCAGAAAACCACAACAAGACGGCGGATGGTCAAAAACAAAGCAGATTCTAACACCTATATAGATGAAAGACAGGCTCTCCAAATCAAACCAAATTAAATCATTATTTCTGATGGGCCAAAGGAACCTTATCCTGTTCTACACAAAGTACTGTCATAGCTTTGCACTTCCAATAAAAATACTTAGATTAGGCTTAAGAAAATTGTTTATTTTTTCCCCATAGTACCCAAAAGGAGCGATTAAAATGGGAGCATTGTGGAGTCAAGACCCAAGATATATGGAAGATAAAATTGTGTTTACTATCCTCAAAACTCTCCAATGAATAACAAAATGAATAACAAGTGAAAAGGAAGTCTCAACAGCATAGTTCTAAAGTGCACTGACATTCTAGCTTCAATTGCACTCCGCTCAAAATCTGAGACTCATAGAAGCTTATAGGGCCCTACCATATCATCATATGCTTGTAATTTTATTTCTGCAGGAAAGGTCTGAAGGAGGGATGTCACGGTGGCTGCGACCCAGTCCGTGGCCCTGGGGCTCAATGTTAAAGGGGAACGGTCTTTAAAGGGGAAAATGTTCAAAGTCTTTCGTGACACCACCTGTGGTGTTCGGTCAGTAGTGGGACCGACGCTGCATTGAAGGGGTCCCCTGGGGGATGTTGCGGCAGCACAGGTGTTACACTTCCCACAGGTGAAGCGGGGTCCCCAGGGGTCCTATGGTGTAAGGCATGGATAGTATGTGTCGGTGAATAAATGAAGGAGACAAGTTGAAAGTCTTTACCTTGTTTACTGCAGATGGTAGGCCACAGTCCAGGGCAATGGTAACAGGTACATTAGGAGACCTGGCAGTCCAGAGACATGGAATCCCCTTGGCCGGTCAGGTTGGGGGCCTTCCACTCTGCGCTTGTACCACTGGTGCAAATGGGCAATATCCATGTAATCCTATGCCTTCCAGTTCTGCTCTGTGTCTTAGAATTTCCACAAAAGCGTTGGGCTCCGGGTACCCAGTTTCTGTGCACTGACTCCTTGGAGGCCTACTCATATCCTCCTTGAGTCCTGTATCTCCTCTCTCTGCTTCCTTCCTGTCTGTCCTCTCTCACAGACTGTCTGTACAAACTGAACTGACTGGTCTCCTGGAACCAACTAACTAGCTCCTCCTCCAAACCAGGATCTTTATTCGGGGAAGCTGCCCTAAAACAGGGTTTTGAACTCCCCCTCCTGGCCTGGATTTGGAAGGTGTTGTGTGTGTGATAACCTGCCAAAGGGAATCTCACTTGTCTCCACTCATAGCACTACCCTCCCCGAGAGGAAGGCAGCACTACTGTGGTACCCGAACTCCTGAGGTGCCACACAATAACAGAAATAAGTGTTGCTTCTAGGATGAGCGAACGTGCTTGATGATATTTGGATATCACTCAAGTATCTGGGTGCTCGAATGTGTTCAGCATTTGCCGAGCATTGGCTGATACTCGTATGGGAAGCTCGAATCCCTGCCCCGCATGTCTGGCGTCTGTTACTCATCCAATAAGCATGTGGTGATTGCCTGCCAGTCACTGTAATGCTGTAGCTATCTTGGTAGTGGCATTACTGTGATTGGCTGGCCGCATTACCTCATCAGAGGTTATAAAAGGACCAGCGCCACTGTGCTCGGCTCACTAACGCCAATGTACAGCTCTGGGACAGTTCTGATTGGAGGAAGACAGCAGTTATCCAGGCCTGTGTGTGCACAATTTAACTAATTCTTTCTGTCACGGTTATTCATTCGCTGATTGGTCTCGCCAGCTGCCTGTCATGGTTGCCACGACCAATCAGTGACTGGCACAGTCCGGAAGAAAATGGCCGCTCCTTACTCCCCGCAGTCAGTGCCTGTCGCCCGCATACTCCCCTCCGGTCACCGCTAACACAGGGTTAATGCCAGTGGTAACGGACCGTGTTATGCCGCGGGTAACGCACTCTGTTACCGCCGCTATTAACCCCGTGTCTCCCCAACTTTTTACTATTGACGCTGCCTAAGCGGCATTAATAGTAAAAAATGTAATGTTAAAAATAATAATAAAAAAAAAAACCTGCTATACTCATCCTCTATAGTCCGCTGAGCCGCTCCCGACGGCCGCCATCTTCCGCTGCAGTTTCCGGTGGCAAAGATGGTATGGCAGAAGGACCTGCCATGAAGTCATGGTCATGTGACCGCGACGTCATCACAGGCCTTGCGCGCCTGCGCTAGAAAGATCTGCCATGACGTCAGGGTCATGTGACCGCGACGTCATCACAGGTCCTGCGCTCTGATACCAACCCTGGGACCGCAAGCTGCCGTGGACTACAAGGGTCCTTCGGAAAGGTGAGTATATGTTTATTTTTTATTTTTTCACCTGTGACAAACCTAGCTGGGCAATATACTACGTAGCTGGGCAATATATTACGTGACTGGCCGATATACTATGTGGCTCTGTGCTGTATACTACATGGCTCTGTGCTGTATACTACGTCACTCGGCAATATACTACGTCACTGGGCAATATACTACGTCACTGGGGAATATACTACGTGGCTCTGTGCTGTATACTACGTCGCTGTGCGATATACTACGTCACTGGGCAATATACTACGTGGCTGGGCAATATACTACGTGACTGCACAATATACTACGTAACTGGGCAATATACTACGTAACTGGGCAATATACTACGTGGCTCTGTGCTGTATACTATGTTGTTGTGTGATATACTATGTCACTGGGCAATATACTACGTAACTGGGCAATATACTACGTGGCTGGGCAATATACTACGTAACTGAGCAATATACTACGTGGCTCTGTGCTGTATACTACATCGCTGTGCGATATACTATGTCACTGGGCAATATACTATGTAACTGGGCAATATACTACGTAACTGAGCAATATACTACGTGGCTGCGCAATATACTACGTGACTGGGCAATATACTAAGTAACTGGCCAATTTACTACGTGACTGGGCAATATACTACGTCACTGGGCAATATACTACGTGGCTGTGCAATATACTACGTGACTGGCCAATATACTACGTAACTGGCCTATATACTACGTGGCTGCGCAATATACTACATCACTAGGCAATATACTACATCACTGGGCAACATACTACGTGGTGTTGTGAATTCTGTTTTCGGGCTCCCTCCTGTGGTCATGAATGGTACTTCGGCTGGTTCTGTTCATGGACTTTCTCTGATGCCTGTGGGTGTTTCTGAGTTTCCTTCTACAGGTGAAGAGGCTAATTCGTTAGTGGGCTGCTCTATTTAACTCCACTTGGATCCTTGTCCGATGCCAGCTGTCAATGTTGTAGCATTGGTCTAGTTCGCTCCTGGATCTTCCTGGTTACCTGTTTCCTCCAGCAGAAGCTAAGTTTTGCTTTGCTTTTTTCTTGTTTGCTATTTTTTTCTGTCCAGCATGCTTATGTGAATATTGCCTTGCTTGCTGGAAGCTCTGGGACGCAGAGGGGCGCCTCCGCTCCGTTAGTCGGTGTGGAAGGTATTTTTCCCTGCATTCTCTGTGTGGCTTTTGTAGGGTTTTTTGCTGACTGCAAAGTGACCTTTCCTATCTTCTGTCTGTTTAGTAAGTCGGGCCTCTCTTTGCTAAATCTATTTCATCTCTGTGTTTGTGATTTCATCTTACTCACAGTCAATATATGTGGGGGGCTGCCTTTTCCTTTGGGGAATTTTCTCTGAGGCAAGATAGGCTTATTTTTCCTATCTCTAGGGCTAGCTAGTTCTGAGGCTGTGACGAGGCGCCTAGGTCATGATAGGAGCGCTCCACGGCTATTTCTAGTGTGCGTGATAGGATTAGGGATTGCGGTCAGCAGAGGTTCCACTTCCCAGAGCTTGTCCTGTATTAATGTGCTATCAGGTCTTTTCTGGTGCTCTAATTACCAGGTCCACTATTTGTCCTAACCACCAGATCATAACAGTACAGCTGGCCAAAAGTATTGATGCATCTCAATAAAGGGATAATTGAAGCTCTGAGACCATTTTTTTTTTCTTTGCAGCGTGTTCTGTCTCATTTTTCCCCTTTACCTCTGGGTGGTTCAGAACACAGGTGTGGACATGGACATTCAAGGTCTGTCCTCTTGGATGGATAATCTCACTACAAGGGTACAAAACATCCAAGATTTTGTGGTTCAGAATCCGATGTCAGAGCCTAGGATTCCAATTCCTGATTTGTTTTTTGGTGATAGATCTAAGTTTTTAAATTTCAAAAATAATTGTAAATTGTTTCTAGCTTTGAAACCTCGCTCCTGAGGTGATCCTGCTCAACAAGTAAGGATCATTATTTCTTTGTTACGTAGTGACCCTCAAGACTGGGCATTTTCCCTTGCGCCAGGAGATCCGGCATTGCGTGATGTGGATGCGTTCTTCCTGGCGCTCGGATTGCTTTATGACGAACCTAATTCAGTGGATCAGGCAGAGAAAATCTTGCTGGCTCTGTGTCAGGGTCAGGATGAAGCAGAGATATATCGTCAGAAGTTTAGAAAGTGGTCTGTGCTCACTCAGTGGAATGAATGTGCCCTGGCAGCAATCTTCAGAAAGGGTCTCTCTGAAGCCCTTAAAGATGTCATGGTGGGATTTCCTATGCCTGCTGGTCTGAATGAGTCTATGTCTTTGGCTATTCAGATCGATCGGCGCTTGCGTGAGCGTAAAACTGTGCACCATTTGGCGGTACTATCTGAGCATGGGCCTGAGCCTATGCAGTGTGATAGGACTTTGACCAGAGCTGAACGGCAGGAACACAGACGTCGGAATGGGCTGTGTTTTTACTGTGGTGATTCCACTCATGCTATCTCCGATTGTCCTAAGCGCACTAAGCGGTTCGCTAGGTCTGCCACCATTGGTACGGTACAGTCAAAATTTCTATTGTCCGTTACTCTGATTTGTTCTTTGTCTTCCTACTCTGTTATGGCATTTGTGGATTCAGGCGCTGCCCTGAATTTGATGGACTTGGAGTATGCTAGGCGCTGTGGTTTTTTCTTGGAGCCCTTGCAGCATCCTATTCCATTGAGAGGAATTGATGCTACGCCTTTGGCCAAGAATAAGCCTCAGTACTGGACCCAATTGACCATGTGCATGGCTCCTGCACATCAGGAGGATATCCGTTTTTTGGTGTTACATAATCTGCATGATGTGGTCGTTTTAGGGTTACCATGGCTACAGGTCCATAATCCAGTATTGGACTGGAAGTCTATGTCTGTGTCCAGCTGGGGTTGCCAGGGGGTACATGGTGATGTTCCATTTTTGTCAATTTCGTCTTCTACTCCTTCTGAGGTTCCGGAGTTTTTGTCGGATTATCAGGATGTATTTGATGAGCCCAAAGCCAGTGCCCTACCTCCTCATAGGGATTGCGATTGTGCAATTAATTTGATTCCTGGTAGTAAGTTTCCTAAGGGCCGATTATTCAATTTATCTGTGCCAGAGCACGCCGCTATGCGGAGTTATATAAAGGAATCCTTGGAGAAAGGCCATATTCGCCCGTCGTCATCACCATTAGGAGCAGGGTTCTTTTTTGTGGCCAAGAAGGATGGTTCTTTGAGACCTTGTATTGATTACCGCCTTCTTAATAAAATTACTGTCAAATTTCAGTATCCTTTGCCGTTGCTGTCTGACTTGTTTGCTCGTATTAAAGGGGCTAGTTGGTTTACCAAGATAGACCTTCGAGGGGCGTATAATCTTGTGCGTATTAAACGGGGCGATGAATGGAAAACAGCATTTAATACGCCCGAGGGTCATTTTGAGTACCTGGTGATGCCATTCGGGCTTTCCAATGCTCCATCAGTATTTCAGTCCTTTATGCATGACATCTTCCGAGAGTACCTGGATAAATTCCTGATTGTGTATTTGGATGATATTTTGGTCTTTTCGGATGATTGGGAGTCTCATGTGAAGCAGGTCAGAATGGTGTTCCAGGTCCTTCGTGCTAATTCCTTGTTTGTGAAGGGGTCAAAGTGTCTCTTTGGAGTTCAGAAGGTTTCATTTTTGGGGTTCATTTTTTCCCCTTCTACTGTCGAGATGGACCCTGTTAAAGTCCAGGCCATTCATGATTGGACTCAGCCGACATCTGTGAAGAGCCTGCAAAAGTTCCTGGGCTTTGCTAATTTTTATCGTCGCTTCATCGCTAATTTTTCTAGTGTTGCTAAACCATTGACTGATTTGACCAAGAAGGGTGCTGATGTGGTCAATTGGTCTTCTGCGGCCGTGGATGCTTTTCAGGAATTGAAGCGTCGTTTTTCTTCTGCCTCTGTGTTGTGCCAGCCAGATGTTTCGCTCCTGTTTCAGGTTGAGGTTGATGCCTCTGAGATTGGAGCAGGGGCTGTTTTGTAGCAAAGAAGTTCTGATGGCTCGGGAATGAAGCCATGTGCTTTCTTTTCTAGAAAGTTTTCTCCTGCTGAGCGCAATTATGATGTTGGTAATCGTGAATTGTTGGCCATGAAGTGGGCATTCGAGGA
This sequence comes from Ranitomeya imitator, assembly GCF_032444005.1. Classification (NCBI taxonomy): domain Eukaryota; kingdom Metazoa; phylum Chordata; class Amphibia; order Anura; family Dendrobatidae; genus Ranitomeya; species Ranitomeya imitator. Next base: position 445,875,709 of record NC_091287.1, on the reverse strand, counting down.
GTGGCGTCATTGGCTGGAAGGAGTCAAGCATCGCGTGGTGGTCTTGACAGATCACAAAAATTTGACTTATCTTGAGTCTGCCAAACGGTTGAATCCGAGACAGGCTCGATGGGCGTTATTTTTCTCCCGTTTTGATTTTGTGGTTTCGTACCTTCCGGGCTCTAAGAATGTGAAGGCTGATGCCCTGTCAAGAAGTTTTGTGCCTGACTCTCCGGGTGTTTCTGAGCTGGCAGGTATTCTCAAAGAGGGGATAATTTTGTCTGCCATCTCCCCTGATTTGCGGCGGGTGCTGCAAAAATTTCAGGCTGATAGACCTGACCATTGCCCAGCAGAGAAACTGTTTTTCCCTGATAAATGGACTAGCAGAGTTATCTCTGAGCTTCATTGTTCGGTGTTGGCTGGGCATCCTGGAATCTTTGGTACCAGAGATTTGGTGGCTAGATCCTTTTGGTGGCCTACTTTGTCACGGGATGTGCGTTCTTTTGTGCAGTCCTGTGGGACTTGTGCTCGGGCTAAGCCCTGCTGTTCTCGTGCTAGTGGGTTGCTTTTGCCCTTGCCGGTCCCGAAGAGGCCCTGGACGCATATTTCTATGGATTTTATTTCGGATCTCCCCATCTCTCAAAAGATGTCGGTCATTTGGGTGGTTTGTGATCGCTTTTCTAAGATGGTCCATTTGGTACCCTTGTCTAAATTGCCTTCCTCCTCTGATTTGGTGCCATTGTTTTTCCAGCATGTGGTTCGTTTACATGGCATTCCGGAGAACATAGTTTCGGACAGAGGTTCTCAGTTTGTTTCGAGGTTTTGGCGATCCTTTTGTGCTAGGATGGGCATTGATCTGTCTTTTTCCTCGGCTTTCCATCCTCAGACAAATGGCCAAACTGAACAAACTAATCAGACGTTGTAAACATATCTGAGATGCTTTGTTTCTGCTGATCACGATGATTGGGTGTCCTTTTTGCCGTTGGCTGAGTTTGCCCTTAATAATCGGGCCAGCTCGGCTACTTTGGTTTCGCCGTTTTTCTGCAATTCTGGTTTCCATCCTCGTTTCTATTCAGGGCAGGTTGAGTCTTCTGACTGTCCTGGTGTAGATACTGTGGTGAATAGGTTGCAGCAGATTTGGACTCATGTGGTGGACAATTTGACATTGTCCCAGGAGAAGGCTCAACGTTTCGCTAACTGCCGGCGCTGTGTGGGTCCCCGACTTCGTGTTGGGGATTTAGTTTGGTTGTCGTCTCGTTAAGTTCCTATGAAGGTTTCCTCTCCTAAGTTTAAGCCTCGTTTCATTGGTCCGTATAAAATTTCTGAGGTTATCAATCCTGTGTCATTTCGTTTGGCCCTTCCAGATTCTTTTGCCATCCATAATGTGTTCCATAGGTCGTTGTTGCGGAGATATGTGGCGCCTGTGGTTCCATCCGTTGACCCTCCTGCTCCGGTGTTGGTTGAGGGGGAGTTGGAGTAAGTGGTGGAGAAGATTTTGGATTCTCGTATTTTGAGACAGAAACTCCAGTACTTGGTCAAGTGGAAGGGTTATGCTCAGGAGGATAATTCCTGGGTTTTTGCCTCTGATGTTCATGCGGCCGATCTGGTTCGTGCCTTTCATTTGGCTCATCCTGGTCGGCCTGGGGGCTCTCGTGAGGGTTCGGTGACCCCTCCTCAAGGGGGGGGTACTGTTGTGAATTCTGTTTTCGGGCTCCCTCCTGTGGTCATGAATGGTACTTCGGCTGGTTCTGTTCATGGACTTTCTCTGATGCCTGTGGGTGTTTCTGAGTTTCCTTCTACAGGTGACGAGGCTAATTCGTTAGTGGGCTGCTCTATTTAACTCCACTTGGATCCTTGTCCGATGCCAGCTGTCAATGTTGTAGCATTGGTCTAGTTCGCTCCTGGATCTTCCTGGTTACCTGTTTCCTCCAGCAGAAGCTAAGTTTTGCTTTGCTTTTTTCTTGTTTGCTATTTTTTTCTGTCCAGCATGCTTATGTGAATATTGCCTTGCTTGCTGGAAGCTCTGGGACGCAGAGGGGCGCCTCCGCTCCGTTAGTCGGTGTGGAAGGTATTTTTCCCTGCACTCTCTGTGTGGCTTTTGTAGGGTTTTTTGCTGACTGCAAAGTGACCTTTCCTATCTTCTGTCTGTTTAGTAAGTCGGGCCTCTCTTTGCTAAATCTATTTCATCTCTGTGTTTGTGATTTCATCTTACTCACAGTCAATATATGTGGGGGGCTGCCTTTTCCTTTGGGGAATTTTCTCTGAGGCAAGATAGGCTTATTTTTCCTATCTCTAGGGCTAGCTAGTTCTGAGGCTGTGACGAGGCGCCTAGGTCATGATAGGAGCGCTCCACGGCTATTTCTAGTGTGCGTGATAGGATTAGGGATTGCGGTCAGCAGAGGTTCCACTTCCCAGAGCTTGTCCTGTATTAATGTGCTATCAGGTCTTTTCTGGTGCTCTAATTACCAGGTCCACTATTTGTCCTAACCACCAGATCATAACAACGTGGCTGGGCAATATACTACGTGGCTGGGCAATATACTACGTGACTGCGCAATATACTACGTAACTGGGCAATATACTACGTAACTGGGCAATATACTACGTGGCTCTGTGCTGTATACTATGTTGCTGTGTGATATACTATGTCACTGGGCAATATACTACGTAACTGGGCAATATACTACGTGGCTGGGCAATATACTACGTAACTGAGCAATATACTACGTGGCTCTGTGCTGTATACTACATCGCTGTGCGATATACTATGTCACTGGGCAATATACTACGTAACTGGGCAATATACTACGTAACTGAGCAATATACTACGTGGCTGCGCAATATACTACGTGATTGGGCAATATACTAAGTACCTTGCCAATTTACTACGTGACTGGGCAATATACTACGTCACTGGGCAATATACTACGTGGCTGTGCAATATACTACGTTACTGGGCAATATACTACGTAACTGGCCAATATACTACGTGGCTGCGCAATATACTACATCACTAGGCAATATACTACATCACTGGGCAACATACTACGTGGCTGGGCAATATACTACGTGGCTGGGCAATATACTATGTCACTGGGCTTAATGTGTAATTATTTCATTAAAATACTTAATTCTTAATGTGTGTGTATTATTTACCCTTTACTACTATTGGATTAATAATGGATAGGTGGCCTATTGACATCTCTCCATTATCAGCCAGGCTTAATGTCACCTTACATTAGCAAGGTGACATTAACCCTTTATTACCCCATATCCCACCGTTACTCGGGAGTGGGACGAGGGAGGCTAAGTGCCAGAATAGGCAAATCTTACAGATGCGCCTTTTCTTGGGTGGCTGGGGGCAGATGTTTTTACCTGGGGGGCAATAACCATGGACCCTCTCTAGGCTATTAATATCTACCCCCAGTCACTCTCAGTCGCATACGCAGCATCAATAGTAAAAAGTTGGTCACACAGGGTTAATAGCAACATTAATGGAGTGCGTTACACCGTGGCATAATGCGGTCCATTAACGCTGCCATTAACCCTGTGTGAGGGCTGACTGGAGGGGAGTATGGAGCGGGCACTGACTGCGGGGAGGAAGGAGCGGCCATTTTGCCTCCGGACTGTGCCCATCGCTGATTGGTCGTGGCTGTTTTGCCGCAACCAATCAGTGACTTGGATTTCCATGACAGACAGAGGCCGCGACCAATGAATATCCATGACAGAAAGACGGACAGAAAGACAGACAGACAGACAGAAAGACGGAAGTGACCCTTAGACAATCATATAGTAGATGTGTCTTAAGGACATATCGTATATACTCGAGTATAAGCCGAGATTTTCAGCCCAAATTTTTGGGCTGAAAGTGCCCCTCTCGGCTTATACTCGAGTCAAGGTGGGTGGCAGGGTCGGCGGGTGAGGGGGTGAGTGCGCTGAGGCATACTTACCTGCTTCCAGCGATCCTGGCGCTCCCCGCCTGTCCTACGGTCTTCGGTGCTGCAGTTCTTCCACTGTTCAGCGGTCACGTGGGACCGCTCATTAGAGAAATTAATAAGCGGCTCCACCTCCCATAGGGGTGGAGCCACATATTCATTTTTCTAATCAGCGGTGCCGGTGACGCTGATAGAATAAGAAGCTGCGGCACCGAAGACAGCTGTCCGGCAGAAGGAGCCGGACGCCGGGACCAGGTAAGTATCGCATAGTTACCTGTCCACGTTCCAGCCGCCGGGCGCCGCTCCATCTTCCTGGCGTCTCTCCACTCTGACTGTGCAGGTCAGAGGGCGCGATGACGCATATAGTGTGCGCGGCGCCCTCTGCCTGATCAGTCAGTGCGGAGAGACACAGGGACCGGACGCTGGGAGCTGCAAGCAAGAAAGGTGAATATGGCATTTTTTTTTATTGCAGCAGCATAGGCACAGATTTATGTGGAGCATCTATGGGGAAATAATGAACTGTGCAGAGCACTATATGGCAGAGCTATGGGACAAAAATGAACAGTGCAGAACACTATATGGCAGAGCTATGGGGCAATATGAACGCTGCAGAGCACTATATGGCAGAGCTATGGGGCAATATGAACGGTGCAGAGCACTATATGGGGCACAGCTATGGGGCAATATGAACGGTGCAGAGCACTATATGGGGCACAGCTATGGGGCAATATGAACGCTGCAGAGCACTATATGGCAGAGCTATGGGGCAATATGAACGGTGCAGAGCACTATATGGCAGCTATGGGGAAATATGAACGGTGCAGAGCACTACATGGGGCACAGCTATGGGACAATATGAACGGTGCAGAGCACTATATGGCAGAGCTATGGGGCAATATGAACGGTGCAGAGCACTATATGGCAGAGCTATGGGGCAATATGAACGGTGCAGAGCACTATATGGCAGAGCTATGGGGCAATATGAACGGTTCAGAGCACTATATGGCAGAGCTATGGGGAAATATGAACGGTGCAGAGCACTATATGGCAAAGCTATGGGGAAATATGAACGGTGCAGAGCACTATATGGCACAGCTATGGGGCAATAATGAACATGCAGAGCACTATATGGCACAGCTATGGGGCAAGAATGATCTATTTTTATTTTTGAAATTCACCGGTAAATGCTGCATTTCCACCCTAGGCTTATACTCGAGTCAATACGTTTCCCAGTTTTTTGTGGCAAAATTAGGGGGGTCGGCTTATACTCGGGTCGGCTTATACTCGAGTATATACGGTATATGTGTATATAAATATATACATATATATATACATATATATAAATATATATATATATCTACCTATACTATGTGTAGACATTTATTCTATCTATTCTATTCTAACCTGTCAGTGTGATTTTACTGTACACCGCACTGAATTACCGGCTTTTCTGTAGAACACCGCTGCGTATTTCTCGCAAGTTACACTGATGGTCCGTGTGTAATCCATATTTTTCTCGCCCCCATAGACTTTCATTGGTGTATTTTTTGCGCAATGCGCTGACAAATGCAGCATGCTCTGATTTTCTCAGCCAGTAAAATACGACTGTGAAATATACGGCAGATATTAGCTGCCCCTAGAGAATCATTGGTCCGTGTGCAATGCGTTGTTTTTGCGCCTCTCATACATCCATAAAACTCTACTAATACCAACCAACTCCCTATCATAAAGGGTGAAAAAGAGGCATTAAGCGCTAATAGTGTATTTAAAAAAACTTAATATTTTATTATAACACACAATCAATAAACAATAAAAACTTTCAAGACAAGAATTTACAAAGAAATTACTGATATAGCGCATATAAGAGAAGGAATAAACGAACAAAACTGCAGTATATTATGACACCTTCAAAATATCTTTATGGGAACCAGCCCTATAAAGATAAGGAATATTACATATAACAGCAAGCAAATACCAAGTTTAATTACTGAAAAAACACATCTGGCCTATAAATTGACATGTATGTATATCTGTTTTAATGATTAAAACTAAAAATAATCTCGTATATAAAAAATACTGTGGTTCTGACCAAAAAAAAAAAAACACATATCAATATAGACGTATGTGCACCACCTGAAAACCAGGGGAGAAAACGAGTTTATTGCAAACAATCACCAGAATGTATTGAATAAGCAATAGTAACAAAAACACCCTTTACTCAAAAAATACTAGCATTTATGGAAAACAAATTTAAATAAGCCAGTCCGCACTATTAATAGGTAGAATAAAAGTGCTTAGTACTATGCAAAGAAACGCAAGTGCGTATCAGCAGTAAAAAATACTAGTATTTATGGTAATAAATATGTTTGTTCCATTAGCATGTAGGATAAGTAAAGATGCCTAGTACTGTGCAAAAAAACGCAAGTGCGTATCAGCAGCAAATAATACTGGTATTTATAGTAATAAATAAGTCTGTTCCATTAGCATGTAAGATAAAGGTGCCTAGTGCTGTGCAAAAACAACGCAAGTTTGAGTATAAACATAGCTGCACCTTTAGCATGTAGGATAAAGGTGCCTAGTGCTGTGTAAAACAACACAAATGTGTATCAGCTGTAGAAAAAAGCTATAAGTAGGATATGAGCATATCTGCTATGCTAAAGAAAGTGCCAGGTACAAGATAACAAATACTTCTATTGAAAGAGAAACTATTTAATAGCAGCTAAATTCTGTATACCTCACTATGAGTCCTTCCTTGTGTACGCATCAGCAAACCCCGACAGCACCGTTTCGCCTTGTGGGCGCTGCCTAACCCCGTATATTTGTACCCCTGTTCGCAGCTGAATCTAATGTCGGCAATCATGGTTCTATATTGCGCATGCGCCATATATTTTAAATATTAAAAAACATCTGGCTGTCGATAAAATGGAGAATTTTATTAATTCTATTGAGAAAGACATCGATAAATGGGAAAATGAAATTAGCGAGCTCAAATTGAAAAAATTCCAAAGAGATATGGCCGATTTTGAATCTGATAAAATTTTTAGATGGCAATTTCCCAAAAAAAAGCAAAAAGAAGGTGGAAGTAATTATAACAGCACAGGACGAGATCAGACCTCCTTTGCGGAAAGTAGTACCTCATGCAGCGAGGCAGAGAGTTCAAGTGAACACCAGATGCGCACAAGAGCTAATAATCGGGAAAAACGAAAATACCCAGATATCTTCAATCAGAGGAAAATGAATAAACGGTACAATGATAAATCAAAGGTAATTAACCTGTCTAATCATGTTTTGAGTGAGTCACAATTAAAACTTTTGGAAAAGGGTTTGACTTTTTCTCCCTCCTCACACTTAGATAAATTTGAAGTAGTAAAGGACGTGCATTTGTTTGCACGCAAAATCATTCTACAGAAGTTACATCATAAAAGTGATTTGGATGGTTTTGATTGCAATAGTATGGAAATGAAAGCCTTAAAAGATTTGGAAGACCTCTTAGAAGAGAATGAAAAATATAAAGAGGGTAAGTTTCCACTCCATCTTATGGGTAAATCTAAAACTTTCCCTAGCCTAAGTACATGCTCAGCTGTGGAGATATTTACAAGACTAGTCACTAAAGAGGTAGAGGACTTGCCGCCTATTCCCAATTGGATTTCTAATGAGTGTAGAAGAAAATAAAGCCCTAAGAGAACTACAGTCCTTTGAAGATGTAGTAGTCAAAAGAGCTGATAAAGGTGGAAACAATAATCATATGGCCCAATTCCCTTTATGAGAAACAAGTAGCTAAGATCTTGAATAAAAAAGGATGTTACAAAAAAATGTGTTTTAATCCCCTAACACAATTCCAACAGGATTTGGTAGATATCTTGGAAACTGCATATGAAGATGGAATTATCCCCAAGAAATTCGTTGAAGTAATCAGTAAATTGCAACCAAAGATGGCTACTTTTTACATTCTACCAAAACTGCACAAAGACCTAGTAGACCCCCCTGGGAGACCCATAGTGTCGGGTGTAGGGGGATTATGTGAGACAGTCTGTGCAGTTATAGACCATTACCTACAACCATTTGTCTTGGCTCTGCCTTCGTATATAAAAGATACAACTATGATGTTGCAGAGGCTAGACTCCGTACACTTGGAAGAAGGGGCATTTTTTGTCACAGCAGATGTAGAGGCACTATATTCCTCCATCAGACATTCTGACGGATTAGATGCTGTTTCACATTATCTATATGAAAGCAACCTAGATCCACCCTTAATTGAATTATTACTGGCATTACTGAAATTTATATTAGAACACAACGTTTTCATCTTCAAAAAGGATATTTACATGCAAATGCAAAAAACAGCCATGGGGGCCAAATGTGCCCCCGCTTATGCAAATCTTTTTATGGGGTTTTGGGAGCGCAAGATTTTTCAGGAGGATGGCATTCTGGGTAATGAGGCAATTCACGGGTGGAGTCGTTATATAGACGATGTCCTATTTATCTGGGAGGACTCTCTGGATAACCTACATATGTTGATGGAAATATTAAACCAAAACAATTTGAACATTAAATTGACTTATAACTACGGTAGGAAGGTAGAAATTTTAGATCTCAAAATAGAAGCTCTCCCGGATGGAAGAGTTGTGACAGATGTTTTTAGAAAGCCTACAGCTACGAATACCCTTTTATGTGCCTCTTCTGCCCATCATAGGTCGACTCTAAACGGAATTCCTACAGGACAGTTTATGAGGATTAAAAGGATCTGCACTACAGAAGAAGACTTCAAACATCAAGCAGAGGACCTCACTCAAAGATTAAAAGATCGAGGGTATAGTAACAGGCAAATAAAAAGAGGTCTAAAAAAGGCATTAAGATGTTCCAGGGAAGACCTTTTATATACCCAGAAGAAAAAAGAAAAGACAGAGAAAAATAATCAGGTAAGGTTCATCACCGATTACAACAATGGCCAGAATTGGTGTCCATCATGCAAAAACATTGGGGGGTCTTACTATCGGACCCAATTTTGAAGAATATTCTACCTAGCCATCCCCTAATGACACCTAGAAGATCTAGAAATTTGGGAGACTATTTGGTACATAGTCACTACTCTGAAATTCCTATAAAAAAATCTAGAACCGAATTAAATGGATTTTTCCCATGTAACTCCTGCAAGGCGTGCAATAACCATTTTAAAAGTACTTCATTTGAGAACTATAATGGAACTAAAGTCTACAACATTTGGAAGACCCTAACATGTACGTCAAAAGGAGTAGTGTACCATGCCCGTTGTCCGTGCAATAAAATCTATATAGGTTTGACAACGCGTGAATTGAGAGTGAGGACAAGGGAACACATAAGGGACATTGAAAAAGCAGCCATATGTGAGGATATCAGTACCCTTAAAACGCTACCAAGGCATTTCAGATTGCATCATAAATGTGACCCATCAGGTTTAAAGGTTCAAGCTATTGACCAAGTATGTCTTGGTCCTAGAGGAGGTAATATTGGTAAAATTCTGGCTCAAAAGGAAAGCAAGTGGATTTTCCTATTAGGCACTATGGCCCCGCAAGGCCTTAATGAGAGCCTAGGCTTTAATGCCTTTCTGTGATGTCCATTCTAGCAATTTGAGGTCTCTCAATCAGATTAAGAATAATTTCCCGTTTATCCTGTTTTTAATATTGTTTTGTGTTGTGTGTTGCTTGTCATATTTTAAATAATTTTTCACTTATTTATTCTCTATTTTTTACTTTTTATCTTAGTTTATGAAGGGTCTGTTATGAAAAATATATCTCTGCTCCTACTCTTTTTTGAAGATGAGTGAGCTCTGGACTTTGAAGATTTTAAGCATTAATGGAACTATCTTGGGACAGAGAATTTTCGTCAACAACATTATAAGAAGAACTTATACCCTTTATAGCTTTAACATGTTTGTCGCCCCGTATATTCCCTCTTCTCCCATTTCTGACCTATTTGGTTATTGATATTTTGATTCTCGCAATATCTGGTGTTCTGTACTTTTATTTTTTATTTTTAATATTTGCACTTTCCTTATAAAGTCACATATTGATTAATAGAATGATGTTTTTTATAACTTTATTAATTTATTATTTATTGATGTCATATATTGGTGGGTTTACTTATTATTACAGTTACTTATATATACCTTTTTTGTAATATATATTATTATTCTTATTCTTAGTATTAGATTTATATCATTGTTTGTACTAATATAATTGTCATCTTATTATGGCAGAGTGGTTATAGTTTTTATATACGCATATATTCACTTTAATAGGTGCGGTTCACATATTTACACAGGGTTAAATCTTTTATTATATCATCCATTTATTGTGGAGCGCATGTAGTATTACTTTTCTAGCCAGAATAGCTTGTTCTATAGCATTATATAGTTGCGATTCTACCTCGGCACTTGGGAGGCGCATGCGCTGACAAGAGCTTCCCTCTGTCTTCCTACTACGCCCATCATCGGCGATGTTGAGCGTTTCTCGCTTGCATCCCTAGTGCGGAGTCTAGGAAGACTTTACTCTCTATGTGGGAGCTCTGTTTGTTGGCGCATGCGCAATATAGAACCATGATTGCCGACATTAGATTCAGCTGCGAGCAGGGGTACAAATATACGGGGTTAGGCAGCGCACATACATGCCCCCATTTGAAGAAGCCACAAGGCGAAACGGCGCTGTCGGGGTTTGCTGATGGGTACACAAGGAAGGACTCATAGTGAGGTATACAGAATTTAGCTGCTATTAAATAGTTTCTCTTTCAATAGAAGTATTTGTTATCTTGTACCTGGCACTTTCTTTAGCATAGCAGATACGCTCATATCCTACTTATAGCTTTTTTCTACAGCTGATACACATTTGTGTTGTTTTACACAGCACTAGGCACCTTTATCCTACATGCTAAAGGTGCAGCTATGTTTATACTCAAACTTGCGTTGTTTTTGCACAGCACTAGGCACCTTTATCTTACATGCTAATGGAACAGACTTATTTATTACTATAAATACCAGTATTATTTGCTGCTGATACGCACTTGCGTTTTTTTGCACAGTACTAGGCATCTTTACTTATCCTACATGCTAATGGAACAGACATATTTATTACCATAAATACTAGTATTTTTTACTGGTGATACGCACTTGCGTTTCTTTGCATAGTACTAAGCACTTTTATTCTACCTATTAATAGTGCGGACTGGCTTATTTAAATTTGTTTTCCATAAATGCTAGTATTTTTTGAGTAAAGGGTGTTTTTGTTACTATTGCTTATTCAATACATTCTGGTGATTGTTTGCAATAAACTCGTTTTCTCTCCTGGTTTTCAGGTGGTGCACATACGTCTACTGTATATTGATATGTGTTTTTTTTTTTTTTTGGTTAGAACCACAGTATTTTTTATATACGAGATTATTTTTAGTTTTAATCATTAAAACAGATATACATACATGTCAATTTATAGGCCAGATGTGTTTTTTCAGTAATTAAACTTGGTATTTGCTTGCTGTTATATGTAATATTCCTTATCTTTATAGGGCTGGTTCCCATAAAGATATTTTGAAGGTGTCATAATATACTGCAGTTTTGTTCGTTTATTCCTTCTCTTATATGCGCTATATCAGTAATTTCTTTGTAAATTCTTGTCTTGAAAGTTTTTATTGTTTATTGATTGTGTGTTATGATAAAATATTAAGTTTTTTTAAATACACTATTAGCGCTTAATGCCTCTTTTTCACCCTTTATGATAGGGAGTTGGTTGGTATTATTTGATCTATTGGAGGTGGTGAGTCCACTTTTTCTCTGGATATTGGTTATGTATATCCATAAAACTCTCTAGTGTGATGCCGGCCTTACTGTTCGGGTTTGGCCCCTTCAAACACCAGGTGTTTCTCACGCTGTCACTTGTCCTGTGGTGTTGGCAAGTGGGGTTCATATTTGTGGGATTGATGTCACCTTTGTATTATCAGGTGACATCAAGCCCATGGATTAGTAATGGAGAGGAGTCTATAAGACACCCATCCATTACTAATCCTATAGTTATATTATAAATACACAGCCACAATTAAGTACTTTCTTTTAAATAAAGCAAACCACACTTTTACTTTTTTACTCACCTAACACCAATTCCATTGAAGCCTTTGTCTTCTGTAAAAAAAAATGAAAAACAACCATAACCCTCACCTGTCTATCGTTCTGTCCCATGCTGTAAACTATGTCTGGGGATAGATAGTTTCAACCTGGACGGTGCCAAGATGTGAGTGTCCCGGAGGAAAACCACTGGTAAATAAGCTGCTGCGAGAGCAGCTTTAGTGACTAGCGGTGACATCATCAAGGTTACCGCCGGTCAATGAGGCTGCATTCCCAGTCAGCCCCCTGAACTGCGGTGACCTTGGTGAGATCACCGCTCGCACAGTGAGAAAATGTACGGGTGTAGTGAGCATTTTTAACCCTCAGATGAGAAACAAAATTGTGAACATAAAAAGAAAAACTCTCATGGTGCTAGCTGGAATGTCACCAAGGTCATCGCATTTCAGCCCGGCTGGGAACACAGCCTCAGCTGTGTCACCTCTAGTCACTGATGCTGCGCTCGCAGGAGTTCATTCCCCAGTGGTTCTCAGCATGGATGGTCGCATCTTGGCACCGTCCAGGTTGACAACTGTTATTCCCCCAGACATTGATTACAGTGTGGGACATAACGATGGACAGGTATGGCATATTGTTGTTTTATTATTTTTGGTTTATTACAGGAGAACGAGAGTTTCAGTGGAATTAGGCGAGGTCATAAGTATGGTTAAATTGAGATTATTAAAGAAGTCTGTGTCAGTTTTTCAATTAAAGACTTTATTCTTGGTGTCTGTGTTTTCATATAATGTGACTATGGGGTTAGTAATATAGACTCCTCTACATTACTAACCTCGGAGCTTGATGTCAATGGACAATACAAAGGTAACATCAACCCCCCAACTCTCACCCCACTTGCCGCCACTACAGGGCAAGTGGGAAGAGCCAAACAAAATGCCAGAATTGGCACAGCTAATAGATGTGCCTTTTTCTTGGTAGCTGCAGGAAGCTATTTTTAGGTTGGGGGGCAATATCCATGGCCCCTTACCAGCCTGAGAATACCAGCCCTAGCTGTCTGCTTTAGCAAGGTTGGCTGTCAAAAATGAGGGGGACTACACACTGTTTTTTTTTAATTATTTATTTAAATAATTAAAAAATACGGCTTGAGGACCCCTCTATTCTTGATAACTAGCCGTGCTGAAGCTGACAGCTGAGGGTTGCAGCCCCCTGCTTTGAGTTTTGCCTGGCTGGTTATCAAAAATAGGGAACCCACACTGTTTTTTTTTAAATTATTTATTTACAGCGCAGGAGAGGCTGATGAATGCTCCCATCCGCTACTCCTGCTCTCACTGTTATTAGCGGCAGCAGGTTTCGGATGATGGGAGCAGTTGTCCAGTGACCAGAGGTAAACTATACCTCTGATCACAGCTGAGCACTCGCACTGTCTGTTGACAGTGTGGGAACCGTGGCTCTCTTACCTACGGGGATGATTTCACTGCAGATTGGAAGCGGTTTTTTTCTGAGCTGTCATGCACATGACAGCGCAACAAACACCAGTGTTCGTGCAGCCGAACAGTACCATGGACTTCCTGGTGAAGTCCGTGTTTGGTATCCGTGCCCGAACAGTAGGTGTTCGGTATGGACACCGAACTTTACTGTTTGGGTTCGCCCATCTCAAGTCGCAAAAGGAATTAGTAAGTACACTGGTTTGTTTGAACAGGTATTGCTTGACCATCTTTACATACTTTTCCTTTCTTGTCAAAAATACCCAGTCATCAGTAGAGGATGAGTAAACTTGTTCGGAAACTGTAAGCCAATCTCAAGTTCGGCACAAATGTTGTACATTCGGATTCATGTTTGCATTCCCGAGCTTTTTTCCTAAAAATCTGCATAAGTCGAACAAAGTTAGTTCAGTAAATGACCGAGTTCACTAAGAGCTCTTTCATCAATCAGTGTTTCTGGTAGCAACACAGGCTGCAAAACTTCCTGCACATGTGCACACTGATTAAGCATCTATGAAATTCCTGTATCATTAGTGTGACACGTACCGGTGCCTGTGAATCAGCGGTACTGTTGTGGCACCCCTGAGGGTCCAGTCGCGACAGAGGTACTGCACCTCTGCCAGAGGTGTGGTATTCTAGCTCTTGGATAAGGAGGGGGCACTACCCGAGACCCACACTTTAGAATCCAACACTACACCACTCCAGGCAAGGGGATCTGGGAAGACCCTATTGATGGAGGGTCCCATCTCAGGCTGGAGGGGGAACTAGGTACAGAGTATTGATGGAGTGAAGAGTTGTCATGGAGACAGGAGGAGTTAGTAGGTCAGTGAGTGTCTGTGAAGAGAGAGAGAGAAGGAAGCGAGAAGAGGAGCTCCAGAGAGAAAAGGTCCTAGGGGCCAGGGAAGTGAGGAATCCACCCTTGGTGCCCGAATCCATGCCGACCATAGTCGAGTGGAGGGACGGGGTCGCAGTGGGGACCGGCCCCAATCTAGTGGAGGAACTGAAAGCCTCAGCTAGCAAACTGGAGGCTGTAGTATCTGCATGTGCTAAAGCCAAATCCACACACATTCACTGAAAAGGCAGCCACATAGAGTCAAGGGGACCAGGAGAGTGTTGCCCGACAGGACCCGAGGCTGCTGGCTTGGGACACTGTGCGTGAGTCGCAGTGCAGGAGGATGGACTGGGAAGGTACACAAGAAAAGGAAGTCTTGGAAAAGTGCACGCAAATTACCTGAGAGCTGGCTGGACCACAGACCTGGAGGACACAGCACCCGGCTGGTGTTTGTACCTAAGAACTGTGAGTAAAGTGAGAAAACTGCACCCTGTTGTGTCCTCAGAATTATTTCTGCATCACCTGCCCTACACTACAACAGTCCATCATTGACTTTAACACTTTAACTGCCCTGGGGCCTAGCTCTACCTGTGGAGATCTGTAACATCTCTGCTGCATCACCAACTGCCCCAGTGGACCTGAACCACAGCGTCGGTCATTTCCTTATTGCCAAACACCATGGGTGGCATCACAAACTAATCCGCTATAAACATTATTTCCCTTTCCTTTCAATTAATTTTATTCGACGCCCAGGGCCACGGATCGGCTCACTGCTGCCGTGACATCCCCCGAAGAACCATCGGACCTGGCATGAGTACCCCACGACCCTGGCAGGTGCTCCACTGTTTACGCTGTTCCCCAGCACCAGGTGCTGAAGTGAATACAGCTCACATCACTATCCCCTGCTCCTGCTAGCTGGGGACAATGTTGAGAGTTGTACTCAACTGTTAACAGCGAGAGCAGGTGGTGACTCAGGCGAGTATTCATCAGCCGTCGCCTTTGCTATAAATAAATAAATGAAATTTCGTGGGTTTCCCCAGTGTTTTTGATAACCCACCAGGCAAAACTGACAGCTGTGGTCTGCAACCCTCAACTGTCAGCTTTAGCAAGGCTGGTTATCAAGAACAGAGCTGTCCCCATGCTGTATTTTTTAATTATTTAAATAATTTAAAAAAATGGCATGGAGTTCCCCCATTTTTGACAACTATGCAAGCTAAAGCAATTAGTTGGGGGCTGGTGTTCTCAGGCTGGTAAAGGTCTAAGGATATTGCCCACCCCAGCCAAGAAATAACAACCCACAGCCCCCCAGAAAAATGCCGAGCAGCGGTAGCACATTCAGTTGTGTCTCTGCTGGATGGCAGGATGTATAGTCACATTATGATGCAGCCTGACATCTTGATGTAGCAGAGCTAAACTCATCATGGGACAAATGGATAATTATCTTCTCTGCAGACAGGTGAGGATGGAATATTGCTGTTTATTATTTTAACTCTTACAGGAAACCATGGATTCTATGGGCTGGGCAATGACGTGAGTATAGTTTAATTTAGATTCATTAAAGGAGTCTGTGCTATTTTTTCAATTAAAGACATTATTCTGGTTGTGTGTTATTCTATGCAATATGACTGTGGGGATAGTAATGGGGGTGTCTTACAAACACATATCCATTACTAACCACTGGGCTTGATGTCACCTGAAAATACAAAGCTGACATCAACCCCCACCTATCATCTCACTTGCATGGCACCAGGGAAAGTGGGAAAAACAAGGTGACGTGCCAGATTTGGCACATCTTATGGATGTTCCATTTCTGGGGCAGCTGAGAGCTGATGCTTTTAGTTTGGGAAGGACCAATATCTATGGCCCTGTCACGACTCTGTTGTCGGGGTGTTCCCAGACCAGGGGCTCCTTCCCTGTCCTTAATGCTAGGGGGTGTCCTTGCTTGCCTTGTTCCCCGGATTACTTCTGATGGTCAAGACGCCAGGGTCACGTACCTTGTCTTAACTTATGAATCCGCCCTACATGTGTACTGTTCCCTCACCCAGGTAAGAGGGGAGTAGTAGTGTACCTTAATACATTAACCAGACTTAACAAGGTAATATGAACAGGGTAGCAACGGAAAATACCAAACATCCAAATATACTCACTGTGAGGCAGTAACCGGTGTTATATGTGAGGGTCACTATGTGTCCCCCAGGATGCGTACAGAAGCGTATTGAGGCTGCGGGAGTGCATTGCAGTCACAGGCATAGCTGTGATTGCAATGCAAAATAAAAGTAAGAGTTGAACTTGGGCAAGCTATTTGTCCAAGGCAAATTTAAGAAAACCTGCCATGGTCTTTTATTTTTGAAGTGTACTACAGGATGCTAGTGGAGCCGTCTCTTTCTTCCAGGCCAGGTCTTACAAGTGGCCATGGCCACAGGTTCCTTGTAAAAACCCTGCAGCAACGGGTTTGGGTGTGTCAGTTTTGGTTTACAAGCATGCAGAGAAGAAGACTCTTCAGAGTTCAGCCTGTGTGAAGCAACATGGAGCCAAGTGGAGCCAAAAAGCCTGGCACCTCTGAGCAGATACGGCAGTGCAGTCGCCCACGGCCACCGCTCTCGGTTGCAGACGTTCTTGTTTTTTCCAGGCTACAATCCAGAGGAGTTCCAGTTGTAAGTTTTCTTTGGACATTAAAAGACATTTGGTTTGAACTCTCCTGTGGTCACTGCCTGTCTGTCACAGTGCACCCATCCCACTGCACTACATCACACACATATAACAGAAGTATGCACCGGGCAGTGGAGGATGGGGTTAACCCAAAGTAGGAAAAGAAAGGGAATAATCACACACTCAAAACCAAGCAATATTCACACATAAATTCACCAACTGCCTACTCAAATAACAACCAGCAACATCCTCCAAGCCATGCAACAAAAGCTAGCTCTGATGATGTGCATTCCCAAGTGTGATAAAGTCGGACGAATGCAATCCGATAAAAAATCAGATTGAATTCGGACCAATGTTATTCTATGATTCTGTGTTCATCTGCATTTTTGTTTCCAGCTCGGATCGGATCACGATCGGACTGGAAAAAACTCGCAACATGCTCCGATTTTAATCGGAAGTCAGATTGCATCCCGCAATAGAAGTCAATGAGTGTGAGAAAAAAATCACACAGCACTCGGACCATGCGAGTGCTGTCTGATTTTTTCACATCAATCGCATTTGTAAAGCTGGAAATTCATATGCCGGGCACAGTAAAATCACACTGACAGGTTAGAATAGAATAGATTGAATAGATATATACACATAAAATACATAGATACAGTATATAGATGTTAGTGACACTCATGTACAGTGAGTATGGAAAGTATTCATACCCCTTTTCAGCTTTCATTCTTTCTTTCATTGCAGCGATTTGGTAAATTCCAAAAAGTTCACTTTTTTTCTCATTAATGTACACTCTGCACCCCATCTTGACTGACAAAGAACAGAAATGTAGTATTATTTGCAAATTTATAAAAAACAAAAACCTGAAATATCACATGGTTATAAGTATAAAAAACAAAAACAGGCAGAGATGCTTACCTGTCTAACTAGGCCTCAATACAATTGCCATTTTACTTAGGTCCGCTGCACCCTGTTAGTGCAATTGCATTGAGACCTAGTTAGACAGGTAAGCATCTCTGCCTGTTTTTGTTTTTTTTCTTGAATATTGGAGGTTTTTCCTCTTTTTGTGGTTTTCATGTTAGAATAGGACTGT
Source organism: Ranitomeya imitator (assembly GCF_032444005.1). NCBI lineage: Eukaryota > Metazoa > Chordata > Amphibia > Anura > Dendrobatidae > Ranitomeya > Ranitomeya imitator. The sequence goes on along the minus strand of NC_091287.1, from coordinate 445,857,657 downwards.
CAAACGTAAAGACCCTTGACACAGGTTGTCAGCTTACATATTATGGCCAGAATATCAACCAATACCTTACATATATTGATATATTTTTGTGCACGTTATATATATTTTTTTGGGGTGCAGTTGGGCCCAAATGGTTCTGTAAACTGTGGCCTCTGTTCACACATGATGCATTTTAGCTAGCACTGGGCAGCCCGACATAGGGCGTCATTAATAGACTGAGAACCAGATGCTCCTCATTCCTTGTGTGAACATTGCCACATACAGATAATATTTTTTTGCATAGGTGTACCACATGGCCAATCCCTGATTGAAGGCTGGCTGTCTCATTAGGTATTATTGCACCTGTGCAGTTGCCATTTTACTTGGGTCAGCTGCACCCTTTTAGTGCATTTGTATTGAGACCTAATTAGACAGGTAAGCATCTCTGACTGTTTTTGTTTAATATTGGAGGTTTTTCCTCTTTTTGTGGTTTTAATGGTTATAGGTATTCAGACCCTTTGCTCAGTATTCAGCACAATTTTGAGCTAACGCAGCCATGAGTCTTCTTGGGAATGATGCAACAAGTTTTTGACACCTGGATTTGGGGTTCCTCTGCCATTCTTCCTTGCAGATCCTCTCCAGTTCCATCAGGTTGAATGGTGAATATTGGTGGACAGCCATTTTCAGGTCTCTCCAGAGATGCTCAATTAGGTTTAAGTCAGGGCTCTGGCTGGGCCAGTCAAGAATAGTCACAGAGTTGATCTGAAGCCACTCCTTTGTTATTTTAGCTGTGTGCCTAGGGTCATTGTCTTGTTGGAAGGTGAACCTTTGGCCGAGTCTGAGGTCCAGAGCACTCTAGAAGAGGTTTTCATCCAGGATATCTCTGTACTTGGCCGCATTCATGTTTCCTTCAATAACAACCTGTTATCCTGTCCCTGCAGCTGATTAACACCCCCATAGCATGATGCTGCCACCACTATGTTTCACTGTTGGGATTGTATTGGGCAGTTGATGAGCAGTGCCTGGTTTTCTCCATGCGTACCGCTTAGAATTACGACCAAAAAGGTCTATCTTCGTCTCATCAGACCAGAGAATCTTATTTCTCGTAGTCTGAGAGTCCTTCATGTTTTTTTTAGCAAACTCTATGCGGGCTTTCATATGTCTTGCACTGAGGAGAGGATTCTGTTGGGCCACGCTGCAATTAACAAGAAGAATTTATCCAGTAAGCACTGGAGGAACAGTAGTAGACGTTTTTCCACTCTGCCATAAAGGTCCGACTGGTGGAGGGCTGCAGTGATAGTTGACTTTGTGGAACAGTGATCTTGTGGTTCTTCTTTACCTCTCTCACCAAGGCTCTTTTCCTACGATTGCTCAGGTGGTTGGACGGACAGGTCTAGGAAGACTTCTGGTGATACCAAACTTCTTCCATTTAAGGATTATGGATGCCACTGTGCTCTTAGAAACCTTGAGTACTGCAGAAATTCTGTTGTAACCTTAGCCAGATCTGTGCCTTGAAACAATTCTGCCTTTGAGCTCCTTGGCCAGTTCCTTTGACCTCATGATTCTCATTTGGTCTGTCATGCACTGTGAGCTGTGAGGTCCTATATAGACAGGTATGTGCCTTTCCAAATCAAGTCCTATCAGTTTAATTAAACACAGCTGTACTCCAATGAAGGAGTAGAACCATCTCAAGGAGTATCACAAGGAAATAGATAGCATGTGACTTAAATATGAGTGTCTGAGCAAAGAGTCTGAATACTTATGACCATGTGATATTTTCAGTTTTTCTTTTTTATTAAACTAGCAAAAATTTCTATTGTTCTGTTTTTTTCAGTCAAGATGGGGTGCAGAGTGTACATTAATGTGAAAAAAATAAACTTTTTTGAATTTACCAAATGGCTGCAATGAAACAAAGAGTGAAAAATGTAAAAGGGTCTGAATACTTTCCGTACCCACAGTATATACTGTATGTAATTATTTTACATAGATAGAAGATAAGCCAGCAATTCAGCAGCCACGTAGTGTAAAATTTTTTTGGAGGGTGCTGTCCATCGTATCACTGTCAAGAACCTGTTTTATATCGAGTCCGCTAAACGTTCAACTCCGAGACAGGCAAGGTGGTCACTTTTTTTCTCGATTTCAGTTTTCTATTACTTTCAGACTAAGGTCCATGAATGTGAAGGCTGATGCTTTATCTCATAGCCTAGATCAAATATCACCTTCTGAACCTCCTTTCTCCATTCTTCAGAGCGGAGTAGTGGTGGCTGCAATGTCCTCGGCATTGGAACGAGAGATTCATGAGGCCCAATCTCTTGCTCCTTCCTCCATACCAGATAAAAATCTCTTTGTTCCTGTTAAGTATCGATTAAGGGTGCTTCGGGAATTCCATGACTCGGCTCTGGGTGGGCATCCAGGAATCTCGGACACACGTATAGCCATCACTAGGCTGTTTTGGTGGCCATCATTGGCTTCTGACATCACTGGGTTTGCGTCCTCCTGTGAAACTTGTGCCCTCGCAAAAAACCCCCGTAACCAGCCAGTCGGGGAATTGGTGCCGCTACCAATTCTAGATAGACCGTGGATTCATCTGTCCATTGATTTTATCACCTATCTTCCCCCTTCTAATGGCAAAACTGTGATCTGGGTAGTTATTGATTGGTTCAATAAACAGGCGCATTTTGTACCTTTGGCAGGCATCCCTAATGCTGAGACTCTCTCAAAACTATTCATTGATCATGTGGTCCAATTGCATGGTGTGCCTGTCAGTGTGGTGTCTGATAGAGGGGTGCAATTTGTGGCAAAATTCTGGAGGGCTTTTTGTAAAAGGCTGGGTATCAGTCTGACTTTTTCATCGGCTTACCATCCCGAGACCAACGGTCAGACTGACAGGACCAATCAGTGTTTTGAGCAGATATTACAGTGTTTTGCCACGTCTAGACATGATGATTGGTACTGTGTGGTTCCCATGGCAGAATTTGCTTTCAATAATCGTGTCAATCAGTCCACTGGTTCTTCCTCGTTCTTCTGTGACTATGGGTTTCACCCCCACTTTCAGAGTACACATGACTCCTTCCTCATGAAATACCACAAGTCAGTGACTTGTGGTATTTCCTGAGGAAGGAGTCATGTGTACTCCGAAACGCGTAGAATAAACCACTGTTCAACTATACAATTGGTCTGGTTTTGGATGTGCTGGTAGCGCGGATCAAAATCCACAAATCCTCCTTTTCAGTGATGCATAAGATACAGTGAGACCTCAATTTATCAAGCAATGATTGCCAGTTTTCTGTCATATAACTCCTTGAAACCTCAATATGATTGCACAATTCAAAATTGAGCAACAATGTTCAACTTTTGACGCTTTTATGCCAGATCTACCTTCTTTTTAACAAGTTGCCAGGGCTTAGCTAGGAGGGAATTGGCCAACGCAGCCAAGACATTCATCCAAATTTATGTCAAAATGTTTTGAAAGTTGCACCAGAAATGCACTACAATCTCTGAGCACAATTCTGCACACATCAACTGATTAAGGGGTACACGCATCTTAATGAATTTGTCACTTTTTACTCCAGTGCACACTTCATCAAGACTGAAATGCCTTATACCAGTTTTGATGAATTGAGAACCTAAGACTAGCAAATTACCCTCAATCTATTAACACAGCATATGGTTGATTGCTACATTTTATGCAATAAAAATATGATGTATTATGGTTATTTCTGTGTATCTATCTACATGTTATTTTGTATTCCTCATAACTGCTGTAAATAGCAGCTACAACTTTCATTCTGACTCTGACTTTGTAGATAGCTTCACATGGTAAAGACATTTTCATTCTTTAATTCATCCTCATACCCAGTAATACAACCACAGTAATATTCTCATTTCCATCTGAGTGGGCAGATGACAATTGTAAAGTAATTATAATCATAGACTATCTGCTACCAAGCAACTGACATATATTAACTGGTGTTTCTGTATCAATTGTGTAATTTAGCTTTTTAAGGATTTAACATACTTGCTTAGTGGTGAGATAGATAGATAGATAGATAGATAGATAGATAGAGTATAGATAGATAGGGTATAGATAGATAGATAGATAGATAGATAGATAGATAGATAGATAGATAGATAGATAGATAGATAGATAGATAGATGAAAAAGCTGTCCTGGGCCCATCTGCAATGTTACCAGGGGCAACTGATGAGACTGAAATGGAGCTTCAAAGCATTCAGCACAACTGCCTATGCGGTCTGCCAAAGAGCCAGATGCTGGTGTTGAGTGATTGTTGTACCGCTTGGTATACATGATCAGCAAGGCAAGCAATACTGGCATTCTCATCTACTTTTGCTATTTTTGTGCATGCTCCCTGATGATGTGTATATTAATTGTGAAGAATGTCTGTGTTATATATCACAATTGTCCTGTACATAGATAACATGAATTAAACTATACACCTCTCTGCTCCACTAACTAATAAATCAGATATTACCTACAACCTGACAGTCAGCGATACATTTTTTGTTTGTATTTTTCCTAAAAAACTTGTTGGTAAACCATTGAAGTTATGGCAATCCAATCAATGAGCGAAGAGTCACTAATAGGACACAACAGAGTGTTTTCGATTTTCTCCCTTAGGTGATTATAGAATATAAAAAGCAGTCACCTGTCAGACAAATTTGAGCAATGAAATTTAGCAGCCTATTGTCCCAATTGCAGCTTTCAATCTTTTTAAACGGTCTCCAGAGACAGCCATTATTAACGGACATGTTCCTAGGAGTAGATAAATGAAACCCCACCTGCCAGCCTTCACAGGCAAAGGCAGACAATCTAGGCCAAAAATATGATAGGGCCTGGAGCTTTATTGACATTTACATCAAAAATAGTTAGCAATGAAAGCAGCTGTTGTAGAGAGCATTCACCACATCATGTTCAGAATCTGCTGTGAACGAAAATGCAGACCTCCCGACAAGCAATTTACCTTCTGTCAGTCTCCATGTGCTTGCAGTGTTACTGAGTAGTTTCATAGATAGCCCACTTAAAACCACACATGTGTACAGTTTGGATAAAAGATTGCCTGTAATTTGAAGCAAATTGCAGAACGTCGCATTATGGGTCTCGCTGTCATTTGTGAGGTGACATTGTGGAAAGAAAGGGCTGCTGTTTTAACTGAATTTCCCAAATTATTAAATCAAGTGCTTTGTGGCTATAGAAAAGAGGGTAAAATATAAAGTAAAATTACTGACTTGTATAGTATAGACATGATTTTTTCTTATTAAGCGCTAAAAACCTGAAGATTCAACTGAGGCTGTGCCAAACCCTTCACTGATCCTAAAAGGCACAAAGGTCAAGGAAGCTGATTACAGGACAGCAGGGAATGGATTCCATACATCTAATCATATTAAAACAACCTTATTCAATTGCCAATTGAAAGATCCAATCAAACATAAGATATAGATGAAGAAGTTCAACTTGTGAATATATTCTATCTGGGATTTGGATGTTTCGCCCCCAGCAGTTCACCCCCAGCAATTCGGTCCCGGATGTTTGTAACCTTGTGGTTCATGAATTCCTGTCCGTCATCATGTACGGGGGCGAAATGTACCCGGGGGCGAACTGCTGGGGGCAAAACATCCTATAACCGAGTTTGGGATCACTTGTCTCCTGGAACTCACCATGGTGGGAGGAAGGAGTATCATGGTGAGAATTATGTGGTCCAGACTCTTGGCTAGTGAGACTGGATCATGTGGAAGACAGGGTGGTGTTGGCAAATGTACTGGAAGCATTTTCTGCCATTGAACCGACCACCTGTTTGCTCTGTTTTGGCTTCAAGACTGGTGTAGTGGGACAGGGAGCTAGTTCTCATAGATGAGCCTGTTTGTTGTGCTCCCACAACAGGCACAGTTTCACTTGGCCACAGCCTCGGCCTCTGCGTGTACCATCATCAGCACTTACACTTCCTTGTTCCTTACTGTACGTCTTACGCATTTTAAATTGGGCATATAATATATATTTGCAAAATTTCCGGTATTAATAAGAAAAAAAAATGTATTCTGCGTTTTAGTTGCAGCAGGAACCTACCTACCCATGAATGAATGCTTCAGACTAGAAAAGGATTCACATTATATAGGTTCCTAACAACTGGAGATCGTCTTGTTGTCAGCTGCTCGCACGCATGAATTGGCCAAATGATGTGCTAGGCATCTCCATTTTCTCTTGTTATCAAAAGCAGTAATGCAATTCAAATATCATATATATTTCATCTTTACATGCTATAGCACTACAGAGTGCAACTTTATTTGTTTGTTCAGCCTATGATTTGCCAGGCTGGTGAGACGTCACCTGTATGCTGTACGCTACACTGATTAGGTCACAGAAAGGTAGCAATAATTTTGTACATGTATGTATCTGGCTATTAGGAGCAGTGCCTAGTAAAAAGGCTATAAAGGCACAGATGATTGGCCTTGAGAAACACGTGATGGTGTCTCCGCGGTGTTGGATGTTTTGGTCTCCTTGAGGCCAATCATCTGTGCCTTTATAGCCTTTTTACTAGGCACTGCTCCTAATAGCCAGATTCCTACTCCACACTGATGAGGGGCAATAACCCCGAAACAGCTGTCTGTGGATGGATACCATGCTTGGCATAGGTGGCTTTCCTTCATAGGATGCTGCCCTTCCCGTGGTTGTTCCTTCCCGGGGCAAGGCCTGGCTATTCACTGCTTGCGTCGAGAAACACGTGATGGTGTCTCCGCAGCTTCTTTACGTACGCAGTTGAACAAATCACAGTCCACTAATGTTTATACTGGTGCTGATTCTTTAGCCTTTGTAAGGGCTAAATCTGTGCTTTCTTGTTTGTATCAGATATATTCTGGTTTTAACCTATGCAGATACAGTTGCAAGAGCAGGGAGAGTGCAGAATGCAGTCTCTAGGTAGGGCTTAGAGATTGCAGCCCGTTGCTTAATATCTGCTGCACGTGACCACATTTTTTTGGACGGTGGTGAACAAATTGACTAAATTTTCATCCATGGATTATTACATGAATTGTTGTAGATTTGGGTGGTATATAAAACTCTAAAAAAGAGTTGACAAATTTATCTGGATTCAAAATAGCATAGAAAATATTTTCTGAATTCAATTACTCATCCATTCAGTACTTCGTAGTTCATTTCAGCGGTGTATCACACTGCAAAAAAGCATTGTAAAATGTTTCTGGATTCAGTTACTCATCCATAGAGTATTGCATGCTTTTTGGTGATATATAATACTCCAAAAATGCATTGAAAAATTTTTATGGATTCAATTACTTACCCAAACAGTATTATATACTCCAAGGTAAAATTCCATGGTATATAACACTTTAAAACAAGAAAAATGTTTCAACACTTTTTGATTACTCATCTATAGAGTTTTACTTACTTTGTGGTATATAACACTAAAAAATGCATTGAATAATTTTTCTGGATTCAAGTATTCATCCATAGAGTATTATGTGCTTTGTGGTACATTTTGGTGGTATATAAACCTCCAAAAAAGAGTTTAAAAATTTGTCTGGATTGAATTACTCATCCACAGAGTATCACGTGCTCTGTGGTACATTTCTGTGGTATTTAACACTCCAAACAAATGTTGAAAAATTATTTTGGATTCAATTACAGATCCATTGAGTATTATGTGATTTGAGGTACATAATCTTGATATTAAACTCCATAAAAACACTTTGACTGCTGCAGGTGACCAATTTTTTTTATTAAAAATAAACTTGGTTTCAAGAGACCTAGCAATGTAAGGTTTCCGTATGTTCTATGGAGCCTGTTTTGCCCTCTTCCAAGATGGAGTCTGGTACTTCGCCCTGTCCTTGAACTTCCTGTCGGTTGTTATTTAAGTTTGGATTGGGAAATACTCCTTGCCTGAGTATTTAATTGCTGTTGGCTTCTGACTTTCCTTCTGGCTTGCTTCTGGAGTTCCTGCTGCTGCTCATTTACTCTGTGCTTTGCCTCATCACTTCCTGCTGCCTTCTGTCCTCTGTACTGCTTACTGATCCTGCTGGTGGGTACCGGTTGTCCAAACTTCTAAAGAGAGGAGCTACACATTTCTGGTTCTGCTGTGGCCTGTAAGAATTTCTAATATTTCTATTATCTGAGCATTAATTCCTGGACTGTTCTGTGCGGGCTACGGTGCTGTACTTGAGCGGGACTTTTCAGCCCCAAAAGAGGTACACTCAAAAACCTTCTCCTTGCTGTGCTCCACCTGCATATTTCTGGACTTCCATGAAAGGTGTCGGCTCCACTGTCTGTATATTTCTGGACTACCACGTATAAGTGTCTGTCACACTCTTGCTTCATATAACTGCTGGAGGAGAGGCTGTTTACTGATGCACAAGACTTAGAGCAGCCAAGGCCACATGACGATCATGGTGGGGAATGGAAAATTTTGTCTAAGGAGAAAGATGATAATGAGACACAGTTGACAATAAGTCAGGATGTTGTTAAGTCACCAAGTCAGGAGGACCAGGGTGTGGCAGTGGAAGATGACTTTGTGGATGATAAAGTTACAGACCCAACCTAGGAATCTGGCATACAGAGCAAGGCCAGCAGTGCTGAGGGGGAGGGTACAGCAGAACCAAAACATGCAGGGAGAGGCAGTGGGATGACCAAAGGGAGAAGGCGGGTAACTGTTCCACAGTTCACCAAAACTCCAGAATTTTTCCATATTCTACTTTACTAAGATAATGACTTTTGTGTTTTCATTGGCTGTAAGCCACAATCATCAACATTAATAGAAATAAACACTTGAAATAGATCACTCTGTTTGTAATGACTCTATGTAATATATAAGTTTCACTTTTTGTACTGAAGAACTGAAAAAAATTAACTTTTTGTTGGTATTCTAATTTTGTGAGAAGCACCTGTACCATGCTTGGTACACATACAGCGATTTCTGAAAACATACCCAGATTTGCCAGAGCTTCCATTCAAGGTACGCTGGATCAGCACCCATTTCTGCAAGTCAGCTACAGCTGCCGCCGCTCTGGCTGTGTTGCAACAGTGCATGAAAGTGTCAGCTCACCGACTGGTGTGTGATGTGCCCACTCGCTGCAACTCTACACTGAACATACTGGCAAGGCTTTGTGAGCAGCAGAGGCCACTTGTGGAATATCAGCTTCAATACGCCCATCGGTATTCTGTCAACCTCTAGACATAACAACTGAAAAGTGGGATGGATGTCTGACATTTGTGCAGTTCTCCAAGACTTTGAGAACTCCACAAAAATGGTGAGGGTCGATGACGCCATCATCAGTGCAACGATCCCACTTCTGTGCCAACTTAAACAGTCGCTGCTCACAATGAAATATGAAGCTATGCATGTTGACCAGGTAGAGATGGATAAAGACATGAGACAGGAGGATACTATGCAGCTCAGCGCGGATTGAGTAACAATGAGGAGGTGGAGCTGAGGAGGAGGAGGAACAGGAGCTAGCGTTACAGTGGTAAGTACCCATTCCACATTTGTCCCGCCTATAACAGTAACATTAATGTGGGTGGAAAGGCGGAACAACAGTATTAATAGTAAGAAGGTCAATCGACAGTCTTTTTCAACCCTCTTACAGCACTGTGGAGGGACTGCAGCTCAGCATTGGTCCTGTTCATTGTGCTTTAATTATACTGGGGAACAATTTAGAACATCATTTTTGCTTAGTTTGATTTTTCTGCAGATTTAAGGTACCTTCACACTGAACAACTTTCCAACAAGAACGACAACGATCCGTGATGTTGCAGCGTCCTGGATAGCGATCTCGTTGTGTTTGACACGCAGCAGCGATCAGGATCCTGCTGTGACATCGCTGGTCGTCGCTGAAAGTCCGGAACTTTATTTGGTCGTCAGGTCGGTGTGATTCGTCATGTTTGACAGCAAAAGCAACGATGCCTGCAATGTTTTTTCATGGAGTAACAACCAGCGAGAACGATAAGTACGTCACTGGATCGCTCCTGCATCGTTCTGCTGTTGCCGGTGTTTGACATCTCCTAGCGACCTAAACAGTGACGCTGCAGCGATCGGCTCGTTGTCTATATCGCTGCAGCGTCGCTTAATGTGACGGTACCTTTAGACTAAAATAGGCATGCTGATTTCAAAACAGCGGTTAGTTTTCTTTTATCACTTCAGTTTTTTATTTTCTCTAAAGCTTATCTTAATGTGATTATTCAAGCTGAATCATGGGATGCATTAGTGCTTTCTTATTGGCCGAGGTCGAACCACCCTTCAGTGACGAGGGGTGGAGGACGACCTTGGTAATCGGCAACAGGTTGTTATTTGTCTAGGCTATTCGGTGACACGTGAGTGGGGAGAGGTTGTGTGCTGTTCTATATAGTGAAACGTATTACGAAAGTCTTTATAAAAGGGGTTAGCAGAATTATTTTTTTTATTTACACATTTATTTCCTTTCTTTCAGATCATGTCTGTCTCTAATTTTTCTCTTCATAAGTGTCTAAACAGTCCTGATTCATTTTGTTATATCTGTGATAGTTTTACCATTCCAAGTCAAAGGACGACCATCAGCACATGTCAAGCCGATTTTTCACATTTCAAAGTAAATCGTGTGATCAAGATAAGTCTTTGGACCCTCACAAGGTGTGCATGCAGTGAGTTTACTAAAGTGCACAAGGGGAAAAGGTGATAGGATGCCATTTAATTTGCCTAAAATAAAGTACATAAGTCTACCATCAGCTATACAGTAGATCCAGCATCTCATTCAGCTTAAATACCAGTGCCAGTTTTTCTTGGACCACCCTCTTTTCAAGAACAGTATGAGGGTGAAGAAGAAAGTGACAACCATGATGAAGATTTTGAAATCGCTGTCTCAGTTTGTAAGGGATTTGACCAGCATGAGTTGAATGATTTGACACAACATTTGGAACTATGAAAAAAGGCTTCAGAATGCCAAGCACCATGACTGCATAAGAAAAACTTGCTTGAAAAAGAAGATAAGGTTTACTACTTTCAAGTAAGTGCATTTCTCAAATACTTTAGAAGTGATAGTGGATTTGAGTATTGCCATAACATACATGGTTTAATTGAGGAATTGAGAATTCCATCCTACAACTCAAATGAATGGCAATTGTTTATCCTTAGCTCAAAGCAGAGTTTAAATTGTCTTCCTCAACAATTGCAATTTATTTGGTGCAATCCCAACTGGCTATTCAGTATCTCTTTGTGAAGAATATGGAGACATAAAGAGAGTCATTCAGTTGTTGCAATATCACATAGACAATTGGATCATCTGTTCTTACTTTAAAATAGTATGTTTACTTTTTGACCCGCAACTTGGATACACCAATGATCCTTGTTTTCTCAGCATGTTGGACAGCAGAGCTCATTAGAAGCATTGTGTATAGATGATTTTGCCTGCAAGATCTGACCTCAAACCTGGTGATCCAAACATTCAACATGAGCCTCTTGTTGCCAGAAAGAACATTATATGCCTTCCTCTGCCCATGAAACTGGGTTTTATGAAGCAATTTGTTAAAGCTTTGCCAGCTGAAGAAAACTGTACCTCATTTTGCCATTTCCTAGTTTGTCATTTGAAAAAGTAAAGCCCAGGTGTTTGATGATCCACAGATTCGGCAGCTCATCAAAGATGAACATTTCATTGGGACAATGTCCGAACTCCAAAAGAATGCTTGGTTATCATTCAAAGACCTGGTCAAGATCGCCCAATATCACTATTAAGTATAGATATCAAAATATTGGCCAAGATGTTGGCTAACCGTCTCAACAAGGTGATAATGACATTAATACACCGGGACCAGTCCAGATTTATGCCCAATAGCTCTACAGCGTGTAATCTTCGATGACTATTTATCAATATGCAGGTAAAGGTGGATAATATGGGTCGGAGGGTTGTGGTTTCTTTAGACGCCGCTAAGGCATTTGATAGTGTGGAGTGGCGGTATTTATGGGCAGTCATGAAGGCTATGGGTTTTGGTGAGATGTTCATACGGTTGGTGCAGCTCATGTATGTGTCTCCAAGAGCCAGGATACGGGTAAGTGGAATCTTGTCGGGGGATTTCCCTTTGTATAGGGGAACGCGGCAGGAGTGCCCCTTTTCTCCTCTGTTGTTTGCAATTGCTATGGAGCCCCTGGCAGCAGTAATACGGAGGGACAGGGACATAAAGGGGTTTCGGTATGGAAATTATGAAGAAGAAATAGCCCTGTACACTGACGACGTGTTATTGTTCTTGGAAGATGCACAGGAGTCTCTGAGGGCTGCTATGAACAGTATTTCTAAATTTGGGGCTCTTTCTGGATTACTTATTAATTGGGAGAAGTCTGTGTAGTTGCCCATGGATGGCTCCTCTGACTCTTGACCCTGGGGTTGCCTTAAGCGTAGTGCACGAGTTTAAATATCTGGGCATCATGGTTTCAGACAAAATAGAGGACTATATGCGGCTCAACCTGACTTCTTTGCTTGGGAAGTTCCAGCACAAGATTGGGGCCTGGAAGAAGCTATTTCTGTCAGTCGCAGGCAGAGCCAATTTGATCAAAATTATACTTATGCCTTAGCTCCTCTATATATTGCATAATGCTCCAGTGTGGCTGCCTCAGAGTAAATTTTATAGGATCAATACTCTATTTAGGGATTTAATCTGGAGGGGTGGACAGGCGCGCATCAAATTGGAACATCTGCAGAGGGCAAAGGATGAGGGTGGCCTGGCGGTCCCCAACCCATGGATTTACTATATAGCATCTCAATGCCAGCACATGGTAGGTTGGGGAGAGCCAGAACAAAGCTATTCAGTGGGAATAATCATTGAACATGCGGTAGGGAAGGGCCCATTGTTGGCCAGTCTTGAAGCAGGTAGATTCAGAATTAACCCCCCAAAATTTCCAACAATAGCTATGATGGGGAAAGTATGGCAGAAAATTAAGCAATGGAGGGGAGTAACGGAATTTACGAGATATACACCAATTTCGTTTGAACCTAGGTTGGCAGAGCTTAAGAGATTGCCGTGGTTCAGTCAGTGGAGGTGCATTGGCATTTGGTTTGTGTCTCAGTTGCTCGACGGGGATGTCATTAAAACATACGAGACACTTAGGACTGAGTTTCCTTTATCCCAGAAGTCATTCTTTCAGTACCTGCAGTTGAGACACACCCTAAACTGTCAAAATGAGGTGTTACGTATGAATCTTCACTAAGATAGCTTGTTGAATCTTATTGGGACTTGGAGGAGTACGAGGGGGTTCATTACCTTGATGTACAGGGGTCTGATGGATACCTTTTTATTGAAGCATCCGTTAAGGATTAAGGAAAAATGGGTGGCGGATGTGGGCCCCTTGTCGGAGTCCCAGTGGGAGTGCATACTTCAATATATTCCCAGGGCTTCCCTGAGTGAGGCTAAAAGGCTGTCAGTTATACCTGGTGTATAGGGTGTATGGGACCCCAGCATGGATGAGGAAGGCAGGACTAAGAGATGACTCAAAGTGTCCCAGGTGTGGTGAGGAAAGCGCTGATCTGATACATATGATGTGGTCGTGTGCTCGCCTCCAACCCTTCTGGGTGAAGGTGCTTAACTTTATCCAGGAGGTGACTGGAGTAGATGTGGTGCGTAACCCGCTGACTTGCCTTTTGGGTTGTATGGATGATATTGCTACGGATGATTGTGGAAGGCTGACTATCGCTAGATTGTTGTATGCTGCGAGAAAGCTTATCGTATTATTATTATTATTATTATTTATTGTTATAGCGCCATTTATTCCATGGCACTTTACATGTGAGTATTGCATTGGTTGGATGAAAAACCACCAGGGAAAAAGGAGTTTATCAACAAGATAAATTTTATTGTCCTTATGGAAAGAAACATATATAGTAAGAGAGGTCAGAATACAAAATTTGAAAATGTGTGGGGTGGATGGATGGATTACCCAGGTGTGGCATCTGCTGAGTTACTGCAAAGAAGAATGGGTGTCGTTTAGTTGATTTTGGGGGGACTCCTACATGTACAGGTGTGTTTTTGTATAGCTTGTTATTTTTTCTCAAGAGGTGATGTTGTTAGATGGTTTTATCGGATAATGGGCAAGAGATTGGGGGAGGGAGAGGGGGGTTGGTTAAGGGGTAAGGGTGTTGTTTCGTAAAATGAAAATGTATTGTCAGGTCATGTATCTAACGTGCGGTACTTCTCTGGAAATTATATCGGACTGTGTTATTGGCATTTCATATGCTTTAATAAAAAAATACATGATTAAAAAAAAAGACCTGGTCAAGAACTTTCTTGGAAATACATGAGCAAACAATTACACCAAAAAAGTCCAGAAACTCTTGGAGAGCTACAAAATGCAAAGCCATCTTTCTAATTTTCCTGAAAACCTTGGTGTAGACAAGGATGAGCAAGGTGAACGATTCCACCAAGATTTGAAGGTCATGTAGGGACGTTATCAGAATACATGTACATATGATGGCTGACTGTTTTTGGAGCATCAGGCGAGATTGTCCACACATTGAACATTCCAGGAAAAGCTATAAGCGTAAACTTTTACCTTAACTGCTATATATCCTTTGTATGAACAAAATAGCTTTAAATAAATATTACATTCAAGATATTTGGGCCTTTTCCATTATATGTACATTTTGTGTGGTTTTGGAGACATAGGAAAGGTATAATGTAGCTTAAAAAGTTGTAATAGAGAAAAACTGGAGACACTTTGGATTCAGAAGCCAAAAGTTAATAAAAAATAAGTGCAAATTGTGTCCCTCGGTGTTACCATTGTAGACTTTGGGGATTTCAGGAACTGTAGTAAAATTAGCATGCGATATCATATTTGAGAACTTACTGTTATTTACTTTTACTTCGAGGGCACAAACTCAGAAGCCATGTGTATACATTTTATTGCATAAAGTAAACCTAGAAGTCTTCTGAATCAGAAAATCCTTCATACTCCATCTGATGGAGAACTTCAAAAGTGCTAAAATAGGTTCTGGCATTTTAAAAAATAAAAATAATAGAAAAGGACAACTGTATGTGGCCATATGGGCTTTACTTTCCCCTTCTGCTTCAGCACTGATGGCTCTGTTAATTCTAATTTATTATGTGAATTTGGGCCTTGTTTTTTTGCCAAATAAATAGCCTTTTCCTTCCCAATCCAACTGCATCATAGGATCCTATATTTCATAAAAAGACAGTAATGTTAAAAAGACCTAGTGCTCAGGGAATTGGTGGACCTCCATGAGATGGGTATGTGGCATAGCATACACAATAAAATTCTTCATACGGTAATTTATGCCAAAAAAGGAATATGTGACATATAATTTATTGCACTGGTGCAAAGCAGCTGGAAAATATGCCAAATTCATGCGTCTCTTAATAAATTTGGGACATTTTATTTCAGCACTCTGTTCTTAAGATTGACATGCAAAACACCAGTCTTGGTGAATCAGGGCCATAATTTTGTCTCCTATACAATGATGTTATCTTATACAATGCTTCTCAAACTGTAAGGCCCAGTGTTAGGGTTGGCGGAACGCACCGAATATATTTATTAGGTAAGATTGGTGCGTTCGCCACCCGGGATCCACCGTGCAGGAAAGAACCTGCTGCTAAGTGAATGGCGGCACTATATGGCGGTACAATGAGATTTCACACACGGGTTAACTTCACCCTGTGTGAAGGAAGCAATCTCTGTTAAGTCACAGGGTCGCGGTACCGCACAGAGAGCGCAAGCAAGGAACCACAGAACTATATCCCAGGACACAGGATTAGAGTTAGTGTAGACCTCTTGCGATCAACACCACAATTGGGGTATCAGCGGTAACTATTATGCACAGAAGTGCATGCTGTGCTACACTAGCGGACGCCACCAACCACCCAGACTTGGGAAAGGTAAGCGCTCTAATAGCGCACGGCGCTGCACTGGCGGTCACAGCAGTAGACTGTGAGCCCTCGCGGGCAGGGTCCTCCCTCCTTATGTACTCGTGTGCCTTGTTATCTGCTCATGTTTAATGTATTTGTCTATATTTGCCCCGTATTCACATGTAAAGCGCCATGGAATAAATGGCGCTATAAAAATGTATAATAATAATAATAGACGCTGCTTCGTGTGTTAAAGCTGTGAGTTCAGCCGGGCGCTAGATTGCAGCCATACACCTTACGCGAACAGTCATACACAAGGGATGGGTTTTTTAAGGAACGACTTGCACTCATCAACACACACATGATAACAATGGTATACTAGCACATGGCCGTGCGGTCATGCAAAGCTTATATAGCTGCAGCACGTTCAGGACCCTTCAAAGAAGGACCAATGGATTTGGAGCAGTACCTGAGCATGTGACCCTGGATCTCCATTGAAAGATCTTGCCCTGGGCATGCTCAGTGTGAGTAAAGCAGGATTTAGTCCTAGCACCTTCAGGACCTTCCTGAGCATGTGACCCTAGATCTCCACTGAGAGATCTTGCCCTGGGCATGCTCAGTGTTTGCAAAGCAGGACTTAGACTCAGAAAAGCCTGCTCGCTGCAGATCAGTGCAGGGTACAGTAGCTGAGCCTGGAGAGGCAGTAGTAACCCTTTGCACCGTACCAGTCTCGGCGAGACGCTGGGAGCGACGTCTTCGCTGAGCAGGCTCCACTGCAGCCAATGCAGAATGGGAGACCGCAGCAGACACGGATTGAGATTCCCCCTGTGCAGCAGAGGAAACTCGACTCCTAGCATTACCTCCCTCCTAGGGCCCCCCCTCCTTGAGCCTCGCTACACTCAAAAGCTGCAATGAGCAGCGGAGCCCGAATGTGCTCCACAGGCTCCCAGGTTCTATCCTCTGGGCCGTGACCCCTCCAGTCCACCAGATAAAATTTCTTGCCACGTACCACCTTGCACCCCACAATAGCATTCACCTTAAACTCATCTGTGGATGAACCCGATGTCCCGGCAGATGACTCAGAGAAGCGGGACAAATGAATGGGCTTTAAGTTGATTCTCTCTACCAACCCATTCATCTCGGGATGATATGCAGAGGAGAGATTCAGCTCTATGCTGAGTAAACGGCAGAGCTCTCTCCAAAACCGAGATGCAAACTGGGGACCCCGGTCGCTGACAATTTTATCAGGCATTCCATGTAAGCGGAAAATATGTTTTATGAACAACACCTCTAAGGCCCGTGCAGAAGGTAACCATGGAAGCGGCACCAAATGCACCATCTTAGAGAAATGGTCGGTGACTACCCAGATAACGGTGCAGCTACGAGACTTGGGTAAGCCCACCATAAAGTCCATCCCGACCATCTCCCAGGGCATGTCTGCCACCGGCATGGGGTAAAGTAACCCAGCAGGCCTTTGCCGAGGAGACCGATTCTGGGCACAGGAGACACATGCCCGAATATAGTCCCTGACGTCACGGGTCATATGCGACCACCAGTACATCCTCGCCAAAAGCTCAGATGCCCTCTTGGTCCCAAAATGTCCACCCACTCTGGATGAGTGAGCCCAAGAGAGAACCTCTAGTCGCAAATTTGCTGGTACGAAAGTCTTGCCCGGGGCACGGACTCTAGCGAAACTGGAGCCACAGTTCTCAGGCTCTCTGAAGGGACAATAAACTGAGGCTACTCCTCCTCCTCCTCAGATGACACTACGGAGCTGGAGAGAGCGTCGGCACGAATGTTCTTCTCCCCGGAGAGAAAATGGAGAGTAAAATGGAAACGGGAGAAGAACAGGGACCATCAAGCCTGGCGAGAATTCAGCCGCTGGGCCGTCTGTATGTATACCAAGTTCTTGTGGTCAGTGAACACTTGGAAGGGAAAGCGAGCTCCCTCCAAGAGATGTCTCCACTCAGAAAAAGCCAACTTCATGGCTAGCAACTCCCTGTCCCCGATGGAATAATTCCTCTCCGCTAGTGTGAAGGTCTTGGAGAAGAAGAAGCAAGGATGCTTCTGACCTTGAGCATCCTTTTGGAAAAGGACTGCTCCAGCACCAACAGATGAGGCATCCACCTCCATGATAAATGGTTTATCTACATCGGGGCGATGTAGGATGGGAATGCTAGCGAAGTGTGACTTAATCGAGAGAAAGGCTTTGGAGACCTCCTCTGACCACAACTTGGGATTTGCTCCCTTCTTGGTGAGGGCAACAAAAGAAGCCACCAAAGTTGAGAAGTGTGGAATGAACTGGCGATAGTAATTAATGAACCCCATAAAGCGCTGCACCGCTTTAAGAGAATGGGGTTCCTGCCAGTCCATCACAGCCTGCAGCTTGGCAGGATCCATAGCCAAACCCTGGGCAGAGATGATATAACCAAGGAAAGCAACGACTCCTGCTCAAACACACACTTCTCCAACTTGGCGTAGAGGGAGTTTGCCCGTAAGAGGTCGAAGACTTTGCGAACATCTCTCCGATGGGAGTCAATATCTGGAGAGTAGATGAGAATATCATCCAGATAGACTACGACTGAGGTGGTGAGCAAATCCCAGAAGATGTCGTTCACAAAGTCTTGGAAAACGGCTGGGGCATTACAGAGCCCGAAGGGCATCACCAGATATTCATAGTGCCCATCCCTGGTGTTAGAAGCCGTCTTCCATTCATCCCCCTCACTGATGCGAATCAGGTTGTAGGCACCCCGCAGATCTAATTTTGTAAATACCCTTGCTCCCCGTAGCCTATCAAAAAGCTCAGATATCAGGGGTAATGGGTACTTGTTCTTAATGGTGATGGCGTTAAGACCCCTGTAGTCTATGCATAGACGTAAGTCTCCAGTCTTCTTCTGTACGAAGAAGAACCCAGCCCCTGCAGGTGACACTGTCTTCCTAATGAATCCTCTAGCCAGATTCTCTTGAATGTACTGAGACATTGCCTCCGTCTCCGGGAGAGATAACGGATAGACTCGACCCCGGGGAGGCTCAGCACCAGGCAAGAGGTCAATAGGACAGTCATAGGGGCGGTGAGGCAGAAGAATCTCCGCAGCCCTTTTGGAGAACACGTCTGCATAGGGCCATTAGTGATTGGGGAGAGAGGAAAGATCTGCGGGTACCTGCATTGTAGCAACCTGAACGCACTCCCTCTGACATCTACCCTCGCAGGATTTACTCCATCCCAAAATTCTCCCTGAGGACCACTCTAAATGAGGAGAATGATAGCGTAGCCATGGTATCCCCAACAGGACCTCATCAATTCCTTCAGGAATGACTAATAGGGAGATAATCTCCTGATGTGATGGAGACACAGAAAGCATGATAGGAATGGTTTGGTGGGTAATCTGTGAGGGTAGTGTCGACCCATTTACCACTCGAACGGTTACTGGCTTGGTGAGCATCACCAGGGGTATTGCGTGACGCTGGGCGAATGCAGATGACATAAAATTACCCTCCCCCCCTGAATCCATGCATAGCTCTACCATAAGAGTGGATGGGCCTATGGTAATTGTCCCCTTGAAGGACAACTTTGAGGCTAACGTCGCCGTGTCTAGTGTACCTCCTCCTACTGCCACTAGACGCTGACATTTCCCCGACCGCTGAGGACACTTGGAGGCAAGATGTCCTGACTGCCGGCAAACATGACAGACCTTATGTGACTCGGACGTCTGGACTGGGGATTCCAAAGGTTTGGCGAAGGTAGGAGCCAGCCGAAACCTCTGCCTACACTGGGCTCGCTCCAACCTTCGCTCGTGAAAATGAAGGTCTATGCGAGTTGATACAGCTATGAGCTCCTCCAGTGTGGCGGGAATCTCCCTAGTGGCCAAAGCATCCTTCACATGGTCAGCCAGCCCCCTCCAAAATACGGGAATGAGGGTTTTATCTGGCCATTCCAAATCAGATGCTAATGTCCGGAAGTGAACAGCAAAATGGCTGACCATGGTTGAACCCTGAGTCAAAGCCAGCAGTTGGAGCTCTGTATCATGGGTGACTTGAGGTCCTACAAAGACCTGTTTCAGAGTGTCCAGAAACCGTGGAACACTCCGCACCACATGATCGTTGCGCTCCCACAGCAGCGTAGCCCACTCCAACGCCCTGTCCGACAAGAGAGATATTATGAATCCCACCTTTGCCTGCTCTGTGGGAAAACGTGCAGCCAGGAGCTCGAGATGTATACCACACTGGCTGACGAAACCCCTACAGGACTTACTGTCCCCAGAGTATTTCTCAGGCAAAGGGAGGTGAGATAGAGTCGGAACAGGGGTGGCAGTGGGTAAAGCTGCTGCAGCCACGCTAGCAGCCTAAACAGCAATTGCGGTAACATCCACCGCCGAGGTTGCACGCTCAAGATGCCAACCAGCCCTCCAGCAGCTGGATGTACCCCTGCAATCGCTGTTCATCCGCCACTACTTAGACAGATCCTGGCGCTATTATAATGTTAGGGTTGGCGGAACGCACCGAATATATTTATTAGGTAAGATTGGTGCGTTCGCCACCCGGGATCCACCATGCAGGAAAGAACCTGCTGCTAAGTGAATGGCGGCACTATATGGCGGTACAATGAGATTTCACACACGGGTTAACTTCACCCTGTGTGAAGGAAGCGATCCCTGTTAAGTCACAGGGTCACGGTACCGCACAGAGAGCGCAAGCAAGGAACCACAGAACTCTATCCCAGGACGCAGGATTAGAGTTAGTGTAGACCTCTTGCGATCGACACCACAATTGGGGTATCAGCGGTAACTAGGGTTGAGCGAAACGGGTCGTTCATTTTCAAAAGTCGCCGACTTTTGGCAAAGTCGGGTTTCATGAAACCCGATCCGACCCCTGTGCGGGGTCGGCCATGCGGTACGCGACTTTCGCGCCAAAGTCGCGTTTCAATGACGCGAAAAGCGCCATTTCTCAGCCAATGAAGGTAAACGCAGAGTGTGGGCAGCGTGATGACATAGGTCCTGGTCCCCACCATCTTAGAGAAGGGCATTGCAGTGATTGGCTTGCTGTCTGCGGCGTCACAGGGGCTATAAAGGGGAGTTCCCGCCGACCGCCATGTTGCTGCTGCTGATCTGAGCTTAGGGAGAGGTTGCTGCCGCTTCGTCAGAAGCAGGGATAGCGTTAGGCAGGGTCCATTAACCACCAAACCGCTTGTGCTGTAGCGATTTCCACTGCCAAACACCACCTTCGGTGTGCAGGGACAGTGGAAGCTACATTTTTTTTTTTTTCCCCCTCAGCGCTGTAGCTCATTGGGCTGCCCTAGAAGGCTCCCTGATAGCTGCATTGCTGTGTGTACGCCGCTGTGCAAACCAACTGCTTTTTTCAAAGCACAAATCCTCTTGTTCCTTCCTTTCTGCACAGCTATCTTTTTTGTTTGTACACACTTTTTATTTAATTTGTGCATCAGTCCACTCCTTATTGCTGCCTGCCATACCTGGCTGAGATTACTGCAGGGAGATAGTAATTGAAGGACACTCCCTGGTTTTTTTTTTTTTTTGTGGGAGATTAAGATTGACATTTCTGCTAGAGTGCCATCCCTGTCTGTATCATCTCTCACTCAGTGGGCCATAGAAAGCCTATTTATTTTTTTGCTTGATTTGGGTTATAAAATCTACCTGAAAAAATCACTACATCAACAATCAGTGGGAGAAAAATATTGGCCTCAGGGCTTGTGTGCCACTCTTGACTCCTCTGTGCATCATCACTCACTCAGTGGGCCATAGAAAGCCTATTTATTTTTTTGCTTGATTTTGGTTCTAAAATCTACCTGAAAAAATCACTACATCAATCAGTGGGAGATAAATATTGGCCTCTGGGCTTGTGTGCCACTCCTGACTCCTGTGTGCGTCATCTCTCACTCAGTGGGCCATAGAAAGCCTTTTTTTGTTTTATTTGTTTTCTAAATTCTCCCTGAAAAAATCATTTTATTTTATTTGGTTTCTAAATTCTTCCTGAAAAAATCATTTTATTCTATTATTTTTTTTTCCTAAAGTCTCCCTGAAAAAAAACAAAAAAAAACAAATCAGTGGGAGATTAATATTGCCCTTTCTGCTTGTGTGCCAGTCTTGACTCCTGGGTGTGCCATCTCTCTCTCTCTCTCTCCAATTGTGGGCCATAGAAAGCCTATTATTTTTTTAGCTTGATTTGGGTTCCAAAATCTACCTGAAAAAATCACTACATCAATCAGTGGGAGATAAATATTGGCCTCTGGGCCTGTGTGCCACTCCTGACTCCTGTGTGCGTCATCTCTCACTCAGTGGGCCATAGAAAGTCTTTTTTTGTTTTATTTGTTTTCTAAATTCTCCCTGAAAAAATCATTTTATTTTCTTTGGTTTCTGAATTCTTCCTGAAAAAATCATTTTATTCTATTTTTTTTTTTCCTAAAGTCTCCCTGAAAAAAACAAAAACAGTGTGCCACTCCTGACTCCTGTGTGCGTCATCTCTCACTCAGTGGGCCATAGAAAGTCTTTTTTTGTTTTATTTGTTTTCTAAATTCTCCCTGAAAAAATCATTTTATTTTCTTTGGTTTCTGAATTCTTCCTGAAAAAATCATTTTATTCTATTTTTTTTTTTTCCTAAAGTCTCCCTGAAAAAAACAAAAACAAAAACAAATCAGTGGGAGATTAATATTGCCCTTTCTGCTTGTGTGCCAGTCTTGACTCCTGGGTGTGCCATCTCTCTCTCTCTCTCCAATTGTGGGCCATAGAAAGCCTATTATTTTTTTAGCTTGATTTGGGTTCCAAAATCTACCTGAAAAAATCACTACATCAATCAGTGGGAGATAAATATTGGCCTCTGGGCTTGTGTGCCACTCCTGACTCCTGTGTGCGTCCTCTCTCACTCAGTGGGCCATAGAAAGCCTTTTTTTGTTTTATTTGTTTTCTAAATTCTCCCTGAAAAAATCATTTTATTTTATTTGGTTTCTAAATTCTTCCTGAAAAAATCATTTTATTCTATTATTTTTTTTTCCTAAAGTCTCCCTGAAAAAAAAACAAAACAAAACAAATCAGTGGGAGATTAATATTGCCCTTTTGCTTGTGTGCTAGTCTTGACTCCTGGGTGTGCCATCTCTCTCTCTCTCTCCAATTGTGGGCCATAGAAAGCCTATTATTTTTTTAGCTTGATTTGGGTTCCAAAATCTACCTGAAAAAATCACTACATCAATCAGTGGGAGATAAATATTGGCCTCTGGGCTTGTGTGCCACTCCTGACTCCTGTGTGCGTCATCTCTCACTCAGTGGGCCATAGAAAGCCTTTTTTTGTTTTATTTGTTTTCTAAATTCTCCCTGAAAAAATCATTTTATTTTATTTGGTTTCTAAATTCTTCCTGAAAAAATCATTTTATTCTATTTTTTTTTTCCTAAAGTCTCCCTTAAAAAAAAAAAAAAATCAAATCAGTGGGAGATTAATATTTACATTTGTGCTTCAGTGACAGTCCTGCGTGTGTGGCATCTCTCTCATTTGTTGCCACCAACAACAGAGTGTGTAACATTGTGCCTGATTTTCGTTGTGGTCTCACTCACCTGTAAAGGGGTAGCTAAATCATACTGAAGTTATAGCTCACCGTGTAATTTGTGTGACAGCAACAAATACCGTTAGTTTGTTTACGTTTTTAAAACAATGAGGAAGTATGGTGGAAGAGGTCGTGGCCGGGGGCGTTCATTGTCAGCTGGTAATGAGGGTAGTGGTAGTGGTGGAGCATCAGCTGGTCGTGGGAAAAAAAATATTGCACCTAAGTCTGGAGCTGTGGAGCCAGGTTCGTCGTCAGGCTACACAAGGCCTCGAACGCTCCCTTTTCTGGGAGTAGGAAAACCGCTTTTAAAGCCGGAGCAGCAAGAGCAAGTTTTGGCTTATCTTGCTGACTCAGCCTCTAGCTCTTTTGCCTCCTCTCGTGAAACTGGTAAATGTCAAAGCAGCGCGTCGTTAGTGGATGTTCACGGTCAGGGACAAGTCGCTTCCTTGTCCTCTTCAGCAAAAACAACAACAGAGAAGAATGCAGCAGGCGACACAACGGGTTACTCCATGGAGCTCTTTACACATACCGTCCCTGGCTTAGAAAGTGAAGTAGTTAACAGTCCATGCCCATTACAAGTTGAATCTGACATGGAGTGCACTGATGCACAGCCACAGCCAGACTACTATGCTGGTCCTTTGACTCAGACCACAACATTGCCCTCGCAGGGTGCTGATCAAGAATCAGACCCTGATGAGACTATGTTGCCCCATCACGAACGCTATACCACCGACTGACACGGTGACACAGACGAAGTTGCACACGAGCTACAAGAAGAGGTAATAGATGACCCAGTTCTTGACCCCGATTGGCAGCCATTGGGGGAACAGGGTGCAGGCGGCAGCAGTTCTGAAGCGGAGGAGGAGGGGCCGCAGCAGGCATCAACATCGCAACAGGTTCCATCTGCCGGGCCCGTATCTTGCCCAAAACGCGTGGCAAAGCCAAAACCTGTTGGAGGACAGCGTGGCCATCTGGTTAAAGCTCAGTCTGCAATGCCTGAAAAGGTATCCGATGCTAGAAAGAGTGCAGTCTGGCATTTTTTTAAACAACATCCAATTGATCAGCGCAAAGTCATCTGTCAAAAATGTTCAACTACCTTAAGCAGAGGACAGAATCTGAAAAGTCTCAATACAAGTTGCATGCATAGACATTTAACCACCATGCATTTGCAAGCCTGGACTAACTACCAAACGTCCCTTAAGGTTGTAGCACCCTCGGCCAATGAAGCTAGTCAGCAACGCAACATCCCTTCCGGCAGTGTAGGGCCACCATTTTCCGCACCACCTGCAGTATCTGTGCAGGTTTCTTTGCCAGGCCAAAGCAGTCAGGGTCAGGGAATCACCAGTTTCGTAGTAGGAAACACTGCATCTAGGGCACCGGTGGCAACAATACCATCTCCCACCGTCTCTCAGTCTGCCATGTCCACCGGCACCCCCGCTAGTTCCACGATCTCCAGCTCTCCAGTCCAGCTCACCCTACATGAGACTATGGTTAGAAAAAGGAAGTACTTAGCCTCGCATCCGCGTACACAGGGTTTGAACGCACACATAGCTAGACTAATCTCGTTAGAGATGATGCCCTACCGGTTAGTTGAAAGCGAAGCTTTCAAAGCCCTGATGGACTACGCTGTACCACGCTACGAGCTACCCAGTCGACACTTTTTTTCCAGAAAAGCCATCCCAGCCCTCCACCAGCATGTTAAAGAGCGCATCGTCCATGCACTCAGGCAATCTGTGAGCACAAAGGTGCACCTGACAACAGATGCATGGACCAGTAGGCATGGCCAGGGACGTTACGTGTCCATCACGGCACACTGGGTAAATGTGGTGGATGCAGGGTCCACAGGGGACAGCAAGTTTGGGACAGTTCTGCCTAGCCCACGGTCTAGGAAACAATTGGCTGTAGCCGTTCGCACCCCCTCCTCCTCCTCTTCGTCCTCCTGCAGAAGCGAGAGCTCGTCCACAGACCGCAGTCGCACAACCACTCCATCCGCAGCTGCCACTGTTGCACACCAGGTCTCCCATTATGGGGCAGCTACTGGCAAACGTCAGCAGGCTGTATTGGCTATGAAGTGTTTGGGCGACAACAGACACACCGCGGAAGTTCTGTCCGAGTTCTTGCAGAAAGAAACGCAGTCATGGCTGGGCACTGTAGATCTTGAGGCAGGCAAGGTAGTGAGTGATAACGGAAGGAATTTCATGGCTGCCATCTCCCTTTCCCAACTGAAACACATTCCTTGCCTGGCTCACACCTTAAACCTGGTGGTGCAGTGCTTCCTGAAAAGTTATCCGGGGTTATCCGACCTGCTCCTCAAAGTGCGTGGACTTTGCTCAGATATCCGCCGTTCGCCCATACACTCCAGCCATATGCAGACCTATCAGCGTTCTTTGAACCTTCCCCAGCATCGCCTAATCATAGACGTTGCAACAAGGTGGAACTCAACACTGCACATGCTTCAGAGACTGTGTGAACAGAGGCGGGCTGTTATGTTTTTGTGGGAGGATACACATACACGGGCAGGCAGTAGGATGGCAGACATGGAGTTGTCAGGTGTGCAGTGGTCGAAGATTCAAGACATGTGTCAAGTCCTTCAGTGTTTTGAGGAATGCACACGGCTGGTTAGTGCAGACAACGCCATAATAAGCATGAGCATCCCCCTAATGCGTCTGCTGATGCAAAGTTTGACGCACATAAAGGATCAGGCGTCTGCAGCTGAGGAAGAGGAAAGCCTTGATGACAGTCAGCCATTGTCTGGCCAGGGCAGTGTACAGGACGAGGTAGCGGGCGAAGAGGAGGAGGAGGACGAGGAGGATGATGGGGATGATTATATTTTTAATGAGGAAGCTTTTCCGGGGCCACTGGAAATTGGTGGCGCGGCAAGGCCGGGTTCTGGTTTTTTGAGGGACACAAGTGACGTGGATTTGCCTGAAACTGCCCCTCAACCAAGCACAACCGCAGATTTGAGAACTGGAACTTTGGCCCACATGGCGGATTATGCCTTACGTATCCTCAAAAGGGACACACGCATAACTAAAATGATGAATGATGACGATTACTGGTTGGCCTGCCTCCTTGATCCTCGCTATAAAGGCAAATTGCAAAATATAATGCCACATGAGAACTTGGAACTAATATTAGCAACCAAACAATCAACTCTTGTTGACCGTTTGCTTCTGGCATTCCCTGCACACAGCGCCCGTGATCGTTCTCACACGAGCTGCAGGGGCCAGCAGACCAGAGGAGTTAGAGGGGCAGAAATCAGAAGTGGCGTTGGCCAGAGGGGTTTTCTGACCAGGTTGTGGAGTGATTTTGCTATGACCGCAGACAGGACAGGTACTGCAGCATCAATTCAAAGTGACAGGAGACAACATTTGTCCAGTATGGTTACAAACTATTTTTCATCCCTTATCGATGTTCTCCCTCAACCGTCATTCCCATTTGATTACTGGGCATCAAAATTAGACACCTGGCCAGAATTGGCAGAATATGCATTGCAGGAGCTTGCTTGCCCGGCAGCTAGTGTCCTATCAGAAAGAGTATTCAGTGCTGCAGGTTCAATACTAACAGAAAAAAGGACTCGTCTGGCTACCCAAAATCTAGATGATCTAACCTTCATTAAAATGAACCACAACTGGATTTTGAAATCTTTTGCCCCACCTTGCCCGGCTGACACCTAGCTTTCCTATGAAAAGGTCTTGCCTGTGGACTATTCTGAATGCCTTTTCCAATCTCGTAATTTTCTGCACCTGATTGTCCAGCATACGACATGTTTACACCTCACTAAATCGCCAAACTCCCCACACGGGGCCGTGGTATCGACACTTGGCGACAGCACCCGTGAGAGTGCAGTTTGTCTGAAGAGGTGGGTGAGCCCGTTTTTAGTCGACGGCACTGCCACTCGGTCCCTCCTAGTACAATAAAGTGTCTCTGGCGGTGGTGGTGCACACCCAACGTCAGACACACCGTTGTAATATGAGGGGCCCTGGGCCTGTACCGCCGGCCACAAGACAGTTCCCCCCCCCAGCTCAAACAGTGCTCTACCACTTGCAAAATTATCTCACAGCTCCACCAATGTTTAGTCTATGCGCTGACATCCTTCAATGCCTGCCACTGACAATACCATTGTATTGACATTTTTGTTATGTTAGGCCTTCGATGCCTGTCTGTGGTCACTCCTTCCACTAGGCCTCCACTGACCACACCACTGCTGCCCGTGTACCCCTGGAACCAATTTAAAATTGCCTACAGCCATGTGTTATTATTTTAGGCCTTCGATGCCTGTCTGCGGTCACTCCTTCCACTAGGCCTCCACTGACCACACCACTGCTGCCCGTGTACCCCTGGAACCAATTTAAAATTGCCTACAGCCATGTGTTATTATTTTAGGCCTTCGATGCCTGTCTGCGGTCACTCCTTCCACTAGGCCTCCACTGACCACACCACTGCTGCCCGTGTACCCCTGGAACCAATTTAAAATTGCCTACAGCCATGTGTTATTATTTTAGGCCTTCGATGCCTGTCTGTGGTCACTCCTTCCACTAGGCCTCCACTGACCACACCACTGCTGCCCGTGTACCCCTGGAACCAATTTAAAATTGCCTACAGCCATGTGTTATTATTTTAGGCCTTCGATGCCTGTCTGCGGTCACTCCTTCCACTAGTCCTCCACTGACCACACCACTGCTGCCCGTATACCCCTGGAACCAACATCAGAAAATATAAAAATAAGTATTTTGCTTATAAAAAAGAAAATACTGGAGAGATATCAAATGCAGACATTTTAACATTAAAAACAAACACATACAACAAAAATC
Organism: Ranitomeya imitator; assembly: GCF_032444005.1. Classification (NCBI taxonomy): domain Eukaryota; kingdom Metazoa; phylum Chordata; class Amphibia; order Anura; family Dendrobatidae; genus Ranitomeya; species Ranitomeya imitator. The sequence continues at coordinate 445,829,478 of NC_091287.1, read as the reverse complement.
TGGTTCAGTACTAAAAATGGCCACCAGCTACAATAACTTTCTCCTGCAAGTAGTTAACTGAAAGGTTTTTTCAATTTTAAACACAGATATGGCATCCACCGAGTGTTGTCCTGTCGCGTCTTCTTTATATTATTGCCAAGAAGATGCAAAACAATGAAAATAATAAAATCATTATTTACCAAAAAAATAGAGTAAGTCAAAACCACATTGCAAATAAACATTCATTACAAATAAAGAAGCAGGGCGCGTCCGAGGGTGAGTATATACCTAATAAGAATATAATCACCCTCGGACGCACCCTGCTTCTTTCCGACAGCCTTCCTTCCTAAGAATCAGCCCTTCCGTGGTGTAGAGAGAGGGTTTGTTACACTCCAAGGTGTTCCCCAGGTTGCCTTTCCTGAGCTTCGATCTTCCGGCTCTCGTTTAGTAGTTGTTGGAAACTACGCTGCATTGGGCCTACAAATTGGGTATGGGGTGTAGAGAGATGGTGTGTTCCACTCCAAGGTGTTCCCCAGGTTGCCTTTCCTGAGCTTCGATCTTCCGGCTCTCGTTTAGTAGTTGTTGGAAACTACGCTGCATTAGGCCTACAAATTGGGTATGGGGTGTAGAGAGATGGTGTGTTCCACTGTAGAGAGATGGTGTGTTCCACTCCAAGGTGTTCCCCAGGTTTCCTCGCCAATGCTTCGATCATCATGCTCTCGTTTAGTAGTTGTTGGAAACTATGCTGCATTAGGCCTACAAATTGGGTATGGGGTGTAGAGAGATGGTGTGTTCCACTCCAAGGTGTTCCCCAGGTTTCCTCTCCATTGCTTCGATCTTCATGCTCTCGTTAAGTAGTTGTTGGAAACTACGCTGCATTAGGCCTACAAATTGGGTATGGGGTGTAGAGAGATGGTGTGTTACACTCCAAGGTGTTCCCCAGGTTTCCTCTCCATTGCTTCGACCTTCCGGCTCTCGTTTAGTAGTTGTTGGAAACTACGCTGCATTAGGCCTACAAATTGGGTATGGGGTGTAGAGAGATGGTGTGTTCCACTGTAGAGAGATGGTGTGTTCCACTCCAAGGCGTTCCCCAGGTTTCCTCACCAATGCTTCGATCATCATGCTCTCGTTTAGTAGTTGTTGGAAACTACGCTGCATTAGGCCTACAAATTGGGTATGGGGTGTAGAGAGATGGTGTGTTCCACTCCAAGGTGTTCCCCAGGTTTCCTCTCCATTGCTTCGATCTTCATGCTCTCGTTTAGTAGTTGTTGGAAACTACGCTGCATTAGGCCTACAAATTGGGTATGGGGTGTAGAGAGATGGTGTGTTACACTCCAAGGTGTTCCCCAGGTTTCCTCTCCATTGCTTCGATCTTCCGGCTCTCGTTTAGTAGTTGTTGGAAACTACGCTGCATTAGGCCTACAAATTGGGTATGGGGTGTAGAGAGATGGTGTGTTACACTCCAAGGTGTTCCCCAGGTTTCCTCTCCAATTGCTTCGATCTTCCGGCTCTCGTTTAGTAGTTGTTGGAAACTACGCTGCATTAGGCCTACAAATTGGGTATGGGGTGTAGAGAGATGGTGTGTTCCACTGTAGAGAGATGGTGTGTTCCACTCCAAGGTGTTCCCCAGGTTTCCTCGCCAATGCTTCGATCATCATGCTCTCGTTTAGTAGTTGTTGGAAACTACGCTGCATTAGGCCTACAAATTGGGTATGGGGTGTAGAGAGATGGTGTGTTCCACTCCAAGGTGTTCCCCAGGTTTCCTCTCCATTGCTTCGATCTTCATGCTCTCGTTTAGTAGTTGTTGGAAACTACGCTGCATTAGGCCTACAAATTGGGTATGGGGTGTAGAGAGATGGTGTGTTACACTCCAAGGTGTTCCCCAGGTTTCCTCTCCATTGCTTCGATCTTCCGGCTCTCGTTTAGTAGTTGTTGGAAACTACGCTGCATTAGGCCTACAAATTGGGTATGGGGTGTAGAGAGATGGTGTGTTCCACTGTAGAGAGATGGTGTGTTGCACTCCAAGGTGTTCCCCAGGTTTCCTCGCCAATGCTTCGATCATCATGCTCTCGTTTAGTAGTTGTTGGAAACTACGCTGCATTAGGCCTACAAATTGGGTATGGGGTGTAGAGAGATGGTGTGTTCCACTCCAAGGTGTTCCCCAGGTTTCCTCTCCATTGCTTCGATCTTCATGCTCTCGTTTAGTAGTTGTTGGAAACTACGCTGCATTAGGCCTACAAATTGGGTATGGGGTGTAGAGAGATGGTGTGTTACACTCCAAGGTGTTCCCCAGGTTTCCTCTCCATTGCTTCGATCTTCCGGCTCTCGTTTAGTAGTTGTTGGAAACTACGCTGCATTGGGCCTACAAATTGGGTATGGGGTGTAGAGAGATGGTGTGTTCCACTCCAAGGTGTTCTCCAGGTTGCCTTTCCTGAGCTTCGATCTTCCGGCTCTCGTTTAGTAGTTGTTGGAAACTACGCTGCATTAGGCCTACAAATTGGGTATGGGGTGTAGAGAGATGGTGTGTTCCACTGTAGAGAGATGGTGTGTTCCACTCCAAGGTGTTCCCCAGGTTTCCTCGCCAATGCTTCGATCATCATGCTCTCGTTTAGCAGTTGTTGGAAACTACGCTGCATTAGGCCTACAAATTGGGTATGGGGTGTAGAGAGATGGTGTGTTCCACTCCAAGGTGTTCCCCAGGTTTCCTCGCCAATGCTTCGATCATCATGCTCTCGTTTAGTAGTTGTTGGAAACTACGCTGCATTAGACCTACAAATTGGGTATGGGGTGTAGAGAGATGGTGTGTTCCACTCCAAGGTGTTCTCCAGGTTGCCTTTCCTGAACTTCTATCTTCAGGCTCTCATTAAATTGTGGTTAAACGGAACAACTGCATTTGGCGTACTAGTTGGTTTGGGGCCTACTATCGGTGTCTGCCGCTCCTTGCTGTTCTCCTGGTTTCCTGTCCTGAAATTCCGTTTTCAGGCGCTCGTTAAGTAGTTGTTAATGTTAGACTGCATTTGGCCTACTAGTTGGGTTGGGGCCTACTATCGGTGTCTGCCACTCCTTGCTGTTCTCCTCCACTGAACAAAGCTGTGCCGCCTGTTTACTACTGTTGCCAATTTTGAACTGCATTTCGACTACTTACTGATTTGGGCCTACTCTCTGTGTCAGCCTCTCATTCCAGTTGTCCTCCACTGCAATGCCCCCTGATTAGTCCTGTGTTACCAATTTTGAACTGCATTTAGCCCACTTTATTCTTTGGGCCTATATCTGTGTTTCCTCCTCATCCTGCCCATTGCCCAGCCAGTGATAGATGAGTCTGCTGGTACATTGACCCATAACGCAACATTTCCCGTGCACGCTACACTGCAAGATTGTGACCCTGCTGAAAGTCAGGTCCCCCTTCCCGCATACCATACCACCTTACACGGGGACAAACAGGAAGGTGCAGATGAAAGTGCAGGTTCCTTCATCAGGTGGGGGGAGGAATACTAGTTGGCGACGTCACTGGCACAGGGCCTCTCATAGTACGCAAAAGTGTTGCTGCCGGTGGGAGGCGCCCCCGCCGTGCAAACACACCGCTGTACTTTGAGGGGCCCTGTGCCAGTGCCAATGCCAACGAGTGCCCCCCCCCCTGCTTGCTCAGGTTCACAGCACTTGCAAAGTTGAAATACTTACCTCTCCCTGCTCCACTGCCGTGACGTGGTCCAGATTTCCTGGGCCCACTAATTACTTGAACCAGCCCTACCCACCACAACTTTAGCCAAATGAACCCCAATTTCAAATGCCTTCCAATTATTATAAGGTAAATTACGCTTGACAAGCTTCATTAAGAAGAATGGATGGTTTTGACATTAAAATGGGCACTCTAGGTGTTTTCCTGGCCCCCACTCACTGCCGACTATGCTGCCCCATTGACTTGCATTGGGTTTCGTGTTTCGGTCGATCCCGACTTTACGTCATAATCGGCCGATTTCACTCGACCCGACTTTTGAGATAGTCGGGTTTCGCGAAACCCGGCTCGACTCTAAAAAGGTCAAGGTCGCTCAACTCTAGCGGTAACTATTGTGCACAGAAGTGCATGCTGTGCCACACTAGCGGACGCCACTAACCACCCAGACTTGGGAAAGGTAAGCACTCTAATAGCGCACGGCGCTGCACTGGTGGTCACAGCAGTAGACGCTGCTTCATGTGTTAAAGCTGTGAGTTCAGCCGGGCGCTAGATTGCAGCCATACACCTTACGCGAACAGTCATACTCAACAGTTTTTTAAGGAATGACTTGCACTCATCAACACACACACGATAACAATTGTATACTAGCGCATGGCCGTGCGGTCATGCGAAGCTTATATAGCTGCAGCACGTTCAGGACCCTTCAAAGAAGGACCAATGGATTTGCAGCAGTACCTGAGCATGTGACCCTGGATCTCCACTGAGAGATCTTGCCCTGGGGATGCTCAGTGTGTGCAAAGCAGGACTTAGGGTACCGTCACACTATGCAATTTCCCTACGATCACGACCAGCGATATGACCTGGCCGTGATCGTAGGTAAATCGTAGTGTGGTCGCTGGGGAGCTGTCACACAGACAGCTCTCCAGCGACCAACGATGCCGAGGTCCCTGGGTAACCAGGGTAAACATCGGGTAACTAAGCGCAGGACCGCGCTTAGTTACCCGATGTTTACCCTGGTTACAAGCGTTAAACTAAAAAATAACAAACAGCACATACTTACATTCTGGTGTCCGTCAGGTCCCTTGCAGTCTGCTTCCCGCACTCAGTGACTGCCGGCCGTAAAGTGAAAGTGAAAGCACAGCTGCTGTGCTCTGCTTTCACTTTACGGCCGGCAGTCACAGTGCGGGAAGCAGAGACGGCAAGGGACCTGACGGACACCAGAATGTAAGTATGTGCTGTTTGTTTTTTTTTAGTTTAACGCTTGTAACCAGGGTAAACATCGGGTAACTAAGCGCGGTCCTGCGCTTAGTTACCCGATGTTTACCCTGGTTACAAGCGAACGCATCGCTGGATCGCATCGCTAGATTGCTAGATCGGTGTCACACACACCGATCTAGCGATGACAGCGGGAGATCCAGCGATGAAAGAAAGTTCCATACGATCTGCTACGACGTACGATTCTCAGCAGGATCCCTGATCGCTGCTGCGTGTCAGACACAGCGATATCGTAACGATATCGCTGGAACGTCACAATCGTACCGTCGTAGCGATCGAAATGTTATAGTGTGACGGTACCCTTAGACTCAGAAAAGCCTGCTCGCTGCAGATCAGTGCAGGGTACAATAGCTGAGCCTGGAGAGGCAGTAGTAACCCTTTGCACCGTACCAGTCTCGGTGAGACCCTGGGAACGACGTCTTCGCTGAGCAGGCTCCACTGCGACCGATGCAGAATGGGAGACCGCAGCAGACACGGATCGAGATTCCCCCTGTGCAGCAGAGGAAACTCGACTCCTAACACCCAGTAATTTTTGCAACGCCTTCAAATGCTTCCCCTGAATACTACTAAAAATGGTACTTTGGTGAATCCTGAACGGGACCATAGACTGCAATGACACAAGCAATGTTCAAGTGAACTCTGTTTTTGCTTTTTCTGTAGTAGATAAAAAATAGAATTCATTTTAACTCTGTTTTTGTCATTGCAGTCTATCTGACCCATTTAGGGGTTCATGTTAAAGCCAATTTTAGGGGGCTTAAGGAAGAACCCCCAAACGTACAGCAGAAATGCAGTATGATAGGGCATAAGACTGGCCACATTGGCGAGACCTCATAGCTATCAATGAGACATGACCGATAAGAAAGCTCTGATGAATGATCCCCTGTACTGCACTGGCCTTTTCCTGCACATGGAGCAGTTTTACATTTAGTAGAATTATTGTCTTCTTTTGATCCTATACTACATTTAGAAAGTAATTATATATAAATTCAACAATACTTGTCATGTGCTTATGGTCTATAGATATTTGTAGGATGACCCCTTTTCCAAAACAATGTAACCATAATTAATTTTTTTAAAACACCTCAATTTGTCTCTACTGTATACAGAAACGTATAAGCTACTTACCCAAAACCCAAAAGTTCACAATTTAATGCCATGATTAGGTTTGAGAACTACATTTTTTTTTAGATTAAAGGCCTTGCTTTAATTTTTTAGGATGTCTGGTGTGTTTTTTTTTTCTTCCGGAGTGGTACAAAAGCTCTAAATGAAAACTGATGCCAGAGCTAAGCTAATAGATTTCTGTGGGATTATTCCCAGTCATCTGCTGCATCAGTAGTTGCCATACATAAGTCCTAGAGACCAAGAAGGAGCTGCCTGGACTGTTTTTTAAACCTGTTCTGGATGCTGGATGGGGCACGTTTTGGAATCATTAAACAACTATTGTATGGAAACCCAGCTTTGCTTCATTTTTAATGCAACATGCACCATATTTTATGACTTTACAGATTTTTTTATTTTTATTATAAAGTGTATGATATAACCTTTTTCATATAATTAAATGGTGTATTTTTTTTTCAAACTTTAATTTGTTATAAAAAAAAAGAGCCAGAAATTATGAGTAATAATGATTTGGGTTATACGATATGCTGGCATGAACTTGTCACCAGGGTTCCAAACATCGCTGGAGATATTTTGTAAATTGCATTGCCCTTTGGCCGGTTTTCTTGAAATCATCCCATGTTAATAGGGTATTAGTGCTGTAATTTCTAGCTATTGTTACATATAATACTGCTTGATGAGGTCATATGAAGATATCACCAACTGCCGATAGAAATGGGAAAATGTTAAAACAACATTTGCATTAGTTCCTCTACTGTGAATACTATTCTTGAAATTTAAGGATAATTTGTTATTGTGAACGTTACCGTTAAGAGGTGCTACCCGCTCATGTACAAATGTGAATTGAAATCGAAACACAAGATTTGTACTTTTTCTTGGTGAAGCTGCCAAGACCCAGAATTTGAGAAAGAGCCATTAATTAAAAAAAATGATCCAAGTTTTTTTTTTTTCATTTGTAAATATATGCAAGTCCCTAATTTGGGAAAAATAATTGCTTCCTTGTCTGTTGTCTTTCACTTTTGGTCCTCATCGCCTTCCAACCTTGCCATAGACCAAATGTGAATCTCAAAGGAAAGCAGAAAATCCAGATGGCTGTGTACTGATTGTGAATAAATTAGATGAGCAAGCCGTGTTTTATCATTTCTCCATTCAAGTGATACAAGTAGTTTAATAATGTACAATATTATACTGATCTTTCAATTTGTACTTTATTTTACTCCATTATTACAGTTTGACCTGACCACAATATATCATCAAAATGTGGATGGAGAATGTTCAGTAATTTTCACATGATCTGAGCAATAGAAACAAAATGATCATTATCTGATGTGCTACACTATACCTGTCCCAATATGCATTTCTGGGTTCCAGCCAACAAACAGTATTATTATTTTTTATTACAGTTTCATGACTCAATTACTTTCCAACTGCAGCTGCATAAAATTCTACACAATCTACAGAAAATTCACATAACGATCTTAAGCAATTTTATTATAAGGTGCCGAGATAATAAAAAAAAAGAATTGTATTAATTGCTAAAAGGAAAATTTCCCTTTTACTAAGATTTACCATATGGCATTTAGAATTCTTTCAATTTCTCCTTAGCAGTAGGCTGTAAATTGCCAGTGTCATTCACTGTTTTATAGCTTTGTAGTGCCTGTCTGTACTGTAGGCTGGCAAAGTTTGAAATCATGAATTTTTTTGTGAAAATCATGGAAATTTTTTTCTTAACTGAGAAGTCTTTAAAAATATTAATAATAATAATAAAAATAATAATAATAAAATCCTACTAATCACTACTCTACAAGCTATTTTAAAAATTTGGAAAATTCTCAATATTTATTATGGAGATCACAATTTTTTGTGAATGATTACACCACCTTTTGGTCAGTTTACATTTAGACTAATTTAGAATACACCTCTAAAAAACGGGCATAAAATGGATTTTAACACTGTACAGAACCATGTCAATCTAGATATCAATGGAATTTAAGGTACAAATCTACATGGTAATGTGGCACCCCTAGGGGTATTTGCCACAAAAATAGTTACTGACAGTAAATGCAAATACTAAAATAGCAAGACTGCACTACCACCTCCGGCCAGAAGGGGGAGCTCCAGAGACTCCCCTTGATCCATTCTGGTCTGAGAGAAGAAATGGCAGTTGGGCTAAGGAGCTGAAAGTGAGAGGTCATACAGTTGAATCTCTAACAGCCCTGTGACTGTTACCAGGCCTAAATCACCGGCCTGAGGAGAAGAGGGATAGAGAAAATGGACATTGTGAGAACCGGGTAGCATTAATCACTACCCAGAACAGGCGCAAAGATGGATACCGGATCCGTGGCTGTATTCATTACATATAATACAGCAACCGGAAAAACGTGAGGTGATATCAGCTTCACTAGGGTCGGACGCAGCAACAGACACAGAGTTCAGCGGTACTCCTGGAGGGGGTAAGCCGATAAAAGGACTCGGGTTGCCCGTCGAACCAGGACCCGGAGGGGACAGATTGGGCCGGCAGCCAGTTCACATACAGCAGCAGGGCCACACAGATATTGCGTACAATAAGAGGCGAAGACCCCGGCAGGGTCAAAGTAACTCAGAGTTCCCATACAGACTCCGGTGACAGGACTGGTTGTAAATCCTTTTTTGTTAAAGTAAACTGGTTAAACGTTTCAGTGCCTCAGTCTTTCATTTGGACAATAGCCATCTATCCAGGATTGGGATCATCACCGCTGGGAGAACCTGCTGCTGATCAAGTAAGTGCCTGTTCCCTCACGATACCCTTTACACTGTGCATTGCCTGAGGCCACAGCACCGGGTCAAGCCACCCATGACACCCCCCTCAAGAGACAGACCCCATTGGTCCGGTGCTGGGTATCCCAGTCTCTTGGGCGTCACAATTGGCGTCACGAACAGGATCTAGCCAGCCCGTATACCGGGTATTGTGTGCCGTGATTGGAGCCCAAAACTGTGAAAACTTGGATGAAAAATCTTGAAAATTGACTTTATTAAAGAAAAATCCATTCTCCATTGAAAACTATTGAAAGTGACTTTTCCCCATTGGTTATAATGGAGTAAAGATGGCCGCCATCCCCTGAGGTAATCACTTCATAGCCGTTAGGCACGAGACTGTTAATTGAGCTACGCCATCACCTGAGCCCCAGTCTAACTGAAAAACTTCAGAATCCGCCATTACAGAGCGCGGTGGGTGGGAGCAGCAGGGGGCGTGTCATTGTGGGCGGCACCAAGCTGAGCGCTCTGACATCAGAGCAAGGGGAAAATCGATCCTGCTGCACAGCGGAACGAATCTACACTATCCCGACGGAAGCGGAGGACCGGAAGGGTCCGGATTAACTAAGGGGGCACAGTATGTCGCAGCACGGAGACGCCGCAGCACCCGGCGACGCTAATGCAGCTGAAAGACAGAGTGTCGATAGAGAGTCTGGTAGCGCAGCGGTGCAAGGAGTGGCGCCCATCATGCCGGTGCTGATGCCATATACCCCGGGTGGCCCATGGCTTCCAATGTATGAAGGTGAGCCTAATACCCTTGACGATTTCAGAGAAAAGATGCTGGCCCATTTTGACATGTTCCCTGTGGGTGAAGTTCAGCGTGTTAGTCTCCTGATGATGCAGTTAAGTGGCCATGCTAAGCGAGAAGTCACAGCATGGGCAGCTGATCTAAAAGGCACTGTTGAACGCATATTTGCTGGATTAAAAGCTACATTTGAAACCACTGCCAGCAGCAAAGCTAAAGTACGATTCTTTAATTGCAAACAAAAAGTTAATGAGGGCGTGAGAGACTTTGCCTTAAACCTGCAGGAAGCCCTTAAATCACTTACACTGGCTGAACCCATTTTTAACACCGGAGCGGATAAACTGCTAAGAGATCAATTTATTGAGGGACTCTACACCCCTTCTCACCGGGGGCATGTGAGCATGCTTGTTTTTAAGAACCCTGAATTGACATTTGCCCAATTAAAGGAGAGCGTTATACGTCTCCAGCTGGCAGAGGCACCTCGGGATCAGGATCCTGCGCAACTCATGGCAGAGGCTCCTCAACAACATGGAGTATCAGTGACATCAGCTATGTCCGGGGCCATTGCTAAGCCCCTGGGGCCCAGTACTAATGAGGCTCTTCAACAAAAGCTTGACTCTTTAACTGATGTTGTTGCTTCAATGGCTAAAACCATGCAGGAGATGAGAGGACCCAAGATGGAGTTGTCAAACCGTAGAGAAGGTGTTCCATGGATGAGACCCCGGAGATACCCGACATGGAGAGGACGACCCCGCGACCGCTACCAACCGGATGGACAGCCCATTTGCCGCCGTTGCCAGCAGCCAGGCCACTTTGCACGAGATTGTGATTTAAACGGGAATCCCCTGGGAATGTGGGCCGCTTCGCAGGAATGAACTTTCAAGGCCCAACACCCTGGCACGACAGGTACATCGGAGGACGACCCATTATCCCTATCGTGCTGGACGGAATGCCCCTCAACGCTTTGCTGGACACAGGTTCCCAGATTTCATCTATACCGTATATCCTTTATAAGAGGTACTGGGCTGATGCAGATATTGATAAAGGGCCCTCTGATGTTGAACTAGATATATGGGCCAGTAATGGTAAGTTGGTACCGAAACTAGGATTCAGGGAGATGACCATAAAGATTGGTAAAGTAGAATTGAAGAAACAGGGTATAATTGTTGTTGATGTTGACCGGCGGAACTGTGAACCAACTGTATTGATAGGAATGAATGTGTTAGAGAACTGCTTTTCCGAAGTCATTTCTGTCTTACAGCAAATTGCTGAAACTGCCCAATCCTGCCAGCAGAGAGTTCTCCGGAGGGAAATAAAAGTATTGATGTTAAGGCAACAGGTAGAAGTTGCAGGTGGAGAAATCGGCAGTGTGAGGGTAAGTGATCCAACATCTATTGTAATCCCACCAAAAACAGAAATGCTGGTATGGTGTAGAGCAGCCATTGGTACTAAGGGACGAGATTATCAAGCCTTAATAGAACCAGTGTACACCGACAGCAGGCCCACTATACTCACAGCACGAGGGATAGTCGAGGTACACCGGGGACGAGTGCCGGTACGACTTTTGAACTGTGGAGAGGAAGAGGTCACTTTGCCAAGGTATGCTACAATGGCAAAGCTATATACTGTTGACAACAATGCCATCACAACCATTGAGCCCTTAGAACCAACCTGTCAGGTGGAAGGCAATGGCTCAGATGGAGAAATGGAGGATTGGTGCCAACAGCTACACGTGGGCATAAATTCAACACCTACCCATCAAAAACAAGGGGTGTATAGGCTAGTGACGGAATATGAACAAGTCTTCAGTAAACACCCATTGGACTTCGGACGGATAGAAGGGGTAGAACACACAATCCCCACCAGTGACCATCCCCCAATAAAAGAAAGATATAGACCCATACCGCCCGCTCACTATCAATGTGCAAAAGATATGCTGAGGGAGATGAAACAGGCCGGGGTAATAAGAGACAGCTGTAGCCCCTGGGCGGCCCCTCTAGTGATTGTCAAAAAAAAGGACGGAACCATGAGAATGTGCGTAGACTACCGGAAGATTAATAACATCACCCATAAAGACGCCTACCCCTTGCCTAGGATAGAAGAGTCCTTAACTGCTTTGAAATCTGCTAATTATTTTTCCACCTTAGACTTAACAAGCGGGTATTGGCAAGTCCCTGTGGCTGAGCGAGATAAGGAAAAGACGGCATTCACCACACCAATGGGTCTATGTGAATTTAATCGCATGCCGTTCGGACTCTGCAACGCATCCGGTACCTTCCAGCGGCTGATGGAATGCTGCCTCGGACACAAGAACTTCGAGACCGTCCTCCTGTACCTAGATGATGTGATCGTCTACTCAAAGACTTACGAACAACACTTAATAGACCTGGCAGAAGTGTTCGAAGCCTTATCCAGGTATGGCATGAAAGTCAAGCCATCCAAATGTCACCTTCTCAAGCCAAAGGTACAGTACCTGGGACACATCGTGAGTTCGGAGGGAGTAGCACCAGATCCCGAGAAAATAAGCGCCATAAGGGATTGGCCAAGACCTACCAGCGCAAAAGAAGTGAGACAATTCCTGGGATTGGTGGGTTACTATCGCAGATTTATAAAAGGATTTACCAAGTTGGCAGCACCCTTGCAAGACACCTTGGTAGGGCAGACGAAGAAACCTTCAAACCGAAACCCTCCTTTTCAGTGGAACGACGAAAGGGAAGACTCCTTTGAACAACTAAAGAATGCACTAACCGGAGAAGAGGTTCTGGCATACCCAGATTACCATCAACCTTTCATCCTCTACACCGATGCCAGTAATGTGGGACTAGGAGCGGTGCTGTCACAAAAGCAAGAAGGTCGGGAGAAAGTCATCGCCTTTGCAAGTAGAAAGCTCCGGCCTACTGAAAGAAATTCAGAAAATTACAGCTCCTTCAAATTGGAACTACTGGCAGTAGTTTGGGCTGTGACTGAACGTTTCAAACACTATCTGGCCGCTGCAGAATTTATTGTCTATACTGACAACAATCCGTTGACCCACCTGGACACAGCCAAATTAGGTGCGTTAGAACAGCGATGGATAGCCCGGTTATCTAATTACAACTTCAAGATCAAGTATCGAGCAGGTCGCAAGAATGGAAATGCCGATGCCCTATCCCGGATGCCACACTTGAGAGATGTAGAAGAAGAAATAGGGGAGCTTGAAGAAATTGAACTACCAGCCTTCCATCATCCCAAGGCAAAACATCATCAGTCAAGTACCTATCAGAAACAACAAGAGGTGAATTTAAATCCGTTAGCACACCATAGATGGGCTGACACCCAAGACAGCAATCCGGCTGTGAAGTTGGTGAAGGAACTGTTAACTGAGCAAAGTGCATATCCCGATGAGGATGCCCCAGAAGAGACGCATCAACTCTGGAAAGAGAGAGGCAAAATGTTCCTGTATCAAGGGAAGCTCTGTAGAAGGTACACCAATCCGAAAACACATGAATTGGTTTGGCAGATTATCGTGCCTAAACAAGATGTCAAGATGGTCCTCGAAGCTTACCATAATGGTGCTGGTCACTTCGGTTGGAAAAAGTTAGAAGTACTTCTAAGAGAAAGATTTTATTGGGTCGGGATGAGAAAATCAATCGAACAGTGGTGCAGAAATTGTGGCCCGTGCAACCTCAGAAGAAACGATCAAAAGAACCAAAGAGCACCACTGCAGCCCATAATCACCAAACAACCACTTGAACTTGTAGCCATGGACCACGTGAAGTTGACACCAAGCCGGTCTGGCTATGTCTATGCCTTGACCATCGTGGACCATTATTCACGCTTCTTGGTAGTAGTACCCGTAAAAGATCTGACAGCAAAAACAGCAGCCAAAGCGTTCCAAACGTACTTTTGTAGACCCCATGGATATCCGGAACAGGTTCTCACCGACCAAGGTACAGCCTTTGAATCAGAGATCTTCAGAGAATTCTGTAATATGTATGGTTGCAAAAAGATCCGGACGACGGCCTATCATCCACAAACAAACGGCTTATGCGAGAAGATGAACCATATTGTAATAGAACTACTAAAGACTTTACCTGAGGCAGAAAGGAATCAATGGCCAGAGAAATTGCCTGACTTGGTGGATCTGTATAATCATGTCCCGGTGAGTTCCACCAATTGCACCCCAGCTTACCTTATGCGTGCAAGACCCGGCCAATTACCAATCGATCTAGAAATGGGAATTCTGAAACCAGACGCAGAAGTCCAAGACTCCAATTGGGATATCATACGGCAAAAGCAGTATCGCCAAGTGCAAGAGAGTGTGGAAAGAAGCCTTCAGCAAACTAGAGAAAGACAAGAGCGAACTTTCAACCAGAATGCTCTAGCGACCCCATTAAGACCAGGTGACCAAGTGCTCAAGAGAAATCGTCGAACCAATAAACTGGACAATCAGTGGGAAGCCGTACCCTACACAGTTTTACCAACAAGAGTGGATAATCCTAAAATGTGTCTCATTAGCAAAAACGGAGGCTTAACATCTGTACTAGTGTCAAGAGACAATCTTAAATTATGTCCGGAAGCATTGAAAGAGCCAGACGTTGTCCAGCCAGAACCAGAAGTTATTCAACCCATACAGGTTCAACCAGTAAAGGAAAAAAAAGAGGAAGTGTATCACACCTGTATAGGAGACTTTCCCAAAACCCTACTAACATACCATGGTGCAGTAGTGGTTCCCATGGTGGCCTTTTACCCAACACCAAACCCAATACCAGAAGTCCCAAGACAGGAAGAGGCTGACCCCGTACTACAGGAGGTTCCAGGCCAGGAAGAACAGATTCCTGGTCAGAGTAATCCCATTCACGGTGGACTTGCCAACTCCATAGTCGTGGAATTATCTTTAGCAGAGCGGGCAGATACTACATCCGCAGTAGACAGTAGTATACCACATGAAGAGACACCGCTATTACGTAGATCACAGCGTAGTACCCAGGGTCAATTACCGGCCAGGTATGCAGATTACCAACTATAAAGCTCATAATGTGAATTGTATATATGTTATGCCGTATATAGTTAAACAGAAAATGTAGTATAGTCATTGTTATCAGTCTGCAACGTTTAAGCCCAGTGCCTACAGAGACTTGTCTGTATGAACTTCTTGCATATTCTTGAACTTTTTATCAGCCCGGAGGCACTAAATCAAAGCTCCGGAAAGACTGCTTTTTGAACTTTGCTCCTCGCTCTTTTTGAACTTTCTTTAGACTTTATATTGATAACTCCGTTGGAAAAATGGAACTAAATTCCTGGACACTAAGTACAGTGCCTTTCCTAATACCTTCAAGGATAGAACTGTATTAATGGACGCTATTTGAAGTGACTTTGTACAGAACTATATTTTTGTTTCCTCGAGTGGTTTTTGTAGCTTTTCATTTTTAAGACTCTGTACATATTAATTGTTATTTCAAAATGTTATTGTCCCACAGTCCCGGAGTACTGTTCTTAACTAAGGGGGAATGTGGCACCCCTAGGGGTATTTGCCACAAAAATAGTTACTGACAGTAAATGCAAATACTAAAATAGCAAGATTGCACTACCACCTCCGGCCAGAAGGGGGAGCTCCAGAGACTCCCCTTGATCCATTCTGGTCTGAGAGAAGAACTGGCAGTTGGGCTAAGGAGCTGAAAGTGAGAGGTCATACAGTTGAATCTCTAACAGCCCTGTGACTGTTACCAGGCCTAAATCACCGGCCTGAGGAGAAGAGGGATAGAGAAAAAGGACATTGTGAGAACCGGGTAGCATTAATCACTACCCAGAACAGGCGCAAAGACGGATACCGGATCCGTGGCTGTATTCATTACATATAATACAGCAACCGGAAAAACGTGAGGTGATATCAGCTTCACTAGGGTCGGACGCAGCAACAGACACAGAGTTCAGCGGTACTCCTGGAGGGGGTAAGCCGATAAAAGGACTCGGGTTGCCCGTCGAACCAGAACCCGGAGGGGACAGATTGGGCCGGCAGCCAGTTCACATACAGCAGCAGGGCCACACAGATATTGCGTACAATAAGAGGCGAAGACCCCGGCAGGGTCAAAGTAACTCAGAGTTCCCATACAGACTCCGGTGACAGGACTGGTTGTAAATCCTTTTTTGTTAAAGTAAACTGGTTAAACGTTTCAGTGCCTCAGTCTTTCATTTGGACAATAGCCATCTATCCAGGATTGGGATCATCACCGCTGGGAGAACCTGCTGCTGATCAAGTAAGTGCCTGTTCCCTCACGATACCCTTTACACTGTGCATTGCCTGAGGCCACAGCACCGGGTCAAGCCACCCGTGACACCCCCCTCAAGAGACAGACCCCATTGGTCCGGTGCTGGGTATCCCGGTCTCTTGGGCATCACAGTAACGTACTCTAACTGACTAGCCCACTGTTGGTTTGCCTGTTACAGTGGTGAGATTTTGTGAAATTTTCAAAATGTTCCATAATTCTGCATGAATTTAATCTAAAAGTACATCATGTTTTCAAACTAATCTTAAGGCTATGTGCACACGTTCAGGATTTTTTTGCATTTTTTTCAAGGTTTTTTTGGCCATTTTCCATGCTAAAAAATGCTTACATTAAGCATCCCATCATTTCAATGCATTCCCCAATTTTTGTACACATGCTGTGTTTTTTTTCCGGGAAAAAAACGCATTGCGGTAACAAATGCAGCATGTTCATTAATTTTGCAGATTTTTCACGTTTTTGTCGCTATATTATTGCATTGCGAATCTTCGGAAAAAATGCAAAAAATCCGCTATGAAGCGTTAGGGTATGTTCACACGTTCCTGATTTCCATCCTTTTTTTTTCAGGACTGTTTTTTAAAAAACTGCAGCTCTTGGCAGAAAACGCAGGTCCTTTTTTTTGTCCTTTTTTTGTCCTTTTTTGATGCGTTTTTTGATCCTTTTTTTGATCCTTTTTTTGATCCTTTTTTTTATGCAGTTTTCTATGCAGTTAAAATGGCTGAAAATACCCTAACCCTACCCCTAACCGTACCCCTACCCCTAACCCTACCCCTAACCCTACCCCTAACCCTACCCCTAACCCTAACCCTACCCCTACCCCTAACCCTACCCCTAACCCTAACCCTACCCCTAACCCTAACCCTACCCCTACCCCTAACCCTACCCCTAACGCTAACCCTACCCCTAACCCTAACCCTACCCCTAACCCTACCCCTAACCCTATTCTAACCTTAGTGGAAAAAAAAAAATTCTTAATTTTTTTTATTGTCCCTACCTATGGGGGTGACAAAGGGGGGGGGTGTCATTTACTATTTTTTTTTATTTTGATCACTGAGATAGGTTATATCTCAGTGATCAAAATGCACTTTGGAACGAATCTGCCGGCCGGACACCGGGACGCCGGGTAAGTATAAGGGGGGGAGATTAGGGCACGGGGGGCATCGGAGCACTGGGGGGGGGGCATCGGAGCACGGGGCGGTGGGATTGGAGCACGGGGGGGCGGGATCGGAGCACGGGGGGGCAGCCACACTCCGCCCACGCACTTCCGCCCGCTTCCCCGCACTTCCTGCTGCAGCGGTTCAGCACCACAAACCGCAGTAAAACCCGCAGATATTTTTTTCATCTGCGGGTTTTACTGCGGGTTTGACCTCACAATGGAGGTCAATGGGTGCAGAACCGCTGCGGCTCCGAAAAAAGAAGTGACATGGTACTTCTTTTTTCCCGCAGCTATTCAGCGCGGTTTTTTTTTTTATTTTCCGCATTGTGGGCACAGCAGTTCCTGTTTTCCATAGGGTACAATGTAATGTACCCTGCATGGAAAACAGCTGCGGACCCGCAGCGGGAAAATCGCGGCAATTCCGCATGAAAAAAAGGATCGTGTGAACATGGCCTTAAAACGCAAAAAAAAAACGCATGCGGATTTCCTGCAGAAAAAGTCCGGTTTTGTTCAGGAAAATTCTGCAGACATTCCTGAACATGTGCACATATCCTAAAAGTAAATAAAGAGAAAACAAGTGGGGCGTGGGTGCAGGCAGCATTTTCCCTCATATACAAATACACCGCCTTTTATATAGGGCACTAATGGCCTGATCTACAAAGCCATCCACAACCTGTCCCCTCCCTATATTTCTGAACTAATCTCCCACTATCTTCCCTCTCGTAATCTTCGATCCTCCCAAGACCTCCTACTCTTCTCCACAGGCCTACAGCCTGCAATAACCATTCTGCCGCCTCACCAACGACCCAAGCTGCCACCTCACCAACCACCCGAGCTGCCGCCTCACCACCACACTGACCTCCTGTCTCTTCCCCATTATCCTGAAGGATGTAAGTCCGCAAGGACAGGGTCCTCTCCCCTCTGTACCAGTCTGTCATTGTAAATTTGTTTACTGTTATTGATATGTATAACCCTGTATGTAACCACTTTTCACAAGTACAGCACCATGGAATTAATGGTGCTATATAAATAAATAATAATAATAATATTACTACCTGAGAATTCTACAGGCATTCCTTTACAGGTTCAATCATACTTACCTTCCATCTCTTTTTCCTCAAGCAGTTGGACTGATGAAGGTCCATGTGGGACCGAAACGTTTATTGAACCGACTGCATTAAAATACTTCTGGATTTCCTATTTAAGTTGAGTGCCAAGTTCTATTTCTTTATACACTGGCCTGGGAACCTAACTTGTGCACCAATACATTGTTGTGCTACGATATAGTTTTTCTATTGGCTCCTGTTGATCACTGAGATATGAGATAGACCCTTTCAGAGTCATCAAAATATAAAATAACCCCCTTTGACCCCCTTAGTTAGATAAAAATTATAAAATATACAGTGGAGAAATAAGTATTTTATCTCTTGCTAATTTTGTAGGTTTGCCCACCGACACAGACATGAACAGTCTATAATTTTAAGGGTAGGTTAATTTTAACTTTGAGAGATAGAATTTAAAAAATAAAATCCAGAAAATAACATTGTATAAATTATATAAATTTATTTCCATTTTGAAGTGAAGTGAGAAATAAGTATTCGATCCCTCTGGCAAACAAGACTTAATACTTGGTGGCAAAACCCTTGTTAGCAAGTGCAGCAGTCAGACATTTTCTGTAGTTGATGATGAGATTTGCGCACATGTTTGGAGGAATTTTGGTCCACTCCTCTTTGCAGATCATCTCTAAATCTTTAAGATTTTGAGGCTGTCGCTTGGCAATTTGGAGCTTCAACTCCCTCCATAAGTTTTCTATGGGATTAAGGGCTGGAAACTGGCTAGGCCACTCCGTGACCTTAATGTGCTTCATTTTGATGTGTTGGCTGTATGTTTTGATGAAAAACCCAGCCACAACCCATTTTTAATGTCCTGGCCATGGGAAGGAGGTTGTTACTCAGGATTTTATGGTACCATCCATTCTCCCATTGATGCGGTGAAGTAGTCCTGTGCCCTCTGCAGAGAAACACCCCCAAAACATAATGTTTTCACCTCCATGCTTGACAGTGGGGATGGTGTTCTTTGGGTCATAGGCAGTATTTCTCTTCCTCTAAAGATGGCAAGTTGAGTTAATGCCAAAGATCTCAATTTGTGTCTCATCCGACCAAAGAACCTTCTCCCAATCACTCACAGAATCATCCAGGTGTTCATTAGCAAACTTCAGAGGGGCCTGCACATCTGCCATCTTGAGCAGGGGGACCTTGCACTGCAAGATTTTAAACCTTTACGACGTAATGTGTTACCAAAGGTTTTCTTGATAACTGTGGTCCCAGCTGCCTTGAGATCATTAACAAGTTCACCCTGTGTAATTTTAGACTAATCTCTCACCTTCCTCATGATCAAGGATACCCCACGAGGGGAAATTTTGCATGGTGCTCCAGATCGATGTCGATTGACAGTCATTTTGTATTTCTTCCATTTTCTTACTATTGCACCAACAGTTCTCTCCTTGTCACTCCATGTCTTACTTATGGTTTTGTAGCCCATTCCAGCTTTGTGCAGGTCTATGATTTTGTCACTGACATCCTTATAAATCTCTTTGGTCTTGCCCATGTTGTAGATGTTAGATTCTGATTGATTAATTGAGTCTGGTAACAGGAATCTTTTATAAAGATAACTATATAAGACAGCTGTCTTTAATGCAGGTAACGAGTTGATTACATGTGTCTAACTGGTCTGTAGGAGCCAGAACTCTTAATGGTTGGTAGGGGATCAAATACTTATTTCTAACTGCAAAATGCAAATAAATTGATATTATTTATATAATGTGATTTTCTGGATTTTATTTTTGATATTCTATCTCTCAATATTAAAATTTACATACACTTTAAATTATAGACTGTTCATGTCTTTGTCAGTGGCCAAACTTTCAAAATCATCAAGGGATCAAATACTTACTTCTCCACTGTATATATATTTTTCCATTTACAGTTGGGGTTAGGGTTGGGATTAGGGTTGGAATTGGGGTCAGGGCTATAGTTTGTGTTAGAGTTGGGTCGGTGATAGGGTTGGGTTAGGGTTGTGTTGGGGTTAGGGTTGTGTTAGGGTTGGGGTGAGAATTTTTTTTAAATAAAAAAACTAACGATATGACTGCAAGTGCTTGCTACTCGAGTTTGCATTTGGTGCTCGAGTATGAACGGAGTATCGTAGATCCCTGTATGATTTTTTTTGGTGTCTAACAGCCATGAAACATGCAGTGCAGGGACTCAAGCATGGTACTTGAGCACCCCAATATTCGTGCATACTCGAGCACCAAATGCAAACTGGAGCACTTATGCTCAACATGAATGACGACTAGTGTTGAGCGATACCTTCCGATATCGGAAAGTATCGGTATCGGATTGGATCGGCCGATATTCAAAAAATATCGGATATCGCCGATACCGATATCCGATCCCAATGCAAGTCAATGGGACCAAAATATCGGAATTAAAATAAAGCCTTTCTTTCCTTGTAAGTTTATTCTACATGAAGGAGAACAACTAAGAATAATGCAGGATGTATTTGGGGAGGTGGCGGAGACATTAAAGTCATAGAGGCGTAGCCCAATCAAATAGAACAACATGATTTTTTATTTTTTTAAAGACGTTAGGATTGACAAAGATATTGACTATGTATTTTTTTTTTTTAAATACTGATGTTTCACTATTCCACGCCCTTCCCCTTTTTTTTTTTTTTTTAATTTTCCCACACTTTCATCTTCATCATCATCAGCATCTTTGACATCAACTTCTTCACCTTATTCATCTTCTTCTAAATTTTTTTTTTTTTTTATTACATTCTTCATATTCATTTTATCCAACTATTATTATTCTTCCTATTCTACTTTTACATCATATTCACATTTGTGACAGGCATTCCCGTAGTTGTTATCTATAAAAGTTTGAAGATTACACCTTCCGTTCTGCCAGTCACAAAAGTTACATTTGTCCACGTTCAGTTTGGCCTGCAGCATCAGGCTTTATCCAGGGGCACCACGAGGAGGAACGGACTCACCCCCATACACTGCTTAGTCTTCTTCTGCATATAATTTACATATCTTTTGCTCTGATATTAAGTGTTATGCTTAATGTTCTTCTGCTCTTTGTTCTGCAGCCTCTTGTTCTTCTGCTTCTCGGTCTTCCATGTCGTCGTCTCCAGGGTCGTCGTCTCCGCCGTCGTCGTCTCCGCCGTCGTCATCTCCGCCGTCGTCGTCTCCGCCGTCGTCGTCATCGGGGTGGTCTTCAGGGTCGTCATCTCCAGGGTCGTCGTCGTCATCTTAGGGGTGGTCTTCCGTGATGTCGTCTTTAGGGTCTTCAACTTGAAAACGTAGCAGAAGGTACAAGAAGGCTGAGAAAATGCCGAGAACCAGCTGATGGAACTGGAACTCGGCTGGCTACCCGAAGGTCCAAGAGCCAATGGAACTACTGAGGACCAGCTGACGTTACTGGAACCCAGTTACTAAGCAGGAGGTACCCGTGCTAAAAAGCACTACCAAGGACCGCCTGACGTTGGCGGAACTCGGATACCCAGAAGGAGGCACCTAAGCCAAAGGCTCTGCCCGGAACCAGCTGACGTTACTGGAACCAGGATGGGGAGCAGAAGGTACAAGAGCAAAAGACACTGCCAAGAACCAGCTGACGGTACTGGAACCCGGATGGGTAGCCGAAGGTCCAAGAGCCAATGGAACTACCGAGGTCCAGCTGACGATACTGGAACCCGGTTACTAAGCAGGAGGTACCCGTGCCTGAAAGCACTACCAAGGACCACCTGACGTTGGTGGAACTCGGATACCCAGAAGGAGGCACCTAAGCCAAAGGCTCTGCCCGGAACCAGCTGACGGTACTGGAACCAGGATGGGGAGCAGAAGGTACAAGAGCAAAAGACACTGCCAAGAACCAGCTGACGGTGGTGGAACCAGGTGGTGGACCCGAAGGTCCACAGGAGAGAACAGCTAGGCCGCGAGGCAGCCGCAGTTACCGAACCCCAACAGTCCTACAGGGGGAGCTTGGCCTACTGGCACTACAGAACCAGCCTTGACTGCCAATTCACGCAGCCTACATAGGAAGCTCCTAAACTGGAGGCACCCTGGAGTTGGCTAACCCGACCGCAACACGACGGGGCAACGCATAGGTGTCTCAGTGAGTTTGACAGTACCCGTAAACAGCTGATGGTGCTGGAACCAGGCTGGGCACGAGGGAGTACCCGTGACAAAAACACTGCCGGGAACCAGCTGGCGGTGCTGGAACCCGGATGCGTTGCCCCAGTGTGCAAGAGCCAATGGCACCGAAGACCAGCTGACGGTGCTGGAACCCGGTTACTAAGCTATAGGTGTCCGCGCTTAAAAGCACTACCAAGGACCGCCTGGCGATGGCGGAACTCGGATACCCAGGAGGAGGCACCTAAGCCAAAGGCTCTGCCCGGAACCAGCTGACGGTGCTGGAACCAGGTGGTGGACCCGAAGGCCCACAGGAGAGGAGAGAACAGCTAGGCCGCGAGGCAGCCGCAGTTACCGAACCCCAACAGTCCTACAGGGGGAGCTTGGCCTACTGGCACTACAGAACCAGCCTTGACTGCCAATTCACGCAGCCCACATAGGAAGCTCCTAAACTGGAGGCACCCTGGAGTTGGCTAACCCGACCGCAACACGACGGGGCAACGCATAGGTGTCTCAGTGAGTTTGACAGTACCCGGAAACAGCTGACGGTGCTGGAACCAGGCTGAGCACGAGGGAGTACCCATGACAAAAACACTGCCGGGAACCAGCTGGCGGTGCTGGAACCCGGATGCGTTGCCCCAGTGTGCAAGAGCCAATGGCACCGAAGACCAGCTGACGGTGCTGGAACCCGGTTACTAAGCTGTAGGTGCCCGCGCTTAAAAGCACTACCAAGGACCGCCTGGCGATGGCGGAACTTGGATACCCAGGAGGAGGCACCTAAGCCAAAGGCTCTGCCCGGAACAGCTGACGGTGCTGGAACCAGGTGGTGGACCCGAAGGCCCACAGGAGAGGAGAGAACAGCTAGGCCGCGAGGCAGCCTCAGTTACCGAACCCCAACAGTCCTACAGGGGGAGCTTGGCCTACTGGCACTACAGAACCAGCCTTGACTGCCAATTCACGCAGCCCACATAGGAAGCTCCTAAACTGGAGGCACCCTGGAGTTGGATAACCCGACCGCAACACGACGGGGCAAGCATAGGCGTCTCAGTGAGCTTGACACTACCCGGAAACAGCTGACGGTGCTGGAACCAGGCTGGGCAGGAGGGAGTACCCGTGACAAAAACACTGGCGAGAACCAGCTGACGGTGCTGGAACCCGGATGCGTTGCCCCAGTGTGCAAGAGCCAATGGCACCGAAGACCAGCTGACGGTGCTGGAACCCGGTTACTAAGCTGTAGGTGCCCGCGCTTAAAAGCACTACCAAGGACCGCCTGGCAATGGCGGAACTCGGATACCCAGGAGGAGGCACCTAAGCCAAAGGCTCTGCCCGGAACCAGCTGACGGTGCTGGAACCAGGTGGTGGACCCGAAGGCCCACAGGAGAGGAGAGAACAGCTAGGCCGCGAGGCAGCCGCAGTTACCGAACCCCAACAGTCCTACAGGGAGAGCTTGGCCTACTGGCACTACAGAACCAGCCTTGACTGCCAATTCACGCAGCCCACATAGGAAGCTCCTAAACTGGAGGCACCCTGGAGTTGGCTAACCCGACCGCAACACGACGGGGCAAGCATAGGCGTCTCAGTGAGCTTGACACTACCCGGAAACAGCTGACGGTGCTGGAACCAGGCTGGGCAGGAGGGAGTACCCGTGACAAAAACACTGGCGAGAACCAGCTGACGGTGCTGGAACCCGGATGCGTTGCCTATTCAAGATTGTCTTCCAAAAGCCACAACTAGCGGTGTTGGAGCAAAGGGTAAGCAGGGGGAGCAGAGTGTAGGCCGAAGCCTGCACTGGAGGCAGCTTTGTGTCTGCGTTGCGTTTGCAGGACACGTTGCTGGCTACACAGCGGGGGAACAGCTGGCGTAGCTGAACCCCACTGACACATTGGCTGGTGTTTTTCTCTGTGCAGCTAGCACGTCCGGGCCCCAACTGGCGGTGTTAGAGCCCAGGGTCAGCAGGAGGAGGAGAGGAGCAGAGTGTAGGCCGCAGCCTAATTGAACCAATTTCAAAGGTCACCTTTAACCCACCCTCAGGTGTTACAATGTAGAAGAGCCACACCTTGTGCAGCAGTAATGCTCCACAAGTGAAAGGTTGCTCTTTAAGTTTTGCTCATTGCACACGCAGAATGAAAGACGTACAAAATTTTGCCCATTGTACAGTAGAACTGTATTGGAGGCGTGACTTGTTTTTTTAATGAGACGCAGCACAGGTGTCCAAAAAATAACGCCTTGGTGCTGGGCGCTGCTTCCTGAGCGTTGTAATTTGCTGTACAGGAGTCTGCGCTCTTGTGTTATCCCTTGGCAACGCCCTGTGACTGTGAGCGCTGCCAATCTTCTGACCTCATTTCATGTTGGCCGGTGCGGTTAGCGATGGCCATGAATCCCAGAGCCACAGTGTGTTTTCTAAAATGCACACTGCGGGTCTTGAATTCCTGGCCTTGTGCAGTAAATATGTTCGCCGCTCACTCATGTCCTTACACCTGCCTCAGACTGTGCGGCCTCAGCTGATCCCTTATCGCATGCCGCGGCCATGAGGCCGCACAGTCTGAAGAAGGCGGAAGGAGGGGAGTGAAGACAGGCGAATATATGCACTGCTTGTGCCCATCAAGCACACCCTCGCTGTCAAAATAAATGAGACAACGAGGGGCGTTGTGTTGGGCAGGGCGGACGCACAGGCACAGCCAGCCAACCAATGATGTCAGAAGACGGGCAGCGCTACCAAGGGGGGTGCTGCGTGTCATTGAAAAGGAAAGTCACACCTCAGGGACAATGTAATGGTCTCTACTGAGACACATTTTGTACGTGTTGAGTTCCACGTGGGCAAGGAGTAAAAGTCAGCCACCTTGTACAAATGCAGCATTACTGCTGTACAAGGTGGCTGTTATACATAGAAACACCTTGGGGGTGGGGGGCAGGCTTCCTTCAATTTCAGTTCATGTGCCTGCATGGCGTTTGCAGGTCACGTTGCCGGCTACACAGCAGGGGAACAGCTGGCAGTGCTGAACCCCACTGACACATTGGTGGGTGTTTTTCTCTGTGCAGCTAGCACTTCCGGGCAAAAACTAGCGGTGTTAGAACCCAGGGTCAGCAGGAGGAGGAGAGGAGCAGAGTGTAGGCCGAAGCCTGCACTGGTGGCAGCTTTTGGTCGGTTGTGCCAGCGTGGCTTGTGCTGGACACAATGCCGGCTGCACAGCAGGGGAACAGCTGGCGGTGCTGAACCCCACTAACACATTGGCTGGTGTTTTTCTCTGTGCAGCTAGCACGTCCGGGCCCCAACTGGCGGTGTTAGAGCCCAGGGTCAGCAGGAAGAGGAGAGGAGCAGAGTGTAGGCCGCAGCCTAATTGAACCAATTTCAAAGGTCACCTTTAACCCACCCTCAGGTGTTTAAATTTAGAAGAGCCACATCTTGTGCAACAGTAATGCTACACAAGTGAAAGGTTGCTCTTTACATTTTGCTCATTGCACACGCAGAATGAAAGACGTACACAATTTTGCCCATTGTACAGTAGAACTGTATTGGGGGCGTGACTTGTCCTTTTAATGACACGCAGCACAGGTGTCGAAAAATAACGCCTTTGTGCTGGGCGCTGCTTCCTGAGCGTTGTTATTTGCTGTACAGGAGTCTGCGCTCTTGTGTTATCCCTTGGCAATGCCCTGTGAGCGCTGCCCGTCTTCTGACCTCATTTCATGTTGGCCGGTGCGGTTAGCGATGGCCATGAATCCCACACCCACAGTGTGATTTCTAAAATTCACACTGCGGGTCTGGAATTCATGGCCTTGTGCAGTAAATATGTTCGCCGCTCACTCATGTCCTTACACCTGCTTCAGACTGTGCGGCCTCAGTTGATCCCTTATCGCATGCCGCGGCCATGAGGCCGCATAGTCTGAAGAAGGCGGAAGGAGGGGAGTGAAGACAGGCGAATATATGCACTGCTTGTGCCCATCAAGCACACCCTCGCTGTCAAAATAAATGAGACAACGAGGGGCGTTGTGTTGGGCAGGGCGGACGCACAGGCACAGCCAGCCAACCAATGATGTCAGAAGACGGGCAGCCCTACCAAGGGGGGTGCTGCGTATCATTAGTAAGGAAAGTCACACCTCAGGGGCAGTGTAATGGACTCTAATGAGACACATTTTGTACGTGTTGAGTTCCACGTGGGCAAGGAGAAAAAGTCAGCCACCTTGTACAAATGCAGCATTACTGCTGTACAAGGTGGCTGTTATACATAGAAACACCTGGGGGTGGGGGGCAGGCTTCCTTCAATTTCAGTTCATGTGCCTGCATGGCGTTTGCAGGTCACGTTGCCGGCTACACAGCAGGGGAACAGCTGGCAGTGCTGAACCCCACTGACACATTGGTGGGTGTTTTTCTCTGTGCAGCTAGCACTTCCAGGCTACAACTGGCGGTGTTATAGCCCAGGGTCAGCAGGAGGAGGAGAGGAGCAGAGTGTAGGCCGAAGCCTGCACTGGTGGCAGCTTTTGGTCGGTTGTGCCAGCGTGGCTTGTGCTGGACACATTGCCGACTACACAGCAGGGGAACAGCTGGCGGTGCTGAACCCCACTGACACATCAGCTAGTGTTTTTTTCTGTGTAGACAACACCTCCAGGTGGCAACTGACAGTGTTGAAACCCAGGGAATCAAAGAGGAGTGTAGGCCGAAGCCTGCAGTGGAGCAAGTTGAAAGGGAACCTTTAACCCCCCCCCAGGCATTTGTTGCTGAAAGAGCCATCTTGTACAGCAGTAATACTGCACATGGAAAATGGTGGCTCCTAAAATTATGCTCCTTGCAAACGCTGAAGTACACACTCATATAATGTGTCCCCTCATACCGTCAAACCGTCCCGGAAGTGGGACTTTCCTTTGTAATGTGACACAGCACAGCCGTCATTCCAACCCCCTTGGTGCCGTGCGCCACCTCCTCAACGTTGTTTGGTTCTGTCACGGAGCCCGCGCTGTAATGTTATCCCTTGGCCATGCACAGTTAGCGGTGCCTGTCTTCTGACATCATTTAGGTGTCAGGCTGGCAGTGCCTGTGCGTCCAAGCTGCCCGAGATCCAACCTTGCAGTGTCATCTAATGTAATCCCACTGCGGGCCAGGGATCCATGGGCATGCGCAGTGCATATCATCGCCTCTCACTCACCTCCTTCCTGCTTCTTCAGATTGTGCGGCGTCACGGCCGTGGCATGCTATAAGGGATCAGCTGACGCCGCCTAGTCTGAAGAAGCGTGAAGAAGGGGAGTGAGAGGCTAGAATATGCACTGCGCATGGCCATGGATACCAGGCCCACTGTGGGATCACATTAGACAACACTGCGAGGTGGGATTTCGGGCAGCGTGGACGCACAGGCGCAGCCAGGACGACAACAAATGATGTCAGAGGACGGGCAGCGCAAACTGTGCATGGCCAAGGGATAACATAACAGCGCAGGGTCCATGACGGAATCAAACAACGCTAAGGAGCCAGCGCACGGTGCCAAGGGGGTAGCAATGATGGCTGTGCTGCGTCACATTACAAAGGAAAGTCCCACCTCCAGGACGGTTGGACGGTGTGAGGGGACACATTACATGAGTGTGTACTTCAGCGTTTGCAAGGAGCATACTTTCAAGAGCGACCTTTTCCTTGTGCAGTATTAGTGCTGCACAAGGTGGCTCTTTGAGTAACAAACGCCTAGGGGGGGGGGACAGGTCCCCTTACATTTTAGTTGTGCCAGCGTGGCGGTCGCATGACACGTTGCCGGATACACAGCTGGGGATCAGCTGACGTTACTGAACCCCAATAACAGAGGAGGGACTGTTGACTGTGCAGACAGCACTTCTAGGCACCAACTGGCGGTGTTAGAGCCCAGGGAGAGCAGGAGGAGCAGATTGGAGGTATTGCCGCACACACAGCTGGGGATCAGCTGACGTTACTGAACCCCAATAACAGAGGAGGGACTGTTGACTGTGCAGACAGCACTTCCAGGCACCAACTGGCGGTGTTAGAGCCCAGGGAGAGCAGGAGGAGCAGATTGGAGGAATTGCCGCACACACAGCTGGGGATCAGCTGACGTTACTGAACCCCAATAACAGAGGAGCGACTGTTGACTGTGCAGACAGCACTTCCAGGCACCAACTGGCGGTGTTAGAGCCCAGGGAGAGCAGGAGGAGCAGATTGGAGGTATTGCCGCACACACAGCTGGGGATCAGCTGACGTTACTGAACCCCAATAACAGAGGAGGGACTGTTGACTGTGCAGACAGCACTTCCAGGCACCAACTGGCGGTGTTAGAGCCCAGGGAGAGCAGGAGGAGCAGATTGGAGGAATTGCCGCACACACAGCTGGGGATCAGCTGACGTTACTGAACCCCAATAACAGAGGAGGGACTGTTGACTGTGCAGACAGCACTTCCAGGCACCAACTGGCGGTGTTAGAGCCCAGGGACAGCAGGAGGAGCAGATTGGAGGTATTGCCGCACACACAGCTGGGGATCAGCTGACGTTACTGAACCCCAATAACAGAGGAGCGACTGTTGACTGTGCAGACAGCACTTCCAGGCACCAACTGGCGGTGTTAGAGCCCAGGGACAGCAGGAGGAGCAGAGGAACAGAGTGTAGGCCGAAGCCTGATTGGAGCAAGTTGAAAGGGAACCTTTAACCCCCCCCAAGACGTTTGTAGCTGAAAGAGCCATCTTGTGCAGCAAGATGCAAAAGGAAAAGGTTGCTCTTTTAATTATGCTCCTTGCAAACACAGAAGTAAACACTAAAAATGTGTCCCCTTATACCGTAAAACCGTCCCGGAGGTGCGAATTTCCTTCGTAATGGGGCGCAGCACAGCTGTCATTCCTATCCCCTTGGTGCCGTGCGCTGCCTCCTCAGCGTTGTTTTAAGCTGTCACGGAGCCTGCGCTGTTCTGTTATCCCTTGGACATGCCCAATTAGCGCTGCCTGTCTTCTGACATAATTTGGTGTCAGGCTGTCAGTGCCTGTGCGTCCACGCTGCTCCAGATCCCACCTCGCAGTATCATCTAATGTAATCCCACTGCGGGCCTTGGATCCATGGGCATGCACAGTGCATATCCTCGACTCTCACTCCCCTTTTTCCCTCTTCTTCAGACTGTGCGGTGTCACGGCCGTGGCATGCTATTAGGGATCAGCTGACGGCGCACAGTCTAAAGAAGGCGGAGGGAGATGAGCGAGAGCCCGAGGGGAAGATATGCACTGCGCATGCCCATGGATCCCAGGCCCGCAGTGTGATTCAATCAGAAGACACTGCAAGGCGGGATCTCGGGCAGCGCGGCCGCACAGGCGCAGCCAGCCTGACACCAAATTATGTCAGAAGACAGGCAGCGCAAATAGGGCATGGCCAAGGGATAACAGAACAGCGCAGGCTCCGTGACAGCTTAAAACAACGCTGAGGAGGCAGCGCATGGCAGCAAGGGGGTAGGAATGACGGCTGTGCTGCGTCACATTATGAAGGAAAGTCCCAGCTCCGGGACAGTATAACGGTATCAGTGAACACATTTTATAAGTGTTAAGTTCTGCGTGTGCAAGGAGCTAAACTAAAAGAGCTACCTTTTCCTTGTGCAGCATTACTGCTGCACAAGGTGGCTCTTTCAGTAACAAACGACGGGGGGGGGGACAGGTTCCCTTCCATTTAGGATGTTGTGCCAGCGTGGCGGTCGCAGGACACATTGCCGGCTACACAGCTGGGGATCAGCTGACGTTACTGAAACCCAATAACACTGGGTCGTATGTTTTTACTGTGCAGCCTGCACTTCTGAGCCGCAAATGGCGGTGTTGGAGCCCAGGAATAGCAGTTCAGGTGGTAGAAAGATGAACACAGCAGGAGACCTGGATGACACCCAATTACTTAATCAGGCAGAGGAGTGGCAAATTCCTGCGAGATTCAGGCCTGGTTCATTTTCAGGAAAGTAAGCCGGTCAACGTTATCGGAGGATAGTCGCATGCGACGGTCTGTTAGTACACCACCTGCGGCACTAAAGACACGTTCCGATAAGACACTAGCCGCAGGGCAAGCCAGCACCTCCAATGCATACTGGCTTAGCTCTGGCCATGTATCCAGCTTAGAGACCCAAAACTTGAACGGGGAAGAGCCGTCTGGGAGTACAGTAAGAGGGCAAGCCATGTAGTCTGTCACCATCTGACGGAACCGATGCCTCCTGCTGACTGGAGCCGCCGGTGATGGTGTAGACATTTGGGGCGGGCACACAAAAGTTTGCCACAGTTGTGCCATACTGGGCTTGCCTTGGGCAGAGGCACTGCTTCTGCTCCCTCTTTGGGCAGAGCCTCCCCCACTGCCTCGACGCACTGAGCTGCTTTTTAAAGCACTAGCAGCACTCCTCTCAGTTGGACTGGAGAAGATAATGGAATTCACCAGTGTGTCGTGGTACTCCCGCATTTTACGCTCCCGGGTCAACGCTGGGATGAGGTTTTGGACGTTGTCCCGGTAGCGAGGATCGAGGAGGGTGAACACCCAATAATCAGGCATGTTGAGAATGTGGTCGATGCGGCGGTCGTTTCTCAGGCACTGCAGCATGAAATCCACCATGTGCTGCAGACTGCCAACTGGCCCAGAAACGCTGTCCCCTGCTTGAGACATGATCTCTGCCCGCTCGTCATCACCCCACCCTCGCTGTACACACTGACCACTGGACAATTGTGTCGCTCCCTCCTCTGGACGGAGCTCTTCCTCCTCCATTGACTCCTCCTCATCCTCCTCACAAAGTGGCCCCTGCGTACCCCTTTGTGAGGAACCACGTGGCGCTGACTCTCCAGAAGCTGATGGAAAAGGTGACTCCTCATCCTCCACCTCTTCCACAACATCATCCCTTAACCCTTGCAAAGTTTGCTGAAGCAGGCAGATAAGGGGGACAGTCATGCTGACTAGTGCATCATCTGCACTTGCCATCCGCGTGGAATAATCAAAAGGACGCAAAACCAGGCAGACGTCCTTCATAGTGGCCCACTCTGTGGTTGTGAAGTCTGATCGGCGCTGACTGCGACTTCTTTGCGCCTGATGCAGCTGGTACTCCATAACTGCTTGCTGCTGCTCACACAACCGCTCCAACATATGTAACGTGGAATTCCACCTGGTAGGTAGGTCACATATGATGCGGTGTTCCGGAAGGCGGAATCGGCGCTGCAGAGCAGCAATGCGGGATCTTGCCAAGCTGGAACGCCGCAAGTGAGCACACTCTAGGCGGACCTTGTTGCATCAGTGCATCAAGATCCGGATAGTCCCTCAGAAAACTCTGCACAACCAAATTGAGCACATGTGCTAGACATGGGATGTGAGTGAGGTTGCCAAGGGCCAAAGCTGCCAGATTTCGGCCATTGTCACACACTACCATGCCTGGCTGGAGATTCGCTGGCAGTAACCACACATCGCTCTCCTGCTTGATGGCATTCCAGAGCTCCTGCGCTGTGTGGCTTCGATTCCCCAATGAAACTAGTTTCAAGACGGCCTGCTGACGTTTGGCCACGGCTGTGCTCATGTCGGTCATAGGTAAACGTTCACGGGAGGTGGACTGTGACGGCTCCTGCAGAGATGATTCTGAGGAACTTGTGTATGAGGAGGAGTCAATGCATACAGACTGGATTCCTGCAATCCTTGGAGTGGGCAGGACACGTCCTGCGCCACTCGCACGATCTGTACCTGGCTCAACAACATTAACCCAATGGGCAGTGAGGGAAACGTATCGCCCCTGTCCATGCTGACTGGTCCACGCATCGGTGGTGAGGTGGACCTTGCTACTGACGGCGTTCAGTAGCGCATGTTTTATGTTTCCCTCAACATGCCTGTGCAGGGCAGGGACAGCTTGCCTGCTGAAGTAAAAGCGGCTGGGCACCTTGTACTGTGGGACTGCCAATGCCATCAAGTCACGGAAGCTGTCAGTCTCCACCAGCCTGAATGAGAGCATTTCCAGGGACAACAGTTTGGCAATGCCTGCATTCAGAGCCTGTGCTCGGGGGTGGTTGGCCGAGAATGCCCGCCTTTTCTCCCATGCCTGTACTACCGATGGCTGTAGAGTAGACTGGGAGTGTGAGGATGACTGGGAAGGTGGTGCTGTGGGTGGAATTACACTAGGTCTCTGGACAACAGTGGAGGAAGAGGCAACACGAGATGAAGAGGTGGTAGCTGCCGCTGTTGGTTGGCCTACGTCTTCACTGTGTTTCTGTAACTCCACCGCGTGCCTGGTCCGCACATGTTTCCACATATTTGTGGTATTGAGGTTGCTGACACTTTTACCTCTTTTGACTTTCTGATGACACAGCTTGCATTTGACAAAACAAATGTCATCTGCAACTGTGTCAAAAAAGGACCAGGCACTGCAAGTCTTGGGAGCGCCCTTTTTGGCTTTGGAAAGAGACAGGCTCCTAACGGGTGCAAAAATGGAGGCTACAGGCTTCGCAGTCTTCCCCCTCCCTCTCCCTCTTTGGCCCGTAAGGGGAATCTCTTCCTCTGAGCTGCTCCCACCACCTTCCTGTTCCTCACGCCACGATGAGTCAAGGACCTCATCATCTCCACTACCCTCTGCCACCAACTGCTCCTCCTGGGTAGTCTCGGCAGCACAGTACGCACCAGAAAGCGGCACCTGAGTTTCATCATCAGATGCGTACTGCGCTGTGGTCACCGCAGGCACTGGCCCACCAGCCTCTTCAGAGTCAGAGAGACAAAGCTGTTGGGCATCACTGCACACTGCCTCTTCTTCCATTTCTCCAATGCTGCAATGCTGCTTGGCTGGCCCCCTGTTTCCAAGCCAAGAGATTCAGAGAACAGAAGTAGAGACGGCTCCTGTCCTGGGCTCTCTGACTGCCTGGCCAATTTGGCAGGTGGTGAAGAGACAGATGGCTGCTCTCCAGTGCTCTGTGCCTGAGAGGATGTGGCACTAACTGAAGTCGATGCCGAGGCGTTAGCTGCCATCCACCCGACAACGGCTTCAATTTGATCTTCACGCAGCAGCGGTGCACGGCGCTCTCCGACAAAGCTGCGCATGAAGGACTGTTCCCTGCTGAAACTGAGTGACGACGAGTCACCGGTGGCCGCAGCAGGCACAGAATCACCACGTCCTCTCCCTGCTCCGCGCCCACGCCCACGCCCACGTGCCTTACTCCCTGCCCTCTTCATCTTGGTTGACAGATAAAGATAAGCAGAAAAGTACTAAGGCCTTAGTGTGCTTATTCCTGAAATGCTCCTCCTAACAGGTGTAAGAAACACTAATGTTGTAAAGTGTGGACTAAACTTTATTATTTTTCAAATGTGGCCTACACAAGTGTTAAGTGGTGTTTGGTGAACTTTACTTTTTTTTCTTCTGCAAATCGGACTACAGAGCAAGTTTAACTCACACGGGGACCGTGCAGACAGCCGTAAACGGCGCTGCAAGGCCCAAAAACCCTCCTCTAGGTTATCCTATGTAGTGTTTTTCCACTATTTAGCTGGAGACGGGTGTAAAAACACTAATAGGAAATTTTTTTTAAAATTTTAAACAGGCTGCTCTATTTGAAAAAAAGGAAAATTTTTTAAAAGGTATGAGGCAGTAACGAACCCTGAGCTGAATCCAACCGGCTATGGCTGCACACAGACTACAGGGCGAGCTGCGCTCACACCGAGACCGTGCAGACAGCCGTAAACGGCGCTGCAAGGCCCAAAAACCCTCCTCTAGGTTATCCTATGTAGTGTTTTTCCACTATTTAGCTGGAGACGGGTGGAAAAACACTAATAGGAAATTTTTTTTTAAATTTTAAACAGGCTGCTCTATTTGAAAAAAAGGAAAAATTTTTTCAAGATATGAGGCAGTAACGAACCCTGAGCTGAATCCAACCGGCTATGGCTGCACACAGACTACAGGGCGAGCTGCGCTCACACCGAGACCGTGCAGACAGCCGTAAACGGCGCTGCAAGGCCCAAAAACCCTCCTCTAGGTTATCCTATGTAGTGTTTTTCCACTATTTAGCTGGAGACGGGTGGAAAAACACTAATAGGAAATTTTTTTTTAAATTTTAAACAGGCTGCTCTATTTGAAAAAAAGGAAAAAATTTTTCAAGATATGAGGCAGTAACGAACCCTGAGCTGAATCCAACCGGCTATGGCTGCACACAGACTACAGGGCGAGCTGCGCTCACACCGAGACCGTGCAGACAGCTGTAAACGGCGCTGCAAGGCCCAAAAACCCTCCTCTAGGTTATCCTATGTAGTGTTTTTCCACTATTTAGCTGGAGACGGGTGGAAAAACACTAATAGCAAATTTTTTTTTAAATTTTAAACAGGCTGCTCTATTTGAAAAAAAGGAAAATTTTTTTCAAGATATGAGGCAGTAACGAACCCTGAGCTGAATCCAAGCGGCTATGGCTGCACACAGACTACAGGGCGAGCTGCGCTCACACCGAGACCGTGCAGACAGCCGTAAACGGCGCTGCAAGGCCCAAAAACCCTCCTCTAGGTTATCCTATGTAGTGTTTTTCCACTATTTAGCTGGAGACGGGTGGAAAAACACTAATAGGAAATTTTTTTTTAAATTTTAAACAGGCTGCTCTATTTGAAAAAAAGGAAATTTTTTTTCAAGGTATGAGGCAGTAACGAACCCTGAGCTGAATCCAACTGGCTATGGCTGCACACAGACTACAGGGCGAGCTGCGCTCTCACCGAGACCGTGCAGACAGCCGTAAACGGCGCTGCAAGGCCCAAAAACCCCCCTCTAGGTTATCCTATGTAGTGTTTTTCCACAATTTAGCTGGAGACGGGTGGAAAAACACTAATAGGAATTTTTTTTTTAAAAACTCAACAGGCTGCACTAGTTGAAAAAAAGGAAAATTTTTCTCAAGGTATGAGGCAGTTACGAACCCTGAGCTGAATCCAACCGGCTATGGCTGCACACAGACTACAGGGCGAGCTGCGCTCACACGGAGACCGTGCAGACAGCCGTAAACGGCGCTGCAAGGCCCAAAAAACCCCCTCTAGGTTATCCTATGTAGTGTTTTTCCACAATTTAGCTGGAGACGGGTGGAAAAACACTAATAGGAAATTTGAGAAAAAATGTGCAGCAGGCTGCACTATGAGCAAAAATGGACAACTGTGTGAGGCAGTGTGAACCCCCCTGAGCTGAATACAACCGGGTATATGGCTGCACACAGACTACAGAGTGAGCTGCATACACACACACACACACACAGAGAGACCTTGCAGAACGCTGTTAAAACAGCGCTGCAAGGCAAGAGCAAGGTGAACAGTGAAGAACACACAGCGTTTTGCTAAATTAGCCTTTGGAAAGGAAAATAAAGCAATAAGCTATCTCAACTGGCCCTCAGTTAGAACACAGCGTCCTGTCCCTAACTGAAATCACAGCAGAGTGAGCGCAAAATGGCGGCAGCGTTTTTTTTATAGTGCTGAGTGACATCATTTCAGCATCCAATCACAGCCTTGCCAGTAGTTACATGCCCACCATGCTAAACAGGATATGCCCACACTTCAATTCATTCCTCATTGGCTGCTGTGTGCTGTTTGAATTTCGGGAACTTCCGATTCCGGTATCCGATACGCGGGAAGTATCGGAATTCGGTATCGGAATTCCGATACCGCAAGTATCGGCCGATACCCGATACTTGCGGTATCGGAATGCTCAACACTAATGACGACATATTATATGTTAGCAAAATCTGTATTGTACCTCTAAGTTCAAAATGCTCATTATAACCTGAATAAAATCCTTTAGGGGTGTGGTTTGAAATATGTGGTCACTTTTTGGGGGTTTCCACTGTTTAGGCACATTAGTGGCTCCCCAAATGTGACATGGCATCCATTAATTATTCCAGCAAAATTTACATTTAAGAGTTAACGGGTAATCTTTCCCTTCTGAGACCTACCGTGCACCCAACAGTAGATTTTCCCCACAAATAAGGCATTAACGTTGTTAGGGGTCAAGTTCCTGCCTCTGGACAGAGGGAATCTCGGGCCATCTCCACTGCAGTCTCCCATTCTTCTCCTGCAACAGTGGAGCCTGCTCAGCGTAGACGTCGGTCCCAGCGTCCTGCTCGGTCTAACTTTGTGCAAAGGCAAAGGGTTACTGCTGTTTTTTCAGCTTCTGCCATTGAAGCCAGTGCTGGGCAACGGCGAGCAGACGCTTTTGGGACTAAGTCCTGCTTTTCCCCTTCTGAGCATGCCCAGGGTAAGATCTCTCTTTGGAGATCGAGTGTCACATGCTTAGATACTGCAGCAAAAACTATTGGTTCTCCAGGAAGATCCTGAAGTTTCTCAGGCTCTGTGGCAGCCTCACATTGGTCCTTCTAGGAAGGTCCTGTACTTGCTGCACCTATAAAACGTTCACATGGCCGCATGGACATGCGCTAGTTTCAAATCTAAGTGATGTGCTATGTGCCAGTGTGGTTACGTGAATATGTGTTCAGGGACCCAGCTGAAATAAGCCCCTAGTATACTGGCACCTCCGGTGAGGAGATTGTGTGTATGGGTTCAGGGCCCCGGCTGAAATAAGCCCCTAGAATAACGGCTCCTCCGGTGAGGAGATTGTATGATTGCTTCTTTGATTGCGTAACCACAAACAGCTATCTGCTCGGCAGTTGCTGTGTACTCCTGTGAGTTTAACAGGACACAGTGCTTTCTTTAGGCGAGCACTACAGAGTTCGCTTCTACTGCCATATAAGGCCACTATTTGCTAGCAGAAGGTTCTTTCCTGCACGGTGGACCCCGGGCTGCGAACACACCAAATAACATCTCTATATTTACTCGGTGCGTTCCACCAGCCCTAACAGAATACTAGCGCCAGTGTCTGGCTAGTAAATGGCGGACGATCAGCGTTTACAGCGGTACATCCAGCAGCTGGAGGGTAGGTTGGCGGCTCTTGAGTGCACAACCTCAGCTCTGGATGTTACCACAGTTGCTGTTCAGGCTGCAAGTGTAGCTGCAGCCAGTTTGTCCTCTGCCACCCCTGCTCCGACTTTATCCCATCTCCCGCTTCCAGACAAGTTTGCCGGTGACAGTAAGCTATGTTGGGGATTCATGAGTCAGTGTTTCATCCATCTAGAGCTCCTGGCTGCTCCTTTTCTTACGGAATGGGCGAAAATGGGATTTATTTCATCCCTTTTGTTGGGCAGGGTGTTGGAGTGGGCAATGCCACTATGGGAGCGTAATGATTGTGTGGTGCAGAGTGCTCCTCTCTTCCTGGATGCTCTGAGACAGGTCTTTTTGGGACCTTGTGTCACCCACGATACCGCGCTCCAATTGTTGGCAATAACACAGGGTTCGTCCATGGTCAGCCAGTTCGCCGTCCAATTCCGGACTCTGGCCTCTGAGCTGGAGTGGCCAGATAAAGTCCTTATTCCGGTGTTCTGGAGAGGACTGGCAGACCATGTGAAGGATGCCTTGGCCACTAGGGAGATTCCTGCCACACTGGAGGAGCTCATTTCAATATCTACCCGCATCAACCTCTGTTTTAACAAGCGGAGGTTAGAGCGGATCCAATGTAGGCAGAGGTTTCGGCTGGCTCCTACCTTCTCCAGTCCGCTACAGTTTCCTGTTCAGGCGTTTGACTCCCATGAGGCCATGGAGGTTTCTCGAGTGGGACCTAAGCCTCGGGCCGCTCGAGTACCCATGGTTTGTAAAAATTGCCAAAAGCTAGGATATTACGCCAATAAATGTCCACGGCGGTCAGGAAATGATCGCGTCTAGTAACCATTGTAGGAGGTTCACTAGACACATCGGCGTTTTCCTCCAAGATGTCCTTCAAAGAGACAATCATGTTAGGTTCATCCTCTCTAACAGTCGAGCTTTGTGTGGATTCTGGAGCAGAGGGGAATTTCATGTCCTCTGCTTTCGCTCTGCGCCATGCAATACCTCAGGTGATGCTCACCAAACCGGTACCTGTTAGAGTAGTGAATGGGTCGACACTTCCATCACAAATCACACACCAGACTGTCCCTTTCATGTTATCCATGTCCCCTTCCCACCAGGAGATTATTTCCCTTCTTTTCCTTCCCGAGGGAATGGTCGAGATTCTGCTGGGAATACCCTGGCTCCGTTTCCACTTTCCACATATTGAGTGGACCTCTGGGAGGATATTGGGTTGGAGTGAATCATGTAAAGGCAGATGTGTGAGAGAGTGCACTCAGGTTTCCACCACCGAGATACCCGCAGATCTTTCTTCTCTTCCCAAATGCTATTGGTCCTATGCAGACGTCTTCTCCAAAAAGGCTGCAGAGACCCTTCCGCCTCACCGCCCCTATGATTGTCCTATTGATCTCTTGCCGGGAGCAGAACCTCCCCGGGGACGGGTCTTTCCCCTCTCTCTCCTGGAAACGGAGGCTATGTCCCAATACATCCAGGATAATTTGGCAAGAGGGTTCATTAGGAAGTCAGTGTCACCTGCAGGGGAGGGGTTCTTCTTCGTGCAGAAGAAGAACAGAGAATTACGTCCTTGCATAGATTACAGGGGTCTTAACGCCATCATCGTTAAGAATGAGTACCCGCTGCCCCGGATTTCTGAGCTCTTTGATAGGCTACGGGGAGCAAGGGTATTTACCAAGTTACATCTGCGGGGTGCTTATAACCTGATTCGCATCCGTGAGGGGGACGAATGGAAGATGGCATTTAATACCAGGGATGGGCACTATGAGTATCTGGTGATGCCCTTCTGGCTCTGTAATGCCCCAGCCATTTTCCAAGACTTTGTCAACGATATCTTCCGGGATATGCTCTCCACCTCGGTCGTAGTCTATCTGGATGATATTCTCATCTTCTCTCCAGATATTGACTCCCACCAGAGAGATGTTGGCACTGTAGAGTCTTCGAACTCTTACGGGCAAAATCTCTCTATGCAAAGTTGGAGAAGTGTATGTTTGAGCAGGAGTCTTTACCTTCCCTGGGCTATATCATCTCCGCCCAGGGATTGGCTATGGATCCTGCCAAACTACAAGCTGTGATGGACTGGCAAGAACCCCATTCTCTTAAAGTGGTGCAGCACTTTATGGGGTTCATTAATTACTATCGCCAGTTCATTCCCCACTTCTCAACTTTGGTAGTTCCCTTGGTATCCCTCACCAAGAAGAGATCAAATCCCAAATTGTGGTCTGAAAAGGTCTCCAGGGCCTTCTCTTCTATTAAGTCTCATTTTGCTAGCGCTCCCATCCTACATCGTCCCGTTGTTGATAAGCCATTTATAATGGAGGTGGATGCCTCATCCGTTGGTGCTGGATCAGTCCTCTTCCAAAAGCATGCTCAAGGTCGGAAGTATCCTTGCTTCTTCTTCTCCAAGACCTTCACACCAGCGGAGAGGAATTATTCCATCGGGGACAGGGAGTTGCTAGCAATGAAGTTGGCTTTCTCGGAGTGGAGACATCTTTTGGAGGGGGCTCGTTATCCCTTTCAAGTCTTCACGGACCACAAAAATTTGGTATATTTACAAACAGCCCAGCGGCTAAATTCTTGTCAGACCAGATGGTCCCTGTTCTTCTCCCGCTTCCACTTTACCCTCCATTATCTAGCTGGGGAGAAGAACATTTGTGCTGATGCCCTCTCTCGCTCCGTTGTGTCATCTGAGGAGGAGGAAGGGGAGCCTCGGCTTATTATCCCTTCTGAGAGCCTGAGAACCGTAGCTCTGGTTTCGTTAGAGTCTGTGCCTCTGGGCAAGACTTTTGTACCCATTAATTTGTGACTGGAGGTTCTCTCTTGCATTCATTCGTCCAGGGTGGGTGGACACTTAGGGACAAAGAGGACATCTGAGCTGCTAGCGAGGACGTACTGGTGGCCACATATGGTCCGTGACATCGGAGATTATATTCGGGCGTGTGTCTCCTGCGCCAAAAATAAGTCTCCTCAACAAAGGCCTGCTGGGTTACGCTATCCCTTGTCGGTGGCAGACAGGCCCTGGGAGATGGTAGGGATGGACTTTGTGGTGGGTTTGCCCAAGTCTCGTGGCTGTACCATCATTTGGGTTATCACCGATCATTTTTCTAAAATGGTGCATTTATTTCCACGGCTACCTTCTGCATGGGCCTTGGCAGCGTTGTTCATAAAACACACCTTCTGCCTACATGGTATGCTGGACAAAATTGTCAGTGACCGGGTTCCCCATTTTGCGTCACGGTTCAGGAGAGAGCTTTGTCATCTGCTCAGCAGTGAGTTGAATCTCTCTTCCGCATATCTTCCTGAGACGAATGGGTTGGTAGAGAGGACCAACCAGACCTTGGTCACATATCTGTGACATTTTGTCTCAGCCAGGCAGGATGACTGGGCATCCTTGCTATCATGGGCGGAGTGTGCGCTGAACAACGCTGTAGCCGACTCCACTGGACAAATCCCATTTCTCCTTAACTATGGTCAGCATCCGTGGGTACCTGTGCCCATGCCCGTGTCTTCCGCCGACTCCAGGGTGGCAGACTAGGCTGTGGAGGCATGTGATATTTGGGACCGCACTCAGGATGCCATTCGGGCCTCCAAGGAGAGAATGAGGTCCTCCATCGATGCACATCGGCGCCCCGCTCCGACCTGTGCTCCCAGTGACTTAGTGTGGCACTCCGCCCGTAACATCAGGCTGCGAGTTGAGTCCACTAAGTTTGCACCTTGCTACTTAGACCCTTTCAAGGTCCTCGAACAGGTTAACCCAGTGGTCTACCATCTGGCCCTTCCGCCACGCCTGGCTATCACCGACATCTTTCATGTGTCCCTCTTAAAGCCCGTATACATGTCCTTGTTTTCCGAGTCATCTGCCGGGACATCGGGTTCGTCTACGGACAATTACAAGGTGAACGTTATTTTGGGGTGCAAGGTGGTATGGGGCAAAAAAAATTATTTGGTGGACTGGAAGGGTTATGGTCCTGAGGTCAGGTCCTAGGAGCCTGCTGAGTATATTCATGCTCCGCAGCTCATTGCTGCCTTCGAGCGTAGCGAGGTCCAGGGAGGGGGCCCTAGGAGGGGGGTAATGTTAGGGGTCGAGTTCCCGCCTCTGCACAGGGGGAATCTCGGGTAATCTCCCATTCTTCTCTTGCCGCAGTGGAGCCTGCTCAGCAGAGACGTTGATCGCTACGTCTTGCTCGGTCTCACTCTGTGCAAAGGGTTACTGCTGCTTTTCCAGCTTCTGCCATTGAAGCCAGTGCTGGGCAGCAGCGAGCAGACGCTTTTGGGACTAAGTCCTGCTTTTCCCTTTCTGAGCATGCCCAGGGTAATATCTCTCGTTGGAGATTGAGGGTCACATGCTTAGATACTGCAGCAAAACTTATTGGTTCTCCAGGAAGGTCCTGAAGTTTCTCAGGCTCTGTGGCAGCCTCTCATTGGTCCTTGTAGGAAGGTCCTGTACTTGCTGCAGCTATAAAATGTTCGGCCATGCGCTAGTATCAAATCTAAGTGATGTACTTTGCGCCAGTGTGGTTACGTGTTTATGTGTTCAGGGACCCGGCTGAAATAAGCCCCTAGAATACTGGCACCTCCAGTGAGGAGATTGTGTGTATGGATTCTGGGCTCCAGCTGAAATAAGCCCCTAGAATACCGGCTCCTCCGGTGAGGAGATTGTATGATTGCCTCTTTGATTGCATTACCACAAACTACTATCTGCTCGGCAGTTGCTGTGAACTCCTGTGAGTTTAACAGGACACTGCTTTCTTTAGACGACTCTGTGAAGTAACAGAGTTCGCTTCTACTGCCATATAGGGCTGCCATTTGCCAGCAGCAGGTTCTCTCCGGCACGGTGGACCCCAGGCTGCAAATGCACCAAATAACATCTCTATATTTACTCGCTGCGTTCCGCCAGCCCTAACAAACGTATTCAAGGTAAATTGCACAACATATTTTATTATCCATTTTCTAGTGTTACCCTTGTGAAAATAAAAAAAAGTTAAACTTAAATTAATTTTTTTCGTGCAAAAAATTAAATGTTAATTTTTTCTTCCACATTGTTGTGAAGCACCTGAATGTTTAATAAACTTCTTGAATGTGGTTTTAAGCCCCTCAAGGGGTGCAGTTTTTAGAACGGTGTCACTTTTGGGTACTTTCCGTCATATAGACCCCTCAAAGTAACTTAAGTTGTGATGTGGTCCCTAAAAGCGATGGTTTTGTAATTTTGTGCATTTTGTTGGAAAAATGAGAAATCACTGGTCAACTTTTCCTTCTAATATGCTAACAAAAAAATTATGATCCCAAAACTGTGCTGATGTAAAGTAGACATGTATGAAATGTTATTTATTAACTATTTTATGTGACATATGTCTCTGATTTAAGGATATAAGAATTAAAAGTTTGAAAATTGTGAAATTTCCAAAATTTTCACCAGCTTTCCATTTTTTTCACAAATAAACATATAGAAGTCATATAGAAGAAATTTTACCAGTATCATGAAGTACCATACATCACAAAAATCAATCTCATAATCAGTGGGATCTGTTGAAGTATTCCAGAGTCATAACCTTATTAAGTAAAAGTGGTCAGAATTGTAAAATTTGGCTTGTTCATTAAAGGGACTCTGTCACCTGAATTTGGCGGGCTATGTAAATGCCCTGTTTTTGGTTCGATG
Organism: Ranitomeya imitator; assembly: GCF_032444005.1. Taxonomy (NCBI): domain Eukaryota; kingdom Metazoa; phylum Chordata; class Amphibia; order Anura; family Dendrobatidae; genus Ranitomeya; species Ranitomeya imitator. The sequence continues at coordinate 445,786,778 of NC_091287.1, read as the reverse complement.
GGCGGTGTTTCTTCTTTTTTCCTCCACCCCATCCTTCCCCGCTGTCCGCAATATTTTCCAGAATTGGAGTAGGTGTCCTCCTTAGTTCGCGCATGCGCAATGCAATCTTGTCTCTTGCACGCGCAGTATGCTTTGCCCATTTGCGGGCAAAGCCAAAAATCAAATCCCCAAAATTAAAGACCAAAAAGGGGGAGTGAATTGGTACACTTCTGAAAATAAGATAACCCAAAAAAAGGGGAAGTACAAGACCAAAAAGTAAAACTCAACAAAGTTTATTCATAATTAATAAAATCAATAATATTAATATAGGTGTGGGATTTTACAAGGCAGAGTGAACTCCAAACAATCCACAACAAGTAACGATAACCCACACTAAAATCGTAGGAATCAACTAATCTCAAATAGGTAAAAAATGTCGAATAGTGTGGATGTATATAAATTCAGCAGCTGGCTGGGAATTAGAAATAGTTCAACTTCTGAAGGTGACAGTACAGGTCCTTCTCAAAAAATTAGCATATAGTGTTAAATTTCATTATTTACCATAATGTAATGATTACAATTAAACTTTCATATATTATAGATTCATTATCCACCAACTGAAATTTGTCAGGTCTTTTATTGTTTTAATACTGATGATTTTGGCATACAACTCCTGATAACCCAAAAAACCTGTCTCAATAACTTAGCATATCAAGAAAAGGTTCTCTAAACGACCTATTACCCTAATCTTCTGAATCAACTAATTAACTCTAAACACATGCAAAAGATACCTGAGGCTTTTATAAACTCCCTGCCTGGTTCATTACTCAAAACCCCCATCATGGGTAAGACTAGCGACCTGACAGATGTCAAGAAGGCCATCATTGACACCCTCAAGCAAGAGGGTAAGACCCAGAAAGAAATTTCTCAACAAATAGGCTGTTCCCAGAGTGCTGTATCAAGGCACCTCAATGGTAAGTCTGTTGGAAGGAAACAATGTGGCAGAAAACGCTGTACAACGAGAAGAGGAGACCGGACCCTGAGGAAGATTGTGGAGAAGGACCGATTCCAGACCTTGGGGAACCTGAGGAAGCAGTGGACTGAGTCTGGTGGGGAAACATCCAGAGCCACCGTGCACAGGCGTGTGCAGGAAATGGGCTACAGGTGCCGCATTCCCCAGGTAAAGCCACTTTTGAACCATAAACAGCGGCAGAGGCGCCTGACCTGGGCTACAGAGAAGCAGCACTGGACTGTTGCTAAGTGGTCCCAAGTACTTTTTTCTGATGAAAGCAAATTTTGCATGTCATTCGGAAATCAAGGTGCCAGAGTCTGGAGGAAGACTGGGGAGAAGGAAATGCCAAAATGCCTGAAGTCCAGTGTCAAGTACCCACAGTCAGTGATGGTGTGGGGTGCCATGTCAGCTGCTGGTGTTGGTCCACTGTGTTTCATCAAGGGCAGGGTCAATGCAGCTAGCTATCAGGAGATTTTGGAGCACTTCATGCTTCCATCGGCTGAAATGCTTTATGGAGATGAAGATTTCATTTTTCAGCACGACCTGGCACCTGCTCACAGTGCCAAAACCAATGGTAAATGGTTTACTGACCATGGTATTACTGTGCTCAATTGGTCTGCCAACTCTCCTGACCTGAACCCCATAGAGAATCTGTGGGATATTGTGAAGAGAAAGTTGAGAGACGCAAGACCCAACACTCTGGATGAGCTTAAGGTCGCTATTGAAGCATCCTGGGCCTCCATAACATCTCAGCAGTGTCACAGGCTGATTGCCTCCATGCCATGCCGCATTGAAGCAGTCATTTCTGCCAAAGGATTCCCGACCAAGTATTGAGTGCATAACTGAACATTATTATTTGTTGGTTTTTTTGTTTGTTATTAAAAAACACTTTTATTTGATTGGATGGGTGAAATATGCTAATTTATTGAGACAGGTTTTTTGGGTTATCAGGAGTTGTATGCCAAAATCATCAGTATTAAAACAATAAAAGACCTGACAAATTTCAGTTGGTGGATAATGAATCTATAATATATGAAAGTTTAATTGTAATCATTACATTATGGTAAATAATGAAATTTAACACTATATGCTAATTTTTTGAGAAGGACCTGTATACAGAGTAAAGTGCAAATACATAATAAGTAAACATGTCCAAATGTCAGAGTTTAAAAGTAAATATCCCATATAAACTAAGTGTGACTAGTGCCATATTGCAAGTGCCGAGTGCTAGATGTGAGGATTGTGAGGAGAGAGAGACCCCGATGCGTGTTTCGCTTGTCGCTTCTTCCTGGGGATCATGAAATTTCCAAAATTTTCACCAGCTTTCCATTTTTTTTCACAAATAAACACAAATCATATAGAAGAAATTTTTTACGACTATCATGAAGTACCATACATCACAAAAAGCAATCTCATAATCAGTGGGATCCGTTGAAGTATTCCAGAGTTATAACCTTATTAAGTGAAAGTGGTCAGAATTGTAAAATTTGGCTTGTTCATTAAAGGAACTCTGTCACCTGAATTTGGCGGGCTATGTAAATGCCCTGTGTTCGGTTCGATGGGCGGTGTTTCTTCTTTTTTCCTCCACCCCATCCTTCCCCGCTGTCCACAATATTTTCCAAAATTGGAATAGGTGTCCTCCATAGTTTGCGCGTGCGCAATGCAATCTTTTCTCACGCACGAGCAGTATGCTTTGCCCATCTGCAGGCAAAGCCGAAAAGCATTACTGCGCATGCGCCGCTGCACTATGTCCCGGACCACAGAGAATTACTTCCAGAGCATAGTGCACTGGCGCATGCGCAGTAATGCTTTTCGGCTTTGCCTGCAGATGGGCAAAGCATACTGCGCGTGCGCGAGACAAATTCAGGTGACAGAGTCCCTTTAAGGTCAAAATTGGCTTGGTCATTAAGGGGTTAAGGCTTTGTGTTTTTTTAAATAGTATTTAGTTTTCATCTAAGGTATCTAAGGTAATCTATGTATTTTTTTCATTTATTTGGCAGCTGGCACTTGAGCCACAGTTACAAAAAATACAGTTGAATGCAGTATTTTATGAAATTTTTCATAGACAATGTGCCTTGTGTCCTAGAACCTTGTAAGATGTCGGTACCACATGTTTGTGGGAAGGTTCTGTGATGCATATGTGAAAACCTATGGCACACGAATCTACTTGATACGGTAAACTGTGTGAAGTTTTGCTGTGAGTTTCTCTGGCACAAGAACCCTGCAATCAAAAGTGTTAATTCCGTTTAAGTGATCTTCTGGCCTTGAGATGTCAGGAGAGAAGAAGAAACAGGAGCTTGATACCAATCACATCATTCCCTATTTCAGACAAAGTCAAATTTCATAAAAATACATTTGGGTGGAAAGCTGTGTTGATAACTTTTGGAGTGCTATTGATCAATAACTTCATGTAAAAAGCTTCAAATTCAATTAAGATCACAGTACTGCTCCTATAACTTCATGCATCCCATTTTTAAGTTTTCCGGCTGACAAAAATGTAGAAAAAGGGCATAATATAATAATACAATATTTTTTAACCATGAGAAAAATGCAATATGATTACCACTGATGCCAAACTAATGCTCTGTAACTGTTAAAAATGGGTGGAAAAACCTTTATTTATGTATGCTGACAAACCACTGCTCAAAATGAATGATCACAGATTGACCAATATACGTAGTGCTAAGCATGTAAATCAATTACAAAATACATTTTCATTCAATTTCAAGAACTACTTAATGTCAAGATATTGGAATAAGTAGAAGTAAAATGTATTCTCATTTAAGTAGTACTAAGCAATATTTAGTAAACAGCTTAATTAAAATAATTTCTTGGGTAATTAGCAGTGAATACTTCTTTCTCTGTTTTGCATACCATTTGTTGTTCTCTGTTTGCTAAACTGTGCCTGTCAGTCAGACTTTGCTTCAGGTAATTTTTTTTCACTCTGTGGGGAGAACCTTCAAAAATTACATCTGAATTTTAAAATATTTTGATTACCATATTTATCTAACACATCCTGGTTTTCACTTCATCTTCTATATGTCCCTGCAAAACACTACCCTGGGAATTTAAGACCTGAAGATGAAATTCTGCATAATGCCATTATACGGATTCCAAAAATACCCTCCAGAGAATGCAGTGAATCAATCTAAAATCAACAAACAGTACAGTTAATTAATGAGTACACCATAAGGGAGTTTTTTTTAAACAATGTTGACTGCTGCTGCCTCAGGACCAATATTACCAGAAGTTATAGCTGTGACTCCTAAGTTTCCCAAAGCACCATTTTGTCTCTATTAGTTAAGTTACACTGAGTAGGTTTTATTAGTTTTATTTTACATTTGCCCACTTAATATTGAGCAATCATTTATATTAAAAACTCCCTAATAATAACAATAAAGCATACATTATAAACTTAGAATTGATATATAATGTTAGGCTGATTCATACCTTGTGATTGAAATGTCACATTAAACACAGAGCCATCTGTTTGAACAAGTTACTTATATTATGTACTGCATAGCTATAGTTGCTATCTAATGTGGTATATCTTGTGAAGATATCTAGGTCAGCATTGAAAACTATGAAGAGGATTTTTTGGATTCCTACTCAAAACATAACATTTGCCATATAGTAGTACATTTGAAATCTGTTCAGTTTTCAAAATTTGCTAGCAAGTTTCTACTTATTGCATTCATATAGAGTAGAGAGGTAGAGAGAGAAAGTTAAGTTAAGGAGAACCAAAAACAAAGGAACAAGTATAACTTCCCAGAAACCTAACAGTGGTAAAAGGAAAAGGTGGACAAAAGGCAGGGAGCCAGCACACCGAGGAAATGCAGGAAGCACGGATCTCCGTCCTGACGTGACGTGAAGAATATCCAAAAAACGAAAAGATGATCCAGCTTCCAAATAAAATATAAAAGTTTAATCCAACATATTAAAATAAGGAGACGACTCCTGGGACGGCATCATACACATAGTAAGGCGAGCGACGCGTTTCGACCAAGCGGTCTTTATCACAGCATTGCAAAACTACTGTCCCTTGAAATGCTCTCATTGAAGCTGGTGGAGACTGACACCTTCCGTAACTTCATGGCATTGGCAGTCCCACAATACAACATGCCCAGCTGCTTTTAAATTAGCAGGCAAGCCGTCCCTTCCCGGCAAAAGCATGTGGAGGGAAACATTAAGGCTACTTTCACACTTGCATTTTTTGGTTTCCATCGACATGCTGTGAAATGACGTATCGACGGACGTCATGAAAATAGCGAAAAACGTGTGCGACGGATGCTGTGAAATGACAGATGCGTCGTTCGGATTTGTCAAGGGAAAAATTTCTGGGGATGAGAGAGAGAGAGAGAGAGAGAGACTTTTTCCCGGACTTGAAAATCCTTCTCGGCATGCTCAGAAGGGTAAAACTGGATCTGTCACTGGATTCCAGTGTGTGACGGTCAGTGACGGATCCTGCGTCCATAGGCTTCTATTGTAGCCAACGATGGGCAGCGCAGGATGCGTCGCTGACCGATTTACCGACGTGCACAAAAAAACATTACAATGAACATTATCTCTGCATGACGGACCACTATTTTACAACAGATCCAGTGCACGATGGATGAAACGGATGGCAATCCATCACAATCCGTCGCTAATACAAGTCTATGGGAAAAGGCAGGATCCTGCAAAATTTTTTTTGCAGGATCCTGCATTCTCAAAAATTGACGGATTGTGACGGATCTGAAAAGATGGAAGTGTGAAAGAGGCCTAAACATGCACTACTAAACGCCATCAGTAGCAAGGCCACCTCACCACCGATGCATGGACCAGTCACCATGGACAGGGATGATACCTTTCCCTCACTGCCCATTGGGTAAATGTTGTGGAGCCAGGTAGAGATCTTGAGAGTGGTGCTGTGTGTATTCTGTCAACTCCAAGGATTGCAGGAATCCAGTCTGTACACATTGACTCCTCCTCATACTCCAGTTCCTCTGAATCAGCGCTGCAGGAGCGGTCACAGTCTACCTCCACATGGACCCGTGAACGCTTACCTGTTACAACCGATATGAGCACAGCCATGGCCAAACATCAACAGGCCATATTGAAATTAATTTCTTTGGGGAATCGGAGCCACACAGCGCATGAGCTCCGGAATGCCATCAAGCAGGAGAGTTGACGTGTGCTTTGTGCCAGCGAATTTCTAGCCAGGCATGGGAGTGTGTGACAATGGCCAAAATCTGGTGGCAGCTCTGGGCCTAGGCAACCTCACTCACATCCCATGTCTGGCACATGTGCTCATCTTGGTCGTGCAGAGTTTTTTGAGGGACTATCTGGATCTTGATGCACTGCTACACAAGGTCCGCATAGAGTGTGCTCACTTGCGGCGTTCCAGCATGGCAAGATCGCGCATTGCAGCTCTACAGCTCCGCCTTCCGGAACATCGCATCATATGTGACCTACCCACCAGGTGGAATTCAACGTTACATATGTTGGAGCGGTTGTGTGAGCAGCAGGCAGCAGTAATGGAGTACCAGCGGCATCAGGCACAATAAAGTTGCACTGCACGCCGTTCAGACTTTACAACCACTGAGTGGGCCACTATGAAGGACATCTGCCAGGTTTTGCGTGCCTTCGATGATTCCACACGGATGGTGAGTGTAGATGATGCGCTAGTCAGCATGACTATCCCCCTTATCTGCCTGCCTGAAAAAACACTGCAAGTGCTAAGGGAGGAGGTTGTGGAAGAGGTGAAGGATGAGGAATCACAAATGCCATCTGCTTCTGGACAGTCTGCGCAACGTGATTCCTCACAAAGACCTAGGCAGGGATCACTTTGTGAGGAGGATGAGGAGGAGTTAATGGAGGAGGAAGACATCTGTCCAGAGGAGGGAGTTAAACAATGCTCTAGTAGTCAGTATGTAGAGCGAGGGTGGGGTGAGGCAGAGCAGACAGAGATCACGCCTCAAGCAGGGGACAGCGTTTCTTGGCCAGTTGGCAGTCTGCAGCACATGGTTGATTTCATGCTGCAGTGCATGAGAAATGACTGCAGCATTGCCCACATTCTCACCACGGCTGATTATTGGGTTTACACCCTCCTAGATCCTTGCTACCGAGACAACTTACAAAGCCTCATAACACCGTTGAACCAGGAGCGTAATATGCGGGAGTACCAAGACACACTGGTGCATTCCATCATGTTCTTCATTCAAACCAAAAGCAGTGCTGCTAGTGCTTTACAAAGCAGCTCAGTGGGTTGAGACAGTGGATGAAGCTCTGCACAAAGAGGGAGCAGAAGCAGTGCCTCAGCACAAGGCAAGACCAGTTTGGTCCAAATATTGCAAAGTATTGTGTGCCCGCCACAAATGTCTACACCATCACAAATGGCTCCCGTCACCAGGAGGCAATGTTTCCGTCAGATGGTGACAGGCTACATGTCTTGCCCTCTCAGTGTTCTCCCACACGGCTCTTCATCCTTCAAGTTTTGGGTCTCTAAGCTGGATACATGGCCAGAGCTTAGCCAGTATGCATTGGAGGTGCTGGCTTGCCCTGCTGCTAGTGTATTATCGGATTGTGTCTTTAGTGCTGGAGGTGGTGTACTAACAGACCGTCGCATGCGACTATCCTCCGATAACGTTGACCGGCTTACTTTTCTGAAAATGAAGAAGGCCTGGATCTCACAGATTAAATAATTGATTGGCAACAGTATCCAGGTCTCCTGTTGTGTTCATGTTTCTACCACCTGAACTGTAATCCCTGGGCTCCAACACCACCAGTTGCTGCTCAGAAGTGCTGTTTGCACAGTCAACACATGACCCAGTGTTATTGGGTTTCAGTAATGTCAGCTGATCCCCTGCTGTGTATCCGGCAATTTCCCCTGCTCCGTCCAGACTCACACTACAACAGATATTAAACTTGCTCCAATTAAGTCTCAGCCTACACTCTGCTTCTCCTGGATTCCCTGGGCTCCAACACCGCCAGTTGCTGCTCAGAAGTGCTGTCTGCACAGTCAACACTTGCTGCCATGTTACTGGGGTTCAGTAACGTCAGCTGATCCCCTGCTGTGTATCCGGCAATTTCTCCTGCTCTGTCCACACTCACACTACAACAGATATTAAACTTGCTCCAATTAGGCCTCAGCCTACACTCTGCTTCTCCTAGATTCCCTAGGCTCCAACACCACCAGTTGCTGCTCTGAAGTGCCGTCTGCACAGTCAACACTTGCTGCCGTGTTATTGGGGTTCAGTAATGTCAGCTGATCCCCTGCTGTGTTTCCGGCAATTTCTCCTGCTCTGTCCACACTCACACTACAACAGATATTAAACTTGCTCCAATTAGACCTCAGCCTACACTCTGCTTCTCCTTGATTCCCTGGGATCCAGCACCACCAGTTGCTGCTCAGAAGTACCGTCTGCACAGTCAACACTTGCTGCCGTGTTATTGGGGTTCAGTAACGTCAGCTGATCCCCTGCTGTGCATCCGGCAATTTCTCCTGCTCCGTGAACACTCACACTACAACAGATATTAAACTTGCTCCAATTAGGCCTCAGCCTACACTCTGCTTCTCCCGGATTCCCTGAGCTCCAACACCGCCAGTTGCTGCTCAGAAGTGCCGTCTGCGCAGTCAACAGTTGCTCCTCTGTTATTGGGGTTCAGTAACGCCAGCTGCTCCCCTGCTGTGTGTGTGGCAATTTCTCCACTCTGCTTCTAGCATTGACCCTGGGCTCCAACACCACCAGTTGCTGCTCGGAAGTGCCGTCTGCACAGTCAACAGTTGCTCCTCTGTTATTGGTGTTCAGTAACGCCAGCTGCTCCCCTGTGGTGTATCTGGCAATTTTTCCTGCTCCCTCCACACTAAGACTACAACAGATGTTAAACTTGCTCAAATTAGGCCTCGGCCTACACGCTGCTTCTAGCATTGACCCTGGGCTCCAACACTAACAGTTGCTGCTCAGAAATGCCATCTACACAGTCAACAGTTGCTCCTCTGTTAGTTGGGTTCAGTAACGCCAGCTGCTCCCCTGCTGTGTATGCAGCAATTTCTCCACTTTATTTCTAGCATTGACCCTGGACTCCAACACCGCCAGTTGCTGCTCGGAAGTGCCATCTGCACAGTCAACCGTTGCTCCTCTGTTATTGGGGGTTCAGTAATGCCAGCTGCTCCCCTGCTGTGTATCCGGCAATTTCTTCTGCTCCCTCCACACTCACACTACTACAGATATTAAAGGGAACCTGTCCCCCCAGGTGTTTGTAACTAAAAGAGCCATCTTGTGCAGCACTAATGCTGCATTTGGACAAGGTAGTCTTTTAGCTATGTGTTGTGAATTCTGTGGCAGAGCTCCCTCCTGTGGTCACAAGTGGTACTTCGGCTGATTCTCTCTGTGAGCTTCCGTTAGTGGAGGAGAGTGGTACTGCGGCTTCTGAGTTTCCTTCCTCAGGTGATGTGGTGAAGTCATTAGGTGCTGCTCTATTTAACTCCACCTGGTGCTTTGATCCTGGCCTCCAGTCAATGTTCTAGTATTGGACCTGTTTCCTCCTGGATCGTTCCTGTGGCCTGCTGCTCTGCATAGCTAAGTTCTGCTTTGCTATTTTGTTTGCTGTCTTTTTCTTTCCAGCTTGTCTATTTGTTCTTCCTTGCTAGCTGGAAGCTCTGGGACGCAGAGGGTGTACCTCCGTGCCGTTAGTTCGGTACGGAGGGTCTTTTTGCCCCCTTTGCGTGGTTGTTTGTAGGGTTTTGTGTTGACCGCAAAGTTACCTTTCCTATCCTCGCTCTGTTTAGTAAGTCGGGCCTCACTTTGCTAAATCTATTTCATCTCTACGTTTGTCTTTTCATCTTACTCACAGTCATTATATGTGGGGGCTGCCTTTTCCTTTGGGGTATTTCTCTGAGGCAAGGTAGGCTTATATTCTATCTTCAGGCTAGCTAGTTTCTCAGGCTGTGCCGAGTTGCATAGGGAGCGTTAGGCGCAATCCACGGCTGCCTCTAGTGTGGTTGGAGAGGATTAGGGATTGCGGTCAGCAGAGTTCCCATGTCTCAGAGCTCGTTCTATGTTTTTTGGGTTATTGTCAGATCACTGTATGTGCTCTGACTTCTATGTCCATTGTGGTACTGAATTATCTCATCATAACAGTACTGGAGGCCAAAGTACTAATGATTCTCAATAGAGGGAAAAAGAAGTTCTGAGACCATTTTTTTTTCTCTGCACTGTGTTTTGCCTTTTTTTCCCCCTAGACATTTGGGTGGTTCAGTACACAGGTGTAGCGATGGACATTAAAGGTCTGTCTTCATGTGTGGATCAGCTCTCGGCAAGAGTACAAAAGATTCAAGACACTATTGATCAGAAATCTATGTTAGAACCAAGAATTCCTATTCCTGATTTGTTTTTTGGAGATAGAACTAAATTTCTGAGTTTCAAAAATAATTGTAAACTATTTCTGGCCTTGAAACCTCGCTCCTCTGGTGACCCAGTTCAACAAGTTTTGATCATTATTTCTTTTTTACGTGGCGACCCTCAGGACTGGGCATTTTCTCTTGCGCCAGGAGATCCTGCATTAAGTAATATCGATGCGTTTTTCCTGGCGCTCGGATTGCTGTACGATGAACCTAATTCAGTGGATCAGGCAGAGAAGAATTTGCTGGCTCTGTGTCAGGCTCAGGATGATATAGAGGTATATTGTCAGAAATTTAGAAAGTGGTCTGTACTCACTCAATGGAATGAAGGTGCGCTCGCAGCTATTTTCAGAAAGGGTCTCTCTGAAGCCCTTAAGGATGTCATGGTGGGATTTCCTATGCCTGCTGGTTTGAATGAGTCTATGTCTTTGGCTATTCAGATCGGTCGACGCTTGCGTGAGCGTAAATCTGTGCACCATTTGGCGGTATTACCTGAGCTTAAACCTGAGCCTATGCAGTGCGATAGGACTTTGACCAGAGTTGAACGGCAAGAACACAGACGTCTGAATGGGCTGTGTTTCTACTGTGGTGATTCCACTCATGCTATCTCTGATTGTCCTAAGCGCACCAAGCGGTTCGCTAGGTCTGCCACCATTGGTACGGTACAGTCAAAATTTCTTTTGTCCGTTACCTTGATCTGCTCTTTGTCATCGTATTCTGTCATGGCATTTGTGGATTCAGGCGCTGCCCTGAATTTGATGGACTTGGAGTATGCTAGGCGTTGTGGGTTTTTCTTGGAGCCCTTGCAGTGTCCTATTCCATTGAGAGGAATTGATGCTACGCCTTTGGCCAAGAATAAGCCTCAGTACTGGACCCAGCTGACCATGTGCATGGCTCCTGCACATCAGGAGGTTATTCGCTTTCTGGTGTTGCATAATCTGCATGATGTGGTCGTGTTGGGGTTGCCATGCCATGGCTACAAGTCCATAATCCAGTCTTAGATTGGAAATCCATGTCTGTGTCCAGCTGGGGTTGTCAGGGGGTACATGGTGATGCCCCATTTCTGACTATTTCGTCATCCACCCCTTCTGAGGTTCCAGAGTTCTTGTCTGATTACCGGGATGTATTTGATGAGCCCAAGTCCGATACCCTACCTCCGCATAGGGATTGTGATTGTGCTATCGATTTGATTCCTGGTAGTAAATTCCCAAAAGGTCGACTGTTTAATTTGTCTGTGCCTGAGCACGCCGCTATGCGGAGTTATGTGAAGGAGTCCTTGGAGAAGGGGCATATTCGCCCATCATCGTCGCCATTAGGAGCAGGGTTCTTTTTTGTAGCCAAGAAGGATGGTTCGCTGAGACCTTGTATAGATTACCGCCTTCTAAATAAAATCACGGTAAAATTTCAGTACCCCTTGCCGTTGTTATCTGATTTGTTTGCTCGGATTAAGGGGGCCAGTTGGTTCACCAAGATAGATCTTCGTGGTGCGTATAATCTTGTGCGTATTAAGCGAGGCGATGAATGGAAAACTGCATTTAATACGCCCGAGGGCCATTTTGAGTATCTAGTAATGCCATTCGGACTTGCCAATGCTCCATCAGTGTTTCAGTCCTTTATGCATGACATCTTCCGAGAGTACCTGGATAAATTCCTGATTGTGTACTTGGATGACATTTTGATCTTCTCGGATGATTGGGAATCTCATGTGAAGCAGGTCAGAACGGTGTTTCAGGTCCTGCGTGCTAATTCTTTGTTTGTGAAGGGATCAAAGTGTCTCTTTGGTGTTCAGAAGGTTTCATTTTTGGGGTTCATCTTTTCCCCTTCTACTATCGAGATGGACCCTGTTAAGGTCCAAGCCATCCATGATTGGACTCAGCCGACATCTCTGAAAAGTCTGCAAAAGTTCCTGGGCTTTGCTAATTTTTATCGTCGCTTCATCTGCAATTTTTCTAGTATCGCTAAACCATTGACCGATTTGACCAAGAAGGGTGCTGATGTGGTCAATTGGTCTTCTGCTGCTGTGGAGGCTTTTCAAGAGTTGAAGCGTCGTTTTTCTTCTGCCCCTGTGTTGTGTCAACCAGATGTTTTGCTTCCATTCCAGGTCGAGGTTGATGCTTCTGAGATTGGAGCAGGGGCTGTTTTGTCGCAGAGAAGTTCTGATTGCTCGGTGATGAAACCATGCGCGTTCTTTTCTAGGAAGTTTTCGCCTGCTGAGCGAAATTATGATGTGGGCAATCGAGAGTTGCTGGCCATGAAGTGGGCATTCGAGGAGTGGCGTCATTGGCTTGAAGGAGATAAGCATCGCGTGGTGGTCTTGACTGATCATAAGAACTTGACTTATCTCGAGTCTGCCAAGCGGTTGAATCCCAGACAGGCTCGTTGGTCGCTGTTTTTTCCCCGTTTTGACTTTGTGATTTCGTACCTTCCGGGCTCTAAAAATGTGAAGGCGGATGCTTTGTCTAGGAGTTTTGTGCCCGACTCTCCGGGTTTATCTGAGCCGGCGGGTATCCTCAAAGAGGGAGTAATTGTGTCTGCCATCTCCCCTGATTTGCAGCGGGTGCTGCAAAAATTTCAGGCTAATAAACCTGATCGTTGCCCAGCGGAGAAACTGTTTGTCCCTGATAGGTGGACGAATAAAGTTATCTCTGAGGTTCATTGTTCAGTGTTGGCTGGTCATCCTGGAATCTTTGGTGCCAGAGAGTTGGTGGCTAGATCCTTTTGGTGGCCATCTCTATCGCGGGATGTGCGTTCTTTTGTGCAGTCCTGTGGGATTTGTGCTCGGGCTAAGCCCTGCTGTTCTCGTGCCAGTAGGTTGCTTTTGCCCTTGCCGGTCCCAAAGAGGCCTTGGACACATATCTCTATGGATTTTATTTCAGATCTTCCCGTCTCTCAAAAGATGTCAGTCATTTGGGTGGTCTGTGATCGCTTCTCTAAGATGGTCCATTTGGTACCCTTGTCTAAATTACCTTCCTCCTCTGATTTGGTGCCATTGTTCTTCCAGCATGTGGTTCGTTTACATGGCATTCCAGAGAATATCGTTTCTGACAGAGGTTCCCAGTTTGTTTCGAGGTTTTGGCGAGCCTTTTGTGGTAGGATGGGCATTGACTTGTCTTTTTCCTCGGCTTTCAATCCTCAGACTAATGGCCAGACCGAACGAACCAATCAGACCTTGGAAACATATCTGAGATGCTTTGTTTCTGCTGATCAGGATGACTGGGTGTCCTTTTTGCCTTTGGCTGAGTTCGCCCTTAATAATCGGGCCAGCTCGGCTACCTTGGTTTCGCCGTTTTTCTGCAACTCTGGGTTCCATCCTCGTTTCTCTTCAGGGCAGGTTGAGTCTTCGGACTGTCCTGGTGTGGATACTGTGGTGGACAGGTTGCAGCAGATTTGGACTCATGTAGTGGACAATTTGACCTTGTCCCAGGAGAAGGCTCAATGTTTCGCTAATCGCAGACGCTGTGTGGGTCCCCGACTTCGTGTTGGGGATTTGCTTTGGTTATCTTCTCGTCATATTCCTATGAAGGTTTCCTCTCCTAAGTTTAAACCTCGTTTCATTGGTCCGTATAGGATTTCTGAGGTTCTTAATCCTGTGTCTTTTCGTCTGACCCTTCCAGATTCTTTTTCCATACATACCGTATTCCATAGGTCATTGTTGCGGAGATACGTGGCACCTATGGTTCCATCTGTTGATCCTCCTGCCCCGGTTTTGGTGGAGGGGGAGTTGGAGTATATTGTGGAGAAGATTTTGGATTCTCGTCTTTCAAGATGGAAACTCCAGTATCTGGTTAAGTGGAAGGGTTATGCTCAGGAAGATAATTCCTGGGTCTTTGCCTCTGATGTCCATGCTCCCGATCTTGTTCGTGCCTTTCATATGGCTCATCCTGGTCGTCCCGGGGGCTCTGGTGAGGGTTCGGTGACCCCTCCTCAAGGGGGGGTACTGTTGTGAATTCTGTGGCAGAGCTCCCTCCTGTGGTCACAAGTGGTACTTCGGCTGATTCTCTCTGTGAGCTTCCGTTAGTGGAGGAGAGTGGTACTGCGGCTGCTGAGTTTCCTTCCTCAGGTGATGTGGTGAATTCGTTAGGTGCTGCTCTATTTAACTCCACCTGGTGCTTTGATCCTGGCCTCCAGTCAATGTTCTAGTATTGGACCTGTTTCCTCCTGGATCGTTCCTGTGGCCTGCTGCTCTGCATAGCTAAGTTCTGCTTTGCTATTTTGTTTGCTGTTTTTTTCTTTCCAGCTTGTCTATTTGTTTTTCCTTGCTAGCTGGAAGCTCTGGGACGCAGAGGGTGTACCTCCGTGCCATTAGTTCGGTACGGAGGGTCTTTTTGCCCCCTTTGCGTGGTTGTTTGTAGGGTTTTGTGTTGACCGCAAAGTTACCTTTCCTATCCTCGCTCTGTTTAGTAAGTCGGGCCTCACTTTGCTAAATCTATTTCATCTCTACGTTTGTCTTTTCATCTTACTCACAGTCATTATATGTGGGGGCTGCCTTTTCCTTTGGGGTATTTCTCTGAGGCAAGGTAGGCTTATTTTCTATCTTCAGGCTAGCTAGTTTCTCAGGCTGTGTCGAGTTGCATAGGGAGCGTTAGGCGCAATCCACGGCTGCCTCTAGTGTGGTTGGAGAGGATTAGGGATTGCGGTCAGCAGAGTTCCCACGTCTCAGAGCTCGTTCTCTGTTTTTTGGGTTATTGTCAGATCACTGTATGTGCTCTGACTTCTATGTCCATTGTGGTACTGAATTATCTCATCATAACAGCTATGCTCTCTGCACACGCTGAAGGAACACTTTTAAAATGTGCCCCCTCATACCGGAGGCGGGACTTCCTTTTTAATGAGACGCAGCACAGTCGTCATTCATACCCCCTTGGCGCCGTGCGCCGCCTCCCGAGCATTGTTTTAATCTGTCCTGGATTCTGCACTGTTATGTTATCCCTTGGGCATGTGCAGTTAGCGATGCCCATCTTATGACATCATTTTATGTCAGGCTGACTGTGCCTGTGCGGCCGCGCTGCCCAAGATCCCGCCCCGCAGTGTCTTATGATTTATTCACACTGCGGGGCTGGGATTCATGGGCATGCGCAGTGCATATCTTCGCCTCTCACTCATCTCCCTCCGCCTTCTTTAGACTGTGTGGCGTCAGCTGATCCCTAATTGCCATGGCATGCGTTTAGGGATCAGCTGACGCCACACAGTCTGAAGAAAGCGGAAGGAGATGAGTGAGAGGTGAAGATATGCACAGCGCAAGCCCATGAATCCCAGCCCCGCAGTGTGAATAAATCAGAAGACACTGCGGGGCGGGATCTTGGGCAGCGCGGCCGCACAGGCGCAGTCAGTCTGACAACAAATGATGTCAGAAGACGGGCAGCGCTAACTGCGCATGCCGAAGGGATAGCATAACCGCGCAGGCTCCGGGACTGATTCAAACAATGCTCAGGAGGCGGCACATGGCGCCAAGGGGGTATAAATGATGGCTGTGCTGCGTCTCATTAAGAAGGAAAGTCCCGCCTCTGAGACGGTTTCACGGTATGAGGGGGCACATTTTATAAGTGTTTACTTTAGCGTGTGCAAGGAGCATATCCAAAAGAGCCACCTTTTCCTTGTGCAGCATTAGTGCTGCACAAGGTGGCTCTTTTAGTTACAAACACCTGGGGGGTTACAGGTTCCCTTTCAACTTGCTCCAATTAGGCCTCAGCTTACACTCTGTTTCTCCTGTAATCCCTGGGCTCCAACAATGCCAGTTGCTGCTCAGAAGTGCTGTCTGCACAGTCAACACATGCTCCAGTGTTTTGGGGTTCAGTAACGTCAGCTGATCCCCAGCTGTGTTTGTGGCAATTTCTCCTGCTCCCTCCACATTGACACCACTACAGATTTTAAACTTGCTCCAATTAGGCATCAGCCTACACTCTGTTTCTCCTGTAATCCCTGGGCTCTAACACCACCAGTTGCTGCTCAGAAGTGTCTTTGGCATGGGTACTCCCTCCTGCCCAGCCTATTTCCAGCACGCCAGCTGTTTCTGGTAGTGTCAAGGTCACTTTGTTGTCCTGTCGGGTTGCGGTCGGGTTAGCCAACTCTATGGTGCCTGCAGTTTAGGTGCTTCTTATGTGGGCTGCGGGAACTGGCAATCAAGGCTGGTTCCGTAGTGCCAATAGGACAAGCTCCTCCTGTAGGACTGTGGGTTTTCGGTAACTCTGGCCGGCTCGCGGCCTAGAAATTTTTTTTCATGTGGACCTTCTGCTGCCTATCTGAGTTCCAGCACCATTAGCTGGTTCTTTAGAAGTCAATCTTGAATAGGTCCCCCTGGTTCCAGTGCCGTCAGCTGGTTTCAGGCAGAGCCTTTGGCTTAGGTGCCTCCTTCTCAGTATCCGAGTTCCACCAAAGTCTGTTGGTCCTTGGTAGTGCTTTCTGGCACGGGTACCTCCTGCTTAGTAACCGGATTCCAGTACCATCAGCTGGTCCTAGGTAGTCCCATTGGCTCTTGTACCTTCGTCTACCCATCCGGGCTCCAGTACCGTCAGCTTGTTCTCGGCAGTGCCTTTTGCTCTTGTACCTTCTGCTCCCCATCCTGGTTCCAGTACCGTCAGCTGGTTCCAGGCAGAACCTTAGGCTTAGGTGCCTCCTTCTCGGTATCCGAGTTCCACCAATGTCTGTTGGTCCTTGGTAGTGCTTTCTGGCACGGGTACCTCCTGCTTAGTAACCGGATTCCAGTACCATCAGCTGGTCCTCGGTAGATCCACTGGCTCTTGTACCTTTGGGTAGCCATCCGAGTTCTAGTACCGTCAGCTGGTTCTCGGCAGTTCCTCAGCCTTCTTGTACCTTCTGCTACATTTCTAAGTTCAAGCTTTTTTGCTAATCACTCTGGATCTCCCTGACAACGACCCTAAAGACGACGACCCTGAAGACCACTACGATGAGGACGACTACCCTGGAGACGATGACCCCGGAAACGACGACCCTGGAGAGGACGACCCTGAAGACCACCCCAAAGAAGACGACGACCCTGGAGACGATGACCCTGAAGACCACCCCGAAGAAAAGCAGAAGAAAAAGAAGCTGCAGAACAAAAAGCAGAAGAACATTAAGCATAAGACTAAAAATCAGAGCAAAAGATATTATCTAAATTATAAGCAGAAGAAGACTAAGCAGTGTATGGGGGTGAGTCCGTTCCTCCTTGTGGTGCCCCTGGAAAAAACCTGCTGCTGCAGGCCAAACTGAATGTGGACAAATCCTGTTGTAAATCTTTTGTGACAGGCAGAACAGAAAGTGTAATCTTCAAACTTTTATAGATGAGAACTACAGGAATGTCTGTCACAAATAAGAATATGATGAAGAAGAATATGAAGAAGATGAAGAAGTAGAATATGAAGAAGAATAATAGTTGAATAAGAAGAATATGAAGAATTTTAAAAAAGGATAATAGGAAGAAGGTGAAGAGGAAGATGAATAAGGTGAAGAAGAAGTTGATGAAAAAGATGCTGCTGCTGAGGATGATGAAGAAGAAAGTGTGGGAGAAGTAAAAAAGAAGGTGAAGAGCATGGAAGTAGTGAAACATAAATATCTGACAAAATATAAAAAATCTTAACATAGTCAATATCTTGGTAACTCCCAATGTCTTAAAAAAAATAATTCCTGCTATTCAATTTGATTGGGCTAAACCTCTATGCCTTTAATGTCTCCTCCACCTCCCCCAATAGATTCTACATTATTCTTAGTTGTTTTCCTTCATGTAGAATTACCTACAAGGAAAGAAAGGGTTTAATTTAATTCCGATATTTTTGTCCCATTGACTTGAATTGGTTTCTGATACCGGTATCGGCGATATCCGATATTTTTTGGATATTGGCCGATCCAATCTGATACCGATATTTTCGGATATCGGAAGGTATCGCTCAACACTAGTATTAACCCCCTAACCCCCAAGGGTGGTTTGCACGCTAATGACCGGGTCAATTTTTTCAATTCTGACCACTGTCCCTTTATGAGGTTATAACTCTGGAACACTTCAACGGATCCTGATTATTCTGACAATGTTTTCTCATAAAATGTTGTACTTCCTGGTAGTAGTAAAATTTATTTCATATTACCTGCATTTATTTGTGAAAAAAACGGAAATATGGTGAAAATTTAGAAAATTTCGCAATTTTCCAACTTTGAATTTTTATACCCTTAAATCACAGAGATATGTCACACAAAATACTTAATAAATAACATTTCCCATATATCTACTTTACATCAGCACAATTTTGGAGCAAAATTCTTTTTTGTTAGGGAGTTATAAGGGTTAAAAGTTTACCAGCAATTTCTCATTTTTACAACACCATTTTTTTAGGGACCACATGACATTTGAAGTCACTTTAAGGGGTCCATATGTCTACATGATAGAAAGTACCCAAATACCGCAAGGTGCTTAAAACCACATTCAAGACGTTTATTAACCATTCGGGTCTTTCACAGGAATTTTTGGAATGTTTAAAAAAGAATTTAAAATTTAACTTTTTATAACAAAAAATTTAATTTGGCTCCAATTTGTTTTATTTTACAAAGGGTAACAGGAGAAATTGGGCCCCAAAAGTTGTTGTAAAATTTGTCCTGAGTATGCTGATACCCCATATGTGGGGTAAACCACTGTTTGGGCGCATGGCAGAGCTCGGAAGGGAAGGAGCGCCATTTTTCTTTTTAATGAAAAATTGACAGGAATTGAGATAGGACTCCATGTCGCTTTTGGAGAGACCCCGATTGTGCCTAAACATTGAAACCACCCACAAGTGACACCATTTTGGAAAGTAGACCCCCTAAGGAACTTATCTAGATGTGTGGTGAGCATCTTGACCCACCAAGTGCTTCACAGAAGTTTATAATGTAGAGCTGTAAAAATAAAAAGTAAAAAATCATTTTTTCACAAAAACGAACTTTTCGCCCTCAATTATTTTTCCAAAGAGTAACAGAAGAAACTGGACCCCAAAGGTTGTTGCGCAATTTGTCCTGAGTATGATGATACCCCATATGTAGGGGTAAAACACTGTTTTGGCACACGGCAGAGCTTGGAAGGGAAGGAGCGCCATTTGACTTTTCAATGCAAAATTGACTGGAAATGAGATGGGATGCTATGTCGCATTTGGAGAGCCCCTGATGTGCCTAAACATTGAAACCCCCCACAAGTGACACCATTTTGGAAAGAAGACCCCCCAAGGAACTTATATAGATGTGATGTGAGAAATTTGAACCTCCAAGTGTTTCAGTACAGTTTATAACGCAGAGCCGTGAAAATAAAAATTCTTTTTTTCCACCAAACTTATTTTTTAGCCCCCAGTTTTGTATTTTCCCTAGGGTAATAGGAGAAATTGGACCCCAAAAGTTGTTGTCAAATTTGTCCCAAGTACGCTGAAACCCCATAGATGGGGCGAACCACCGTTTGGGTGCATGGCAAAGCTGGGAAGGGAACGAGCGCCATTTGGAATGCTGACTTAGATGGATTGGTCTGCAGGCATCCCGTTGCATTTGCAGAGCCACTGATGTACCTAACGTAGAAACCTCCCCAAGTGACGCCATTTTGGAAACTAGACCCCCCAAGGAACTTATCTAGGTGTGTTGTGAGAACTTTGAACCCCCACGTGTTTCCCTACAGTTTATAACACAGAGCCGTGAAAATAAAAAATAATTTTTTTCCACACAAATTATTTTTTAGCCCCATTTTTGTATTTTCCTAAGGGTAACAGGAGAAATTGGACCCCAAAAGTTGTTGCCAAATTCGTCCCGAGTACGCTGATTCCCCTTATGTGGGGGGAATCACTGTTTTGGGCGCATGGCAAATCTCGGAAGGGAAGGAGCGCTGTTTGGAAGGCAGACTTAGATGGATTGGTCTGCAGGCGTCACGTTGCATTTATAGAGCCCCTGATGTACCTAAACAGTAGAAACCCCCCACAAGTGACCCCATGTTGGAAACTAGACCTAGACCCCCAAGGAACTTATCTAGATGTGTTGTGAGAACTTTGAACCCCAAAGTGTTTCACAGTTTATAACACAGAGCCGTGAAAATAAAAAATCTTTTTTTCCCCCAAAATTATTTTTTAGCCCTCGGTTTTGTATTTTCCAAAGGGTAACAGGAGAAATTGGACCCCAAAAGTTGTCCAATTTGTCCTGAGTACGCTGATATCCCATATGTTGGGGTAAACCCCTGTTTGGGTGCACGGGAGAGCTCGGAAGGGAAGGAGCACTGTTTTACTTTTTCAATGCAGAATTGGCTGGAATTGAGATCGGACGCCATGTCGCATTTGGAGAGCCCCTGGTGTGCCTAAACAGTGGAAACCCCCCAATTCTAACTGAAACCCTAACCCAAATACATCCTTAATCGTAATCCCAACCATAACCCTCACCACACCCCTAACCCTAATCCCAACCTTAAATGTAATCCAAGGAAAAACGAGGAAAAAGATTGGAGCGCACTTACCCAGGTAAAATAGTCACCACTTTATTAGGACTTTGTACAAAGAGCAGGGAAGGGAGTGGATAAAGATCGGACGACGGCCGTTTCGTGCAGAGTGGCACTTCAACGGGGAGGACCCGTTGAAGTGCCACTCTGCACGAAACGGCCGTCGTCCGATCTTTATCCACTCCCTTCCCTGCTTTTTGTACAAAGTCCTAATAAAGTGGTGACTATTTTACCTGGGTAAGTGCGCTCCAATCTTTTTCCTCGTTTTTCCTTTATGAACTCTGTATGCTTTTGTTGGATGCAGCACCCCGTTGGTAATGAAAAGGAAATTATCAGCCATATACGCCCTTTGCATGTGGTTTTTGCTGCTGTGCACATTGGGGTCAGATTATCGGGGCAGTGCGGAAGTAGAACTTTCTTTTACCCTGTGATTTAAATGTAATCCAAACTTTATCCCCAACCCTAACCCTAACTTTAGCCGCAACCTTAACCCTAACTTTAGCCCCAACCCTAACCCTAACTTTAGCCCCAACCCAAACCCTAACCCCAACCCTAACTGTAGCCCTAATCCTAACTTTAGCCCCAATCATAACCCTAAATTTAACCCCAACCCTAACCCTAACTTTAGCACCAACCCTAACCATAACCCTAATGGGAAAATGGAAATAAATAAATTTTTTAAAATTGTATTATTTTTCCCTAACTAAGGGGGTGATGAAGGGGGGTTTGATTTACTTTTATAGTGGGTTTTTTAGCAGATTTTTAAGATTGGCAGCCATCACTCACTAAAAGACGCTTTTCATTGCAAAAAATAGTTTTTGCATTTCCTCATTTTGAGAGCTATAATTGTTCCATATTTTGATCCACAGAGTCATGTGAGGTCTTGTTTTTTGCGGGACGATTTGACGTTTTTATTGGTACCATGTTCGGGCACATGACATTTTTGATCGCTTTTTATTCCAATATTTGTGAGGTACAATGAAAAAAAACCAGCTGTTCATGAATTTCTTTTGGGGGGGCCTGTATACCATTCCACGTTTGATAATATTGGTAAAGCAGTTTTATTCTTCAGGTCAGAACGATTACAGTGATACCTCATTTATTTTTTTTTATGTTTTGGCGCTTTTTTACGGTAAAAACTATTTTAAATAAAAAGTAATTATTTTTGCATCGCTTTATTCTGAGGACTATAACTTTTTTTTTTTTTGTTGATGACACTTTATGGCAGCTTGTTTTTTGCGGGACAAGATGACGTTTTCAGTGGTACCATGGTTATTTATATCTGTCTTTTTGATCGTGTGTTATTCCACTTTCTGTTTGGCGGTATGATAATAAAGCGTCCTTTTTGTCTCGTTTTTTTAGGTGTTTACTGAAGTGGTCAACTAGTGGGACAGTTTTATAGGTTGAGTCATTACAGACACGGCAATACTAAATATGTGTACTTTTATTGTTTTTCTTATTTAGATAAAGAAATGTATTTATTGGAACTATATATTTTTTTCTTTATTTAGGATTTTTTTTTTTACATATGTAAATATTTTTTTTACTTTTTTACAATGCCCCAGGGTGGGATATCACAGTATAGTGACAGATCGCTGATCTGACACTTTGCAATGCACTGTGTCAGATCAGCAATCTGACAGGCACTGCAGGGAGGCTTCCCGGTGCCTGCTCTGAGCAGGCGCATGAAAGCCACCTACCTGCAGGACTCGGAAAGCCCCCGTGGGCATTTTGGATCTGTGCCTGCAGGGAGGAGGAGGTAGGAGACCCTCAGAGCAACGCGATCACATCGCATTGCTCCAAGGGTCTCAGGGAAGCACGCAGGGAGCCCCCTCCCTGCACGATGCTTCCCTATGCCGCGGGAACGCTGCGATCATCTTTGATCACAGTGTTCCGGGGGTTCATGTGCCAGGATCTGTCCATGACCGCTCCTGGCACATACTGCCGGATGTCAGCTGCGACAGTCAGCTGACACCCATCCGCGATCGGCCGCGCTCCCCCCTGAGCACAGCTGATCGCGCTGGATGAACTATCCCGTCACTGGGAATTAAGTCCCAGTTCACCTCGACGGGATAGTACTTCCAATGGGATTAAGGGGTTAATTATCAAAGCTTTTAAAATGTAAATTCATCTGATTCAATATTTTAAAAGAATGTGATTTGCAGATAATCTATTTCCTACAAATCACAAGTGTTGTTAAGTCTTTAACTGCCCAAAAAGGTTTTGTAATGCTCTGAGGTTTCCTATGACTGAACAGATCTCAACTGAAAGACATATGGCAGATGCTGAAGTGATAAGTTGAGCATCACCCTTCATCAGGCATCAAGGTTCTAAAAGAGGTCATTCTTGTAAAATGAAAAAAGATACCGTAAATGTTGCAATATGTCACCACCCTGTTATTCAGAAATGCAAGAGATGTGCTTAAAATAAATGTGGTATTATGTCGCCAATTTGATCATTCAATGAGTAGAGGACTTGGTGTTGTCCTTAAATGTCATGGAGGTCATACAAAATACTAGATGTAGTAGTTTTTGATGTGTGGTGTATTCACTTATGCACCAACTAATTTAAGTGACAACATACAGCTAGTAGTGTAGCATTTATGTCTCAATTTAGGGTTTTTCTTTTAAACATTTCCTGTTAAGCAAATTAAATTCCCTTTCCAAAATAGGATGATGTAACAACAAATGGCAGATCGGTACATAAATTGTTCTGTATGTGATTCAAATTGCAAATTGTTCAAATTCACTGGGATCTGTGAATTTCATGACATTCGACTCAAAGTCGATTTGCAGCAGATCGATTCAATCATCTCTACCCAAGAGGAAAGCAGCAGGTGCACAAGCATTATGCAGATGAAACTGAGGGAATTCAACTTTGCTTCACAGTGCAAAAGTAGTGAATATTGTTGAGCGGATCGAACCATATAGAATCGATTTCGAGTCAAATTTAATGAAATTTGCGTGTCTATGTGGATTAGAACACTCTGATTCAATTAGCAAGGATTGTCGAAAAAATACAAATGCCATTTAACACACTGTTGAAGACTCAGTGAGAGGTCTATTGACATCATGCATGGCAGAAGAGGCTTCACCAGAAGGCCCTGCAGCTTTCACATCACAATTAGGCTGGACTATTACAACCAGTATAAAAGATGGGGGCTGGCCAAGCAATGTCATTTTAGGCTTTCCCAGCACAGGAATAGGAGGTCAGAGCACACAGATCATGGAGAGAAAGATGCTGAAATCTGAATTTAGTGTATTACTGCAGAGCTGAATCACATTGAAAATTGGAGTGTTAGTCTCATTCTGTGAATAATAATACAAAGATTCAAGTGCCATGTAGGGAACTGCTTTAGATGTAAAAGTACTCAGTGTGATTGGAAATGTATTGGTAAGTCATATACTGCAGTAACAGCACCTTAAAAACATCCTTTTTTATTTTTAAGGAGCACACAAGGAGAACAGTATTAACCACTTTACCCTCAAGGGCAAGGGTGGTTTGCATATTAATGACCAAGCCAATTTTTACAATTCTGACCACTGTCCCTTTATGAGTTTATAACTCTGGAACACTTCAATGGACCCTGTGATTCTGACATTGTTTTCTTGTGCAATATTGTACTTTATGTCAGTGGTAACATTTCTTTGATGTAACTTGCGTTTATTTGTGAAAAAAATGAAAGTTTGGCAAAAATTTTGAAAATGTTGCAATTTTCCAAATTTGAATTTTTATGCCCTTAAATCACATAGATATGTCATACAAAAGACTTAATAAGTAACATTTCCCACATGTCTACTTTACATCAGCACAATTTTAGAACCAAAATCTTTTTGGTAAGGGAGTTATAAGGTTTAAAAGTTGACCGGAGATTTCTCATTTTTACACCACCATCACATTTGAAGTCACTTTGAGGGGTCTATATGATAGAAATTACCCAAAAGTGACACCATTCTAAAAACTGCACCCCACAAGGTGCGCAAAATCACATTCAAGAAGTTTATTAACCCTTCTGGTGCTTCACAGAAATTGTTTGAATGTTTTTAAAAAATGAACAATTAACTTTTCACAAAAAAATTACTTCAGATCCAAATTTTTTATTTTCCCAAGGGTAACAGGAGAAATTGGTCCCCAAAAGTTATTGAGCAATTTGTCCTGAGTACGCCGATACCCCATATATGGGGGGGACCACTGTTTGGGTGCATGGCAGAGCTTGAAAGGAAGGAGCGCCGTGTGACTTTTTAAACACAAAATTGTCTGGAAATGAGATCGGACGCCATTTTGCTTTTGGAGAGCCCCTGATGTGCCTAAACAGTGAAAAACCCCCACAAGTGACCCCCTTTTGGAAACTACACCCCCCAAGGAACTTATCTACATGTGTGGCGAGAACTTTGAACCCCCAGGTGTTTCACTAAAGTTTATAGGGCCCGGGCATGAGAATAAAAAAATCATATTTTTTCCACAAACATGATATTTTTGTCCTGAATTTGTTATTTCCCAAGGGTAACAGAAGAAATTGGACCGCAAGTTGTTGTCCAATTTGTACTGAGCACGCTGATACCCCATATGTGGGAGAAAACTACTGTATGGGCACATGTCGGGGCTCGGAAGGGAAGTAGTGACGTTTTAGAATGCAGACTTTGATGGAATGGTCTGTGGGCATCATGTCGCATTTGGAGAGCCCCTGATGTGCCTAAACAGTGGAACCCCCCCCCACAAGTGAACCCATGTTGGAAACTACACCCCCAAGGAACTTATCTAGATGTGCTGAGACAACTCTGAACCTTCAGGTGTTTCACTAACGTTTATAGCGCCCAGGCGCGATAATCAAAAAATCATATCATGTTACATTTAGAGAGCCCCTGATGTGCCTAAACATTAGAAACACCCAATTCTAACTCCGACCCTAACACCAACACACCCCTAACCACAAACCTAACTTTAACACAACCCTAACCCTAATCCCAACCCTAACCCTAATCCCAACCCTAACTGTAATCCTAACTTTAGCCCCAACCCTAACCCTAACCTTTATGGGAAAAAGAAATAAATGCATTTTTAAATTTTATTATTTTTCCCTAACTGAGGGGCTGATAAAGGGGGTTTGATTTACTATTTGTAGTGGGCTTTTATGTTTGGCAGCTGTTACACACTAAAGGACCTTTTTCATTGCAAAAAATAGTTTTTGCATCACCACATTTTGAGAGCTATAATTTTTCCATATTTGTGTGATCTTGTTTTTTGCGGGACGATTTGACGTCTTTATTGGTATCATTTTAGGGCACATGACATTTTTTGATCGCTTTTTATTCCGATTTTTGTGAGGCAGAATGAACAAAAACCAGCAATTCATGAATTTCTTTTTTGGGGGCATTTATACCATTCCGCGTGTGGTAAAACTGATAAAGCAGTTTTATTCTTCGGGTCAGTACGATGAGAGCGATACCTCATTTATATTTTTTGTTATGTCTTGGCGCTTTTATACAATAAATACAATTTTACATTAAAAATAATTAATTTGCATTGCTTTATTCTGAGAGCGATAACATTTTTATTTTTCCACTGATGGAGCTGTATGGGGGCTTCTTTTTGGCGGGACAAGATGAAATTTTCAGCGGTACCATGATTGTTTATATCCGTCTTTTTGATCGTATGTTATTCCAATTTTTGTTCGGCGGCATGATGACAAAGCATTGTTTTTTGCCTTGCTTTTATTTTTATGGTGTTCATAAAGTGGTTAACCAGTGGGAAAAATTTATAGAGTGAGTCATTACGGACGTGGGGATACCAAATATGTGTACTTTTATTGTTCAGATTTTTTTTCATTTAAATATTTATTTAGTGAAAAAATAAAGATTGTTTTTTAATTATTTTTTATTATTTTTTTAAATATTTTGACAATTATTTTAATTTTTTTTTTAATTAATTCTTATTTTTACACTGTGTCCCACTATGGGACAATCATTTTTTGCATGCTGATCGCTTCTATAGCATGCAGAGGAAGCAGCACCTGCATGCTATAGAAGCTCTGCACATTTTGAGCACTGACCTTAGAGACTTCCTAACATGCACTGTGCATGACAGGAAGTCTCTCAGCTCTGGAGACTCGGATGTCATCATGACGACATCGGATCTCCATTGCAGTGATTGGGAACCCGCGACATTCCGCGGGCTCTCCGATCCAAAAGCAAAGGGGCTGTCAGCCCCTCTGCCGGCTCTGGAATGGTGCGATCATGTTTGATTGCAGTGTTCCAGGGGTTAAAATGCCTGGAGTGGTCTGTGAGAATCAACTGTCACCCAGCCCCGATTGGCCGCACACCACCCGTTTGGTGGCTGATCGGCTACAACGTACTATCCTGTGCATGGTCAGACGGCCCCAGCCCACATTTACGGGATAGTACATTGGATCTCAGAAAAGGGTTAAACCTCTCAGTGCTAATTTTGCTACTGAAATAAAATCTTGAAGCCAAGGCTTATGTGTCATAGAAAATGTGCTTTATGCATCGTGAGACTGGTTAACCATAATATTTTATTTAGCCAAAAGAAAAATTCCATAATCCAGAAATTTAAACAAAACTGCCTAAAACACAAAGTGTGCATGTTGTTGAAATTATTTTTGTTTTTTGCAAACTTCCTTGCTATAGTAGTCTGATATTAGACTCGTACATGCCACTCAAATACCAATCTTGATTGATGTTTTTCCCTACCCAAATAGATTGAGGTGATTAGGCCCTTAAGGATAAAGCACATTTTTTTTGTTTTTTCTTCTCCTTCCAAGAGTCATAACATTTTTACTTTCCTGCTCCGCACAGCCAAATGATGGCATGATTTTTTGTAAGACAAGTTGTAAATTTGAATGACAATATTCATTTTACTATATAATGAACTGGAAAATGGAGAACACATTTGCAAGTGAGTTAAAATTGTGAGGAAAAAAACAATTCTACATATGTTTTTTTAGGCCTTATTTTTATTGACTTCATTATGCAGTAAAAATGAGGTGAAAATATGACTCACAAAACCAGTAAAATTATGGTGATAGTAAACGTACAAAGTTTTTTTTAATGGTGAAAATTCATAAGAAAAAAAATTGCTTGTGCTGCCATTTTCAGAGACCTAACCTAGAATAAAAACAAACTGAGCAAATACCATGCAGTAAGTAAATAAGTAAATAGCAATAGTACACATAAAATAATATAGGCTGACATTGGCATATTTGTATTCCCAGAAGAGCAACGGACAGCTTATAAGTCTTTTTACGTCATATTGGCACTCTCCAACACGACAAACGTTCCCCATTAAACCAACAGAGCAGAAAAATGGAATTAACAAACTCATGTGCTATCGTAACCTATGACGCACTACAAAGAAGTAGATGATTTGTGCTCATGTTTTGGAATTAATGGTTAGTAATCACCATCTTTTTCTCCTCTCAGTGGCTCAACATATTGGGATTCACATGTGTGATAGTGCTTACTTCTAATTGTCGGGGTTGTATCATCAAGTTTTGCAATTCTAGGAAAACTTAAAAAAGACAAAGTACAAAAACATAAAGTACAAAAACATTATTTTCAAAGTTTTCAAAGTAGGTGAGCAACTTACATATTTCTGCTATAAATATAGAACTCTAAGGTCCTGTATCTTTTTCCCAAATACCTTTAGATGTACAAAAAAGATATGTATATTGTTTTGCTATAGTAAATAAAACACTACATCAAAACTGAATCATGTGAGCAAGGCCTAAGTGTCCTAAAATTCTGTGAAATTGTAATGACTCATTTACTCCTAAAAGTTTCCAGTTCAATAATTAATTGTAATCCAACACTTTTAAACAGCAATTAACATTCCTTGGCTCCTAGATTCACTTCTAATTTGAAGTAATTTATTAGGTGCTGGTTCTGTGGGCTTAAAATACAAGACAGTTGAATACATGGCTAGAGTTGAATATTATTCAGTAGTTGACCCAGCTCATCTACAAAATAGGGGTCATTAGCTTGCGTCTGATCAGAATACAGTATTTTGACAGGTAACTTTTATCATCCCCAACACTTTCATTTCATATCTAAAGCAACTTTCACTGCATTTTGGTAAGCATCTTGAATAAGTATTTGTAAGCCAAAATAAAGTTTGGGTCCTAAATATGGAAATATTTCTTTTACACTGTGTAGGCTCAATTTCTGGTTTTGACTCGACTCGCAAATACTGAAGCAAAAGCAAAAACCTGTCATGTGAGTCTGCCGTCACACTAGCAGTATTTGGTCAGTATTTTACATCAGTATTTGTAAGTCAAAACCAGGAGTGGAACAAATAGAGGAAAAGTATAGCAGAAACATATGCACCACTTCTGCATTTATCACCCACTCCTGGTTTTGGCTTACAAATACTGATGTAAAATACTGACCAAATACTGCTAGTGTGACGGCAGCCTGAGAGTCACTAAAAGGGAACTGGTCAGTGAATTGGCCCAATAACCATCAATATGCTATGCCACTCGGGTTTAGCATCCCAAACATGGCTGCTAAAACCATCTATTTAAGCATTAGGTAGTAAAAGAATAGACACCAGGATTACCTTGGTACCTTAGGACTGGCGCATAGCAAATGTGGTGCCAATATTCAAAAAGGGCTCTAAAAGTGAACCTGGAAATTATAGGCCAGTAAGTCTAACCTCTATTGTTGGTAAAATATTTGAAGGGTTTCTGAGGGATGTTATTCTGGATTATCTCAATGAGAATAACTGTTTAACTCCATATCAGCATGGGTTTATGAGAAATCGCTCCTGTCAAACCAATCTAATCAGTTTTTATGAAGAGGTAAGCTATAGGCTGGACCACGGTGAGTCATTGGACGTGGTATATCTCGATTTTTCCAAAGCGTTTGATACCGTGCCGCACAAGAGGTTGGTACACAAAATGAGAATGCTTGGTCTGGGGGAAAATGTGTGTAAATGGGTTAGTAACTGGCTTAGTGATAGAAAGCAGAGGGTGGTTATAAATGGTATAGTCTCTAACTGGGTCGCTGTGACCAGTGGGGTACCGCAGGGGTCAGTATTGGGACCTGTTCTCTTCAACATATTCATTAATGATCTGGTAGAAGGTTTACACAGTAAAATATCGATATTTGCAGATGATACAAAACTATGTAAAGCAGTTAATACAAGAGAAGATAGTATTCTGCTACAGATGGATCTGGATAAGTTGGAAACTTGGGCTGAAAGGTGGCAGATGAGGTTTAACAATGATAAATGTAAGGTTATACACATGGGAAGAGGGAATCAATATCACCATTACACACTGAACGGGAAACCACTGGGTAAATCTGACAGGGAGAAGGACTTGGGGATCCTAGTTAATGATAAACTTACCTGGAGCAGCCAGTGCCAGGCAGCAGCTGCCAAGGCAAACAGGATCATGGGGTGCATTAAAAGAGGTCTGGATACACATGATGAGAGCATTATACTGCCTCTGTACAAATCCCTAGTTAGACCGCACATGGAGTACTGTGTCCAGTTTTGGGCACCGGTGCTCAGGAAGGATATAATGGAACTAGAGAGAGTACAAAGGAGGGCAACAAAATTAATAAAGGGGATGGGAGAACTACAATACCCAGATAGATTAGCGAAATTAGGATTATTTAGTCTAGAAAAAAGACGACTGAGGGGCGATCTAATAACCATGTATAAGTATATAAGGGGACAATACAAATATCTCGCTGAGGATCTGTTTATACCAAGGAAGGTGACGGGCACAAGGGGGCATTCTTTGCGTCTGGAGGAGAGAAGGTTTTTCCACCAACATAGAAGAGGATTTTTTACTGTTAGGGCAGTGAGAATCTGGAATTGCTTGCCTGAGGAGGTGGTGATGGCGAACTCAGTCGAGGGGTTCAAGAGAGGCCTGGATGTCTTCCTGGAGCAGAACAATATTGTATCATACAATTATTAGGTTCTGTAGAAGGACGTAGATCTGGGGATTTATTATGATGGAATATAGGCTGAACTGGATGGACAAATGTCTTTTTTCGGCCTTACTAACTATGTTACTATGTATGTTACTATGTTACCTTGGGAGATGAGCAAGCCCATTGTCCATATAAAGCTGTGGACTTAACACCTTGGTTCACCTAGAGATCGAGAGATCTTTCGAAATTCAAACTTGTCAACTTTGCTGATTTTTTCAAAAAAATTTGGTTTTCTGCATAGAATTTCTCTGTTCTTCTAAGAAAAAGAATCAGTCACACTAATATTGGCTTCCCATGTACATCAAGCAGCCTTAAGTGCCCAAATCCCTGTTGCCAGTTCTTCCTTAGACCACCAATAGCAAATACTGCATACTGGTAACATCCAACAAAATCTGCCAATGTATTTGATGCTCTAAACTAGCAGTCTATCTATCACAATTAAATTTAAGCTTTATCAAAATGCATACAATCATTATACTTGCCCATTTTTCTAACTTGAGGAACTGACTGTTTAGGTAAATTAATTAATTCCACCTCATGATAGGTGCCATTATATTGAAACAATTATTGTTTTTCACTTCAGCTGCCAGTGGTTTTAATGTCATAGCTGATTGGTGTATAAGGAATTAAATAAATTAGATCTTCGGGGATTTGCTAATCTGATTTGAATGCTAAAGTGTGTAAAAGATCCATGGGCATTAGATCCCACTGATAGCTTTGTTGGATTTGTTATGATTTTACATTATTTATGACAATTTCAGTAACTTTGTTGGCAAATTTATAGTGGTGAATTTAGATTATATTCTAGCTTAAAATATTAAAAATCTCATTTGGATGCCTAGTCTGTTTTGCAAAACGTAACATTTTTATGAAATTGTAAAAAATTTAGGATTAGAGTGCACTGTTCTTTGTTAAGTATTAAGTCCGTTGTAAGTTAGAAATTCTATTTTATTGAGACAGAGCATCAATTGCAAACTTGTTTTCCGCTCCAGTCTGGAGCCTACGTGAGGCTAATGAATCCATTTACTTGATTAAAATCCTAGACTGGACTGGAAAATTGAAGAGAATTTCACCTTACCATGAACCTATTATATACCAAAGGAAAGCGTGCTGCAATCCTACATTTTTTCCATATGTATCCATATAGCATGGTCACCGAATGGTTACCACTCAATGAGGAGTTGCAGCAGTCCCTTCTCATATAACAAAGCGGATTGGTGGTGAGTTCCTATCATTTTTTTACCACCACCACCACCACCGTCATCTCAATATATTATCTTCAGGAAGAAGAAATGCTGGCACAGGCTTCCAGTATCCGTAGTTTCAGATGCTGCACATCTCGTATCTTCACAGCATAGACAATTGCCTTCAGATGACCCCAGCTAAAGAAACTAAAGGAATTTTCCACCTTTTGACCAGAAAGTAGTTCATAAAATTCTCTGATGCTCCAGAATCAATAAGCACTTGTTCTTGGACATCAAGGAAGTGTAGTAAAAGGATGTAGGCACAAATAATCTATCTCTAGTGGAAGAAAGTGTTAATCCTTCTTCCTTGCCTACGGTCTGAAGTTCTACTCGTTTGGCCTTCAATTTGGAATAATTTGTGCAATAAAGATCAAATTTTAAAGATATTTTTTTTTGTGTTTACTTTTTGCTACACGCTGATTTGTACAATTGTCGTGTTCGGGTCATAGGGACCCGGCATCATTTTTTACCGCTGTGAGGCCATTATTTCAGTGAAATAATGAAGTTATAACCTCAGTTGGGTCTGGGTCATTCCATATCAAATGATCAAAATATGAATATTTTTTTTTACCTGACGTCTTTAGATTTTTTTTATTTTTTGTCTTTATGAAGTACAACTTTAGTTAATTACAAATTAAAAGTTTAGAATTTTTTTCTTCATCAGTTAATTTTTTACAGATTTTTAAAGTTTTGAAAAAGTGCGGATTTTGGCCTGGTATGGCTTTCCATTTTTTATTATATCTCGGGCTAGAATTAAGATAAAGAGGTGGGAGAGCCATCATTGTTCCCAGAATGGTGCCAGCTTTCATTTGATATGTCACAAGACTATGTTTTTTGATATTTTGTTTTGGAGAAATCAAATTCAAAATTTTGATGCGCAATTGTGAAAAAAACATATGTTTTAAAATTGTGAAAACATGCATGTGTGTTACTTGTGTTCTTGTTTATATTTTTACAGGGATTCAACTTGGGACCTGTCATTTTTTTTTTTAAGCCTTGAATCATCTGATTTTATGTTTGTGTGAGTTTCTTCCCTTTTTCTTTTCAAATTACAACTTATTGAATTCAACATTTATATGCAACAATAGAGAAACACAAAAAACAAATACCGAAGTGCCAGAATAAATACATCTTAATCATCATAACACAACTTGCTCAGCATTTTCAACCTGAATTCATTGAACAAGCCAAAAGAAAAAAGGTGATCATATCCTCAAGTGTGGTTGTCTAAACACAGTCTCATCCTAATTAAATGTTAAAAGCAAGATTAAAAGGACCAATATTTTTACCACCTAGTTATACATGTAACAATTTTTTTTCTATTATATCACTAAACATGTCATTTATAAAGTGTTTAAGAAGAATAGTATAGTAGTTAAATCCTTGTTTTACAAAATATGAACTAATCAAACAATTATTAGTAGGTTTTTACACTGGCCTTTTATCATCGATTTGTCCCTTCTAGTGGGTGAAATGTAATCTTGTCCATAAGGGCTCACTAGCAATGGCCGTTTCCTTTTGTGTCAGAGTATGTGCGGCCGGTCATGGTGCTCGGCTGCACCTGAGTCAATATCTGATTTTTGTTAACTTTTACAATGTCTGGTTTTCTTGGATACGCAAAGGACGGCGCTGGACCAGAAGCTGCAGAAAAGTCCTTTCTATTTCTTCATTTTTACAATCTTTGGAGAGTACAGCAGCTGCCACCAGCGCCAATCATATTCACAGGTCACATAACCAGTTATGTCATCCATTACCGATCTTGTGCCGCCTTCTACCACCTCATGGACGTCACTCTTTTTGCTGAATGAAAAAATCCTTGTTTTTATTTCTGTTTCAGTACATGGGATGACAGTGCGGTATTGCTGAGTCCTCTTTCTGCTTCCTGTAACCGATGTTTTCACAAACTCTCCTCCTCTTCATAGTCCTGGTTTGTACAATACATGAACTGGATGTTAAGAATATTTTTCTCCCTCCATTTGAGCAGTTTCCTGGGTGATAAGATTTGGTGTGAATATGGCCTCTGGAGGCCCGAGCTGCCGGCCGGTCATCTGCTTTGCATTCACTGTCTACCCCTGGTCATTCTCAGCCCTAACAAAGCTTTTTCCTCTGCCCTCTCCTGCTTCTAAGCTGTAACATAATAAAATAATACAGTAAAAATATCTGAAAATCATGGATTATTTGGTAAATATAGACTCCACACTGTTAGACCACAGGCTGAACAAATCTGAATGCGAGATTTTCAAATTGACACTGTAATAATTTTATTTTTTAAAATGTGATCCCATCATGATCCCAGCTTGTATTTTGGTAAAGATGTGGCTAGGAACATAGCAGGCACATGTGCAGTTTTTGAAATTTTTAAATTAAACGTTTTTTTCGGAAATGCGCTTTTAAATTTTGAGATCTGCGCACCATAAAATGGCTTTATATTGATTATTTTTGGTGCACAGTCTATACTAAAATGTAGAGCGCATCCATAGAGATCACTAGGTGTGCACAACACGTGTATATTCTGCCCAGAATGGACTGCGCAGAACCCGCTGTGTAAGAGGGCCTTATTTTGTAAAGCAATCCAATGAAAAAAAAGAAGAAAAGAAAACGGCTTGCACTCACCAGGCCCGATGAACTGTGACAGTCTTTATTAGAACATATGCGGTAAAATCAGGGAGAACGTGTCCATGTAGGATGACAGCTGTTTCACGCACAACCATGCTTCCATTGATCCGCTGGCATAGAGGGTATTTACACTGGAGCAACACACCGTAAGATGATCGCATAAGGCAGCAGTGCGGGCACGACTCTTTTTTCCTTGGACATTGCTTATTTTGTAAAGCTGAGCTCTAAAGGCCTGCCAATGATTTTTTTTTTGCTAAGTAAAGGTACCTTCACAGATAACGATATCGTTGATGATATCGTTGCTTTTTGTGACGTAGCAATGATATTGTGACGCCCAAGAGACCGGGATACCCAGCACTGGACCAATGGGGTCTGTCTCTTGAGGGGGATGTCACGGGTGGCTTGACCCGGTGCTGTGGCCTCAGGCAATGCACAGTGTAAGGGGTATCGTGAGGGGACAGGCACTTACTTGATCAGCAGCAGGTTCTCCCAGCGGCGATGATCCCGATCCTGGATAGATGGCTATTGTCCAAATGAAAGACTGAGGCACTGAAACGTTTAACCAGTTTACTTTAACATAAAAGGATTTACAACCAGTCCTGTCACCGGAGTCTGTATGGGAACTCTGAGTTACTTTGACCCTGCCGGGGTCTTCGCCTCTTATTGTGCGCAATTTCTGTGTGGCCCTGCTGCTGTATGTGAACTGGCTACCGGCCCAATCTGTCCCCTCCGGGTCCTGGTTCGACGGGCAACCCGAGTCCTTTTATCCGCTTACCCCCTCCGGGAGTACCGCTGAACTCTGTGTCTGTTGCTGCGTCCGGCCCTAGTGAAGCTGATATCACCTCACGTTTTTCCGGTTGCTGTATTATATATAATGAATACAGCCACGGATCCGGTATCCGTCTTTGCACCTGTTCTGGGTAGTCATTAATGCTACCCGGTTCTCACAATGTCCCTTTTCTCTGTCCCTCTTCTCCTCAGGCCGGTGATTTGGGCCTGGAAACCGTCATAGGGCTGTTAGAAATTCAGCTGTATGACCTCTCACTATCAGCTCCTTAGCCCAACTGCCATTTCTTCTCTCAGACCAGAATGGATTAAGGGGAGTCTCTGGAGCTCCCCCTTCTGGCCGGAGGTGGTAGTGCAGTCTTGCTATTTTAGTATTTGTGTCTAGTGTCAGTAACTATTTTTGTGGCAAATACCCCTAGGGGTGCCACATTCCCCCTTAGTTAAGAACAGTACTCCGGGACTGTGGGACGATAACATTTTGAAATAACAATTAATATGTACAGAGTCTTAAAAATGAAACGTTACAAAAACCACTCAAGGAAACAAAAATAGAGTTCTGTAAAAAGTCACTTCAAATAGCGTCCATTAATACAGTTCTACCCTTGAAGGTACTCAATATAAAGTCTAAAGAAAGTTCAAAAAGAGCAAAAAGCAAAGTTCAAAAAGCAGTCTTTCCGGAGCTTTGATTTAGTGCCTCCGGGCTGATAACAAGTTCAAGAATATGCAAGAAGTTCATACAGACAAGTCTCTGTAGGTACTGGGCTTAAACGTTGCAGACTGATAACAATTACTATACTACATTTTCTGTTTAACTATATACGGCATAACATATATACAATTCACATTATGAGCTTTATAGTTGGTAATCTGCATACTTGGCCGGTAATTGACCCTGGGTACTACGCTGTGATCTACGTAATAGCGGTATCTCTTCATGTGGAGTACTACTGTCTACTGCGGATGTAGTATCTGCCCGCTCTGCTAAAGATAATTCCATAACTATGGAGTTGGCAAGTCCACCGTGAATGGGATTACTCTTTTCAGGAATCTGTTCTTCCTGGCCTGGAACCTCCTGTAGTACGGGGTCAGCCTCTTCCTGTCTTGGGACTTCTGGTATTGGGTTCGGTGTTGGATAAAAGGCCACCATGGGAACCACTACTGCACCATGGTATGTTAGTAGGGTTTTGGGAAAGTCTCCTATACAGGTGTGATACACTTCCTCTTCTTTTTCCTTTACTGGTTGAACCTGTATGGGTTGAATAACTTCTGGTTCTGGCTGGACAACGTCTGGCTCTTTCAATGCTTCCGGACAAAATTTAAGATTGTCTCTTGACACTAGTACAGATGTTAAGCCTCCGTTTTTGCTAATGAGACACATTTTAGGATTATCCACTCTTGTTGGTAAAACTGTGTAGGGTACGGCTTCCCACTGATTGTCCAGTTTATTGGTTCGACGATTTCTCTTGAGCACTTGGTCACCCGGTCTTAATGGGGTCG
Organism: Ranitomeya imitator; assembly: GCF_032444005.1. NCBI lineage: Eukaryota > Metazoa > Chordata > Amphibia > Anura > Dendrobatidae > Ranitomeya > Ranitomeya imitator. The sequence goes on along the minus strand of NC_091287.1, from coordinate 445,749,883 downwards.
CTAGAGCATTCTGGTTGAAAGTTCGCTCTTGTCTTTCTCTAGTTTGCTGAAGGCTTCTTTCCACACTCTCTTGCACTTGGCGATACTGCTTTTGCCGTATGATATCCCAATTGGAGTCTTGAACTTCTGCGTCTGGTTTCAGAATTCCCATTTCTAGATCGATTGGTAATTGGCCGGGTCTTGCACGCATAAGATAAGCTGGGGTGCAGTTGGTGGAGCTCACCGGGACATGATTATACAGATCCACCAAGTCAGGCAATTTCTCTGGCCATTGATTCCTTCTTGTCTCAGGTAAAGTCTTTAGTAGGTCTATTACAATATGGTTCATCTTCTCGCATAAGCCGTTTGTTTGTGGATGATAGGCCGTCGTCCTGATCTTTTTGCAACCATACATATTACAGAATTCTCTGAAGATCTCTGATTCAAAGGCTGTACCTTGGTCGGTGAGAACCTGTTCCGGATATCCATGGGGTCTACAAAAGTACGTTTGGAACGCTTTGGCTGCTGTTTTTGCTGTCAGATCTTTTACGGGTACTACTACCAAGAAGCGTGAATAATGGTCCACGATGGTCAAGGCATAGACATAGCCGGACCGGCTTGGTATTAACTTCACGTGGTCTATGGCTACAAGTTCAAGTGGTTGTTTGGTGATTATGGGCTGCAGTGGTGCTCTTTGGTTTTTTTGATCGTTTCTTCTGAGGTTGCACGGGCCACAATTTCTGCACCACTGTTCGATTGATTTTCTCATCCCGACCCAATAAAATCTTTCTCTTAGAAGTACTTCTAACTTTTTCCAACCAAAGTGACCAGCACCATTATGGTAAGCTTCGAGGACCATCTTGACATCTTGTTTAGGCACGATAATCTGATAAACCAATTCATGTGTTTTCGGATTGGTGTACCTTCTACAGAGCTTCCCTTGATACAGGAACCTTTTTGTCTCTCTCTTTCCAGGGTTGATGCATCTCTTCTGGGGCATCCTCATCGGGATATGCACTTTGCTCAGTTAACAGTTCCTTCACCAACTTCACAGCCGGATTGCTGTCTTGGGTGTCAGCCCATCTATGGTGTGCTAATGGATTAAAATTCACCTCTTGTTGTTTCTGATAGGTACTTGACTGATGATGTTTTGCCTTGGGATGATGGAAGGCTGGTAGTTCAATTTCTTCAAGCTCCCCCGTTTCTTCTTCTACATCTCTCAAGTGTGGCATCCGGGATAGGGCATAGGCATTTCCATTCTTGCGACCTGCTCGATACTTGATCTTGAAGTTGTAATTAGATAACCGGGCTATCCATCGCTGTTCTAACGCACCTAATTTGGCTGTGTCCAGGTGGGTCAACGGATTGTTGTCAGTATAGACAATAAATTCTGCAGCGGCCAGATAGTGTTTGAAACGTTCCGTCACAGCCCAAACTACTGCCAGTAGTTCCAATTTGAAGGAGCTATAATTTTCTGGATTTCTTTCAGTAGGCCGGAGCTTTCTACTTGCAAAGGCGATGACTTTCTCCCGACCTTCTTGCTTTTGTGACAGCACCGCTCCTAGTCCCACATTACTGGCATCGGTGTAGAGGATGAAAGGTTGATGGTAATCTGGGTATGCCAGAACCTCTTCTCCGGTTAGTGCCTTCTTTAGTTGTTCAAAGGAGTCTTCCCTTTCGTCGTTCCACTGGAAAGGAGGGTTTCGGTTTGAAGGTTTCTTCGTCTGCCCTACCAAGGCGTCTTGCAAGGGTGCTGCCAACTTGGTAAATCCTTTTATAAATCTGCGATAGTAACCCACCAATCCCAGGAATTGCCTCACTTCTTTTGCGCTGGTAGGTCTCGGCCAATCCCTTATGGCGGTTATTTTCTCGGGATCCGGTGCTACTCCCTCCGAACTCACGATGTGTCCCAGGTACTGTACCTTTGGCTTGAGAAGGTGACATTTGGATGGCTTGATTTTCATGCCATACCTGGATAAGGCTTCGAACACTTCTGCCAAGTCTTTTAAGTGTTGTTCGTAAGTCTTTGAGTAGACGATCACATCATCTAGGTACAGGAAGACGGTCTCAAAGTTCTTGTGTCCGAGGCAGCATTCCATCAGCCTCTGGAAGGTACCGGATGCATTGCAGAGTCCGAACGGCATGCGATTAAATTCACTTAGACCCATTGGTGTGGTGAATGCCGTCTTTTCTTTATCTCTCTCAGCCACAGGGACTTGCCAATACCCGCTTGTTAAGTCTAAGGTGGAAAAATAATTAGCAGATTTCAAAGCAGTCAAGGACTCTTCTACCCTAGGCAAAGGGTAGGCATCTTTATGGGTGATGTTATTAATCTGCCGGTAGTCTACGCACATTCTCATAGTTCCATCTTTTTTTTTGACAATCACTAGAGGGGCCGCCCAGGGGCTACAGCTGTCTCTTATTACCCCGGCCTGTTTAATTTCCCTCAGCATATCTTTTGCACATTGATAGTGAGCGGGCGGTATGGGTCTATATCTTTCTTTTATTGGGGGATGGTCACCTGTAGGGATTGTGTGTTCTACCCCTTCTATCCGTCCGAAGTCCAATGGGTGTTTACTGAAGACTTGTTCATATTCCGTCACTAGCCTATACGCCCCTTGTTTTTGATGGGTAGGTGTTGAATTTATGCCCACGTGTAGCTGTTGGCACCAATCCTCCATTTCTCCATCTGAGCCATTGCCTTCCATCTGACAGGTTGGTTCTAAGGGCTCAATGGTTGTGATGGCATTGTTGTCAACAGTATATAGCTTTGCCATTGTAGCATACCTTGGCAAAGTGACCTCTTCCTCTCCACAGTTCAAAAGTCGTACCGGCACTCGTCCCCGGTGTACCTCGACTATCCCTCGTGCTGTGAGTATAGTGGGCCTGCTGTCGGTGTACACTGGTTCTATTAAGGCTTGATAATCTCGTCCCTTAGTACCAATGGCTGCTCTACACCATACCAGCATTTCTGTTTTTGGTGGGATTACAATAGACGTTGAATCACTTACCCTCACACTGCCGATTTCTCCACCTGCAACTTCTACCTGTTGCCTTAACATCAATACTTTTATTTCCCTCTGGAGAACTCTCTGCTGGCAGGATTGGGCAGTTTCAGCAATTTGCTGTAAGACAGAAGTGACTTCGGAAAAGCAGTTCTCTAACACATTCATTCCTATCAATACAGTTGGTTCACAGTTCCGCCGGTCAACATCAACAACAATTATACCCTGTTTCTTCAATTCTACTTTACCAATCTTTATGGTCATCTCCCTGAATCCTAGTTTCGGTACCAACTTACCATTACTGGCCCATATATCTAGTTCAACATCAGAGGGCCCTTTATCAATATCTGCATCAGCCCAGTACCTCTTATAAAGGATATACGGTATAGATGAAATCTGGGAACCTGTGTCCAGCAAAGCGTTGAGGGGCATTCCGTCCAGCACGATAGGGATAATGGGTCGTCCTCCGATGTACCTGTCGTGCCAGGGTGTTGGGCCTTGAAAGTTCATTCCTGCGAAGCGGCCCGCATTCCCAGGGGATTCCCGTTTAAATCACAATCTCGTGCAAAGTGGCCTGGCTGCTGGCAATGGTGGCAAATGGGCTGTCCATCCGGTTGGTAGCGGTCGCGGGGTCGTCCTCTCCATGTCGGGTATCTCCGGGGTCTCATCCATGGAACACCTTCTCTACGGTTTGACAACTCCATCTTGGGTCCTCTCATCTCCTGCATGGTTTTAGCCATTGAAGCAACAACATCAGTTAAAGAGTCAAGCTTTTGTTGAAGAGCCTCATTAGTACTGGGCCCCAGGGGCTTAGCAATGGCCCCGGACATAGCTGATGTCACTGGTACTCCATGTTGTTGAGGAGCCTCTGCCATGAGTTGCGCAGGCTCCTGATCCCGAGGTGCCTCTGCCAGCTGGAGACGTATAACGCTCTCCTTTAATTGGGCAAATGTCAATTCAGGGTTCTTAAAAACAAGCATGCTCACATGCCCCCGGTGAGAAGGGGTGTAGAGTCCCTCAATAAATTGATCTTTTAGCAGTTTATCCGCTCCGGTGTTAAAAATGGGTTCAGCCAGTGTAAGTGATTTAAGGGCTTCCTGCAGGTTTAAGGCAAAGTCTCTCACGCCCTCACTAACTTTTTGTTTGCAATTAAAGAATCGTATTTTAGCTTTGCTGCTGGCAGTGGTTTCAAATGTAGCTTTTAATCCAGCAAATATGCGTTCAACAGTGCCTTTTAGATGAGCTGCCCATGCTGTGACTTCTCGCTTAGCATGGCCACTTAACTGCATCATCAGGAGACTAACACGCTGGACTTCACCCACAGGGAACATGTCAAAATGGGCCAGCATCTTTTCTCTGAAATCGTCAAGGGTATTAGGCTCACCTTCATACATTGGAAGCCATGGGCCACCCGGGGTATATGGCATCAGCACCGGCATGATGGGCACCACTCCTTGCACCGCTGCGCTACCGGACTCTCTATCAACACTCTGTCTTTCAGCTGCATTAGCGTCGCCGTGTGCTGCGGCATCTCCGTGCTACGACATATTGTGCCCCCTTAGTTAATCCGGACCCTTCCGGTCCTCCGCTTCCATCGGGATAGTGTAGATTCGTTCCGCTGTGCAGCAGGATCGATTTTCCCCTTGCTCTGATGTCAGAGCGCTCAGCTTGGTGCCGCCCACAATGACACGCCCCCTGCTGCTCTCACCCACCGCGCTCTGTAATGGCGGATTCTGAAGTTTTTCAGTTAGACTGGGGCTCAGGTGATGGCGTAGCTCAATTAACAGTCTCGTGCCTAACGGTTATGAAGTGATTACCTCAGGGGATGGCGGCCATCTTTACTCCATTATAACCAATGGGGAAAAGTCAATTTCAATAGTTTTCAATGGGGAATGGATTTTTCTTTAATAAAGTCAATTTTCAAGATTTTTCATCCAAGTTTTCACAGTTTTGGGCTCCAATCACGGCACACAATACCCGGTATACGGGCTGGCTAGATCCTGTTCGTGACGCCAATTGTGACGCCCAAGAGACTGGGATACCCAGCACCGGACCAATGGGGTCTGTCTCTTGAGGGGGATGTCACGGGTGGCTTGACCCGGTGCTGTGGCCTCAGGCAATGCACAGTGTAAGGGGTATCGTGAGGGGACAGGCACTTACTTGATCAGCAGCAGGTTCTCCCAGCGGCGATGATCCCGATCCTGGATAGATGGCTATTGTCCAAATGAAAGACTGAGGCACTGAAACGTTTAACCAGTTTACTTTAACATAAAAGGATTTACAACCAGTCCTGTCACCGGAGTCTGTATGGGAACTCTGAGTTACTTTGACCCTGCCGGGGTCTTCGCCTCTTATTGTGCGCAATTTCTGTGTGGCCCTGCTGCTGTATGTGAACTGGCTGCCGGCCCAATCTGTCCCCTCCGGGTCCTGGTTCGACGGGCAACCCGAGTCCTTTTATCGGCTTACCCCCTCCGGGAGTACCGCTGAACTCTGTGTCTGTTGCTGCGTCCGGCCCTAGTGAAGCTGATATCACCTCACGTTTTTCCGGTTGCTGTATTATATATAATGAATACAGCCACGGATCCGGTATCCGTCTTTGTGCCTGTTCTGGGTAGTCATTAACCCTCCGTCACATACAATATTCGGACTAACGAGTTCACATACAATGTGCCTATCAGGCGCCTGCTGGAAAAATACCTATAATATCTAATGTTTGCAATTTCAGTGCTTTAAAAGTGATCAGTGACCTTCATGGGGATGTAATAAAAGAGACTACACATAATCAGTTGCAAAAAAAACATTTACTTAACATAAAACTAATAACTATGAAATACAAACTTTTCAAAACTCCCGCCAAATAGTCCCCAGTTCGACTCTCTCAAAAAAATGTACAAAGAAAATTTTTGAACACAAACTTAATTTTAAGGTACCTTAAGTACTATTAAAAACATATTCAATCAGAAGTAGATGCTGAGGTTTCCCCAGAAAAGTCACACTTGCAGAGCAAATAGCAAGAATTACACACCATTTTTGCATGTGTCCATTTAGTATTTTTATCTTTTCCAATATAATATGATCCAACTTCTTCATCCTCACCACTGTCACCATCTTGCTCTGTTTCAGAATCCAGGACACATTCTTCCACCTCATCATGAGAATCAATCTCACTTTCCTCTCCTAAATCCTCATTCAGTGTGAGGTCTCTATCATCTAACAGCATGTTTGTTATTCCTCAACATCAAGTTGTTTGGATAAATTGTACATTTTCCTCTCCATTTCAGCAGATAATCTGAAGCAAGAGAAGGAATATGTTAGGGAACTACTGTATATGCCTGAGCAGCACACTTTCTTTTATAAAATCTCCCTTATTTCTATGAAATATCCTCACATTTTGTGCTATACATTCATAAAACAAGCTAAATAAACTATTGTGATGAATAAAAACATAAAATACCAACCTTACTGAATGTGACGTATTCACATACAATGAGCCTGAGAGATCTGTGCAGCTATATCCTCTCCCCTGAAGCTCTGAAATCCAACTGTGATATCAGGTTTCACAGACCTTCAAGAAACAGGAGACTACCTGGAGGGAGGGGGTTTCCTCACAATCTGGTGAGGAAGGAGAAATGAAAGTAAAAGAGAAGCGCCTGTCAGATCAGTTGTATGTGACGGAGGGTTAATGCTACCCGGTTCTCACAATGTCCCTTTTCTCTGTCCCTCTTCTCCTCAGGCCGGTGATTTGGGCCTGGAAACCATCATAGGGCTGTTAGAAATTCAGCTGTATGACCTCTCACTATCAGCTCCTTAGCCCAACTGCCATTTCTTCTCTCAGACCAGAATGGATTAAGGGGAGTCTCTGGAGCTCCCCCTTCTGGCCGGAGGTGGTAGTGCAGTTTTGCTATTTTAGTATTTGTGTCTAGTGTCAGTAACTATTTTTGTGGCAAATACCCCTAGGGGTGCCACAATATCATTAAGGAAATCGTTCTGTGTGACAGCGACCAACGATCAGGCCCATTCCTGGGAGATCGTTGGTCGCTGAGGAAAGTCCAGAACTTTATTTCGTCGCTGGACTCCCTGCAGACATCACTGGATCGGCGTGTGTGACACCGATCCAGCGATGTCTTCACTGGTAACCAGGGTAAACATCGGGTTACTAAGCGCAGGGCCGCACTTAGTAACCCGCTGTTTACCCTGGTTACCAGCGTAAATGTAAAAAAACAAACACTACATACTTACCTACCGCTGTCTGTCTCCGGCACTCTGCTTCTCTGCACTCCTCCTGCACTGGTTGTGAGCGTCGGTCAGCCGTAAAGCAGAGCGGTGACGTCACTGCTCTGCTTTCCGGCCGCTGTGCTCACAGCCAGTGCAGGAGGAGTGCAGAGAAGCAGAGCGCCGGGGACAGACAGGGGTAGGTAAGTATGTAGTGTTTGTTTTTTTTACTTTTACGCTGGAAACCAGGGTAAACAGCGGGTTACTAAGCGCGGCCCTGCGCTTAGAAACCCGATGTTTACCCTGGTTACCCGGGGACTTCGGGATCATTGGTCGCTGGAGAGCTGTCTGTGTGACAGCTCTCCAGCGACCAAACAGCGACGCTGCAGCGATCGGCATCGTTGTCGGTATCGCTGCAGCGTCGCTGAGTGTGAAGGTACCTTAAGTCTGTCTACCTGGCTTATCTCCTTGTTTTCAGAAGGGTTCTTATCTTCTCTGATCACCCAGAAAGGAGCATCCAGAAACATGCTCAGGAAAGTGAAACCATGGCCTCCACAAGCACTTCTACCCCCATGGCCTCTCTCAGCGGTGCCTCCAGAATAAAAAGAAAAAGGCACAGCTATTGCCCTTATTCTTGTGATAATAAAACAAGTATTACATGTTCTGGATGCAAAAAATTCTTATGCAAAGCCCATGTTTATTGTTCTTCATGCAAGAATACATAAATTAATATGTTCAAATTGAAGTGTTTATTATCTTTAATTTTTTTTTTCAAAATGTTTGATTTGCTGTTTTGGTTTGTTTGTTTTTACCACATATGCGTAGTTTGCTATTTTTCGTTTTGCTTATTACTAAGTTTTTTAGGAATAAAAAAAAAAAATAAAGATTTCAATTTTCATTTTTCTTTTTTTTTATTTCCAAACATGTTCCCATACAGTCTAGTAAGCAAAAAGTATAAAAATAATTGAGTTAGAGTATCTAAATTCAAGATTTTATGAACCGGGTCATAGTGACCCAGGAGCAATACAAGTGTATAGTACATGGGAACAGAACAGCTGGGTTAAACCATTCTTTAACACACAAATCCACTCTGGTGGCAAAAGTAATCAAGCCATCAAGGGTGGAAGGCAAATCTCTGCCAACGAGTTCATCTTTAATCCAACTGGATAAGCTGGCCTAGAACATATTGAGGAGAGTGTCTTTATTCCAAGACAACTCAGCAGAACTGAATGGCATAATGTTACACAAAGTCCTGGTATCCCACAGTAATGGTGTTGTGGTTGTTGCATCTTTGGAATCCATGGTCTTGAGATTCTGATAGGCACTCCTGGTGGGGTAAATCCTTTAAACCTCATGGCCTGGACGATCAAACAGATCCCGGGAGTTGACGCAGCAAGCAGAAAGGCAAGTGCAGCGCTCAGAATTCTCAGGAGCAGCAGGATGGATGAGGTGGAACCTAGCAGTGATGGAAGCAAGTTAAAGTACAATACACACAGCAGGTGGAGCACACAAAATGTAGCGGTCTACAGTCTTAATCCCAAGACACAGGTTTGTGTTATAATGGGCCTTAAATAGGCCTAGTGAGCTGATGTAATTAATCCACACCAACTTCTAAAACCCGACGTGGGACATAACAGAGGACAGCGGACTCAGGGGAAGAAAGCGGTGCCCTGGATAAGTGTGTAACAATGCAAACAATATAAAACTTTTAAAAAATCACAAAAATTGCTTTTTTGCTTGTTCACATCACAAAAAAATATACAAATTGCACAGTATGGCTGCTAAAATGCAGAGGCAAAACCAAAATAAGTTGTTTAATTATCAGCATCTTTTCAGACTTGCTCTTGAATGGGGTTAAAAAAGTAATATGTTCTATATTTGGCAACATTGGTAAATTAGTTAAAACATTTTAATATGTGCTTAGTAGAGACTATAAACAACTGTCTTCTAATAGCTGGACAAACAAATTACGTCGAGATCTAAATTGTCAGCTTTGAGTTTAGTTTAGACATGTTAATCCCATCTGATGGAACTTTCTAAATGAATTATTCATTCACACTTCTTCATTTTTCAGCAAATACTAAATCTTGCTAAAAAAAATACTCCAAAATGAATTAATATTTTTTTCATGTATATACCTGAGCAGTTGCCTCAAGCCTGCAACTACAACATTTTAGCTAACAAGTGCATAAATATACAGTATTTAAACATCAGACTAGTAGGATTACATAGCAACACAGAAACAGCAAATTTAACATCACATTTTTCTGTATCATATATTACTTATAAACTACAGTTAGGAAGCAGCGAAGATGCACCCAAAAGCAATGTTAATGCTTTTTTAAAATATTTTGAAAGTGTTTTTTAAAGGTCTTTCTAATTCAAGCCAAAACTCAATCAGTATTACTACATCCCATGATAACTAGGCAGCGATGCTTAGGCTACTGTGCAAAATTTGAGGAATCAGTTGGTAGGAGACTTTCTTTGTAAATTCACAGTCTCTTTATCTATCAATGTAAATCAAGAATTTACCCAATCACTAAATGGGGTAAAGAGAAAAAAGGTCAAAATTCCAGAATTATGTTTTTTTTTGGTCGCCGCAACATTTAATTAAAATTCAATAACGGGCGATCAAAAGATCGTATCTGCACGAAAATGGTATCATTCAAAAATTCAGCTCAGCACATAAAAAATAAGCACTCACCCAACCCGAGATCATGAAAAATGGGCATGCTATCCGAAAATGGCGCAATTTTTTTTAACAAACTTTGGAATTTTTTTCACCACTTAGATAAAAAAGAAAGTAGACATATTTGGTATCTATGAACTCATAATAACCTGGAGAATCATAATGGCAGGTCAGTTTTAGCATTTAGTGAACATGTTAACAAAAAGAAAAAATGACTGTGGGATTGCACTTTTTTTGCAATTTCACCCCACTTGCTTGAAATTTTTTTCCGTTTTCCAGTACACGATACGTTAAAACTAATGGTGTCATTCAAAAGTACAACTCGTCCCACAAAAAACAAGTCTTCACATGGCCATTTTGACTAAAAATAAAAAAGTTATGGCTCTGGGAAGAAGGGGAGCAAAAAATGAAAACACAAAAACAAAAATACCTCCAGGGGTTAAGGTGCTAAAATTAGTAGTGGTACTAAAAAGTTTTCATGCAGCCCTAGCCCAAAAAATAAAGTTCATCCTGTTTGCAGCTATCACTATTGAGAGGGTAAGTTCAATGGACATACAGATTATGAGCATGAGAATTAATGAGAATACAGTAAGCACCTAAACTCTCCCTGTCACATGATCGCGGGTCACCGATGGGTTGGCATGACAACCAGAGGTCTCCAGCAGACCTTTATGGTTGTCATAGCCGGATTGCTATGAGCGCTGCCCAGTGGTCGGTCACTCATAGCAAATGAGCATTTCTGCTACACACAGGCAATCTGATCATCGCCTGTGTGTAGCAGAGGCGATCAGACAACTGCAGCTTCTAGTGTAACATTGAGACTATTGAAGCAAGCAAAAAGTTAAAAAAAAGTTTTTAAAAATATAAAAAAAATAGATATATAAAAGTTCAAATTACCCCCCTTTCACACCATTCAAAATAAAACAATAAAAAATAAAATATACACATATTTGGTAATCCTGTGTTCAGAATCTCCCAATCTATCAATATGACAAAATAATTAACCTGATCGCTAAATAGTGTAGCCAGAAAAAAATTTAAAACTTCAGAATTACTTTTTTTCTGGTCGCTGCTACATTGCAATAAAATGCAATAACGGGCGTTCAAAAGATCGTATCTACATCAAAATGGTATCAATAAAAATGTCAGCTCAGTGCACAAAAGATAAGTCCTCACCCAGCTCCAGACCACAAAAAATGGAGACACTACAGGTCTTGGAAAATGGCACCATTTTTTTTTTACCAAAGTTTGGAATTTTTTTGCCACTTAACCCCTTTCTGACAATGGGTGTAATGATCGTCCTTGTGCCTTGGGCCTATTTGACCATGGATGGATCAGTGTGCGGATGATTGCCGCTAGGTGTCAGCTGATTCTGAAAGCTGACACCTGGCACTAGGTGCCAGAATCGGTCACAGACCACTTCCTGCATTTTAACCCCCAAAATGCTGTGATCGAATACGATCGCATCATTTCGGAAGCCGGCAGAGAGCTGACAGCCCCTCTGCCTTTGGATCGGAGACCCTGCGGCATGATGTGGGGTCCTGATCATTGCCATGACGACCCAATGTCATCATGATGACATCTGGGTCACCAGAGCTAGGAAACTTGGTGATCATGTGCAGTGCATGATCAGCAAGTCTCTCTGTCAGTCAGAGCTGACATCTTCTATGGCATGGCCATGCTACTTCATCTACATGCTATAGTAGCAATCAGCCTGCAAAAAATTATAGTCCCATAGTGGGACAAAGTAAAAAAGTTAGAAAAAAGTGTTAGGGTTGGAGGATTGCACTAAATAAAATAACTAATAAAGTGCTATTGCAACCCGGGGTCAACTGTGCAGAGGTGATAAACTGCTGCTAGTGAGCAATGATGGAGCACACAGCGAGCGATTGTTTGTACACACTGAGTTAACACCACTCAGTGTGAATGCTGAGTTCCAGGCTCTGCTATTCTACAGAGAGGAACAGTACTAACGAGTACTAAGTGCTAAGCCCTGTTAAACGTCACAGGACTAAGCATATGGATTGAACTCACACTGTAACTGAACCGTGTCAATTGCACACAGTAATGAAACAGATGCTGGGTAAAGAATCCTGACTAGGGTTAAACTTTCTCTGAAACTCTTCTGTGCTAACCGCCCACATGTAGGTAAAAGATGCTAAGCCCACGACTAATTGCCCTCACTGATGCTAGCTGCCTGCCTTTGTGTACAGTCCCAAAGCAAGACGGACACACAACCCATGCAGACAAAGTGGTAGAGTCTCCACTCACATAGCCACACATAAATGATACTAGCGTGCCTGCGGGTGCCATTGGGGGTCTTTTATGCAAGAGGTTCCATCCCAAACACTCACGCCCAGTCAGCCGAGACATCACCCGCAGGCCAATCCGGAGCTACCGCATTACCAGAGCAGGAGATGTCTGACCACCAATAGGTCCACATCAGGGACATGCTCAATAAGGTGATTTCTGGACAGAGTGTCAAGCCGCAGCTGACTATCGACTTGACTGGAGAGCCAGCAGTAACCAAATAAATACCCCGAGCCTGAGCAAGATGATGAGACTGATGTCTGTGCTGAGCAGCGGCCAAACCTGAATGGGAGACCTCACAGGCAAATAAGGCTTGGGATCTATCCCGTGAAGCGGGAGAATCTCAACGCTTAACAAAAAGTAAAAAACAATAAAAGTACACATATTTGGTATCGCCGCATCCGCACCACCCAACCTATAAAACCGTCCCACTAGTTAACCCTTTTAGTGATCACCATAAAAAAATTAAAAAATAATGCTTTATCATCATACTGCCAAACTTAAAGTGGAACAACATGCAATCAAAAAGACAGATATAAATAAACATGGTAATGCAGAAAATATCATCTTGTCATGCAAAAAACAAGCTGTCATACAGCTCCATCAGAGGAAATATAAAAAAGTTATAGCTCCTAGAATAAAGTGATGCAAAAATAACAATTTTTTCTAATAAATAGTTTTTATTGTATAAAAGCGTCAAAACATTAAAAAAATATATAAATGAGATATTGCTGTAATCGTATTGACCCAAAAAATAAAACTGCCTTATCAATTTTACCACACACAGATCAGCATAACTCCCCCCCCAAAAAAGAAATTCATGAATTGCTGGCTTTTGTTCATTCTGCCTCACAAAAATCGGAAAAGAAAGTGATCAATAAATCTCATGTGCCTGAAAATGGGACCAATAAAAACATCAACTTATTCTGCAAAAAGCAAGACCTCACATTGTTAGGGCTAGCGGAACGCACCAAATAATAAGACAGATAGAGTATGGTGCGTTTGCAGCCCGGGGTCCACCGTGCAGAGATGGAACCTGCTGCCAAGTAATGACGGACTATATGGCGGTACTCATAAGTATACACACGTGGGTTAAACTTCACCCAGCGTGAAGGAAGCGATCCTGTTGCGTCACAGGACCGCGGTACCGCACATAGAGCGCGAGCAAGTAGTCAGCGAACTCAACCCCAACTAGGATTGAAGTCCGATTAGACCCTTGCTGGCACAACACCGCAACTGGGTGTGTAAGGAAACTAAGTAACAATATTAAGGCACAAGAGTGCATGCGGTGCCGCACTGACGAACGCCACTAACCACCCAGACTTGGGTAAGGAAAGCACAGAGGAAGTGAATGGCGCCGTACTGGCGGTCACAGCAACTGGACGCTGTAATGTGTGATTCGTGCTGTAGGATAAGTCGGGCGCTAGATAGCAACCATACACCTTCCGCGAACAGACATTCAATAGGGTAGGGGTATCCAAGGACGACTTGCACTCACAACATACACACATTAACAATTGTACACTAGCGCATGGCCGTGCGGTCATGCGCAGTTTATATAGTTGCAGCACAGGAAGTGGCCACAGAAACTTTGCCCTTCCAAGACCTGCCAAGAGGACCAATGGAATGTGCTGCAGAGCCTGAGCACATGACCCTCGATCTCCAACGGGAGATCTTGCCCTGGGCATGCTCAGTGTGTGCAGACAAGGACTTAGTCCCAGAGAAGTCCGCTCGCTGCTGACCAGCACTGGCTTTAATGGCAGAAGCTGAAGAAGCAGCAGTAACTCTCTGTACAGAGTGAGACCGAGCAAGATGCTGGGACCGATGTCCCTGCTGAGCAGGCTCCACTGCGGCTGGATAGGAATGGGGGACCGCAGCGGAGACGGCTCTAGATTCCCCCTGTGCAGAAGTGGGAACTCGAGACCTAACACACATGACTTTGAAAGCCAAAATGAAATGTGGAAAAATTATAGCTCTAAAAATGTGGTGATGCAAAAACTATTTGTTGCAATAAAAATCATCTTTTAGTGTGTGACAGCAGTCAAACATAAAAACCCGCTATAAGGCCTCTTTCACACGTCCTGATATTTCCGGTACCGGAGATGTCAGTGTCCGTGTGTGTAATACTTGCGCCACACGTGCATCAGTACCACACAGACAGGCGTCAGGGAAGAATCGTTACAGTAAGTGCTGTTCCCTCATTCCGGGTGCTGAACACGGCTCTCATCAATCTTCCTTGCTCTGGCAGCGAACGGCGTGAGCAGGGGAGAATGATGAGAGTTATATTTAAGTGATAAAAGAGACGGCAGACAGTGACTGGTGAGAATATTACTCCTATCAGCCTACCCCTGATTCTGCTAAAAATAGTGACAGCAGGAGCGGCTGATGGGGTATTCATCAGCCGCCGCCTGTGCTATAAATAAATAAATTTTGTGGAAAAAATATGATTTTTTGTTTTCACGGCTCTATGTTATAAACTTCTGTAAGGCACTTGGGTGTTCAAAGTGTTCACCACACATCTAGTGTCTAGGGTCTAGTTTACAAAATGGTTTTACTTGTGGGGAGTTTCCACTGTGTAGGCACATCAGGGGCTCTCCAAATGCGACATGGCATCCGATCTCAATTCTAGACGATTTTGCGTTGAAAAAGTCAAATGGCACTCCTTCCCTTCCGAGCTCTGTCATGCACCCAAACAGTGGTTTACTCACACATATGATGTATCACCGTACTCAGGACAAATTGCACAACAAGTTTTGGGGTCCAATTTTTCCTGTTACCCTTGGTAAATAAAAATTTGGATCTGAAGTTAAAAAATTTGTGAAAAAAGTAAAACGTTCATTTTTTTTAAACATTCCAAAATTTCCTGTGAATCACCTGAAGGCTTAATAAACTTCTTGAATGTGGTTTACAGCACCTTGAGGGGTGCAGTTTTTAGAATGGTGTCACTTTTGGGTATTTTATATCATATGCACCACTCAAAGTGACTTCAAATGTGATGTGGTCCCCAAACAAAATGGTGTTGTAAAAATGAGAAATCGCTGTTCAAAGTTTAAGGCTAGGTTCACATTGCGCTAGGTGAGTCCGTCTAACGGACACGTTTTTAAGTACTGAAAACGCAATATAACGCACATACTAACGCGCCCATAGACTTGCATTGTGTGACGCATCGTGACGCATGCCAAAATTGGTATGCGTTTGTCACATAACTTTTTTTCTGACGGACCTTGGAACGCAGCTGCAGCGTTTTCGGGTCCGGCCAAGCTAACGCAATACTAACAGAAGCATTCATTCTGCCATAGAAGGCTATGGCAAACGCATTCAGACGCAAATCATGAAAAATTTCCAAATAGAACCACATGTTTTAATAGCGTTTGAGGGTGGTCCATGTGGTCATGTGACAGGAAATGTGATTTCGGCCATTAAAGGAGGAATATCCCACCCAAACATTTCTCCTGAGGCCTACTGCACGTGACAGAGTCTTGCAAGAGATCACAGGAAATGTAAGTACATGTCTATATATTATATATATCTGTATACATCATGGGAGTCTGTATTGTCCGTCGGATGTGTGTGTACTAAAAATGTATTGCTTTGTTGCACGCAGATGTCGGATACTGATGTCAGCAGCAGCAGCAGCAGCGTGTCTGCGGTGTTTTCTTCGCAATCGGTAGGCTTGCACTTTAAAAAACCACAATAATGTTGTGTGAAACTCCATTGTATTGAGCTAAGCATGTTTATAAAAATCATGTTTTTATTGTAAATAGGAGTCTTCTGAACCCGAGGCTGCTAGACCCCCCCCCCCCCCCCACAATAAAACAGGCAAAAACCACAAAGGTACATGGCACACATTTTTAATTTTTCAGGCATAAATTTATTGATCCAATTAATGTAATTTTTTTTTTCATTTTACATATACAATAGGTTGTGGCACACAGAGGACACAAGAGAAAGAAGGTTCCTAGCCGTCTGTCGTCGCCACAACTGCCAGTGGTAAATATAAAACTAGAAATTTTCTATCCAATATTTATCAACAATCTATCTATTCATTTTCTATCTACTATATCTATAAACTATCTATCCACTATCTATCGCTCTATCTATGTATCTATCTATCACTCTATCTATGTATCTATCTATCGCTATATCTATGTATTTATTTCTCTATATCTATGTATCTATCTATCGCTATATCTATGTATCTATCTATCTATCTCTGTATCTATGAATATGGCCATCAAGTGAAATTGACCCTTTCAACATAACATTTTGTGTTTACATAGTCCAAGTCAGTGACCAAAAAAAAAGGATTGTCGTTGACGAAGAGCCATTGACTATTCACAGCGAGACACTGATCAACCTTGTGGAAGCCAACCCCTCCATATGGGACCAGAGCGACAGCTCCCACCATGACATCGTGAAGAACCGCAAGTTGTGGGATCAAATTATCTGTCACTTCGATCCCCGATACATGGAGAAGTCGACAAGCGCAAAGAAAAAAATTGGTAAATATTGGTGACGTTACATTGCAAAATGTGAAAAAATAAAAATAAATTTTTCTATCCTATCTACCTATCCACTTGTTGTCTACTATTTATCTCTCAACTCTCAACTATCTATACACTATTTCTAAACTATTTCTCTATTATCTATCTAATAACTACTTTCTAACAACTATCTATCTACTATCTATATATCAACTATCTTAACAAACTATCTATCAACAATTTTTCTACTATTAATATTAATATATCTTCAAACTATCTATCTACTATTTATATAACTTATTGTTTTTTTGTTTTTTTATTTAAAGCCGATGCTGTCCATACCCGTTGGAAATCCATACGCGATCGCTTTGTCCGTGACTTCCGCAACAGTCAAAATGCACTAAGCAGATCAGGTGGCAAACGGGTGACCCAGTATGTGCATTACGACCAATTGCTCTTTCTTCAAAAAACATTGTCTCAGCGCTCGTAAGTACAAATAGGTCTGTGTGCGAGACAAAATTGTTGAAAGGAAAATAATTAATTTTTGTTTTTTTGGGTTACAGCACGATATGCAGTACCGCTGCGCCTAGACCGGCAGAGGAACTGGAGCCTTCTCCAGTGGAACCAACCCAACCTGAAGATGTGTCTGGCATCAGCGAGCCATGATCTGTGGAGAGAAGCACTGTTGCTGCTGGTGTGAGTGCCCGGTTGCAATCACAGCGTGGACGCAAGCGAGCATCACAAAAAGATGAAGCTGATGTCATTATCGTCGATGGACTCCAATGGGTAGAGGACATGTGTCGCAGTGAACTCAAACACCTGAGGCGGGAAATTACCGACCTGCAATCCCGCGAGTCTGTATACTCTGCTAATGAGTGGAAGCTACTTTTTTTGTCCTATGTGCCTGTCGCTCAAAATATCCTGGCACATAGAAACCTTATGTTTAGGCAAAGACTGAACGACCTTCTTGAGGAATTTGTGTGCCCCCAGGAACCCGCTCCATCGAGAACAAGAAGAATGGACATGCCGGCCTACAACCCTCAATATAGAGGCCGGGGTGAAACGAGCACGGAACATCATAGACAATGTAGCAGTCCATCATACAGTTGGGCAGACAATATGCCCGCGCAGTACCAAAGTCTATAGTACTGTTTACTGTCCCCAGCCAGGTGCAATTACTGCGTTGCAAGTTTTGTTGGTTATTTTTTTTTTTGTAACACCCAATTTCTATTTTAATTTTTTTTTCATCCCTATGGGATATCATATGTTAAACCTGTCTACCAACAGTTTGTTGGAAAAAATCCATAAACATTTAGTAAACTGTTTAAAATTTAAGATTTTTGTATGACTTTAACTTTTAACACAACATAATAACATGAAGGTAACTTTTTACACGACATAAGGTTGTGGGAAATAAATCAAACAATAAAAGCCACACACATTTCAGCAAAACAGCAAGATACAACTTCAGACTTTAAATTATTTTCACACGTGTCTGTCTTGCCATGGAACATGGCCTTCATGCGTGAAGTAATGTGCAAGTTGATCACGAATCCTCATTATTTGTGCTGTAGACCGAACAGCAGTCAATTCAATGCTTATGAGGTTCGACTCACATTCATCGGGGTCTACCACCTGGGGTTCATGTCTCGCCACAAAATTATGCAGACAGATGAATGACTTCACAACACGGTCCACATTTTCTGGTTGCAGTTGCATGCAGATTAGTAAAATCCGCCATTTTACTGTCAAAATCCCAAAGGCACACTCCACATAACGTCTTGCCTGGCTCAAGCGATAATTAAAAATGCGCCTGGTGGAGTTTAGACTACAGCTTGAGTACGGCTTGAAGAGATTTTGTCCAAGTTGGAATGCCTCATCACCAACTAAAACAAAGGGCAAACTTGGGTCTTCGGTCCCCGGTAGAGGTCGTGATGAGGGTATGTTAAAATTTTGGCTGTACAAACATCGGCCCATGTTGGAGTCTCTGAAGACTCTGGAATCGTTAGTCCGACCATAAGCACCAATATCCACAGCAACAAAACGGTACCTTGCATCCGCAATAGCCAACAAAACAATAGAAAAGTATTTTTTATAGTTGTAGTATAGTGAGCCACTATGCGCTGGTTTCTGAATTCGAATGTGCTTGCCGTCGACGGCACAAATACAATTGGGGAAATTAGCCACATCCTTGAACTGTTGGGAAATCGCTAGCCACATTTCTGATGTCGGTGTTGGTAGCACAAGTGGTTGCAAGTTGTTCCAAATGGCATCACAAGTTTCCCGAACCAGTTGGCAAATTGTTGACTTCCCAAGTTTAAATTGATAATGCAGTGACGCAAAAGATTCTCCGGTAGCCAGATATCTGTCGGCATTCAAAAAGAAAAAAAAAAATTAGGATTTTAAAGATCAACTAAAAGGCTAGTTACAATAGAATATACAATTGAACATTATGCCACACGATACCGTGATCTAGTCTTTGTCAATAGAATGATAAAAAAATGTATAATTACCTCACAGTCACTACTAAACGTTGCTCCGCACAGATGCTTTCACGGAAAGTGCTGCGATGATGACGCATTTCATCCTTCACATGTGAGAGCAGAACATCAAAGGTCTCAATGGACATCCGTAGATAGTGTTGGAATTTGAAGGGATGATCCCGAAGCTGAACATACAGGGTGTGAAAGGCACCATATGTATTCCGCAAGAAATTCACTTCGTGGATCCAATATCTCCTTTGCGAACTACGCTTTCTCTGCGGAAGTCGCAACCGCATCAAGCGAAATCTAACGAGCTCAGACACAAACATCTTGCTAGCAGAAGTTCACTCAATGCTTTCAAATTGGAGAATGAGTCTGCACCCACACCCGACGATGACAAAAGGAAAAAAAAAAAAAAGAACAACTTTATTGACAGTGACAAACGCAGACAAACGGATACTTCGGTAACGGACATCCAAATGAAAAAACGCGATCACATGCGTTAACGCAAGCGTTACCGTGATGACATTTTTACACAAATTTTGGCTCCTTTTCTGTACATGTGTTTAACGGATCCGTTTAACGCCATGTACTTGACGCAATGTGAACCTAGCCTTACAACGTCCTAACAAAAAGAAAAATTTGTTTCTAAAATTGTGCTGATGTAAAGTAGACATGTGGGAAATGTTATTTACTAAGTATTTTATGTCACGTATCTCTGTGATTTAAGGGCATGAAAATCCAGATTTGGAAAATTGCGAAATCTTCAAAATTTTCGCCAAATTTCCATTTTTTTCACAAAAAAACGCAAGTCATATCAAATAAATTTTACCACTATGGTGAAGTACTATATGTCATGAGAAAACTTTCACAGAATCACTGGAATCCATTGGAGCATTCCAGGGTTATTACCTTATAAAGGGACAGTCGTCAGAATTGTTAAAATTGGCCCGGTCATTGACATGCAAACCGCCCTCGGGTGTAAAAGGGTTAAATAAAAAAGAACGTAGACATATTTGGTGTCTATGAACTCGTAATGACCTGGAGAATCATAATGGTGTCAGTTTTAGCATTTAGTGAGCATGATAATATAAAAACAACTTTTAAATTGCCTATTTTTTGCAATTTCGCCGCACTTTAAATTTTTCTCTCGTTTTCCAATACAAAATATGTTAAAACCAATGGTGTCATTCAAAAGTACAACTTGTCCTGCAAAAAAGGAGCCCTCACATGGCCATTTTTACCAAAAAATAAAAAAGTTATGGCTCTGGAAAAAGGGGAGCAAAAAATGAAAACGCAAAAACACAAATACTTCCAGAAGGGATTAAACCTTTGTTACAGGCCAATGCTTTACCATTGCCTTGTGACCCTATGCATCTACCCAACCAATTGAAAATGACAAACACAACAATATATGCAAATCTAGTTAATGGATATAGAGAGAGATATTAACCCCTTCACGAAATAGTACATAAGTCATGTCCCTGCCTTTGATGCGGGTCCACACGTTTAGTCCACATAATTCTCGTAAATTTACATATAATCAGCCATCATGTGCCTTTAAAAGCCGTTGATGAAGCAGTGCTGTTAACCTGTTAAATCATTCTCTGACAGTGGCATTTAACACATGCCAACAGAGGCGCATGTCATTCCATGCTCCCATCGGCACGCCCATGACGTGATCGCTCGGTGCTGTTGGGTTGTCTTGACTGCTAGGCGTCTGCTGATGACCATCATCATTACGATCCTCCTGTGAATTCATGGCCAATCAGATGACTGCAGCTTCAAGTCCCCTAAAGAGACTGTAATACAGTAAAAAGTTTTAAAAAATATGAAAAAATAAAAAAAACACAAAAATTAAAATCATCCCCTTTTACCCCATGGAAATTAAAACAAAAAAAAATGCACATATTTGGTGTCGCTGCATTCAGAAATGTTTCATCTATCAAAATATAAAATAAATTAATCTGATCAGTAAGCAGTGTAAAAAATCATAAGCCAGAATTATGTTTTTTTTGGATGCCGCAACATTGCAAAAAAATGCAATAAGAGATGATCAAAACATTGTATCTACTCCAAAATGGTATCAGTAAAAATGTCAGCTCAGGGTGCAAAAAATAAGCCCTCTCACAGCCCCATGTCCTGAAAAATGAAAACATTGCGAGTATTCGAAAATGACAACAAAAGAAAAAAATTGTTTTCATTCAAATTTTTGAAATTTTTTACTATTTAAATAAAAACACTATACATGTTTAGTAGATTTGTACCCATGCTGACCTGTATAATCATATTATCATTTTCACCATATAGTGAATGTGGTAAATGAAAAAGGAAAAAACAAATGTAGAATGGCATTTTTTTGCAATTTCACCGCAATTTTTTATTTTTTTTTCCAGTACATGTTATGGGAAAATGAATGGTGGGATTCAAAATTACAACTTGTCCCGCAATATACAAGCACTCAAAAGGCTATATTCATGGGAAAATAAAAAAGATATGTCTCTTAAAAGAAGGGGAGGAAAAAATGTAAATGACAAAATGGAAAATGGCCTGAGGATCAAAATGTTAATACACAGTCTCAGTTAATTAGAAAATTAACTAAGGGTTTATAAAGGATATTTGCCAAGTAAGCTTGTTATTACCTACTAGATGGTGGCCCGATTCTAACGCATCGGTTATTCTAGAATATGTATGTAGCTTGTTTATGACGATTTCAGAATAATGCAATGAATACACAGGATTTGGTCGGCTGGGAGCGACCAATTAGCGAAGCGTGGTTCAAATCCCGTGCCAATTCGTGGCCGGACTGCGCCAGTCGCTGATTTTTCACGGCTGGCCACATAGTATATAGCACAGCTATGTAGTATATAGCACAGCCACATAGTATACAGCACAGCTCACGTAGTATATAACACAGCCCATGTAGTATATAGCACAGCTCATGTAGTATATAGCACAGCCCATGCAGTATGTAACACAGGCCACGTACTATATAACACAGCCACGTGGGATATAGCACAGCCTATTTATCTACAGCATTCTGAAATGCTGTAGCTAAGCCCCAATGTATCCTGAAAGATGAGAAAAAGAGGTTATACTATACTCACCTGGGCGGGCGGTCCAATCCGATGAGTGTCGCAGTCTGGGGCCTCCCATCTTCATAGGATGATGTCCTCTTCTTGTCTTCAAACTGTGGCTCCGGCGCTGGCGTACTTTGTCTGCCCTGCTGAGAGCAGAGCAAAGTACTGGAGTGCGCAGGCGACGGGCCTCTCTGACCTTTCCCGGCACCTGCGCACTGCAGTACTTTGCTCTGCCCTCAACAGGGCAGGCAAAGTACACCTGCACCGGAGCCGCAGCGTGAAGACAAGAAGAAGACATCATCGTAAGAAAATGGGAGGCCCTGAACCGCGACGCCCATCGGACCGCACCGCAGCGGGATCACCCCAGGGTGAGTATAATCTAACCTCTATTTCTCATCTTTCAGGATACATTGGGGGCTTATCTTCAGCATTACAGAATGCTGTAGATAAGCCCCTGATGGGGCTTAGCTCACCTTCCATTTTGGGGTGACAGGTTCCCTTTAACATATATGTTTATAGGTAAATGGATTGTAACCAGCAGCACAGCAACTCTCTTACCTATCTATCAATTTAATCTGTGTTACTCTCCTGTTAATATTGCAAATTGTCTCTTCAGAGAGGAAGAGAGCTAAAACTCTAGTGCCACCTATTGGAAGGTAGCAATCCTACAAGTCAATGTTGACCCTTGTCACATGACTTAGGATAATAGCCAAACTAGAATCTCAATTTGCAGACACTGTGTTTCGGGGTACTGCCCCTCGTCAGTGCAAAGCGGAGATCTGGTTTGGCTGTGTGAGATGCGTCAGATCGTTATCCAAGAAGTATCATTTCTCCTTGTGGAGATCGACATGCTAAGCAAGAGTATCGTTTCTCCGCAATACTTCTTGGATAATGGTCTGACGCCTCTCACACAGCCAAACCACAGTGTCTGCAAATTGAGATTCTGATTTAGCTATTATCCTAAGTCATGTGACAAGGCTCGTTAGAGGGTCAACATTGACTTGTAGGATTGCTACCTTCCAATAGGTGGCACTAGAGTTCTAGCTCTCTTCCTCTCTGAAGAGACAATTTGCATAATTAGCATATTACCCAGAGGAGCATTGCGGCTTTAGTCTCCTCATCTCGGTTTGCTTAGCATGTCGGTCTCCGCAAGGAGAAACGATACTTCTTGGATAACTCTTCTGTTCTCATAGTGGATGCTTTCCTGAAACGGAAAGTACTTGCAAGCAGCATAATACAAAGAATAGCAGGTTTACCTTTCAAGCGCTGTGGATTAGACAGGGGTGGAAAGAGATGATTTGCATAGCTCCGCCTACTGCAAAGGATTCTGGGTAAACCTGCTGTTCTTTGTATTATGCTGCTTGCAAGTACTTTCCGTTTCAGGAAAGCATCCACTATGTATTTCCTTTAAGTAGAGGGCTTTTCGGTCTCTTTCGTCCCGCTACATTTAGCCCAACTTGGGTCTCTCCCTAAGGTGGCTAGCATATATGTATCTTCTGTTCTCACACATTTATGCTCACTGCTGTTCTGATGCACAGTTAGTTTTATGGCAGTATTTTATGGCTTTCTCTCACTATCTCTAAGACAAGCTGTGAACTGTGATGTCCTCTCACTAATCACATTCATCACAAAAATGGCTACTGCATTCCCTGCTTCAGCATTTATTCAGGCTATACTAGTCTATCTTGATTGGCTATGGTATACCTTGTGATTTAATTGCTGAAAGGCATTATGGGACAATCTGTCTGGCTGCGCATGAGGTCAAGTAAGGCTTCTCTGACTGATGTTATCTTCTTCAAGATATAAAATGAATGTGTTAATTTAGGCAATTTAAAAAGTGAATTGCAAATTGTTTGAATTTGCTTGTTTTAACAAATCTCTGAAGTTGACACAAGTTGGATTTTCATTGGACTACTTTGCTTTTATTTGGAGTCATTTGAGATTTTCTTCAACTGTTAATTTATGGTTTATATTATTTTTATTTTTTCAAAATGAATGCCTTAAAAATCAATACATTACGTTTAGCTATAAAGGAGGAAATAGAGTAACTGGTTTGACTCTCAATATAAGGGCAAGAAAGTTTTTAGTTCTAAAGGTTGTTGAACCATGAAAAACAATCTAAGACCGATTTGCAAATAGCATGGTCCTGCTGTTTCAAAGCCTAGCTAGCAAGTTGGAATGATATCATTCTGAGCATCTGCACCACTCCTCCTTTGAGAGCACATACTAATCATCTCTCTTCATGGTCAGTAACCACATAAGTAACCACATAAGGACCAGACGATGCCAGTAGTTTTGGTTCTGTAGCTCTTGTATGTTTTCCTGCAAAGAAAATCCTGCCAGACAATATTCGTCAACCTTGTCTTTGGTCTTCTCTCGTGATTGGGGCAGATGTTTATTTTCCGTCTACTCTATCTGTCAATGCAACGGCAGTCTTCATCTGGCAATGGGTGCTCGTAATAATATCAGGCTATCACATAAACTGCTGGAAGGTTTACTCTAGTGGCTAAAATCAGTTTATGGCTAAAAACATTTATTCTTCATTTTGATAAGCTCTTAACAAATGAAAATGTGCTTTCTTAGATTTTTGCCAAGCCAGAGCCATGTTTATTTCGAGCTATATGGGTCACGAAGGATTCCCAGCTGTTAGACAGGCTCAGTAGAGCATTGCTGTACTCGACAACATCTGTTTCTCCAAAACAGTATCCAGCTTTTAGCACTCAAATGGAGGCTACACCATATGCCAGCAGACCACTTAGTTTTTACCTTGGGAACCAACTTTACACCAGTCAAGGTAGCAGAAGAAGATTGGAGTATTTTAATGCTACCATGCTGCAGTCACATTTTTATGTTCACCACTTGCTATCTGCTATATATAGTCAGTTAAATATACGCCAGAAGCTGCTACGTTTTTAATTATTTACAGGATTAAAACTTTGCTATAAATTCATGAAGATTTTCTTGCTTTCAAAAGGGAAATTTTAGAAACATAAAAACACCTATTAGAAGAATACAGTTGTGACATCCTGGACAATTTGAATTCTTAAATATTTTTCATGATTCAAATATTTGGAGTTTTAAATAAAATTGAAAACACAAGTATCATGTTGTGTATATCTGTTTTGAACAAAGCACTCGATTTAAGCAATTAACCTAAAATATATCATAATTTATAGATATGAACATAACTATATGACTTCAAATAGGAGATTCAATTATTGATACAGTCAAAATGTTTTCTGCTATTAATATATAACACTAAGCAGATGTAGAAATTTTGAACCTATAAGGTCTTATAATTTCATAAACCCCATAGAGGTGACCAGTATCAAGTTAGTTAAAGAAAAACTCTAGACATGCTGTATTCATGCTGCCATGTATATACAGGCATATATATAAGTGGTGTACTAATTTATATAGAAACAGGTGTTTCTCACAAAATTAGAATATCATCAAAATGTTAATTTATTTCAGTTCTTCAATACAGAAAGTCATTACAAACAGAGTGATCTATTTCAATTGCTTTGTTTCTGTTAAAGGGACTCTGTCACCTGAATTTGGCGGGACTGGTTTTGGGTCATATGGGCGGAGTTTTCAGGTGTTTTATTCACCCTTTCCTTACCCGCTGGCTGCATGCTGGCTGCAATATTGGATTCTAGTTCATTCTCTGTCCTCCATAGTACACGCCTGCGCAAAGCAATCTTGCCTTGTGCAGGCGTGTACTATGGAGGACAGAGAATGAACTTCAATCCAATATTGCAGCCAGCATGCAGCCAGCGGGTAAGGAAAGGGTGAATCAAACACCTGAAAACTCCACCCATATGACCCAAAACCAGTCCCGCCAAATTCAGGTGACAGGTTCCCTTTAATAATGATGATTATGGCTTACAGCCAATGAAAACTCAAAAGTCTATCTCAGTAAATTAGGATACTTTATAACACCAGCTTGAAAAATAATTTTAAAATCCGAAATGTTGGCCCATTGAAATGTATGATCAGTAAATGCACTCAATACTTGGTTGGGGCTCCTTTTGCATCAATTACTGCATCAATGTGGTGTGACATTGAGGTGATCAGAATGTGGCATTGCTGAGGTGTTATGGAAGCCCAGGTTGCTTTGATAGCTGCCTTCAGCTCGTCTGCATTGTTGAGTCTGGTGTCTCTCCTCTTTGTCTTGACAAGACCCCATAGATTCTCTATGGGGTTAAGGTCAGGCGAGTTTGCTGGCCAAACAAGCACAGTGATACTGTTGTTTTTAAACGAGGTATTGGTGCGTTTGGCAGTATGGACAGGTGCCACGTCCTGCAGGAGAATGAAATTTCCATCTCCAAAAAGCTTGTCGGCAAAGGGAAGCATGAAGTGCGCTAAAATTTCCCCCTGTAGATGGCTACGCTGACTTTGGTCTTGAAAAAAACACAGTGGACCTACACCAGCAGATAACGTGGCTCCCAAAACCATCACTGATTGTGGAAACTTCACACTAGACCTCAAGCAGCTTGGATTATGTGCTTCTCCACTCTTCTTCTAGACTCTGTGACCCTGATTTCCAAGTGAAATGCAAAATTTACTCTCTGAAAACAACACCTTGGACCACTGAGCAAAAGTCCAATTCTTTTTCTCCTTGGCCCAGGTAAGAGGCTTCTGGTGTTGTCTATTGGTCATGAGTGGCTTGACACAAGGAATGTGATACTTGTAGCCCATGTCCTGGAAACGTCTGTGTGGTGGCTTTTGAAGCAATGAGTCCAGCATCAGTCCACTCCTTGTGAATCTCCCCAAGTTTTTGAATGGCCTTTTCTTAATAATTCTATCAAGGCTGTGGTTATCCGATTGTTTGTGCTCCTTTTTCTACCACACTTTTTTCTTCCACTCAACTTTCCATTAATATGCTTGGATACAGCACTCTGTGAACAGCCAGCTTCTTTAGCAATGACCTTTTCTGGCTTACCCTCCTTGTGGAGTGTGTGGCCAGCGTCACACTAGAGAGTTTTACGGATGTATGAGAGGCGCAAAAACTACGCATTGCACACGGACCAATGATTCTCTATGGGGCAGCTCCTATCTGCCGTATATTACGCATCCGTATTTTACGGGCATAGAAAATCGCAGCATGCTGCGTTTGTCAGCGTATTGCGCAAAAAATCCGCCAATGAAAGTCTATGGGTGCGCAAAAAATACGGATTACACACTGACCAGCAGTGTGACTTGTGAGAAATACGCCAGACATCTCCAGGTGCCAGGAAATATGCCAAGCCCTCAATCAGGAAGCTGAGACATGCTAATTAGCTGAAAAAGCCAGACAGACATCCCGGAAGTCTGGCGCACGCTTCCACGGAGTTGCAAGCAGCATGGCAAGCATAATAAATGTGGATATGCTCCAGGTCCTGGTCCAGGAAAGGCCCGAGATTTGGGACCAGCGTGATGCCAATTATGCAAACCGGGCAAGAAAAGAGGCTGCTTGGAGTAGCATTTGTGGGATCCTTTTCCAAAATTATGAGCAGTGGCCGCGTGAGGGACAGAGGCAACTAAGTACCTAAACACAACTTTTTAAGTGGGCACCATCACGTGGTATATTATTTTATATAAATAAATGTGGGTTCACTACCGAGCATGTAAAAAGTACAACATAAATACAAGAAGAAAAAGCACATGCTCAAGAAAGGTTGGAACTCCACAAGAAAAATTATTGCAAAAATGACAAAAGTTTATTTCCACATAGAGATACTACACACAGTTTAAAAACATTTAAAACATACTCCAAAGAGTAGATGGCTCCAGTAATCCAAGAATCAAGTATTGCATACCAAATATGCTACATCGTATAACAGTAATAACTGGCATAGATTAAAGTTTTTTTGCACCAAACATAAATTTATATATCACAAATGCTGCATGCGGATATAATATAAGGAAAAATTCCAGTGAACAGAACCTAAGATCTCTGGGGGGACAGAAACAGTAAAAGGCTCATAGGGCTTATTACTGTTTCCTTTGGTTGGTATAATAACCTAGTTTTTTTAAGTCTCACAGAAGTGTAAACCCGTAGAGCCTATATTGGGGCACAACTCTTATAATAATGTGACAAAGTCATGCATAAGGTTATTTTTTCTTGCAACTAACCAATGCTAATACACGCAGGTCTAATAGCAGTGTTGAGTCTGGAATTTAGTCTCCAGAGATGCTCACACCAGCACAAATCGTGCCGTAAGTCAGGAGTGCCCATGTAAAGACATTGTGTGCCAAAAAAGATGAGGTAGGAGAGAGCTGTA
This sequence comes from Ranitomeya imitator, assembly GCF_032444005.1. Classification (NCBI taxonomy): domain Eukaryota; kingdom Metazoa; phylum Chordata; class Amphibia; order Anura; family Dendrobatidae; genus Ranitomeya; species Ranitomeya imitator. The sequence goes on along the minus strand of NC_091287.1, from coordinate 445,721,375 downwards.
TACTTAACCCTGACCAGTCCTCTATAGTCGCCCCCTGGTCCCTTTAAGCAGCGGTGCAGCCAGTTTTGTCATGGAGATTGGAGAGGCAACTAAGTAAGTACAGTCATGATTATCAAGTCTTTAATATTGAAAACTGCAGTAATAACAATGTTTTGTCATTATTATTATTTATGTTACTCTGATTTTGTACGTATATTGCACCATTTATTTAATGGTGCTGGACATGAGAAAGGGGTTACTTACAGCGTTTATAGATGTCGCTTACAGTAAGCTAATTGACACTGACAGACTGGTATAGAGGGGAGAGGACCCTGTCCTTGTGTACTTACATTCTATGGCGTCCCCCTTTTATGTGATTGGGATATTTGTGTGCTTATTTTTATTACTGAAGATATTTATTAAGAAATGCAGCTAACTAGGGCATATTAAAAGCTGTGAACTCACTGACACCTTATGTTACCAATGTGCACAATGGCCTTATAAATTATTTTCTTCTCTGTCATTACAGTGGAAGATGTTATGAGACGTTGGAGAAGCATTCTGGACCAGTACCGAAGAGAAAGGCAGCAGCGGGCCAGGAGTGGGTCATCTGCTCCACCAAAAAGAAAGTATATATACAGTGGGGCAAAAAAGTATTTAGTCAGTCAGCAATAGTGCAAGTTCCACCACTTAAAAAGATGAGAGGCGTCTGTAATTTACATCATAGGTAGACCTCAACTATGGGAGACAAACTGAGAAAAAAAAATCCAGAAAATCACATTGTCTGTTTTTTTAACATTTTATTTGCATATTATGGTGGAAAATAAGTATTTGGTCAGAAACAAAATTTCATCTCAATACTTTGTAATATATCCTTTGTTGGCAATGACAGAGGTCAAACGTTTTCTGTAAGTCTTCACAAGGTTGCCACACACTGTTGTTGGTATGTTGGCCCATTCCTCCATGCAGATCTCCTCTAGAGCAGTGATGTTTTTGGCTTTTCACTTGGCAAAATGGACTTTCAACTCCCTCCAAAGGTTTTCTATAGGGTTGAGATCTGGAGACTGGCTAGGCCACTCCAGGACCTTGAAATGCTTCTTACGAAGCCACTCCTTCGTTGCCCTGGCGGTGTGCTTTGGATCATTGTCATGTTGAAAGACCCAGCCACGTTTCATCTTCAATGCCCTTGCTGATGGAAAGAGGTTTGCACTCAAAATCTCACGATACATGGCCCCATTCATTCTTTTATGTACCCAGATCAGTCATCCTGGCCCCTTTGCAGAGAAACAGCCCCAAAGCATGATGTTTCCACCACCATGCTTTACAGTAGGTATGGTGTTTGATGGATGCAACTCAGTATTCTTTTTCCTCCAAACACGACAAGTTGTGTTTCTACCAAACAGTTCCAGTTTGGTTTCATCAGACCATAGGACATTCTCCCAAAACTCCTCTGAATCATCCAAATGCTCTCTAGCAAACTTCAGACGGGCCCGGACATGTACTGGCTTAAGCAGTGGGACACGTCTGGCACTGCAGGATCTGAGTCCATGGTGGCGTAGTGTGTTACTTATGGTAGGCCTTGTTACATTGGTTCCAGCTCTCTGCAGTTCATTCACTAGGTCCCCCCGCATGGTTCTGGGATTTTTGCTCACCGTTCTTGTGATCATTCTGACCCCACGGGGTGGGATTTTGCGTGGAGCCCCAGATCGAGGGAGATTATCAGTGGTCTTGTATGTCTTCCATTTTCTAATTATTGCTCCCACTGTTGATTTCTTCACTCCAAGCTGGTTGGCTATTGCAGATTCAGTCTTCCCAGCCAGGTGCAGGGCTACAATTTTGTTTCTGGTGTCCTTTGACAGCTCTTTGGTCTTCACCATAGTGGAGTTTGGAGTCAGACTGTTTGAGGGTGTGCACAGGTGTCTTTTTATACTGATAACAAGTTTAAACAGGTGCCATTACTACAGGTAATGAGTGGAGGAAAGAGGAGACTCTTAAAGAAGAAGTTACAGGTCTGTGAGAGCCAGAAATCTTGATTGTTTGTTTCTGACCAAATACTTATTTTCCACCATAATATGCAAAAAAAATGATAAAAAAAACAGACAATGTGATTTTCTGGATTTTTTTTTCTCAGTTTGTCTCCCATAGTTGAGGTCTACCTATGATGTAAATTACAGACGCCTCTCATCTTTTTAAGTGGTGGAACTTGCACTATTGCTGACTGACTAAATACTTTTTTGCCCCACTGTACTTTGACTGGCTGTCCTTTCTTGATCCCAGTATGGATCTCAGACTGTAAGCACAAACATCACACCATATTACACATATATTAGAAATGCTCATAGATGATTTTTCAAAATTAATTTTTAAATTTTCCTATCAGAACTCAATCCAACCTCACTGAGAGGGAGACAACAGGGTCTGAATCAGAGCCATTGAAAGATCATGTTGGTGAAGGAGAAGAGGTGGCTGGCCCATCAACAGATCCTTCCATGTTTCTCCCTCCGGATCCATCTTCGACTACACCTCATGTTTCACAACCACCTGGTCCAGATGCTGCAGCCCCACCCACAGATGCACCAGCTTCACTGATGCCCGAAGACACTGGCCACAGCAGCAGCCCCACTGTTCCGCTTGAGGCATCCCCACAGCCTGCTGTGACCTCACGTCGTGGCCGCAGAAGAAGAGAGATTATTCCTAGCCGATGGAATATGAACAGTGGCATCTTAAATTAATTGGCCAGGGCTACTCAGGATGAGGGTGAGGAGGCCTATGCGAGGAGCCTGGCCCGGTATCTCCGTCCCGTTCCCGGGAGGTGAGGCTACGTGTGAGCGGGTGCATTCAAATCTTTCTTGATGCATGCACCCCCCAAATGACCCTAATAATTTGTTTGAGTACATTGAGAGGTGGCAGCTGTCACCAACCAGTGCATGCTCAAGAGGGATCTGAAGCACCTCCTCCACGTGTGCCTACACCTCAACCCTTTCCCCAACAGAACCCACCAATGGCTACATCATACAAAATGGCATCCTTTCAGCAACCTTACCAATATGGCCACTTGTCTAGATCCAGTGTTGGAGGCTGGTCCCAACCTGGGTTAGGACGACATGGCCATATTGGTGGGGGTTATGACTCACGTGACTTCCACTACCATCATGATGCCCATAGTAGCAACCCTTATGGCCAGTACTCAACTGGGCAATCTGAGCAGGGCCACATTTTTGAGCATGCCCAACAAAGATTACAACAACAGGGTGAAGGACAATTGGCCAACAAAGGCCACAAGAGCAGGAACCCGAACTGCCGCCATCACCTCCACCAACATATCAGAATCTTTAACCCCTTCATGACCCAGTGTATTTTGACCTCAATGACCTGGCCATCTTTTGCCATTCTGACCAGTGTCCCTTTATGAGGTAATAACTTAAGAACGCTTCAACAGATCATAGCAATTCTGAGAATGTTTTTTCATGACATATTGAGCTTTATGATAGTGGTAAATTTAGGTCGATAATTTTTGCGTTTATTTTGTGAAAAAAATGGAAATTTGGCGAAAATTTTGAAAATTTCGCAAGTTTCAAATTTTGAATTTTTATTCTGTTAAACCAGAGATTTATGTGACACAAAATAGTTAACAAATAACATTTCCCACATGTCTACTTTACATCAGCAAAATTTTTTTTTTTGCTAGGAAGTTATAAGGGTTAAAATTTGACCAGCGATTTTTCATTTTTACATCAAAATTTACAAAACCATTTTTTTTAGAGACCACCTCACATTTGAAGTCACTTTGAGGGGTCTATATGGCTGAAAATACCCAAAAGTGACACCATTCTAAAAACGGCACACCTCAAGGTGCTGAAAACCATATTTAAGGAGTTTATTAACCCTTCAGGTGCTTCACAGCAGCAGAAGTAACATGGAAGGAAAAAATGAACATTTAACATTTTAATCACAAAAATGAACTTTTAGCAACAATTTTTTTTATTTTCCCAAGTGTAAAAGGATAAATTGGACCATGAAAGTTGTTGTACAATTTATCCTTAGTACGCCGATACCCCATATGTGGTTGGGAATCACTGTTTGGGTGCACAACAGGGCTCGGAAGGGAAGGAGCGCCATTTGACTTTTTGAATGAAAAATTGGCTCCAATCTTTAGCGGACACCATGTCATGTTTGGAGAGCCCCTGTGTGCCTAAAGATTGGAGCTCCCCCACAAGTGACACCATTTTGGAAACTAGACCCCCCAAGGAACTTATCTAGATGCATAGTGAGCACTTTCAACCTCCAGGTGCTTCACAAATTGATTCATAAAAATGAAAAAGTACTTTTTTTCACAACAAAATTCTTTTAACCTCAATTTTTTCGTTTTCACATGAGTAACAGGATAAAATGGATCCTAAAATTTGTTGGGCAATTTCTCCTGAGTATACCGATACCTCATATGTGGAGGTAAATCACTGGGCACACAGCAAGGCTCAGAAGGGAAGGAGCGCCATTTGACTTTTTGAATGAAAAATTAGCTCCAATTGTTAAGGGACACCATGTCGTGTTTGGAGAGCCCCTGTGTGCCTAAAGATTGGAGCTCCCCCACAAGTGACTCCATTTTGGAAACTAGACCCCCCAATGAACTTATCTAGATGCATAGTGAGCACTTTCAACCTCCAGGTGCTTCACAATTTGATTCATAAAATGAAAAAGTACTTTTTTTCACAAAAAAATTCTTTTAACCTCAATTTTTTCATTTTCACATGAGTAACAGGATAAAATAGATTGTAAAATTTGTTGGGCAATTTCTCCTGAGTACTCCGATACCTCATATGTGGGGGTAAACCACTGTTTTGGCACACAGCAAGGCTCAGAAGAGAAGGAGCGCCATTTGACTTTTTGAATGAAAAATTAGCTCCAATCGTTAAGGGACACCATGTCATGTTTGGAGAGCACCTGTGTGCCTAAACATTGGAGCTTGCCCACAAGTGACCCCATTTTGTAAACTAGACCCCCCAAGAAACTTATCTAGATGCATAGTGAGCACTTTCAACCTGCAGGTGCCTCACAAATTGATCCGTAAAAATGAAAAAGTACTTTTTTTTCGCAAAAACATTCCTTTAGCCTCAATTTTTTCATTTTCTCATGGGCTACAGGAAAAAATGGATCTTAAAATGTGTTGGGAAATTTCTCCTGAGTACACTGATAACTCACATGTGGGGGTAAACCACTGTTTGGGCACACGGGATGCTTGAAAGGGAAGGAGCGCCATTTGACTGAAAAATTAGCTCCAATCGTTAGCGGTCACCATGTCGCGTTTGGAGAGCCCCTGTGTGCCTAAACATTTGAACTCCCCCACAAGTGACACCATTTTGGAAACTAGACCCCCCAAGGAACTCATCTACAGTAGATGTGTGATGAGCACTTTGAACCCCCAAGTGCTTCACAGAAGTTTATAACGCAGAGCCGTGAAAATAAAAAATCATTTTTCTTTCATCAAAAATTATTTTTTAGCCCACAATTTTTTCTTTTCACAAGGGTAACAGGAGAAATTGGACCCCAAAAGTTGTTGTCCAGTTTGTTCTGAGTACGCTGATACCCCATATGTAAACCACTGTTTGGGTGCATGGCAGAGCTCGGAAGGGAAGTAGTGACTCTTGAAATGCAGACTTTGATGGAATGGTCTGCGGGTGTCATATTACGTTTGCAGAGCCCCTGATTTGCCTAAACAGTAGAAACCCCCCACAATTGACCCCATTTTGGAAACTAGACCCCCCCAAGGAACTTATCTAGATGTGTGGTGAGCACTTTTAACCCCCAAGTGCTTCACAAAAGTTTATAACGCAGAGCCTTGAAAATAAAAAATCATTTTTTTTCCTCAAAAATGATCTTTTTAGCCCGCAATTTATTATTTTTACAAGGGTAACAGGAGAAACTGAACCCCAATAGTTGTTGACAAGTTTGTCCTGAGTACGCTGATGCCCAATATGTGAGGGTAAACCACTGTTTGGACACACGTTGGGGCTCGGAAAGGAAGTAGTGACATTTTGAAATGCAGACTTTGATGGAATGGTCTGCGGGTGTCACGTTGCGCTTGCAGAGCCCCTGATGTACCTAAACAGTAGAAACCCACCACAAGTGACCCCATTTTGGAAACTAGACCCCCCAAGGAACTTATCTAGATTTGTCGTGAGCACTTTGAACCCCAAGTGCTTCACAGAATATTATAACGCAGAGCCGTGAAAATAAAAAATCATTTTTTCCCCACAAAAATAATTTTTTAGCCCCATTTTTTTATTTTTCCAAGGGTAACAGGAGAAATTAGACCCCAAAATTGTTGTACAATTTTTCCTGAGTACGAGTATGCCCCATATTTTTGGGTAAACCATTGTTTGGGCACACGTCGGGGCTCGGAAGGGAGAGAGCACCATTTGACTATTTGAATGCAAGATTGGCTGGAATCAATGGTGGCGCCATGTCGTGATTGGAGACCCACTGATGTGCCTAAACAGTGGAAACACACCCCTAACCACAACTCTAACCCCAACACACCCCTAACCCTAATCCCAACCCCAACCCTAATCCCAACCCTAACCCCAACACACAGCCCACCCTTATCCCAACCCTAACCATAACCCTAACCACAAGCCTAACCCTAACCTCAACACACCCCTAACCCTAATCTTAACCCTAATTCCAACCTTAACCCTAATTCCAACCCTAACTCTAGTTCCAGCCCTAACCCTAAGGCTATGTGCCCATGTTGTGGATTCGTGTGCCGATTTTTCCACACCATTGTTGAAAAATCCGCAGTTAAAATGCACTGCATTTTACTTGCGGATTTACTGTTGATTTCCAGTGTTTTTTGTGTGGATTTCACCTGCGGATTCCTATTGAGGAACAGGAGTAAAACACTGCAGAATCCGCAAAAAGAATTAACATGCTGCGGAAAATACAACGCAGCGTTTCTGCACGGTATTTTCCGCACTATGGGCACAGCAGATTTGGTTTTCCATAGGTTTATATGGTACTGTAAACGTGATGGAAAACTGCCACGAATTCGCAGTGGCCAATCTGCTGCGGATACACAGCCAAATCCGCACCGTGTGCATATAGCCCAATTCTAACCCTAATTGCAACCCTAACCCTAATTCTAACCCTAACTGCAACCCTAACCCTAGCCCAAACACTAGCCCTAGCCCTAGCCCTAACCCTAACCCTAGCCCTAACCCTAACCCTAACCCTAACCCGAGCCCTAACCCTACTTCTAACCCTAGTTCTAACCCTAGTGGAAAAATAAAAATAAATATATTTTATTTATTTCATTATTTTCCCTACCTATGGGGGTGATAAAGGGGGGCTTTTTTTATTTTGATCACTGTGATATAACCTATCACAGTGATCAAAATGGACCTGTAACGAATCTGCCGGCCAGCAGATTCGGCGGGCGCATTGTGCATGCGCCCGCCATTTTGGAAGGTGGCGGCGCCCATCCAAGATGCCGGATGGACACCGGGAGGGACCCCGGGACTCCAGAGGTATGGGGGTGGGATCGGACAGTGGGGGTGTGCCGGACAGGATGGATGGGAAAGGAGGGGAGAGGAAGGCAGCGAAGGGCAGCGGAGCACAGAACGGAGGGGAGGAAAGAATGACAGTGGTGGCAGATCGCCACTGTCAGTCGGTGGAGGGGGCATATCACGGTTTCCAGCCATGGCCGATGATATTACAGCATCGGCCATGGCTGGATTGTATTATTTCACCAATTTCATCGGTGAAATATGACAAATTGCTCTGATTGGTTGTTTAACTTTCAACAGCCAATCAGAGTGATTGTAGCCACGTGGGGGCAAAGCCACCCCCCCCCCCCTGGGCTGAAGTACCCCTCCCCCTGTCCCTGCAGATCGGGAGAAATTGGAGTTAACCCTTTCACCCAATCTGCAGGGACGCGATCCCTCCATAACGCCTCATGAAAGTCAGTGCCAATCCGACCAGTGACCCCTTCATAGGTCGAGAAGGGGTTAAAATTAGTTTTTAGCAATTAGTTTAGCAATTTTTTGGGGTTTTAATTAACTATGGCCAAGTTATAATGGCCTCAAAAGCCTCAAAAGCCCTATGATGGCAATATGGTGTTTAAAAACTAAAAATTGTGTTATAATCTCATTTATAAAAAAGAGTTTAAAAGCCAATTTATTTGTGTTTGTCCACTCATTATTACATCATACGCAATAATAATAACTTATTAAACATCTATTAATTAAGTCAATACAAGACACAGAGTTCAGTAAGTAAAGTAATTTTTTAAAATTGTCAGAAAATATAGTTAGAAAGTAAACAATTAGATCTGAGAAACAGCATAATCTTGCCAGGGAGTAGCACCCTGAGGAGAAACAAAATAATTTGTGTAAATATCCCACACAAAGGGGACGCCGCGGAGGAAGGCCATGTGGTGTAGGCCTACCCACATTGGTCAACATGTCTTCACCACTAGCAGCTGAGGAGCAATCATGAAAACTCGTAAAGTTGTGTTATCGCTTCATTAACATTAGCCTCACTCAGCTGAATGGCAGACTGGAGGACACGCCATTTGTCACACAGAATGCCGAAGGTGCACTTCACCAGTCGCCATGCCTGGGAAAGCCTCAAATTAAACACCCGCCACCGGTGGTCCAGGTTGCGCCTGGGATAAAGCCTCATGTCATGCCTGGTCAATTGGCATGCCTCATCTCCCACAAGTACATATGGCACTGCTTCAGCATTGGAGCCTGGGAGTTGTCATGGTGGTGGGAGGTCGAACTGGTTTTCACGTAGTTGCCGACCCATAATGGATGAATTGAAGACCCTAGAGTCTCCAGTTTGCTCATAGGCCTTGCGCAGGCGTGTACTATGGAGGACAGAGAATGAACTTCAATCCAATATTGCAGCCAGCATGCAGCCAGCGGGTAAGGAAAGGGTGAATCAAAAACCCCAAAACCCCGCCTCCATGGCTGAAGATTGTTCCCTCCAAATTCAGGTGACAGTGTCCCTTTAAGGCCGGTTTCACACGTCAGTGGCTCCGGTACGTGAGGTGACAGTTTCCTCACGTACCGGAGCCACTGACACACGTAGACACATTCAAATCAATGCATCTGTGCAGATGTCATTGATTTTTTGCGGACCGTGTCTCCGTGTGCCAAACACGGAGACATGTCAGTGTTCGTGGGAGCGCACGGATTACACGGACCCATTAAAGTCAATGAGTCTGTGTAAAACACGTACCGCACATGGACGTTGTCTGTGTGCAGTCCGTGTGCCGTGAAGGAGACAGCGCTACATTAAGCGATGTCCTCCCCACTAGTGCAGAAGCCGCGATTCATATCTTCTCTCAGGCAGCGTTTGCTGCGAAGAAGATATGATAAATCCTTTTTTTTTTTTTGTTTCTCGTGTTTAAAATAAAGGTCCATGTACCCACCCCCCTCCCACCCCCTGTGCGCCCGCCCGCTGTTCTTAAAATACTCACCCGTCTCCCTCGCTGGCGCTGCTTCCTGTCCTGGCCGTACCTTCTCCTGTATGCGGTCACATGGGGCCGCTCATTTACAGTGATGAATATGCGGCTCCACCCCTATGGGAGGTGGAGCCGCTTATTCATGACTGTAATCGGCGGCCCCACGTGACCGCTCATACAGTAGAAGGTACGGCCAGGACAGAAAGCAGTGCCAGCCAGCAAGGGAGCCGGGTGAGTATTTTAAGAACAGTGGGTGGGCGCACAGGGGGTGGGAGGGGGGTGGGGACATGGAGCTTTATTTTAAACACGAGAAACAAAAAAAAAGGATTTATCATATCTTCTTTACAGCAAACGCTGCTGCAGAGAAGATATGAATCGCGGCTTCAGCACCAGATGCAGGGGTCAGCGCTAAACTTTAGCGCTGTCTCCTGCATGGTGCGTGTGGTACCCAGTGGGCACACGTGCGGCACACGTGTGCCGCACTGATGTGCCACAGAAACGCACGGGCACATGGACACGGATAATTCCGGTACCGATTTCTCCGGTACCGGAATTATCTGGATGTGTGGGACTGCCCTAACACATAACAAGTAGTAACCAAAAAAAAGACATACAAGCAATAAGACAAAGATAGTGAGAAAAACATGCATAGGTCAAGGCTGGTAGTTTCAAGGTCCGAGAATGCATCAGACTGATCAATTAGCACACCTGATATCGATGCAGAGTGATGTTCTGAGCCTTAATATTAGGGAAGGGGGGTTGGCTGAAGAATAAATTGGCCAATGTATCAGGATTTTATGTGTGACTTCTTAATTTAGCTGAGATGCAAAGATGCCTGGAAAAATAAGGTAGAGTGGGCATGAAAAAAGAATGAATACCTTCTCCAGGGAGATAACAGAGCAGGATCCCAGACACAGACATTGAGAGCCAGTTGGGCACGGCAGCTGGCTAATTGTTACAATTTGCGTTAATAATCTAGTTATGTAAAAGTAGAAGTACATGCTCTTGATTTTTTTTAATTACAGAAAGGCACCTGGTTTGAAATTACTAAACCAGCCACCCAGATTATCTCCATATGCAGTTTTATTCAGCAGTCCCATGTAGACCATTATAAGATTGCAAGTAAGTGCCAGATGACTTGAGTCAGCGATGTGAAATGGTGGATCAGTTTTTAGAAACAAGCTTGAAATGACATGTGAAGAACCTCATGAAACCCAGCAATTGAATAAATTACATTTTCATTAGTTTAGTTTGGAAATTGACTACAAATATTTGCTGTAATTTTATGTAACATTCTATCTGGCTCTTTGTTTAAGAAAGGTTAATTGAAACTTCAATGCATAATACTACAGTTAAATGTATACAGAGAAACCAGGAAACAACAGCATAAAAGAGAAATTGGTCACCAGGTGTTCTCTATTCCATCTGAAAGCAGCATGATGTACTGTAGTTACAGAGACACTGATTCCAGTGAAGCGTATCACTTTCTCGGCTGCTTGCAGTCATTTTCACAAAATCACTGTTTTATCTGCTGCAGATGTACCAGTTCTCCGAAAGCTGAGCTCTGTATAACTCAGTCCACACCACAGATTGACAACTTTCTATGTGAACTGTGCATAGGCAGAAAACTCCCAATCAGTGATGGAGGTGAGGCTATAAAAAAGCTCACCAATATAGAAGACTACAGCATATGGCAGCAGGGTTTCTAGTCTTCTAGTGATAATCTCCTGCTGATAAAACGGCAATTTTATCAAAACTACAGTCAGCAGCCCAGTAAGTGACACATCCCAGGAATTAATGTTTCTACCCTTTCATAATACTGCTTTCCAATTAGGTGGCATTAACCTGGTGACAGATTTCTTTAAAGGAGTTCTCCAAAATAAAAATAACTAAAGAAAATGCCATTAGAATTAAATTCTTAGATACCTTTAATTAGCAAATTACTATAATTCCATCTAGGGAGGTAATCGCTATAGAAATAAATTGCCCACCACTTTGTTACACTGACTGAAACCTGTGCCGGACTGTTAAGACAGGTCGGGAGAGCATGTGCACTGCCTTCATCTGGAGACACCTATTCCATGTATTGTCATTAAGAAAGATAGTGTAGTGTACAGCAGTGTGAGCAGCCTTTTCTTACGTCAACACCCATGGTAATTCCAGTGGTAGACAAGAAGAAGAGCATGGACAGCAGTGTGAGCGGCCTCTTCTTACCTCAGCACCCTGGTATCTCCAGTATTAAATCAGAAAGAGATGGTGGATAGCAGTGTGAGCAGCATTTTCCTACCTCAGCACCTGTGCTATCTCCAGTATTAGATCAGACAGAAAGGGTGGAACAACAGTGTTACCAGCCTTTTCTTATCTCAGCACCTCCGGTATCTCCAGTATTAGATCAGAAAGACATGGTGGATAGCAATGTGAGCAGTGTCTTCTTAAATCAGCACCCCTGGTATATCCAATATTAGATCAGAGAGTATGCACAGCAGTGTGAGCAGCCACTTCTTACCTCAGCACATCTGGTATCTCCAGTATTAGATCAGATAGACAGGGTGGACAGCAGTGTGAGCAGCCTCTTCTTACCTCAGCATACCTGGTATATCCAATATTAGATCAGAAAGAGAGTATGGACAGCAGTGTGAGCAGCCACTACTTACCTCAGCACATCTGGTATCTCCAGTATTAGGTCAGATAGACAGGGTGGATAGCAGTGTGAGTAGCCTCTTCTTACCTCAGCACATCTGGTATCTCCAGTATTAGATCAGATAGACAGGGTGGATAGCAGTGTGAGTAGCCTCTTCTTACCTCAGCACCACTGGCATATCCAATACTAGATCAGAAAGAGAGTATGGACAGCAGTGTGAGCAGCCTCTTCTTACCTCAGCTCCCTGGTATCTCCAGTAATACATCAAACAAGGTGGACAGCAGTGTGAGCAGCCTCTTCTTACCTCAGCATCCATGGTATCTCCAGTATTAGATCAGAAAGAGAGCATGCACAGCAGTGTGAGCAGCCTCTTCTTACCTCAGCACATCTGGTATCTCCAGTATTAGATCAGATAGACAGGGTGCCCAGCAGTGTGAGCAGCCTCTTCTTACCTTAGCATCCCTGGTATATCCAATATTAGATCAGAAAGAGAGTATGGACAGCAGTGTGAGCAGCCTCTTCTTACCTCAGCACCCTGGTATCTCCAGTAATACATCAAACAAGGTGGACAGCAGTGTGACCAGTGTCTTCTTAACTTAGCACCCCCAGTATCTCCAGTATTAGATCAGAAAGATAGTATGCACAGCAGTGTGAGCAGCCTCTTCTTACCTCAGCACCTCTGGTATCTCCAGTATTAGATCAGATAGACAGGGTGGATAGCAGTGTGAGCAGCCTCTTCTTACCTCAGCACATCTGGTATCTCCAGTATTAGATCAGATAGACAGGGTGGATAGCAGTGTGAGCAGCCTCTTCTTACCTCAGCACATCTGGTATCTCCAGTATTAGATCAGATAGACAGGGTGGATAGCAGTGTGAGCAGCTTCTTCTTACCTCATGACCACTGGTATATCCAATATTAGATCAGAAAGGGAGTATGGATAGCAGTGTGAGCAGCCTCTTCTTACCTCAGCACCCTGGTATCTCCAGTAATACATCAAACAAGGTGGACAGCAGTGTGACTAGTGTCTTCTTAACTTAGCACCCCCAGTATCTCCAGTATTAGATCAGAATATTCACTATGAGCAATGCATATCTTCCTATATGTATGAGGACATGTTTACATCAATGTATGAAGGCATTGAGGATTTTAATTCTAAAGTGATTACCTTCCTATACAGACCAGGTGTTATTTCTTAATAAAAGTAGGTAGGAGTTTATTTATGATGATATTTCCTTTAATTTTGTTTTCTTTCTGTCACTGAAGAACCTCAATAAAGTAAGCAACGGACATTTTTATTCAGAATTTTATGCTGTAATTCATACAAGAGAATATCTTACAACTAGCTGTCTTACAAAGTTTTGCTTGCTTGCCCTTAGATATCTAAAGCTAGATTATCAGTTCAGATATCCCTAAAATGAAGAGCATCTCAGAAAATTACAGTCATGTAACAAGTCAAATAACCTTTCTACATTTTCTTGCTGTTCTTAATATTACGGTAAGTTTTGCACCCAGAATTTCAAACACAGTAACAGATAAGACATTTTACTTTGACAAATAATGAGTAAGATCTTGACAAAAACATTTTCATATCACTGTTTTTCAATCAGTGTAGTTGTACATTTACTGTACGGAATTCACCACACCGCTTTTTAAGTAGAAAAAAAAAGTTTAACAGTATATTGCTTAATCATGAAAATTTCACACCTAAAACCACATCCGAAAAACCACACGAAGACAGCTTCTGCCATGATAAGGCACGAAACACTGTTAATGTCAAGTGAATAAACGAGGCCTAGATGATATATGCATATTAGGTTCTGTAGAAGGACGTAGATCTGGGGATTTATTATGATGGAATATAGGCTGAACTGGATGGACAAATGTCTTTTTTCGGCCTTACTAACTATGTTACTATGTTACTATGTTACTATATGTGGATTTATCTCTCTTATATATTCCAAGCATATATAGTATTATGCACTAGTTTTACTTTGTCATAGTAAGAATATGAGTTACTACTACTACTAATATGGTACAGCAGAAATGAAAAAGTAGAATGATATGCTATAAAAACATAAGGAAGCCCACGGCAATACTGTTACATTTCTAACTGGACCTGCTCCAGTGACGTCTGATTCTGTCACTTGGTGCATTTCTATTCTTTCAGGTTATGGAGGAGATGGGCAATATCAATGGGCTAGTGATACTATTGTGGATGGGACCTGTGGTGCTACCTTATCAGGTGAAATAGGCGTACGTGCTGTTCAGCTCGGCAGGAGTAATCTGCTTTCGGCTGTAGCCAATGGGTAACGATGCCCAAACGGACAATATTTTATTTTTATACTTGCATCTCTCCATCTTCTTCCAAAAGCCACAATTTTTGTATTTGTATGCCAACATACCCTTAACAGCAACAGTAAAATTTCCAAATGCTGTCAAATGTTTAAAAAAATGTGATTCGCCCATTGTTTTTTTTGTTTTTCATGTTATTCATAGTGCTGTGAAAATGACCTGGAAAAAAACCTATCACTCAAAAGAAAATGTGCAGGAAATTAAATAATTGTAAAAAGTAATATTTACTTTTTATTGTATGTACCGTATTTTCCGGCGTATAAGACGACTTTTTGACCCCTAAAAATTGTCCCGAAAGTCAGGGGTCGTCTTATACGCCGGGTACGGCGAGTGCAGGGAGCGATCCTGCATGTCGGCGTGTGGTTCCCAGGGTCTGGAGGAGAGGAGACTCTCCTTCAAGCCCTGGGATCCATATTCATGTAAAAAATAAAGAATAAAAATAAAAAACATGGATATACTCACCCTCGGACGGCCTCTGGCTCACAGTGCTGCTAGCGTCTCCCTCCGTTCCTAAGGAATGCAGTGAGTGAAGGACCTTCGATGACGTCGCGGTAAGGTGACCGGTCACCTGACCGCTCATGTGACCGCGACATCATTGAAGGTCCTTCACTCACTGCATTCCTTAGGAACGGAGGGAGACGCTAGCAGCGCTGAGAGCCAGAGTCCGTCCGAGGGTGAGTATATCCATGTTTTTTATTTTTATTCTTTATTTTTTACATGAATATGGATCCCAGGGCCTGAAGGAGAGTTTCCTCTCCTCCAGACTCTGGGAACCACACGCCGTATAAGATGACTGAGCTAATAAGATGACCCCCGTCTTATACGGCGGGCATATCCCAAATTCCATATTTTATATGGAAAAGTTGGGGGTCGTCTTATACACCAGAAAATACGGTAAGTAAAAAATATACAGTATATCACAAAATTGAATAAACAGCTCACATTTTTGTAAATATATTAATATACCTTTAAATGGGACAACGATATGACACATTGATACAATGTAAAGTAGTCAGTGCACAGCTTGTATCACAGTGTCAATTTGATGTGCCCTCTAAATAACTCAACATACAGCCATTAATGTCTAAACCACTGTTAGGGGTCGAGTTCTTGCCTCTGCACAGGGGGCATCTCAAACCATCTCTGCTGCGGTCTCCCATTCTTCTCCTGCCGCAGTGGAGTCTGCTCAGCGCAGACGTCGGTCCCAGCATCTTGCTCAGTCTCACTCTGTGCATAGGGTTACTGCTGCTTTTCCAGCTTCTGCCATTGAAGCCAGTGCTGGGCAGCGGCGAGCAGACGCTTCTGGGGCTAAGTCCTACTTTGCACACACTGAGCATGCCCAGGGCAAGATCTCTCAGTGGAGATCTAGGGTCACATGCTCAGGTACTGCAGCAACTTCCATTGGTCCTTCTCACGGAAGGTCCTGCAGGTATTAGGACTAAGTTCTGCTTTGCACACTGAGCATGCCCAGGGCAAGATCTCTCAGTGGAGATCTAGGGTCACATGCTCTGGTACTGCAGCAATTCCATTGGTCCTTCTTTGAAGGGTCCTGTACGTGCTGCAGCTATTTAAGGCTCGCATGGCCACATGGCCATGCGCTAGGGTACATTTGTAAACGTGTGTGTGTTGTGAGTGAAAGTCGCTCTTTAAACAACCCTCCCTATTGGATGACTGTTCGCGGAAGGTGTATGTTTGCTATCTAGCACCCGACTTATCCAACAGCACGTTACACACTAATACAGCGTCTAGTTGCTGTGTCCGCCAGTGCGGCGCCGTTCGCTTTCACAGCGCTTTCCTGACCCAAGCCTGGGTGGTTAGTGGCATCCGCCAGTGCGGCACCGCTCGAACTCTCGTGCATTCCTTTGTTATTATTTTGGTTACGCTGACACCCCAGTTGCGGTGTCGACCGGAAGAAGTCTTCACAGACTCAGATCCCAAGTCTTTGGACTGAGCTCGGAGACTCCTTGCTTGTGCTCTTGTGTGGGGTACCGCGGCCCTGTGACTTAACAGGGTTCGCTTCCTTCACACAGGGTGAAGTTAACCTGTGTGTATTCACACTGTACCACCATATAGTCCGTCATTACTTGGCAGCAGGTTCCATCTCTGCACGGTGGACCCCGGGCTGCGAACGCACCTTATTCTACCTATCTTATTATTTGGTGCGTTCCGCTAGCCCTAACAACTGCTGGAAACAAAAGTGGGTACAAGTAGCAAAGGTACATAAGCCAACAAATTATAATTGCCTGAAAAATAAATTGCATAAAATACAAGTAGTGTAAGTAATAGTAATAATAAAGTAACAAGGGTCACCCACCAAACACCCACAATGCAAAAGTGGGTAAAAACAGCAATACCAACTAAGTACATATGTATTAAAAAATGAATGGCTTGTCTCACCAATTTTCTTTTTTAATTTTTTACATCGATGTAGCTGAATGAGAGCTCATTTTTGCATGCATACTGATGTTTTATTGGTATCATTTTGAGGTACGTACAACAGTTTGGTATAGTTCTCGATAACTTCTCTCACTCTCCATGTTTAGAATCCCAGAAATGTTCTTCATCTATATAATATCTAAATCTTGGTGGAAAAAGTCAATCACTTCTTTCCCATTACCTCACCCCCCAAGGAAGCAAGTGTGCGAGGGGGTAACACTATGCCCCATGGAAGAAACCGGCAGGACAGCAGACTACAAATTACCTGTCCACCACTGATGCCTGAGGACACAGAAGCAGATAGAGCCCAGGTCATGATAGAGATCCTGTAAAAAGGCTTGAGCTACCTGTCGTATAGGTAGTGTCCTACCTAAACGGGGACAGAGGGAAAATGTGAGGACCTTGTGAAAGGCCTAAGGCAGCAAGGGACTACACCACAGCGCTAGAGGGAAGGCTTCCAACCCCACCTGGTAAGGGTGATTCCAGATTCGCTTCCAAGCCGGTGGGACCATCGACACCTGTGATCTGGTACCCTGAACTGTGGATGCCTGAACCCATCAGTAAAGAGGTAAAGAGACTGCAATCCCGTGTCCTCCGTTTCTTTCTGGCACCACACCATCCTTGCCAAACACACCGGGAGCCCTGGGGACCCAGCTTCACCTGTTTGAAGCCATACCATCCCTGCTGTCACATTACCCCAAAGGACCCCTTTAAGCAGCGTCGGTCATCCCTGATCGAATACCACAGGTGGCGTCACTACAAACTTTATTCACATAACCCCTTTAAAGACCTTTCCTTTAACATGGGCACCCAGGGCCACGGACCGGGTCACCGCCGCCATGACACATCCCTTTAAGTACCGGACCCGGTACTCAGTACCCCACGACCCTGGCAGGCATTCCATAATTTTTTACAATTTAAATATTACAAAAAGGAAAATAGTCAGATGGAAATGTTTAGGCACCCTTGGAAATTTGTGTGCCCAGATAACATTCACCAAGGTTTCAGACCTTAATGAACCTGTTAGGGTTATGGCTTTTCACTATCATCTTTATGAAAGGCCAGGTGATCCAAAATTCCAAGCTTTATAAAAAAACAGTCTCCTCTAACCTTGTTTTCTTCTAAATGAAAAAGGTGGAGGCTCACAAAGTAGGAGAAGGCTATCAGAAGACTGCAATGTGTTTTAAACTTGTCCTTTACTCAGTTTGAAATGTAATTCAGAAATGTCAGTTAACAGTTACAGTGGAGGATACATTTTCATATATTTAAAACAACAGCGGCAATAGCGTGGGGGCAGAGGGTGCGAGGGCCCGGAGGTCAGAGGGGGCCCACGCGGAGCTACGCTGTATCCGAGCAGCGCGCTGATACAGTTACATTCTGTGGCAGAGCAGAGAAAATCGATCTCGCTGCTCTGCCGCTCGGCTGCTATGGGCCCCCCTGCCAAAATCGGACGATCGGCTGTACTGGCATTTAGCCGATACAGCTGATCGCTTTGATGGGAGAAGGAGCGCTATGCTCCTTCTCACATCATCCCCCTCTCAGCGCCTGACATCACCGACGAAGACACTGACAGGGGGCGCAATGACGTCACTAGCCGGCGCCCATTGTCAAGTGATGAGCGGGCGCCCAAAGCTGCGGAGGAAGACAAGTATTTATTTATTTTTTACGAGTGCTGCCTTATACTACAGGTGCTGCCTTATATTAAAGGGTCTGCCTATAGGGGTATTGCCTTATATTACAGGATCTGCCTTTAAGGGTACTGCCTTATATTACAGGATCTGCCTATAGGGGTACTGTCTTATACTACAGGATCTGCCTATAGGGGTACTGTCTTATACTACAGGATCTGCCTATAGGGGAGCTGCCTTATACTACAGGTGCTGCCTTATATTACAGGATCTGCCTATAGGGGTACTGCCTTATACCACAGGATCTGCCAGGGGGGCTGCCTTATGCTACAGGATCTGCCTATGGGGGTACTGTCTTATATTACAGGGTCTGCCTATAGGGGGGCTGCCTTATACTACAGGATCTGCCTATAGGGGGCTGCCTTCTACTACAGGATCTGCCTATAGGGGTACAGCCTTATACTACAGGATCTGCATATGGGGTACTGTCTTATATTACAGGGTCTGCCTATGGGGGTACTGCCTTATGCTACAGGATCTGCTTATAGGGGTGCTGCCTTATGTTACAGGATCTGCCTATAGGGGTGCTGCCTTATATTAAATGATCTGCCTATAGGGGTGCTGACTTATACTACAGGTTCTGCTTATAGGAGTGCTGCCTTATATTACAGGGTGTGCCTATGGGGTATTGTCTTATACTTCAGGATCTGTCTATGAGGGTACTGTCTTATATTACAGGGTCTGTCTATAGGGGTGCTGCCTTATATTGCAGGATCTGCCTATGGGGGTGCTGCCTTATATTACAGGGTCTGCCTATAGGGGTGCTGTTTTATACTACAGGATCTGCCTATGGGGGTGCTGTATTATACTACAGAGTCTGCCTATGGGTGCAGCCTTGTGCCATAGGGTCTGCCTATGAGGGATGCATTAATGCATTATACAGTAGCGCTTGCCTATGGGGGGTGCATTATACAATATATAGTAGGCCTATGGGGAGTGAATAAAACTATATGGAGGCTTATGGGGAGTGCATTATACTACATTTAGGACTAGCTGGTGCATTATACTATATGGAGGCTATCTAGGGGGCCATCATACAGTGTGGAGATTACAGTGATTGGGCCATCATACAGTGAGGGGGCCATCATACTGTGTTGGAGCCATCAAACAGTTTGGAGGCTACTAAGGTGTCAGTATACTGCGTGGGTGGTACTATGCAGTGAGGGGGCATTATATTGTGTATAAGAGAGCATCATACTGTGTATAGGGGAGCTGTACAGGTGGGGAGACTCGGGATAACATTAAATGTAAAGTGGGCACTTATTGTCATAGGGCAACTCAGGTTACTGTGACTATCAAAGGGGCACACATGGCATTATTACTTTCTAGGGGGCAAAATATGGGCACTGTTTTCTAGGGCACTTGCACTCGGCATTACTATATTATAGAGGGGTGCTTTAGAATTTAGAAGGCACAGAGAATCACACAGCAGGTGCAGTAATAGGGACACATACGGCAGCAGCGGCTCAGTATTCGGATATCAGGTGCAGTAAAAGGGACACATACGGAAGCAGCGGCTCAGTATTGGGGTATCAGGGGCAGTAATAGGGACACATACAGCAGCAGCGGCTCAGTATTGAGCTATCAGGTGTAGTAATAGGGACACATACGGCAGCAGCAGCTCAGTATTGGGGTATCAGGTGCAGTAATAGGGACATACGGCAGCAGCGGCTCAGTATTGGGGTATCAGCAGGATAAGGAGTTTGTGCAGGTTGGGAATAGATGGTGATGGCTGGAATATGAGAAGTGAAATGTGTCTTTGCTGTATTCTTTGCAGGTGAGTCGTTGCTGGAAGACGTTGTCATGTCGGTCTGGGCCAGATGGAAAAGACGTGAAAAGTGAACGATTCCATCAGAAAGGACGTCAGCGGTAAGTCATTATCTGCAACTGTGCTGTGATCTGTTATATGTTCTGCAGGGCTGGTATCTACCACTGAACATATGGCGGTAATATCCATGTTGTTCGTTAGATAGAGATTATCTTCAGTAACAGCGTGGTCAGCTACTGAGGTTCTCTTCCGATATCAGGGGGCATCGCCCAGTTGTAATCAAGGTTACCTGGTTAGGGGCCTGTTATGATCAGGTAATTCAGTACCACAATGGACATAGAAGTCAGAGCACATACAGTGACCTGACAATAATCCAAAAACATAGAACGAGCTCTGAGACGTGGGAACTCTGCTGACCGCCGTGGATTGCTCCTAACGCTCCCTATGCAACTCGGCACAGCCTGAGAAACTAGCTAGCCTGAAGGAAGAAAATAAGCCTACCTTGCCTCAGAGAAATACCCCAAAGGAAAAGGCAGCCCCCACATATAATGACTGTGAGTTAAGATGAAAAGACAAACGTAGAGATGAAATAGATTTAGCAAAGTGAGGCCCGACTTTCTGAACAGAGCGAGGATAGGAAAGGTAACTTTGCGGTCAACACAAAACCCTACAAACAACCACGCAAAGGGGGCAAAAAGACCCTCCGTACCGACTAACGGCACGGAGGTACACCCTCTGCGTCCCAGAGCTTCCAGCAAGCAAGAAAAACAAATAAACAAGCTGGACAGAAAAAACAGCAAAGAAAAATAACACAAGAGCATCTTAGCTATGCAGAGCAGCAGGCCACAGGAACGATCCAGGAGGAAGCAAGTCCAATACTAGAACATTGACTGGAGGCCAGGATCAAAGCACTAGGTGGAGTTAAATAGAGCAGCACCTAACGACTTCACCACATCACCTGAGGAAGGAAACTCAGAAGCCGCAGTACCACTTTCCTCCACCAACGGAAGCTCATAGAGAGAATCAGCCGAAGTACCACTTGTGACCACAGGAGGGAGCTCTGCCACAGAATTCACAACAGGGGCCCACTCAGAAGCTTCGCCCCCCCAACCCCCCCGAACCAAAACCCTAGCTACGCCTCTGAGCAGCGGTCTTCAAAGAGGTGTTACTCCATCTTCTCCACCTTCACGCCATGTCTGTATGCTCTTTTCCATCCTCCTCTGACCAGGAGCAGTGGTATGTTTAGACCATGTCCCTGCATGGTCCGACACAGCCATTACACATTACACAGCAGGGACACATTTATTACATTATCTCAGAACAGGAAAAAAATTTAAAGACATCCAATTTTGGAGCTTATTTTTATTCCAAAATCTATTGATTAAAATTAACTTAGTTCTTGGGACAGCCCCTTTATTGATAAAGGCAGAAGACAGCTGTAAAAGCTTGCTACAAACATCTGTACCTGATGTCCCATCCCAGGAAGGGGTTACACACTTCGCAAGCATTGCAGATCAGGATAGAGAGAATGTGAGTCCAGCCTGCCTCACACATCAATAAAATAACAGTGTGCATCTGTAAGCAGAAGGACCGGGCTGGGGGTACCTTTCATGCATCGGTCCAGAACTGTCGGGGCTGTCTCCTCTGTTGTGCGGGGGAAAGCTAAAGCAACCGGACCGACCTTTGCACTCAGCAGCAGGGGGCATAGTTAGCTCAGGAAGAGCGGAGTGTGCGCAAAAGCGACGGGACTTGGCGGGAAGGGACAGCGTGCAGCAGACTGGGGTGAGCGCTCCTGCCCCCAAGTACTGACATTATGCAGGCCCGCGCCATAGCTTCCCCCCTGCTGCCAGCAGAACTTGTGAGAAAAGACATGCAGTGCGCCCGCTGATCATGACTAAGCAAGAAGCTGAGTGCCTGGGCCCCTAAGTACAGCGCGGGTGCCACTTGAGAGGCACCAAGAGTGGAACTGCTGGCAGCGCCAGCGCTACTTTTTCTGGACCACGTTGGGCTCAGACTGTGTGGTGGCCTCCATCCTTCCAGCCACACTGATACATGGACTAGGAGCTCGGCGGAAGGTACCGGAGACCAACCGCTGCTGCCAGAAGACGGATCAGCGTTATTTCCAGAACCTCAGCCGTTGCTGGCGCCATTATCGCTTCACAGTACCATTGGCCTGAGGATCAGTGGATAAGATAAGTTAACCCCACAAGAACTATCTCTACTGCCTTTTCTGTTCTTTAACACTACCCACAATTTCACCATTGAACTGTTGCATTCCTTGTTTAACCCATTACCTCTCTGCCTGGAGTATCCCACTGTTGATTAAAACCGGGTTAACCCTTGCTCTGTATCCTGCCTGTCACTGCATCCCGCAACCTGCTCACACATCGATGTTCTCAGGGGCATTGATCTGGTCCCAAGGTAAACACACTGTACACATTATACAATCCACTTTCTTAAATACACGTGTTAGTAATTTGCATCCGAAAAGTCAATAATGAATTGTGAGTTATTTGGCTATGACCTTTTGATACAGAAGTAGATTAGAATGGTTGACATCACACATGCGGCTGAGGCTCACCAATATAGGAATTTTTCTGCAAACTGTTTGAACACTGAAAGCAATAGTAATATCATGTGCTGCAAGCTCCTATGCTCCCTCTAGTGATGGTTTTATCATCACTCAATGTCTGTGCAAGTCTATTAAAACTCTGGAAGACCTGTCCATGGGATAGGTCATAAGTATCATATTGGTGGAGTTCTGATACTGGGCACTGACACTGATCAGCTGCACACAGTTCCGACGGTAGCAGGATGTACTCAATGCACAAGGCTAGGCTATCAAAGATGTAATAGCTGTGGTGCAGGGTTTTATACACCCACCTATATGACATGGTTGACTTATCCTGCAGATGGATCATTAGTATCTAATTATTGGAGAACTCACTTAAGAAATTAATCAGTACACAATTTAGAAATAGAAAACGTGGTTGATGCAGACATTCACTTTATAAACATAAGTTACAAGGATTTCCACCACAGTTGTCCTTTAGTGATGAATGTTCTACTTAGCTGCTTCAGTCTTTTAAAGGGAATCTGTCAGCAGGTTTTTGTTATGTAATCCAAGAGCATCATGATGTAGGGGCAGACACACTGATTCCAGTGATGTGTCACTTACTGAGCTGCCTGGTACACGTTTTATAAAATCACAGTTTTATCTGCTGCAGATCTACCATTTCTCTAACTGCTGAGCTGCGCCCCCTCAAAGCCTGAACTCAGATGAACTCTTGAGCATGGGAAAATACCAGCTGATTTTCCCACTCTCAAGAGTTCAGTGTGGGTCAGGCTGTGAGGGAGCGCAGCATCAGTGACATCACCTCTATTCACTGAAGCTGTTCTCGCAGCTGGCATGAACTGCTGTGACTTCAGGA
Source organism: Ranitomeya imitator (assembly GCF_032444005.1). NCBI lineage: Eukaryota > Metazoa > Chordata > Amphibia > Anura > Dendrobatidae > Ranitomeya > Ranitomeya imitator. The sequence continues at coordinate 445,697,613 of NC_091287.1, read as the reverse complement.
CCATGGGAAAATGCCAGGGATGAGGTCACAGCAGTTCATGCCGGCTGCGAGAACAGCTTCAGTGAATAGAGGTGATGTCACTGATGCTGCGCTCCCTCACAGCCTGATTCGCACTGAATTCTTGAGAGTGGGAAAATCAGCTGGTATTTTCCCATGCTCAAGAGTTCATCTGAGTTCAGGCTGTGAGGAAGCGCAGACTCAGTGACGTCAGCGCTTGTCTTTGAAGCATGCATCAGGTACTATGTAAGAAGAAGCGGCAACACTCACCGGTCCTGTGTGGTCCAAGTATTTATTAATAAAACACAAACATGGTATCTTCACGGCATCAGGAAACAGACGAACAAGGAGGTGAGCAGGATGTGACTTTTTGAAGCATGCATCAGCACCATCTGATTTATTCCCCAGTAGTTTACAGCTGTGAGAGTCGCATCTTGGCACCCTCCTGGTTGCAAACTGTATATCCCCCAGATATGGATTACGGCATGGGACACAACGACAGACAGATATTGGTTTATTATTTTAAGTTTATTACAGGTGATTGAGGGCTTCGGGGAACTAGAGAAGTTGTAAGTATGGTTTATATAACCCCTTCATGACCTTGGGATTTTTCGTTTTTCCGTGTTCGTTTTTCACTCCCCTCATTCCCAGAGCCATAACTTTTTTATTTTTCTGTCAATTTGGCCATGTGAGGGCTTATTTTTTGCAGGACGAGTTGTACTTTTGAACGACATCATTGGTTTTAGCATGTCTTGTACTAGAAAACGGGAAAAAAATTCCAAGTGCGGTGAAATTGCAAAAAAAGTGCAATCCCACACTTGTTTTTAGTTTGGCTTTTTTGCTAGGTTCACTAAATGCTAAAAGTGACCTGCAATTATGATTCTCCAGGTCAGTACGAGTTCATAGACACCTAACATGACTAGGTTATTTTTTATCTAAGTGGTGAAAAAAAATTCCAAACTTTGCTAAAAAAAAAAAAAAAAATTGCGCCATTTTCCGATACTCGTAGCGTCTCCATTTTTCATGATCTGGGGTCGGTTGAGGGTTTATTTTTTGCGTGCCAAGCTGGCGTTTTTAATGATAGCATTTGGTGCAGATACGTTCTTTTGATCGCCCGTTATTGCATTTTAATGCAATGTCGTGGTGACCTAAAAAACTTAATTCTGGCGTTTCGAATTTTTTTCTCGCTACGCCGTTTAGCAATCAGGTTAATGCTTTTTTTTAATTGATAGACGATTCTGAGCGCAGCGATACCAAATATGTGTAGATTTGATTTTCTTTTTATTGATTTATTTTGATTGGGGCGAAAGGGGGGTGATTTAAACTTTTATATTTTTTTTATTTTTTTCACATTTTTTTAAACTTTTTTTTTTTACTTTTGCCATGCTTCAATAGCCTCCATAGGAGGCTAGAAGCAGGCACAACTCGATCGCCTCTGCTACATAGCAGCGATCTGCTGATCGCTGCTATGTAGCAGAAATGGAGGTGTGCTGTGAGCGCCGACCACAGGGTGGCGCTCACAGCCACCGGTTATCAGTAACCATAGAGGTCTCTAGGACCTCTATGGTTACCATCCTGACGCATCGCCGACCCCTGATCATGTGACGGGGGTCGGCGATGACGTCATTTCCGGCCGCCCGGCCGGAAGCGGTAGTTAAATGCCGCTGTCTGCGTTCTGCCCGCGCCTATTACGGGCACATGTCAGCTGTTCAAAACAGTTGACATGTCCCAGCTTTGATGCGGGCTCACCGCGGAGCTCTGCATCAAAGCAGGGGATCTGACCTCGGACGTACTATCCCGTCCGAGGTCAGATAGGGGTTAAGGACAATAAAGGAGTCTGTATGTTTATTTCAAATAAAGGATATTTTTTAATGGGTGTCTGTGTTTTATTTACTATTTCACTATATGGGGTTAGTAATGGGGGTGTCTAATTGACGCATCTTCATTACTAACCTCGGGGCTTGATGTCACAAAGGCAGGGCCTGACTGGTCATCTGGCAATTCTGGCAAATGCCAGAAGGGCCTGTGTGGTCATGGGCTGCCTTGTCTGCCATGTTGTTAACAGAATCGATGTTCTCAAGATACCCATACTGTTAAGATTTGTGATGGTGCAGAAAATTGCTGACTCCATCACTTACCCCAGCAGGCCACGGGTATCATTAGAAATATTGGTCTTGTAGAAAATCTTCCTTTCCTCCATCCAGGGTAATATTAGTAATATATCCCATCTGGTTCAAGGGGACGGGGGAACATGGGCCTGTGTGATTTCAAATGCCAGGACTTAATTTCAGCCCCAGTCCGTACCTGCACAAAAGTGTCATCAACACCACAGCTATTACCCCATATGCCACCACTATATGGCAGTGGGAAGAGCAAGGCTGTGTTCCAGAATTGGCGCATCATATAGATGCAGCTTTTCTGGGGCAGCTGAGAGCTGGTGTTTGTAGCCAGGAGGGGCCACTATCCATGGCCCATTTCTAGGCTACAAATATCAGCTCTCAGCTGTCTGCATAGCTATTGCTGGCTATAAATTATAGGGGGACCCCACGCCATTTTTTCTCCATAAAATATCTTTTATTAATTACATACATGACCACTAATTTGCACACACACTATACTAATTGTATTTGTCACTGACAAATATTGTATATAGCTTCTGCATCTACTTACTGTATGCAAACTATGTCTTCTATCCTGTTGGCTCCTGCATTGTTTTTTCAGAAGCCAGCGAATGAATTACCGGCTAATCTTCTGTATGTGTGTGTCACTGATATATATATATATATATATACCGTATATACTCGAGTATAAGCCGAGATTTTCAGCCCATTTTTGGGGGCTGAAAGTTCCCCTCTCGGCTTATACTCAAGCCATACCCAGGGGTCGGCAGGGGAGGGGGAGCAGGGGCTGTCTAATTATACTCACCTGCTCCTGGCGCGGTCCCTGCAGGTCCCTGGCTCCCTGGCGCCCCAGCTTCTTCCTGTACTGAGCGGTCACAAATACCGCTCATTACAGTAAGGAATATGCTGCTCCACCTCCCATAGGGGTGGAACCACATATTCATAACTGTAATGAGTGGTAACGGTGACAGCTCAGTACAGGAAGAAGCTGCGGCACTGGGGAAACAGGGACTGCACAGCGCCAGGAGCAGGTGAGGATAATGGAGAGGGGAGTGCTGCGCGATATTCACCTGCTCCCCGTTCCAGCCACCGCTCCGTCTTCAGCGTCTTCTGCAGTGACGCTCAGGTCAGGTAGTGTGGTGACGTGGTTAGGCTACGTTCACATTAGCGTTGTGCGCCGCTGCATTGACGCAACGCACAACGCACGCAAAAACGCACCAAAACGCACGCAAAAACGCTGTGTTTTGCGACGCATGCGTCGTTTTTTGCCGAAATTTGGAGGCAAGAAAAATGCAACTTGTTGCGTTTTCTTGGTCCGACGCTTGCGGCAAAAAAGACGCATGCGTCGCACAACGCAACAAACAAAAACGCATGCATCCCCCATGTTAAATATAGGGGCGCATGACGCATGCGTCGCCGCTGCGTCACCCGACGCAAACCCGACGCAAACTAGCATAACGCTAGTGTGAACGTAGCCTTAGTGCGTGCCCTCTGCCTGAACGTCAGTGTAGAAGACGCTGAAGATGGAGCGGTGCCGGAACGAAGTCAGGTGAATATTGAAAGTGCCGCGGGCCTGAGCGACGGAGAGGTGAGTATGTGAATTTTTTTTATATCGCAGCAACAGCAAATGGGGCAAGTGTCTGTATGGAGCATCTTATGGGGCCATAACGTTTGTGCAGCACTATATGGGGCAAGTGTCTGTATGGGGCCATAATCAACGTTTGTGCAGCACTATATGGAGCAAGTGTCTGTATGGAGCCATAATCAACGTTTGTGCAGCACTATATGGGGCAAGTGTCTGGGGCCATAACATTTGTGCAGCACTATATGGGGCAAGTGTCTGTATGGGGCCATAATTAACGTTTGTGCAGTACTATATGGGGCAAGTGTCTGTATGGAGCATCTTATGGGGCCATACTCAACGTTTATTCAGCACTATATGGGGCAAATATCTTTATGGAGCATCTTATGGGGCCATAGTTAAGGTTTGTGCAGCACTATATGGGGCAAAAATCTTTATGGAGCATCTTATGGGGCCATAATTAACGTTTGTGAAGCATTATATGGGGCAAGTGTCTGTATGGAGCATCTTATGGGGCCATAATCAACATTTGGGCAGCATTATATTGGGCAAATGTGTCTATGGAGCATCTTATGGGGCCATAATTAACGTTTGTGCAGCATTATATGGGGCAAATGTCTGTATGGAGTATCTTATGGGGCCATAACGTTTGTGCAGCACTATATGGGGCAAATATCTTTATGGAGCATCTTATGGGGCCATAATTAACGTTTGTGGAGCATTATATGGGGCAAGTGTCTGTATGGAGCATCTTATGGGGCCATAATTAAGGTTTGTGCAGCACTATATGGGGCAAAAATCTTTATGGAGCATCTTATGGGGCCATAATCAACATTTGGGCAGCATTATATTGGGCAAATGTGTCTATGGAGCATCTTATGGGGCCATAATTAACCTTTATGCAGGATTATATGGGGCATATTTTACTATGGAGCATCTTATGGGGCCATCATAAACTTTATGGGGCATTATATGGGGCTCCTGATTCAATATGGATATGCAAAAACACTTAACCTACTGATGTCTCAATTAATTTTACTTTTATTGATATCTATTTTTATTTTTGACATTTATCGGTAGCTGCTGCATTTCCCACCCTAGGCTTATACTCGAGTCATTAAGTTTTCCCAGTTTTTTGTGGCAAAATTAGGGGGTTCGGCTTATACTCGGGTCGGCTTATACTCAAGTATATACGGTATATATCTAATATATAAAGCTGAATGTGTGTGTGTGTGTATGTGTGTATGTCCGGGATTGGCATCTGCACCGTTGCAGCTACAGCCACAAAATTTTGCACAGTCACACGTCTGGACCCCGAAAGCGTTATAGGCTATGATGTGAGGCGAAATTTTAACCCCGCGCTTTCCAATTCACCAAACAATTTTGCCCCTATCTACATATTGGGGGAAAAGTGAAAGGAAAAATGTTGGAGGCAAATTGACAGCTGCCAGATGTGAACAAGGGGGACTTAAACAATGAGAGCGATGGCGCCAAAGAGTATATACCATACAGTTGCTAAGGTGGGGCCCCGACATGGGATACTCACCACACATGGGGATATGAACACACACACAAAATGCGCCACACACTACCACGTGCTTGAACATATATACCACCCTCAGCACACATTTCACCACACATACACCAACCTCGCCACATAAAAGTCGAAACACAAAAGTCACGGCTCAAAACTCGCCACGCGCAAATTTTGCCACATGCAAAGCTAGACACACGCAAAACTAGCCACACATGCAAACCTCACCTCATGGAAAACTCACCACATGCAAAAATTGCACATGCAGAAAAATTGCCACATGCACAAAAATTGCAAAACATGCAAAAGTTGCCTTACACAAAACTTGCACATACTCAAAACGCACCACACATAAAACTCGCCATGCGCAAAACTCGCCATGCGCAAAACTTGCTGCACACATCTTGCTACACTAACCTGTCACATGCAACTCGACACACAAAAAGTTGCTACACGCATGTTGCCACACAAAACTCATCTTACAAAAGTCGCTACATGCATGTCGCCACACGCAACTCAACACACACAACTTGACACATGAAACTCGCCCTAAAACACACACAAGTCTGGTATTATCCTTCAAAAATAAAAATCAGATTAATAAGCAGACAAACTACAAGAGCAACAAATGTACCATATAGGAAATACGCTAGCTGTCAGTCACATTACCTGTCTATTATGTGTATGTGTGAGCTAATATATACTGCCAGGGGGGAGGGCTTCCTGTTGGCTGGGGATTTATCAGGCTGCCAAATACTGAGGTACAAATACTGACCAAATAACGTGTGAACGAGGTCTAATACAGGAAGAGATGACATACAGGTACATACTATATATAGGAGGAGATGACATTCAGGTATATACTATATACAGGAGGAGATGAAACACATATATACTATATACAGGAGGAGATGACATACAGGTATTTACTATATACAGGAGGAGATGACACATAGGTATATACAATATACAGGAGGAGATGACATACAGGAGGTATATACTATTTACAGGGGAGATGACACACAGTTATATACTATATACAGGAAGAGATAACATACAGGTATATACTATATATAGGAGGAGATGACATTCAGGTATATACTATATACAGGAGGAGATGAAACACATATATACTATATACAGGAGGAGATGACATACAGGTATTTACTATATACAGGAGGAGATGACACATAGGTATATACAATATACAGGAGGAGATGACATACAGCAGGTATATACTTTTTACAGGGGAGATGACATACAGGCATATACTATACATAGGAGATGACATACAGGTATATACTATATATAGGAGGAGATGACATACAGGTATATACTATGTAAAAGAGGAGATGACACATAGGTATATAGAGGAGGAGATGACGTACAGCAGGTATATACTATATACAGGGGAGATGACATACAGGCATATACTATACATAGGAGATGACATACAGGTATATACTATATATAGGAGGAGATGACATACAGGTATATACTATATACAGAAGAGATGACATACAGGTATTTACTATATACAGGAGGAGATGACACATAGGTATATACAATATACAGGAGGAGATGACATACAGCAGGTATATACTATTTACAGGGGAGATGACATACAGGTATATACTATATAAAAGAGGAGATGACACATAGGTATATAGAGGAGGAGATGACATACAGCAGGTATATACTATATACAGGGGAGATGACATACAGGCATATACTATACATAGGAGATGACATACAGGTATATACTATATATAGGAGGAGATGACATACAGGTATATACTATATACAGAAGAGATGACATACAGGTATATACTATATAAAAGAGGAGATTACACATAGGTATATAGAGGAGGAGATGACATACAGCAGGTATATACTATATACAGGGGAGATGACATACAGGTATATACTGTACATAGGAGATGACATACAGGTATATACTATATATAGGAGGAGATGACATACAGGTATATACTATATACAGAAGAGATGACATACAGGTATTTACTATATACAGGAGGAGATGACACATAAGTATATACAATATACAGGAGGAGATGACAGAGCAGGTATATACTATTTACAGGGGAGATGACATACAGGTATATACTATATACAGGAGATGACATACAGGTGTAAAATATATAAGGGAGATGACAAACATGTATATACTGAGGGGGAAATGAGAGGTGTGAGGTGAAAATGAGAGGTGTGAGGTGAAAATGAAAAGGTGTGAGTGTAAAATGAGAGGAGTGAGGCAAAATAGTGGAGTGATTGGAAAATGACAGTTGTGAGGTCGAAATGACAAGTGTTAGGGGGGAATGAGAGGAGTGAGGGGGAAATAAGAGGAGCGAGGGGGAAAATGAGAGGCGTGATGGGAAAATAAGAGAAGTGAGGTGCTATAACTAACCACAGATATTTACTATGCCCAGGCAACGCCGGGATCTTCAGCTAGTATATATATATATATATATACACTGCTCAAAAAAATAAAGGAAACACTTTAACAACAGAATAAGAATAATTTAACAACCAAGGCCAATGCAGCCCCACGCGTATCGCCCTCACTGGGCTTCATCAGGGAGGCCTACAGATGTCTGTATTTGGATTTGTGTGCGGCAGGCAACTTCAATAGTCTGGAGGTGGTCAAGAAGCACCAGATTCCGGTCAGGATCCTAAAGGAGCCACGTCTGATTTCTTCTGTGGATGGTAGGCCTTTACAAGAGACAGTCACGAGGGTTACAGAAGAGGTGGAGTTGCAGGTGGGGGCTCTGCATCGCAAGAGAATCGCATTGTACGTCTTGCCCAATTTATCCCATGCAATTCTTCTCGGGCTACCTTGGCTGAGAGCGCATGAACCTATCCTGGACTGGCACTCGGGAACGTTCTGCGTTGGGGCCAGCACTGGCATGATCAATGCCTGTTATCAGTTCGTCCTGCCAAAATTTCTAGTCCCATCTCCGCTCTGGCCAGATTACCAGTCGTTTATTGGTCCTTCGCAGACATCTTTTGCAAGAGAGAGGTGGAGAGTCTTCCCCCGCATTGGCCATATGATTGCCCAATTGAACTCATTCCTGGCTCTACACCTCCCAAGGGCAGAATGTATCTGTCCTCTCCAGTTGAATCGCAAGCAATGTCAGAGTATATTATGGAGAATCTGGCCAAAGGCTTTATCCGAAAGTCTTCCTCTCCCGCTGGTGCTGGATTCTTCTTTATCAAGAAGAAAAACATTGCATGGATTACAGAGAGCTCAATGAAATTACCATCAAGAACAAATACCCAATGCCACTTATCCCTGAGTTCTATGATTGCCAGCAAGGAGCTAAAATTTTTTCTAAGCTTGACCTCCGTGGGGCCTACAATTTGGTCAGCATCCGTGCTGGAGATGAGTGGAAGACCGCATTCAACACCTGGAATGGGCACAACGAATATTTGGTCATGCCCTTCAGTCTCTGCCATGCTCCTGCAGTGTTTCAAGAGTTTATAAATTATGTTTTCCGGGATCTTTTGTATTCCTGCGTTGTGGTGTACCTCAACGACATTCTCATTTTTTCTCTGGATCTGCCTGCCCATAGACGGAAAATTTGTCAAGTTTTACTTAGTTTGAGAGAGAACCGGCTCTGCGCCAAGTACGAAAAATGTATTTTCGAACAGACATCCCTGCCTTATTTTAGGTACATCATATCTGATTCCGGTTTAAAGATGGATCCAGAAAAGGTGTCCGTCATCCTCAAGTGGCTACGACCCCTTGGGGTGTAGGTCAACCAAAGATTCCTCTGTTTCACGAACTATTACAGGCAGTTCGTGCCCCACTTCTCCTCGTTGACCATGCACCTTTCGTCACCTATTCGAAAGGGATCTGATCGCATTGTTTGGCCTTCGGAGGCCGAGAATGCCTTTTTGACTCTGAAGCAAGCCTCTGCACAAGCGCCGGTATTTCATCGCCCAGACACTAATAGACCATTCATTCTCGAGGTGGATGCCTCCTCCACAGAAGCCGGGGCTTTGCTCTCCCAGAGATCGTCATCCGCTCATTTGATCAATTGTGGATTCTTCTCCAAGGCACTTTCTACTTCGGAACTCAACTATTCTATTGGTGACAGAGAACTACTGGCCATCAAGTTAGCATTGGAGGAGTGGTGGTATCTTCTGAAAGGCGTGGTACACCCCTTCATAATTTTCACCGACCACAAGAATCTAGCTTATATTCAGTCGGCTCAAAGACTCAACCCTTGGCAAGCTTGGTGGTCCCTGTTCTTAACCCGTTTTGCTTTTGAGCTTCACTTCCGTCCAGGTGAGAAGAACGTTAAGACTGATGTACTGATAAGGTCCTTCCAGTTGGCTTATTTTGAAGAGGAACCATCTCATATTATTGATCCCTACAAAATCATCTCAGTGGCTCCCTTGAGGGTTGCTACCCTACTGATGGGTAAGACATTCGTCTCTGAGAAAGACTGAGAGAGGGTGTTGCGCTGGGGACACTCTTCTAAAATTGCCGGTCATGCTGGAACTAAGAAGACTTACTTTCTTATCTCTTGGCACTACTGGTGGACATCCTTGCGCCAGGATGTCAAAGAATTTTCAGCTTCCTGTCCTTCCTGCGCCCGAAACAAGATTCCAAGACAACTACCCTCTGGGGTCCTGCATCCTCTTCCGTGCCCTCGGTTCACTGGTGGCATATTGCCATGGACTTCTTTACTGATCTTCCTTGCTCCATGGGTTGCAAAACTATCCTGGTGGCTTTGAATCAGTTTTCTAAAATGGCCCACTTTGTCCCGCTGCCTAGATTGCCCTCAGCTCCCGAGTTGGCAAGAATTTTTTATTCATCACATCTTCAAATTCCATGGTTTCTCGCAACACTTCGTGTCAGATAGGGGAGTCCAATTCACCTCCCGGTTTTGGAGAGCTCTCTATAATCTTTTGAATGTGACTTTAGATTTCTCTTTAGCCTATCATCCCCAGTCTAACAGTCAGGTGGAGTGGATTAATCAGGTCTTGACCTCGTATCTCCAACATTTTTCTAATGCCCACCAGGACGATTGAGTTGACCTCCTCCCTTGGGCCGAGTTTGACTACAACAATCACTGCAGTGAGTGTTCTACCAAGTCCCCATTCTTTATCATGTCTGGACTACATCCCAACATGCCTCTTCCGTTTCCTCCTGGTTCGGGTGTGCCGGCTGCCGACTCCCTGTCCTTGGAATTCTCTAAGGTTTGGAAGGATACCAAGGATGTGCTTGAGAGGTCTTGCACTAGGATGAAAAAGCATGCTGACCAAAGGCGTTTGGATGCTCTTTCTTATCAACCTGACGATAAGGTCTGGCTTTCATCCAATTATATCTGTCTTGATAATAATAAATAATAATAATCTTTTTTTTTATATAGCACTAACATATTCTGCAGGGCTTTACAGGTTGCACACATTATCGTTGCTGTCCCTGTTGGGGCTCACAATCTAAATTCCCTATCAGTATGTCTTTGGAATGTGGGAGGAAACCAGAGTACCCGGAGGAAATCCACGCAATCACAGAGAGAACATACAAACTCTTTGCAGATGTTGTCCTTAGTGGGGCTTGAACCCAGGACTCCAGAGCTGCAAGGCTGCTGTACTATCCACTGCACCACCGTGCTGCCTTAAGATTCCCTCCTATAAATTAGGTCCTCACTACATTGGTCTCTTTGAGATCTTGGCTCGAATCAATGACGTAGCCTACGCGTTGAGGTTGCATGCCTCGCTCTGTATCTCCAACTCTTTCCATGTGTCTCTCCTTAAACCTGTGGTCCTTAACCGCCATCATTCTTCTGTTGCTTCTTCTCTGCCACCTGTTAGCTCAAATAATGTTTTTTAAGTAAGAGATATACTTGCCAGGAGAAAGGTTAGTGGGAGAGCCTTCTTCTTGATTGATTTGAAAGGGTATGGGCCCGAGGAGAGGTCATGGGAACCACAGGAGAACATCAATGCTCCTCGTATCTTGAGGAGCTCTTTCCGGCCTTTAGAAAAGGGCATGTAAGGGAGAGGGTACTATTACTGCACACTGTGATACTCACCTTGCCTCGTAGGCCAGCACCGCGTTCCTCCTCCTTCTCTTTTGGGTCCTCGGCTGCACTGGGGATCCCGCTCCCCACATACATACACGCTAGGCCGCTTAGGTCGTGGTCGCGCACACTCCTTGCTTCTTTATGATGCTGGGTTGTACTGACCCAGAAGAGCTATCCTGCCTGGGCAGCGGCCTCCGGGTATATCATGTCGCTTCCTGCAAGAGGAAGCACCTGATTATTATTGTGTCCTTCCGTGCTCCCACCAGGTCCACTTAGGTTTCAGTACGTCAGGTCCCTGTATGATTTCAGTGCATGCATGCTCTGCCCAGTCCCTGAACGCTTCCAGTGCATGCGTGCTCTGCTAAGTCTATGTACGCTTCCAGTGCGTGCTCTGCTCAGTCCCTGTACACTTCCAGTGCATGCTCTGCTCTGTCCCTGTACGCTTCAGTGTGTGCGTGCTCTGCTCAGTCCCTGTACTCTTCCAGTGCATGCTCTGCTCAGTCCCTGTACGCTTCCAGTGCATGCTCTGCTCAGTCCCTGTACGCTTCCAGTGTGAGCATGCTCTGCTCAGTCCCTGTACGCTTCCAGTGCGTGCTCTGCTCTGTGCCTGTACGCTTCCAGTGTGTGCATGCTCTGCTCTGTCCCTGTACACTTCCAGTGCATGCCCTGCTCCGTCCTGTATCCGGGACCCTCTGTGTGAACCCTGCTGTGTCCTGAGTCCCGGGTTTTCTCTGTGCCTGCTCCATCCATCTGGTCTTCGGTGAGTACCCTGATTCTCCTCGCTGTCCCCTCTGGCACAAGCTATCACGGTGTATATCCCTCCTAGGCTTGCCCCTAACGGTCCCTGTATAGGGGTCGGTTCCACCTGGTCAGCTCACCTGGGAACGGTCATCACCACGATCCCAGTGGGTCCACTGCAGGAATCATAACAGGGCAATGTGGCCTTTCTGTAGCCCTGAGGATCGAGAGAGCCCCTGGATGTAATGACTCTATATAATATATGTGTTTTTCTCTTTACATTGAAGAACAGAAATAAATTAACTTTTTGATGATATTCTAATTTTGTGAGAAGCACCTGTATCAGGCATTTGTCATTAGATTTGTGTGTACTATTTATAGCTTTACTACTGTAACTGTAAAGAAACCTTTCCTAAATGAATGTTTAAAACATTTTTGATCCACACATAAAGCATGTCTCTTTGCAACAATTGTACTTTATATGCAAAATATGCAACCTCACACAAAATTGAATACCTTTAATACATTAGTATATCATCTCAACATTAAGAGGAATCTGACCGAATAGTGTATAACATTTTACTGGGCATTTAGTACTCCACATTCATGATTTATATAACAGTCGAATATTCCTTATTGTAAGTTTCAAGATGTTTATATTTATATTTCACACACTAGAGATACATATCCCATTATCTACCAGATTTTTAGCTTCCTAGCATGGGTAGAGTCTCAGCTGTTCAGTAGCTCAGTCCAGAGACATTTCTGGCTACGACACAAAGGAAAGACAAATATCTTGTGCTAATTTCCAGCCGAACTGGCAGCAAAAATAAAAACTATAAAATCAGCTGCAGGATTTACACTTTGTATATATTTTTTTTGCTTTTTTTCTTATGGAGCGCCCCCAGACGCAGGGCCGCGGGGTACTCGGTACCGGTCCTCTCTGTCTCGGTCCTGCGGTTGTCACGGTGGCTAGACCTGGTCCATGACCCTGCTAAGGGGTGTCCAATGAAAGGTGATGAAAGTCTGTCAAGTGGCATTCAGTCAGGGTTACCGACGCTGCTTGGGGGTCCACTGGGGTGATGTTATGGCAGCTAGATGGAATACCTTCCCACAGTCGAAGTGCTTCCCCAGGGCTTCCCAGTAGTGTGGGTGGTGATGATGAGAGGCGCGGTTAATAACGGGGACACAAAGGGTGCAGTCTCTTTACCTTTTTACTGAAGACTTCGGGATCCGCAATCCAGAGCACTGCTAACAGGGCTGGCTGTGACCGGCCAGTCCGAAAGCACATCCAGAGTTCCCTTTGCAGGTGGAAATCAGTGCCTACCTGCTAGCGCCTGTGTGTTGTAGTCCTTCCCTGCTGAGCACCACGGGATAGTCCTCACAACTGTCGTATTTGTTCTTTCTCTCTCCGTCCCCCAGATGATATGGCTAGGACGCACCCGTATGACAGGTAGGCCTGGAGTTATTCTGGGACCCTAGAGAAGCCCCTCTCCCACGATTGCCTATGTCTGCTTAGGTGATTTAGGGGAGACAGTCAACCTATAATTAACTGTCCTGCCGCTGTTTGAAGTAATGCTTAAAGTCTGTTACTCCCTCGGCGTTCCGGCCACCGGCTACGCGCCTCAGTAGGATGTTGCCGATCTCGAGGCACGACTCCTACTGGTTCTATCGCCTTTTTGCTGTGATCTCGTTTCTCACTCCTCCACAATATACTTCGCTTCGTGTCCTTCCTTAAGATGCCGCCGCAAGGTAGTGCAGGCACGGCTCCGTAACGATCTGTCCTTTCTGCTAGGTCCCTGCCAGGATCCCACCCCTGACAGGTCCTCCCTGGAACTCTCCCAGGCTGCTTTCTCACTAACTTCCTATCCAACCCCCAGTTTTACCCAAGTGTGAGGAGTGGCCTAATACATAGAGCCCTTTGCTCCCCCTGGTGGCTGGAGTGTGAAGTGTAGTGTGTGACTGTGATACCTCGTCAGGTGAACTCCTTTAGTGCAATCAGATGTAACATCACTCCCCTTAGTGGCAGAGCGACATTACTGCAATGACCAGGACTCTGGGGCACTGCACTTACATTTGAAATGGCAGGTTTGTTGGTACCTCAGCAATCTATGCACATGCACAGAAGCAAATTATTTAACCCCCTCATTGCAAATTAGGTAATAAACAAGACTCACAAAACTTTATGCTGTTTGCAAAAATCCCAAAACAAATAAAATACCCCAACACAACTAGTATTAACAAGTGTTTTCTCCAAGTTTGTCTACTGCAGTCTCACAATTATTAAATCCCTTGACAAGCATCTTTGTAATAATAATAATAATAATCTTTATTTTTATAGCCCCAACATATTCTGCAGCGCTTTACAGTTCAACAGTTGGTACACAACAGTTATAAGTAACAACGTTAAAGATAATTCAATAATTAAAGAAAAATAATGATGATCCAGCTCGTAAGAGCTTACAATCTACAATGAGATGGTGGAGACAAAGTACAGGTGCTTATTTACAATGATGCCATCAGCCATCTTGAGGGAATTGGGGATAGATAAAGGCCCGCATAAGCTAGTCACCAACCAGTATTTGTTGTGCTTTTGGGTGCGGTGGAGTTTGATGGAGATTTATGTTCAGAGAACTAGTGAATGTACTATATATAAAAGGACGCCAATTAGGCAATGTGATAGGCTGCCCTAAACAGATGTGGTTTTAGGGAGCACCTAATATTATATAAGTTGTGGTTAGTCCTAACTTCTTGGGGTAGAGCATTCCAGAGGATTGGTGAAACTCAGGAGAAGTCTTGGAGCCGGGAGTGGGAGGTACGGATTAGTACAGATGTTAGTCGAAAGTCGCTTGCGGAGCGTAATGAGTGGGTGGGCCGATAAACAGAAATGAGGTAGGAGATATAGAAGGGTTTTGCACTGTGGAGAGCTTTGTGGGTGAGAACAATTAGTTTAAATTGTATCATATAATGTATGGGCAGACACACTGCAATCACTGGCACAGAGCCGAGGCATCTGAGTAACAATTATCCAGATAGATGACCCTGACTGCTGCATTAGGGATGGACTGTAAGGCCGGGGTCACACTAGACCGTAATACGGCCGAGTGCAATGCGATAAAAAATCGCATTGTACTCGGACCAATGTTAGCATATGGGGCTGATCCCAGCAGCTGACTTTTTGTCGGCCGTTTTCCTCGGTCCGAGACACTCGCAGCATGCTGCGATTGTCACAGACCGAGGAAAACTCTCGGCTCACTCGCACCCATATAAGCCTATGGGTGTGAGTGAGACAGCGCACACCACTCGGATTTCATCCGAGTGATGTGCGCTATAAGCGGACCCCAGCAATGGAGGAGATGGAGAAATTCATTTCTCCACCCCCTCCGCAGCTGTGCTCCGATCCTCCCTGTGCGAGAGAATCGGAGCACAGACGCATGACACTCGGCTCCTGCTCTGCTGCGAGCAGGAGCCAAGTGTCATTAGCATATTGCATCCGATGCTCTCGCATTGGATGCAATACGCCAGTGTGACCCCGGCCTAAAGTAGAAAGTAGAGTGAGGAGGGAGACCAATTAATAGAGAATTAGAGTAAACAAGGCAGGAAAGATGTTTTTTAGGTGCAAACGACAAGAGCAAGGAAAGTTTAGTGTCAAACATAACACCTAGACAGCGAGCTTGTTGCCTGGGCATTTTGGAAAGGTTGAGTTTCATATATAAAGCAGACATGATGTTGGAAACTGCAGACAGACAGTCATTGGTGTTCTGTAGTACAGTGGGGGTAAGGCCAGGAGATAAAGTGTATAGTTGTATGTTTGTATGTCATCAGTAGTGATGAGCAAACATGCTCGCCACTGCTCGTTACTCGCCCGAGTATCACTATGCTCGGTGTACTCGGCGAGCACCGAGCAATTCCGGGATTATTCGGCGGTAACTGGTGTCTCCACCCAGCGTTTTTGGCGAACTTTAGAGACCAAATCACCCTGCAGGGATTGTCTGTCAGGCCATGAAACACCACAGCCATCTTTGTTGTGGTCGTGCAGTGATTGGCTTGGCCGCACAGCATCATCCCGAGTATAAGAGACCTGGCGCTGCCCTGATCGCCGCATTCTGCTCCGAATTCAGCAAGAGTAGGGAGAGCTGCTGCCGAGATATGGTCAGAATCGTGGTTTTTATAATTATTGTAGGTCTGCAACTGTTAAATCAACAACTCCTGAGAAACCAACAGTCCTTTTAAGGGCTAATTCGTGTGTCTCGATATTGCAGCTTTAGGTAGGCAAGGCACAGCATATTCACATCAGTGCAAGGCCTGCAGGCACTGTATGTGCATCCATTGCTCCCACTGCATTCCTCCCAAAGCTCCATAACTGTCTGCTGCTGCAGCTTCTTTACTATATACCTAATTGCATTTTTTTCCCATCAATTCCCCCCCCCAAAAAAAAAAATATCCAGTGCCTTCTGTCAAATTTAGGCCTGTTTAAAAATCATAGTTTGTCAGGCATACGTAGCATAGTTGTGTGTGCTAGCCTTGTGCCACTTTTTTTTTTTTGGTGTTTTAAATTCACCAAAAAAAAGCCTCATATATCTGCGTGCTCCAAATTTTTGCATTTTAGGCCGTTTTGCCACTGTTTTTGCTGTCTGTTACTCTAATTATATACAGCACTATTTGGCATTTAAAAACAAAACAGGCCACATATCTGCAGTGTGGTATTTCCGTGACAGCCCTCATATTCAGTATCTGCGAGCTCCAAGTTTGGGCATTGTAGGCCGGTGCACAACTTTTTTTGCTGTCTGTTACTCAAATTATATACAGCACTATTTAGCATAAAAAATATAAAAAGGCCACATATTTGCCAGTGTGGTATTTCCGTGACAGCCCTCATATATCTGCGTGCTCCAAGTTTGGTCATTGTAGGCCGGTGGACCACTTTTATTACTGTCTGTTACTCTACTTAAATACAGGACTATTTTGCATCCATTAACTTCACAAAAATGCCCCCCAAAATTGAATACAGACTGCTATGTAATACTGAGGCCTGCCTGGTGTTTGGGTTTGAAAAATCATAGATTTGCAGGCATACTGATCAGATATTATTTTGCTACTAATAAATATATTTGTGTTGAGCATTTGAAATAGTGCAGTAGTCCATTTAACACTAGGACTACTGGACTCGTGACCCCGCCTAGAACTACTGAAAGGAGTCATTTTGACTCCTTGCTTGTTTTCGTTTATTTTTAGAGTTTCATTTGTGGTTATTTATTAATAATTATATTTTTTGTAATGTATTATTATTGTGAGATCCAACAGTAATGCTTTTGATTGTTTTTTTTCTGCTTTTCTTATTTTTCTACAGAAAATAACAATAATTATAATAGACGTTTTTCAAACATTTTTTTTTATTCAAGTGCACACATATAAACAACAACTGAAGAACAAAAAGCAGAGAAAATGTAGGTGGAGGAGCATAAAAATGAAAATATGGCGCAGAATTCACCTTCTAAACATTTGGTGTTTTTTGGTGGGTAATCTCCTTGAATATTATACATGCATTTATACCCGCAAAGTCAAAGGCATTTTCAAATGCATGAACAGGCCATCTCCTTGTGGATGTTCATGTGGTATATTTTCGTGCCATCTGATCCACTACATCTACTCCATATTTTGTTTCATTGTAAAACTTTACCGTTTCTGGAGTTTTTTTAGCGGAATCAGACGCAACAACAACATCTGGATGGACGGAACTCAAAATGACAACATTTTTGTTGGGCTTTCCTTGAAATACTGTAAGTGTAAAATTGTCTTCATTTCTAAACACTTTAGTGTTGTACAATTCCTCTTTCATGGATTTTATTTCTGTAGGCACTTCTCGCCTTATCTTATTCAGTGTTCCCACGATGGTTGTTCCTTTGATTTTTAGCTGTTTAGCTAATTTTAATGAAGTAAAATAATTATCGGTTGTAACATTGCGACCTTTTTTCAAAAACGGGTCCAATAACTTCATTACCACATGGTCAGCTAAACGGTTCTCAGCACGGCGTGTGTCATCTTTGCCTAGATAAGGGAAGCCATTTGCCAGATATTTGCTCTCCTTATCAACAGCTAGCCAATATTTGTGGCCATATTTATCTGGTTTGGAAGGCATGTACTGCGTGAATGGACACCTAGTTTTGCTTGGGAAAAGTTGCTCATCCACCGTTATGTATGGGCCAGGTTTGTAACACGCAATACAATTTTCAATAAACCTGTCCCACACAGTAGAAAATAGAGCAAACTTGTCCGTTTGCAGTCTCTCCGATCGAGTAGATTTCTCATCAAATCTGAGAAACCTCATAATTTCAACAAAGCGGTCCCTAGACATTGTCGCTTTGCAAAACGGTATTCCCCAGTCATTACACCAAATACTGCTAATCGAGTGACGGTTCGTGCCAGATATTCCACGAGCATAGAATATCGCAATGAATGCATGTAGCTCCTCATCAGATAGAGTAAACTGTAAATTATTGTTCCTGCATGCTTCTGCAAGCGTACAGTTCTTGATATGTGTCAATATATATGAATCAAAAAATAAACGCCATGCGCTCAAAGGACTATCGATAATGATATTTCTTCTGGCGTATCCTGTAGGGCCAGGTGCTTCTCGAAGAATATTTTGGCTGTCACGCCTACCAGGCAAGTGTTGTCCAATTTCAACAGGTTTCCATTGAATACCATCCGCTGAAACTAGTATTCCTTCAGATTCGCCTTCTCTGGTATTTGTTGTTGCATTACCTTCACCGCCATCGTTATCTGTTGTTCTTTCATTTCTGGGACGTTTTGCTGATTTTTTCTGTCCACGACCAGGAGGATGGTCACGAGGCAACATAACTGCATGAGCCCGATCCCCAGTTGATGTGCTTGGAATATCTGGAAAAAAGTTGATGAATATTTAGAATTTTTGTTTTGTAAGGGTCCGTGCACACTGGCTGGATTAGCGGCGGAATATCCGACCGGATATTCTCACCACAATCCGGCCCGTACCTGCCCGCTCAGGTACAGAGCGGAGTTTCATACCTGAAGCTCCGCTCTGAACCCCGGGCTGGAGCCGCTGTCTGGGACGGAGCCGTGCTCGCACGTAAGCAATCGCTGCTCTGTCCCTGACAGCAGCTCCAGCCCGGGGTTCGGAGCGGAGCTTCAGGCATGAGCGGGCAGGTACGGCCTGTATTGTGGCAAGAATATCCAGATGGCTATTCAGCCAGAATTCTGCTAGTGTGCACAGGCCCTAACTCAGTGTGTTGAAGAACAAATAAATACACATAACTACTTACCTTCTGGATTTGTTCCTTCTGAGTCTTCAGATTCACTTGATATGTTCTGAGGAATGAAATCTTCATCACTGTCAGAATCAAATACATGTTCCTGCAATTCGGATTCCGATTCATCCTCCGGTATGGATTGCAAAGTAGCCAGAATATCCTGAGGCTTTATCAAACGTCTTCTCTCCATATTCCTCACAAATTCCATAATTCTATATAGTTCCCTGCTGAAAAATAGAAATGAAATGAAAACTAAAAGAAATAATAACTGTTCTGCCACCTTCAAAAGTAGGTGGGCTGAATCAGTTGACAGACAGCTAAACTATTTCATAACAATTCATACCTGTATGAGTCTTCAGAGCTCGTATGTCTGCGTCTGTTCTCTTTGTCTCTTCAGCTGAACTGAAAGTAAAGTTACTATCCAGAATACTGTCTCCTGCTAGGACCTTAGAAAAACACCACCCTTCATTAGCATAAGATAAGAGCCTAGAGTAAACAAGCTATTTTGTTCAGCATTACACAGTAATACAAGCAGGTAAAACACAAGGAAAATGTGAAAAGTTGACATGTAAATTGAACTACATCTATATGAACATCAGGGTAAATAAGACAGAGTGAAAAAATTATGCACAAAACTTTATAGCAACATTTAGTGACAAAAGGACCTCAAAATATAGTAGGGAGTCAAAATGACTCCCTTCAGTAGTTCTTCGTAAATTTTGAAAAAAACGCGCAAATTTTTTACCAAAATTATTTATTCTCACAAAATCTTTTTTCACATCATATTTGAGGAAAAGTCACCGAGTTTCAAGCCGGAATTCTGAAAAACGTAGTCACAGAAGAGAAATAAAAAACGAAAGGAGTCAAAATGACTCCATCAGTAGTTCTAGTGTTAAAATGGGCAAGGCAAGGGGCAAGGGATGGAGAAGTGGATGTGATGATGATGGTGCATGCAGAGGACGAGGCCGTGGCCAAGGTGAAAGTGGGCAACAACAAAGACCCACATCTTCTCGCTCGACCTTCCTGTCCTAGATTCAAGGTGATCGCAGCACACCACTATTGAAGCCAGAGAAGTGTGAAACGGTTGTTGGTTGGATAGCGGATAATGCTTCCAGTCACTTAGCCACCACCACCATGTCTTCCACACGGTCAAGTTTGAGAAGCCATGAGTGTGACCCGGATATTCCTCACCCTGGTTCTCCTTCCTCCCACCATGCCGAGTGACCTGAGACAACTGATCCCACACTTGGCCACTCTGAAGAGCTGTTCAGTTTTCCATTTCAAGATTCAGAACTCTCAGCCGGTCAACTTGAAGTGGGGACAGATGAGATCGCATGTAGAGATGCCTAAAGCTTTGAGCAGCCCCAGTCACGCGAAGGCGATGGTGGGAAAAGTGTCAGAAGAGGAGGATGATGATGAGACACAATTGCCAGAAAGTCAAGAGGAGGAGCAGGGTTCGAATGTGGAAGACAAGGTGGTGGATGACTATGTGACTGACCCAACCTGGCAGGAGGACATGCAGAGCCAGGGCAGCAGCATACATGGGGAAGGAGGAATATCACCCCAACAGAAGCAGTGTGGTGGCCACAGACAGGAGGCGTGCATCCATTCCCTGTAACACCGACATGAGTGAAATTACCAGTCTAACTGTTCCCGAGTCTGTTTATTTTTTAAAGACTCTGCCGATAACCACAAACAGGCCATTTGCAGCACCTGCCATCAGCAGGGGTAGCAAAACAACCAGCCTGACCACCACCAGCATGATCAGGCACATGGCAGCAAAGCACCAGACTTTGTGGGTCAAACCCCAGGCTCCAGGACCACTGTCTGCAGGTCACACCACTGCTTCTTCCACTGTTTTGCGTAGAAGCCAATCCCCAGTACACCGTGCATGAGAAGATGCCTCCAACCCTGCACCTGTTGTGGCCCACAGTCAAGCAGCACCATCATCAAGCCAGTCCACGTCCTTGTCCCAGCACAGCCTTCAGTTGTCTATAACCCAGTCTTTGGAACACAAGCGGAAATACCTAGCCAACGCCCCCCAGGCCACAGTCCTAAATTCTAATATTTCTCTTCTGCTTGTGCTAGAAATGCTGCCTTTTAGGCTCGTTGAGACAGAAGCTTTCCGCAACCTGATGGCGGCAGCCGTCCCAAGGTACTTGGTCCCCAGTCGCCACTATTTCTCCCGGTGTGCCGTACCGGCATTACACCAGCATGTGTCCCACAACATTACCCGTGCCCTCAACAATGCTTTTATAGGGAAAGTCCACCTAACCATGGACACATGGACAAGTGCTTGTGGGCAGGGATGGTACATCTCACTGACTTCACACTGGGTTCTTATAGTGGAAGCCGGGACCCAGTCGGACCTTGGGATGGAACACATCCTCCCCACGCTGAGGATTGCTGGCCTAACGTCAATCAGGGTTGTCCCCACAATCTACAGCTCTTGCACCTCCTCCTCCTTTTCATCCTCCATCTCTGAAATCAACACATCAGTCAGAAGCTGGAAGCACTGCAGCACTACCTCAGCCAAGTGGCAACAGGCTGTGCTGAAGCTAATCTGCATAGGTGACAAACCGCATAATGCAGAAGAGTTGTGGACAGCGCTGAAAGAGCAGTCAGATGTTTAGATGACACCGCTGAACCTACAGCCAGGCATGGTCATGTGTGACAATGGTGGTAACCTGGTGGCGGCTCTAAGGCAAGGTGAGCTCACACATGTATCTTGCTTGGCCCATGTGCTTAACCTTGCAGCTCAACGCTTTCTGAAAAGCTACCCAGAGCTGCCGGATCTGCTAGTGAAAGTACGCCCATTTTAAAAAGTCAGCTACAGCTTCAGCGGCCCTTGCCGTGCTTCAGCAGTGTTTGCAGCTTCCAGCTCACCGGCTGGTGTGTGATGTCCCCACGCGCTGGAACTCTACGCTGCATATGTTGGAAAGGATTTGTGAGGACATGGATGTCCGACAGGAGTGGACATGGATGACCGAAATATGTACCATCCTCCAAAACTTTGAGGACTGCACCAAGATGGTGAGTGGCGATGATGCCATAATTAGCGTCACCATCCCACTTCTCAGCATTCTGAAAACCTCTCTGCTCACAATTAAAGAGGATGTATTTGCAGGCAAAGCACGAGTACATGGAGCAAGGAACCATACAGGGGGATTACACTCAGCTCTCCTCATGTCTTCTCAAAGTGGATTGGTAGGCAATGAGGAGGAGTCAGAAGAACAGGAGCTACTTTCATGCGCTATAGACAGTACTACAAACACAGCTGTCATACCGTCTGTTCAGTGGGGATGGCCTGAGGACAGGGAGGAGGAGGATGAGGAGGAGGAGGACAACATGGTCAGTCGTCTTGTTGGTGAGGACATGGAAGTCTTGCCTGTTAGCAATCTGGCACGCATGGCTGACTTTATGTTGCGCTGCGTTTCACGTGACCCGCGCATTATAAAAATTTTGGGTGACATTCATTACTCGTTGGTGACACTTCTAGACCCACGCTATAAGGAGAACTTTCAATCTCTTCTACCAGAGGCAGAGAAGTGTACTAAAATGTAGCAGTACCAGAGGGCCCTTGTAGCGGAATTGCTTAGAAAATTCCCATGTGAGAACGCTGGCAGCAGATGTCAGAGTTTGTTGTACAACCAGGGAGTCCAAGCTCCTTCAGGGGAACAATGGCAAAGTTCTGGGACAGTTTTCTCAGACCCTCCCATTGTGCAGGCAGAGAGGCAAGTGGTGCTGTTTAAAGAAGTGCAATGTTTGGAAAGATGGTGAGGGAGTACCTTGCAGATCGTACAAATGTCCTCTAGGATTCCTCTGTGCCTGAACTGGCTCTCTATGCCTTGGAGGCCCTGGCCTGCCCTGCTGCTAGCGTTCTGTCAGAGCGGGTTTTTAGTGCCGCTGGTGGAATTATAACAGATAAGCACATCCACCTGTCAACTAAAAATGCTGACAGGCTGACACTTATAAAAATGAACAAGGGCTGGATTGGGAAAGACTTCTGTACACCACCAAGTGAAAACAGAAAAACGTAGCCTCAAATACATTCTCTTTTTTGGGGAAGTGTATTCTCATGCACCTCTTCACAACGACACATGGGTATACGCTTCCACATTTGGTCTGTTTGTTGTTATCCTCCTCCTTATCCTCATTCTCATCATCCAGAACCACTAGATGACCAGGGTGAACGTGCTCTGTACTGTTATAGGCAGGTGCATTTTGGGGAAGGGAGCTGTGATGGCACTATTTTATTTAGGAAAAAAACGACCCCACTTTGGGAATTGGGCAATAGATTGTTATGGAAATTTGGTTTGGATAAATCTATCCCTGTGTGTGCTGCGGCCGTACCCAATAAGACTGAGTATATTGAGCGCTCATCAAGAATGGACTGTACACCACTGTGACAGAAAAGCATTCCATCAATACTTACGATTTATTGTACATACATAGTTTTATAATTGCATATAGAAAGGAATGGTTAGGGGTGGTTAGTTAATTACCATATTGTCTAGCTCCTCTGTTATTGGTTATCTAAATATATATGGAATATTGTGATTAATGCACATATGAATGCTGATTAAGCAACTAAAATGTACTTTTCTGCATCTAGGACAAAGTTGAGACATCTCATCAGCACTTAAGACATCTGGAGTTCTTCCGCTTTTTTTTTGGGTGGAAATCACCGAACAGTCTGTCTGGTTTATATCAGTTTATGTCAGCCATTTTAAGCAATTGATTATAGTGTATATAGATATATTTGCGTTTATATGAGTATATATGATTATAGAGGAGCACACATGCAAGTGAGATCTACGTGATAAACATATTTCTATCACAACATTACATTGGGCCTACTTCTTAACTCTGTCTCCTGCAATGTGTCCTTTAACCCCTTTACCCCCAAGGGTGGTTTGCACGTTAATGACCGGGCCAATTTTTACAATTCTGACCACTGTCCCTTTGTGAGGTTATAACTCTGGAACGCTTCAACGGATCCCAGTGATTCTGACATTGTTTTCTCGTGACATATTGTGCTTCATGTCAATGGTAAAAATTCTTTGATAGTACCTGCGTTTATTTGTGAAAAAAACGGAAATTTTGCGAAAATTATGAAAATTTCGCAATTTTCCAACTTTGAATTTTTATGCAATTAAATCACAGAGATATGTCACACAAAATACTTAATAAGTAACATTTCCCATATGTCTACTTTACATCAGCACAATTTTGGAACCAAAATTTTTTTTTGTTAGGGAGTTATAAGGGTTAAAAGTTGACCAACAATTTCTCATTTCTACAACACCATTTTATTTTAGGGACCACATCTCATTTGAAGTCATTTTGAGGGGTCTATATGATAGAAAATACCCAAGTGTTACACCATTCTAAAAACTACACCCCTCAAGGTGCTCAAAACCATATTCAAGAAGTTTATTAACCCTTCTGGTGCTTCACAGGAATTTTTTGAATGTTTAAATAAAAATGAACATTTAACTTTTTTTCACAAAAAATTTAATTCAGCTCCAATTTGTTTAATTTTACCAAGGGTAACAGGAGAAAATAGACCTCAAACATTGTTGTACAATTTGTCCTGAGCACGACAATACCCCACATGTGGGGGTAAACCACTGTTTGGGCGCATGGCAGAGCTCGAAGGAGCGCCATTTGACTTTTCAATGCAAAATTGACTGGAATTGAGATGGGACGCCATGTTTCGTTTGGAGAGCCCCTGATGTGCCTAAACATTGAAACCCCCCACAAGTGACACCATTTTGGAAAGTAGACCCCTTAAGGAACTTATCTAGATGTGTGGTGAGCACTTTGACCCACCAAGTGCTTCACAGAAGTTTATAATGTAGAACCGTAAAAATAAAAAATCATATTTTTTCACAAAAATTAACTTTTCGCCCCCAATTTTTTATTTTCCCAAGGGTAAGAGAAGAAATTGGACCCCAAAAGTTGTTGTACAATTTGTACTGAGTACGCTGATACCCCATATGTGGAGGTAAACCACTGTTTGGGCGCATGGGAAAGCTCGGAAGGGAAGGAGCGCCGTTTGACTTTTCAATGCAAAATTGACAGGAATTGAGATGGGACGCCATGTTGCGTTTGGAGAGCCCCTGATGTGCCTAAACATTGAAACCCCCCACAAGTGACACCATTTTGGAAAGTAGACCCCCTAAGGAACTTATCTAGAGGTGTGGTGAGCACTTTGACCCACCAAGTGCTTCACAGAAGTTTATAATGCAGAACCGTGAAAATAAAAAATAATATTTTTTCACAAAAATTAACTTTCCGCCCCCAATTTTTTATTTTCCCAAGGGTAAGAGAAGAAATTGGACCCCAAAAGTTGTTGTATAATTTGTCCTGAGTACGCTGATACCCCATATGTGGGGGTAAACCACTATTTGGGCGGATGGGAGAGCTCGGAAGGGAAGGAGCGCCGTTTGACTTTTCAATGCAAAATTGACAGGAATTGAGATGGGACGCCATGTTGCGTTTGGAAAGCCCCTGATGTGCCTAAACATTGAAACCCCCCACAAGTGACACCATTTTGGAAAGTAGACCCCCTAAGGAACTTATCTAGATGTGTGGTGAGCACTTTGACCCACCAAGTGCTTCACAGAAGTTTATAATGCAGAGCCGTAAAAATAAAACAAAAAATTTTTCCCACAAAAAATATTTTTTTAGCCCCCAGTTTTGTATTTTCCCGAGGGTAACAGGAGAAAGTGGACCCCAAAATTTGTGGCCCAATTTGTCCTGAGTGCGATGAAACACCATATGTGGGGGGAACCACTGTTTGGGCGCATGGGAGGGTTCGGAAGGGAAGGAGTGCCATTTGAATGCAGACTTAGATGGAATGGTCTGCAGGTGTCACATTGCGTTTGCAGAGCCCCTAATGTACCTAAACAGTAGAAACCCCCCACAAGTGACACCATTTTGGAAAGTAGACCCCCTAAGGAACTTATCTACATGTGTGGTGAGCACTTTGACCCACCAAGGGCTTCACAGAAGTTTATAATGGAGAGCCGTAAAAATAAAACAAAAATTTTTTCCCACAAAAATTATTTTTTAGCCCCCAGTTTTGTATTTTCCCGAGGGTAACAGGAGAAATTGGACCCCAAAATTTGTTGTCCAATTTGTTCTGAGTGCGCTGATACCCCATATGTGGGGGGGAACCACTGTTTGGGCGCATGGGAGGGCTCGGAAGGGAAGGAGCTACATTTGGAATGCAGGCTTAGATGGAATGGTCTGCAGGTGTCACATTGCATTTGCAGAGCCCCTAATATACCGAAACAGTAGAAACCCCCCACAAGTGACACCATTTTGGAAACTAGACCCCCTAAGGAACTCATCTAGATGTGTTGTGAGAGCTTTGAACCCCCAAGTGTTTCACTACAGTTTGTAACGCAGAGCCGTGAAAATTGAAAAAAAAAAT
The DNA here is from genome assembly GCF_032444005.1 of Ranitomeya imitator. Classification (NCBI taxonomy): domain Eukaryota; kingdom Metazoa; phylum Chordata; class Amphibia; order Anura; family Dendrobatidae; genus Ranitomeya; species Ranitomeya imitator. Next base: position 445,670,853 of record NC_091287.1, on the reverse strand, counting down.
CTTTCCCCCCAAAATTATTTTTTAGCCCCCAGTTTTGTATTTTCCCGAGGGTAAGAGGAGAAATTTGACCCCAAAAGTTCTTGTCCAATTTGTCCTGAGTACGCTGATACCCCATATGTTGGGGGGAACCACCGTTTGGGCGCATGGGAGGGCTCGGAAGGGAAGGAGTGCCATTTGGAATGCAGACTTAGATGGAATGGTTTGCAGGCGTCACATTGCGTTTGCAGAACCCCTAATGTACCTACACAGTAGAAATCCCCCACAAGTGACCCCATATTGGAAACTAGACCCCCATGGAACTTATCTAGATGTGTTGTGAGAACTTTGAACCCCCAAGTGTTTCACTACAGTTTATAACGCAGAGCCGTGAAAATAAAAAATCTTTTTTTTTCCCACAAAAATTATTTTTTAGCCCCCAGTTTTGTATTTTCCCAAGGGTAACAGGAGAAATTGGACCCCAAAAGTTGTTGTCCTATTTGTCCTGAGTACGCTGATACCCCATATGTTGGGGTAAACCCCTGTTTGGGCACACGGGAGAACTCGGAAGGGAAGGAGCACTGTTTTACTTTTTCAACGCAGAATTGGCTGGAATTGAGATCGGACGCCATGTCGCGTTTGGAGAGCCCCTGATGTGCCTAAACAGTGGAAACCCCCCAATTATAACTGAAACCCTAATCCAAACACACTCCTAACCCTAATCCCAACAGTAACCCTAACCAAACCTCTAACCCTGACACACACCTAACCCTAATCCCAACCCTATTCCCAACTGTAAATGTAATCTAAACCCTAACCGTAACTTTAGCCCCAACCCTAACTGTAGCCTTAACCCTAGCCCCAACCCAAACTTTAGCCCCAACCCAAACTGTAGCCCTAACCATAGCCCTAACCCTAACTTTAGCCCCAACCCTAACTGTAGCCTTAACCCTAGCCCTAACCATAGCCCTAACCCTAGCCCTAACCCTAACCCTAGCCCTAACCCTAGCCCTAACCCTAACCCTAGCCCTAACCCTAGCCCTAACCCTAGCCCTAACCCTAGCCCTAACCCTAGCCCTAGCCCAAACCCTAACCCTAGCCCTAACCCTAGCCCTAGCCCTAACGCTAGCCCTAATGGAAAAATGGGGTGATGAAGGGGGGTTTGATTTACTTTTATAGCGGGTTTTTTAGCGGATTTTTATGATTGGCAGCCGTCACACACTGAAAGACGCTTTTTATTGCAAAAAATATTTTTTGCTTTACCACATTTGGAGAGCTATAATTTTTCCATATTTTGGTTCACAGAGTCATGTGAGGTCTTGTTTTTTTTGCGGGACGAGTTGACGTTTTTATTGGTAACATTTTCGGACACGTTACATTTTTTGATCGCTTTTTATTCCGATTTTTGCGAGGCAGAATGACCAAAAACCAGCTATTCATGAATTTCTTTTGAGGGAGGCGTTTATACCGTTCCGCGTTTGGTAAAATTGATAAAGCAGTTTTATTCTTCGGGTCAGTACGATTACAGCGACACCTCATTTATATCATTTTTTTATGTTTTGGCGCTTTTATACAATAAAAACTATTTTATAGAAAAAATAATTATTTTTGCATCGCTTTAGTCTCAGGACTATAACTTTTTTTTTTTTTTTTTGCTGATGATGCTGTATGGTGGCTCGTTTTTTGCGGGACAAGATGTCGCTTTCAGCGGTATCATGATTATTTATATCTGTCTTTTTGATCGCGTGTTATTCCACTTTTTGTTCGGCGGTATGATAATAAAGCGTTGTTTTTTGCCTAGTTTTTTTTTTTTCTAACGGTGTTTACTGAAGGGGTTAACTAGTTGGGCCGTTACTGACGCGCCGATACTAAATATGTGTACTTTTATTGTTTTTTTTTTATTATTTAGATAAAGAAATGTATTTAGGGGAATAATAATTGTTTTTTTTTTCATTATTTAGGAATATTTTTTTTTATTTTTTTTTACACATTTTGAAATTTTTTTTTTTACTTTTTTACATTGTCCCAGGGGGGGGACATCACAGATCAGTGATCTGACAGTGTGCACAGCACTCTGTCAGATCACTGATCTGACATGCAGCGCTGCAGCCTTCACAGTGCCTGCTCTGAGCAGGCTCTGTGAAGCCACCTCCCTCCCTGCAGGACCCGGATCCGCGGCCATCTTGGATCCGGGGCTCGAGCAGGGAGGGAGGTGAGGAGACCCTCGCAGCAACGCGATCACATCCTTCCCTGCGGGAAGCTTCCCTGCACCGCTGGCACATCGCGATCATCTCTGATCGCGATGTGCCAGGGGTTAATGTGCCGGGGGCGGTTCGTGACCGCTCCTGGCACATAGTGCCGGATGTCAGCTGCGATAAACAGCTGACACCCGGCCGTGAGCGCCGCCGATCGCGCTGGACGTACTATCCCGTCCGTGGTCATGGGGGCCCACCCCACCTCGACGGGATAGTACGTCCCATGTCAGAAAGGGGTTAACTGACACTAGATCACCAGGATGAACGTGGTCTGTACGGTGCATTTTGGGCAAGGGGATTGGGATGGCACTATTTTATTTAGTAAAAAAAGGACCCCACATTGGGGAATTGGGCGTTACATTACATTGGGCCTACTTCTTAACTCTGTCTCCTGCAATGTGTCCTTTAACTGACAGTAGATCACCAGGGTGAACGTGCTCTGTACGGTGAATTTTGGACAAGGGGACTGTGATGGCACTATTTTATTTAGTAAAAAAAGCTCATGCATGTCAGCTCATGCCCTCCATTACAAGTCTCTTAGACCCACACCCCTACATTGGGCCTGCTTCTTAACTCTATTTCCTGCAATGTCTCTTCCTTATCTCCGACGACATGACCTGGGTGAACGTGTTCTGTACTTTTATAGGACACAGAATTTTGAACAAGGGGAGCTGTGATGGCAATAGTATATTTTTAAAAAAGGTACCCCCCATTGATGAAATCACATCCTTGTTGGCAAAGACTTCATAACATTTGTGTACCTTAAAGAGCTCCCTTGAAAGCTCCTTTTTGTGTTGCCTGGTTGCTCACATTGGACACAGTAGACTTCATATAAATGTGATAAAGCAATGCTGTTAGTTTGGCTCAGTAGTTCATTACAAATATTTCTTTGTCTACTATATTAGTTTCTCTCCTTGAGAGCGATAACTTTGGCTGCCTAAAATGTACAAATGGCGAATATACAAATGGCGATTTGGAATCCAGATTAAAATACTGTATACCAAATGCATTCAGACAATCACATAGCTGCATTTCTTGTAAAACATTTACAGATGTGACAGACAATGCTCATAGTGACACAATCTTGAGAAATGTTTGCTTATTCACTTCACAAACAGTTCTAAGCCTCTATATGTTTGCTGTTTGTCATTGTAAAATATTAAGGCTTACTGAAACTCTGCCTGTGGTGGTTTGATCTAAATCCTTGTGGCTTTTATTTTCTAGGGGTTTTTGGCCCCTCGTCTGATGACTCCATGATATCTCAGTTTCATACAATATTGAAAGTTGGCCGCTTGAAGGTCTGGGTGAAACTAGACTTACTACATAGTGCAAATCAGTATATAAGGCCAGAGAAACATAACTAAGACAGATGCCAAAACTGGGGTTCCTGTACATGTACAGTGTGCTGATACCTGCATAATTGGGGAAGCCCATGCAGTGTAGGTAATCTCCCAGGGGTTCTTTGCCTTGTTCTTGCTTCTCTGATATTCCAGACGGATTATGTTTAAATGCCTCTTGTGGATGATGTAAGTATACTGTATGTAGTTAATCTTCATATATACGTAATCACTATATGTATTTAATCCTTATATGTTCTTATTAACCTTTGTATGTTAACATATACAAAAGTATACACACTCACACTGTTCAATCATACTATTGAAATAAAATTGCGTTGTATTGCAAGTATTAGCCTTATTTAAAGCTGTATCTGAATCTTAGTGTTAAAAACATGGCGAATAAAATTGCCAAATTCTCCTGTAAGTAATTCTGCAAAGAGGGAACCATCATACCATTAAAAATACGAGTGGATTTTCATGGGTCCATCCAGTATGTGGGTTGCAATGCGTAATGGGGTGCACATGACTATGCAGCAGGGCTGGCCTTGCTGCCAATGTGTAAAACAAAGGAGTATGGGAGTACAAAATGCATATTGTGAAGTGGATTTTCATGGGCCCATTCAGTATGTGGGTTCCAAGACGTAATGGGGTGCATATGACTGACTATGCAGCAGGGCTGGCTTTGATGCCAATGTGTAAAACAAAGGAGTACGGAGTACAAAATGCATATTGTGAAGTGGATTTTCAGTGGCCCATCCAGTATGTGGGTTCAAAGGCTTTTGGGGTGCATATGAATTGGTAGCAGGGCAGGCCTTGAGTTCAATGCAACACTTTTTCAGGAGTCCCCCTAGACATCTTGTGAAAGGGGTATTGTGGTGTGTCATAATTCTTGGCAGCCCATCAACTCACAACCTAGGCTACAACAGCTGAGGAGACCCACTGTTTAATAATGGACGTTTAAGAAGGATAATGCTGCCTGATGCACTAGTAAAAATAGGCTCTGTGACTTTAAGAGTCCCTCCTTCCTAAATGATACAAGATTGGTGTGCTTTTGTGTCACACACCACATGGCCAGCTAGGGTTGTTAAATGTTACAATGACATTTCCCAGTGAACGCATTTGTAGTGGTTCAAAGCAATGTTAAAGTTGAAAAACGCTTCAAAAACGCTGCATCTGAACTAAGCCTAAGTGGGAGAGGAAATTTTTGGTCTGGGGTTAAATATTTGGCCTTACATTCAAGTCATTAACCTGTAAAGGATGTACCTTATTTCCCAGCAAAATCCATTTTGGTTTCGTTGTAGTGTGTGTTTTGTTGCACCGGGAAAAATGGCATGAATCTCAGAAAAAAATGTTTACAGCTGTGAACTAGGAGTCAGGAATGCTTCCAAGGGCGATCCCCATGATGCTCCTGTGTCTTTAGAGCAGTGTTTCATCATTTTCAGACTTTTTTAGACCTTACAAGGACCCCTGGATGGGATTGAGGTAAAAATTCTCAGGTCTCCCATAGACTTACATTGGGCTCGTTGTTCTGGCCGACTACCCGAGTATTCCAATCTGCTCGACCTGAGCAACGAGCACCAGAGCATTTTAGTGCTCGCTCATCACTAGTCATCAGCATAAAGATGGTACTAAAAGTCAAATTTGTTGATGGTCTATCCAATTGGGACCTTGTAGAGAGAGAAGAGAATAGGGCCAAGAACTGAACCCTGAGGGATACCAATAGTGAGAGGAAGAGGAGAATATATTCTAAAGGTTAGGAGAGAAAACAAGGGGATCTGCTACTTTGGATCTAATGTCTATAAACAGGGAGGAAATGTTTGAGGAGGTAAGAGTGGCTGGGACCCTAGGAGGTAGCGAACATGCAATTTTAGAATTTCGGATAACTAGAGGAGGAAGACCTGTAAAGGCTCAGACTCAGACTAGATTTCAGAAAGGCAGATTTTAAGGGACTCAGAAAGAGAATCAGAGGGAGCCAATGGCTGGATATCCTTAAAGGGAACCTGTCACCCCGTTTTTTCAGATTGAGATAAAAATACTGTTAAATAGGGCCTGCGCTGTGCGTTACAATAGTGTATGTAGTGTACCCTGATTCCCCACCTATGCTGCGAAATACATTACCAAAGTCGCCGTTTTCGCCTGTCAATCAGGCTGGTCAGGTCAGGTGGGCGTGGTGACATCGCTGTTTCTTCCCCAGCTTTCCGTTGGTGGCGTAGTGGTGTGCGCATGTCCAAGTGCCGAATCCACTGCGCGCACGTGAAGAAACAGCGCGCGATCTGCGCTATTACCCTTGTCATCGGTGGGGGCGGCCATCTTCCTGGGGCCGAGATGCAAACTCGGCTTTGGGAAAATGGCCGCCGCGATCTCCATCTGCGCGCGGCATCCCGTGGCCATTTTCCTGAAGCCCCGTGCAGCAGAGCACTCCATCTGCACACGCGCAGCCCCAGGAAGATGGCCGCCCCCACTGATGACAAGGGTAATTGCGCAGATCGCGCGCTGTTTCTTCACGTGTGCACAGTGGATTCGGCACTTGGACATGCGCACACCACTACGCCACCAACGGAAAGCTGGGAAAGAAGCAGCGATGTCACCACGCCCACCTGACCTGACCAGCCTGATTGACAGGCGAAAACGGCGACTTTGGTAATGTATTTCGCAGCATAGGTGGGGAATCAGGGTACACTACATACACTATTGTAACGCACAGCGCAGGCCCTATTTAACAGTATTATTATCTTAATCTGAAAAAACGGGGTGACAGGTTCCCTTTAAGGACAAAGATGTCAAGTAAGGATGGGAAATCTTGAAAAATTAGATTCTCAAAGCACAATCGTTAACAATTCCAAAAGGAGGGAAGAATACGAAGCATTTAAGGAAACCAGGATGGATGAACACAGAACTTAAACACATACTAAAAAGGAAGAAAGAAATGTTTATCAAATGTAAAGAGGGAGGCATATCTAAAGAAGAATATAATGCTGCCTGCAGTACCTGCAGGGCACAAATCAGATTATCTGAAGCTGACAAGGAATTAAGGCTTGCAAGAGATGTCAAAAGCAATAAAAATGGATTTGGGAGATAGGTCAAAAGGAAAAGAAAAATCAAAGATGCTATAGGATCTTTACAGGATGAAAATGATGAAATGGTAAGAAAGGATGTTGAGAAGGCCAAACTTTTAAATTCCTATTTTGCATTGGTTTTCTCTCAGAAAGGAAATGTAACATCAACAGATCTTCACTGTCCTATTAAAGGAATAGAAGAATCCAGGATATCTATAAACAGAGATAGTGAGGAAACACTTAGCTAACATAAATGAATTCAAGTTTCCAGGTCAAGATGAATTAGACCCCAGAGTACTGAAGGAGATAGCATAAGAAATTTTAGAACCACTCTCCATAATCTTTGAAAATTCTTGGAGAACAGGAGAAGTCCCAGAAGACTGGAAAAGAGCAAATGTTGTTCCTATCTTCAAAAAGGGGAAGAAGGTGGACCCAGGGAACTATAGGCCAGTGGGTCTGACTTCTATACCAGGAAAGATCTTTGAACAAATTATTAACCCCTTCATGACCGGAGCTTTTTTTGGTTTTACGTTTTCGTTTTTCACTCCCCTTATTTCCAGAGCCATAACTTTTTTATTTTTCCATCAATATGGCCATGTGAGGGTTTATTTTTTTCAGAACAAGTTGTACTTTTGAATAATACCATTGGTTTTACCATGCCAAGTAACAGAAAACAGGAAAAAAATTCCAAGTGGGGTGAAATTGCAAAAAAAGGGAAATCCCACACTTGTTTTTTGTTTGGCTTTTTTGCTAAGTTCACTAAATGCTAAAACCGACCTGCCATTATGATTCTCCAGGTCATTACGAGTTCATAGAAACCAAACAGGTCTAGGTTCTTTTTTATCTAAGTGGTGAAAAAAATTCCAATATTTGCTAACACAAAAAAAAATTGTGCCATCTCCAAGGCCCATAGCGTCTCTATTTTTCATGATCTAGGGTTGGGTAAGGGCTTATTTTTTGTGTACCGAGCTGACGTTTTTACTGATACCATTTTGGTGCAGATACAATCTTTTCATTGCCCATTATTGCATTTTAATGCAATATTGCGGCGACCAAAAAAAGTAATTCTGGCGTTTTGATTTTTGTTTCGCTACACCGTTCAGCGATTAGGTTAATCCTTCTTTTATTGATACATCGGGCGATTCTGAATGCAGCAATACCAATTATGTCTATGTTTGATTTTATTTTATTGTTTTACTTTGAATGAGGCGATAGGGGGGTGATTTGAACTTTTATGTTTTTAATAGTTTTTCATATTCTTAAAAACTTTTTTTTTCGTTCAAAACAGCTGACATGTCCCGGCTTTGAGGTGGGCTCACCGCCGGAGCCCACATCAAAGTGGGGGATACTGTGATTGGATGTACTATCCCGTCCGAAGAGGTTAAACAACATGTATGTAAGTACCTGGATAAGAATGAAGTGATTAACCAGAGTCAGCATGAATGGTTACAGGATTTGGAAATGTTTAGCTTGCAGAAAACAAGACTGAGAGGAGACTTAATAGCTACCTACAAACATCTCTAGGGCTGTCACATTGTAGAAGGATCATCTTTATTCTCTTTTGCACAAGGAAAGACTAGAAGCAACGGGATGAAACTGAATGGGAGGATACACAGATTAGATATTAGAAAAAGCTTTTTGACAGTTAGGGTGATCAATGAGTGCAACAGGCTGCCACGAGAGGTGGTGAGTTCTCCTTTCATGGAAGTCTTCAAACAGAGGCTGGACAGACATCTGTCTGGGATGATTTAGTGAATCCTGCTTTGAGCAGGGGGTTGGACTAGATAATCCAGGAGGTCCCTTCCAACTCTACCATTCTATGATTCTATGAAATTGAGCCAGCGAATGAAACACTGAATGAATGAGTGGTCAGAAAGATAGGAAGAGAACAAGGAGAGAGCAATGTCCTTTATGCTAATTGATTGGAGCATAGAGAGTAGGACTTGGTGGTTAACAGTGTCGAAATCTGCTGAAAGGTCAAGAAGACTGAGCAGAGAGTGTTTACTGTTACCTTTTGCTGTCAAAAGGTCATTGGTCACTTTGATGAGTGCAGTTTCTGTAGAATGTAGGGAGTGGAAGCCAGACTGTGATGGATCTAGGAGTGAGTGAGTGGAGAGGTAACGGGTAAGGTGGGAGTACACCATGCACTCCAAGAGTTCATAGATGAAAGGGAGATTTGAGACTGTTCTGTAGTTATTAGTGCAGGATGGGTTGAATGAGGGTTTTTTTTTATAATGGAGTATTAGAAGAATGAGCGGAAAATACCAGAGAAGAGGGAGAGATTGAATATTTTATGTAGGTGAGTAGTGACGACTGGAGAGAGAGACTGGAGAAGGTTTGAGGGAGTGGGATCAGTAGTGCATGTAGAAGGGCGAGAAGAAGAGAGGAGCCTGGAGACTTCTTCTTGTGTGATGGGGCAAATGTGGAGAGTGAGCCAGAGTGTCACGATTAAATTTTGTATTCGTGACAGCTCTGATTCTGCTAAAATTTAAACATTGCTTTTTCCTTTTGGGCCAGCAAGGGTTAATGTCAGTTTTTTTTACTGGCAACTACTTTGTTGCTGGTGGGTGGTGGCCACTCCACTATCCTTTAAATCGTCACATGATTCATCAGCTAACTGTTGGTAATAGAGTTATTCTATGAAGACCAGGCGAGGAGTTTGTTGCTCTATGGTGCCAGCAGTGTATCTGCTGCTTCTGTGGAGCTTGGGTTCCTGGTTCCATATCCTCTGCTGTCTGGAGCTTAGCAGCAGAGGTTGGAGTAAAGTATCATTTTCCCTTTCCTTGTCTTTCTCTTTCTTGTCACTTTCCCTGTGTGGATACCATCTGCAGTGGTGCGGCTAGCGTCCTTGCTGGCTAGTGCACTAGCCAGGATATAGTGTTGAGGAGTCAGCTGGGACAAGGCATGTGGCGGTGGTGGGGGGAAGACCCGCATAGGGCTTTAGGGGAGCTTAGGGATAGGCACAGGTTGTTGTTAGGAGATGCCCCATCCCTCACTCCCTACTGTTAGGGCCTTCCTCTCCCTTTTTCCATACTGTTGTTTGTGTATGTTGTGCCGTCCACTGGACTTACCCATTCCGAGTGTGACACAGAGAAGATGTGGGATGGGAGTCACAGCACTTGGTGGCTGAGAGCTGATTTCCTGTCAGTTATTTTCTATTTTCTTTGTAAAGTGGGAGGCCAGATCATCAGCACAAATGTCTGTGATAGGGGCCAGTGCTTTCAGACTGAGGAGGGAGTAAATGGTGTTGAAGAGTTATTTTTCGGTTGTTCGATAGTGAGGAGATCAGGGTGGTGAAGTAGGTCCCCCCAGGTGCTTCACAGAAATTTATAACATTGAGCCGTGAAAATAAAAAAATCTAATTTTTCCCACAATAATGTTATTTTAGCCCAAATTTTTTTATTTTCACAAGGTAACAGGAGAAATGCAAAGCTCTGAAGGGAAGAGGTGCCATGTGGGAGTTCAGATTTTGCTGGAATGGTTTGAGGGTGCCATGTCACAATGGAAGAGATCCTTAAGTGCCAGAACAGCAGAATCTCCCCCATTTGTGAACTAATTTTACAAAATACACTCCCCAATGAATTCATCTAGGTGTGCAGTGATCATATTGACACCACTTGTGCCTCACTAAATTGTATTCCATTGAGTGGTGAAGAAAGAATACATTAAAATTTTTACCACTAAAATGTTGTTTTAGCCCCAAGTTTTAAATTTTTCTAAGGGTTAATAGGATTTTTTTTTTACAACACACTGAGGTCCAATTTTTCCTGAGTGCGCCAATACACTACATGTAATCAGGAAATATTTTTTCAGGCACAGTGCAAAGCTCAGAAGGCAAGGAGCGCCATACTATAGTGCAGACTTTACTGTTATGGTTTGCGGGTGCCATGACCCACTGGGAGAGACATTGAGTTGACAAAACAGCAGAACCCCCCATAAGTGACCCGATTTTACAAACAACACCTCTCAATGAATTCATCTATGGGTGAAGTGAACATATTCACAGCATGGGTGTATCACCAAATTTTATACCATTGGGCAATGAAGAAAAAATAACTACATTTTTACAACCAGACTTTTGTTTTAGCCCCACATTTTAAATTTTCCAGAAGTGGGTAAAAATGGCACCACAATTTGTCCCACAATTTGGCTGTTCAGTACTGCTTAGCCACATGGAGTGACTCGGGAGGGACGGAGCACCATTTGCCTTCTGGAGCACAGATTTTACTAGAATACAGAGCTCCTAATTGCTAGAAGAGCACAATCCTCCCTCAAGTTACATAGTTACATAGTTATTAAGGTTGAAGGAAGACTATAAGTCCATCTAGTTCAACCCATAGCCTAACCTAACATGCCCTAACATGTTGATCCAGAGGAAGGCAAAAAAAACTCATGTGGCAAAGAGTAAGCACCACATAGGGGAAAAAAATTCCTTCCCGACTCCACATACGGCAATCAGACTAGTTCCCTGGATCAACGCCCTATCAAGGAATCTAGTGACCTCATTTTGAAAATTATACCCCTTTGGGAATTTTTCTACATGTGTAGTGACGATTTTGACTCAATGAGTGTTTTCCAGAAACAAGCAGCAATGAATGTTGCTGAGTAAAAATTGCAAACTGCCATTGTAGTGACCAGTACGTTGCAGTCACAAGCACATTATGCCCAGCTCATGCTTCTGGAGACATGCACCTGTAAGTTTGGCGGGCTTTCATCGCTTCAGAAATGCCAAACATATGGACGCTATATGTGGTTTAGGTGCACTGGAGCTCCGATGAAAGCGGGGAATTTTGATTTGGGAGTGCAGAATTTGCTGAATTTCTTTAAAGGGGCGAGTGTTATGATCTGGTGGCCTTGGAGCACCATGAGACGTACTCTGAAGAAGGTGGTCCCTGTACTGACCGCAAACCCTGAACCTAGCAGCGCAACTAGAAGCAGCCGTGGGGGGTACCTAACACTTCCTAGACCCCTCGACACAGCCTAAGATCTAACTACCCCTAAAGACAGAAACAGGAAACCTATCTTGCCTCAGAGAAAATCCCCAAAGGATAGATAGCCCCCCACAAATATTGACTGTGAGAGGAGAGGGAAATAACAACGCAGATATGAAATCAGATTTTAGCATAGGAGGCCATACTAGCTAAAAAGAAAGAATAGAACAGAGTACTATGCGGTCAGTATAAAAACACTAGAAAATATCCACCACAGAAAATACGGATCACCACATCTGACTAAAGACATGGGGGGTATATCTGCATCTCCAGAGAAATAGCTAGGCTGCAAAAAATCCTTCACAGACCAAGCTGGACAAGACAAAAACATGAAAATGCACAGAACTATAAGGTCCACTGCAGATGGACAGCAAAAACAAAGCCAGGACTTATCTTTGTAGAAAAACACAGCAAACTGGAGAGACCAGCAGGGAAGTGAATCCTTCAAGAACAATGGACAACTGGCACTGACTGAAGGATCCAGCAAAGCTATATACCCCAGTCAGTTTTGCAATTAGTAGATAGACCTGTCCACTCCTGCAGTCCAGGCACAACTGCATTACCCTCTACAACCACCGGAGGGAGCCCAAAAGCTGAATTCACAACAGTACCCCCCCCCCCTTGAGGAGGGGTCACCGAACCCTCACCAGAGCCCCCAGGTCGATCAGGATGAGCCTGATGAAAGGCACGAACCAAATCAACGGCATGGACATCAGAGGCAAAAACCCAAGAATTATCCTCCTGGCCATAACCCTTCCACTTGACAAGGTACTGAAGCTTCCGCCTCGAAAAACGGGAATCCAAAATCTTCTCAACAACATATTCCAACTCCCCATCGACCAATACAGGGGCCGGAGGATCAACAGAGGGAACAACGGGCTCCACATATTTCCGCAACAAAGATCTATGGAAGACATTATGAATAGCAAAAGAGGCCGGAAGCGCCAGGCGAAAGGACACCGGATTAATAATCTCAGAAATCCTATAAGGACCAATAAATCGAGGCTTAAACTTAGGGGAAGAAACCTTCATAGGAACATGACGGGAAGATAACCAAACCAGATCACCAACCCGAAGCCGGGAACCAACACACCGACGACGGTTAGCAAAACGCTGAGCCTCCTCCTGAGACAGCACCAAATTGTCCACCACACAAGCCCAAATCTGCTGCAACCTGTCGACCACAGAATCCACACCAGAAAGGTCAGAAGACTCAACCTGCCCTGAAGAAAAAAGAGGATGAAAACCAAAATTACAAAAAAAGGCGAAACCAAAGTAGCCAAACTAGCCCGTTTATTAAGGGCAAACTCGACCAATGGCAAAAAAGCCACCCAATCATCCTGATCAGCAGACACAAAGCATCTCAAATAGGTCTCCAAGGTCTGATTAGTTCGCTCAGTCTGGCCATTTGTCTGAGGATGAAATGCAGAGGAAAAAGACAAATCAATGCCCAGCTTGGCACAAAAGGCCCGCCAAAACCTAGAAACAAACTGGGAACCTCTGTCGGACACAATATTCTCCGGAATACCATGCAAACGTACCACATGCTGAAAAAACAACGGAACCAAATCAGAAGAAGAAGGCAATTTAGGCAAAGGCACCAAATGAACCATCTTAGAAAATCGGTCACAGACAACCCAGATAACCGACATTCTTTGGGAAACAGGAAGATCGGAAATAAAATCCATAGAAATATGCATCCAAGGTCTCTCAGGGACCAGCAATGGCAAAAGCAACCCACTTGCGCGGGAACAGCAAGGCTTAGCCCGCGCACAAATCCCACAGGACTGCACAAAAGAACGCACATCCCGTGACAAAGAAGGCCACCAAAAGGACCTACCAACCAAATCTCTGGTACCAAAAATCCCAGGATGGCCAGCCAACACAGAACAATGAACCTCAGAAATCACTTTACTAGTCCATCTATCAGGAACAAACAGTTTCCCCACAGGACAACGGTCAGGCTTATCAGCCTGAAATTTCTGAAGAACCCGTCGCAAATCAGGGGAGATGGCAGAAAGAATCACCCCTTCCTTCAAAATGCCGACCGGCTCAAGAACCCCAGGGGAATCAGGAAAAAAACTCCTAGAGAGGGCATCCACCTTAACATTCTTAGTACCAGGAATGTACGAGACCACAAAATCAAAACAGGAGAAAAACAGGGACCATCGAGCCTGTCTAGGATTCAGCCGTTTGGCAGACTCGAGGTAAATCAGATTCTTATGATCGGTCAGGACCACAATACGGTGCTTGGCCCCCTCAAGCCAATGTCGCCACTCCTCAAATGCCCACTTCATAGCCAACAACTCCCGATTGCTGACATCATAATTGCGTTCCGCAGGCGAAAACTTCTGAGACAAGAAGGCACACGGTTTCATCAAGGAACCATCAGAATTCCTCTTAGACAAAACGGCCCCTGCCTCAATCTCAGAAGCGTCAACCTCAACCTGAAATGGAAGAGAAACATCTGGCTGACACAACACAGGGGCAGAAGTAAATCGGCGTTTAAGGCTACGTTCACACTGGCGTTGCGCCGCCCTGCGTCGGCGACGCAACGCGCGACGCACGAAAAAACGCGCGCGTTTTGCGACGCGTGCGTCGTTTTTTGACCAAAATCGGACGCACAGAAAATGCAACTTGTTGCATTTTCTTGCGTCCGACGCTAGCGTCGGAAACGACGCAAGTGTCAAAAAACGCCACCCTAAAAACGCACGCGTCCCCTATGTTAAACATAGGGGCGCGTCGCCGCTGCTTCGCCGCGGCGTCGCCGGCGCAACAGCGACGCACATTGGCGGAACGCCAATGTGAACGTAGCCTTAGCTCCTGAAAGGCAGAAACAGCCGCGGAGGACCAATTCGTCACATCAGCGCCTTTCTTGGTCAAATCGGTTAGAGGTTTAACCACACTGGAGAAGTTGGCAATGAAACGACGATAAAAATTAGCAAAGCCCAAGAATTTCTGAAGGCTCTTCACAGATGTGGGCTGAATCCAATCATGAATGGCCTGAACCTTAACCGGATCCATTTCTATAGATGAGGGAGAAAAAATGAAACCCAAAAAAGAAACCTTCTGCACTCCAAAGAGGCACTTTGACCCCTTCACAAAAAAAGCATTATTACGGAGGATCTGAAATACCATCCTGACCTGTTTCACATGAGACTCCCAATCATTGGAAAAAATCTAAATATCATCCAAATATACAACCATGAATTTATCAAGATAACTCCGAAAGATATCATGCATGAAGGATTGGAACACAGATGGGGCATTAGAGAGTCCGAATGGCATCACAAGGTATTCAAAATGGCCTTCGGGCGTATTAAATGCAGTTTTCCATTCGTCACCCTGCTTGATACGAATAAGATTATATGCCCCTCGAAGGTCAATCTTAGTAAACCAGCTAGCCCCCTTAATCCTAGCAAACAAATCAGTAAGCAAAGGCAAGGGGTATTGAAATTTAACCGTGATCTTATTCAAGAGGCGATAATCAATACAGGGTCTCAAGGAGCCATCCTTCTTGGCAACAAAAAAGAACCCCGCTCCCAACGGTGAAGAAGATGGCCGAATATGCCCTTTCTCCAAAGACTCCTTAATATAGCTCTGCATGGAGGTATGTCCAGGCACAGACAGGTTGAAAAGTTGGCCCTTAGGGAACTTACAACCTGGAATCAAATCAATAGCACAATCTCAGTCCCTATGTGGTGGAAGGGAACTGGATTTGGGCTCATCGAGTACATCCTGGAAGTCAGACATAAACTCAGGAACTTCAGAAGAGGGGGGAGAGGAGATTGACATTAAAGGAACCTGATCATGAACCCCCTGACAATCCCAACTAGTCACAGACATGGATTTCCAATCTAACACCGGATTATGTAGCTGCAACCATGGAAAACCCAGCACAATATCATCATGCAAATTATGCAACACCAGAAAACGACAACCTTCCTGATGGGCTGGAGCCATGCGCATGGTCAGCTGTGTCCAAAACTGAGGTTTATTTTTAGCCAACGGTGTAGCATCAATGCCCCTCAAAGGAATAGAGTTCTGCAAAGGCTGCAAGGGAAAACCACAACGTCTGGCAAATTCTAAGTCCATTAAGTTCAGAGCGGCGCCTGAATCCACAAATGCCATGACAGAAAATTATGATAATGAGCAGATCAAGGTCACAGATAACAGAAATTTAGGTTGTATAGTACTGATGGCAACAGAACTAGCGATTCTCTTAGTACGCTTAGGGCAATCAGAAATAACATGAGCAGAATCGCCGCAGTAAAAACACAACACAACCTATTCTGACGCCTGAATGTTTGACGTTCAGCTCTAGACAAAATCCTATCACACTGCATAGGCTCAGGGCTCCGCTCAGAGGACAACGCCACAGTGTGCACAATTCTGCGCTCACGCAAGCGCCGATCAATCTGAATGGCCAGAGACATAGAATCACTCAGACCAGCAGGCGTGGGGAACCCCACCATATCATCTTTAACGGATTCAGAAAGACCCTTTCTGAAAATTGCCGCCAAGGCATCCTCATTCCATTTAGTCAGTACAGACCATTTTCTAAATTTCTGGCAATACAATTCTGCCGCTTCTTGACCTTGACACAGGGCTAACAAGATTTTCTCAGCCTGATCCACAGAATTAGGCTCATCATACAACAACCCCAATGCCTGAAAGAACAAATCAACATTAAGCAAAGCAGGATTGCCAGATTCCAGGGAAAATGCCCAATCCTGTGGGTCACCACGCAGCAGAGATATGATGATTTTAACCTGCTGAATAGGATCACCAGAAGACCGGGGTCTTAATGCAAAAAACAGTTTACAGTTATTTTTGAAACTCAAAAATTTGGATCTGTCACCAAAGAATAAATCAGGAGTGGGAATCTTAGGCTCTAAGGCAGGAGTCTGAACAATGAAATCTGAAATACCCTGTACCCTAGCAGCAAGCTGATCCACCCGAGAAACTAACTCCTGAACATTCATGTTAATACTAGACTCCGTAGCCACCCAGAGGTAAAGAGGGAGGAACAGACCAAACAGGCTAAGGAAAAAAAATGGCTCAAAATCTTTCCACCCTTCTTCTGAGATGCAATTAACTCATTGTTGGCCAGTTGTACTGTTATGATCTGGTGGCCTTGGAGCAGCATGAGACGTACTCTGGAGAAGGTGGTCCCTGTACTGACCGCAAACCCTGAACCTAGCAGCGCAACTAGAAGCAGCCGTGGGGGGTACCTAACACTCCCTAGACCCCTCGACACAGCCTAAGATCTAACTACCCCTAAAGACAGAAACAGGAAACCTATCTTGCCTCAGAGAAAATCCCCAAAGGATAGATAGCCCCCCACAAATATTGACTGTGAGAGGAGAGGGAAATAACATTCGCAGATCTGAAATCAGATTTTAGCATAGGAGGCCATACTAGCTAAAACGAAAGAATAGAACAGAGTACTATACGGTCAGTATAAAAACACTAGAAAATATCCACCGCAGAAAATACGGATCACCACATCTGACTAAAGACATGGGGGGTATATCTGCATCTCCAGAGAAATAGCTAGGCTGCAAAAAATCCTTCACAGACCAAGCTGGACAAGACAAAAACATGAAAATGCACAGAACTATAAGGTCCACTGCAGGTGGACAGCAAAAACAAAGCCAGGACTTATCTTTGTAGAAAAACACAGCAAACTGGAGAGACCAGCAGGGAAGTGAATCCTTCAAGAACAATGGACAACTGGCACTGACTGAAGGATCCAGCAAAGCTATATACTCCAGTCAGTTTTGCAATTAGTAGATACACCTGTGCACTCCTGCAGTCCAGGCACAACTGCATTACCTTCTACAACCACCGGAGGGAGCCCAAAAGCTGAATTCACAACAGGCGAGGAGTTTTTTTACTTTTCCAGAGCCTTTGTGCTCCCAATAATGTGGAAGCCCCCATATTTCTGTTAACAGATGGCAGACCTGATTGGGTAATGCTTTTTTGTGGATTGATTTGAAGCTTTTATTGGGAACATTTTATATAAAGTTTGGGACCACATTTACACGGCGCTCTACGCTGAGCACTTATTCGGGGGTTTCCATCTAAATCTCAGAGCGATGTGATTCAGATAAAACCCCCAAGGGATCCATTCACTATAATGAGGCAGCAGAGTTATTCTGGACTACGCCTGGCCTCTGTTTAGCTTCTTTTCAGAAGTGCACAAAGCTATGGCCGACAGCACTTTTATGCAATTCTAAAAAGATGTACACCGCCGGACTACAGGTCCTATGGCATCCACAGTGCCTCCATCTGCCTCGTGATAGGAAATCTTCCAACTTGGTTCCGTCTGAATCATGTATTTAAGAGATTTACACAGAAACCCCGATGCAAGAGCTCAGCGCAGAGCACAGGATAAATGTGCGATATTTGAGAGGCAGAATGAGCAAAACAGCAGGTTAAAAATTGGTTTTATTCATTTTTTATGCCGCTCCTCGTGTGGTATAAGTGATTAGGCAACTTTATTCTTCGGGTCGGTGTATTTACAACAATACCAGATTTGTATTGGGTTTTTATGTTTGGCTGCTGCCACACACTAAAAGACACTTTCTAGTTTTTGCATCACCATATTTTGAGAGCTATAATTTTCTATATTTCTGCTGACATGTGAGTCATGTGAGGGCTTGTTTTTTGCTGGACTAGTTGACGTTTTTATTGATACCATTTTCAGTCACATGACTTTTGTGATTGCTTTCTATTTCGATTTTTGGGAGGCAGAATTAACAAAAACCAGCAATTCAGGAACTTTTTTTTTTTTTTTTTTTTAAGGTTGTTCTTCTTACCCTTCATTCAGATAAGTGATTTTTCTAGTATGTCTCCTGATGAACCGACCTCGGAGAAACGCGTCGAGATGAACATACTAAAATGGGCATATTTATTGTGTTGTGTTTATGTATTATCTAAGATACTGGGGATTTATGCATATTTTGTTTTCTTGTACACGTCTATGATGGGGTGCTATAGTGTATCCTTATTTATGACTGCACGCTCGGCTTGCTTTTTTGTACCTTTTCGGTTTTTGCCATTTGGCAGTGTTAGGGCTTACTAGGGCCAGACGACGGGAGCGGGGGCGCCAATTGCGCAGGATATATAGGGTGCCAACCCCCGCAACAAGGCAGTGCGCATCTAGGTACAGTGCAATAGGCTATAGGCCAAATGGGGATATGTGGAATTATATGTTGAGTGTGCGCTATTGAAAATCTATTACAGCACATTTGCACTTTATCGTTATTCTGTGCCCCTACTATATAGCACACCGGTCAATTTCATTTGTTTGTCTGTTTGTATGGTCTGCTGTTTGTCTATTTTTCCCACACTTGAGGGTTGTTCAGGGTGAGTCAGGGCGAGTCTACGTTGAGCGGGGGCGCCATTGCGCAGGATTTATAGGGTGCCAACCTCCACTGCAAGATAGGGCATAGATAGTCAGTATAGTAGGGACTGAGTGCACCCTGTATCTTTTTTCAGCCAAACATTGGACGTTTTTTAGGTCGTGAATGTTGTCGTTTTTTATCCTTATCAATAGTAAATGTTACATTTTATTGTGTATTGGATTTATTTGGTTATTTAGTGCTGCTTCTCGGTGAATTATATTTCTTTTTGGGCACTTATATCATTTTTTCTGTGATACTTTTGAGCACGCCGAAGTCACTCGATTAGCACACCAGCATGCTCGGATAACAACTTTTCCGAGCACGTTCGCTCGTCACTATCTACTGCGTAATTAAGGAGAAAATATACTACTTTATTAAAGGGTTAATTGATTAAATGGATGAACCCGAAAATATTTTTATGCATGTGTAAAACAAGAAAAGTATCACGTGATACATGTGTCTCCTAATAACACCGGTAAGGTTAAAGTGAAAGCACACTATTCCAGAGGTGGGCAACCTCAGAGACTTCAGAGTCCTTGAGACTACAGGTTCCAGAATTCTCTAGTCTGCTAGGTCCTCAGAGAGTTTTTGTTCTTTCCCAACAAGACCCCTTCCTGACAGGCATCATATAAATTAGTTACATGCATGGAATGGAATTTCTTATGTTGACAGTCTTTTCATGGAGCAGGGATCATGGCCTGGGAGGGGTTGCTGTCACGGAGCCAGTTTCTTTTCCACGCCCCCTAGACAGAGTACAGGAGAAAGTTTTGTGCTGAGACTATATAGTATCAGAGTGAAGTGTGCATCTGTTACAGAAGTGCAGTCTGGGGAGCAGCCAGAGCTGAAGTTTTCCAGCACCATGACTTACGACCTCCAGTTTATCTTTGGGGTTTCAATACTTGTTTCCTTTTTCCTGGTATTTTTGCTAAAAAGAAGAAGGTAAGTGTTTACATTGTATGGAAGTGACACCCTGCATATTTTACGCCTCATTTCTCGACGTTTCAGACTGTGGTTTTGTTTCACTTAACCAGGAAATAATGTAGTGTTTACAGTTTCACAAATGTGTTGCATTCACAGCGTAATCCAAGGGGTCAAATTCACGAGCGCAAAAGTCTCACAGTGACCTGAGCAGAAAAATGCAAACAAAACCTTAATTATAGTGAATGTCATGAAAGCGGATATTAACCTGCAGACACTGGGACATAGCAATATGCTATTATGGGATCTAGAAAATGGAAAGCAGTAATTAATCAGAACTACTGTATCGACTGTGGAAGACTGTGTCTATACGTGTTTGCATTAATTATATATGTAGCAATCTACCTTTTAATGAACTCAGCATATTATGAATCACTATGCGTGGCCCTATCATTAATCAGGGGAAAGTCTCCACACTATAGCCTGCTGTGCAGCCTAAATATGTAATGTAGAGCAGGGGTGTCAAACTGCATTCCTCAAGGGCTGCAAACAGGTCATGTTTTCAGGATTTCCTTGTACTGTACAGGTGATAATTTAATCACCTACACAAATAATGAGTCGGTGATTAAATTATCACCTGTGCAGTACAAGGAAATCCTGAAAACATGACCTGTTTGCAGCCCTCGAGGAATGCAGTTTGGCACCCCTGATGTAGAGGTTAGGTGTGACCCTACAGATTCATATGACAGACGTATAATAGATTTGTACCAAATGGACCAATAGTGCTTTTATGAGCACAAATCTTCACTTGCATTAATATTTGAAATTACTAATAAATTGTTCCACTAAATAAAAAACTTTTAACTTTTTTTTTGAACATTTAACGTAGATGTTCTCCGACAGCCTGTGCAAGCATTAAAAGTTATTGTGCACAGCAGCTAGAGAACGTCTGGGAGAAATGAATAAGAGCTTTTTTTCTAAATAGATGCATGTGTGCATTAACTGACAAAAAGAGGGTCTGCAACAGCTGCGGAAATATTTGGGAAGCCCAATCGTGTTTCATTTCAAGGATAGAGAACCCTTGATAATGACATAAATTGGAAGGAGGATCCAAGTAAGAAGCAATGCAAGTTGGCAGAGGATTGTTATCTGCTATCAGTTCGGAAACCAGACCTGCATTGGTTTTGTACAGTGGCCATGATATTTCCCACGATTCTCTCTCTAATCTGCTATATTTTTGTTTTTTGCCAACTTCATGACGACATTTTGTTTGCTAATCCCCAATGCGTGCTGGGATACCCAAATAGAAATGTCATCAGTGTAAGCAGCAGGCACTGCATCTATTCCTATATCAGTGTAAGCAGCAGGCACAGCATCTACTCCTATACCAGTGTAAGCAGCAGGCACAGCATCTACTCCTATATAAGTGTAAGCAGCAGGCACCGTATCTAATCCTATATCCGTTTAAGCAGAAGGCACAGCATCTACTCCTATATCAGTGTAAGAAGCAGGCACATCATCTACTCCTATATCAGTGTAAGCAGCAGGCACAGTATCTATTCTTATATCAGTGTAAGCAACAGGCACAGCATCTATTCCTATATTAGTGTTAGCAACAGGCACTGCATCTACTCCTATATCAGTGTAAGCAGCAGGCACAGCATCTAATCCTATATCCGTGTAAGCAGAAGGCACAGCATCTACTCCTATATCAGTGTAAGCAGCAGGCACAGCATCTATTCCTATACCAGTGTAAGCAGCAGGCACAGCATCTATTCTTATATCAGTGTAAGCAACAGGCACAGCATCTATTCCTATATTAGTGTTAGCAACAGGCACTGCATCTACTCCTATATCAGTGTAAGCAGCAGGCACAGCATCTACTCCTATATCAGTGTAAGCAGCAGGCACAGCATCTACTCCTATATCAGTGTAAGCAGTAGGCACAGCATCTACACCTATATCAGTGTAAGCAGCAGGCACAACATCTACTCCTATATCAGTGTAAGTAGCAGGCACAGCATCTACTCCTATATCAGTGTAAGTAGCAGGCACAGCATCTGCTCCTATATCAGTGTAAGCAGCAGGCACAGCATCTACACCTAGATCAGTGTAAGTAGCAGGCACAGCATCTACTCCTATATCAGTGTAAGCAGCAGGAACAGCATCTATTCCTATATTAGTATAGGCAACAGGCACAGCATCTACTCCTATATCAGTGTGATCATCAGGCACCGCATCTACTCCTATATCAGTGTAAGCAACAGGCACAACATCTACTCCTATATCAGTGTAAGCAGTAGGCACAGCATCTGCTCCTATATCAGTGTAAGCAGCAGGCACAGCATCTACTCCTTTATCAGTGAAAACAAAGGGCACAGCATCTACTCCTAAATCTGTGTAAGCATCAGGCACCACATCTACTCCTATATCAGGGAAAGCAAAAAGCACAGCATCTACTCCTATATAATTGTAAGCAGCAGGCACAGCATCTATTCCTATATCAGTGTAAGCAGCAGGCACAGCACCTACTCATATATCAGTGAAAGCAACAGGCAAAGCACCTACTCTTATATCAGTGTAAGCAGCAGGCACAGCATCTATTCTTATATCAGTGTAAGCAGCAGGCACAGCATCTACTCCTATATCAGGGTAAGCAGTAGGCACAGCATCTGCTCCTAAATCAGTGTAAGCAGCAGGCACAGCATCTACTCCTATATCAGTGTAAGCAGTAGGCACAGCATCTGCTCCTATATCAGTGTAAGCAGCAGGCACAGCATCTACTCCTATATCAGTGTAGGCAGCAGACGCAGCATCTACTCTTATATCAGTGTAAGCAGAAGGCACAGCATCTACTCCTATATCAGTGTAAGCAGCAGGCACAGCATCTACTCCTATATCAGTGTAAGCAGTAGGCACAGCATCTACACCTATATCAGTGTAAGCAGCAGGCACAGCATCTACTCATATATCAGTGTAAGTAGCAGGCACAGCATCTACTCCTATATCAGTGTAAGCAGCAGGCACAGCATCTACTCCTATATCAGTGTAAGCAGCAGACGCAGCATCTACTCCTATATCAGTGTAAGCAACAGACACCACATCAGCTCCTGTATCATTGTAAGCATCAGACAAAGCATCTACTCCTATATCAGTGTAAGCAGCATGCACCGCATCTACTCCTATATCAGTGTTAGCAACAGGCACAACAGCTACTCCTATATAAGTGTAAGCAGCAGGCACAGCATCTACTCCTATATCAGTGTAAGCAGCAGGCACAACATCTACTCCTACATCAGTGTAAGCAACAGACACCGCATCTACTCCTGTATCATTGTAAGCAGCAGACAAAGCATCTACTCCTATATCAGTGTAAGCAGCAGGCACAGCAGCTACTCCTATATTAGTGTAAGCAGCAGGCACAGCATCTACTCCTATATCAGTGTAAGCAGCAGGCACAGCATCTACTCCTATATCAGTGTAAGCAGCAGGCACAGCATCTACTCCTATATCAGTGTAAGCAGCAGGCACAGCATCTACTCCTACATCAGTGTAAGCATCAGACACCGCATCTACTCCTATATCATTGTAAGCAGCAGGCAGAGCATCTACTCCTATATCAGTGTAAGCAGCAGACACCGCATCTACTCCTATATCAGTGTAGGCAGCAGGAACAGCATCTATTCCTATATCAGTGTAAGCAGCAGGCAGAGCATCTACTCCTATATAAGTGTAAGCAGCAGGCACAGCATATATTCGTATATTAGTATAGGCAACAGGCACAGCATCTACTCCTATATCAGAATAAGCAGCAGGCACAGTATCTACTCTTATATCAGTGTAAGAAGCAGGCACAGCATCTACTCTTATATCAGTGAAAACAAAGGGCACAGCATCTACTCCTATATCTGTGTAAGCATCAGGCACCACATCTACTCCTATATCAGTGTTAGCAGCAGGCACAGCATCTATTCCTTTATCAGTGTAAGCAACAGTCACAGCATCTACACCTATATCAGTGTAAGCAGCAGGCACAGGATCAACTCCTTGATCAGTGTTAGCAGCAGGCACAGCATCTCCTCATATATCAGTGTAAGCAGCAGGCACAGGATCTACTCCTTTATCAGTGTAAGCAGCAGGCACATCATCTACTCCTATATCAGTGTAAGCAGCAGGCACAGGATCTACTCCTTTATCAGTGTAAGCAGCAGGCACAGCATCTACTCCTATATCAGTGTAAGCAGCAGGCACCGCATCTACTCATATCCGGGTAAGAAGCAGTCACTTCATCTACTCCTATATCAGGGAAAGCAAAAGGCACAGCATATACTCCTATATAATTGTAAGTAGCAGGCACAGCATCTATTCCTATATCAGTGTAAGCAGCAGGTACAGCACCAACTCATATATCAATGAAAGCAACAGTCAAAGCATCTACTCCTATATCAGTGTTAGCAGCAGGCACAGCATCTATTCCTTTATCAGTGTAAGCAACAGTCACAGCATCTACACCTATATCAGTGTAAGCAGCAGGCACAGGATCAACTCCTTGATCAGTGTTAGCAGCAGGCACAGCATCTCCTCATATATCAGTGTAAGCAGCAGGCACAGGATCTACTCCTTTATCAGTATAAGCAGCAGGCACATCATCTACTCCTATATCAGTGTAAGCAGCAGGCACAGGATCTACTCCTTTATCAGTGTAAGCAGCAGGCACATCATCTACTCCTATATCAGTGTAAGTAGTAGGCACAGCATCTACTCATATATCAGTGTAAGCAGCAGGCACAGCATCTACTCCTATATCAGTGTAAGCAGCAGGCACCGCATCTACTCATATCCGGGTAAGAAGCAGTCACTTCATCTACTCCTATACCAGAGAAAGCAAAAGGCACAGCATATAATCCTATATAATTGTAAGTAGCAGGCACAGCATCTATTCCTATATCAGTGTAAGCAGCAGGTACAGCACCTACTCATATATCAATGAAAGCAACAGTCAAAGCATCTGCTCTTATATCAGTGTAAGCAGCAGTCACAGCATCTATTCCTATATCAGTGAAAGCAAAAGGCACAGCATCTATTCCTTTATCCGTGAAAGCAGCAGAAACAGCATCTACTCCTATATCTGTGTAAGCAGCAGGCACCGCATCTACTCCGATATCAGTGTAAGCAGCAGACACTGCATATACTCCTGTATCATTGCAAGCAGCAGACAAAGCATCTACTCCTATATCAGTGTAAGCAGCATGCACAGCATCTACTCCTATATCAGTGTAAGCAGCATGCACTGCATCTACTCCTATATTAGTGTTAGCAACAGGCACAACAGCTACTCATAAATCAGTGTAAGCAGCAGGCACAGCATCTACTCTTATATCAGTGTAAGCAGCAGGCACAACATCTACTCCTACATCAGTGTAAGCAGCAGACAAAGCATCTACTCCTATATCAGTGTAAGCAGCATGCAGCGCATCTACTCCTATATCAGTGTAAGCAGCAGGCACAGCAGCTACTCCTATATTAGTGTAAGCAGCAGACGCAGCATCTACTCCTATATCCATGTAAGCACCAGGCACAGCATCTACTCCTATATCAGTGTAAGCAACAGACACCGCATCAGCTCCTGTATCATTGTAAGCATCAGACAAAGCATCTACTCCTATATCAGTGTAAGCAGCATGCACCACATCTACTCCTATATCAGTGTAAGCAGCAGACACTGCATCTACTCCTGTATCATTGTAAGCAGCAGGCACAGCATCTACTCCTACATCAGTATAAGCATCAGACACCGCATCTACTCCTATATCATTGTAAGCAGAAGGCAGAGCATCTACTCCTATATCAGTGTAAGCAGCAGGCAGCGCATCTACTCCTATATCAGTGTAGGCAGCAGTCACAGCATATACTCCTATATCAGTATAAGCAGCAGGCACAGCATCTACTCCTATATCAGTGTAAGCAACAGGCACAGCATCTACTCCTATATCAGTGTAAGCAGCAGGCACAGCATCTTCTTCTTTATCAGTGTAAGCAGCAGACACTGCATCTACTCCTATATCAGTGTAAGCAGCAAGCCCAGCATCTACTCCTATGTCATTGTAAGCAGCAGGCAAGGCATCTACTCCTATATCCATATAACCAGCAGGCACAGCATCTACTCCTATATCAGTGTAAGCAGCAGGCACATCATCTATTCCTTTATCAGTGTAAGCAGCAGGCACAGCATCTACTTTTATATTAGTGTAAGCAGCAGACACAGCATCTACTCCTATATCACTGTAAGCAGCAGACACAGCATCTATTCCTATATCTGTGTAAGCAGCAGGCACAGCATCTACTCCTATATCACTGTAAGCAGCAGACACAGCATCTACTCCTATATCAGTGTAAGCAGCAGGCACAGCATCTACTCCTTTATCAATGTAAGCAGCAGGCACAACACGTACTCCTATATCAGTGTAAGCAGCAGGCACAACATCTACTCCTATATCAGTGTAAGCAGGAGGCACAGCATCTACTCCTATATCAGTGTAAGCAGCAGGCACAACATCTACTCCTATATCAGTGTAAGCAGCATGCAGCGCATCTACTCCTATATCAGTGTAAGCAGCAGGCACAGCAGCTACTCCTATATTAGTGTAAGCAGCAGACGCAGCATCTACTCCTATATCCATGTAAGCAGCAGGCACAGCATCTACTCCTATATCAGTGTAAGCAACAGACACCGCATCAGCTCCTGTATCATTGTAAGCATCAGACAAAGCATCTACTCCTATATCAGTGTAAGCAGCATGCACCGCATCTACTCCTATATCAGTGTAAGCAGCAGACACTGCATCTACTCCTGTATCATTGTAAGCAGCAGGCACAGCATCTACTCCTACATCAGTATAAGCATCAGACACCGCATCTACTCCTATATCATTGTAAGCAGCAGGCACAGCATCTACTTTTATGTTAGTGTAAGCAGCAGACACAGCATCTACTCCTACATCACTGTAAGCAGCAGACACAGCATCTATTCCTATATCTGTGTATGCAGCAGGCACAGCATCTACTCCTATATCACTGTAAGCAGCAGACACAGCATCTACTCCTATATCAGTGTAAGCAGCAGGCACAGCATCTACTCCTTTATCAATGTAAGCAGCAGGCACAACACGTACTCCTATATCAGTGTAAGCAGCAGGCACAACATCTACTCCTATATCAGTGTAAGCAGGAGGCACATCATCTACTCCTATATCAGTGTAAGCAGCAGGCACAGCATCTACTCCTATATCAGTGTAAGAATCAGGCACAGCATCTACTCCTTTATTAGTGTAAGCAGCAGGCACAGCATCTACTCCTATATCACTGTAAGCAGCAGACACAGCATCTATTCCTATATCTGTGTAAGCAGCAGGCACAGCATCTACTCCTATATCACTGTAAGCAGCAGACACAGCATCTACTCCTATATCAGTGTAAGCAGCAGGCACAGCATCCACTCCTATATCAGTGTAAGCATCAGGCACAGCATCTACTCCTATATTAGTATAAGCAGCAGGCACAGCATCTACTCCTATAGCACTGTAACAACCAATTCCAGCCCTGTGCTGATGAGGGCCTAAAGCCCAAAACACGTGTCCACAGGTAGGAATTGGTTGGCTGTGTAAATTTAGAAACTAATCCGCAGCATTGCATGCTTGGCGATTCCAAGCGCTGTGGATTAGACTGGGGTGGAAAAAGATGATTTGCATAGCTCCGCCTACTGCAAAGGATTCTGGGTAAACCTGTTATTCTTTGTATTATGCTGCTTGCAAGTACTTTCCGTTTCAGGAAAGCATCCACTATGTAAGCAGCAGACACAGCATCTACTCCTATATCACTGTAAGCAGCAGACACAGCATGTATTCCTATATCAGTGTAAGCAGCAGACACAGCATCTACTCCTATATCAGTGTAGGCAGCAGTCACAGCATCTACTCCTATATCAGTATAAGCAGCAGGCACAGCATCTACTCCTATATCAGTGTAAGCAACAGGCACAGCATCTACTCCTATATCAGTGTAAGCAGCAGGCACAGCATCTTCTTCTTTATCAGTGTAAGCAGCAGACACTGCATCTACTCCTATATCAGTGTAAGCAGCAAGCCCAGCATCTACTCCTATGTCATTGTAAGCAGCAGGCACAGCATCTACTCCTATATCTATATAATCAGCAGGCACAGCATCTACTCCTATATCAGTGTAAGCAGCAGGCACATCATCTATTCCTATATCAGTGTAAGCAGCAGGCACCGCATCTACTTTTATATTAGTGTAAGCAGCAGACACAGCATCTACTCCTATATCACTGTAAGCAGCAGACACAGCATCTATTCCTATATCTGTGTAAGCAGCAGGCACAGCATCTACTCCTATATCACTGTAAGCAGCAGACACAGCATCTACTCCTATATCAGTGTAAGCAGCAGGCACAGCATCTACTCCTTTATCAATGTAAGCAGCAGGCACAACATCTACTCCTATATCAGTGTAAGCAGGAGGCACAGCATCTACTCCTATATCAGTGTAAGCAGCAGGCACAGCATCTACTCCTATATCACTGTAAGCAGCAGACACAGCATCTATTCCTATATCTGTGTAAGCAGCAGGCACAGCATCTACTCCTATATCACTGTAAGCAGCAGACACAGCATCTACTCCTATATCAGTGTAAGCAGCAGGCACAGCATCTACTCCTTTATCAATGTAAGCAGCAGGCACAACATCTACTCCTATATCAGTGTAAGCAGGAGGCACAGCATCTACTCCTATATCAGTGTAAGCAGCAGGCACAGCATCTACTCCTATATCAGTGTAAGAATCAGGCACAGCATCTACTCCTTTATTAGTGTAAGCAGCAGGCACAGCATCTACTCCTATATCACTGTAAGCAGCAGACACAGCATCTATTCCTATATCTGTGTAAGCAGCAGGCACAGCATCTACTCCTATATCACTGTAAGCAGCAGACACAGCATCTACTCCTATATCACTGTAAGCATCAGGCACAGCATCTACTCCAATATTAGTGTAAGCAGCAGGCACAGCATCTACACCTATATCACTGTAAGCAGAAGACACAGCATCTATTCCTATATCAGTGTAAGCAGCAGACACAGCATTTATTCCTATATCAGTGTAAGCATCAGGCACAGCATCTACTCCAATTTTAGTGTAAGCAGCAGGCACAGCATCTACTCTTATATCACTGTAAGCAGCAGACACAGCATCTACTCCTATATCAGTGTAAGCAGCAGGCACAGCGTCTACTCCTTTATCAATGTAAGCAGCAGGCACAACATCTACTTTTATATCAGTGTAAGCAGCAGGCACAGCATCTACTCCTATATCAGTGTAAGCAGCAGGCACATCATCTACTCCTATATCAGTGTAAGCAGCAGGCACAGCATCTACTCCTATATCAGTGTAAGCAGCATGCACAGCATCTATTCCTATATCAGTGTAAGCAGCAGGCACAACATCTACTCCTATATTAGTGTAAGCAGCAGGCACAGCATCTACTCCTATATCGCTGTAAGCAGCAGACACAGCATCTATTCCTATATCAGTGTAAGCAGCAGGCACAGCATCTACTCCTATATCACTGTAAGCAGCAGACACATCATCCATTCCTATATCAATGTAAGCACCAGGCAGAGCATCTACTCCTTTATCAGCGTAAGCAGCAGGCACAACATCTACTCCTATATCAGTGTAAGCATCAGGCACAGCATCTACTCCTATATCAGTGTAAGCAGCAGACACAGCATCTACTCCTATATCAGTGTAAGCAGCAGACACATCATCCATTCCAATATAAAATTTAAGCAGCAGGCACAACATCTACTCCTATATCAGTGTAAGCAGCAGACACAGCATCTACTCCTATATCAGTGTAAACAGCAGGCACCGCTTCGAATCCTTTATCCGTGTAGACATACAGCAGACCTCTGGAGAATCGCTGAGGCGTCTTATGTGGCATCACAGGAATTCCTTAGTTGAGCTTGGAAGAACTAATCTATAGAACATGACTCACTGAGAATTGTGTACAGCAGTTTAGTGACTACAGGACATGACATAACTTGTTCGTTAGCTGGAAATGACTGACAGATAGGAAATGCAAATAGCAGTATCGTCATCTATTGCTCCAACGGTAACATTTCATCACTGTTTGCATGAACACAATGCTTATGATCTATGATCACATACTATAGACTTGAATAGTCCCTACCAAGTCTTCTGCTTGATCAAAACCTTGTTTCTAATTTAAAAATGTCTTTGTATTAGTACTTGTAATACTTTATATTTTAATGGATTCTCTTGTTTTTACTTTTTGGAGCTGTTAAATAGGCTAACTTGAGAAAAGAATCAAGCTCCACGCATTTTGGTAATAGAATCTGACAGCGCCTAAGGGTACCGTCACACTATAACATTTCGATCGCTACGACGGTACGATTCGTGACGTTCCAGCGATATCGTTACGATATCGCTGTGTCTGACACGCAGCAGCGATCAGGGATCCTGCTGAGAATCGTACGTCGTAGCAGATCGTTTAGAACTTTCTTTCATCGCTGGATCTCCCGCTGTCATCGCTAGATCGGTGTGTGTGACACCGATCTAGCGATCTAGCAATGCGATCCAGCGATGCGTTCGCTTGTAACCAGGGTAAACATCGGGTAACTAAGCGCAGGACCGCGCTTAGTTACCCGATGTTTACCCTGGTTACAAGCGTTAAACTAAAAAAAAACAAACAGCACATACTTACATTCTGGTGTCCGTCAGGTCCCTTGCAGTCTGCTTCCAGCACTGTGACTGCCGGCCGTAAAGTGAAAGCAGAGCACAGCGGCTGTGCTTTCACTTTCACTTTACGGCCGGCAGTCACTGAGTGCGGGAAGCAGACTGCAAGGGACCTGACGGACACCAGAATGTAAGTATGTGCTGTTTGTTTTTTTTTAGTTTAACGCTTGTAACCAGGGTAAACATCGGGTAACTAAGCGCGGTCCTGCGCTTAGTTACCCGATGTTTACCCTGGTTACCCAGGGACCTCGGCATCTTGGTCGCTGGAGAGCGGTCTGTGTGACAGCTCCCCATCGACCACACTACGATTTACCTACGATCACGGCCAGGTCATATCGCTGGTCGTGATCGTAGGTAAATCGTATAGTGTGACGGTACCCTAATAGAACCTCATTCTTTTACTATTGGAGATAATCACTGGGCTATGGGAAGTGGGCAGATCTTAGAGCTCCCCTTTACTGCATAGACAAGTCACAAAAGCTGTGCATTTTTTTTTAACATATATTCAGTCTCTGGTCACAGATGTGTTCCCAGATATTCCATCATTTCTAATTTGTCAGACAATGTGATAAACTCGGCAAACATTGTTAAAGTCAGTGGGTCCATCTGCTTCATTTTGAGTTCAGATCTATGAATTTCATTTTTTCTAATTTATAGTAGACGGTTACGATTACCTAACTCAGATGTGAACATACTGTAGGTCTACATTTCTTAAACGATTTCTTGATTCTTTACTTTGTAAAATCAGCACCACACATGTTAACAATAAAATAATTGGCATTAAAATCAATATCCTAATACATGAAAGCAGGGCAGCCACTAGGAATTTCAGGGCCCAATACTGCCAAAATTTTTGGGGCCCCTGGAGACTCCGCCCTGGCTCCACCCTAGCCCCGCCTCTACCCCTCAAACCTTCCACAGTCCCACCACCCTCTCTTGGAAAATCTCCACCTCTGCACCACGTCCTCACCAATCACACATTAACAGTTCCCATCACCAGGTCACATATATAGCCTGCAGCTTTTGTTTTGGCCAAAAGATTTTTTAATCCGCCACCACGACAAGGTAGACTCTTTTGGCCGGCTCTACTCCACTGTAACTTGTTACACTTTTTTTTTTAAATATCCAATACAATTTTAGGTATATTTTTATTTATTTTTCAATTTTTAAATTGACCAATAATGCCACTGCACCATGACCGAATCACATATTACCACCACATGGTGACCAATAATATCACATACAAGGAACAAATACCACCACGCCATGACCAGACCACATTTTCCCACCACAGTGACCGAATAATGCCACATACAAGGAACAAATACCGCCACACCATGACCAGACCACATATTACCACCACAGTGACCGAATAATAGCAAATACAAGGAACAAATACCGCCACACCATGAAGAGATCACATATTACCCCCACATAGTGAACGAATACTACAATACTGATCATTAATTAAAAAAAAAAAAACAAGACTAATGCCATTATACAGAGGAGATCTGTACTTAGTATACAATGTCCTTGTACAGGTAATACAGTAATCACCCCTGACATTATACACAGGAGCTCTGTATACAGCATATAGTGTCAGTGTACAGGTAATACAGGGATCACCAGTGACATTAAACCCAGGAGCTCTGTATATAGCATATAGTGTATAGTATCAGTGCACAGGTAATACTGGGATCACCAGTGACATTATACACAGGAGCTCTGTATCTAGTGTCAGTGTACAGGTAATACAGGGATCACCAGTGACATACACAGGAGCTCTGTATATAGCATATAATGTATTGTGTCAGTGTACAGATAATACAGGGATAACAAGTGTCATTACACACCCAAATGCTGTATACAGTGTACAGGTAAAACAGTGATCACCAGTGACATTATGCACAGGAGCTCTGTATATAGTGTCAGTGTACAAGTAATACAGTGATCACTAGTGACATTATACACAGGAACTCTGTATATAGTGTTAGTGTACAGGTAACACACTGACTCATCGGTGACGTCTGTAGTTGAAGTCCTTCATCTTCGCTTTTCTTCTTCATCCAGTGCAGACCGCCATCACTTCTTCCAGCCAGGACTCCTCTCTGCAGAAAATAACACAGTTATCTAGTGCACATTCCCTACAGTAATAAAATCCCAGATTCTGGACCCCACGTGTCCACCCATTTTGCCTCATGTTTCTCCATATTGCCCCCATAGTCATCCATAATAGTATAATGCATCCCATAGTCATATATAGTCGTATAATGCAGCCCCATAGTAGTACAAAGCAGCCTCATAGTGGTATATAATGCAGCCCCATAGTGGTATATAATGCAGCCCCATAGTGGTATAATGCAGCCCCATAGTGGTATATAATGCAGTCCCATAGTGGTATAATTGACCCCCATAAGGGCATAATGCAGCCCCATAGTGAATAATAGATTGTAAGCTTGTGAGCAGGTCCCTCATTCCTCTTAGCATCTATTGATCTATGATCTGTTGATCTATGTGGTTACTGTTATGCTGCAATGTCTTTTTTCTGTACAAGTCCAATCTAAAATGTAAAGTGCTGCGGAATATGCGCTGCCCTATAACATTATGCCGAGCGTTATCCGATAAACATCACATAGCATTCGACTGTGCTTTACTCTCGTGTGAGCGAGCACTAAGAGCCTTTATTCCCTCTGCATATCTTCACCCACTAGCCTCTCAGGCTGGAGTCCGACCTCAGTTACTTTTTTTCTGTAATACTGTGGAAGTTTTGCATATGTGACGCCCAGGAGACCGGGATACCCAGCACCGGACCAATGGAGTCTGTCTCTTGAGGGGGATGTCACGGGTGGCTTGACCCGGTGCTGTGGCCTCAGGCAATGCACAGTGTAAGGGGTATCATGAGGGGACAGGCACTTACTTGATCAGCAGCAGGTTCTCCCAGCGGTGACGATCCCGATCCTGGATAGATGGCTATTGTCCAAATGAAAGACTGAGGCACTGAAACGTTTAACCAGTTTACTTTAACATAAAAGGATTTACAACCAGTCCTGTCACCGGAGTCTGTATGGGAACTCTGAGTTACTTTGACCCTGCCGGGGTCTTCGCCTCTTATTGTGCGCAATTTCTGTGTGGCCCTGCTGCTGTATGTGAACTGGCTGCCGGCCCAATCTGTCCCCTCCGGGTCCTGGTTTGACGGGCAACCCGAGTCCTTTTATCGGTTTACCCCCTCTGGGAGTACCGCTGAACTCTGTGTCTGTTGCTGCATCCAACCCTAGTGAAGCTGATATCACCTCACGTTTTTCCGGTTGCTGTATTATATATAATGAATACAGCCATGGATCCGGTATCCGTCTTTGCGCCTGTTTTGGGTAGTGATTAATGCTACCCGGTTCTCACAATGTCCTTTTTCTCTATCCATCTTCTCCTCAGGCCGGTGATTTAGGCCTGGTAACAGTCACAGGGCTGTTAGAGATTCAACTGTATGACCTCTCACTATCAGCTCCTTGGCCCAACTGCCATTTCTTCTCTCAGACCAGAATGGATCAAGGGGAGTCTCTGGAGCTCCCCCTTCTGGCCGGAGGTGGTAGTGCAGTCTTGCTATTTTAGTATTTGTACTTACTGTCAGTAACTATTTTTGTGGCAAATACCCCTAGGGGTGCCACATTCCCCCTTAGTTAAGAACAGTACTCCGGGACTGTGGGACAATAACATTTTGAAATAACAATTAATATGTACAGAGTCTTAAAAATGAAAAGTTACAAAAACCACTCAAGGAAACAAAAATAGAGTTCTGTAAAAAGTCACTTCAAATAGCGTCCATTAATACAGTTCTATCCTTGAAGGTATTAGGAACGGCACTGTACTTAGTGTCCAGGAATTTAGTTCCATTTTTCCAACGGAGTTATCAATATAAAGTCTAAAGAAAGTTCAAAAAGAGCAAAAAGCAAAGTTCAAAAAGCAGTCTTTCCGGAGCTTTGATTTAGTGCCTCCGGGCTGATAACAAGTTCAAGAATATGCAATAAGTTCATACAGACAAGTCTCTGTAGGCACTGGGCTTAAACGTTGCAGACTGATAGCAATGACTATACTACATTTTCTGTTTAACTATATACGGCATAACATATATACAATTCACATTATGAGCTTTATAGTTGGTAATCTGCATACCTGGCCGGTAATTGACCCTGGGTACTACGCTGTGATCTACGTAATAGCGGTGTCTCTTCATGTGGTGTACTACTGTCTACTGCGGATGTAGTATCTGCCCGCTCTGCTAAAGATAATTCCACGACTATGGAGTTGGCAAGTCCACCGTGAATGGGATTACTCTGACCAGGAATCTGTTCTTCCTGGCCTGGAACCTCCTGTAGTACGGGGTCAGCCTCTTCCTGTCTTGGCACTTCTGGTATTGGGTTCGGTGTTGGGTAAAAGGCCACCATGGGAACCACTACTGCACCATGGTATGTTAGTAGGGTTTTGGGAAAGTCTCCTATACAGGTGTGATACACTTCCTCTTCTTTTTCCTTTACTGGTTGAACCTGTATGGGTTGAATAACTTCTGGTTCTGGCTGGACAACGTCTGGCTCTTTCAATGCTTCCGGACATAATTTAAGATTGTCTCTTGACACTAGTACAGATGTTAAGCCTCCGTTTTTGCTAATGAGACACATTTTAGGATTATCCACTCTTGTTGGTAAAACTGTGTAGGGTACGGCTTCCCACTGATTGTCCAGTTTATTGGTTCGACGATTTCTCTTGAGCACTTGGTCACCCGGTCTTAATGGGGTCGCTAGAGCATTCTGGTTGAAAGTTCGCTCTTGTCTTTCTCTAGTTTGCTGAAGGCTTCTTTCCACACTCTCTTGCACTTGGCGATACTGCTTTTGCCGTATGATATCCCAATTGGAGTCTTGAACTTCTGCGTCTGGTTTCAGAATTCCCATTTCTAGATCGATTGGTAATTGGCCGGGTCTTGCACGCATAAGGTAAGCTGGGGTGCAGTTGGTGGAGCTCACCGGGACATGATTATACAGATCCACCAAGTCAGGCAATTTCTCTGGCCATTGATTCCTTTCTGTCTCAGGTAAAGTCTTTAGTAGGTCTATTACAATATGGTTCATCTTCTCGCATAAGCCGTTTGTTTGTGGATGATAGGCCGTCGTCCGGATCTTTTTGCAACCATACATATTACAGAATTCTCTGAAGATCTCTGATTCAAAGGCTGTACCTTGGTCGGTGAGAACCTGTTCCGGATATCCATGGGGTCTACAAAAGTACGTTTGGAACGCTTTGGCTGCTGTTTTTGCTGTCAGATCTTTTACGGGTACTACTACCAAGAAACGTGAATAATGGTCCACGATGGTCAAGGCATAGACATAGCCGGACCGGCTTGGTGTCAACTTCACGTGGTCCATGGCTACAAGTTCAAGTGGTTGTTTGGTGATTATGGGCTGCAGTGGTGCTCTTTGGTTCTTTTGATCGTTTCTTCTGAGGTTGCACGGGCCACAATTTCTGCACCACTGTTCGATTGATTTTCTCATCCCGACCCAATAAAATCTTTCTCTTAGAAGTACTTCTAACTTTTTCCAACCGAAGTGACCAGCACCATTATGGTAAGCTTCGAGGACCATCTTCACATCTTGTTTAGGCACAATAATCTGCCAAACCAATTCATGTGTTTTCGGATTGGTGTATCTTCTACAGAGCTTCCCTTGATACAGGAACATTTTGCCTCTCTCTTTCCAGAGTTGATGCGTCTCTTCTGGGGCATCCTCATAGGGATATGCACTTTGCTCAGTCAACAGTTCCTTCACCAACTTCACAGCCGGATTGCTGTCTTGGGTGTCAGCCCATCTATGGTGTGCTAACGGATTAAAATTCACCTCTTGTTGTTTCTGATAGGTACTTGACTGATGATGTTTTGCCTTGGGACGATGGAAGGCTGGTAGTTCAATTTCTTCAAGCTCCCCCGTTTCCTCTTCTACATCTCTCAATTGTGGCATCCGGGATAGGGCATCGGCATTTCCATTCTTGCGACCTGCTCGATACTTGATTATGAAGTTGTAATTAGATAACCGGGCTATCCATCGCTGTTCTAACGCACCTAATTTGGCTGTGTCCAGGTGGGTCAACGGATTGTTGTCAGTATAGACAATAAATTCTGCAGCGGCCAGATAGTGTTTGAAACGCTCCGTCACAGCCCAAACTACTGCCAGTAGTTCCAATTTGAAGGAGCTGTAATTTTCTGAATTTCTTTCAGTAGGCCGGAGCTTTCTACTTGCAAAGGCGATGACTTTCTTCCGACCTTCTTGCTTTTGTGACAGCACCGCTCCTAGTCCCACATTACTGGCATCGGTGTATAGGATGAAAGGTTTATGGTAATCTGGGTATGCCAGAACCTCTTCTCCGGTTAGTGCCTTCTTTAGTTGTTCAAAGGAGTCTTCCCTTTCGTCGTTCCACTGAAAAGGAGGGTTTCGGTTTGAAGGTTTCTTCGTCTGCCCTACCAAGGTGTCTTGCAAGGGTGCTGCCAACTTGGTAAATCCTTTTATAAATCTGCGATAGTAACCCACCAATCCCAGGAATTGTCTCACTTCTTTTGCGCTGGTAGGTCTTGGCCAATCCCTTATGGCGCTTATTTTCTCGGGATCTGGTGCTACTCCCTCCGAACTCACAATGTGTCCCAGGTACTGTACCTTTGGCTTGAGAAGGTGACATTTGGATGGCTTGACTTTCATGCCATACCTGGATAAGGCTTCGAACACTTCTGCCAGGTCTATTAAGTGTTGTTCGTAAGTCTTTGAGTAGACGATCACATCATCTAGGTACAGG
The DNA here is from genome assembly GCF_032444005.1 of Ranitomeya imitator. Taxonomy (NCBI): domain Eukaryota; kingdom Metazoa; phylum Chordata; class Amphibia; order Anura; family Dendrobatidae; genus Ranitomeya; species Ranitomeya imitator. Next base: position 445,633,247 of record NC_091287.1, on the reverse strand, counting down.
AGGACGGTCTCGAAGTTCTTGTGTCTGAGTCAGCATTCCATCAGCCGCTGGAAGGTACCGGATGCGTTGCAGAGTCCGAACGGCATGCGATTAAATTCACATAGACCCATTGGTGTGGTGAATGCCGTCTTTTCCTTATCTCTCTCAGCCACAGGGACTTGCCAATACCCGCTTGTTAAGTCTAAGGTGGAAAAATAATTAGCAGATTTCAAAGCAGTTAAGGACTCTTCTATCCTAGGCAAGGGGTAGGCGTCTTTATGGGTGATGTTATTAATCTTCCGGTAGTCTACGCACATTCTCATGGTTCCGTCCTTTTTTTTGACAATCACTAGAGGGGCCGCCCAGGGGCTACAGCTGTCTCTTATTACCCCGGCCTGTTTCATTTCCCTCAGCATATCTTTTGCACATTGATAGTGAGCGGGCGGTATGGGTCTATATCTTTCTTTTATTGGGGGATGGTCACCTGTGGGGATTGTGTGTTCTACCCCTTCTATCCGTCCGAAGTCCAATGGGTGTTTACTGAAGACTTGTTCATATTCCGTCACTAGCCTATACACCCCTTGTTTTTGATGGGTAGGTGTTGAATTTATGCCCACGTGTAGCTGTTGGCACCAATCCTCCATTTCTCCATCTGAGCCATTGCCTTCCACCTGACAGGTTGGTTCTAAGGGCTCAATGGTTGTGATGGCATTGTTGTCAACAGTATATAGCTTTGCCATTGTAGCATACCTTGGCAAAGTGACCTCTTCCTCTCCACAGTTGAAAAGTCGTACCGGCACTCGTCCCCGGTGTACCTCGACTATCCCTCGTGCTGTGAGTATAGTGGGCCTGCTGTCGGTGTACACTGGTTCTATTAAGGCTTGATAATCTCGTCCCTTAGTACCAATGGCTGCTCTACACCATACCAGCATTTCTGTTTTTGGTGGGATTACAATAGACGTTGGATCACTTACCCTCACACTGCCGATTTCTCCACCTGCAACTTCTACCTGTTGCCTTAACATCAATACTTTTATTTCCCTCCGGAGAACTCTCTGCTGGCAGGATTGGGCAGTTTCAGCAATTTGCTGTAAGACAGAAATGACTTCGGAAAAGCAGTTCTCTAACACATTCATTCCTATCAATACAGTTGGTTCACAGTTCCGCCGGTCAACATCAACAACAATTATACCCTGTTTCTTCAGTTCTACTTTACCAATCTTTATGGTCATCTCCCTGAATCCTAGTTTCGGTACCAACTTACCATTACTGGCCCATATATCTAGTTCAACATCAGAGGGCCCTTTATCAATATCTGCATCAGCCCAGTACCTCTTATAAAGGATATACGGTATAGATGAAATCTGGGAACCTGTGTCCAGCAAAGCGTTGAGGGGAATTCCGTCCAGCACGATAGGGATAATGGGTCGTCCTCCGATGTACCTGTCGTGCCAGGGTGTTGGGCCTTGAAAGTTCATTCCTGCGAAGCGGCCCGCATTCCCAGGGGATTCCCGTTTAAATCACAATCTCGTGCAAAGTGGCCCGGCTGCTGGCAACGGCGGCAAATGGGCTGTCCATCCGGTTGGTAGCGGTCGCGGGGTCGTCCTCTCCATGTCGGGTATCTCCGGGGTCTCATCCATGGAACATCCTCTCTACAGTTTGCCAACTCCATCTTGTGTCCTCTCATCTCCTGCATGGTTTTAGCCATTGAAGCAACAACATCAGCTAAAGAGTCAAGCTTTTGTTGAAGAGCCTCATTAGTACTGGGCCCCAGGGGCTTAGCAATGGCCCCAGACATAGCTGATGTCACTGGCACTCCCTGTTGTTGAGGTGCCTCTGCCATGGGTTGCGCAGGATCCTGATCCCGAGGTGCCTCTGCCAGCTGGAGACGTATAGCGCTCTCCTTTAATTGGGCAAATGTCAATTCAGGGTTCTTAAAAACAAGCATGCTCACATGCCCCCGGTGAGAAGGGGTGTAGAGTCCCTCAATAAATTGATCTCTTAGCAGTTTATCCGCTCCGGTGTTAAAAATGGGTTCAGCCAGTGTAAGTGATTTAAGGGCTTCCTGCAGGTTTAAGGCAAAGTCTCTCACGCCCTCATTAGCTTTTTGTTTGCAACTAAAGAATCGTATTTTAGCTTTGCTGCTGGCCGTGGTTTCAAATGTAGCTTTTAATCCAGCAAATATGCGTTCAACAGTGCCTTTTAGATCAGCTGCCCATGCTGTGACTTCTCGCTTAGCATGGCCACTTAACTGCATCATCAGGAGACTAACACGCTGAACTTCACCCACAGGGAACATGTCAAAATGGGCCAGCATCTTTTCTCTGAAATCGTCAAGGGTATTAGGCTCACCTTCATACATTGGAAGCCATGGGCCACCCGGGGTATATGGCATCAGCACCGGCATGATGGGCGCCACTCCCTGCACCGCTGCGCTGCCGGACTCTCTATTGACACTCTGTGTTTCAGCTGCATTAGCGTTGCCGAGTGCTGCGGCGTCTCCGTGCTGCGACATACTGTGCCCCCTTAGTTAATCCGGACCCTTCCGGTCCTCCGCTTCCGTCGGGATAGTGTAGATTCGTTCCGCTGTGCAGCAGGATCGATTTTCCCCTTGCTCTGATGTCAGAGCGCTCAGCTTGGTGCCGCCCACAATGACACGCCCCCTGCTGCTCCCACCCACCGCGCTCTGTAATGGCGGATTCTGAAGTTTTTCAGTTAGACTGGGGCTCAGGTGATGGCGTAGCTCAATTAACAGTCTCGTGCCTAACGGTTATGAAGTGATTACCTCAGGGGATGGCGGCCATCTTTACTCCATTATAACCAATGGGGAAAAGTCACTTTCAATAGTTTTCAATGGGGAATGGATTTTTCTTTAATAAAGTCAATTTTCAAGATTTTTCATCCCAGTTTTCACAGTTTTGGGCTCCAATCACGGCACACAATACCCGGTATACGGGCTGGCTAGATCCTGTTCGTGACGCCAATTGTGACGCCCAGGAGACCGGGATACCCAGCACCGGACCAATGGAGTCTGTCTCTTGAGGGGGATGTCACGGGTGGCTTGACCCGGTGCTGTGGCCTCAGGCAATGCACAGTGTAAGGGGTATCATGAGGGGACAGGCACTTACTTGATCAGCAGCAGGTTCTCCCAGCGGTGACGATCCCGATCCTGGATAGATGGCTATTGTCCAAATGAAAGACTGAGGCACTGAAACGTTTAACCAGTTTACTTTAACATAAAAGGATTTACAACCAGTCCTGTCACCGGAGTCTGTATGGGAACTCTGAGTTACTTTGACCCTGCCGGGGTCTTCGCCTCTTATTGTGCGCAATTTCTGTGTGGCCCTGCTGCTGTATGTGAACTGGCTGCCGGCCCAATCTGTCCCCTCCGGGTCCTGGTTCGACGGGCAACCCGAGTCCTTTTATCGGTTTACCCCCTCTGGGAGTACCGCTGAACTCTGTGTCTGTTGCTGCATCCGACCCTAGTGAAGCTGATATCACCTCACGTTTTTTCGGTTGCTGTATTATATATAATGAATACAGCCACGGATCCGGTATCCGTCTTTGCGCCTGTTCTGGGTAGTGATTAATGCTACCCGGTTCTCACAATGTCCTTTTTCTCTATCCCTCTTCTCCTCAGGCCGGTGATTTAGGCCTGGTAACAGTCACAGGGCTGTTAGAGATTTAACTGTATGACCTCTCACTATCAGCTCCTTGGCCCAACTGCCATTTCTTCTCTCAGACCAGAATGGATCAAGGGGAGTCTCTGGAGCTCCCCCTTCTGGCCGGAGGTGGTAGTGCAGTCTTGCTATTTTAGTATTTGTACTTACTGTCAGTAACTATTTTTGTGGCAAATACCCCTAGGGGTGCCACACATATTTCTACATATACTGTACTTGTGATATAATTATATATATATATATATATATATATATACACATATATATATATAATAGATGGTGTCCTGATTCTAACGCATCGGGTATTCTAGAATATGCATGTCCACGTAATGTATTGCACAGCGACGTAGTATATTGCCCAGCGACGTAGTATATTGCCCAGTCACGTAGTATATTGCCCAGCCACGTAGTATATTGTCCAGCCACGTAGTATATTGCCCAGTCACGTAGTATATTGCCCAGTCACGTAGTATATTGCCCAGTCACGTAGTATATTGCACAGCGACGTAGTATATTGCCCAGCCACATAGTAAATTGCCCAGCCACGTAGTATATTGTCCAGCCACGTAGTATATTGTCCAGTTACGTAGTATATTGCCCAGCCATGTAGTATATTGCCCAGTGACGTAGTACACAGCACAGCTCCACGTAGTATATTGGCCAGCCACGTAGTATATTGCCCAGTCACGTAGTATATGGCCCAGTCACGTAGTATATTGCACAACGACGTAGTATATTGCCCAGCCACGTAGTATATTGCCCAGCCACGTAGTATATTGCCCAGCCACATAGTATATTGCCCAGTCACGTAGTATATTGTCCAGCCACGTAGTATATTGCCCAGCCACGTAGTATATTGCCCAGTAACGTAGTACACAGCACAGCGCCACGTAGTATATTGGCCAGCCACGTAGTATATTGCCCAGTCACGTAGTATATTGCCCAGTCACGTAGTATATTGCACAACGACGTAGTATATTGCCCAGCCACGTAGTATATTGCCCAGCCACGTAGTATATTGCCCAGCCACATAGTATATTGCCCAGTCACATAGTATATTGTCCAGCCACGTAGTATATTGCCCAGTGAAGTAGTACACAGCACAGCGCCACGTAGTATATTGCCCAGTCACGTAGTATATTGTCCAGCCACGTAGTATATTGCCCAGTGACGTAGTATACAGCCCAGTGACGTAGTATACAGCCCAGTGACGTAGTATACAGCATGGAGCCATGTAGTATATTGCACAGCGACGTAGTATACAGCACGGAGCCACATAGTATATTGCCCAGCTACGTAGTATATTGCCCAGTCACGTATGTCACAGGTTAAAAAATAAAAAATAAACATTTACTCACCTAACGATCCGAGGGCCCCTTGTAGTTCTAACATACTCACCATTCTCGTCACTGCTCCTCAGCGTCCTGTCTCTCCGCCTCCTGGGATCCAACGGCGCTGTGCCGATGGGCGCGCGGCTGGTGCCATCTTCCGTTCCCATGATGCTTTGCGAAATTACCCAGATGACTTAGCGGTCTCGCGAGACCGCTAGGTCTTCTGGGTAATTTCGCAAAGCAGGTGCGAGCAAGGTGACCTACAAACCTGGATCAGTTTAACCAGTTTTGTCAGTAGGAATGGGCCCAAATTCCAACCAACTATTGTGAGAAGCTTGTGGTAGTATATCCCAAACGTTTGACCCAAGTCATTCAGTTTAAAGGCAATGGTACCAAATACTAATGAAATGTATGTAAACTTTTGACTTTGACCCCAGAGAACATGATTCGGGTCAGTTTTTACCGACCTTGGGGTTGCGATCAACATTTTTTACCGTATAACGGCAACCACAAAAAAAGTCAGATTTGCCATTTAATTTCTCTTTCCTCTGATGTGATCGCACATCAGAGGAGAGAGAAAAAGGGTCCCCAATCCCTCCCCCGGTACCTCCCAGTGTCCCTGGGTCTTCTTGCTTCCCCCTACGGCTGCCAGCGTCTTCTTCCGGTAAGAAAATGGTGGGCACGTGAACAGTGCGCCAGCCGAGATCTGCCATCCGGCACCCGGCAAAAATCGGAGATTTTTCCTATTGGTTCATTTTGATCACTGTGATAGGGTCTATGACAGTGATCAAAATAAAAAAAATAGTAAATAAAAAAAAACCCTTAACCACCCCCTTCATTAGGGAACAATAATGAAATAAAAAATATATATTTATTTCCATTTTTCCATTAGGGTTAGAGTTGGGCTAAAGTTAGGGTTAGGCTGTGTGCACACGTTGCGGTTTTTTCGTGGTTTTTCCCGATAAAAACGCTATAAAACTGCAAAAAAAACGCATACAATAAGCATCCCATCATTTAGAATGAATTCCGCATGTTTTATGCACATGATGCGTTTTTTTCCGCAAAAAAAATGAATCGCAGTAAAAACCGCAGCATGTTCATTAATTTTGCATTTGTTTTTGCGGATTTCGCACTAGAAAATGCATTGGGAAGTGTCCGGAAAAAAACGTGGCAAAAATGCATCAAAACCGCGGCAAAAACGCATCAAAGCTGCGTCTAAATCGCGGCAAAAACGCATGCGGTTTTCTTGCGGATTTCTTGCCGAAAATGTCCGGTTTTTCTCAGGAATTTTCTGCGAGAAATCCTGAACATGTGCACATAGCCTTAGGGTTGGGGCTAAAGTTATGGTTAGAGTGGGAGCTAGAGTTGGGGTTAGGGTTTGGATTACGTTTACGATTGGGATTAGGGTTAGGAGTGTGTTAGATTTGTGGTTAGAGTTATGGTTAAGGGTGTGTTGGGGTTACGTGTGTGTTGGGTTAGGGTTGTGGTTAGGGTTGGGATTAGGGATATGAGTGTGTTGGGGTTAGGGGTGTGGTTAGGGTTATGGTTGGGATTAGGGTTAGGGGTGTTTTGGGGTTAGGGTTGAAATTGGAATTGGGGGGGTTTCCACTGTTTAGGCACATCAGGGGCTCTCCAAACGCGACATGGCGTCCGATCTCAATTCCAGACAATTGTGCATTGAAAAAGTCAAACTATGCTCCTTCCCTTCCGAGCTCTGCTGTGCGCCCAAACAGTGGTTTAACCTCACATATGGGGTATCTGCGTATTCAGGACAAATTGTACAACAAATTTTGTGGTTCAGTTTCTCTTTTTACATTTGTGAAAATAACTGGAATAAAATGTTTGTGAAAAAAGTTAAATGTTCATTTTTTCCTTCCACATTGCTTCAGTTCCAGTGAAGCACGTAAAGTGGTAATTAACTTTTGGAATGTGGTTTTGAGCACCTGGAGGGGTGCAGTTTTTAGAATGGTGTCACTTTTGGGTATTTTCTCTCATGTACACCCCTCAAAGTGACTTCAAATGTGATGTGGTCCCTAAAAAAATGGTTTTGCAAATTTTGTTGTAAAAATGAGAAAACGCTGGTCAACTTTTAACCTTTTATCTTTCTACCAAAAAATAAATTTGATTTCAAAATTGTGCTGATGTAAAGCAGACACGTGGGAAATGTTATTAATTAACTATTTTGTGTGACATATCTCTCTGAATTAAGGGCATAAAAATAAAAAGTTTAAAAATTAAGAAATTTAAAAAAGTTCTGCCATGTTTCCGTTTTTTTTTTCATAAATAAACGCATGTAATATCGAATAAATTTTGCCACTAGCATGAAGTACAATGTGTCATGAAAAAACTATCTCAGAATCAGCGGGATCCATTAAAGCGTTCCAGAGATATAAAGTGACAGTGGTCAGAATTGTAAAAATTGGCCTGGTCATTAAGCTGCAAATTGGCTCTGTCACTAAGGGGTTAAAACATTATCTCTCTCATTATTCTGACATTTGGCAAATATTAATCACTAGATTGTGGCCCGATTCTAACGCATCGGGTATTCTAGAATATGCATGTCCCCGTAGTATATGGACAATGATGATTCCAGAATTCGCGGCACACTGTGCCCGTCGCTGATTGGTCGAGGCAACCTTTATGACATCATCGTCGCCATGGCAACCATTATGACATCTACGTCGATACTGTGCCCGTCGCTGAATCAGAAACGTGAGATGTCTACGTCCTTTATGACATCATCGTCGCTGTGCCCGTTGCTGATTGGTCGAGGCCTGGCGGCCTCGACCAATCAGAGACGCGGGATTTCCAGGACAGACAGACAGACAGACAGACAGAAAGACAGACAGACAGACAGACAGACGGAAAAACCCTTAGACAATTATATATATAGATTATGGTCATCCTAACTTACCTAATTTGATTTCATACCAGATATTGAGAAAAACATGCATATGTGTACTATTATATAGTGTATGGAAACTTCTGGTTTCAGCTGTACGTTTCTAATAAGCTACTACTGTATGTCTATGGGAAAGTCTGCACTTAGGCATTTTTGGAGCATAATTTTTTAGGCATAATTGTTGGGCTCTGCTGGATCACAGAGAGGACAGAGAAGTTGTGCATCCGGCCAATTAGGACTGATTTTCAATGATAGCACTATGCTAGTTTATCGGGCCATTAACATTTCCATGATTTTTCATGGACTGAAAGGTTCAAATCATGGAGACGTGTTCGATTTTAATCTGAGGGTCAGATCGAAATCGACATTGCAATTCAGACCACTTTTGGATGATATCCAAGTGCGGTCCAATTTTCACAGACTGTCAGAATGGAGAAGGTGGAGAAATTTTTTTTTTAAATTTCTCTAAGTACAAGAAAATCGGATCACACTCATTGTACTGCTCTGATCAGAATAATCTGTCCATTTTGCTCATACTTGGAAAAATTGTATGTCTTAGTGAGGCTTTATGATCTTTGAAGGGAGACACATAAATCTTGCTAAGCTTGTCAAAAATGTTAATATAGTTGTGCAACTTCAGCAATTTTAGGTTGATCAAAAATGGTGCATGCGTTTTTTTTTTGCTCATACTCCAGGACCAGTCCAGTGCTGGTGCACCAGATTTCTGTAAACATTCTTAAAAAGTTCTATGATCAGCTTCACTCTGGAATTTCACTACCAAATTGGAGGTAATCAAACAGCGGATAGCCAGATATTGAAAGTGAGGCCTTACAGAGAAGATTGCTTTGGATATGCACTACGGCAGCAGTCATGTTACAGTTGAAAACCAGAGAAGCTGGTGCCGCCTTAGTCTTTCCACTGTTTCACTGCACTAAATTGTGCAAGCTGTTTCTCCTGCGACATCGAGCAGCCAAACATAATGGCTGTGTGGTTTTGCAAGTGAAACAGGTTTTTCCCATGAACTTCTGTAAGTGAAGAGTCACACGGCTGTATATTCCAGACGACTATCACAACGCAATGCTCGGATTGGTCGAAGACTCTCCCAACCCGTGTGTGTGATAGCTTCAAGTATTTATATGTGTGTGCGATAGCTTCAAGTATTTATATAGAGATGTCATGCTCAGGTCAGGAGAGCCTTCGGCCAGTACAAGCATTGTTTTGCGATCCTTGTCTGAGTTATATGGCCGTGTAACTTTTCCCTAAGAAGTAAAATACTCTTGTGAATTTGAGTGTCTTCTTCTTCATATATCTTTTTAACTATTTTACAGAAACTGTAACCGTTTTTAAGATTATATAAAAAAAATCTCTTCTGTGCCTTAATTCTCCAAAATAACTGATGAAAAAAACCTAAAACAATAATCACAAACTTTTAGGTGTTAAAACCTTTTACATTCTTAAAGTTCAAATAACCTTGGTCCATTTTTACTTCATAGAATTAAAGTACTTCACAGAAGCTCATAAACCCCTGTGCCTGGTGCCCTTTGCACTTAATTTTTGTACAAACGTAATGCAAACAGTACACTGTATACCTAAATGTTATAAATGTCAACTAAGAGAAGGGTGAGCTATTTCATGCAAGGGCATCCAGTAAAAAATGTATGCCAATTTATAGGTGCTTACTGTAGAACTTCTTACAGTAAAAATAAATGTATATGAACACATGCCTCCTGAACGCAGGCCAAAAGAACACTCCTTTGGAATATCATTTGTTGATAGGGCTGTATGGATACATCCTTAGCGGGACAAGTTCCATTACATACCCAAAACACAATACTACGAGACCTACGAAATTACAGTCCATAGTTAGAAATTTAAAAGCAGATCTGAGGCACAAACTTCTTGCCTAACAAATACTGTTTCAGTTTGTGAGGTGGTGGGATAGTGTTCCTAGCTCCCAGCTCCAGAAACAATTACGTTTTAATTTATGCCGGTGTGTCTTGAGCCGGTTTACCTCTACCTGTTATTTCAATATTTTGTACACACTTTTCTTTCTTCATAAATGTGTTGATGTATAAAAGTGCCATATCATCTCTTTATCTGTTCCAGGAGTTAAATTACTTTAGTGCAACTTGTGACACTGACTTGACATGAATGAGAGCTGAATGATGGACAAATGCTCATGTTCGAGTGTGGAAGTAACTGTTGCAAAAAGGTCCGACTTAGGAAGGTGGCGAGAATTGTGTAGTAACAAGAGGAAGTGTACATTAAGAGTAGCGATGTCCTATAAAGTTTTCTATAGAAAAAACAGCCGCACACTCAAGACTTGCAGGTTTTTACGTGAAAGTTGTATTTTTTATTATTAGTACAGGCATCACCAAATGCTTATTAGTGTTCAGAGAAAATGACGGATACTTTAAGTTACGTAACTTAACCGTAACTTAAAGTATCCGTCATTTTCACTGAACACTAATAAGCATTTGGTGATGCCTGTACTAATAATAAAAAATACAACTTTCACGTAAAAACCTGCAAGTCTTGTGTGTGCGGCTGTTTTTTCTATAGACACTGTGACTTTGTGTTCAGCCTGCACCTTTTTTCCATGCGGAGTGCACCACATCTCTTGTACTGCCTATAAAGTTTTCTGTCACCCTATGATCCTTGTAGGAAGATGAGGGAGAACGTAGGAGTGATGTGGGGAGAACTCAAGAGCAGATGGCTGTAACCCCTGAGAGATGATTTTACTCATCGAACCAGGTGGCATTTGGTATGATGGGAATTCGAGATTTAAATACCAAGGCAGGACCAAAAGAGGAGGACACAGTAAACAGAGGAGTAGGGCAGCGACCTATTGTGACTGAGAGAAAGAAAGGAAGAAGTCATCATATTTCTTGCTGTGAGTCCACCGTAGAATTTGTGAAGTGAGTGAAGGGTATGGTGTTTATGTGGACTACAACAAAACAACAACATAAAGTACAGACGGTGGCGCAAGTTGGCACACTGCAAAACACTAGAGAACAGAAGGGTTTATCAGTAACTAACTAAGACAGTTTTTGTCCCATCGCAACATCACAAGTTTTGCACCACCATTCTGGAAGAAGTTGCAAATAAAATAAAGTTGTTATTAAAGATGGCAATTAAGCAGGTCAAAAGTGGACAGCTTACGTCCTCTGCTCCCCTTAGTATTTTTTCTTTCTTTCCAGAGTTGTGGGCTTTTTTATCTAGTGATAATTTTTATGGATAATAATGCAATATAATTAAGACCCAGAGACTCCTTTGAGCCATGTCCTTTGTAAAGTCCATAGTTATTAGTATAAAGGCAATTATCTCGGGAACCATTTCACTGAGTTTTAGCTAAATTAATTACTCAGGGGAGCATCAGGAATAAAATAAGAATAAAAACTGGCCACTCTTGATCCAGTGGCAGGTTCTCTGTAAAAAGTCCTGTGTCGCCTCAGTGCCCTGTTGGGGAGTCAACAACTCTTCAGCCACAAGGAAGTGCTACTACCGCAGCTCCTCCTCCTGGTTGATTGACATTGACTTTTGTCTTGGTCGTATATGTTTTTTTGTTTACAAAAGTTGTAATATTGTTTAAGATCATATAAAAAAAACTGAATTTTCAAGACAAAACTAATAAAAGTCTAAATCTATAAAGACAATAGTTGTTATGGTGAAACCTTTTCTGTAGTTCAAAGAACTTTGATCCATTTGACTTCATAGCACTTCATAAATGTGTGTACCTGGTGCCCTTTGTACTTGTCACACATTCAGAAAATACAAAATCGTAAATGTAAGCTGGGCTCTTTATACACCCATTCTACACTGCACATTTACTGCAATCTCTTAGCACATATACTCAATTCATATACAGGCCCCAATTCAAAAGTGTAAACTTTTGGGGTCTGTGAGTCTTCTAGTAGAAACCACTTCAGGAAACTCTTGCCAGAAGGGAGATCTTTGTTTCCTGCAGTGTTTTTCAATAATTTTTGGAGAGTTTTTTTCTGAAGTGTCTTTTTTGTAGCCATTTGATCGGACATTGCCTAATTGGCAGCATTTTCCATCAGGAGACATTTCAAAGAAGTGACATTCTTTCTCCACTTTCTTATTTCCATCAGCCTTTTTTCAACACTTAAAGCAAAAAAAAAGGAAAAATACTCCAATGACAGACGATATGATCAGCAACTTGTTTTACAACAGAAATGAATAATTAGAGTCTTTCAATAGTTGTTTGAGCAATTTTTCGGGCATTTTATCACAGGAGATCTGTTCCAAAACATTGGAACAGATTTATCAAGACTTCCATTTTTCACACCAGTATTGATGAGGGGCCTGGGTGGATTACGATGTACCTGATTCACTAAAGGTACCTTCACACTAAACGATATCGCTAGCGATCCATGACGTTGCAGCGTCCTCGCTAGCGATATCGTTCAGTTTGACATGCAGCAGCGATCAGAATCCTGCTGTGATGTCGTTGGTCGGGGCTAGAAGGCCAGAACTTTATTTGGTCGCTGGCTCTCCCGCAGACATCGCTGAATTGGCGTGTGTGACGCCGATTCAGCGATGTCTTCACTGGTAACCAGGGTAAACATCGGGTTACTAAGCGCAGGGCCGCGCTTTGTAACCCGATATTTACCCTGGTTACCAGTGTAAATGTAAAAAAAACAAACACTTCATACTTACCTTCCGCTGTCTGTCCCCGGCACTCTGCTTCTCTGCACTCACTGTGAGCACAGCGGCCGGAAAGCAGAGGGGTGACGTCACCGCTCTGCTTTCGGGCCGCTGTGCTCACAGCCAGTACAGAGAAGCAGAGCGCCGGGGACAGACAGCGGAAGGTAAGTATGAAGCGTTGTTTTTTTTTACTTTTAGGATGGTAACCAGGGTAAACATCGGGTTACTAAGCGCGGCCCTGCACTTAGTAACCCGATGTTTACCCTGGTTACCTGGGTGCTTCGGATCGTTGGTCGCTGGAGAGCTGTCTGTGTGACAGCTCTCCAGCGACCAAACAGCGACGCTGCAGCGATCGACATCGTTGTCGGTGTCGCTTAGCATCGCTTAGTGCAGCATTGCTTAGTGCTGCAGCATCGCTTAGTGTGAAGGTACCTTAAGAGGCGAACACCTCTCAATGACTCATTCAACGCGCAAAGTGGTGTGCACTTCTGTGTACGTCTCACCACAAATCTTACTCCAGTTGAGGGCTGGAGTAAGTCTTGTGGCATAAGGTACGTCACACCTCATCATGAATTTGATGAATGTGCGTTGCCATTCTCCTTCCGGCCCCAGCACCACCTAATTTGTTGGAGCTGGGTGAACATGGGAAATGTTGTACATTTTTTGTAAATCCCAAAAATGTGTGACTTTTCAACGTTTTTTTTATGCTAGTTTTCTGACTCAGGGGTTTTGATGAATTGGATCCATTGTGCACATACGGTTAGCCTCAGTCTGGTTGCTATACTTCAGTACTTCATGGTTTTAGGCTTTTTTTTATTCTGTGCTTTTCCTTTTAATGGCATCCAGTAAAAAAAAGTATATTGCTGAGTGTCCATTTTTTACAATAGAAGTCTATGCAGATGTGTACTTCTGAGGTTTCTACTCGGAATCCCACCTCAGATGCACAGTGTGAATAGACGAGACGGAGCAATAATCAGAATCTAACACGTTTAGAAAAATGAAGAAAGTATCTACCGGTAATTGTGTAGTTTTAGAAACTATTATGGTAACTTTCCTAAGTTCCACAATAATGTGCTTGCTTAATATATCTTCACGTGAATGAGTAATTCACCAATGGACAAGAGTAGCGTTGTTTACGTAAGCCTGATAAAGTAACAGAAAAAGGATAAAATGAACCAATTCCAATTTATGGAATACGATTGTTTATTAGGGCGAGAGGACCCGGTTTTAATTGTCAGTAAAAGATCATTTTATGAACGTGTGTAATATATTCGTGATGTGATCTAATGTTGTGCTTGCGAGAACATCTGTGAGATGATAAATCCTTTTTAAACATGTTTGTACAGTATATAGAGTATGGAAAAAGTTTGTTTTTCTGGGCCACATGATTAGGCGTAAGCCGGTGTCCTTGAGGGTTTTAACTGTTGACTTTGCTTTGTTATATGCCATATAGTTACAATTATTCTGTCCTTTATTGTGTTATGGCCTTGTTGTGACAAAAACTATAAAATCGTTGCCTTTGCATTTTCTCTTTTTAAGAGGGTGGAGTGCAAGTTTATTGCATTCTGCTGGACTATCTTACAATGTGGCTATTCTCTGGGACTGCAGCAGCATTAAGGATGGTATATAATTCACGCACTATACAGTTTATACATTTCTGACCAATTCACCATTGTAATTGCTGACTTTAATCTAATAACTGTTGATACAACTTTAAGTAGCAATACTTATTTCCACTTGCATTATTTTAAAATGTATTATGCTTTTCTTATATAGTGCCATCCTATTCCGTAACGCTTTCCATCACTGGGACATTGGGGCTCACTATCTAAATTCCATATGTCTTTAGTGTGAGTGGGATGAAACAAGAGAACTCAGAGGAAACCCACGCAAACATGGGGAGAACATACAAACTCCTTGCAGATGTTGTCCTTAGTGGGATGGGATTTTAACCTAGAATCCCAGCGCTGCAAAGCAACGGTGCTAACCACTGAGCCACCAGGATGTCCTTTATTTCATGGCTGTACATTGTCATATATACATACTAGGTCTTTATGCATCACATGTTAAAGATTATATTTGTTGGAACTTTATCGAAATAAATGCAAAACCATAGTTTTCCTTTTTTAAATGTGGGCTATATTTTTTAGATAATTTTTAAAATCCAATTTCAGATTAGAAAGATAATCATGGTTCATTTAATATAGGCACGTTTCTGACAAAACAAATCATCCCATTAACCCCTTCATGACCAGGGGATTTTTCGTTTTTCCGTGTTCGTTTTTCGCTCCCCTCCTTCCCAGAGCCATAACTTTTTTATTTTTCCGTCAATTTGGCCATGTGAGGGCTTATTTTTTGCGGGACGAGTTGTACTTTTGAACGACATCATTGGTTTTAGCATGTCGTGTACTAGAAAACGGGAAAAAAATTCCAAGTGCGGTGAAATTGCAAAAAAAGTGCAATCCCACATTGGTTTTTTGTTTGGCTTTTTTGCTAGGTTCACTAAATGCTAAAAATGACCTGCCATTATGATTCTCCAGGTCATTACGAGTTCATAGACACCAAACATGACTAGGTTATTTTTTATCTAAGTGGTGAAAAAAAATTCCAAACTTTGCTAAAAAAAAAAAAAAAAAAATTGCGCCATTTTCCGATACTCGTAGCGTCTCCATTTTTCGTGATCTGGGGTCAGTTGAGGGCTTATTTTTTGCGTGCCGAGATGACGTTTTTAATGATAGCATTTCGGTGCAGATACGTTCTTTTGATCGCCCGTTATTGCATTTTAATGCAATGTCGCGGCGACCAAAAAAACGTAATACTGGCGTTTTGAATTTTTTTCCTGCTACGCTGTTTAGCGATCAGGTTAATACTTTTTTTTATTTGATAGATCGGGCAATTCTGAGCACGACGATACCAAATATGCGTAGATTTGATATTTTTTTTATTGATTTATTTTGATTGGGGCGAAAGGGGGGTGATTTAAACTTTTATGTTTTTTTTATTTTTTTCACATTTTTTTAAACTTTTTTTTTAACTTTTGCCATGCTTCAATAGCCTCCATGGGAGGCTAGAAGCAGGGACAGCACGATCGGCTCTGCTACATAGCAGCGATCTGCTGATCGCTGCTATGTAGCAGAATTGCACGTGTGCTGTGAGCGCCGACCACAGGGTGGCGCTCACAGCGACGGGCAATCAGTAACCATAGAGGTCTCAAGGACCTCTATGGCTACAATGGAGACGCATCGCCGACCCCCGGACATGTGACGGGGGTCGGCGATGACGTCATTTCCGGCCGCCCGGCCGGAAGCGGTAGTTAAATGCCGCTGTCTGCGTTTGACAGCGGCATTTAACTAGTTAATAGGTGCGGGCAGATCGCGATTCTGCCCGCGCCTATTACGGGCACATGTCAGCTGTTCAAAACAGCTGACATGTCCCGGCTTTGGTGCGGGCTCACCGCGGAGCCCTGCATCAAAGCAGGGGAGCCGGCATCGGACGGTATAGTACGTCCGATGCCGGTAAGGGGTTAATACCACTTTGGTTAGCAAAATTTAAAAGTGTCCCCAGGAAATGCTATAAATGTCTGATATGTGCCCTCTGTCCCACCAGGAGTGGTGGCCACCACATTTAGACCAGCACTGAGAAGAAAGATGGCAGTACTTTGGCTTTCAATGGCAAAACAACAAAGGAAAACCCCTTTTATACTGGTAGGCAGGATTTCCAGAAGACCCAGAGACTACTACGTGTCAAACATTTATGACATATTCTAAGGCTAAGCCTTAAAATTTTCTCCAATTCCTACCCAAAAACCTCAAAACTGCTCAAAAACTTGGAGTCTCCGCTCAGTTCCCACTATAAAAACTCATTAAAAAAACCTCAGTGGGCAAATAACCTTTTGATGAGTTTTTGGAGCCGAAACCATCCCAAAATTTAGAAATGTTCCAAATCCTATTCCAAATGTCAAATCTTATCAAACTTTGAGTTTTAGCTCAGTTTCTGCTCCATAATTTCAGCACAAAAGACTCAGTGTGTACATGACATCAGGAAGAATTCCGTAACATAATACATCTTATTTTATGCATTCTTTACATTTGATTAATTGCTTATTGGTTAACTCATCTTTTTAATTATTGTTTATTTTTAGCACCCTTAAATCCAGGGTGCTGTGCATGTGAAAACAGGTTTTACATAACATAACAATTTGCAGATGTATAACCAATCAAGGGTAAGTAAGTGACAGACAGCTACTATGGCAGAGAACCCTGCAAATGAGGGCGTGCAATCTACTGGGAGACAGGAAGAAGTGGGTACAAGCTGCTGACATGGCAGTGTGGTGGCAGCAGGGAAAGTGCATGTTGTCAGCCTTTTTGAAAGGGTAGGCTTTTAGGTCGAGTTTGAATGTATCAAAGATTGGAAAGCCTGATTAATAGGGGTAGCAAGTTCCAGAGCATGAGCAAAGCACATGAGAAATCTTGATGGCTGTTGTGTGAAAAGCAAACAGTAAAGAGGACAGGAAGAGGTCTTGTAAGGACCAGAGATCACAAACTGAGAGGTATGAGAAGTTTAGGTCAGAGATGAGTTGAGGGGTCAGGGTAAAGATGGCTTTGTAGGTCCTCATTAGCACAAGGTGTCAGTGAGGAGATTGGCAAAGGGGAGAGGCAGAGGAATAATAGGGTAAGGTAGATTATTTGGGCAGCAGAGTTGAGAATGGATTGGAGTGGTGCAAGATGGGATACCACAGAGAAGGATGCTACAATAGTCTTGATGGTAGATAATATTTGTTATTAAATATTGTCTAAAGTAAAACGGCAATGCATCTATCTATCTAGAAACAAAAAATGGAAGCAGCACTTTTGGGCAAATTATAGGATTTTAGTCCCTTCAACCCTAGGCCATTTTCCTTTTTTGCGTTTCTGTCTTTTGCTCAACTGCTTCCCAGGGCCATAACTTTTTTATTTTTCCATCATTATGGCAATATGAGGGCTTGATTTTTGCAGAACAAGTTGTACTTTTGAACGACACCATTGGTTTTACAATATCTTGCACTGGAGAACAGTTAAAAAAATTCCTAATGTGTCGAAATTGCAAAAAAATGCAATTCCACTTCTGTTTTTTTTTTACCATGTTCACCAAATGCAACAACTGACCTGCTGTTATGATTCTCCAGGTCATTTTGAGTTTGTAGATACCAAATATGTATAGGTTCTTTTTTTATTTAAGTCGTAAAAGAATCCAAAGTTCATTAAAAACAAACAAACAATTGTGTCATTTTCCAAGACCAATAGTGTTTCTATTATTCGTGATCTCGGGTTGGGTGAGGGCTTATTTTTTGGACGCCGAACTGCTGTTTTTATTGATACCATGTTGGTGTATATACGATGTTTTGATCACCCATTATTGCATTTTAATGCCATGTTGTAATGACCAAAAAACATAATTCTGATATTTTGACTTTTTTTCTTGCTACGTCATTTATTGATTGGACTCATTTTTTTTATATATTCATAGATCGGGCGATTGTGAATGCGTTGACCAGATATGTGCCTTTTTTATTTTTTTAATTATTTTATTTTGAATGGGGCAAAAGGGGGTGATTTAAACTTTTATATTTGTTATTTTTTAAATATTTTTAAAGCATTTTTTTTCTTTACACTGGCTTCAATAGTCTCCATGGGAGACTAGAAGCTGTGATCATCCGATCGCTTATGCTACGTAGAGCAGTGCTGCAGCCCAGCTCTATATAGCAGAAATGCTTACTTGCTATGAGCGATGAAAACCACAGGGGTCTGCACCAGACTCCGGGTTGTCTTGCTAACCCATCAGCGACCCACGGTCATGTGACACTGGCGCCGATGGGCGGGATTAGTGACACACTTCAGGCGCAATCACATTAAATGCCGCTGTGAGAGATTGACAGCACCATTTAATAGGTTAACAGCCGTGGGTGGATCACAATTCCACTCACGGCTGTTAGGCGCACATGTCAGCCAATGAAATCAGCTGGCATGTGCTGGGAAAGATGTGGGTTCAGCGCTGAAGTCCACATGCCCCATACACATACTGCTCATGTCGTGAAGGGGTTAATGGCCCATATGGTGACATTTTGGTTCATAGTGTGAACTTCTCTAAAGCCTTACAATCATAACCAAAATGTGGCCACATGGGCCATTAACCCCTTCCCGCCGCGGCCCTTTTTCGTTTTTGTGTTTTTGTTTTTCGCTCCCCTCCTTCCCAGAGCCATAACTTTTTTATTTTTCTGTGAATATGGTCATATGAGGGCTTATTTTTTGCAGGACGAGTTGTACTTTTGAAAGACACCATTGGTTTTACCATGTATAGTACTAGAAAACAGGAAACAAAATTCCAAGTGCGGTGAAATTGCAAAAAAAGTGCAATCCCACACTTGTTTTTTGTTTGGCTTTTTTGCTAGGTTCACTAAATGCTAAAACTGACCAGATGTTATGATTCTCCAGGTCATTACGATTTCATAGACACCAAACATGTCTAGGTTTTTTTTTTATCTAAGTGGTGAAAAAAATTCAAAACTTTGCTAAAAAAAAATTCTCGCTACGCCGTTTAGCGATCAGGTTAATGCTTTATTATAGATTGGGCGATTATGTAGGTTTGTGTAGGTTTGATTTTTTTTATTGTTTTATTTTGAATGCGGCAAAAGGGGGGTGATTTAAGCTTTTATATTTTTTTATTTTTTTTTCATATTTTTAAAAACATTTTTTTTTACTTTTGCCATGCTTGAATAACCTCCACGGGAGGCTAGAAGCTGGCACCACTCGATCGGCTCAGCTACATAGCAGCGATCATCAGATCACTGCAATGTAGCTGAAATGCAGGTGTGCTATGAGCGCCGACAACAGGGTGGCGCTCACAGCAGGCTGGCATCAGTAACCATAGAGGTCCCAAGGACCTCTATGGTTACCATCCTGATGCATCGCCGACCCCCGATCATGTGACGGGGTCGGCGACGCGCTCATTTCTGGCTGGATGCGGTGGTTAAATACCGCTGTCAGCGTTTGACAGCGGCATTTTACAGGTTAATAGCGGCGGGTGAATCGCGATTTCACCCGCCGCTATTGCGCGCACATGTCAGCTGTACAAAACAGCTGACTTGACGCGACTTTGATGTGGGCTCAGCGCCGGAGCCCACATCAAAGTAGGGGACCCGACATGCGCCGTACTAGTACGGCGCATGTCAGGAAGGGGTTTTAAAGTCCTATCATTTGCACTATTTTGAGAGTGCTGCTTCCATTTTTTGTTTTTACTTTTCAGGTTAGGCTTATGACTGAAGCTTTGCACCACCATATGCTCTTTTTTTATACATAGCTGGTGCTGCTTTTATCTTTTATCTATCTTTTATCTATCTATCTATCTATCTATCTATCTATCTATCTATCTATCTATCTATCCCACCAGTCATGTATTCCTTGAGGACTTGAAAAATGTTGCCTGCACTTGTACAGTATACGGATCAGGACTTGAAGAGTCCCAAGAACTAGGTAATCAAGCTGCTATTTTTTTCCCATTACCACCTAATAGTCAACAGTGAATGAAAAAGATATTTTTGTCTGCAAAAAGGTTGAAAGAGGGGGTTGTGCAGTGATTTCATTTCATTTTGAGTTTCTTGTTCCTGTCTTTTGTGAAAACATAAAGGCAGATATGTGATAGGAAGGGCTCAGGATGTTTTCTGCATAAACCATATGCTAAACAACCAGTAGGACTGTGAAGCCTACAATCCCTCTTTGTTCAGAGGGGAACTGACTTTTCAAGGCAGAATAGGGAATTACCAGCTAAAGCCCTGGCAAGCCGTCAATTCTTGGCTGAAATACTGGGAAGAATGAGTTAATATATTATTTGAGTACCAGATCTGCCACCAAATGTTTTTATGTGCTGCAATTGTCACCTATCCCCATGCCAAGTGTTCTCTGCCACACGAGAGTCACAATACTATAAGTAGGTTGATCAACAAGACATCTTGTATTGCATTTCATCTAGTTTCAGGAGATAGAGCTCTAAATAATAATCTAACTGGTTGTTGGGTGTAATTACACATCATATTATATATGCATTTTATCACTTTTTTACCATTGAAAAACACTATTGAATTGGTTTTTAAATACTTCACAAGATGTGATTTAACTGCACAGTTTTGATGACCTTAATACCGCTATAAGTAGCGTTTGGCACATTTTATCTGTTTTTCGCAAAAAAAATCCACTACAATCACAGCAATAATGATCACATTGGGCTGCACTTTAGTGGATTGCTCAGCCGTAGAAAAATACAGCAGTCATATGAACAGCAAAATCAGCTATTTACTGGAAGTTTGGGGGACGGGACTCGGGGTGATGAGCTTGTGGTCTGGCGGCGGCTTTAAAAGCTCGCCCTCTGTATACACACGCTGTTGCTATTTGGTTGAACAGTATTGGTTTATGTATAAGTGAAACCAGATTTACACATTTTTGTTTCCCGCTAGATATCTTCCATGTCTTGTTCTCTGTTCTGTGCAAAAACTGAAAGAACTTCTGAGAAATTAGCCTGTTTTATATACTCATGGGAATAGAGGCATGTTCTCATAGAGGAAAACGCCCCAAATCAATTACATACAACATCCAATGCCTCAATGGGGTTCACACCAAAAAAAATGTAATTGTTCTCCTACTTAAGAGATTTTATTAATCATTCTGTACTTGGTATTGGATCTATGAAGTTTTGATCATACTGACATCATGGCTTATTATTAAAGGGGTATTCTGATCTTGTACATTTATGTCGTATTCACAGGATATGCCATAAATGTATTTTAGATATGTTTTCCACCTATGGGACCTGTATCTTACACAAGAACAGGTCCCTGATTGACACCACTGTCAGTGGAGAGGGGGACGGAGTTCCAATTCATGTAGAGCATGACAGGGCTTCGTTCTTAAGAGAGATGCTCTGCTCCGACTGAAAGATGATGGGATTCTCCCCTCTATGAAAGGGAACCTGTCACGTCTCCAAATGCTATTAACCTTCAGGTATGGTCTTAATATCCAGGTAAAAAGAGTTCTGAAGCCGCGTGGCTGCTGAATTGAAAGCCATGGTACCAGGAGGATATGAACTATTCCTCCTGATTGCCTCCAGCTTTCAGTCATAGAGATGCGGCTAGTGCAGTTTAAGTCACCGCTCAGTACACAGTGAGTGATGGCTATAACCATGCCCCAGCACTAACTGACAGCCATCACTATACTAATGAACTGTAAAGCCAGCTGTCTGTTAGCGCCATCCCAAGCACAGTTACATTTGCCACTCACTATTTCCTGAGCGGTGACTGAAGCTACCCTGGCTGTGCCTCTATGACTGAAAGCTGGAGGTTGCCGAAATAAATTTAGTTCTGATCACAGGTTTTCTTTAAGGTTCTTTTGACACTAATGGTTTCTGTTTGTGAGAGAGGATTAACATCTATGCTGGATACATTTTTAAACAGATACAAACCAATCATATAGGGCCCCATTGATGCTCTGCATAAGGTTTTTTCGGGGTTATAGTATATTTATTGTCAAGACTAGCTGTGCAGATTATTGCTATTATTGCTGTCAAAAAATATACTCTATTCATTTATGTAAACAGGGCTCAAAAATCCTTTTATTATAAGACTAAAGGCCCCCATACACATTAGTTGAAACACAACATAACACAGCCAAACCAGGGACTTACCAACCATATGAAGAGTATGGGGACTTCCTGAGTCTCCTGACTCTCATCTGAAAGATGATGTCAGAAGAGAGAAAGATCTGTGGCCATTTTAATGTCAGCAATCAATCCTATATTGTCTGGCAGCAAATTTCTCTTCACTCTCTGTTTTAAAACACAAGAATGCTCAGCCTAGCCAACTGCTCACGTGAATGGGTGAGACGGGAGAGACAACTGCTTGTTATGCCAAAAGCTATCTCTTGTGTATGGCCAGATTAAAGAGGTGGTCCACAGTCAGTCATTTTCCTCCTAAATCTCTATTTAGTGTCATAATCTAAACTAATTCCTAATATACTTGAGTTGAAAATTCCTCATACTTCCCTAACTACACTATCTGTTTTCTACTTGTTTTTCCCCAACTCCCTTTCTGATGATGCTTCATTTGAGAATTTCAATGTGTGATTGGACATTCAATGGAAGCATCTTCCAAGGGCAGAGGCTGCAGTCACTGAAATGAAGCGTCACCACTGATGTCCATTTTAGGGTCTGTGATAGTCCCTTTTCTGTCCCTGGGTGCTGTGCGATGTGCACAATGACTTTGTATGCTCTGTTGCTGGCTCAAATTAGCAGTTACAATCCAGTAACAGAACGATGTCAGAATACCCGGCGTGCAGAGACCTGTGACGTCACTTGTGGGGACGGCGCTGGTCTCTGCACGCCAAGTATTCTGACAACACGCTGTGTTACTGACTGGTTACTGCTGATTTAAGCTGGCGAGAGAGTGCGCACTGTCATTGTGCACAACTTCAGTTGAGTATCCCAGCATGCACAGAATCCTCAAACAAAGCGTCATCATAGAGGAAGTAGGGAAAAAAATAGAATATCAGTTAGATAATGTAGTTAAGGAAGGATAGGGTTTTTTTTAATGCAAGTATATTAGAAAATAGTCTAGATTACGGCATTAAATAGATAGGGATTTAGAATGAAATTTACTTTGACTTTGAAACACTCTTTTAACTTGTCACCTCAAGAAACACTATTTACCTGCAGACACAGGAGTAATCTGCAGTAACTGTAAATTGCATTTAAACCATGTCTGGCTGCTTTATTTGATCATTGGCTGCAGGGAGAAAATACTGCAGTTATATTCCCTCTGCAGCCGCTCACTTGCAGTCATTGGAACTGTGCAGGGAGTGGTTACAGTCACCATTCACTACACAGTGAACGTTGTTATCACTCACCACAGACTGTCAATCAATGTGCTGGGTGTGAATACAAAGCACCCTCCATTTAGTGAGCGGTGACTGTAATCGCTCACTGTACCTCCTCAATGACTGTAAGCAAGCTGCTAAAGGGAGGATATAGATTAATTTTCTCCTTGTAGCCAATGCTCCATTAATAATAATAATAATAATAATTTTATTTATATAGAGCCAACATATTCCGCAGCACTTTACATAAGACATTACAGCATAACAATAATCTCATAGATCAACAGATACCAAGAGGAATGAGGGCCCTGCTCGCAAGCTTACAATCTATGAGGAAATAGGAGAGACACGAGAGGTGGATGGTAACAATTGCTTCCGTTGTTCGGACCAGCCATAGTGTAAGAAATTGGGTGTTCATGCAATGCTGCATGAACCGGTTCACAGCCTAGGTATGTAACACCACACACATAGAGGGCTATTAAATGCATAAAGCATGTGAGAACATGATATGAGGAACCTGGTTATGGTAAACAGTTTTGAATGGGCAACACAAGGATAATTAGATTAAAGTACAGGCCAGAGCAAGCTGCCCCCTCCCCCGCAGCATAGGCAAAGGTCAGCATGACAGATGGTTGGAGGGGGGAGGGGATAGAGGTTAATAGGGGTGGGGTATTCAAAAAGGTTTTTCATAGGGCAAGCTAAGGGAGGGGTTAGAATTTTCTTGCTCCGGAGCCGTTGAGAGCAGTCCCACCCACCTGCCCTTATCTTTGTGTTGTTTAGTGGTTTGGCTTTGGAGAATTTTATTTTGAGTTATGGTGCCTGTATTGCGTTTGGGAGGGTCCTTGAGGTTGGTGCAAAATTGGTCTGGGGTATCCGTGGGTATATGGATTCCTCAATTGGTGTTATATTATGGTTTTCTGGTATGGTAATTTGGGGGGGATTTTGGCAAGGTTTGGCCGGATCTCCGGGGTTAAGTGGAAAATGGAATCCTTTGGGATATTTGGTGATCCCGAGCCAGTGGGGTAACGGCTGGGAGTAAATTATGGTCTGTTATTTGTCCACAGTTTCAGTATGGTTAATCACCAGATTTTCAAGCTTCAAGGGCCCTTCCTGTGTTATTTATTTACTATTAAATATTGTATGTTTTATAATAAAGGCTGCTGTGGCCAATTATTATCCAATATTTGGTGTTAGTGCCTTCATTCGGGGAGGGGTGGGCACTGTGGGTTGGACATCGACAATACCAATGTCATGGGTTGAGGTGCTTTTAGGGCACGCTTAAAATTGTGGGTATTGGGGATTAATCAAATGAATTGATGATTAAATGATTTAAACATAATTTAACTGCAGATTGCCCCTATAGCTACAGGTATATAGCATTTTTGAAGGTGACAAATTTAACATGTCATAGCACCCAGTGACTGTTACTCTGAGCAGTTGGATTTGCTGTACTGTACTGAAGCTAAGTTCCATTGCGTCTTTAGAGCCAATTTTAGATTTTGCTTTTTCTGCTACCACAAATCAGCCAGAATGATTTTTACTCTTGATAGGATTTGACCCCATTTTCTTATTTCCATATTTCAGTGCTGGTTAATTTAGCCTGTGTCCAAATCTTGTATCTTTCTATTATTTTATATGCCTGGAGCATTGTTTATGTGAGGGTGTGCTCCTGTCCAGACTTTTCACTGCAGTAGATATGATTTTCAAATTGTTCCTTTAAACTAAAGGCATCTGGTTTGCTGGACAGTAAAATCAATTATTACTATTAATGTCACAGGCCTGCTGGAGTCATCCAGACCATGGCAATGTGTTATAGCTATTACTGCGAAATATACGTTTCTCCTCTTTAAATAATAAAATGTGCCACTTATAAAAGTTTTTAGCTGTAGGGTAAATTTTATGCTCCTCTGGGTTTTGGCTGTGTATGCATATAGTACTTCTTGACTGCTGAAGTATTGGCTTATCTCATGACGCATAGATAGCTTTTACTGCCTTCTGCACTATGTATTCCTAAATGTTAGGAAAAAGTTCATCCAATTTTTGTCTTTGAAACCTAGCAAATCTGACGTGGATAGCTTGGAGCCTAAACAGCTAAATGTAATGTAAAATGTTTAGGTATGGATGCTTTGCAATGATTTTTAACTTAAAATGCTACATTACCCATGAATGCATTATACCATGGTCACGTAAATTTTGCTATGCTTGAAAAATAAAAGAAAGGAATTACATTTTCCATGGAAAGTATTCAGTTGTTACATACTTAGCTAAGAATTAGCGGGACTGAAAACATAAAATGGAATTCCATCCATTACCATTTATTACTAGAGATGAACAAAATAATTTGCAGGGCCCTGACCAGAGCCACGGCAGTATTCAGTGTCCACCGAATGGGAGCGCTGTGAACCACTTCCTCCCTGCAAGAATCCCTGATGACTCTTCTGATTGGTAGGACTAGTGTAACATCTTTGTTGCAGTATGAGGTACGATGACGTTGGCCTAGTAATGAGGCAATATGAATGGCTACAGGTATGAGGCAGGTTGCAGGGCTCTTGCCCATGTCATTTCTAATTATCACTTACCAATGGAATAGTTGAAAAATAGATATTTTTTTCATAGACAAAAGGCAAAAACATTTTACCGCTGGTCACAGCTGCTGGCTCACGCTGTCATTTGATAGCGTGGGAACCGCAGCTATCTGACCAGAACCCGTGTTTGCCTTGTTGTTATGCAGATAACAGCTTGGCAAACAACGGTTGTTCGAGCCCCCAATTCATCTGATTGATGTTCGGGAACTGTTCTAGTACCCGAACCAAACTTTTTTTTTAAATGTTCATCCAAACCCGCCAAACCCGAACATCCAGGGGTTCGCCCATCATTAATCATTTTCTAAATTTTCAATTGTGAGTTAAAATCTGTATTTAGTGAAGACAGACTTTCCAATTACTGAGATAGGAGATGGCGGCTGCTACTTATAAGATTCTATGTAGATAGAAGGGTGAGGAGCTCTGCCTCTAGCTCCTCCCTTCTCCTGTCTACTTAGAATTTTATCTGTAACAATGGCCATCTCCTATCTCAGTAATATGAAAGTCTGTCTTCGTCGATGCTGAAATTAGTTTCTTATTCTGCATTTATTAAAGGTTTAACCACTATTACATAGATAGTGATGTCCCAAATCTAACTCAGGACTCTCAAACCCGGCCCAAACAGGCATAAATAGGTTTGGGGCATCAAAACTGGAATCAAAGTGGGCAGGCAGTCAATTTTAACAATCTGAATAAGTATCTGGGGTTTTAAGGGGTTAAATTACTTTAAATTACTCTGGGCCACTGATCTTACACCACTATTACATAGATAGTGGTGCCCGGCATCAAATTCCAGTCACTTTAGCATAGCTCAAATGGGCTCTGGCCATGAGAACTGGCACCAAAGTGGGCAAATAGCAAATTTTTCCAAGTTTCCAAACTTGAATAAGCATCTGATGTTTTTAAGGGGTTTAATGATTTTGGGCCACTGATTTCACACAGTCATAACATAGATAGTGATGCCAGACATCAAATTTACATCACTTCAGCCTGGCCCAAACGGGTTGTGGTCATTAAAACTATCATCAGAGTGGGCAAATAGCCAATTCTGTCAGATTTGAATAAGTAACTTGAGGATTCACAACAGTGTTTAGTAACATAGTAACATAGTAACATAGTTAGTAAGGCCGAAAAAAGACATTTGTCCATCCAGTTCAGCCTATATTCCATCATAATAAATCCCCAGATCTACGTCCTTCTACAGAACCTAATAATTGTATGATACAATATTGTTCTGCTCCAGGAAGACATCCAGGCCTCTCTTGAACCCCTCGACTGAGTTCGCCATCACCACCTCCTCAGGCAAGCAATTCCAGATTCTCACTGACCTAACAGTAAAGAATCCTCTTCTATGTTGGTGGAAAAACCTTCTCTCCTCCAGACGCAAAGAATGCCCCCTTGTGCCCGTCACCTTCCTTGGTATAAACAGATCCTCAGCGAGATATTTGTATTGTCCCCTTATATACTTATACATGGTTATTAGATCGCCCCTCAGTCGTCTTTTTTCTAGACTAAATAATCCTAATTTCGCTAATCTATCTGGGTATTGTAGTTCTCCCATCCCCTTTATTAATTGTGTTGCCCTCCTTTGTACTCTCTCTAGTTCCATTATATCCTTCCTGAGCACCGGTGCCCAAAACTGGACACAGTACTCCATGTGCGGTCTAACTAGGGATTTGTACAGAGGCAGTATAATGCTCTCATCATGTGTATCCAGACCTCTTTTAATGCACCCCATGATCCTGTTTGCCTTGGCAGCTGCTGCCTGGCACTGGCTGCTCCAGGTAAGTTTATCATTAACTAGGATCCCCAAGTCCTTCTCCCTGTCAGATTTACCCAGTGGTTTCCCGTTCAGTGTGTAATGGTGATATTGATTCCCTCTTCCCATGTGTATAACCTTACATTTATCATTGTTAAACCTCATCTGCCACCTTTCAGCCCAAGTTTCCAACTTATCCAGATCCATCTGTAGCAGAATACTATCTTCTCTTGTATTAACTGCTTTACATAGTTTTGTATCATCTGCAAATATCGATATTTTACTGTGTAAACCTTCTACCAGATCATTAATGAATATGTTGAAGAGAACAGGTCCCAATACTGACCCCTGCGGTACCCCACTGGTCACAGCGACCCAGTTAGAGACTATACCATTTATAACCACCCTCTGCTTTCTATCACTAAGCCAGTTACTAACCCATTTACACACATTTTCCCCCAGACCAAGCATTCTCATTTTGTCTACCAACCTCTTGTGCGGCACGGTATCAAACGCTTTGGAAAAATCGAGATATACCACGTCCAATGACTCACCGTGGTCCAGCCTATAGCTTACCTCTTCATAAAAACTGATTAGATTGGTTTGACAGGAGCGATTTCTCATAAACCCATGCTGATATGGAGTTAAACAGTTATTCTCATTGAGATAATCCAGAATAACATCCCTCAGAAACCCTTCAAATATTTTACCAACAATAGAGGTTAGACTTACTGGCCTATAATTTCCAGGTTCACTTTTAGAGCCCTTTTTGAATATTGGCACCACATTTGCTATGCGCCAGTCCTGCGGAACAGACCCTGTCGCTATAGAGTCACTAAAAATAAGAAATAATGGTTTATCTATTACATTACTTAGTTCTCTTAGTACTCGTGGGTGTATGCCATCCGGACCCGGAGATTTATCTATTTTAATCTTATTTAGCCGGTTTCGCACCTCTTCTTGGGTTAGATTGGTGACCCTTAATATAGGGTTTTCATTGTTTCTTGGGATTTCACCTAGCATTTCATTTTCCACCGTGAATACCGTGGAGAAGAAGGTGTTTAATATGTTAGCTTTTTCCTCGTCATCTACAACCATTCTTTCCTCACTATTTTTTAAGGGGCCTACATTTTCAGTTTTTATTCTTTTACTATTGATATAGTTGAAGAACAGTTTGGGATTAGTTTTACTCTCCTTAGCAATGTGCTTCTCTGTTTCCTTTTTGGCAGCTTTAATTAGTTTTTTAGATAAAGTATTTTTCTCCCTATAGTTTTTTAGAGCTTCAATGGTGCCATCCTGCTTTAGTAGTGCAAATGCTTTCTTTTTACTGTTAATTGCCTGTCTTACTTCTTTGTTTAGCCACATTGGGTTTTTCCTATTTCTAGTCCTTTTATTCCCACAAGGTATAAACCGCTTACACTGCCTATTTAGGATGTTCTTAAACATTTCCCATTTATTATCTGTATTCTCATTTCTGAGGATATTGTCCCAGTCTACCAGATTAAGGGCATCTCTAAGCTGTTCAAACTTTGCCTTCCTAAAGTTCAATGTTTTTGTGACTCTCTGACAAGTCCCCCTAGTGAAAGACAGGTGAAACTGCACAATATTGTGGTCGCTATTTCCTAAATGCCCAACCACCTGCAGATTTGTTATTCTGTCAGGTCTATTAGATAGTATTAGGTCCAAAAGTGCTGCTCCTCTGGTTGGATTCTGCACCAATTGTGAAAGATAATTTTTCTTGGTTATTAGCAGAAACCTGTTGCCTTTATGGGTTTCACAGGTTTCTGTTTCCCAGTTAATATCCGGGTAGTTAAAGTCCCCCATAACCAGGACCTCATTATGGGTTGCAGCTTCATCTATCTGCTTTAGAAGTAGACTTTCTATGGTTTCTGTTATATTTGGGGGTTTGTAACAGACCCCAATGAGAATTTTGTTACCATTTTTCCCTCCATGAATTTCAACCCATATGGACTCGACATCCTCATTCCCTTCGCTAATATCCTCCCTTAAAGTGGACTTTAGACAAGACTTTACATAGAGACAAACCCCTCCTCCTCTCCGATTTTTACGATCCTTTCTAAACAGACTGTAACCCTGTAAGTTAACTGCCCAGTCATAGCTTTCATCTAACCATGTCTCGGTTATTCCCACTATGTCAAAGTTACCTGTAGATATTTCTGCTTCTAGTTCTTCCATCTTGTTTGTCAGGCTTCTGGCGTTTGCGAGCATGCAGTTTAGAGGATTTTGTTTTGTTCCAATCTCCTCACTGTGGATTGTTTTAGAAATGTTCTTACCTCCCTTCTGAGTATGTTTTCCTGGGTCGTCTTTGTTCGAGTCTAATGTTTTTCTTCCCGTCCCCCCTTCTTCTAGTTTAACGCCCTCCTGATGAGTGTAGCGAGTCTTCTGGCGAATGTGTGTTTCCCAGGTTTGTTGAGGTGTAGTCCGTCTCTGGCGAGGAGTCCATCATACCAGTAATTCACACCATGGTCCAGGAATCCAAATCCTTGTTGTCTGCACCATCGTCTTAGCCAGTTGTTTGCATCAAGGATCCTGTTCCATCTCCTGGTGCCATGCCCGTCTACTGGAAGGATAGAAGAAAAAACTACCTGTGCATCCAGTTCCTTTACTTTCTTCCCCAACTCTTCAAAGTCCTTGCAGATTGTCGGTAGGTCCTTCCTTGCCGTGTCATTGGTGCCAACATGTATCAGAAGAAATGGGTGGACGTCCTTGGAGCTGAAGAGCTTTGGTATCCTATCGGTCACATCCTTGATCATCGCACCTGGAAGGCAGCATACTTCTCTTGCAGTTATGTCCGGTCTGCAGATGGCTGCTTCTGTGCCTCTCAGTAGTGAGTCTCCCACCACCACCAATCTTCGTTGCTTCTTGGCTGTACTTTTTGCTGTCACTTGTTGCTGTGTGCCCTTTTCTTTTTTGCTTGCTGGTATTGCTTCATTCTTAGGTGTGCCATCTTCATCCTCTACAAAGATTTGATATCGGTTCTTCAGTTGTGTGGTTGGTGATTTCTCCATGGTCTTCTTGCTTCTTTTGGTCACATGCTTCCACTCATCTGCTTTTGGAGGTTCTCTGACACTTTTTGCACCTTCTGTGACCAGTAGAGATGCTTCTGTTCTGTCTAGAAAGTCTTCATTCTCTTTGATGAGTTTCAAAGTTGCTATTCTTTCTTCCAGACCCCGCACCTTTTCTTCTAAAAGGGCCACTAGTCTACACTTCTGACAGGTGAAATTGGATTCTTCTTCTGGTCGATCTGTGAACATGTAGCACATGCTGCAGCTCACCATGTAGGTTGTCACATCTGCCATGTTGCTCCTAGATCCTGCTGACTTGCTGTGTGTTTTCCTTCTTGTGTAATCTACTCAGCCAAGCTCTCTTGCAATAATGTCCTACAGGCAAAAAAAAATTTTATATAGTGATATAGAGTGACTGCAGACTTCTACCTTACGACCAGACAACCATTTAAACCCTAAAGGTACCGTCACACTAGACGATATCGCTAGCGATCCGTGACGTTGCAGCGTCCTCGCTAGCGATATCGTCCAGTGTGACAGGCAGCAGCGATCAGGCCCCTGCTGTGCTGTCGCTGTTCGGGGAAGAAAGTCCAGAACTTTGTTTCATCGCTGGACTCCCCGCAGACATCGCTGAATCGGCGTGTGTGACACCGATTCAGCGATGTCTTCACTGGTAACCAGGGTAAACATCGGGTAACTAAGCGCAGGGCCGCGCTTAGTAACCCGATGTTTACCCTGGTTACCATCCTAAAAGTAAAAAAAAACAAACACTACATACTTACCTACCGCTGTCTGTCCTCAAGCGCTGTGCTCTGCACTCCTCCTGTACTGGCTGTGAGCGTCGGTCAGCCGGAAAGCAGAGCGGTGACGTCACCGCTCTGCTTTCCGGCCGCTGTGCTCACACAGACAGTACAGGAGGAGTGCAGAGCACAGCGCCGGGGACAGACAGCGGTAGGTAAGTATGTAGTGTTTGTTTTTTTTTACTTTTAGGATGGTAACCAGGGTAAACATCGGGTTACTAAGCGCGGCCCTGCGCTTAGTTACCCGATGTTTACCCTGGTTACCGGCATCGTTGGTCGTTGGAGAGCTGTCTGTGTGACAGCTCTCCAGCGACCAAACAGCGACGCTGCAGCGATCCGGATCGTTGTCGGTATCGCTGCAGCGTCGCTAAGTGTGACGGTACCTTAAAGACAAACCAGTAACTACTTCAAATCAGTACAAACTTGCAAGTTGCTCCCTTTGATGGCAGTTTCTTGCTCAGTAACCAGTAACCACTCCATCAGCCTTAAAACAAAATTGATTTTGATTTGGGTCTTCATTTTTTGTGCTCGTGAGGTAAGACCAGTGGCCCAAGGTCACTTAACCCTTTAAAAACACATTACCATACTTAGTCAAATCTGGGAGAATTGGCTATATGCTCACTTTGATGCCCAGAACCCATTTAGGTCAGAGTGGAGTGACTTGAATTTGCTTTGGAGGTGTTTCACAATCTATATAATAGTGGTGTGATATCAGTGGTCCAAAGTCATTTAACCCCTTAAAAACACCAGTTACTTATTCAAATCTGTAAAAATTGGCTATTTGCCCATTTTGTTGATAATTCTGATGCCCAGAGCCCATTTAGGCCAGGCTGGAGTGACCTGAATTTGATGCGGGGAATAACTATCTATGTAATGTGATATCAGTGGCCCAAAGTCAATTAAAAAAACATACAGGAAGACACAGCAGGCAACATTTCAGTAATAATTGGCCTTTATGAAGCCCAAAGAAAAATTCATTAAGCTGTATGAATTTTTCTCTGGGCTTGATAAAGGCCAATCATGGCCGAAACATTGCCTGCTGTGTCTTCCTGCTTTTTTTATAATTTATATGCTATAAAGTTTTTAAGAAGAATTCGCTATTTTGGTGTCTTGGCTTTCCTGAACTTCTATATTGCTTTTGGACCTGATGGGGGCCCTGCCAAGTTTAGACCTACTGGTTAATGGTGCATTTAACCCATTAAAAACACCAGTTACTTATTCAAATCGTTAAAATCGACTGTCTACTCACTTTGATGCAGTTATCTTCATAAGAACCCGTTTGGTAAAGCCTGGAGTGACCGGAAGTAGATAATGGTGGATCACTGTCTGCGTGTCTTCATTGTGAGATCAGTGGCCCAAAGTCATGTAAACCTTTCGATAACGCCCTTTGGTGACCACTTTTATGCCAGCTTTATAATTTTTGTAGCTGCTATTAACTGTATTCACATAAGTGCACCTCGCTGCATTGTATTTTATTATTGTGATTTTTTTGCTAAACATCTGAAAAAGAGAAAAATATACCGAATAAGAAACTGGATGAATAAAAACCAATTTCAACATCATCTGTCTTCACTGAACACATATTTTTCTTCAGAATTGAAAATTTTGATAATGAATTATCAATTTTGTCAGAGAAAGTAACTATTTTTTTTGATAAGCTATTGTCATGTGCATACCACAACAGAGAGGGGCCAAAAGATCACAGCGTCTGGTCACATAAAATCCTGCACTGACTACAACTGCTTCATCAGCCTATTAAACAGTGCAGGTTTTTCCTTGGTCTTTCATGGCAGGGGTTAATCAATTGAGTTGATCACCTGGAGTTCTCCATTCTGGACTGTCTTAAGGTACCTTCACACTGAGCAACTTTACAACGAGAACGACATCGATCCGTGACGTTGCAGCGTCCTGGATAGCAATCTCATTGTGTTTGACACGCAGCAGTGATCAGGATCCTGCTGTGACATCGCTGGTCATAGCTGAAAGTCCAGAACTTTATTTAGTCGTCAGGTCGGCGTGATTCATCATGTTTGACAGCAAAAGCAATGATGCCTGCAATGGTTTTTCACAGAACTAACAACCAGCGAGAACGATAAGTACGTTACTGGATCGCTCCTGCATCGTTCTGGAGTTGCTGTGTTTGACATCTCTACAGAGACCTAACAGCGACGCTGCAGCGATCTAGTTTAGGTCGGATCGTTGTCTATATCGCTGGAGCGTTGCTAAATGTGACGGTACCTTTAGTTGTCCTTTGTTGGCTGCTCCCCTCTGGTATATTTGGTCACCGCTGGCACTTGGGAATTGACAGTGATAATTCTACTTCCTGGTTAGGTGCTGAAGGAGAAATTCGGTGTTTGCATTAGGCGGTTAAAGAGTTGTTTGGGAGATTTCTGTTTGGAGTTGCTTTACATGCTTATCCTCATCTTCTCCTATTTGGTTTCTCCTGCATACCCCTCCTCTGTGTTCCACTCTGTTGTTTGTGAGTATGTTTGCATGAACGTAGTTTTCTTTCATCCCTGTCTCTCTACCCTTGTCTGTCTGGTTAGTGTAATCCTATACACTCCATCCTCACACCTCCCTGGGTGGGGGAAGGAACAGATGAGATTTAAGGTAGTAGCATAGCAAGGTACGTGACCCCGGCATCTCACCCTTCTGGGGTAATACGGGGAACAGGGCCTCCTTAGGAAGTCTTGACGAAACGTGCATTGGGGCAGCGGGGAGGGTCTTTCACTGGCACATCACCTGTTTACTCCATTGGTAAGATATGTCGTATTTTCTTGTTAAATATTGATATTGTAGCAAGCAGAGGTTTACCTCAGGTTACACTATATGCATTTGCACTTTAATTATTTTTATAATGAACCTGTAGGTAGTACGGCTGGCTTCTGAACTATATTTGTGGCCCTAGATGATTAGATCTTGTGACTTGGTGCTTGCATTTATTAGTATTATGGGCCAATACGATATGATTAATATGTAAAGGTATTTATGATGTGTTAGTGGTAGTCTGTCCTTGAGAATATGGCGTCCAGTAGTTCTTGTTCCTAAATGTTATTAATTTTATTGTATTAATAAAGATTCTATTTAAACGGATTATACTCTTTGTGTGGTCTATGTGCACCACTTGGTAGTTGATTCATATTGCATTTTGAGTTGTCTGTCCTATTTAGTTTTTGGGATTCTTTTTGAGTGGTAATATCCCTTCAGATATGTGTAGACAGCTATTTGTAGCCAGCTAAATGAAAACTTACATGTGCAAAAATTAGCTCTGTGTTATGGGCTGAGGCATGACTTGAAACTCATGGATGTTATGCCCAATTTATTAGGGTACACAAAATCTGTGTTAAAAAGTTTTAATTACATGCTGTTATTACTGAGAATTTGCCATGAATTCTACCCTCTGTATTGCAAAGGGTTAAATTTGCAGAATTAATCAACATTCTGCAGCTTGACAGATGATTGTTGCACTGCAAATGGATGATATATGGTAAAATATCTTCCACTTTGCTGCTACTGATATAGGTAAAGGAGTTCGGGGCTGTAGCCACAGGAGAAGTACGTGTCTTCCGCGCCCTGGTCCTCTGCAAAAAAACGAGGTCCATTTTTCTTGTGTAAGTGAACAGATTACCATAATGAACATCTCCAAGCTCTTCTAGTCTGACATGAAATGCACAGATCTGATTCTCCATAGCTACAGGAGCAAACAATCACTCAAGTCCATGAAATCAAAATCCTCTTTACTGACAGTTTGACTAAAGGTACCTTCACACTAAACAACTTCACAACGATATCGCTAGCGATCTGTGACGTTGCAGCGTCCTGGATAGCGATATCGTTGTGTTTGACACGCAGCAGCGATCAGGATCCTGCTGTGATGTCGTTGGTCGGAGCTAGAAGGCCAGCACTTTCTTTCGTCGCTGGACCTCCTGTAGACATCGCTGAATCGGCGTGTGTGACACCGATTCAGCGATGTCTTCACTTGTAACCAGGGTAAACATCGGGTTACTAAGTGCAGGGCCGCGCTTAGTAACCCGATGTTTACCCTGGTTACCATCGTAAAAGTAAAAAAAACAAACACTACATACTTAATAATAATAATAATAATTTTTATTTATATAGCGCCAACATATTCCGCAGCGCTTTACAAATTATAGAGGGGACTTGTACAGACAATAGACATTACAGCATAACAGAAATACAGTTCAAAATAGATACCAGGAGGAATGAGGGCCCTGCTCGCAAGCTTACAAACTATGAGGAAAAGGGGAGACACGAGAGGTGGATGGATGGAGAGGTGGACTTACCTTCAGCTGTCTGTCCCCGGCGCTCTGCTTCTCTGCACTCCTCCTGCATCCTGTGTCAGCATCAGCCAGCCGGAAAGCACAGCGGTGACGTCACCGCTCTGCTTTCCGGCCGCTGTGCTCACAGTCAGTGCAGGAAAGCAGAGCGCCAGGGACAGACAGCGGAATGTAAGTATGTAGTGTTTTTTTTTTTACTTTTACGATGGTAACCATGGTAAACATCGGGTTACTAAGCGCGGCCCTGCGCTTAGTAACCCGATGTTTACCCTGGTTACCGGCATCGTTGGTCGCTGGAGAGCTGTCTGCGTGACAGCTCTCCAGCGACCACACAGCGACGCTGCAGCGATCGACATCGTTGTCGGTATCGCTGCAGCGTCGCTTAGTGTGAAGGTACCTTAACACACTGGGCACAGCAGGAGATGTAGATGTCTTTCTCTTAGTTACAGTACAATGGAATGTCTTCAATAAACATTTTCAGCTCTACAGGAACCTCAGAAGGGGTGGATGACGAAATTGATAGAAATGGAACATCACCATGTACCCCCTGACAACCCCAGCTGGACACCGACATGGATTTCCAATCCAATACTGGATTATGGGCTTGTAGCCATGGCAACCCCAACACGACCACATCATGCAGATTATGCAACACCAGAAAGCGAATAACCTCCTGATGTGCAGGAGCCATGCACATGGTCAGCTGGGTCCAGTATTGAGGCTTATTCTTGGCCAAAGGCGTAGCATCAATTCATATTCCAAGTCCATCAAATTCAGGGCAGCGCCTGAATCCACAAACGCCATGACAGAATACGATGACAAAGTGCAGATCAAGGTAACGGACAGAAGAAATTTTGACTGTACTGTACCAATGGTGGCAGACCTAGCGAACCGCTTAGTGCGCTTAGGACAATCAGAGATAGCATGAGTGGAATCACCACAGTAGAAACACAGCCCATTCAGACGTCTGTGTTCTTGCCGTTCAACTCTGGTCATAGTCCTATCGCACTGCATAGGCTCAGGTCTAATCTCAGGTAATACCGCCAAATGGTGCACAGATTTACGCTCATGCAAGCGTCGACCGATCTGAATGGCCAAAGACATAGACTCATTCAAACCAGCAGGCATAGGAAATCCCACCATGACATCCTTAAGGGCTTCAGAGAGACCCTTTCTGAATATAGCTGGCAGCGCAGATTCATTCCATTGAGTGAGCACGGACCACTTTCTAAATTTCTGGCAATATACCTCTATCTCATCCTGAGCCTGACAAAGAGCCAGCAAATTTTTCTCTGCCTGATCCACTGAATTAGGCTCATCGTACAGCAATCCAAGCGCCAGGAAAAACGCATCGATATTACTTAATGCAGGATCTCCTGACGCAAGAGAAAATGCCCAGTCCTGAGGGTCGCCACGCAAAAAAGAAATGACGATCCTAACCTGTTGAACTGGGTCACCAGAGGAGCGAGGTTTCAAAGCCAGAAATAGTTTACAATTGTTTTTGAAACTCAGAAATTTAGTTCTATCTCCAAAAAACAAATCTGGAATAGGAATTCTCAATTCTAACAAAGAATTCTGAACCACAAAATCTTGAATATTTTGAACTCTTGCCGTGAGCTGATCCACACATGAAGACAGACCTTTAATGTCCATTGCTACACCTGTGTCCTGAACCACCCAAATGTCTAGGGGAAAAAAAAGGCAAAACATAGTGCAAAGAAAAAAAAATGGTCTCAGAACTTCTTTTTTCCCTCTATTGAGAATCATTAGCACTTTTGGCTTCCTGTACTGTTGTGATAGGCAATTCAGTATCACAATGGACATAGCGGTCAGAGCACATACAGTGATCTGACAATAACCCAAAATAATAGAACGAGCTCTGAGACGTGGGAACTCTGCAGACCGCAATCCCTAATCCTCTCCAAACAACACTAGAGGCAGCCGTGGATTGCGCCTAACTCTGCCTATGCAACTCGGCACAGCCTGAGAAACTAACTAGCCTGAAGATAGAAAATAAGCCTACCTTGCCTCAGAGAAATACCCCAAAGGAAAAGGCAGCCCCCCACATATAATGACTGTGAGTTAAGATGAAAAGACAAACGTAGGGATGAAATAGATTCAGCAAAGTGAGGCCCGACTTTCTTAACAGAGCGAGGATAGGAAAGAGAACTTTGCGGTCTACACAAAACCCTAAAGAAAACCATGCAAAGGGGGCAAAAAGACCCTCCGTACCGAACTAACGGCACGGAGGTACACCCTTTGCGTCCCAGAGCTTCCAGCAAAACAATTAGACAAGCTGGACAGAAAAAATAGCAAACAAATAGCAAAGAAGAACTTAGCTATGCAGAGCAGCAGGCCACAGGAATGATCCAGGGAAAAACAAGTCCAACACTGGAACATTGACAGGAAGCATGGATCAAAGCATTAGGTGGAGTTAAGTAGAGAAGCACCTAACGACCTCACCAGATCACCTGAGGGAGGAAACTCAGAAGCCGCAGTACCACTTTCCTCCACAAACGGAAGCTCCCAGAGAGAATCAGCCGAAGTACCACTTGTGACCACAGGAGGGAGCTCTGCCACAGAATTCACAACAGTACCCCCCCTTGAGGAGGGGTCACCGAACCCTCACCAGAGCCCCCAGGCCGACCAGGATGAGCCACATGAAAGGCACGAACAAGATCGGGAGCATGGACATCAGAGGCCCCCTTAAT
Organism: Ranitomeya imitator; assembly: GCF_032444005.1. Taxonomy (NCBI): domain Eukaryota; kingdom Metazoa; phylum Chordata; class Amphibia; order Anura; family Dendrobatidae; genus Ranitomeya; species Ranitomeya imitator. The sequence continues at coordinate 445,594,616 of NC_091287.1, read as the reverse complement.
CCGAGCAAATAAATCAGACAGCAGCGGCAAAGGCTACTGAAATTTGACTGTGATCTTATTAAGAAGGCGGTAATCAATACAAGGTCTCAAAGAACTATCCTTCTTGGCCACAAAAGAGAACCCTGCTCCCAATGGTGACGACGACGGGCGAATATGACCCTTCTCCAAGGATTTCTTTACATAACTCCGCATAGCGGCGTGCTCTGGCACAGATAAATCGAACAGTCGGCCCTTAGGAAACTTACTACCAGGAATTAAATTGATAGCACAATCGCAATCCCTATGAGGAGGTAGGGCACTGGATTTGGGCTCATCAAATACATCCCGGTAATCCGACAAAAACTCCGGGACTTCAGAAGGGGTGGATGACGAAATAGACAAAAATGGAACATCACCATGTACCCCCTGACAATCCCAGCTGGACACAGACATAGATTTCCAATCCAATACTGGATTATGGACCTGTAGCCATGGCAACCCCAAAACGACCACATCATGCAGATTATGCAACACCAAAAAGTGAATATCCTCCTGATGTGCAGGAGCCATGCACATGGTCAATTGGGTCCAGTACTGAGGCTTATTCTTGGCCAAAGGCGTAGCATCAATTCCTCTCAATGGAATAGGATACTGCAAGGGCTCCAAGAAAAAACCACAGTGCCTAGCAAACTCCAAGTCCATCAAATTCAGGGCAGCGCCTGAATCCACAAATGCCATAACAGAATAGGATGACAAGAGCAAATCAGAGTAATGGACAAAAGAAATTTCGACTGTACCGTACCAATGGTGGCAGACCTAGCGAAACGCTTAGTGCGCTTAGGACAATCGGAGATAGCATGAGTGGAATCACCACAGTAAAAACACAGCCCATTCCGACGTCTGTGTTCTTGCCGTTCAGCTCTGGTCAAAGTCCTATCACACTGCATATGCTCAGATCTATGCTCAGATAATACCGCCAAATGGTGCACAGCTTTACGCTCACGCAAGCGTCGATCGATCTGAATGGCCAAAGACATAGACTCATTCAGACCAGCAGGCATGGGAAATCCCACCATGACATCCTTAAGGGCTTCAGAGAGACCCTTTCTGAAAATTGCTGCCAGGGCACATTCATTCCACTGAGTGAGTACAGACCACTTTCTAAACTTCTGACAATATATCTCTACCTCATCCTGACCCTGACACAGAGCCAGCAAGATTTTCTCTGCCTGATCCACTGAATTTGGTTCGTCATAAAGCAATCCGAGCGCCAGAAAAAACGCATCAACATCACGCAATGCCGGATCTCCTGGCGCAAGGGAAAATGCCCAGTATTGAGGGTCGCCACTGTTGTGAATTCTGTGGCTGAATTCACTCCTGTGGTCACAAGTGGTACTGCAGCTTCTGAGCTTCCTCCCTCAGGTGTTCTGGTGAGCTCGTTAACTGCTTCATTACTTAACTCCGCCTGATGCTGCTATCCTTGCTCCTTGTCAATGTTTCAGTGTTGGATCTGAGCTTCTCCTGATTGTTCCTGTGACCTGCTGCTCTGTATAGCTAAGTGCTTTTTGCTTTTTTGTTGCTTTTTTTCTGTCCAGCTTGTCTTTTGTTTTGCTGGAAGCTCTGAGACGCAAAGGGTGTATCGCCGTGCCGTTAGTTCGGCACGGTGGTTTTTTTTTGCCCCCTTTGCGTGGTTTTGCTTTAGGGTTTTTTGTAGACTGCAAAGTTCGCTTTACTGTCCTCGCTCTGTCCTAGAATATCGGGCCCCACTTTGCTGAATCTATTTCATCCCTACGTTTTGTCTTTTCATCTTACTCACAGTCATTATATGTGGGGGGCTGCCTTTTCCTTTGGGGAATTTCTCTGGGGCAAGTCAGGCCTATTTTTCTATCTTCAGGCTAGCTAGTTTCTTAGGCTGTGCCGAGTTGCCTAGGTAGTTGTTAGGCGCAATCCACAGCCGCTTTTAGTTGTGTTTAGGATAGGATCAGGTGTGCAGTCTACAGAGTTTCCACGTCTCAGAGCTCGTTCTTGTATTTTTGGGTATTTGTCAGATCACTGTGTGCGCTCTGATCGCTATGCACACTGTGTTTCTGGATTGCCTTCATAACACCTGTCATTAGCAAACATAACAGTACAAGGAGCCAAACTAATGATTCTCAATAGAGGGAAAGAAAAAGTTCTGACATCATTTTTTTTTTTTTTTCTGCTCTGTGTTCATTTTTTTTTTTCCCCTAGACATTTGGGTGATTCTGGACACAGGTGTGGACATGGATATTCAGGGTCTGTGCTCTTCAATGGATAATCTCGTTATAAATGTACAAAAAATTCAAGATACTATTGATCAGAAATCTATGTTAGAACCAAGAATTCCTATTCCTGATTTGTTTTTTGGAGATAGAACTAAGTTTCTAAGTTTAAAAAATAATTGTAAGCTATTTCTGGCCTTGAAACCTCATTCTTCTGGTAATCCTATTCAACAGGTTTTGATTATTATTTCTTTTTTGCGCGGAGACCCTCAAGACTGGGCATTTTCTCTTGCGCCAGGAGACCCTGCATTGAGTAGTGTCGATGCGTTTTTCCTGGCGCTCGGATTGCTGTACGATGAGCCTAATTCAGTGGATCAGGCTGAGAAAAATTTGCTGGCTTTGTGCCAGGGTCAGGATGATATAGAAGTATATTGTCAGAAATTTAGGAAATGGTCAGTACTCACTCAGTGGAATGAATCTGCGCTGGCAGCTTTGTTCAGAAAGGGTCTCTCTGAGGCTCTTAAGGATGTCATGGTGGGATTTCCTATGCCTGCTGGTTTGAATGAATCTTTGTCTTTGGCCATTCAGATCGGTCGACGCTTGCGCGAGCGTAAATCTGTGCACCATTTGGCGGTACTGCCTGAGGTTAAACCTGAGCCTATGCAGTGCGATAGGACTATGACTAGAGTTGAACGGCAGGAATACAGACGTCTGAATGGTCTGTATTTCTACTGTGGTGATTCCACTCATGCTATTTCTGATTGTCCTAAGCGCACTAAGCGGTCCGCTAGGTCTGCCGTCATTGGTACTGTACAGTCCAAATTCCTTCTGTCCATTACCTTGATATGCTCTTTGTCGTCGTTTTCTGTCATGGCGTTTGTGGATTCGGGCGCTGCCCTGAATCTGATGGATTTGGATTATGCTAAACGTTGTGGGTTTTTCTTGGAGCCTTTGCGGTGTCCTATTCCATTGAGAGGAATTGATGCTACACCTTTGGCCAAGAATAAACCTCAATACTGGGCCCAGCTGACCATGTGCATGGCTCCTGCACATCAGGAAGTTATTCGCTTTCTGGTGTTGCATAATCTGCATGATGTGGTCGTGTTGGGGTTGCCATGGCTACAAACCCATAATCCAGTATTGGATTGGAATTCCATGTCGGTATCCAGCTGGGGTTGTCAGGGGGTACATGGTGATGTTCCATTTTTGTCGATTTTGTCATCCACCCCTTCTGAGGTCCCAGAGTTCTTGTCTGATTATCAGGATGTATTTGAAGAGCCCAAGTCCGATGCTCTACCTCCGCATAGGGATTGTGATTGTGCTATCAATTTGATTCCTGGTAGTAAATTCCCTAAAGGTCGATTATTTAATTTATCCGTGCCCGAACACGCCGCTATGCGCAGTTATGTGAAGGAATCCCTGGAGAAGGGACATATTCGCCCATCGTCATCACCACTGGGAGCAGGGTTCTTCTTTGTAGCCAAGAAGGATGGTTCGCTGAGACCGTGTATTGATTACCGCCTTCTTAATAAGATCACTGTTAAATTTCAGTATCCCCTGCCATTGTTATCTGACTTGTTTGCTCGGATTAAGGGGGCTAGTTGGTTCACTAAGATAGATCTTCGTGGTGCGTATAATCTGGTGAGAATCAGGCAAGGAGATGAATGGAAAACTGCATTCAATACGCCCGAGGGTCATTTTGAGTATCTAGTGATGCCGTTCGGACTTGCCAATGCTCCATCTGTGTTTCAGTCTTTTATGAATGACATCTTCCGTGAGTATCTGGATAAATTCCTGATTGTTTACTTGGATGACATTTTGATCTTCTCAGATGATTGGGAGTCTCATGTGAAGCAGGTCAGAATGGTTTTTCAGGTCCTGCGTGCTAACTCTTTGTTTGTGAAGGGATCAAAGTGTCTCTTCGGTGTGCAGAAAGTTTCATTTTTGGGGTTCATCTTTACCCCTTCTACTATCGAGATGGATCCAGTTAAGGTCCAAGCCATCCAGGATTGGATTCAGCCGACATCTCTGAAAAGTCTGCAAAAGTTCATGGGCTTTGCTAATTTTTATCGTCGCTTCATCTGTAATTTTTCTAGCATTGCCAAACCATTGACCGATTTGACCAAGAAGGGTGCTGATTTGGTTAATTGGTCTTCTGCTGCTGTGGAAGCTTTTCAGGAGTTGAAGCGTCGTTTTTGTTCTGCCCCTGTGTTGTGTCAGCCAGATGTTTCTCTTCCGTTCCAGGTCGAGGTTGATGCTTCTGAGATTGGAGCAGGGGCGGTTTTGTCACAGAGAGGTTCTGATTGCTCAGTGATGAAACCATGTGCTTTCTTTTCCAGGAAGTTTTCGCCCGCTGAGCGTAATTATGATGTGGGCAATCGAGAGTTGCTGGCCATGAAGTGGGCATTCGAGGAGTGGCGTCATTGGCTTGAAGGAGCTAAGCATCGCATGGTGGTATTGACTGATCATAAGAACTTGACTTATCTCGAGTCTGCCAAGCGCTTGAATCCTAGACAGGCCCGTTGGTCGTTATTTTTTGCCCGCTTCGACTTTGTGATTTCGTACCTTCCGGGCTCTAAAAATGTGAAGGCGGATGCTCTGTCTAGGAGTTTTGTGCCCGACTCTCCGGGTTTATCTGAGCCAGCGGGTATCCTCAAGGAAGGAGTAATTGTGTCTGCCATCTCCCCTGATTTGCGGTGGGTGCTGCAAAAATTTCAGGCGAATAAACCTGATCGTTGTCCAGCAGAGAAACTGTTCGTCCCTGATAGGTGGACTAATAAACTTATCTCTGAACTTCATTGTTCGGTGTTGGCTGGTCATCCTGGAATCTTTGGTACCAGAGAGTTAGTGGCTAGATCCTTCTGGTGGCCATCTCTGTCACGGGATGTACGTACTTTTGTGCAGTCCTGTGGGATTTGTGCTAGGGCTAAGCCCTGCTGTTCTCGTGCCAGTGGGTTGCTTTTGCCCTTGCCGGTCCCAAAGAGGCCTTGGACACATATTTCGATGGATTTCATTTCTGACCTTCCCGTTTCTCAAAAGATGTCAGTCATTTGGGTGGTCTGTGATCGCTTTTCTAAAATGGTCCATCTGGTGCCCTTGGCTAAATTGCCTTCCTCCTCTGATTTGGTACCTTTGTTCTTTCAGCATGTGGTTCGGTTGCATGGCATTCCTGAGAATATTGTTTCTGACAGAGGTTCCCAGTTTGTTTCAAGGTTTTGGCGAGCCTTTTGTGGTAGGATGGGCATTGACCTATCCTTTTCCTCGGCTTTCCATCCTCAGACTAATGGCCAGACCGAACGAACCAATCAGACCTTGGAAACATATCTGAGATGTTTTGTTTCTGCAGACCAGGATGATTGGGTGTCCTTTTTGCCGTTGGCTGAGTTCGCCCTTAATAATCGGGCCAGCTCGGCTACCTTGGTTTCTCCATTTTTTTGCAATTCTGGGTTCCATCCTCGTTTCTCTTCAGGACAGGTTGAGTCTTCGGACTGTCCTGGTGTGGATTCTGTGGTGGATAGGTTGCAGCAGATCTGGACTCAGGTAGTGGACAATTTGATCTTGTCCCAGGAGAAAGCTCAACTTTTCGCTAATCGCAGACGCCGTGTGGGTCCCCGACTTCGTGTTGGGGATCTGGTTTAGTTATCTTCTCGTCATATTCCTATGAAGGTTTCCTCTCCTAAATTTAAACCTCGTTTTATTGGTCCGTATAGGATTTCTGAGGTTCTCAATCCTGTGTCTTTTCGTTTGACCCTCCCAGACTCCTTTTCCATACATAATGTATTCCATAGGTCGTTGTTGCGGAGATACGTGGCACCTATGGTTCCATCTGTTGAGCCTCCTGCCCCGGTTTTGGTGGAGGGGGAATTGGAGTATATTGTGGAGAAGATTTTGGATTCTCGTGTTTCTAGACGGAAACTCCAGTATCTGGTTAAATGGAAGGGTTATGCTCAGGAAGATAATTCCTGGGTTTTTGCCTCTGATGTTCATGCTTCCGATCTTGTTCGTGCCTTTCATGCGGCTCATCCTGGTCGGCCTGGGGGCTCTGGTGAGGGTTCGGTGACCCCTCCTCAAGGGGGGGGTACTGTTGTGAATTCTGTGGCTGAATTCACTCCTGTGGTCACAAGTGGTACTGCAGCTTCTGAGTTTCCTCCCTCAGATGTTCTGGTGAGCTCGTTAACTGCTTCATTACTTAACTCCGCCTGATGCTGCTATCCTTGCTCCTTGTCAATGTTTCAGTGTTGGATCTGAGCTTCTCCTGATTGTTCCTGTGACCTGCTGCTCTGTATAGCTAAGTGCTTTTTGCTTTTTTGTTGCTTTTTTTCTGTCCAGCTTGTCTTTTGTTTTGCTGGAAGCTCTGAGACGCAAAGGGTGTACCGCCGTGCCGTTAGTTCGGCACGGTGGGTTTTTTTTGCCCCCTTTGCGTGGTTTTGCTTTAGGGTTTTTTGTAGACTGCAAAGTTCGCTTTACTGTCCTCGCTCTGTCCTAGAATATCGGGCCCCACTTTGCTGAATCTATTTCATCCCTACGTTTTGTCTTTTCATCTTACTCACAGTCATTATATGTGGGGGCTGCCTTTTCCTTTGGGGAATTTCTCTGGGGCAAGTCAGGCCTATTTTTCTATCTTCAGGCTAGCTAGTTTCTTAGGCTGTGCCGAGTTGCCTAGGTAGTTGTTAGGCGCAATCCACAGCCGCTTTTAGTTGTGTTTAGGATAGGATCAGGTGTGCAGTCTACAGAGTTTCCACGTCTCAGAGCTCGTTCTTGTATTTTTGGGTATTTGTCAGATCACTGTGTGCGCTCTGATCGCTATGCACACTGTGTTTCTGGATTGCCTTCATAACACCTGTCATTAGCAAACATAACACGCCACGTAACAAAGAAATAATGATTTTCACTTGTTGAACAGGGTCACCTGAGGAGCGAGGTTTCAAAGCAAGAAACAATTTACAATTATTTTTGAAATTTAGAAACTTAGATCTATCCCCAAAAAACAAATCAGGAATAGGAATCCTAGGCTCCAACATCGGATTCTGAACCACAAAATCTTGAATGTTTTATACCCTTGCAGTGAGATTATTCACACAAGAGGACAGACCTTGAATGTCCATATCTACACCTGTATCCTGAACCACCCAGAGGTAAAGGGGAAAAGAGAGACAAAACACACTGCAAAGAAAAAAAAATGGTCTCAGAACTTCTCTTATCCCTCTATTGAGATGCATTAATACTTTGGGCCACCTGTACTGTTATGACCTGGTGGTTAGGACAATAATGGACCTGGTGGTTAAGAGCACACGGAATGACCTGATAGTTACTAATAACATAGGACGAGCTCTGAGACGTGGGAACTCTGCTGACCGTAATCCCTAATCCTATCACACACACTAGAAATAGCCGTGGATTGCTCCTAACTAGTGTTGAGCGATACCGTCCGATACTTGAAAGTATCGGTATCGGATAGTATCGGCCGATACCCGAAAAATATCGGATATCGCCGATACCAATACAAGTCAATGGGACATCAAGTATCGGAAGGTATTCTCATGGTTCCCAGGGTCTGAAGGAGAGGATACTCTCCTTCAGGCCCTGGGATCCATAGGGATGTGTAAAATAAAGAATTAAAATAAAAAATATTGATATATTTACCTCTCCGGTGGCCCCTGAACTCAGCGCGGGTAACCGGCAGGCTTCGTTGTTCAAAATCAGCGCTTTTAGGACCTGAGAATTACGTCCCGGCTTCTGATTGGTCGCGGGCCGCCCATGTGACCGCCACGCGACCAATCACAAGCCGCGACGTCACCGCAAGCTATTAACGCGCTCATTTTTAAAAATGAGCGCGTTAATGGCTTTCAAAGACGTAGCGGCTTGTGATTGGTCGCGGCCACGCGACCAATCACAGGCCGCGACGTCACCGCAAGCTATTAACGCGCTCATTTTTAAAAATGAGCGCGTTAATGACTTTCAAAGACGTAGCGGCTTGTGATTGGTCGCGTGGCCGCGACCACGCTGGCTGTACGGCTGTACGCTGGCTGTACGGCTGTTCAGTAGGTTGAGGATCACTGCAGGCTGTAGGCTTGTCGGAAGAGATGAGTCTTCAGGTTCTTTTTGAAGGTTTCTATGGTAGGTGCAAGTCTGATGTGTTGGGGTAGAGAGTTCCAGAGTATGGGGGAAGCACGGGAGAAGTCTTGGATGCGGTTATGGGAAGAAGAGATGAGAGGGGAGTAGAGAAGGAGGTCTTGGGAGGATCGGAGGTCGCGTGTAGGTAGGTCCCGGGAGACCATGTCACAGATGTATGGAGGAGACAAGATAGAAATATAAAGCCTACCTTGCCTCAGAGAAATTCCCCAAAGGAAAAGGCAGTCCCCCACATATAATGACTGTGAGTAAAGATGAAAATTACAAACACAGAGATGAAATAGATTTAGCAAAGTGAGGCCCGACTTACTGAACAGACTGAGGATAGGAAAGGTAACTTTGCGGTCAGCACAAAAAACTACAAAAAGACCACGCAAAGGGCGCAAAAAGACCCTCCGCACCGACTCACGGTGCGGAGGCGCTCCCTCTGCATCCCAGAGCTTCCAGCTCTGGACAGAAAAATAGCAAACAAGAGAAAAACAAGCAGGAACTTAGCTTCTGCTGGGAAGACAGGTCACAAGAACGATCCAGGAGTGAACTAGACCAATACTGGAACATTGACAGGTGGCATGGAGCAATGATCTAGGTGGAGTTAAATAGAGCAGCCAGCTAACGAATTAACCTCGTCACCTGTGGAAGGAGACTCAGAAGCCGCAGCCCCACTCACAACCACCAGAGGAAGCCCATGGACAGAACCAGCTGAAGTACCATTCATGACCACAGGAGGGAGCTTGACAACAGAATTCACAACACCAGTCATGATAGCCATAGAGGTCTGCAGGAGACCTCTGGTTGTCATGCCAACCCATCGGTGACATGCGATCATGTGACGGGGTCACCGATGGGCGGATTTCAGGCGCGCTTGCCAGAAGCGCGTGTTAAATGCCGCTGTCAGTTTGACAGTGACATTTAATGGGTTAACAGCCGTGTGAGGATCGCGATTCCTCCCGCAGCAGTTAGCAGCAAATGTCAGCCGTTCAAAACAGCAGACGTGCTGGAAAACATGTGGGCTCAGTATCGGAGCCCACATCAAAGAGAGAGTGTTTGACATCAACGTATTATTACGCCTGATGTCGGAAAGGGGTTAAAGTATGTTTGGCACCCTGAGCATGCAGGACAGCTTCAATTTCTTTGGAACTCAATTGGCGCTGCTTATCCACTATCCGGACCATCCTGCATTGCAACCTTTAATTAATTTTTCTCTGCCATCCACATCCAGGGACATTAGCTACAATGACATGGATTATACATTTCTTGATTATATTGTGCATCGTGGACAATTGAACATCAAGATCTCTGGAGATGGACTTGAAAAGTTGAGATTCTTGATATTTTTTGAAAATTTTGGTTCCATGGTCCTCAGACAGTTCTCTTCACCTCTTTCTGTTCTCCGTCCTTAGTGTGGCACACACAGACACCCAATGGAAGGATTGAATCAACTTCTCCTCCTTTTATCTGATTTCATTTGTGATTTTCATATTGCCCACACCTGCTGCTTGCCATAGGTGAGTTTGAACGAGCATCATATACTTAAAACAAAGTTGTTTACCCACAATTTTGGAAAAGTGCCAACAATTTTGTCTGTCCCATTTATGTGAATAAATGTCCAATTTGCCTTTTTTCTTATTTTTTTTTTTTGTTATTCCAATACATACAAAGGAAATAATCATGTGACTAATAAAACATGTGTAATGGCAATAAGTTTCTGGGAAAAATATTCAAGAGTGCCAACACTTTCAACCATAACTGTACATAGTTATTGTGGACCAGGATCTGCTCAGGTCTCAGCAGCTGGACTCCCAGTGTTCACACATTTATCATCTATCTTGTAAAAAATTGATAATTATTGTTTTTAGAACAACTACTTAAAAAATTCTGTTCTTCATTGATTCCTGAAGCGCAAATCACAATTAGTTCCTGCAAATCTCTAACTTGGTGAATTGATTCTAGTCTCCTTACAGCTCATCTCTGATAGGTAGATCTCTTGACCAAGGAAAATAACAAATTTTGCCATGTGTACAGTATATTGCATCTGTGCATTTAGCCTACAGTATACATCAGGAGCTTAAAGGTAACATTCCCATAGCCTGCCATTCACCAGACTGAGGCCAAATGTGTGTTCTTTTGGTTTTCATCTGGTTCATATTTGTTTGCATAGTTTGTTTAAATGTAAGGGCTTGTGCAGACAACAATATTTTCGATCCGAACATGATCCGATAAATCTTCGGATCCGTCTCAGATCAATGTTAGTCTGGGGGCCATACACATGTCCAATTTTTTTCCTTGGACCTGTTTGTTCTGAGAAAAGATTGCAGGATGCACAATTTGCATCCTATAGTTGGATTGCACTCGGCCATGCAAGTCAATGGACCTGTCAAAAAAATCGAACCGCATTTGGATGACATCCAATTTTCATGAACTGACAGATAATTTTTTTCATCATATTTTTTTCATCAAAGAATATCGAATCACACTCTGATCAAACTCTGATCAGAGTGGGATTTGCATAATCAGACATCATTTTCTTGGATGAGAGAAAATTGTTAGTGTGATCCAGGCCTAAATTAAAGCACAGCAGACTATGTTTCCTTACAATGGACCCTATGGTGGACAGATGCCTTGGAATTCATCCAGACAGTGGCAAGTGTTGGCACATACCTCCTCAGCGTATGCGCCTGACAAAGACCACAAACCTAGTGTGCACCTTGTCGCAGTGTTGCCCAAGTTATCAACGTCTTTGTTTTTGGGAATCTACCTAATTTGGATATGCATGCTTAGAAATGAGAGAACATTATTAAAATATAAGGTTCCAGCAATGTAACAGCTCTTATTTTGTTTACAACATTCTTTTTTTTATGTCTGACGGATTTTAAAATTTTAATTCAGTAAAAAAAAAAAAATGAATTGTTATTACCACCGGGTTGACAAATAGCTGTATTGAATAGCTGCCTCTTGAGGTTTTTGCTAAACTGGTGTTGAATGCTGAAACCATCTGTTTTTCTGGACGTTTGTCAGGGTGAGTGTGGCAGAGGCAGCTGTCTGAAAAGGGACGCTTTGGATGATGAACCAGCCCATTGTCTCAAAGCAATTCACTTGTATTCAAGAGCTCTACCCAGGCGTAATATACAGCAATCAAAATCAAACTATTGTTTATACCAATCATATTGATCTGAAAAGAAGGTGGTGGGATGACCCCATTGTACAATCAGATAGTTATGTGGAGCAGCTGTACCTTTCCTGTTTAGAAATTCAGTAAAAAAAATCGTGTTGGAAGCTAGAGGGCTCTCTCTGCCCTTCTGGGGAAAGCAGACGTCTAGCTCTCATCCACTATAGGAAACACACTCCAGACTGAGCTCGCTTCCTGCTAGACTGTTCTTCAGCTGTACCGTATATTCTGCAGCTATAATATACTCACATGAAGCAATTTAACTAAAAGATCCTTAGGCCAGTTTCACCAACAACATTTTATGGTATATTACTTGGTGTGTTTTTTTCCCCTAGACAATATCAGCGCTGTAGATCTCTGATATTATATATTCTACCCTCCATATTCAAAGTGAAAACAAAAACATCATTTTTTAAATATGCAATGAAAAGTGACGGGTGCACTACAGAGAAAAATACATCTCATAAAGCACACATTGTTTAGTATGTCATTTAAAGGGAACCTGTCAGAAACGTTTACCATCCCCTCTCAAGACTATTAATATGTTGGTGTAGCTCTTTAAAAGTTAAAGCAACACTCCAGTGTTTTTTTTACTTCTGGAGTGGTGCCACTAATCTAATTTCTGTGCCCCTAGTATTATACTTACTTGCCACTATCATTTTCTGTTATCCACACTGTTACCGTTGGTCTCCAGCAGTTTGTGACATGCTGGACTGCTCCAGTGTTTGCTGGAACAAGCCATTTGAGGAGCTGGCCACTTACTAAAGACTATTGGAAGAGTGAACGTAGAGCGGAGTCCACGGCTCTAAAGGTAGCGTCACATTAATCGACGCTGCAGTGATATAGACAACGATGCCGATCGCTGCAGCGTCGCTGTTTAGGTCGCTAGGAGACGTCAAACACAGCAACACCAGAACGATGCAGGAGCGATCCAGTGACATACTTATCGTTGTAGCTGGTTGTTAGCTCCATGTAAAAACATTGCTGGCATCGTTGCTTTTGCTGTCAAACATGACAAATCACGCCGACCTGACGACCAAATAAAGTTCCGGACTTCTAGCTATGACCAGCGATGTCACAGCGGGATCCTGATAGCTGCTGCGTGTCAAACACAACGAGATCGCCATCCAGGATGCTGCAACGTCATGGATCGCTGTCGTTCTCATTGGAAAGTTGCTCAGTGTGAAGGTACCTTAAGGTATGCAGACTTTTTCCAGCATCAGAGCATCGGTTGAGTCAATATTGTTGTGTTTTATTTGAGATTTGCTTGCTCGTCAGTTCAGCCTCAGGAATCAATGTTTCCATTCAGTAACAGCAAGCAGACAAAGATGTTAGTTGGATCTTATGTATACATAAGGCTAAACAGGACATCGTTAAAGGTAAATATAAAGCAATCATTATATTAATCTCAGTATCTCAGGGGCCTCAAGCCATTGTTCTCACAGTCCCTAGGCACATTGTGTGGATAGGAATTGTAGACCCAATGGAGCCATCACTACAGGGCATCTCGCATGCAGTCCCAGGTGATGGACTTCTGGAATATTCTTCATTCTTCGAGCTAAAAGCAAATGTTTAAGAGGGAGGGAGGGAAAGAAGCCACATGTATTAGTCAGTCAGCCCTGGAGCCATGGTTGGATGGCCTATGGAGTTTTGGAGATCAATGGATGGCTGGGCTGAATCACCCTGCTACGTTTGAGGGATCTGTTGTCTGAATTTCAAGAACTTTCTTAAGGACTGTTGCTCTTGGATACTTGGGCATCAGAAGTGTTATTTGTTATTTGGAAGAGCGTAGACTGTGACTACAGACTATCCTGACTATAGATACGAAATCTATGGGCCAACCAAAAGTTGGGAGACAGCAAATATCGGCTAGTACAGGGGAAGTGGGATAATTGGCCCCGAGAAGGGGATCTTGTGACTGGGTGCAATGTATTTGGCCATCTACATAGATTTGTTGTAAAACCATGGACGTAAGGAACAAAAAATAGTTGCATAGGTAACCTGCCTAGATAATTATTACAACCCTCAACCTCAGATCCTCAGAAGCCTCAAATCAATGTAAGTCTATGAGAGGCAGAATGCGTCTCTCACAGACTTCCATTTAGAGCTTGTGACCATTACCTCTGACTTTTGGTCAGTCAGAAGTTGTGGTCACAAGATGGTGGATCAGGATCGGAGCGGCATCTGGAAGAGTTGAAGACAGCGCCTGGGAGTATAAGACTAGGATCAGGGAACTTATGTTAGTGGCACCACTGCAAATAAATGCTTTAAGATAGTCAATCAACTGCTGTAGCACTGAGAAATCGTGTGTTGAAGTTGTGCCTAGAAGTACAATGGGTCGTGACGATGCTTTTCTATTTATTTATTATGCTGGTGCCATCATATTCCACTGCACATTACAGACACCATCATCGATTCCCCCATTGGATCTAACAATCCCCTATCAGTATGTCTTTGGAGTGTGGAAGGAAACCAGAGAACCTGGAGGAAACTGATGTTGCCCTAAGTGGGATTTGAACTCAGGAGGCCAGCGCTGCAAAGAAGCTGTGCTAACCACTGAGCTACCATGCTCACGCTCTCAGTTTCAAGCTGTATTTCCTAACTAGCAGCACCATCCCCTGGGTAATTGATAGGCCACCCCATTCATGCTGACAAAACCACGAGCAGCATGTATCAGAATCAGGTATATTTTTCCTTGAAACATACCAGCATTGCTCCTGGATGGCTTTTCCCAATGTCTCTTCATGTGATTGACAGGTCTCCTGAGATTATATATATATATATATATACGATATATACATGGGAGAGAACCGTCAAACACTTGGGTTTGCTCGGGGAAAGCCAACCTTGAGCAGCGCAATACTAGTCTTGTCTCTGGCTATGGTCCGCAGCTGCCTCTTGAAATTAAAATATACCATGCTAAGGAGAGTAAAACTAATCCCAAACTGTTCTTCAACTATATCAATAGTAAAAGAATAAAAACTGAAAATGTAGGCCCCTTAAAAAATAGTGAGGAAAGAATGGTTGTAGATGACGAGGAAAAAGCTAACATATTCAACACCTTCTTCTCCACGGTATTCACGGTGGAAAATGAAATGCTAGGTGAAATCCCAAGAAACAATGAAAACCCTATATTAAGGGTCACCAATCTAACCCAAGAAGAGGTGTGAAACCGGCTAAATAAGATTAAAATAGATAAATCTCCGGGTCCGGATGGCATACACCCACGAGTACTAAGAGAACTAAGTAATGTAATAGATAAACCATTATTTCTTATTTTTAGGGACTCTATAGCGACAGGGTCTGTTCCGCAGGATTGGCGCATAGCAAATGTGGTGCCAATATTCAAAAAGGGCTCTAAAAGTGAACCTGGAAATTATAGGCCAGTAAGTCTAACCTCTATTGTTGGTAAAATATTTGAAGGGTTTCTGAGGGATGTTATTCTGGATTATCTCAATGAGAATAACTGTTTAACTCCATATCAGCATGGGTTTATGAGAAATCGCTCCTGTCAAACCAATCTAATCAGTTTTTATGAAGAGGTAAGCTATAGGCTGGGCCACGGTGAGTCATTGGACGTGGTATATCTCGATTTTTCCAAAGCGTTTGATACCGTGCCGCACAAGAGGTTGGTAGACAAAATGAGAATGCTTGGTCTGGGGGAAAATGTGTGTAAATGGGTTAGTAACTGGCTTAGTGATAGAAAGCAGAGGGTGGTTATAAATGGTATAGTCTCTAACTGGGTCGCTGTGACCAGTGGGATACCGCAGGGGTCAGTATTGGGACCTGTTCTCTTCAACATATTCATTAATGATCTGGTAGAAGGTTTACACAGTAAAATATCGATATTTGCAGATGATACAAAACTATGTAAAGCAGTTAATACAAGAGAAGATAGTATTCTGCTACAGATGGATCTGGATAAGTTGGAAACTTGGGCTGAAAGGTGGCAGATGAGGTTTAACAATGATAAATGTAAGGTTATACACATGGGAAGAAGGAATCAATGTCACCATTACACACTGAATGGGAAACCACTGGGTAAATCTGACAGGGAGAAGGACTTGGGGATCCTAGTTAATGATAAACTTACCTGGAGCAGCCAGTGCCAGGCAGCAGCTGCCAAGGCAAACAGGATCATGGGGTGCATTAAAAGAGGTCTGGATACACATGATGAGAGCATTATACTGCCTCTGTACAAATCCCTAGTTAGACCGCACATGGAGTACTGTGTCCAGTTTTGGGCACCGGTGCTCAGGAAGGATATAATGGAACTAGAGAGAGTACAAAGGAGGGCGACAAAATTAATAAAGGGGATGGGAGAACTACAATACCCAGATAGATTAGCGAAATTAGGATTATTTAGTCTAGAAAAAAGACGACTGAGGGGCGATCTAATAACCATGTATAAGTATATAAGGGGACAATACAAATATCTCGCTGAGGATCTGTTTATACCAAGGAAGGTGACGGGCACAAGGGGGCATTCTTTGCGTCTGGAGGAGAGAAGGTTTTTCCACCAACATAGAAGAGGATTCTTTACTGTTAGGGCAGTGAGAATCTGGAATTGCTTGCCTGAGGAGGTGGTGATGGCGAACTCAGTCGAGGGGTTCAAGAGAGGCCTGGATGTCTTCCTGGAGCAGAACAATATTGTATCATACAATTAGGTTCTGTAGAAGGACATAGATCTGGGGATTTATTATGATGGAATATAGGCTGAACTGGATGGACAAATGTCTTTTTTCGGCCTTACTAACTATGTTACTATGTTACTATGTTACCTTGTTGCAATCATGCAGTCAAGCTCTGATTCATACTGCCATTAGGTTTGGGCAGCATATATCGAGTAAGAAACAAATAATATAGCACTCGTAGTGCTATAGCATGTAAATATGAAATATATGAAATATGAACTGCTTTACTGCTCTAGATAATAAGAAAAAATGGAGATACTTAGCACATAATTTGGACAATTCATGTGAGCTCATCAGCCAACGACAAGGCGATCTCCGGTTGCTGGGAACCTACCTAATGTGAACCTTCTGAGTAGGTAGGTTCCTGCTGCTATTAAAACTGCCACAGGCTGGAGGGCAAAGTGGTCAGTCAGAGAGATAATATAAACATAACAAAAGACTGACTGTCACTTCCAAACAGAAAAAAGTCAGTCATACTATTTGTACAGTTAGGTCCATATATATTTGGACAGAGACAACATTTTTCTAATTTTGGTTATAGACATGACCACAATGAATTTTAAACAAAAGAAATCAGATGCAGTTGAAGTTCAGACTTTCAGCTTTCATTTGAGGGTATCCACATTAAAATTGGATGAAGGG
This sequence comes from Ranitomeya imitator, assembly GCF_032444005.1. NCBI lineage: Eukaryota > Metazoa > Chordata > Amphibia > Anura > Dendrobatidae > Ranitomeya > Ranitomeya imitator. Next base: position 445,577,760 of record NC_091287.1, on the reverse strand, counting down.
TTTAAGAAGTTCAGCTCCTTAACATGTGCCACCCTGTTTTTAAAGGGACCAAAAGTAATTGGACAGATTCAATAATTTTAAATAAAATGTTCATTTCTAGTACTTGGTTGAAAACCCTTTGTTGGCAATGACTGCCTGAAGTCTTGAACTCATGGACATCAGCAGACGCTGTGTTTCCTCCTTTTTGATGCTCTGCCAGTCCTTCACTGCGGTGGTTTTCAGTTGCTATTTGTTTGTGGGCCTTTCTGTCTGAAGTTTAGTATTTAACAAGTGAAATGCATGCTCAATTGGGTTGAGATCAGGTGACTGACTTGGCCATTCAAGAATATTCCACTTCTTTGCTTTAATAAACTCCTGGGTTGCTTTGGCTTTATGATTTGGGTCATTGGCCATCTGTAGTATGAAACGATGACCAATCAGTTTTGCTGCATTTGGCTGGATCTGAGCACACAGTATGGCTCTGAATACCTCAGAATTCATTCGGCTGCTTCTGTCCTGTGTCACATCATCAATAAACACTAGTGACCCAGTGCCACTGGCAGCCATGCATGCCCAAGCCATCACACTGCTTCCGCCATGTTTTATAAATGATGTGGTATGCTTTGGATCATGGGCTGTACCATGCCTTCGCCATACTTTTCTCTTTCCATCGTTCTGGTAGAGGGTGATCTTGGTTTCATCTGTCCAAAGAATGTTTTTCCAGAACTGTGCTGGCTTTTTTAGATGTTTTTTTTAGCAAAGTCCAGTCTAGCCTTTTTACTCTTGATGCTTATGAGTGGCTTGCACCGTGCAGTGAACCCTCTGTATTTACTTTCATGCAGTCTTCTCTTTATGGTATGTTTGGATATTGATATCCCGACCTCCTGGAGAGTGTTGTTCACTTGGTTGGCTGTTGTGAAGGGGTTTCTCTTCACCATGGAGATTATTCTGCGATCATCCACCACTGTTGTCTTCCGTGGGCACCCAGGTCTTTTTGCCTTGATGAGTTCACCAGTGCATTCTTTCTTTCTCAGGAAGTACCAAACTGTAGATTTTGCCACTCCTAATATTGTAGCAATTTCTCGGATGGTTTTTTTTCTATTTTCGCAGCTTAAGGATGGCTTGTTTCACCTGCATGGAGAGCTCCTTTGACCGCATGTTTACTTCACAGCAAAACTTTGCAAATGCAAGCACCACACCTCAAATCAACTCCAGGCCTTTTATCTGCTTAATTGAGAATGACATAACGAAGGGATTGCCCACACCTGTCCATTAAATAGCGTTGGAGTCAATTGTACAATTACTTTTGGTCCCTTTAAAAACAGGGTGGCACATGTTAAGGAGCTGAAACTCCTAAACCCTTCATCCAATTTTAATGTGGATACCTTCAAATGAAACCTGAAAGTCTGAACTTCAACTGCATCTGAATTGTTTTGTTTAAAATTCATTGTGGTAATGTCTATAACCAAAATTAGAAAAATGTTGTCTCTGTCCAAATATATATGGCCCTAACTGTATATTGGCTCTCTGACAGAGTACTTAGCCCACCAGCCTGTGGTGGTTTTAATTGCAGCAGGAACCTACCTACCCATGTAAATGCAGGCTTCATCATAGGAGAAGAATCAAATTAGATAGGTTCCCAGCAACTGGAGATCGCCTTGTCGTTGGCTGCAGGGCATGCATGAATTGGTCAAATTATGTACTAATCATCTACATTTTTTCTTATTATCTAGAGCAGTAATGCTACTGACATTTCATAAATTTCATATTTACATACTATAGCGTTACAGAGTGCAACTTTATTTGTTTAATTTGTACAGAGATGACTACTTTTAGTTTTCACCTGTACACGCCAGTTTTTCTGTTTGAAACTGGCAGTCTTTTATTATCATAAATCGAGTGATGCTCTTTTGATGCTGTGTCCCTTAAAAATGCAGTATCTTACAGTTCCAGCAATGTGAATGATACTTATAGAAATCTTATGTGATTTTTTTTGCTCAGCGTAAACTGACATGCGGTGCATGTTTCAAATCTTCAGCATGTCAATTTCTCTTGCAGGTATGCTCAGTTCTGAGTTTTATAAGTGGATTTTTCCAATTGACTTGCATCAGATGTGCAAAATACCAGTTTAAAAAACAAAGCAGTTTTATTTAAAGCATGATACACCAAAAAGAGACAAAAGGCAATAAAAAAAAGCATGTAAAACAATGCACTAAGGCCGGGTTCACATTAGTGTATCAGTCCGCAACGTGGTGCTGCAGACTTCTTTCCTTAAGCTCCGCGTACTTCCTCATGTATCCTGCGTACCTATCTTTAACATTGGGTACGCAGGGACATGCGTTGTATGCAGATGCATCAACGTGCATCGTTTTGACATGCCTGCCGAACGCAACATGTTGCATTTTCTTGCACTCGGCGGGCACGTCAAAACGACGCATGCTGACGCATCCGCATTCAATGCATGTCCCTGCGCACCCAATGTTAAAGATAGGTACGCAGGACGCATGTGGAAGTAGGCAGAGCTTAGGGAAAGAAGTCATCAGCACCACGCTGCGGACTCAAACGCTAATGTGAACTTAGCCTAAAAAATGTAATGATTAACCCCTTCCCGACCTTTGACGCCACGTAGGCGTCATGAAAGTCGGTGCCAATCCGACCCATGACGCCTATGTGGCGTCATGGAAAGATCGCGTCCCTGCAGGCCGGGTGAAAGGGTTAACTCCCATTTCACCCGATCTGTAGGGACAGGGGGAGTGGTAGTTTAGCCCAGGGGGGGTGGCTTCACCCCCTCGTGGCTACGATCGCTCTGATTGGCTGTTGAAAGTGAAACTGCCAATCAGAGCGATTTGTAATATTTCACCTATTATAACGGATGAAATATTACAATCCAGCCATGGCCGATGATGCAATATCATCGGCCATGGCTGGAAATACTAATGTGCCCCCACCCCACCGATCGCCCCCCCAGCCCCCCGATCTGTCCGGTACACTGCTCCGGCTCCCCTCTGTCCTGTGATCCGCTTCCCCCCCGTGCTCTTGTCCGCTCCCCCCGTGCTTCAATCACCCCCCCGTGCTCCGATCACCCCCCCTGCACTCCGATCCATCCCCCTCCGTGCTCCGTTCCACCCCCCCGTGCTCCGTTCCACCCCCCGTGCTCCGTTCTACCCCCCCGTGCTCCGTTCCACCCGTCCCGCGCTCCGATTCACCCCCCAATGCTCCGATCCCCCCCCCGTGCTCCCCCCCACCCTATCATACTTACCGATCCTGCCGGGGTCCGTCCGTCTTCTCCCCGGGCGCCGCCATCTTCCAAAATGGCGGGCGCATGTGCAGTGCGCCCGCCGAATCTGCCGGCCGGCAGATTCGTTCCAAAGTGCATTTTGATCACTGAGATATAATCTATCTCAGTGATCAAAATAGAAAAAATAATAAATGACCCCCCCCCCCTTTGTCACCCCCATAGGTAGGGACAATAAAAAAAATAAAGAATTTTTTTTTCCCACTAATGTTAGAATAGGGTTAGGGGTAGGGTTAGGGGTAGGGTTAGGGCTAGGGGTAGGGTTAGGGGTAGGGTTAGGGTTAGGGTTTCGGTATGTGCACACGTATTCTGGTCCTCTGCGGATTTTTCCGCTGCGGATTTGATAAATCCGCAGTGCTAAACCTCTGCGGATTTATGGTGGATTTACCGCGTTTTTTCTGCGCATTTCACTGCGGTTTTACAACTGCGATTTTCTATTGGAGCAGTTGTAAAACCGCTGCGGAATCCGCACAAAGAAGTGACATGCTGCGGAATGTAAACCGCTGCGTTTCCGTGCAGTTTTTCCGCAGCGTGTGTACAGCGATTTTTGTTTCCCATAGGTTTACATTGAACTGTAAACTCATGGGAAACTGCTGCGTGTGCACATACCTTTAGAATTAGGCCATGTGCACACGGTGCGGATTTGGCTGCGGATCCGCAGTGGATTGGCCGCTGCGGATTCGCAGCAGTGTTCCATCAGGTGTACAGTACCATGTAAACATATGGAAACCAAATCCGCTGTGCCCATGGTGCGGAAAATACCGCGTGGAAACGCTGCGTTGTATTTTCCGCAGCATGTCAATTCTTTGTGCGGATTCCGCAGCGTTTTACACCTGCTCCTCAATAGGAATCCGCAGGTGAAATCCGCACAAAAAACACTGGAAATCCGCGGAAAATCCACAGGTAAAACGCAGTGCCTTTTACCTGCGGATTTTTAAAAAATGATGCTGAAAAATCTCACACAAATCCGCAATGTGGGCACATAACCTTAGGGTTAGGGTTGGAATTAGGGTTGTGGTTAGGGGTGTGTTGTGGTTAGGGTTGTGATTAGGGTTATGGCTACAGTTGGGATTAGGGTTAGGGGTGTGTTGGGGTTAGGGTTAGGGTTAGGGCTGTGATTAGGGTTATGGCTACAGTTGGGATTAGGGTTAGGGATGTGTTGGGGTTAGGGTTAGGGTTAGGGCTGTGATTAGGGTTATGGCTACAGTTGGAATTAGGGTTGTGGTTAGGGTTAGGGGTGTGTTGGGGTTAGGGTTGTGGTTAGGGGTGTGTTGGGGTTAGGGTTGTGATTAGGGTTATGGCTACAGTTGGGATTAGGGTTAGGGGTGTGTTGGGGTTAGTGTTGGAGGTAGAATTGAGGGGTCACCACTGTTTAGGCACATCGGGGTCTCCAAACGCAACATGGCGCCACCATTGATTCCAGCCAATCTCGTATTCAAAAAGTCAAATGGTGCTCCCTCAATTCCGAGCCCTGACGTGTGCCCAAACAGTGGTTTACCCCCACATATGGGGTACCAGCATACTCAGGATAAACTGCGCAACAATTACTGGGGTCCAATTTCTCCTGTTACCCTTGTGAAAATAAAAAAATGCTTGCTAAAACATCATTTTTGAGGAAAGAAATATGATTTTTTATTTTCACGGCTCTACGTTGTAAACGTCTGTGAAGCACTTGGGGGTTCAAAGTGCTCTCCACATATCTAGACAAGTTCCTTGGGGGGTCTAGTTTCTAAAATGGGGTCACTTGTGGGGGGTTTCTACTGTTTAGGCACACCAGGGGCTCTGCAAACGCAACGTGACGCCCGCAGACCATTCCATCAAAGTCTGCATTTCAAAAGTCACTACTTCCCTTCTGAGCCCCGACGTGTGCCCAAACAGTGGTTTACCTCCACACATGGGGTATCATCGTACTCAGGAGAAACTGAACAACAACTTTTGGGGTCCAATTTCTCCTGTAACCCTTGAGAAAATAAAAAATTCTGGGCTAAATAATTATTTTTGAGGAAAGAAAACGTATTTATTATTTTCACGGCTCTGCATTATAAACTTCTGTGAAGCACTTGGGGGTTCAAAGTGCTCACCACACATCTAGATAAGTTCCTTTCGGGGTCTAGTTTCCAAAATGGGGTCACTTGTGGGGGGTTTCTACTGTTAAGCCACATCAGGGGCTCTGCAAACGCAACGTGACGCCCACGGAGCATTCCATCAAAGTCTGCATTTCAAAACGTCACTACTTCACTTCCGAGCCCCGGCATGTGCCCAAACAGTGGTTTACCCCCACATATGGGGTATCAGCATACTCAGGAGAAACTGGACAACAAATTTTGGGGTCAAATTTCTCCTGATACCCTTGGGAAAATAAAAAATTGCAGGCTAAAAGATCATTTTTGAGAAAATAATTTTTTTTTTTATTTTCATGGCTCTGCGTTATAAACTTCTGTGAAGCACTTGGGGGTTCAAAGTCCTCACCACACATCTAGATTAGTTCCTTTGGTGGACTAGTTTCCAAAATGGGGTCATTTCTGGGGGATCTCCAATGTTTAGGCACACAGGGGCTCTCCAAACGTGACATGGTGTCCGCTAATGATTGGAGCTAATTTTCCATTTAAAAAGCCAAATGGCGTGCCTTCCCTTCCGAGCCCTGCCGTGCGCCCAAACAGTGGTTTACCCCCACATATGGGGTATCAGCGTACTCAGGACAAACTGGACAACAACATTTGAGGTCCAATTTCTCCTATTACCCTTGGCAAAATAGGAAATTCCAGGCTAAAAAATCATTTTTGAGGAAAGAAAAATTATTTTTTATTTTCATGGCTTTGCGTTATAAACGTCTGTGAAGCACTTGGGGGTTCAAAGTCCTCACCACACATCTAGATTAGTTCCTTTGGTGGACTAGTTTCCAAAATGGGGTCATTTCTGGGGGATCTCCAATGTTTAGGCACACAGGGGCTCTCCAAACGTGACATGGTGTCCGCTAATGATTGGAGCTAATTTTCCATTTAAAAAGCCAAATGGCGTGCCTTCCCTTCCGAGCCCTGCCGTGCGCCCAAACAGTGGTTTACCCCCACATATGGGGTATCAGCGTACTCAGGACAAACTGGACAACAACATTTGAGGTCCAATTTCTCCTATTACCCTTGGCAAAATAGGAAATTCCAGGCTAAAAAATCATTTTTGAGGAAAGAAAAATTATTTTTTATTTTCATGGCTTTGCGTTATAAACGTCTGTGAAGCACCTGGGGGTTTAAAGTGCTCAATATGCATCTAGATAAGTTCCTTGGGGGTCTAGTTTCCAAAATGGGGTCACTTGTGGGGGAGCTCCATTGTTTAGGCACCCAGGGGCTCTCCAAACGCGACATGGTGCCCGCTAACAATTGGAGCTAATTTTCCATTCAAAAAGTCAAATGGCGCGCCTTCCCTTCCGAGCCCTGCCGAGTGCCCAAACAGTGGTTTACCCCCACATATGAGGTATCGGCGTACTCGGGAGAAATTGCCCAACAAATTTTATGATCCATTTTATCCTATTGCCCATGTGATAAGGAAAAAATTGAGGCGAAAATAATTTTTTTGTGAAAAAAAAGTATTTTTTTATTTTTACAGATCAATTTGTGAAGCACCTGAGGGTTTAAAGTGCTCACTAGGCATCTAAATAAGTTCCTTGGGGGGTCTAGTTTCCAAAATGGGGTCACTTGTGGGGGAGCGCCAATGTTTAGGCACACAGGGGCTCTCCAAACGCGACATGTTGTCCGCTAACGATGGAGATAATTTTTCATTCAAAAAGTCAAATGGCGCTCCTTCCCTTCCGAGCCTTACCATGTGCCCAAACAGTGGTTTACCCCCACATATGAGGTATCAGTGTACTCAGGAGAAATTGCCCAACAAATTTTAGGATCCATTTTATCCTGTTGCCCATGTGAAAATGAAAAAATTGAGGCTAAAGAATTTTTTTGTGAAAAAAAAGTACTTTTTCATTTTTACGGATTAATTTGTGAAGCACCTGGGGGTTCAAAGTGCTCACTATGCCTCTAGATAAGCTCCCTGGGGCGTCTAGTTTCCAAAATGGGGTCACTTGTGGGGGAGCTCCAATTTTTAGGCACACGGGGGCTCTCCAAACGTGACATGGTGTCCGCTAAAGAGTGGAGCCAATTTTTGATTCAAAAAGTCAAATGGCGCTTCTTCCCTTCCAAGCACTGCCGTGCGCCCAAACAGTGGTTTACCCCCACATATGAGGTATCAGCGTACTCAGGACAAATTGGACAACAACTTACGTGGTTCAGTTTCTCCTTTTACCATTGGGAAAATAAAAAATTGTTGCTAAAAGATAATTTTTGTGACTAAAAAGTTAAATGTTCATTTTTTCCTTCCATGTTGCTTCTGCTGCTGTGAAGCACCTGAAGGGTTAATAAACTTCTGGAATGTGGTTTTGAGTACCTTGAGGGGTGCAGTTTTTAGAATGGTGTCACTTTTGGGTATTTTCAGCCATATAGACCCCTCAAACTGACTTCAAATGTGAGGTGGTCCCTAAAAAAATGGTTTTGTAAATTTCGTTGTAAAAATGAGAAATCGCTGGTCAAATTTTAACCCTTATAACTTCCTAGCAAAAAAAAATTTTGTTTCCAAAATTGTGCTGATGTAAAGTAAACATGTGGGAAATGTTATTTATTAACTATTTTGTGTTACATAACTCTCTAGTTTAACAGAATAAAAATAAAAAATGTGAAAATTGCGAAATTTTCAAAATTTTCGCCAAATTTCCGTTTTTATCACAAGTAAACGCATAATTTATTGACCTAAATTTACCACTACCATGAAGCCCAATATGTCACGAAAAAACAATCTCAGAACCGCTAGGATCCGTTGAAGCGTTCCTGAGTTATTACCTCATAAAGGGACACTGGTCAGAATTGCAAAAAACGGCAAGGTCTTTAAGGTCAAAATAGGCTGGGTCATGAAGGGGTTAAAAAAGCAAATAACCTAATTTCAAAAACTCACTAAATTCTCTTCATGGGAACTTATCCTAATAGATAGAGATCCTTTATGTTAGAACAAGCAATATGACTACACTGTGTGCAGAATTATTAGGCAAGTTGTATTTTAGAGGATTATTTTTATTATTGATCAACAACTATGTTCTCCATCAACCCAAAAGACTCATAAATATCAAAGCTTAATATTTTTGGAAGTTGGAGTGTTTTTTTTTTAGATTTGACAATCTTTGAAGGATATCTGTTTGTGCAGGTAACTATTACTGTGCAGAATTATTAGGCAACTTAATAAAAACCAAATATATTACCATCTCACTTGTTTATTTTCACCAGGTAAACCAATATAACGGCACAGAATTTTGAAACAACCATTTCTGACATGCAAAAACAAAACCCCAAAAACTTAGTGACCAATATAGCCACCTTTCTTTATGATGACACTCAACAGCCTTCCATCCATAGATTCTGTCAGTTGCTTGATCTGTTTACGATTAACATTGCGTGCAGCAGCCACCACAGCCTCCCAGACACTGTTCCGAGAGGTGTACTGTTTTCCCTTCCTGTAGATCTCACATATTATGAGGGACCACAGGTTCTCTATGGGGTTCAAATCAGGTGAACAAAGGGGCCATGTCATATTTTTTATTCTTTGAGACCTTTACTGGCCAGCCACGCTGTGGAGTAGTTGGAGGCATGTGATGGAGCATTGTCCTGCATGAAAATCATGTTTTTCCTGAACGATACCGACTTTTTCCTGAACCACTGCTTGAAGAAATTGTCTTCCAGAAACTGGCAGTAGGTCTGGGAGTTGAGCTTCACTCCATCCTCAACCCGAAATGGTCCCACAAGTTCATCTTTGATGATACCAGCCCATATCAGTACCCCACCTCCACCTTGCTGGCTTCTGAGTCAGAGTGGAGCTCTCTGTTCTTTACGGATCCAGCCTCTGGCCATCCATCTGGCCCATCAAGAGTCACTCTCAGTTCATCAGTCCATAAAACCTTTGAAAATTCAGTCTTAAGACACTTCTTGGCCCAGTCTTGATGTTTTATCTCATGTTTCTTGTTCAAAGGTGGTAGTTTTTCAGCCTTCCTTACCGTGGTCATGTCCCTGAGTATTGCACACCTTGTGCTTTTTGTTACTCCAGTAACGTTGCAGCTCTGAAATATGGAAAAACTGGTGGCAAATGGCATCTTGGCAGCTTCACGCTTGATTTTCCTCAATTCATGGGCAGTTATTTTGTGCCTTTTTTGCCCAACACGCTTCTTGCGACCCTGTTGGCTGTTTGCCATGAAACGCTTGATTGTTCACTGATCACGCTTCAAAAGTTTGGCAATTTCAAGACTGCTGCATCCCTCTGCAAGACATCTCACAATTTAGGACTTTTCAGAGCCCGTCAAATCTTTCTTCTGACCCATTTTGCCAAAGGAAAGGAAGTTGCCTAATAATTAAGCACACCTTATATAGGGTTTTGATGTCATTAGACAACACCCCTCCTCATTACAGAGATGCATATCAGTTGATTTACTTAATTGGTAGTTGGTTCTCAAGCCTGAACAGCTTGGAGTAGGATAACATGTATAAAAAGTATCATGTGATCAAAATACAACTTGCCTAATAATTCTGCACACAGTGTATATGACTATGAAGCTCTCTGCCTCATCATGTTGTGATGGTTAATACATCAAAAAAGCTCAAGATGGACTGAATGCCTTTCTTAAAAAAATATGATATAGCAATTTATGGGTACTTAATTCTGGAGACAGGATGTTGATTCAGGGTTTTTTACCTTCTTCTTGATCAATACGGTAAGATTATAGGTTGGAGTTGACAGACCTGTGTCTTTTTTACAGGGAACCTGACAAAAAACGCTGTTAACCTGCAGATATGGGATTCATTTGCAGGTTAATAGTGTTCAGAACCTAAATGGCACTAGCACTTAGAGACCCACTCCTTGGAGGAAACGAACTTTATTTCTCCTGGCAGCTTTTGGATTTCAGTCACGGGGTGGTGCCACTGGCGGTTCAGTCACCGCACTATGTTCAGCGAGCATCGGCTGTTACCTTGCCCCGTCCCTGACTAACAGCAGGCTCTGCATTTGAGTCAGCTGTCATTCAGTCCCAGGGCGTGATTACAGCAACCACTCTCTATACACACAGTGGTGAATGGACTGGCAGTGCCCGCGGGACTGAAAGCAACCAGGAGGAATAAAGTTAATTTCCACCTGGCAGTGGTGCTCTCAATGCCAGCACAGGCAAGTTCAGAATACCTGAGGATTAACCCCTTATCTGCAAGTTAATAGCACTTTTCACATGACAGGTTCCCTTTAAACCTTATCAACTTTGTAACTATGTATATTTCTCTATTGTGTCCATACATTTTCGTTGGCGATTGTCTAGTCCTGTGTTATTTCCATATGCAATTTCTCCAGTAAGGAGGGAGGAGGCCTACAAGAACGATCTTTATTTATTTATGCCCATGAAAGAAAGAAGAAAGAAAAGTACACAATACAAAACAATATTTATGTCCTGATAAGAACTCTCAAACAGAGAAAACGCCATTTATAAATATGTATTGTTTTTCCTGGCATTCGGTAATGGGAAGTGGTCTGAATAATAAGGCTCCCAGGAATTGATATTTTTAGACCAGTTAGTAGACATTATAATGCCATGTGCAAGTGAGTGAGTGAGATTGTTCTACTTCCTCTATTAACTTTAAAGCTTTTCTGGTGTCCTTGTCACTTCATTACTTGCATACTAATATGTTCACATAGAAAATGTAATCTGCCCAACTAAATGAAGGAATTAGTTTCTGGAAGACGCCTTTCATTAAGCAATTAACCAAACTCTCTAACAAATCGACATAAGCATATGTGTTTATATTTAATAAGTATTTGTATTATCAAGTAATTATATTATGTGATGCAGCTTGGTTACACTTTTATTTAGGCCCATTTATATCTGGCTATAGGTGTACAGGAACATGTGGAAATCAAATCGGATATTAAAATATAGATGGCTGAGACGACAATGCTTCAAGTCCATCAGGAAACTTACTTGATTTGATTAGTGACAGAATTGGAACACAATTTATATGGAAACCAGTCAGTGGGATTTTGCTGTCACAATCTGAAGGCAACATAAAGTAGAGACAGAGACCTCAGTTGCAGGTCGGAGTCATTTAGCCGACTCCTTGCTTTATTTTTGATACATTCACAGTTTTATCAGCTGCTGTTTTGCCTGTCCTCTCTCAGCTGTCTAACCCCACCCACACTAATGATTGACAGTATACTGCCTACACTCTGCATAGGCAGCCGGACTCTTTGTGAGCTGTAGAACTCTGGGAAGAGATAGAGAGTTACGCTCTCTGGAAAAATGCTCAAGTTTCACATTTACTTACATTATACTCCCTACTTGAGTCGAGCACCCGATGTGCTCGATTCGAGTATTAAGCACTCAAGCAATTCATCACTAGTGCTCAAACTTTGGTCCAAGGGCCACAATGTTGTACGGAACCAATCAGGGGGGCCTCACTAAAAATTTGCATTAAAAATTGAAGTGTTATTATCTTCTGTGACATTTGTGGCCTATCAAAAGTACTGTATATACCATAAACGTCTGATAGGTGCAAGTGGCCTCTGACCCATAGGTTGTACACCCCTGATGTAGAGTGACTTGAAGGTTTCCAGAAACCTTTCAATGGTGATGCATTGTCCTGATGAAACTAGTTGGAGACCAAATAGATATTCATTATCACAAGATAAGCCTAGTTGGTTGGTTGCTGCTAAGGCTACGTTCACATTTGCGTTGTTGGGCGCAGCGTTGTCGACGCATACCGACACATGTGTCATGCGCCCCTATCTTTAACATGGGAGGCGCATGGACATGCGCCGGTATGCGTTGTATTGCTTTTTACGATGTACAGACAGGGCGCAGAGGACGCTACTTGTAGCATTTTCCCTGCGCTGAAAATCCTGCTCTGTATGATCTTATGACAACGCATGCATCACAAAACGCTGCGCTGTGTACATGCGTTGTTGGTTGCGTCGCTGACTCTTCGGCCAACAACGCAAATGTGAACGTAGCCTAAACGATAAACCATTTGTTATCAGGGACCTTTGAGCTGTGAAAAACACCTATATGACACTACACTAACACCATGAAGCTGCAATGCTGATATGAAACTAAATGGTTTTTAAAAAATTTAGATTTTATCAACATTGCGTGGAACAATCAGATTCAGTAGTCGTTTTGTACATAGTAGGGATATAATTGTTGTTGTATGTCTTGCGAGTTCAGTTTAGGATTGGCAAGCCATGCTTCTTGAGCTATCATCCGGCACATTACTTTATAACTGAGATTTTTAACATACTCCGTAGACTAAGGCAACAGTTTTTATGTGGACAGTATTTTTTTTTCAAATACTTACCTACATAGACCCCTATCACACCACATTTATAGCCAGCATTGGACTGGGTTGGCAAAGGCCCTCCAGTAACATTGATTCTTGGGCCCACTGTTCAGCTACATGTAAAAATAACCTGACACTAGTACACAAATTTATTTTTGAGTCTATATAATATCAATTTGGCCAGCTTGATTAATGAATGATTAGATGATACATTTTTTCTGCAAATTGTGAATCAAGCACTGCTCATTAGCAGTCCTACTCAGGAGCCTAACGGAGGGGTCTACCGAGGTTTCCCCTGTTCCCCAGTGTGTCAGTCCGAGACTGTTTATAGCCGTACAACCAAGACATACAACCATGTCCAAAAGTTTAAAGTCATTATCCCATAAATCATACCAATAGTCTAGAAAGTATGTTGATGGCAGTGATTTAAATGAATTTACAGTGTTTCTTTCCATGTTTTTCATAATTTCATAGCCATGTGTTTATCTATGTGGTGCTGCTGCTAATCTGCTTTGCTGGGGCCCTACTCTGGCCCCCTTGCCTTCATGGTAGATGACAATATAATTCCTTATTATATACCTTGTAGAAGGAGTCTTCTTCTTCTTCAAAGGCTCTGTTGTGCCCTTTCAGACAGTCAATGTAGAATGCTTTCATTTATATTTTATTTCATAATTCATAATGGCTTCTAACCCTCACAAAGTATCACCATGCAGAGCACTGGCTATAGGGAGAGTGTCCAAATGCCCAAAAGTACCCAATTTATTATCTGGGACATACTATGTGAGTAATGTCAAAACTAATTGGAAGATTCCTTAAGAGGAAATAAATGATGCTCACTGTTACACATTTATAAGATACTGTATATAATATGTATGATCTTGAATAGTGGGATAACCCCTTTAACCGTGTAATTTATGTCTATACCCCACATTGTATCTTTGGTTCCTTTTTCTCGCTACCCAGCTTATCATTCTAAAGTAGTCACTTAAAGGGTTGTCCAGGACTATCTTATTTTATTTTTTACTATAGCCTAAAAACTAACAGGCAGGTAATTGCTACCTATTGTACCCAGACCCGACACAGGTGACTGCTCCTACCAGCTTTTCCTTTACGGGGCTGCTCTATCTATGGGGCATGACTGCCAACATCATGCTGATTGACAGCCAGCTCCCCGCAGTTCAGCAGCGGGGAGCCAGCTATCAATCAACATAAGACTGGCAGTCATGCCTTGTCAGCAAAGCAGAGCGGAAGAGAAGAAACTGCTTTGTCAATGTGACATCAACAGAAGCCACTGAATCACCAGCAGGAGCGGTCGGCGATTGCTCTATGCAAGCAGAGATCGGTGTTGGGTACAACAGGCAGGTTGTTAGCAGCGACCTGCCTGTTAGCTCTTAGACCCATGGTAAAAAGAATAAAAAGTCCTGGATGACCCCTTTAACATGATGTACCCTGGGCCCTGAGCATTACATTCACATTTGTGCCATTTGCTTTAGTAATGCCTGAGACATAGATCAAATTGCAGTCACTTAAATGGGATCATGCGTATAATTTATTAATAATTTGAAATGATGAATACAAGTTGCTGCAAACCTGCTGACTTTTTGAACACTAGTCAGTAAGCTCTACCAAGTTGTTATGAACATCATATAACTGCGGCTTCTGAGCAACTTCCCATTTGGAAGTTGCAGCTTCAGCCATTGATTTCAGAAGAAATTTACATTTCATAGCCATTTTCTGTAAAAGTAATAGTGGAACTTGGTCGATTGCTACATTGTTGATGTACATAATACATAGGCATTACTTATTCTTTCATAGAAGAATATAAGTAAATGTGCTTATAGTGATAGTAATAGCTAAATAGAAAAAATGAAATAAAATGTTCACTCTGTACTTATCAGTATTTGCTCGTACTAACCTTCAGGGATTCAAAGGGGGTTCCTGCTGCCCTTTTGGCATATCTAATGTCAATAATAATGCAGTTGTCATTCTTATTAATGCCATAAAAATATCAGATTGCAGACTAAAACTCTGCCAGACTGTTTCAGCCCTTTAACGATGTATGATGTGTATATCCGTCCCGCTTTTTGGTGCAGGCTCTGGCGCTGGGCCTGCAACTATTCCTGACAGCGGCATTTAACTTGCACAATCTGGTTGGCCATCTTATCTCTGCCCATCGGCTCCCCGTAACATGATCACGGGGCGCCGATGGGTTGGCATGACAACCCAGGATCTGGAGGACATCCTTGTGATTGTCATTGCTGAACTGCTAGGAGCGCCGCCCGGTGGTCGACGCTTATAGCAAATGAGCATTTTTGTTACACTTAGCAGGAATGCAGTCCTGCTATGTGTAACACAAGCGATCAGATGATCGCAGCTTCTAGTCTCCCATGAAGACTTTTAAAGCAAGTAAAAGTTAAAAAAAGTTTAAAAATATTTAAAAAAATTAAACGCCCGATCTATCAGAATATGAAAAGAATCAGTCTGGTAAATTGCGTAACAACAAAAAAAGTCAAAACACCAGAGTTACATTTTTTTGGTTGCAGCAACACTGCAATAAAATGCAATAATGGGCGATCAAAACGTTGTATCTAACCCAAAATGGGGTCAGCTGCGTGCACAAAAAATAAGCCCTCACCCTCACCCAGATCCTGAAAAATCGGCACGCCATGGATTTTTTTTACCACCTAAATAAAAAAGAACATAAGTTATACATGTTTGGTATCAACAAACTCATAATGACCTGGAGAATCATAATGGCACGTCAGTTTTGGCATTTAGTGTGAACATAGTAGAAAAAAAAAACAATTGTGGAATTGCACTTTTTTTTGCAATTTCACTGCACTTACAATTTTTTTCCCCATTTACCAGTATAAGATATGGTAAAACCAATGGTGTTGTTCTAAAGTAAAACTTGTCCTGCAAAAAACAAATTCTCAAACGGTCATATTGACGGAAAAATAAAATAGTTATGGCTTTGGGAAGGGGAACATAAAACGGAAACACAAAAACTGAAATACCCCTGGTCGTTAAGGGGTTAAAGTAGATAGGATACACAAGAGTCTGCTGTATCGATTTAAAATGGGTCGCTTACAACTCATTTTTGACTCTTAAAATGTTCATTGCATTGTTGTTGAAATAATTTAATAAACATATTTTAGACCATTTTCCTACAAAGTATTTTTCCCATAGATTACCATTACATTTATTCCCAGCATGGGTGAAATAGCTGGAATTAGCAGTTGGTATTAATAGGAGTTTCACCGTTTTTTTTTCTCCTTTGGCTATAGTAAATCTGCAAGTGAGCCCTTTGTACCTCCTTTTTTTTCACCTGACTCACAAAGATCAGTGGGAGGGTCCGTTTCCTGAGATTCACTTTGTAGACCTCTGCTCTGAGGCTAATGAATGTATGGTTTATTAATCACATTTGTACTAAGAAAAGAAGTCAAGCACAATTCACTTACAATTGAGATTTTACCCTTTTTTAACATTATTTTAATGAGCTAAAGATCAGAATGTAGGCTTTGTTCATCTGTTGATTCCGCTCAATTGCAGTCTCACCCGAGATAGACACAAGACAGATTCACCAGACTTACCGCCATTGTCAAACTCCGATGAAGTGAACAGGGCCTTATGTTTCTGAACTAAAGAAAAGGATTCTCAAACAAAAAAAGAACTTTAACATTCAGTGTTTTCAGTCTGCCCTCTTGATTTCATTAAAGTCTTTCCAGTTCTATGATGTGTCCCTTACTAACAGAAGGAAGCAGATTCTGATAGTGGAGGGTAGTGGGCAGCCATAATAGGAATTGTATAGTTGCTTTATTGCCCTTAAGCTTTTGTTGTACTAAAACATGCACCAGGGTCGTTGTTTCTATACTGTCCCTTCTAACATCTTTATTTAATCAGTTACCCTTTCTATAGGAAAGCTACAATACTTTATAAACTAATATGATGCCTGATCTGTTGGTCGGTCCATCTATCATCTATCTATCTATAATAATAATAATCTTTATTTTTATATAGCGCTAACATATTACGCAGCGCTTTACTATCTATCTATCTATCTATTGTGTCAATATTTTGTGTGTGGCCACCATTATTTTTAAGCACTACCTTAACTCTCTTTGGCATGCAGTTCACTAGGGCTTTACAGGTTGCCACTGTTATCCTCTTCCACTCCACCATGGCGACATCACAGAGCAGGTGGAGGTTAGAGACCTTGCTCTCCTCCATCTTCTATTTGAGGATGCCCCACAGATGCTCAATAAGGTTTAGGTCTGGAGACATGCTTGGCCAGTGTCTAGATATGACTCTGAGCATGTGTACGCAACTTCTTTGGTCAACCATGGTAAGGCCTGTTCTGAGTGGAACCTGTCTTGTGAAACCAGTGTATGGTCTTGACCACAATGCTGCAGGTCAGTTTCAGGGTGTTGGCAATCATCTTATAGCCTAGGCTATCTTTATGTAGAACAACAATTCTTATTTTTAGATCCTCAGAGAGGATGCCATGAGGTGCCATGTTGAACTTCCATTGACCAGTATGAGAGAGTGTGAGAGCAATAACACCAAATTTACCAAATTATATGGAAAGCCATTCATCTGAATAACAGCAATGTTATACTACATTTGGCTGACTACATCAAAATCATCTTTTTGCCGGTGAGGCTGGGAAAGGGCGCGTGCATTTTGGAAGGAGTTGCCTCTGATGAGAGAAACCATTTGAGTACATTTAAGCCATTTAAGTACATAAACTACTTAAAAGAGTTGTCTAGTAGTGAGTGGTCCCAGAGAGATGAAAAAAAATAAAAAAAATGTATACTCTGAATTCAGCAGTGCTCATGTGACACCCACTTTGGATGTTGCTCTCTACAGCCTCTGACTACAGAGTAATGGTACCAGTTCAGGAGGTATGGATTTTTTTTCTCCTCCATGGGCCCATTAGTTATGGGTTTGTACAGTAGTAGTCTATTAACATATGCTCACCAATTACCAGGTATATGACGATAACATGTTCAGAAACTGTAGACCATTAGAAAACAAAACATCAGTTGGGTCTTAAAATGTGCCTTTTACTTGCTCAAAAAAATTCAGTTAACTAACTTGTAAAAATCTCTGAGCTTCCCTGATTCTGACATTTTTTTTCTGTTTTGCTCTGTGCTGCTCAATGATAAGATATTCATATTAATTGTTTTTGGAGCGCAATATGTGAAATCTCTGCTTGAAGTACAACTGAAGTTTTCTTCAGAGCATTCTCTGGGAGTTAAGAGCTTTCACATCTCCCTCTTGTACAGTCCAGGAGCATCTTAGACTAATGAACTGCTAGATCAGCTGTCTTGGAGGGAGGGGTGACCGAGCATAACTCATGAGAAGACTCTGAAGAAAAGTCTAGGTGGATTGAAAGCAGAGATTTCACATGATGTGCTCCAAAAGAGGCAAGATCAGGGGAGCTCAGAGGTTTTTACAAGGTATTTAACTCAATGTTTTGGTGCAAATGACAGGTCTTCTTAACCCCTTTCTGACCTCGGACGGGATAGTACATCCGAGGTCAGATCCCCTGCTTTGATGCGGGCTCCAGCAGTGAGCCCGCATCAAAGCCGGGACATGTCAGCTGTTTTGAACAGCTGACATGTGCCTGTAATAGGCGCGAGCAGAATCGCGATCTACCCGTGCCTATTAACTAGTTAAATGCCGCTGTCAAACGCAGACAGCGGCATTTAACTACCGCGTCCGGCCGGGCGGCCGGAAATGACGTCATCGCCGACCCCCATCACATGATTGGAGGTCGGCGATGCTTCTCCATTGTAACCATAGAGGTCCTTGAGACCACTCTGTGGTCGGCGCTCACAGCACACCTGCAATTCTGCTACATAGCAGCGAACAGCAGATCGCTGCTATGTAGCAGAGGCGATCGTGCTGTGCCTGCTTCTAGCCTCCCATGGAGGCTATTGAAGCATGGCAAAAGTAAAAAAAAAAAGTAAAAAAAAAATGTGCAAAAAAATTAAAAAAATATAAAAGTTTACATCACCCCCCTTTTGCCCCAATCAAAATAAATCAATAAAAAAATATAAAATCTACACATATTTGGTATCGCCGCGCTCAGAATCGCCCGTACTATCAATTAAAAAAGCATTAATCTGATCGCTAAACAGCGTAGCGGGAAAAAAATTTGAAATGCCAGAATTACGTTTTTTTGGTCGCCGCGACATTGCATTAAAATGCAATAATGGGTGATCAAAAGAACGTATCTGCACCAAAATGCTATCATTAAAAACATCATTTCAGCACGCAAAAAATAAGCCCTCAACCGACCCCAGATCATGAAAAATGGAGACGCTACGAGTATCGGAAAATAGAGCAATTTTTTTTTTTTTAGCAAAGTTTGGAATTTTTTTTCACCACTTAAGTAAAAAATAACCTAGTCATGTTAGGTGTCTATGAACTCGTACTGACCTGGAGAATCATAATGGCAGGTCAGTTTTAGCATTTAGTGAACCTAGCAAAAAAGCCAAACAAAAAACAAGCGTGGGATTGCACTTTTTTTGCAATTTCACCGCACTTGGAATTTTTTTCCCATTTTCTAGTACATGACATGCTAAAACCAATGATGTCGTTCAAAAGTACAAATCGTCCCGCAAAAAATAAGCCCTCACATGGCCAAATAGATGGAAAAATAAAAAAGTTATGGCTCTGGGAAGGAGGGGAGTGAAAAACGAACACGGAAAAACGAAAAATCCCAAGGTCATGAAGGGGTTAAAGGTCATCCTTTTTTTTGCTTCTTAAATGTGACCATACGCAATAGGATTTTTAAAAAATATCATCCATTTAACTTGCAATATTTGCTCCTGATATGTTAGTTGTTTTGGGGCAGCATTCAGTATTACTAAGCAATCTGCTTATTGTACAAATGTAGGGATTTCTAAGTAAATGCTACAATTATGTGCAATGTGTCATATGGTGATGTGTAATCGATCTACATTTGGTGATTCTTCTTTCTGATTTTTTTTTCATTTGTATGTTGACCTTTTAGGGGTTAAGAAAAAATTGTTGTATTTTCTCGTAGTTCATATAATATGTAATGACCGGCACATGTGAAGCCACACTTAGGGCGAGTGAAGACGACTGTATGTTCTCGGTCCGCTTATGCCAATCACACAGAGCTTGATCAGAGTGGGATCTCATTTCTCTGAAGTACAGAGAAAAAAAATCCATCTTCTCCATGCAGTCATTCCGTGAAAATCAAACCACACTCGGATGTCATCTGAGTGTTGTCCGATTTTTGTCACGGACACATATGTGTGAAGGGGCGAGGGTCATCTGATTCTTGGAGGCAAAGCCCCATAGAATAATATGGGTATGAGTGCTATCCGTCAAAATCACGGCTAGCACTTGTCATCTGTGCAAGTCTTTATTTTGTTCTTTTACCCTCTGCTCCTGGACAATAATAATAATAATAATAATAATTTTATTTATATAGCGCCAACATATTCCGCAGCGCTTTACAAATTATAGAGGGGACTTGTACAGACAATAAACATTACAGCATAACAGAAATACAGTTCAAAACAGATACCAGGAGGAGTGAGGGCCCTGCTCGCAAGCTTACAAACTATGGGGAAAAGGGGAGACACGAGAGGTGGATGGTAACAATTGCTTTAGTTATTCGGACCAGCTATAGTGTAAGGCTCGGGTGTTCATGTAAAGCTGCATGAACCAGTTACCTGCCTAAGTATGTAGCAGTACAGACACAGAGGGCTAATACTGCATAAAGTGTATGAGAACATGATGCGAGGAACCTTTTTTTTTTTTTTTTTTTTTTTTTTTTTTTTATTGTAAATAAACAACAATAAGAAATATTTCAAAAATTTTACAGACCAAAACTAAGAAAATTACAAAAAGTTGTAAATCACATAATAAAGCTCAGGGATTAATCCACTTCATATTTAGGATGGTTACATGGATTCATAAAATAAAGCCTTTCTTTCGATAAGCAGCCAGTTCTGTATGAAGCAGACAAGCAATGCGCTAGCATTATCCTCTGCAGCCTTCTTGCGGCTGTGTATTTTCTGCATGCA
This sequence comes from Ranitomeya imitator, assembly GCF_032444005.1. NCBI lineage: Eukaryota > Metazoa > Chordata > Amphibia > Anura > Dendrobatidae > Ranitomeya > Ranitomeya imitator. Next base: position 445,557,022 of record NC_091287.1, on the reverse strand, counting down.
CTTGATGAAAGACAGATTTTGCAATTGGATAATTTATACTGTTTCAGATGTGTCGAGCCTACGAGTATTTGCTGGTGTTCTGTAAAATCTCCCAGAGGAACATTTTCCTGTGACACTATAGTCATATGGAAGAGTTTGGACTTGCTCAATGATTCACATAATGTAATGGCATTTTTTATGTCATTCGTAGGCTTGTTGTTGGGAAGTGACACTCCTTGCTGCAGCTAGCAGTCACTGGCTATATCTGTACAGCTTCTTTGTGTAAAATAAATTTCTCTTGACATTTTGTATATGCAAGTAACCGAGAAAATAGTTCTTTTCATTTAGCATGGTTTTCTCCAAGCAAGAGAAATTAAAATACCCATAATGCATTTCAATGTCCAGTGCCAAGTACAATTAGCATGGAAGAGTGCTACAGATAAATAGATGACGGCTATGTAGGAAACTGTCAACACTGTTAAAGTTTGTGTGTTTTATATTGGTACTAAAATATATATATTTTTTTCAATGATTCATGTGCATAAGCTGCAAAACTCAAATTTCCTCTTTTTCACTGCTATAAATGGATTGCAGACTGCTGTACAGATTCCTAGGAATGGGGAAATGTGCAGGAGATGTCACATTTATGCTGGCGACAGCGTTAGATAGAGACAGAGCCTATGTCTTGGTACAGAGTGATGATTATCTATTGTAATCAGCTCTCTTCTATGAGCCTTGGACAGGGTCGCTTCCTAATCAAATCCTCAGCAACTACTTCTACCTCCCAGTCATAATTTGTTAGTACCATGGTCTTTTACTGTCTGTGGCCTTTATATCTGGAATTTTATGGCTTATTTTTCTGTTTAACCCAATACCTCACAATTCTATGCCTGACTTTGACCTACTGGTAACAACCTGGCTTGATGACTCTTCTCCCTGCCAGCTCGCTCCACCAGGCAGCGTTTATCCTGTGGACACAACACAGGGGGCACTGCATAAGTCCAGGTCCTTGTGTAGAGATTAAAGAGTGAAGACCAATGTTCCCAAATCGTTCTGTTCTGGGTACAGCTACAACTTTGTATTCCTAGACATGACATAACTGTGGTTATTATGGTTCAACCAGTGTGCTGGGCCATTAAAATCACACCATATTCATTGCTAAGTAATGCATGAAAAACATCCAACATGTCTAATAGTACAATGGTTTACACTGTGAATTTATTTATTTATGCACTAGAGAAGTCACAGTTTTTCAATATCACGTTGTCACAGGACAATGGCTCAATTCTAACAAATCCAATCATTAAATTAGTTGTCCAGCATTAGAAAGAATAGGACTCCTGTTTACCCAGAATCAGCAAATATGAATAGGACAGAGCTGTAATATTGGACACAGCACATTAACACTATTGCTGCTGTTTCTGTAGAAAGTACAGTAAACCTTTTACTTCAATTTATGGACAACTTCATTTACATTTCTGCTGCATCCTAATCAATCAATTGGCACTTTAAAGTGGAATCATTTTAATCCAAAAACAGAGAAAAAAGTTGGCACTCACCATCCGGTAAAACATTCCTTTATTTAGTCCATAACACGGATCCAGTGGGAGAGGAGCGGATACCTTCTGTGGACGATGGCCATTTCACGCTAGCTGCGCTTCAATGGGTCCTGCGCATAAGACCCGTTGAAGCGCAGCTAGCGCGAAATGGCTGATGTACACAAACAGTATCTACTCTTCTCCCAGAGACTCATGTTATGGACTAAATGAAGGAATGTTTTATTGGATGGTGAGTGCCAACTTTTTTTCTTTGCTTTTGGACTATAATTGATTCATTTTTTGGTGGTGTGCACCCATATTCCCTCAGTTGTCTGCTGTCCAGCCCACACTCAGATAGATTTTAATCTCAGCTGAGACAACCACACAAGTAAGTGCCGGCAATACAGCTCTTTTCAAATGGAATCATTTTAATCCCTAACAGCTTGTCTGTCTATAAACTGCAGGTAACAAACTCACAAAATCATCTAGATGACCATGTGGTGAATTGCATAGAAATCAGTTGGAACACATCACGATAAACTCCAAAAAAACTCCAAAAAAAATTTCTTCAGCACTGCTCATATATACCGCCATGGTGTTCTATAATCATGTAGCTGCACACAAGCTATATGTCCGTGCACAGCCTGAGTCCTCTTCAGATGTCCATATTTTTTCTTGTATGTAAAAACACGGAGCATTCATCATGGTTTTGGATTCAATTTTCATCAGTGTTTGACCCATTTTTCAGTTTTTACCATCTGTGTTATTTTATGGATAAATACATCACAAAGCTTCTCCTATACTTTGTAGTGTTTGACACGTACATAGACCGCACCCTGGTGCCATCCATATGCTGTCTGTGATGTACATGGGCCTATAGACTTGTATGGGGAATTTTAATCCGCGACTCTGATCAAAAATGGACATGTCTTGACACAGTCCACAAAAATCACGGATGTGTGAATAGCACCAAAGACTTCAAAGGGGTTGTCTGGTCCAAATTAATAAGTCTGCAGTCACTCTGTGTGACTGCAGATTTACGAATCCCCCTAGTGCATGCTCTGTGTGATTTGCCGGTTTATGACCTGGTAGGGTATGTACGCATTACGCATACTCCTCGCCAGTAAGTCTGGTCTCGCTCTATTCACTTGTGTTGAGTCGAGGCCATGACCCAACCAGTGACGTGTCCGGCCAGTGGGCGTGTCCAACTGAAGGGTATGGCTTTGCTCAATACAATTGTATGGAAAGCAATACCACGCACACTGGCCGTGAATATGGATTGGGAGCGGGCAAATCCCAGCAGCGCACAGTGCATGCTCTCACTGGAGGATTCATAAGTCTACAGCCACACAGAGTGATTGCAGTCTTATTAATTTTGCCTGGCAACCCCTTTAATGGGTACATGTTCTACCTGTTAAAATCACAGACCAGACGTATGGGATTCACAGACATCTGAATGAGGCCTAACAGTGTGAAGCGTAAATCTGGATTTCATGAATGCCATTATATCCGTTTTTTAATAAAGCCTAACTACACTAATATCTGTAATTTTTGGTAGAGGAGGAATGGTGGTCTGATGTTTTCTATTGAATTGGCCCCAACAGCAATTAGAATTATGCCACGCATGTAGTGCCATGATATATTATCAGGCCAGGTAATTGAAGCAGGTTTAGCAGATGCTACTAGCTACTGTAAGCAAGGCTTCCAGTAAAACCATCATGGGCGTGATGTGAAGATATGAGCAATTACATATCATTTTACATGGTAATATATATTCTATATGATATTTCTTAGGTCACCTGCCCCAGATTATATGGCAATAGTTGTGGGAAGCAAAATAATACATATTATTGAAAAAGCCAATGTAGAAAAATACCTTTCAGTGCCCTTCTTGTTGATGAAGGTGAAGGTTTGAGGCAGTACGTTGTGAGTCAGGATGAATAAAAAGTGTTCAGAACAGCTACCGTGGCAAGTAATTTAGTTATGTAACATAGATTGCCTGCAAAACGTCTGCTATGTAGAACATAAAGCTAAATATACAATATTTAAAAAATATATATCTATTCAAAAACATGCAAATACAACCATTAACATAAAAGCAGCATATTTCACTGCAATGAAAGATAATGTGATTAGGGCAACAATATGAATGGCCAGACGTACAGATCATTCTTTCCTGTTTAATTCTTTTGGAACAGATATTACCCTTTTGCACAAAAAGTTTCTTTTAATGAGATGCTTTTTTTTCTGTGTGCATTGCCCTTTAATCGATGCAGCTTCATTGAAGCTTCTCCCAATGAAGACACAAGACAGATTGTCCAAGCTCGCGGCCATTGTTAGGAGTTGATGAAGTGTGTGGGGCCTTATGGTTGATAACAGAAGTAGATGGTCAGAGCCAATAAATAAAACTTTAAGTCTGATTGTTGAGTGGCTTATGTGAAAAGCTTTCTATTAGCGTGAATCTTTAGTTTTGAAGGACTTGTGAACCCAAAGGCAGCTCACTGTGCTGTCACACAAACTAAGTCAGTCAGACAAGCAGCAATCTGTCCCATCTGATAAACCCAGATTTGTTGCGAGAACTCGACTCCTCTTTGGAAATCAGCAACATTAACGTCTTGACAGACTGTTAACTTTACATTGCTACAATGTCCTTACGTTGGCAGTGTTTTAAGAAATGTAAAATGTATCACTATTTCAGAGATACATCAAATATTCATCTGACATAACAGCTAATGTAGGAAAGTAAATTTTCCAATTGCGTTTTATGAATTATATGCTAAATGACAAGTATAAAGACCAATCTGTTTAATGGTTTTTTATCAGATTTTTTTTAGGGGGGGGAAAAGCTGCTTATTTTATTCTTCTATTTCTGGTAAAATGGGAGGAAAGGAAAAAGGCACACCGATCTAGATGTAAATGTATAATTAGATCGCAGGTGGATATAGGTGGCACTCACCTTTTATAAATCTTGATATCTTGCATATAGGTCACATAGGACCAATTAGGTGTTCAAAGGTGGATTTCTTCTGTGGTCGGTATGCTGCAAATCCCTGGTAGCTAGTACGTCACACAGACCAAGTAACCATAGAAGTGTTATCCAATAAACTTTATACCAGGCTATTTGCGCTCCCGTACGAGTAGGATCCAAGGCTTCTTATTATCCAAAAAAGGTTTTTATTATTTCTCAAGAAAAAGCACATACAGCTGTGATAGGTGAAAGCGGAATTATCACAGCCGTATGTGCTTTTTCTTGAGAATTAATAAAAACCTTTTTTGGATAATAAGAAGCCTTGGATCCTACACCTACGGGAGCGCAAATAGCCTGGTATAAAGTTTATTGTATTCTTCTTGGATTGTTCTACTATTTCTATATGTTTTCAATGATCAGTTTTATGTTTCTACCTGCAGCTGTATGATTGTGATGAGAATGATTTTAATTTTGGGAATACATTAGTTGAGAGCATTCAAAAAGTGTAGCCAAACACAGGATCAAACCTGGTGAGCATGTGTCCTTGGTGCTGTGTGTCCTGTTTGTTAGGGAATCCCCACATGTATTCAGCCTGTCTAGCAGTCGCAAACCATGCAGCTGAGGCGACGAAAACTAAATCTCTGAGCACGTGAAAATACTCGGAGACCACCCAAGCATGCTTGGGAAAACCTGAGCAACGAGTATACTCATTTGTCACTAGTCATAATAACCCATTCAGCACTCCTGAAAGTAAGATGTGAATTAGACAGGTGATCTTCCATGTCTGTGGCTTGCGCCACTGTAGTTTATAGGAGTTTTGAATCATTAAGATATAAGCAAAATAGATGCAGATTTTACTACAAATCCACATAAAAGTTTTCAAATACTTTAATTAAGCTTCCTATTAGTTTTACTGCAAAGTGTTAAAAATGTTTAGCCTAAAAAAAAACAGTATGTGCACTAAATGTGCCATTAAAATTAGTCAGATATGTGTTCAAAGAGTACTTGATGTGGATTTAGGAAGAGGATCTATTTCTAAATCCTCATAAAAAAAACCTCAGTGTGAACATACCATTAGAGTGCTGATTTTTGGTGGTAAGGGTCCTGTAAGTAGAATTTGTACCCATCAGACATTTATGGTATATGCATTCGATATGCCACAAATCACACAGAAGATAATACCCCTTTTATTTTCAGTACAGTCCCCAGACTGGTTCAGTGTGACGATGTGGCTCTTGAACCAAAAATGGTTGTCCACCCTTGTTACAGACTATCTATATATATAATTGTCTAAGGGTTTTTCCGTCTGTCTGTCTGTCTGTCTTTCTGTCTGTCTGTCCTGGAAATCCCGCGTCTCTGATTGGTCGAGGCCACCAGGCCTCGACCAATCAGCAACGGGCACAGCATCGACGTAGAAATCCCGCTTATCTGATTGGTCGAGGCCGCCAGGCGACGAGCACAGCGACGATGATGTCATAAAGGACGTAGATATCCCGCGTCTCCGCCAGGCCTCGACCAATCAGCAACGGGCACAGCGACGATGATGTCATAAAGGACGTTGAAATCCCACGTTTCTGATTCAGCGACGGGCACAGTATCGACGTAGATGTCATAATGGTTGCCATGGCGACGATGATGTCATAAAGGTTGCCTCGACCAATCAGCGACGGGCACAGTCTGCCGCGAATTCTGGAATACCCGATGCCGCGAATTCTGGAATCATCATTGTCCATACACTACGGGGACATGCATATTCTAGAATACCCGATGCGTTAGAATCGGGCCACAATCTAAGGGTTTTTCAGTCTGTCTGTCTGTCTGTCTGTCCTGGAAATCCCGCGTCTCTCCCACGACGGGCACAGTATCGATGTAGAAACCCGCGTCTCTGATTGGTCGAGGCTGCCTGGCCTCGACCAATCAGCGACGGGCACAGCGACGATGATGTCATAAAGGACGTAGACATCCCGCGCCTCTGATTCAGCTACGGGCACAGTATCGACGTAGATGTCATAATGGATGCCTCGACTAATCAGCGACGGGCACAGTCTGCCGCGAATTCTGGAATCATCATTGTCCATATACTATGGGGACATGCATATTCTAGAATACCTGATGCGTTAGAATCGGGCCACAAACTAGTTGACAATAAAGGGGAAGGTTTGTGGTGAGAGCTGTTAGTCAATCATAGTCTAGTCAATTGACACTGGGGATTAGGGAGGAAATATTTTCTGCTTAAGGGCAAGTTGGTTTATGCTACAGATGAGTAAATGTTTTGAATTTCTAACTCTCTAATTTCCCCCAAAAAACTGATTTGGGACGAACTGGAAAGTATTCCAATTGCTGTAAAGTCACATGTATAAGGCCGGAGTCACACACAGCGAGATACGGCCGAGTCTCGCAAGTTAAAACCAAGCTCTGGCACCGGCACCCTGGAGCGGAGCGTGCAGCCGCACAGCAATACATGGAGCCACACGCTCCGCTCCGGAGTGCCGATGCCAGAGCTTGGTTTTAACCTGCGAGACTCGGCCATATCTCGCTGTAGTGCGACTCCGGCCTTAAGCTGCCGTCACACTAGCAGTATCTGGTCAGTATTTTACATCAGTATTTGTAAGCCAAAACCAGGAGTTGGTGATAAATGCAGAAGTGGTGCATATGTTTCTATGATACTTTTCCTCTGATTGTTCCACTCCTGGTTTTGGCTTACACATACTGATGTAAAATACTGACCAAATACTGCTAGTGTGACGGCAGCCTTAGGGTACATGTCCACGTTCAGGATGGCTGGCGGTTTTGACGGAGGGGCAAACTTGCAACACCCAAAGATCCGCCCCCTTCTGGAGACGCCGGATGTGTTCATTGTGTTATACCTTACGGCGGCACAGTGTCGCCGCAAGGTAAACTGACATGCTGCGATCTAAAAAGACACGCCGCATGTCCGGAATCGCAGGGCCGCCGGATGCATGTCACCATGCATAGTGGAGACGGGATTTCATAAAATCCCCTTCCGTGTTCTCTAACATCTGGATGCTGCGTGTTTGACGCTGCGTCTCTATACAGCGTCAAACACACAGCGTTTCCTGAACGTGGAAACATACCCTAACATTCAGTGGTCTCCTCGTACTGTATCCATTTAATTTGCAGCTCTTTAACACTTCATCACCATAGGATTTTCCATTTTTGTGGTTTTGTTTTTTGCTTCCCTTCTTCTGAGAGCCATAATTTTTTTCTATTTTTCTGTCAATATATTAGAGCTTATTTTTTGCAGGACAAGTTGTACTTTTAAATGAAACAATTGTTTTCACCATATAGTAAACCAGAAAATGAGAAAAAAATTACAAGTGCGGTGAAATTGCAAAAGAAGTGCAATACCACAATTGTTTTTTTGAGTTTTTTTACCATGTTCACTAAGTGCTAAAACTGACCTGTCATTAAGATTTTCCAGGTAATTGCGAGTTCTCAGATACCAAACATGTATAGGTGCGTTTTTATTTAATTGAAAAAAAATCCAAAGTTTGTAAAAAAGAAAAAAAAAAGGCGTCATTTTCTGAGACATATCAGATATCTATGGTTAGTGATGCCGGCCTGCTGTGAGCGCCCCCCTGTGGTCGGCACTCATAGCAAGCCTGCATTTCAGCTACATAGCAGCGATCTGATGATCGCTGCTATGTAGCAGAGCCAATCAGGCTATGCCAGCTTCTAGCCTCCCATGGAGGCTATTGAAGCATGGAAAAAGTAAAAAAAAATGTTTTTAAAAATATGAAAAAATATAAAATATACAAAAGTTTAAATCACCCCTCTTTCGCCCCATCCAAAATAAAACAATAAAAAAATCAAACCTACACATATTTGGTATTGCCACGTTCAGAATCGCCCGATCTATCAATAAAAAAAAGCATTAACCTGATCGCTAAATGGCGTAGCAAGAAAAAATTCAAAACGCCAGAATTAGTTTTTTTTGGTCGCCGTGACATTGCATTAAAATGCAATAACAGGCAATCAAAAGAACGTATCTGCACAAAAGTGGTATCATTAAAAACATCAGCTCGGCACGCAAAACATAAGCCCTCAACCGACCCCAGATCACGAAAAATGGAGACGCTACGGGTATTGGAAAATGGTGCTTTTTTTCAGCAAAGTTTTGAATTTTTTTCACCACTTAGATAAAACCTAACCTAGATATGTTAGGTGTCTATGAACTTGTAATGACCTGGATAATCATAATAACAGGTCACTTTTAGCATTTAGTGAAGCTAGCAAAAAAGCCAAGCAAAAAACAAGTGTGGGATTGCACTTATTTTGCAATTTCATCGCACTTGGAATTATTTTCCCGTTTTCTCATACAAGACATGTTAAAACCAATGATGTCGTTCAAAAGTACAACTCGTCCCGCAAAAAATAAGCCTTACACATGCACCTGTCAGAGATTGACATTTAACATGTTAACAGCCGCGGGCGATTCAAATCAGCTGTCATGTGCCTGAAAAGATGAGGGCTCAGCGCTGGAGCATATAAGAGAGGGAGGCGACCTATGGTGAATAGGTACGTCATAGGTTGTAAAGGGGTTAATGCAAACACAGCCTAAGTAATATCAAAGTGGCCTGAACTTATATGGTTATGGGTACATGGAGACTAGCTGTTCTTCACTGCTGTCCTGTCACACACTATCTGTGATGTTTATTCATTAGCCGTTGGCTTTCTCTCTATCTCTATTGCTAAACTGTGAAATCCTCTCACAATTCGATTCAACTCAAAATTGCTTCTCCATGTGCTGTCGGTACTTTTATACAAGCTATCATAGTCACTCCTGATTGGCTGCGCTAAGCCATGTGATGTGATGGCTACAAAGCTTTATGGTGAAGGCCACCCAGTCGTCCCAGAGGTCATGTGACTTTCTCTGACTGTTGCATTCTTCTACAATGTGTAAAATGGTGGTGGCCATTTTAAGTGATTTCTCTTGAATTGAATTGGAAATTGTTCAAGTTCGCTGCATTCAGGGATAGATTATTAAAAAAAAAATAGCGCACGCTCTGAACATGCTACTGTGCGCCGAGCCTCCCGCACAGCTGCAGAGGAGGCCAAGAAATGAATTTCTCCATCTCGTCCGCGGCCGGCGTTTATTGCACATCACTTGGATGATATCCATGTGCTGTGCGTTGTGTCACTCGCACTCATAGTCTTATATGGGTGCGACTGGCACCGAGACTCGGTGCCAATCGCAGCATGCCACGATTTCATACGCACACCGAATACGCCGGAGAAAAAACACGCTGATCTGGATTGCCCCATAGAGTAACACTGGGCCAAGTGCTATGCACCGTTTTGTCGCATAGCCCTCGGCCGTATTGTACGGTAGTGTGACGTGGCCTTAGTCATATACTCCACAAATCTGGCATTTTATGGAAAAGTTCATGGCATATAAATACTTTTCAAGGCACTGTATTTATAATGCGAATGGTATCAGGTTTATACTCGTATATATTGGAACCAAGGAATGATTGAAAAGAATTAGGAGAATTTTAGCAGTACCGCCACAAGTGACCAATGGTATTAGGAACATAGAATAACAGTATCTTAAGTAATATTTCGCTCCCTAACATCCATAGGCAAGGGGATGTGGAGGATAACATTGACTCCTGCTCGAGTATCATTGAAAAACACCAAAGATCTGATTTCAGATGCAAACATTAGAACATTCAGTGTTTTTTTTTTGCACATTTCTTCTATTCGAAGAAGAAATCTTATGCGCTTAACCTAAGGCTGCGTCTCCATGTGAATATGATTATGCAAAATGCCATTGACGGGCTCCTTTAAATGATATCCAATCAGAAATCTAACTTTCAGCTAATCGCTTCTGACTAATAAGTGTTCGTCGTCCATGTATTTATGTGCATTATTGCCTTGTAGCCTCGCAGCTGTTACTATTGCTGCACTACAAGATATAGGTCACTGAAAGGTAAGATGCAGCCTTTAATACCAAGCTGTAATGTAATGAGGACATCTGTTGTCATATGGTACTTGACACACAGTACCAGAAATTTTATGTCATCCTGTCCAAACTTGTACATCATTAGGAAACTGCATTAGACTTTCTGATTGATTCTGACAAGTCCCTGACAGTTTTTGAGGTGAAACACATACATGACAAAGGGCAAACTATGTCTGCATATGTCAGCTGGAGCCGCTCGCTGACTGCTGGAGTGAATACGCTGGCATTCTCCCTTGATGGATGACCACCTCTGCTGATATTTATGCTAATTCATAAACTCTGTTTTTCTTCACTTTGGGAAAATACTCATTGTGTCAGTCCAGTAAATCAGATGCTTAATACCCGCTTCATCTACAATTTGAAGTTCACAAGGTATCAAACCTAATAAACTGCTATCATTTATACAAGGACGTGTAACAGTGATATGTAGAGGAGTGAAGAGTCACCTTTGGAAATACGCTATATTTTTATACAATATTTGCATTGTACAAATGTTTTATGGGAAAGGCAATGCGCTTTTAATAACTTTATGTTGTGTCCAATCCTTCCAAACTTAAAGGGGTGTTCCCATCTCCATGATCCCATCCCAATATGTAGGAGGTGTACTAATAATAATATTAGCAAACACTTCCAATTAGAAATGTAGTATGGTTCTTCTAATAAGCTATCTTGCGTACTCAATGTGCAGGGTATTGCAGCAGCTTAGGAATCCATGGTTACGACTAGTGTTGATTGAATAGCTTTGGATATCTGCTTATCCGAATAGTTTTAGCACTTACCAAATAGCAGCATTGGGAACCCGGATACATGGAGCGCGCCAGCCGATCAGCTGTACGGCGCCACAGCTGCATGTGTCGTGGCTGTTTCACAGTCACATGCATGGAAAGCCCAACAGACAGGCTCTCCATGCAAGTGCTGGGACTGTGACACAGACGCGACACAAGCAGCTGCAGTGCCGAACAGCTGATCAGCCGGCGCGCTCCATGTATCTGGGTTCCCTCTGCAGCTTATTCGGTAAGGCCGGGATCACACATGCGAGAAACACGTCCGAGTCTCGCATGTGAAATCCAAGCTCTGGCGCCGGCACTTCGGAGCGGAGCGTGGGGCCACATAGCAACACATGGAGCCGCACGCTCCGCTCTGAAGTGCCGGCGCCAGAGCTTGGATTTCACATGCGAGACACGGACGTGTTTCTCGCATGTGTGATCCCGGCCTAAGCGCTATAACTTGCAGAATAAGCAGAGACCCGATTAAGTTCACCCATTTCCAGTCATAATCATGGATACCTAAGGTATTGCAATGCCTTGCACATGAGGAAAGAGACATAGTGAATCCGAAGAACTATACTACATTTCTAATTGGAGGTATTTGCTAATATTTTTATTACACCTACTACATACTGGGATAGAATCTTGGAGATGAGTTCATTTTCAAAATAATTTAATGGGTTTGGCCACTAGTTATTGATGACGCATCTTTAGATGTGAATGTGCACCCTGCACCCTGGCTGATTAGCAGTTACCGGAAGTCCCGGGATGTTGCCAGAACACATCAGCTCCATCATGTCTATAGTGGTCGTGGATCGAGTACTGCAGGTACATCCCTATACACATGAATAGAAGGTGAATCTGTAGTATACTGCCGCGGTCACTAGAGTTTTCATGCAGCTCCTTAATTCCAGCAGAATCCAATAACTTCTAGCTGTTGTCTTCACCAGGAACAGCTGTTCGGCATCGGTGCTGGGTGTCTCTCCTCCACCATCTGATATTGATGAGTTATCCTATCATTAAAACAAGTAACAAAAGACTCAACATGTAAACAGAAATGTCTTTTTTTAATGCTTTCCATTATACCCTTTTTGTGTGCACATACCCTTAAGGGAGTGCTCACACTGAGTCGTTTTGCTGAGTTTTTGGAGTGGAAACTGACTGGGAACTCAAGTTATAGAAGAGTTTTGAGGAGAATTTTTGAGTGTTTTTGCTCAGTTTCTGCTCTATAAATTAAGTAATAAGACTAAGTTTGAACACCCCCTTAGGCCATGTTTACACGATCAGTATTTGGTCAGTATTTTCCATCAGTATTTGCCAAAACCAGGAGTGGGTGATAAATGCAGAAGTGGTGACTTGTTTCTATTAGACTTTTCTTCTGACTGTTCCACTCCTGGTTTTGGCTTACACATACTGAGGTAAATTACTGACCAAATACTGTAGGCGTAATCATGGTCTTATGGTTAGTTCCAAGACATGTGATATTCCTGCAATGTGGGCCCTACATCTCTCAATGGGTGCTTGACATTGTGTTGTCATGTGACTGCTGCAGTCATTCTGTGCCAGATGATCGGCTGCATCCTTGACTATTCCACCAGGACTGACTTCTGCTCAGATGGAATACTGAAAGCTGCAAATGATCAGCCGTCACTAAATGGCTGCAGTGGTCACATGACAAAACAGTGTCACGTGACCACTGGGAGAGATAACACCAAGATCACAGGAGTGGCTCTAGTCCAGCAGATAAGTATTACGTTTTTTAATTTTGTTCTCTACCACAGAGCTGTTAAAAAAGCGCTCCCATTAAAGTTTTTATCCTATTATATAGCACTGTGTACTTACAATTGTTCATTTGCCCTTCTACTTAGATAATTCTTCTCTTTTCCATTAGGTCTATGACATCATGTGATTAAGAACTGACTAGCTGAATCCTTCCTTCTAAGCTCTATGTAGAAACAGAAAGTCTCTTTTCCCTACATGAGTCATCACTAGAACCACAATTCTGCATCACTGCAAAGTCCCTGGCAGCTCCGATCTAACATAGATTCAAATGCTGACCCAGCTGCCCCACTCCTCCCACTTTCTTGCCAGTACCTTTAGAGTGAGCTATAATTGTAGTCCTAATGATGAATCATGTAGGGAAAAGAGACTTTTTGTTTTTACGTAGAGCTTAGACGGATTTAGCTAGTCATTTTTTAATCATGTGATGTCATAGACCTAATGGAAAAGAGAAGAATTATCTGAGTAGAAGGGCAAAACTAGCAATTGTAATTACACAGTACCACATAATAGGATACAAAATTTGATGGATAGAGTGCTTCTTTAACAGCTCTATGTTAGAGAACATAATTAAAAAAACCTTAATACTTAAAAAGAGAAGAATTAACTGGGTAGAAGATCAAATTGAGCAATTGTAAGTACATAGTGCCAAGCTTTGATGGGAGTGAGTACAACTCTTTGAGGGTATGTGCACACGTTGTGGATTTTGCTGCGGTTTTGATGCTGCGGATTCGCAGCTGTTTTTCATGAGTTTACAGTACCATGTAAACCTATGGAAAACAAAATCCGCAGTGCACTTGCTGCAGAAAAAAAACGCGTGGAAACGTAGCATTGTTTATTCCGCAGCATGTTCATTCTTTGCGCGGATTCCACAGCGGTTTACACCTGCTCCATTATAGGAATCCGCAGCTGTAAAACAGCCGGTGGAATCCGCACAAAAGACGCCTTAAATCCGCGGTAAATCCGCAGGTAAAACGCAGTGCTTTTTACCTGCGGATTTCTCAAAACAGGTGCGGAAAAATCCGCAGAGGTTCCATCTACATGTGCACATACCCTTAATTATTTTTACCCAACATCAAAGTTTTAGTAGTGCTATAACCTCTCTAGTGCCACCAGTGCACAGTAGTACTTGCAGTTGCCAACAGCTGGGCAGCCACATACATGGAGCCCGACAACCACATTCGGCTCCAGATCTGTTGGTTGGGAAACACTGCCCTAGATTATGATGATGACCCATGTTGTCACCATGAAGCATGCTTACAGTGGTTGTACCAACCAAAGACTGATGGTCTAGCATATCAGGAAGAAAAATTACAGTTTTTGTTGTTGTTTTAATTATCCATAATGATATAGGCGATGATTAAATTCATGTTTAAATATTATGTGAAAGATGGCAATCATAAACAGAAAATAAGTAATATGATAAAAATCTACAATTAGAAAATAAAATTAGATTATTGAATGAAAATGTTTCACTAATTGGTTGCAATGAATAAAAAAAAATGAAATAAGGAATAAATCCCCTTTAAAATTTGTCTTAAATATATCTGAATAATCTAGGAAGGAATCTGTCATGTTCAGCAGCAGGATTCCCCACTGAGTCCCTTTTCACTTCAGAGGGAATCCCGGAAGGAGAACCAAGTGTTATACACTTACACTCTGTTTTATCTGAAACCTCTGAGAATCCTCACTTGTTAAGACATTCAATGACTATCTGAGACGGCACTTTCATTCATCTCGCTTAATACTTTTTTTTTTTTTTTTCAAAAGTCCAACACATATTTTATTAATTTATCACCATCAATAGAACTTTAATGAGCAGCACGGAAGAGAATGACACTAACATATTATTACCTTTTATGTCTTCCGATGAAGATTGCACCTTTTATACTGAAAATGTTTATTTTTTTTAATGTCTTAACGCCTCTATTTTGTACATATTGACATTGCTTTACACCAGATTTGTCATTCATACATTCCTGCCTCTTTTTAGATTGACCGAATTCTTTTAAAGTAAAAATATGAATGTGTTTGAAACACCCGGTTACAGGTTGTGTTCTATTTAGCCCTTGATTGAAACGTATTGCCTCTCAGTATCTTTTAGCTATGAAAATTATAATATGGAACAGAGATTAGAATGAAATTATCATGGCTGGAAGGCATTTACTCAGTGGTGGCAGCCACATAAACCTGGTCTCTGAGAATGATGATAATACATTAGGTTCTGCATGCCTGGTATTATTGCTGTACATTATGTATGTTTCATTTATACTATTTCGCACACACCAGCAACGTTGACAGATAGGTAATTACTCTCTGCGCCAATGAACACTTATCTACAGCTTTGCTGTTTATTGCCGGCATGGAGCGCACTTGTCAGTCAAGGTCACTTGTTTGTGTGTCCTTTTAAATAGTTTGTTCTCAGCTGATGAACTTTACATACAGCGTTTGCGTAAATGATTAAAAAGGCATGGTACATATTTACACATATATTAAAATGAATAATATAAAATAATAAATAATACAACAATATAATAATAAAATATATAATACTTGTTTATATTTATATCACAGCTCCTGTTTTATTGGATACCTAAGGTAGAAATGTCTCTCTCTCTCTCTCTCTATATATCTATATATATCTATATATATATATATATATATATATATATATATATATATATATATATATATACAGTACAGACCAAAAGTTTGGACACACCTTCTCATTTAAAGATTTTTCTGTATTTTCTAGACTATGAAAATTGTACATTCACACTGAAGGCATCAAAACTATGAATTAACACGTGTGGAATTATATATTTAACAAAAAAGTGTGAAACAACTGAAATTATGTCTTATATTCTAGGTTCTTTAAAGTAGCCACCTTTTGCTTTGATGACTGCTTTGCACACTCTTGGCATTCTCTTGATGAGCTTTAAGAGGTAGTCATCGGGAATGGTTTTCAATTCACAGGTGTCCCCTGTCAGGTTTAGTAAGTGGGATTTCTTTCCTTATAAATGGGGTTGGGACCATCAGTTGTGTTGTGCAGAAGTCTGGTGGATACACAGCTGATAGTCCTACTGAATAGACTGTTAGAATTTGTATTATGGCATGAAAAAAGCAGCTAAGTAAAGAAAAACGAGTGGCCATCATTACTTTAAGAAATGAAGGTCAGTCAGTCCGAAAAATTGGGAAAACTTTGAAAGTGTCCCCAAGTGCAGTGGCAAAAACCATCAAGCGCTACAAAGAAACTGGCTCACAAAAGGACCACCCAAGGAAAGAAAGACCAAGAGTCACCTCTGCTTCTGAGGATAAGTTTATCCAAGTCACCAGTAACAGATATCGCAGGTTAACAGCAGCTCAGATTAGAGACCATGTCAATGCCGCACAAAGTTCTAGCAGCAGACACATCTCTACAACAACTATTAAGATGAGACTTTGTGCAGCAGGCCTTCATGGTATAATAGCTGCAAGGAAACCATTGCTAAGGACAGGCAACAAGCAGAAGAGACTTGTTTGGGCTAAAGAACACAAGGAATGGACATTAGACTAGTGGAAATCTGTGCTTTAATCTGATAAGTCCAAATTTGAGATTTTTGGTTCCAACCACCGTGTCTTTGTGCGAAGCAAAAAAAGTGACCGGATGGACTCTATGTGCCTGGTTCCCACCGTGAAGCATGGAGGAGGAGGTGAGATGGTGTGGAGGTGCTTTGCTCGTGACACTGTTGGGGATTTATTCAAAATTGAAGGCATACTGAACCAGCATGGCTACCACAGCATCTTGCATCGGCATGCTATTCCATCCAGTTTGCATTTAGTTGGACCATCATTTATTTTTCAACAGGACAATGACCCCAAACACACATCCAGGATGTGTATGGGCTATTTGACCAAGAAGGAGAGTGATGGGGTGCTACGCCAGATGACCTAGTCTCTACAGTCACCAGACCTCAACCCAATCGAAATGTTTGGGGTGAGCTGGACCACAGAGTGAAGGCAAAAGGGCTGCCAACAAGTGCTAAGCATCTCTGGGAACTCCTTCAAGATTGTTGGAAGACCATTCCCGGTGACTACCTCTTGAAGCTCATCAAGAAAATGCCAAGAGTGTGCAAAGCAGTCATCAAAGCAAAAGGTGGCTACTTTAAAGAACCTAGAATATAAGACATAATTTTAGCTGTTTTCACACTATTTTGTTAAGTATATAATTCCACATGGGTTAATTCATAGTTTTGATGCCTTCAGTGTGAATGTACAATTTTCATAGTCATGAAAATACAGAAAAATCTTTAAATGAGAAGGTGTGTCCAAACTTTTGGTCTGTACTGTATATATATTATATAAATAGATAATTTGTATTACTATTTTATGATTAGACTGGATTGCCGGTAGTGTATAGTACCCTTTTCACAGCGTTTTTCTCTGGGCATTTTTCTTACGCAAAAGTGTTGCAGTCGGATATTTGCTATTAGCCTATTAAAAATGTGTCTAAAATGGATCAGCTTGGAAAGGAGTTAAAATAATCTAACATACTCACTTCTCCTTGGCTCTTCCCCTATACTTGTGCTACCACAAGAGAAGAGCCACAGTCCTCTGAGTGGCTCTTTCTTCTTTCTCCTCCAGTCACTTCTCATGTCATAATGGAGGGGGTACACATCAATGACATGGGTCATACCACTAGTTTTGTCTTGTAACTTAATAGAAAACAAAAAAATGGGCAGAAGTGGCTGGACGCCTGTATGATAGGAGTAAGAAGACAGTAAATACAGTGGACCAGCAACTATGGGACAGGTAAATAGAGGGTTGATTATAAGATTTTTGTAACCTCTTCCTTGCCCTTTATAATCCAGTATAATGGTGGCAGATTGCCATTTTGCTGGATCCGCTTGAAATGTAAAAATAAGTGACATGCTGGTAGACCACCTGCCCAAAGCAAACCGACTGTTTCGACTATACAGTTTTAATCGTGGTCACTGAAGGTCAGTCCATTGGGACCCCACCAATGCTGTGAATGAAGATTTACGGAACCCCATCACCAATGGCCGAGCATTCATGTACCTCTAATTTCATTGTCTTTTTGATGGCTGGAGATAGCAAATCTTTGTTCTCTACCAATGGAATGGAACTCTGTTCTTGGGATCTCTTGGGGTCTCACATGATTAACTTCATAGTCACAAGTAGGGTTGAGCGAAACGGGTCGGCCACTTTCAGAAGTCACCGACTTTTGGCAAAGTCGGGTTTCATGAAACCCGACCCGACCCCTGCGTGGGGTCGGCCATGAAGTCGGCGATCTTCTGAATGTGGTATCGGAATTCTGATCCCGATTTCCGATATGTTTGCAATATCGGAAATCGGTATCGGAATCTATATTTAATGTAAAATAAAGAATTAAAATAAAAAATATCGCTATACTTACCCTCTGACGCGCCCTGGTACTAACCGGGAACCTTCCTTCCTTCGAATCAGCGCTTCCAGGACCTTGCGTGACGTCGCGGCTTGTGATTGGTCGCGCGAGCGGTCACATGGGCGGCCGCGCGACCAATCACAAGCCGCGATGTCACCGCGACGTCACGCAAGGTCCTGAAAGCGCTGATTCGAAGGAAGGAAGGTTCCCGGTTAGTACCAGGGCGCGTCAGAGGGTAAGTATAGCGATATTTTTTATTTTAATTCTTTATTTTACACTTAAATATGGATCCCAGGGCCTGAAGGAGAGTTTCCGCTCCTTCAGACCCTGGGAACCATTGGAAACCCAATGCACTGCATTGGGTTTCGAGTTTCGGCCGACCCCGACCCCGACTTTTTTATAGGATCGGCCGATTTCACTCGACCCGACTTTTGAAAAAGTCGGGTTTCGTGAAACCCGACCCGATCTCCTATAAAAGTAAAGGTCGCTCAACCCTTGTCACAAGTGATTACTTGCCAAATAGGGAACAGTTATTTAAGTACATCAACAAACACATGTACAAAAAGACATCATTTAAAAAATGGAACTTAAAACACCAGTTTGGTGAAAATTTAACCACACAAAAACAGTTTGTGGGGCCCAAGTATAAGATTAAATTCATTGGCAGAGATTTGTAACAAAAAAAACAAAAAAAAAAAAACAGATGAACAAGGTTTGCTGTCTATGGTATCCTAAGGGCTCTTTCAGAGGTCTGAATGTCCAGTACATGTGGTGACAGTTTTCATACGTACCAGAGACACACACATAAACCCATTCAAGTGAATAGGTCTGTGCACATGTCAGTATGTTTTCACATGTGGGCAAAATACGCTGACATGTCCATTTTTTAACAGCAGCACAGGCTGCAAAATGTCCAGGAAGACATTCACATGCATGGCATCTTTGTGTCATCAGTGTGATATGTATCGGCGCTTGGAAAGCAGCGGTACAGTTAGCGCTGTTCCCTGGTGCCAGGTGCTGAAGACAGCTTTCATCATTCTCCCATGCTCTGCTGGTTATCAGTGCAAGTAGGAGAGAATGTTCAGTGTTTTATTCATCTGAGAACAGCATGAGCAGAGGGCAGCTGATGGGACTACTAATCCCATCAGCCTACACCTGTTGCCGCTAATATCAGTGAGAGCAGGTGGCAGCTAATGGGAGCAATCATCAGCTGTGGCTTGTGCAATAAGTAAATAAATAAATAAACCAGTTCCCCTGTATTTTTGATAACCAGCCAGGCAAAACTGACAGCTGCAGGCTGCAACCCTCAGCTGTCAGCTTCAGCAAGGCTGGTTATCAAGAATAAAGGAATCCCCAAGCTGTTCTTTTTAATTATTTTTCAAAAAGCAGCATAGGGTCACCTTCATTTTTGAAAACCAGCCTTGCTAAAGCAGACAGCTGGGGGCTGGTATTCTCAGGTTGGTAAGGTGCCATGAATATTGACCCCCAGCCTAAAAATAGCAGCCAGCAGCCATCCAGAAAAGGCACATCTATTACTTTCGCCAATTTTGACGCCATACCAGTTCTTCCCACTTGCCCTGTGGTGGTAGCAAGTAGGGTAATATTTGTGTGGCTGATGTAATTTTTGTATTGTCTGGTGACATCAAGCCCACGGATTAGTAATGGAGATTACAAATTACTAATCCTATAGTTGTATGGTAAATTAACACACAGCAAGTATAAAGTCTTTTATTTGAAATGAAAACAAAAAACTCTTTTCCATTTTTATTTAACAATAGCAAACACAGTTATATTAACCTGACAACCATTCCATTGAAGCCAACGTCTCCTGTAATAGCAATAAAATAAAATAAAATATATCCCTCACTGCCACATGTTTCTACTACACCTTGTTTTCTATTTTTAGCATGTTTGTCTCATTTGTATTAATAAATTTTCCCTTGCATATAATTCTAAGTGGTTTATGGCTTACTCTGTTTCTTTAGTTTCGCAATATCCCTCACCTGTCCGATGTTCTGTCCATGTCTGGGGATAAATAGTTTTCAACCTAGACGGTGCCAAGATGTGACCTTCCAGGCTGAGAACCACAGATGAATGAGCTGCTGCAAGTGCAGCATCAGTGAGCAGAGGTGACATCATCAAGATTAGCATGGGTCACTGAGGCTTCGTTCCCAGTCAGGATGAACTGTGGTGACCTCAGCACCGTGAGGAAAAGTCAGTGTGTATACCGCAGTTCAGCTCAGTGAGTTCACTGCAGATCTTTTATCTTTGATCTCAACATTGTCCTTTGCTCACATTGATTGCTGGTAGAGCAGGGGAGAATGATGAGAGCTGTCTTCACTAGAGTTGAGTAAATATCTTCAGCTCCCTCCTTAATCGGCAAGCTATAGTTCTTACCGAAGAAGCTGGAGCGGGAACCCGGATATCTGGAGCTCTCCCGATAATCAGGTGTTCGGCGCCGCAGATGCATGTATTGCGGCTGTGTGACAGTCACAACACACAGGCTCTCCATGAATGTGTTGTGACAGACACCTGATTATCAGGAGCGCTCCAGGTATCCAGATTCCTGCTGCAGTTTCTTTGGTAAGCGCTATAGCTTGCTGAATAAGGAGGGAGCCAAAGATATTCGCTTATGTTTAGTCTTCACTTCAGCACCCAGAACCGAGGAGCAGTGCTAACTGTACCGCTGCTTCCCAGGCGCCACTACATGTGGTACTGTTGCATCACATGGGTAGCACATGGATTCCACACATATGCCACAAGTATTACACACATGGACACTGATATCTCCAGTACTGGTTTTCCAGTACCTGAAATATCAGGATGTGTGACCCGGCCTAGCAGAGCTTTCTTTTCCTTAACCTTTCAAAAAAATGAAAGTGGCAGTGTGATTGATCACTATAGGGAACAAGTCCAGTTTTTGGTTTAATAGTTTTGATAACTATGCAACAACACTCAGCAATTAATAAATATATGAACTAAACTAAAGCTACAAATATGAAAAAAACATGAAGGTCATGATTCATCAACAACTCTGGTCTTTATGATTTGGGTCCATTGTCTTAACATTATGTTAACTTACCCTTAGGCAGTTTTATTGTGACAGTAGTTTGATCAGCATTTGGCTTCAGCACATGTGTCCTTTCCTATCTTTTATTGCTTGAAATAGTCTCAGATATGGAAAGGTTGAGAAGGAACAAAAGCTGGATCATAAACAGAGAAAACTATCAGGCCATGTTTCCAAGCAAAAACTTTTCCTGCTGCATTTTTTCTGCAGGCTTGTACCAAAATATACAATTGTAATCTGCTCTGAATAATTTT
Source organism: Ranitomeya imitator (assembly GCF_032444005.1). NCBI lineage: Eukaryota > Metazoa > Chordata > Amphibia > Anura > Dendrobatidae > Ranitomeya > Ranitomeya imitator. The sequence goes on along the minus strand of NC_091287.1, from coordinate 445,535,280 downwards.
TATGCTGCAGTTTTTATGTGTTTTCCCTTTGTTAAGCATTTGATATGACAGTTTTTTTATGTATTTCTTAATGCACTGGGATTGTGCACTTAATGCCATGCATTTTATCAGGCTTCCCATAGATGCCTATATGAAAATGCACAATTCAACAATCTTTAAATACACAGTGGGGATGAGTTTTCATGAAATCTCATCCGTTTTGCCTAGACCGTTAAATGCAGCAGATTTTTTGCATAAAAAAATAAATACAGTGAATAAACCAGCCCCTTTGTGCTATATGTGAACAAGTGTATTTCCACACATTGCATTTTTTTTTACTGCAAACATCTCACATTTCTCCAAACAGATGCAGCCAAATGTTGGTTGTTAGTCAATGTGAAAATATAAAACACTACAAACAATGCATTTTTTTAGGCTTTTTTCACACTTTTGATGCAATTTTTATTTTTTACAAACATGAAAAAACAATTGTACTTGTTTTAAACCTTTTTCTAGTTTTGGCTTGAAAATAATCGTTCAAAATATTGATAAAAAAAAAGCCACGAGGCGGCAGTATTTATTGCAATTTTATGAAAGCAAATCGAGCCCTGACCACAGGTCTAATGACCCGAACTAACAACGTCAGCTGCAAATGCCATCTGACCATGGGTATAATGACCCGAACTTTTCAGCATCATAAATCCCTATGATGTTGTTAGTTCATGTCATTAGACCTGCGGTCTTACTAAGAATCTGTTCCCGATAAGTAATGTAATGTTGATATACTTTCTATATACTGTAGTTTATCTTTCACTGAAAAATGTTGTTCAAAGGTGAACATACTGTAAGCTGTAAAGTGTATATTAGTATAGCTGGGAAATTCTGCTGACTTATATTCTGAATGAGTCCATTGACTTGTCCTTTTGGAATATGTGTGAAATTTATGGTCTCAAGTTCTTAAATGTATACAATTGCCAAGTGCAGAATACCTCTTATTAAAAATCCTTGCTGTTCTCAAGATTAGAGATAATTTTAATTTTATAGTGTACTGTTCATTGCCTAATTTACTGGTCATCCTGGAGTCCTAGAATGTTGGTTACTTAAGAGCATGTGCCACATGCAAGTTTTAGTTAGTTGCGTGGTTCTGAAGATGGCTGGATTTTGGATCCGATCACCTTCATTCCGTCTATGCTTCTCTCATACTGCAGAGACAAATTTGATACTGCTTGCAGTGTGGGACAGGAGTCAGATTGGTATGGTGGCGTGACCATGTTGATGGTCTGGACTTTCATTCTTCAGGAGCGCATCCTCACCAACCAAGTAGGAAGACCGGAGGTAGAGGAGCAGTGTGCTCCTGAAGAAACAATATGATAAAGAAACAACATAAGAAAACTCTTTTAACTCTATTTAGCCTATAGACAAATGTAAAAGGTATATATTTGCGCTCGGTTCAATTGCTCATTCATTCCGTGGATAGCCCATCATAATAGTAAGAGCTTAATGTATATAAATGATGGCAAAGGGTTAGAATTGTGCTTTGCCTATATTTCACGTCACCCATAAGGCCAAAATGTGAGTTAAAAAAATGAGGGCACTTAAGTTAAAAACTGGATTAGATTACCTGTAATGCCTCTATGCTTAATGAATCTCTAAGTGCTTCCAGTTCTTTAATGCCGTCATAGCAAAAATCCATGCTTAGTGGTTGGAGGTTTTCTATTGAGTGTGAAGACCGTGGGCACTGCCCTGGCCGGTGGCAGATATCACCCAGGAGTCGTCACCAGCATGGAGTGGAAGAACGATGCCACTGCCGCAAGTAGCCGCTAGGTTCACTGTAGGTACAGGACCTTGCGTGATGTCACAGTCACGTGATTACTCACGTGACTGGCTATAGGAAGCAAAGTGGACCAATTCCTACGCGTTTCGGAATAGACGTATTCCTTCTTCAAGAATTCACACTCAAGAGAAAGGGTATAAGCACACGATGCGGAAAACAGCTGCGGGTCCGCAGCAGTTTCCCATGAGTTTACATTACAATGTAAACCTATGGGAAACAAAAAACGCTGTGCACATGCTGCGGAAAAAAACGCGCGGAAACGCAGCGGTTTACATTCCGCAGCATGTCACTTCTTTCTGCGGATTCCGCAGTGGTTTTACAACTGCTCCAATAGAAAACCGCAGATGTAAAACCGCAGTGAAATCCACATAAAAACCGCGGTAAATCTGCGATAAATCTGCAGCAAAAACGCAGCGTTTTTGCCCTGCAGATTCATCAAATCCGCTGCGGAAAAATAATCCACAGTGAGCAATTCTACGTGTGCACATAGCCAAAACCTCCGACCACTAAGCACGGATTTTTGCTATGATGGCATTAAAGAACTGGAAGCACTTAGTGATTCATTAAGACAACCATGTCTTTGTGGTATTTTCCTGACAAAGAGGTCAGATAGACCTTGAAACGCGTTAAATAAACCATCAGAGCTTTTCATTACATTGGAATCTGTATTATTGTAGCAGCACAGACTTAATCCACAAACTATCCTTTACAACGTCTCTGAGTAGGTCACCTGGGCGGCCCGTGGATCTGCAGCAGCCTATACGCACATGGTCTTGCTTTATACCATCAGGTGAGCAGCTCCCTATTAAAAACTGCACTTAATCTGAGGATAAGACCCTATTTGCGCTTTTTTATCTCCATAATGTACCAGAAAAAAAGAAGAGCAGACCCCTCACAACAATATAAAAAATGATGATACTTTTTAAATTCTCAATACAATGCCTTAACCCCTTTACCCCCAAGAGTGCTTTGCACGTTAATGACCAGGCCAATTTTTACAATTCTGACCACTGTCCTTTATGAGGTTATAACTCTGGAACGCTTCAACGGATCCTGGTGATTCTGACAATGTTTTCTTGTGACATATTGTACTTCATGATAGTGGTAAAATTTCTTTGATATTACCTGTGTTTATTTGTGAAAAAAATGGAAAGTTGGCGAAAATTTAGAAAATGTTGCAATTTTCCAACTTTGAATTTTTATGCAATTAAATCACAGAGATATGTCACACAAAATACTTAATAAGTAACATTTCCCACATGTCTACTTTACATCAGCACAATTTTTGAACCAACATTTTTTTTTGTTAGGGAGTTATAAGAGTTAAAAGTTGACCAGCAATTTCTCATTTTTACAACACCATTTTTTTTTCAGGGAACACATCTCATTTGAAGTCATATTGAGGGGTCTATATGATAGAAAATACCCAAGTGTGACACCATTCTACAAACTGCACTCCTCAAGGTGCTCAAAACCACATTCAAGAAGTTTATTAACCCTTCAGGTGTTTCACAGGAATTTTTGGAATGTTTAAATAAAAATGAACATTTAACTTTTTTTTTACAAAAAATGTATTTCAGCTCCAATTTGTTTTATTTTACCAAGGGTAACAGGAGAAAATGGACCCAAAAATTTGTTGAAAAATTTGTCCTGAGTACGCCGATACCCCATATGTGGGGGTAAACCACTGTTTGGGCGCATGACAGAGCTCGGAAGCGAAGGAGCGCCATTTGACTTTTCAATGCAAAATTGACAGGAATTGAGATGGGACGCCATGTTGCGTTTGGAGAGCCACTGATGTGCCTAAACATTAAAACCCCCCACAAGTGACACCATTTTGGAAAGTAGACCCCCAAAGGAACTTACCTAGAGGTGTGGTGAGCACTTTGACCCACCAAGGGCTTCACAGAAGTTTATAATGCAGAGCCGTAAAAATAAAACAAAAAAATTTTCCCACAAAAATTATTTTTTAGCCCCCAGTTTTGTATTTTCCCGATTGTAACAGGAGAAATTGGACCCCAAAAGTTATTGTCCAAATTGTCCTGAATAGGATGATACCCCATATGTGGGGGGACCACCGTTTAGGCGCATGGGAGGGCTCGGAAGGGAAGGAGCGCCATTTGGAATGCAGACTTAGATGGAATGGTCTGCAGGCGTCACATTGCGTTTGCAGAGCCCCTAATGTACCTAAACAGTAACAGTAAACCCCCCACAAGTGACACCATTTTGGAAAGTAGACCCCTTAAGGAACTCATCTAGATGTGTGGTGAGAACTTTGAACCCCCAAGTGTTTCACTACAGTTTATAACGCAGAGCCATGAAAATGAAAAATCTTTTTCTTTCCCACAAAAATTATTTTTTAGCCCCAGTTTTGTATTTTCCCAAGGGTAACAGGAGAAATTGGACCCCAAAAGTTGTTGTCTAATTTGTCCTGAGTACGCTGATACCCCATATGTTGGGGTAAACCCCTGTTTGGGCACATGGGAGAGCTCAGAAGGGAAGGAGCACTGTTTTACTTTTTCAACGCAGAATTGGCTGGAATTGAGATCGGACGCCATGTCGCGTTTGGAGAGCCCCTGATGTGCCTAAACAGTGGAAACCCCCCAATTATAACTGAAACCCTAATCCAAACACACCCCTAACCCTAATCCCAACGGTAACCCTAACCACACCTCTAACCCAGACACACCCCTAACCCTAATCCCAACCCTATTCCCAACCGTAAATGTAATCCAAACCCTAACCCTAACTTTAGCCCCAACCCTAACTGTAGCCTAACCCTAACCCTAGCCCTAACCCTAGCCCTAACCCTAACCCTTAACTCTAGCCCTAACCCTAACCCCAACCCTAACCCTAGCCCTAACCCTAGCCCTAACCCTAACCCTAATGGGAAAATGGAAATAAATACATTTTTTAATTTTTTTATTTTTTATTTTTACCTAACTAAGGGGGTGATGAAGGGGGGTTTGATTTACTTTTATAGCGGGTTATTTAGCGGATTGGCAGCCGTCAAACACTGAAAGAAGCTTTTTATTGCAAAAAATATTTTTTGCATTACCACATTTTGAGAGCTATAATTTTTCTATATTTACGTCCACAGAGTCATGAGAGGTCTTGTTTTTTGCGGGACGAGTTGACGTTTTTATTGGTAACATTTTTGGGCACGTGACATTTTTTGATCGCTTTTAATTCCGATTTTCGTGAGGAAGAATGACCAAAAACCAGCTATTCATGAATTTCTTTTGGGGGAGGCGTTTATACCATTCCGCTTTTGGTAAAATTGATAAGGCAGTTTTATTCTTCGGGTCAGTACGATTACAGCAATATCTCATTTATATCTTTTTTTTATGTTTTGGCGCTTTTATTTGATAAAAACTATTTTATAGAAAAAATAATTATTTTGGCATCGCTTTATTCTCAGGACTATAACTTTTTTATTTTTTTGCTGATTATGCTGTATGGCAGCTCGTTTTTTGCGGGACAAGATTGCATTTTCAGCTGTACCATGGTTATTTATATCTGTCTTTTTGATCGCGTGTTATTCTACTTTTTGTTCGGCGGTATGATAATAAAGCGTTGTTTTTTGCCTCGTTTTTTTTTTGTTTCCCTTACGGTGTTTACGGAAGGGGTTAACTAGTGGGGCAGTTTTATAGGTTGAGTCTTTATGGACGCGGCGATACTAAATATGTGTACTTTTATTGTTTGGGTTTTTTTTATTTAGATAAATGTATTTATGAGAATAATATTTTTATTTTTTATTTTTTTTTAAACATGTGGAAATTTTTTTTTTTACTTTTTTACTTTGTCCCAGGGGGGGGGGACATCACAGATCGCTGATCTGACAGTTTGCACAGCACTCTGTCAGATCAGCGATCTGACTTGCAACACTGCAGGCTTACCAAGTGCCTGCTCTGAGCAGGCACTTGGCAATCCACCTCCCTCCCTGCAGGACCCGGATGCCGCAGCCATTTTGGATCCAGGCCTGCAGCGAGGAAGGAGGTAGGAGGAGACCCTCGCAGCAACGCGATCACATCACGTTGCTGCGGGGGTCTCAGGGAAGCCCACAGGGAGCTCCCTCCCTGCGCGATGCTTCCCTATACCACCGGCACACCGCGATCATGTTTGATCACAGTGTGCCGGGGTTATTGTGCCGGGGGCGGTCCGTGACTGCTCCTGGCACATAGTGCCGGATGTCAGCTGCGATAGGCAGCTGACACCCGGCAACGATCAGCCGCGCTCCCCCTGTGAGAGCAGCCGATCGCGTATGACGTACTATCCCGTCGGTGGTCATGCGGGCCCACCCCACCTCGACGGGATAGTACGTCATATGTCAGAAAGGGGTTAAATATATATATATATATATATATATATATATATATATAAAAACAATCCATGAATGCCATATGATTCAAGGAAAAGGTAGAAAAAGCTGACGATAATCCATATCGTAATAAAAATATAGGAGAATATTTATACGTAATCAAAAACACATTTTAGGGGGCAGGAATGGTGTCAACATCACAGATATTCTCTGTTATCAGCAAAATGCTATAAATATGAAGTTAAATATGCTAGACTAAGACAAAGGAGAGCACATTTTGTGCAAGCATACCAATGTTGTCATGAGATCCACAACTACATCAAAAATAAAAATTACACTTTAAGTATTAATACCAGAGAAGAAATATATATCCAAAAATGTATCCCACATTGGCAACAATTTCCACATGTGCACTGTCATCAATCCTGAATGAATGACGAGTGGCAGCAGAATAATGTTCTTCCTATGAAAGTAAGAAACCCTTTTTATAAAAGTGCTATGCGCAAATAAGGAAGGTATCCTGCAATGGGTTTGAGCCACTCAGACATTAAGGCAACAAATTTGTTCAACTTTAATTAGTACCATGGCCTTATATAGTAGATAGTACCCAACATTGCGTAAAATTAGTGCCATAAGCCTAGATATAATAGTCAGTACACAGTGTAAGATAAATGACAGAAAATGTTATATCATATACGCTCCCTGACAGAAGTTATGTCGCTTATCCATGTTATGTAAATAAACGCTTATAACCTGATTTTAAATTCATCCATTGGTTGTATAAATTATTCTTTTGAAAGCTGAAACCCTCCGAAATGTGGTTTAGGTTAAGAAAATAAATTGGCATCAACGCAGAAATATTGATCAGTTAATGGACACAGAATGGTCAGATTTTGGCAAGACAAAAGTTTTGTCGCGCACAGAAAGTAATGTGATATTTAAACAAATAATTAACTTAGAATACAAATATATGTTACATAACATTGGTGAGTGAAGTTGTGGTGCTATTAGAGTCATATTTAATATTGAGTCATATTTAATATTTTGTGTGACTTCCATGAGCTTGAAGGACTGCATCCATGCAGTTCAACAATGATTCATACAATTTATTAATGAAGTCATCAGGAATAGCAAAGAATGCAGTCTTACATGCCTCCCAGAGTTCATCTAGATTATTTGGTTGTGTCTTTCAAGCTCCCTCTTTCATCCTACCTCAAACATGCTCAGTGATGTTCATGTCTGGTGACTAGGCTGGCCAGTCCTTGAGCACCTTGATCTTTTTTGCCTGGAGGAACTTTGTTGTAGAGATGGATGTATGAGATGGAGCACCATCCTTCTGCAGAATTTGACCCCTTTTATGATTTGGAATATAAGAGGTAGCTAATACTTCTTGATATTTTAGGCTATTGATATTGCCTTCCACCTTGCAAATGTTTCGCACACACCCCCATACTGAATGTAACCCCAGACTATGATCTTTCCATCACCAAATTTAACTATTTTCTGGATGTACTTTGGATCCATACGGGCTCCAGTAGGTCTCCTGCAGTATTTGCGGCAGCTCTGGTGTAATTCTACTGAAGATTCATCAGAGAAATCCACCTTCTGCCACTTTTCCAGCGTCCATCTGTTTAGCAGGTTGTGGGACTTTGCAAATGCCACACGTTTTTTTATTTGCCTTTTGTTCAGTGCTGGCTTCGGGGCACTGATTCGACCATGGAGGCCATTTCGAGACAGAATCCTACAAACTGTTCTAGTTGACACAGGCACTTGAGGTGATCAGGCCTGTTGGAGCTCTGCTGCAGTGGAAGAGGGGCTTGCTTTGGATTATTTTCTAACCAACAAACATTCCTCCTGAGCACTATATCATAAAGAAACAAGGAAGCTTTATGCCAGTAAAAACAATAATATTTTATTAATCAAAGGACAATAAAAACCTTCAGAAATATATGTCAATCAGTGGGAATACACATGCAGAATAAGCTTTCTGCACCGGAAATACACCAGCATACACCTTTAAACAGTCAAGTGATCCAAAATGCATATACAGGAAAGTTTACAAAGACCACAGTCTTAGAAATTGAGACAACTTGCTATAAAACACCTCACTAATATAAATAAAAGGATCAAACACCCAGAAGTTGCACCAGAAACAATATATATATATGTGTGAAATAATTCATAGCCACCTTGTTGGAAATATATACACAAAGTGTAAGTAGAGCAAGCCAAGTGGACAAATAGATAATATAAGCTCCTAAATGATATGTGCTATGAACATATATTATGCTATTAGATTTAAATGTATGCAAAAAGCGAACAAAATATGCCCCAGTGGACAAATGGGTGTAAAGTATACCTATGTAAAGCAGTAGGTGTTTATAAAAATGAAAGGATATATAAATAGATATATGCAAAGTGCAAAAAATATGGCATCTCTAGTCCTTGCAATATAAGCATTGGGGTGTAAATTTGGCAAATAGCTCAAAGGAAAAAAAAACACATATGTGCAAAATACAGCAAAAAGTGTGTCTAGTGCATAGCATAAGGCATGGTAAAAGACATTGGTGTATTTACCTATAAATGCATCGCAGTATAAGGCCCCGACGCGCGTTTCGTGTGATGCTTCGTCCTGGGGGGGACTATTTTTAATTCTTTGTACTTGACACTGAGACACATTAAAGGTGCCAGCCACCTCTGCAGTGGATCTGGTCTTCAGCCTCTTGATAATCCAGACTTTGGTCCCAGGGTGGATTTTTGGCATGTTGTCAGAGCTCAAGTTGCAGTTCAAGTGAAGGTCTGGGGTGCTGCGTTTCTTTTTATACACACACACTAATTAACCAATTATTTACTGAGCACAGGTGAGGATGTAAACTAGGATTGGGTGCATTATATGACCAGGTGACAAAACGTTTGTCTTGCCAAAATCTGACCATTCTGTGTCCATTAACTGATCAATATTTCTGCATTGATGCCAATTTATTTTCTTAACCTAAACCACATTTCGGAGGGTTCCAGCTTTCAAAAGAATAATTTATACAACCAATGGATGAACTTAAAATCAGGATATAAGCTTTTATTTGCCTAACATGGATAAGCGACATAACTTCTGTCAGGGAGTGTAGTGTACATCATCAGATTGTCCCTATCACGCGTTTCGCGTGGCTTCCTCAGAAGTCTTATTGTCTAAGTGGCTCAAATCCTTTGCAGGATACATTTTTTACTTGCACGTAGCACTTTTACAAAAAGAATTTCTTACCTTGACAGGAATAATATTATTCTGCTGCCACTTATCGTTCACTCAGGATTGAATGAAAGTGCACGTGTGTCATTTGTTGTCATTGTAGGAAGATTTTTGGGATATATATTTATTTTCTGTTATTTACATTTACAGCTTAATCTTCAATATATTTATTACTGTATAGATTGTCGGATTTTTCTACTCTGTCCTTGCAATATATGGTATCCCTGGATTTTTTATTATATATGCTTTTTAAAAATATGTTTTTTTAAAGGCATTGTTTTGTGAATTAATAAAGTATTGTCATTTTATTATATTGTTGTCAGGAGTCTGCTCTTCTTTTGTTGGATGGTGTTTTGTTTATGGTTATATTATGATCCCTAATTATTGTAGGGCCAAGTCCGTTTTTTTTACGTAGCAGGAAGTCTATATGGCAGGGTTTTTTGTGCTTTTACCATATAGGACTTGTAATAAGTTTGAAAAAATAGTTTCTACCCTGATTCCTATTCTGTGACGGTTGATGTGTAACCTAAAACGAAATGTGTGAGCTTCTGACTTGTGTGTCCCTATTTTAATTGAAACCCTAATGTTCATTGTAAGGAAATATTGGATGCGGGCTTTTTTCTATAATTTAAATAAAAGACCAATTGAAAACATGCTACTAAAAACATTTGAAATTCAAGGTGTTTTTTTAAACAAACATTTAGAAACACAGGTGAAAGTCTAACAATGTATTCATTATTTTATCAATACAGGAAAAATCTAACTTTGTTCCTTGTTAGATAAAAAAAATAAATCAAAATTGAGAGTCCTCAGGGGTTGATACCATTTAATTGCTATCTGATAAGATTATAAGACATAGAAAGCTTTTGAGACTACTCAGGTCTCTTCCGCCACCATACTTTAACCCAAAATCTGAAAAGTCACATATGTATATACAACAGGACATAAAATAGTGCAGTATTAAGACAAGTGATGTGAAGCAGAACTATCAATATGGGAAGCGGAGAAAACAGTTGTGACAGTAAATATTTTGCAGCTATGTCTGTCCACCAAACCTAAACATCTAAGGCCTTGGAGGATTCCTAGTTCCATAGTTATTCCCTTTTTTTATCTTATTTCTGTTCTAAGTTCTGTGGGGAATTTCCAATCTCCATGTTTGCCCTGCAGTTGCCCTTTGAGTTCTATACAGATCGTTTAGCTTTGTAATTTCTCCTTACTACGATTTGGTTACAGATATTGAGTCAGAAAGTAACATGAGACTGTGCTTCTTATCCCTAGATGATGCCAATTATGAATACAATTGTTATACACGTTTACAGTGAGAGATGAATAATACATAGAGCAGGACATGCAGTGAATAGACACGACTGGTAATTCATTTTGTATGTTTTGCGCTGATAGTATTTAACGTATAATTAAGTGTTGACTACTAGTTAAAACAGTATTTAGCTAATTATATCTTTGCTGATTGGATAGTATTTGTATTTCAGTTGTAATCTCTGATTTTTAAAACCAAGAATGAGCTAAAAAACTAATGTTTGATGCATTCCAACAGAAAAAATTATCTTCATAGTAGGATCATAGAGACTCTATAACCGTGGGAAACCTTTTTTTAATTAAACCATCAAAATAATGCCCTAATACCGCTGCACCATCAGGTGTAATCAAAGTTACAACTGGGACGAAACGGGCTCAAATAATACTCTCCACATACAGTATGCTGATGCGCAAATATATCCTCTCTGATTCCTCCTAGGATACATTCAGTCCAATATATCAGCCAAAATACCCAAAGGAAAAGACTTTGGGTGAAGAGTAAACTTTTTTTTTATAGGCACACAGATGCATATTATTATTTTGACTTCTTTGCCTTTAAATGAATTTACCAAATAGAATCGAGAAACATTTAATGAACCAATCAGTGACCAGTCTGCAGAGGGGAAATTCTCTGCAATTTTGTGAACTAATAGGGTGCGACAAGAGGGTGGTTCCAGAATGCACCACCCCTCAGTACTTTAAAGTGTGTGTCACCCCCAAAATGTATTTAAAATGAGCTATGAAGCTTTAGTGGACATAGCCCCCCTGTTTCCGGTATAGTGCCCGAAAAAATATAGTAATATTCATATGCAAGAAAAGGGGCTTGATCATGGGTTCATTCCTCCACCTTTCAATTCCTGAATGCTCTTGGCATGTGGGCATGCACACTAACATCATGTTGCGTTGGCAGAGCCACTGATGTGCCTAAACAGCAAAAACCCCCACAAGTGACATTATTTTAAAAACTAGACCCCCTAAGGAACTTATCTAGATGTATTGTGAGAACTTTAAACACCCAAGTGTTTCACTAAAGTTGATAGCACAGAGGCGTGAAAATAAAAAATCATTTTTTTCCCACAAAAATGATTTTTTATAGCCCCCAAATTTTCATTTTCTCAGGGGTAACAGGAGAAATTAGACTGCAATGTTGTTGTCCAATTTGTCCTGAGTATGCCGATACCCCATATGTGGGGGTAAACCACTGTTTGGGCGCATGTCAGAGCTCGGAAGGTAAGGCGCACGTTTGACTTTTCAATGCAGAATTGGTTGGAATTGAGATCGGACGCCATGTCGCATTTGGACAGCATCTAATGTGCCTAAACAGTGGAAACCCCCCAATTCTAACTCTAACCCCAACACACCCCTAACCCTAATCCTAACCCTACCACAACCCTAACCCGTACACACCCGACATCCTAATCACAACCCTAACCACAACCCTAAGCCCAACACACTCCTAACCCTAATCCCAACCCTAACCATAACCCTAACCACACACCTAACGCTGACACACCCCTAGCCCTAATCCCAACTGTAAATGTAATCCCAACAGGACAGCATGAGGGTGTTTGCAGGACAGCATAGAGGGTGGCAGGACTTTTTGTCTCTCTTCTACTAGTATATAGCATTATCTCCTTATACAAGCAGGTCCCCTGATGACTTGAGCTTGGAAGAAACGCATCGGGATGACAAGAGAGGGAGAGTGCAGGGCATGTATATACAGGGTCAGCTGTGGACTGCCCTTGTAAGGGCAGGAGTTTTGGGGATAGCTTATCGGTAGCCCCATAGGGATTGACATAGGGATTGTCATCTCCTTCCATTCCGGATGTACATCTGATTAAGAAACACCTGGTACTCCTGTGCCCACCTGATGGAATTGGTGAGACCGTTCCTGTTATTTTTCTTAAGTTACAGTTAGCACTTCATGCAGTACCTGTTAACTGTCCATTGTTGATATACAGTACGTATCTGAGTGTACAGGGATTGCTGTTGTCTCTTATATGTTTTGACACAGCTTTCATGAACCCTGTCTCAGAGAAAAAAAATTTAGGTTCCGAAATAACGGTCGGTAACTTTTTTACCCTGTCTAGGGCTCATCAGTCTCTGATATCGATTATATATGGTTGAGACGTGGCCCCTGTGTCTTATGTGTTCACTTGGGTGACTATTTTTAACTAACTTTATAGTATTAAAAGTTATGTTTTAATTTCCACTTTTTTTGCTTTGTTATGATTTATTATTAGTGGGATCATCTGTATGATTCACACTCAAATACAGATTTTTGCTTTGTTACCAATCCCAACTCTAATCCTAATCCAAACCCTAACTAGTGGAACAGTTTTATAGGTCGGGTCATTACGGATGCGGCGATACTAAATATGTGTGCTTTTATTGTTTATCTTTTTGTTAACATAAAGTAATGTATTTATTGGAACAATATTTATTTATTTTTTCTTTATTTAGGAATTAAAAAAAAATATTTTTACATAGTATTTTTTTAAACTTTTTTACATTGTCCCAGGGTGGGACATCACTGTATAAAGTCAGATCGCTGATCTGACACTTTGCACAGCACTGTGTCAGATCAGCGATTTGACAGGCAGTGAGGAGGCTTCTCAGGTCCCTGCTCTCAGCAGGCACTGAGAAGCCACCTCCCTGCAGGATCCGGAAGGACTCCATGGCCATATTGGATCTGGGGGCCTGCAGAGAGGAGGCCCTCGGAGCAACGCAATCACATCTCGTTGTTCTGTGGGTCTCAGGGAAGCACGCAGGGAGCCCCCTCCCTGCGCAATGCTTCTCTATGTCTCCTGAATGCTGCAATCTTGTTTGATCACAGTGTTCTGGACGTTAAAGTGCCGGGACCAGTCCGTGTCCGTGAGAATCAGCTGACACCCGGCCCCGATCGGCTTCGACGTACTATCCCATCCATGGTCATACGGGCCCAGCCGACATGGATGGGATAGTACTTTGGATGTCAGAAAGGGTTTGTCCCATGAACAAAGTACATTTTAATTAATAGGTCTTGGAATAATAATAATTTCCAAAATTGGGTCTGTTTAAAGAAAAATATGTCTATGCTGAGACGACCTTGTGCCCCTGCTGTGTATTGTGTCATGGCTGTGTCTGACGGTGCAGATCATATCACATCTCCTGGGTAGGGGAGGACGCAAAAGAAAGTATACAGACATAACAGCTGGGGATCACAGCTGTTGCCTTCTGTGAGGTAAAACATATCCCTGCCTGTATTTAAGCAAGCATGCTGAAATATCTGTATACTCTTGCTTCCTCCCGGCCCAGTAGATGTGATATGATCAGACCATGTCCCTGTACGGTCAGACACGGCCATTACACAGTCCACAGCAGGGGCACATGTATAAGATTAGCACAGGGACATTTTTTTAAATACATCCAGTTGTGGAACCTATTATTGAAAGATTTATTGATAAAAATGTTGATGTTAAAATTTTATCTGATAGCACTCGGACCAATGTTATGCTATGGGGCAGTTCAGGTCTACTATTTTTTTTTTCTCATATCGATTCAGCAGGAGGAAAAAATCAGAGCATGTTCCGAGTGGCTTTCAAGTCTATGGGTGCATGTGAAACATTGGATGGCAGTTGGATGTCATCCGAGTACAGTCCCATGTACACAGACACAGACAATGGAGAAGATCAATAAATTAAGTTCTCCATCTTCTCCGCACCTGTGCTGCGATTCTCTCATGCACGATAATCAAATCACAGTAAGATGACACTCGGCTCTACTCTGATCAGAGAGCTGTAATGTCCATCTGGGTTATGGTGAAGTAATGAATGGATAGTGAAGAGAACAAGTAAATATAGAGAAGAGAAAGGGATAGAATTTGTGTGAAGAAAATGTTATGAAGGAAACGTTTGAGAAGATATGTAACAGCTATCTACTGTATATAACTCTCCACAAATTAACGTCCAGTAAAAAAGTTTACCTTGAACTGGTAGTCTCACTTATTGAACTGTCAAATATCTGGTTCTGACCAAACAACAACATCGGTACAACATGCGGCCTTCAAGGGTGTAGCGCCTCCACAGCACAAATCCACTCACTCAGTCAGGATCCCCATTTTCATGTAACGTGACAGGGTGTAAGGGATGAGAACCTCGTGCATGGCTACCTCCCGCGCCACTTTACATCTGCATTGCTGAATGCAACTTCTGTTCCTCTGAGCTTGAAATATTACATAGGTCAGACCAATGGCACAATCGTGCAGCTGGTCCAAGTCTTCAGGAGCGCACTCTTCTCCCTCTCGTAGGAAGGCAGGAAGATGGGAAACATAAGATTACACAACACTTTAAACACAGTTTAAACAAAAAAAATCATCAACATTTCTGCTTCAAATCTTCATTTAAATCTGATTGGAAATTTGGTGTGGATTTTGTCACTGTCACAAAGTTATGACTTTTGTTCATCCACTTTTCGATACGCCACTAGTGTAATATCTACGAAGGTTTGACCCTTCATCGTTTAGGCACATAGGCTCATCCATAAAAGCATCTGTGCCTAATTCTGAAGCCTTATTTTTCACACATTTTTGAAAAAGTGATGTTGATGTTTGTGCTTTTATTATTTTCTTATCCCTTTACATCCTTATCTTCTAGAAGTGTTTTCCTCTTTGTACTCTTTTGCAGTCATTGTAACTGGTGGTAATGTCTAAATTTGGATAAATCCATATCAATTGACTTTCACTTTCTACTTCCTAGAGCAACTGCATAGAAAGGGTTTTGATCTCATGTAGATTGCATAGCATTAATTACCCTGACACTAATTAAACTGCATCAAACAAATACCACTGTGTTCCACAGGGGGACAACAGAAGGCAGTTTAAAATAATTACTGGAGCCTCATGCATGTGTGAAGTTTTCATTACTCTTAGGACCCAAGAAAAAGGATTTCATATAATTATAGCCCCCTTTTTAATATTTGCAAGAAAAAAGTGAATTTTGTTCCTTTACAGCATATTGATGCCAGAATAGCAATTCTTACAATTTATGTGAATTGCGAGTTTTCTTTAAGAATCGTAAGCCTGTGAAGCAGGAACAGGTGTTCCCGTCCACATTCTGGTATGATTATGTATAAGCTTATGTTTGTCAGACCATTTCATTAGCCACCTACTGCTAGCACATATACATATACTTTGTTCTTTGTGAACCATGAAATGAAATGCATATATCTTCACTAATGCATACTATCAATGTAAATGAGTAAGAGAGGATTATTATCACTGCTGCCACAAGCATTCCCCTCTATGCAATAAAAAGTGGGATTCGCAGCATATTGGATTTGGTTGCAATATTTTAAAAAAAGAAAAACTTTGCGACAATGTAAGTGCTAACACTAAGGCCTAATTCAGACATCTGTTTTTAATTTACGTGTTCAATTCGTGTTTTTCAACATGTAACGATTATAGTCTAAGGAGCTGTTTACCGCATGTCCATGAAAAAAACAAGAGACATGTCCAACTTTGATCGGCGTCATGCATCAAAATTGCCCATACAAGTCTTTGAGTCTGTGACGATATCAGACAGCACACCATCTGTGTGCAATCCAAGTCCTGTCCGTTTTTAACTTTGCAATGGGTAGGAGAAGCTTTGCAATATATTTATTTATTTTTATATGAGAAAATCACTAATGAAACACTGATGGTAGAAATTAATACTAATCGAACACTGATTAAAATCCAAACCAAAACACTAATGAAAAATGGTCCGTGTTTGAGGTCATTGACATATCAAATTTTTCCATGTACGAGAAAAATGGACCTATTATTTTGATCAGAGGTTGATCAGAGTGTGGTACGAGAATCATCCGTTTTGTCTCGTACGTGGAGAAATTAAAGAATAAAAAGCTTCTCCATTCTGACAGTCTGTGAAAATTGGACCACACTCAGATGTCCTCCAACTGCGCTCCGATTATTTCACCGGCCAATTGACTTGCTTTACCGATTTTGATCCAACCCTTCAATCAAAATGTTACATGCCTCCATGACTTTTCTCAGACCGCAAAAAAGTACAGATGTGTGAATGGATCCTTGGACTATCACAGGTATGATTGCTATCTGTGAAAAACATGGTGTCACGATTCACACCATGACTGTCACCCCTACGTCATGGATCGGGGTGACTTTAGGCCAACAGACGGCTATCACATGTGCAGGGGGGCTTATCTTATCCCTCCACTGCTACACTGTGATGAAAACACACACAAGGCTATTGACCTCTTAGTTTACAGCAGGGGCTTATTTTAGTTATCCCACTGCTCTTCAATATACCACGAACTGCAGGGATTTATGTATATCCCGCGTTACAGTTCCGCTTGAACTTGCAGCTCTCTGGCGCCCCACTTACCCTCAGGTCAGATTAGGTACTGCACCTAGGGTAATTAGTCGCCAGAAAGGCTGCCTGCTATGCACTGGCTATGGGGCACGCTGCAGTGAGGCGATTTAACTACTCCCACTCAGGCAGGAACAATAATTATCAACACCGCTGTCGCTACGACTCCCAAACACCCAGGACAAGGTATGCCGCCACCAGCTTCGATTAACGGGTCCGAAGCCAACCCAAAACAGTAGCGTAATTCCCTTCAGAAGACTTAGGGTACGTTTTAGAGGAAGAACGAAACTAGTAATTTAGATATTTTACTCCGTAAAAGATTAAGGCAGTGTTTATAAAAATTATTACAAGGATGTTACAATAAGAGACAATTGAAGATATGCACAAGGGTAATTATAAAAATAACAGGGATTAAATGAGAAGTTAACACTTACATGTTTTCAGGACATTGCAGGCAACCAGGCTAGTGGGCGGAGTTCCCAAATGTCCCAGTTCATCAGGGCTAGCAGTAAGGGCTCCTCAGGCAAGACTGACTGCTGGGTGCCTTGCATGAAACTTATAGCTCAGCCTGGTGACATCACTAAAAGGGTTGGTTTCCTCGGACGCTCCTGTTGTGAATTCTGCTCTTGGGTTCCCTCTGGTGGTTGTAGGTGGGAATGCAGTTGTCTCTGAGTCACAACACTGGCCAGGTGTATCAGCTAATTGCTGTTCTGACTGGGATATTTAAGTGGGCTGGATTCTTTAGCCCTTTCCAGTTGTCAATGTTTCTTTGGAAGTATTAGATCTCTGCCTGGCCTCACCTGCTTGCTGCCAGTTCAGCAAAGATAAGTGTCTGTTTTCTTTTTCTGAAGCACACTTGCTGTGTGCTTATTTTCAGTGCTGATCTTTTGTTTCTATTTGTCCAGCTTAGACTGTGTCAGCTGTTTTTCTCAGTCTGGTTGGTTTCTCTGGAGTTTCAGTTATACTCTCCACGTCTTTAGTTAGATGGTGGAGTTTTTGTATTTTCTGCTGTGGATATTTTGGAAGGGTTTTATTACTGACCGCACAGAACTCTGTCCTGTCCTTTTCTATTTAGCTAGAAGTGGCCTCCTTTGCTAAGCCTGTTTTCTGCCTGCGTGTGTCTTTTCCTCTCCAACTCACAGTCAATAATTGTGGGGGGCTGCCTATCCTTTGGGGGTCTACTCTGAGGCAAGATAGTTTTCCTTTTTCCATCTTTAGGGCTATTTAGTCCTCCGGCTGTGTCGAGGTGTCTAGGTTTTGTTAGGTACACCCCACGGCTACTTCTAGTTGTGGTGATAGGATCAGGGATTGCGGTCAGTATTAGTTACCACCTACTCCAGAGAAGGTTTTCATGTTGGTCCAAGGCCACCTGATCATAACACCCTCCCATCTCCTCAAACTTACCAAATTTAACACAAAGTTTTATAATGCTTGTATCTCCGCTCCAGAACAGGTTAGAATCCCAGCACACCCCTCATTCTTCTTATTTTACAATTGGCTTTCTATTGGTACCAAGTTCTGGCTAGTTGGGACACACAGTTCCGGAAAAATCTGTACCTTTTTACCTGTTGGAATTAGAGGCTCGCGATTACAGTGGCTGATAGATCCGCCGATGGAGATTCGCAAAATGGACTTAATATTTTCCTAGCCAAAATCGTTGGCCCATTATCTCACTATAACAGGTCAAAGAACCACATGTCTTGAGAGGGATATCAGACCAGTTCTAACTGGCACAACTGTCCACTGCAGCTATAGCGGTCGTAAAAATTCCTCTTCTACACAAACATTCCAGCAAGCAAAATACAGAGTGAAGGGGGGTCAACGCCCACCCTATATGTGCTGGCAAGAGAAACTAAAACTTATATTATACATTATCCTCACACATGGATAGCACTCGTACATGTAAATCATAAGACTGAATGAGCCCTAAAGCTAAGTTTAGATGAGAATTCTTTCAGTTTGTGTCCTGTCCATGCCGACAACAGACTGCAAGCGGACCACTCACTAACCAATGAAAGTCAAAGAACTAACTCATACTAGTGATTTTTTTTTTGTAAGTTAGAGAATGCACTTCCTTTCTCTGGTTTATGGACCACAGCCTGTGCTTAAGAAATTGTAACAAGAATTCATACCAACATGTGAACTTGGCCTCAGATTATGTTCACAGTAAAGTATTATATACTCCACGTATGGACTGCAGCGCCTGGACTAACATAGTAGTACATAAGACTGTTAGTTCCAGTCAGGAAACCTGCAGTTCATTCCTGCATTAACATAGAATTTTACTTTTTCTAATAAAGTATCTTTATTGAAGTTTTTCAACAATTTTTACACGAACATACTACCCACTTCGTGTAATTAATATAGAATTTTATTAAAAGGAGTTATCCTAAATTATTTTTATAGCAACAGATTTTTAAACCATGTTTTTATTTTTTTATAATCTATACAATTATTATAACATTCAATGTGAGAAAATCCCTTTAAAGTTATGTACACACATAGGTTTTCAGCTTTTGGAGCAGAAACTAAGTGGAAACACTCCAAATCTTTCTCCAAATCTTTCTTTCTTGAAACTCTTCAAAAACATTTTCGGCTCAGTTTCTTCTCTGAAAACTCAGCAAATAGACTTCATTTGCACATAGGCTTAGAATAGAATTTGCTGGAACATGCTTCAGTATATGTTGGTATTTTTGTCTTTGTGTCAGTTTAGTGTTTTCCTGAGCACTTGCTTCATAGTATTTGACCTCTGGCATTTTTTTGGTGAGCCTGGGCACCTGAAACCCAAAGCAGTTAAAGGAAAGTAAAAGCTTGAACATGTATAAGGGTATGTGCACACATTGCGGATTTTGCTGCGGATCCACAGTGGATTGGCCGCTGCGGATTCGCAGCAGTTTTCCATGTGTTGTACAGTACCATGTAAACGTATGGAAAATAAAATCTGCTGTGCCCATGGTGCGGAAAATACAGTGCGGAAACGCTGCGGTTTATTTTCTGCAGCATGTCAATTCTTTGTGCGGATTCCACTGCGGTTTACATCTGCTCCTCTGTAGGAATCCGCATGTGTAAAACCGCAGGCGGAATCCGCACAAAATCCAAAGGAAATCCGCAGTAAATCCGCAGGTAAAACGCACACGAATCCGCAACGTGTGCACGTACGCTAAGGCTACATTGCCAAACGTTTTCATGATGATAAGTATTTCTTGAGTCTTCAATGTTGCAGCATTTTTGATGCTGTGATTTTTCGTCTCTTTTTGGGATGCCATGTTTTATAAAGAGCTGCTATGTTTTTCATAAATCCTCATATTTGGCTTTGACAAAACTTTTTTGATACTCTCATGTGTGGATTTCATGCGATTTTTACCTGCGGATTTTCTGCATCTAACACAACTCTAAGGCCGGCGTCACACTGGCGTATTGCATCCGATGCGAGAACATCGGATGCGATATGCTAATGACCCTCGGCTCCTGCTCGCAGCAGAGCAGGAGCCGAGTGTCATGTGTCTGTGCTCAGATTATCTTGCACAGGGAGGATTGGAGCACAGCTGCGGAGGAGGCGGAGAAATGAATTTCTCCATCTCCTCCATTGCTGGGGTCCGCTTATAACGCACATCACTCGGATGATATACGAGTGGTGTGCGCTGTCTCACTCGCACCCATAGGCTTATATGGGTGCGAGTGAGCCGAGAGTTTTCCTTGGTCCGAGACAATCGCAGTATGCTGCGATTGTCTCGGACCGAGGAAAACGGCCGACAAAAAGTCGGCTGCTGGGAGCTGCCCCATAGCTTAACATTGGTCCGAGTGCAATGCGATTTTTTATCGCATTGCACTCGGCCGTTTAAAACGCCAGTGTGACGCCTGCCTAAGGCCTCTTTTCCACGTGTGAGAAAAAAACGGTCCAATTTACGGACTGAAAACACAGATGTAACGTATGCGATTGTCATGCTAGTGTCATGCAATTTTTTTTATCGCAACATCCGTATGACATCCATATTGCTGTCCGATTTTAATGTACCGCTGTCCTTTGAAAAGTCGGTAATTCAGTTCAGTGTACAGTAAAATCACACTGACAGGTTAGATTAGAGTAGATATATACACATAGAATAGGTATATATACCTATATATATGTCATACATACATGCTAGCCACCTTAGGGAGAGACCCAAGTTGGGCTAAATGTAGCGGGACGAAAGAGACCGAAAAGCCCTCTACTTAAAGGAAATACATAGTGGATGCTTTCCTGAAACGGAAAGTACTTGCAAGCAGCATAATACAAAGAATAGCAGGTTTACCCAGAATCCTTTGCAGTAGGCGGAGCTATGCAAATCATCTCTTTCCACCCCTGTCTAATCCACAGCGCTTGGAACCGCCAAGCGTGCAATGCTGCGGATTAGTTTCTAAGTTATTTCTAAGCTATTGAGGGCCTAAAGCCCGAAACACGTGTCCACAGGTAGGAATTGGTTGGCTGTGTAAATTTAGAAACTAATCCGCAGCATTGCACGCTTGGCGGTTCCAAGCGCTGTGGATTAGACAGGGGTGGAAAGAGATGATTTGCATAGCTCCGCCTACTGCAAAGGATTCTGGGTAAACCTGCTATTCTTTGTATTATGCTGCTTGCAAGTACTTTCCGTTTCAGGAAAGCATCCACTATATATATGTCAGGGAGACACCTATAAATATATATATACATATATATATTTATATTTAATGCAGCGCTAGATAGCTTAAAAGCCGGTAATTCAATTGCCGGCTTTTGCTATTTCCTTCACAAACCCGACATGATATGAGACATGGTTTACATACAGTAAACCATTTCATATCCCCCTTTTGTTTGCATATTCCACACTACTAATGTTAGTAGTGTGTATGTGCAAAATTTGGGCGCTCTAGCTATTACATTTAAAGGTTAAATCGCGGAAAAAATTGGCGTGGGCTCCCGTGCAATTTTCTCCGCCAGAATGGTAAAGCCAGTGACTGAGGGCAGATATTAATAGCCTGGAGAGGGTCCATGGTTATTGCCCCCCCCCCTTGGCTAAAAACATCTGCCCCAGCCACCCCAGAAAGGGCACATCTGGAAGATGCGCCTATTCTGGCACTTGGCCACTCTCTTCCCACTCCCATGTAGCAGTGGGATATGGGGTAATGAAGGGTTAATGTCACCTTGCTATTGTAAGGTGACATTAAGCCAGATTAATAATGGAGAGGCGTCAATTATGACACCTATCCATTATTAATCCAATTGTATGAAATGGTTAAAAAACACACACACTCATTATTACAAAGTCTTTTAATGAAATAAAGACACAGGTTTTTGTAATATTTTATTATCGTGGTAATCCACCTGAAGACGCTCATTCTGTAAAAAAGGTAAAATAAAAAAACAACAATATCCCATACCTTCCAATGATCAGTCTCGTCCCATGCTGTAAATCCATCTGAAGGGGTTAACTAATTTTACACCCAGGAGCTCTGCTAATGCAGCTGTGCTCGTGGCTGTAAAACCCCGGGGAATGAATGGAATATAGGTCAATGACCTGTAGTTACCTTCAGTTGCGGTGATGCGCCCTCTGCTGGATGTCCTCATATGAACTCGAGCCTGGGAACTTTTCAGAATATTTTCCCAGGGAAATAAAAAATGTGGGAATGAAAAAATGTGTAAAAAAAAAACCTTAAAATGAGTTAAAATATAATGCAGCTAAAAAAATTAAAAATAAAACTCACCAATGATATACAGACCTCAGCCCAATAGAAACTTATTTATAACAAAAATTCTACCATTAGCATCATTAAAAAATATGACAATTTTGAGTTGCTTTTTCTCTATTGTTTTCTATCTTAATAGCTACGGTTCCTGTTTAATTTTTTTGTGTTAAACATTGGTCTGAACAAATGTCACAACGTCTGTAAATACAATGTTATGATTTTATGGAGTACCTCTGGGATACCAAGAATGTGCCATTTTGGGTTCTCTCACAAAATTGTATGCATCGGAGTACGATCTGATGTTTTATGGGCTAGCACTCAGACAGATGTTATACCACGGGGCAGCACTGTTCAGCATTTTTTCGGTCATGCCGAATAAATTGCAGCATGTTTTGAGTTGCTGTCAAAATTGTATCGCCCTCACTCATTCAAGTCTATGGGTGCATGGAAATCATTGGACTGTACTCAGATAACATCCGAGTGCAGGCCGATTTCCACGGACTCACACAAAAAAGAACATGGAGAAATCTTGGTCTCCAACTTCTCCTCGCAATGTGCTCCAGTTCTCTCATGTGAGAGAATCGGGTCACATTAAGCTGATACTCGGATCAGAGGTTGATCTGAGTGTCATTTGCATAATCTATCCTATTTTCTCACTGAACCGTGCGGATTTACCACATCCAATCCATTCTATTTATTAAATTTCTGTTGCTGAGACTAGCATCTCCGCAAGAGAAATTGACATGCTGCGGTCTTGAAACATGCGAAACATGTCAGTTTCCGTAGGTGATCCGCAGGCAACTATGCACGCATAGTGGACATGGAATTTCTAGAAATCCCATCCACGATGCTGTCACAGCTGTCCGCTGCAGGATTGTTGACGCTTTCATAAATACGCAGGGTCAAACCCACAGCAATTTCTGATCCCAGACTGATCCTAAATGCTACTGATTTTTTAATTGCATATGTGATTTCTGGAAATATAAAGCGTCTCTGAGGTTTTTCTCTACTTTCCTTGAAGTTGATCTTGCAAAAAAAATAAGCTTAAATTGACAAAAATGAGAACATTTACTTACAATATTAGGCGAGTGCTTGTTTCCGGATCACTAGCCCCTATCATCAGGTTTGTTTGCCTACAGCAGCTTTACAGTGTCTGCAAAGCAGTGGGTGTTATATTTGGCTAAAGACAAAAATCCAAACGGTGGTGAATAAAAAGTAAAGATCTTTTGGCAGGAAGCTCAGGAAATGTATACGCAGAGCCAGAGGCAATAAAATCTGATAGTTAATTCTTAGATTAGTGTGTAAAATCGAAATCTGCAATCCAAAGGTGCTGATGTATCCTAATAGTTACGTTTTTGAGTAAGGCCTCTTTTCTATGTCCATATGGTGTGTCCAATCTTCCTAATACAATTCTTCTTTTGGAAATAACATTTCTAGAACATAATGGGGCATAGGACTAAGGCTGGTTTCAGATTTCCGTCGGTACGGGCCTGCCGAAATGCGTCGGGCCGACGTACCGATGAACGTTGTGAAATTACTGCATGACGTGGGCAGAGGATGCAGTTTTTCAACACATCCGCTGCCCATTCTGTAGTCCAAGTAAGAGGGGGCGGAGTTTTGGCCATGCATGCACTGGCAAAAATGGCGGACGCGACGCACAAAATAACGTTACATTGAACTTTTTTTGTGTGTCGCGTCTGCCAAAACATGACGGATCCGTCGCACGACGCGACGTGTGGCCATCCGTCACGATCCGTCACTAATACAAGTCTATGGGCAAAAAATGCATCCTGCAAGCACATTTGCAGGATCCGTTTTTGCCCAAACCGACGGATTGCGACGGAGGACAAAAGACGGAAGTTTGAAAGTAGCCATAGTTGTGTGTTTACACCCGCATACCCTATACATGCACGGCTGATTATTCTCATTCTTGGATTTAGAAGACAGTAATAGTCCGCTGCCAGACACTTTGTCATTGACTTTCTTTTAGGCCATGTTAACACTTAGGCTGCCGTCACACTATCAGTATTTGGTCAGTATTTTACATCAGTATTTGTAAGCCAAAACCTGGAGTGGAACAATTAGAGGAAAGTATAATAAAAACATATGCACCACTTCTGCATTTATCACCCACTCCTGGTTTTACTGCTAGTATGACGGCAGCCTTAGGCTACTTTCACACTAGCATGGGCGTCGGCCCATCGCAGTGCGTCGGGCCGACGTACCAACGCATCCTGTGACAACGCAGCACAACGGAGGCAGTGGATGCAGTTTTACAACGCATCCGCTGCCCCATTGTGAGTTGCAGGGAGGAGGGGGTGGAGTTCCGGCCACCATGCGCGGTCGGAAATGGCGGACACGACGCACAAAAAAACGTTGCAAGCAATGGGTTTTTTTTCCGATGGTCCGCCACAACACAACGCAACCATTGCACCACGGTTGCGACATGTGGCAATGCGTCGCTAATGTTAGTCTATGGGGAAAAAACGCATCCTGCAGAAAACTTTGCAGGATGCGTTTTTTCTCCAAAACGACGCATTGCGACGTGCGTCGTACGACGCTAGTGTAAAAGTAGCCTTAGAGTTTTTGTTGAGTTTCTTTTTTACCTCAGTATTTGTAAGCCAATACCGGGAGTGGGTACAAATTACAGAAATAGTGACGTGTTTGTATTATACATTTTTTTCTGACGGTTCCACTCGTGATTTTGGCTTATAAGTACTGAAATAAAAAAAACTCCCCAAATATCCAACATGTGCACGTGGCCTTAGGGCTCATGTAGACAGCCATATTTTTGGTCAGAGGTCTATCCATTAAAAAAATGGATTGCACTCAGACCAATGTTATTTAATAACGCAGTGCAGAGGAAGCATATTTTTCCATGACTGAATCTGCATGTGAAAAAAAAATCACTGCATGCACAATTTTCATATGAAAATCAGATGACATTCACCCATTCAAGGCTAAGGAAGTGAGAAAAAAATCATATGCCAAATGGAGCCATAGAATAGCGTCCGATTTTTACAGATACATTACATTTCTGTAATTTAGTAAAGTGTAAGTGGTCCTGTCAATGATTATGGCCGGGATTACACATGCGAGAAATACATCCGAGTCTCGCATGGTAATACCCAACATTGCCGCCGTCACTCAGGAGCGGATCGTCGGCCGCATCGCAATTTTTCAGGCGAAAAAGCAAAAACTCATAAAAATAGATTTTTAAAAAGGTGCAAATAGAATGATGAATTTTATGCAAATTTTAAAATGGCGCAAAACACACAAAACTAGAAAAAGAAACAGACGCAAAGGCAATGATGAATCGGGGCAGTAGTTTTTCAACCAAAAGCCCAGAGTGGGCTCAAAATCTAGATGCTTCTGACTTTACTTTATGTGTGTCCTCGGTTTATTATCTGCTCCCAGCCATAGCTTCAAAATCTGAATTGGCTGTCTGCCCACAATGACTTTTGGTGAATTTTTGATGATGCGTGTTTATGCTGCATCAAAAACGCAGCGTCTTAGGGTATGTGCACATGTTGCGGTTTCCAATGCAGATTTTTCCGTGCGGATTCCCTGTGGGTTTTCTACAGATTTTGTGCAAATTTTGTGCGGAATTTGCCTGCATTTTTACACCTGCAGATTCCTATAATGGAATAGGTGTAAAACGCAGCAGAATCCGCACAAAGAATTGACATGCTGCGGAATATAAACTTCTGCGTTTCTGCGTGGAATATTCCGGAGCATGTGCACTGTGGATTTGCTTTTCCATAGGTTTACATGGTCCTGTACAACGCATGGAAAACTGCTGCAGATCCGTAGGGCCAAATCCGCTGTGAATCCGCGGCCAAATCCACAACGTGTGCATTGAATAAAATTTCTGCACAATTTCTGCATATCTTCACAGGCAAAATGCAGCTGCAAAAATGTGTGGTTTTGGTGCTTTTTTGCCCTGTGTTTTTGGTTGATGTGAATGGTGAAAAACGCATGGCAAAAATTCACAGAAAATTGACATGCTGCAGATTATTTTCTGCACCAAATATGCAAGTCAAAAATACTTAACGTGTGCATGACACATCAGGTTTCTCATTCACTTTGCTGTCATTGGGTTTTGATTCTGGTTTTGTCACAAATCCGCGCCGACAAAATGCAACGAAAATGCACCCAATCTGCAATGTATGCACACAGCCTTACAGGTCCAGCAAAGTGGATGGGATTTATAGAAACCTCATGCCCACTGTGCTTCTTTTTAATGCTCTGTAAACTCACTTGCAATGCTTTTTTCAAATCGGCAGCACGTCAATTTCTCTTGCAGGTACACAGAATTTTCTGTGTGGAATTTCCCCATACACTTGCATTAAGTGCAGAAGTTCCGCAGGCAAAAAAAATGCACATGCATTTTTAGTAGTACGTTTCTATGGCTGAAACTCATCAAAAATGCATGTAATCTTCACCTAAATATGTCAATAAAGTTTTTTCAAAGCAAAAAACAAGGAGTATGAAAAACAAAACAACTTTATTTACAGCATGACAGAGACAAATACAGAGTAAAAAATGCAATAACAATGCTTGTTAAAAAACGCACTCAAAACCGCAATGAAAAAAATGAAAGAAACCCAATTTAAATAATATGTGCAGAAATGGTGCAGCACCAAAAACACACCAAAAGCTAATTGATGAGCTCACAATGAGCTTTTATTGAGTTTTTAGGGTATGTGCACACGTTGCGGATTTTGCTGCGGATCCGCAGCGTTTCCGCAGCTGCGGATCCGCAGCAGTTTCTCATGAGTTTACAGTACAATGTAAACCTATGGGAAACGAAATCCGCAGTGCACATGCTGCGGAAAAAGCCTCGAGGAAACGCAACGTTTTATTTTCCGCAGCATGTCAATTCTTTGTGCGGAATCCACAGCGTTTTTACACCTGCTCCAATAGAAAACTGCAGATGTAAAACCGCAGCGGAATCCGCAATAGAAAACGCGATAAATCCGCAGGAAAAACCGCAGCGGTTTTGCACTGCGGATTTATCAAATCCGCTGCGAAGAAATCCGCAGAGGAGCTTTCTATGCATGCACATACCCTTAATATTGCATATTTTCTGTACCATTTCTGTACCCATTGAGTAAAATAGGTAACTTGCATTTTTTCGAAAATATGCAGAATCAAAAACTCATTGTGGGAACTTAAAGGGAACCTGTCACATTATTCTGGTAACCGGTTCCCTTTAACCTTATGGTTCTAGCAAAGTGGATGGGATTTAGGATATGTTAACACAATTAATTTTTGGTTAATTTTTTTATACTGCATATTTTCCAAGAAATCATTTTTAATAAATGGGTACAGCAATGGTGTAGAAAATCTGCAACTTCAAAAACTCACCCAAAGCAAAATGTAGGAATATAGCCTTTTAAAAATCTCATGCTCTCTGTGGTTTTTTTTACTGACCTTCGGTGCATGTTTCAACAGAACAGTTTCTCTTGCTGGTACACTGAGTTTTATGTGCATATTTTTCCCATAGACTTGCTTTAGGTGTGAAATATCTGCAGATAAAGAACACACATATGTTTAATGTGTTTCTGCAGCGGAAACTCATCAAAAATGCATTTATACTTCACATGCCTTTATCAATAAAGTTTTGTGAAAACTAAATACCAGAAAGTATCAAAAACAAAGCAGCTTTATATAAAACATGACATGCCAGCAAGCGACAAAACAGGATCATCGAAAACACAATAACGCATTGTTAGGGCTAGCGGAACGCACCGAGTAAATAGAGATGTTTTTATTGATATTGGTGCGTTCGCAGCCCGGGGTCCACCGTGCAGGAGTACCTGCTGCTAGCAAACGGCGGCACTATATGGCGGTATAGACCAACTCAGTTAATTCACCGAGTAGCCGTGAAAGAGAAGCACTGTGCCCTGTTAGACTCCACAGAGGCACAGTCTAACTGCCCAAACAGAGAGCAGTCACACACGTACACAAAACTCCTCGCCGGAGGAGCCAGCATTCTAGGGGCTTATTTCAGCCGGGTCCCTGAACACACTCACATGTGACCACACTGGCGCAAAGAACATAACAATAGACAATACTAGCGCATGGCTGTGCGGCCATGCGGGCCTTAAATAGTTGCAGCACATATAGGACCTTTCAAAGAAGGACCAATGGAGTTGCTGCAGTACCTGAGCATGTGACCCTAGATCTCAACCGAGAGATCTTGCCCTGGGCATGCTCAGAGTGCAAATCAGGACTTAGTCCTAGCACCTACAAGGACCTTCCAAGAAGGACCAATGACCTTAGCTGCAGTATCTGATCATGTCACCCTCGATCTCCACTGAGAGATCTTACTCTGGGCATGCTCAGAACGTGAAAAGCAAGACTTAGTCCGAGAAGCGTCTGCTTGCCGCTGCCCAGCACTGACTTCAATGGCAGAAGCAGGAAATGCAGCAGTAACTCTTAGCACAGAGTCAGACTGAGCGAGACGCTGGGATTGATGTCTCTGCTGAGCAGACTCCACTGCGGCAGGAGAAGAATGGGAGACCGCAGCGGAGATGGCCTGAGATTCCCCCTGTGCAGAGGCAGGAACTTGACCCTTAACACGCATGTGAAAAAGCACAAGTAGCCTAATATATCTGAGGGCACATTCACACTTTTAGTATTTGTAAGCCAAACCAGGAGTGGAACAATCAGTGGAAAAGTATAATAGAAACACGTCACCACTTCTGTATTTTTCACCCACTGCTGGTTTTGGCTTACAAATACTGAAGTGTGAATTAGAGATGAGCGAATTTGTTCCAGTTCCCTCTTATTCGGCAAGCTATAGCGCTTGCCGAATAAGCTGCAGAGGGAACCGGGATATATGGAGCGCACCGGCTGATCAGCTGTCCAGCACCACAGCTGCATATGTTGCGGCTGTGTCACTGTCACACCATGTGCGTAGAGAGCCCAACACACAGGCTTTCCATGCATGTGATGTGACTGTCACACAGCCGCAACACAAGCCCCTGCGGCGCCGAACAGCTGATCAGCCGGCGCACTCCATATATCCGGGTTCCCTCTGCAGCTTATTCGGCAAGCGCTATACGTAGCTTGTTGAATAAGTAGGGAACCGATCAAATTCGTCTCTAGTATGATCTAATGGGTACAGAAACCCCACAACATCAAAATTCACCCAAAGCTCAATGTGAGAACATAGCCTAATTATCCCAAATGTAGGAGCTTAATTAATCATACAAATAAAAATGATCAATTAGTTAGTTAATTGGAAAGGCAGGAACAAAGCATTCTATGCATTGCCACACATGTTCCTGTTTGTCTCAGTTTACCTCTGGTGTGCTTTGAAATGTGGTTTCATCTGGTAGTCACACCTGTAGAGTGGGGAGGCGGATGTTTTCTTTTTCTTAATTGTGGTTTTTCATGAACTTTCTTCAACTTCAGGAGACTACAATATGACTATACCTGATCAACATTTGTAATACTGGTGGCCCAGATTCCTTTGTATTTACTAATCAAAGCTCTTTTTACACTATTATGTAAAAACGGAAATATTTCTACAAATTGCAAACTCACAATCCCTCAAACGTCTTACGCACCTGGATAAGGAATGCTCACGTATGTAACAATTCGTCTTGCGTAAAGCGTGTAGCTATCACTTTGTATGTAAGAAGGTGTTTATATAATAGTAATAAAAAAATCTTGAAATGAACAGCTCCCTTCTCCTTTTTTGACAAGATGTTGACAGAAGTCGCTTTGATGTAGTTTAAAGTCATGAATTTTCTATCTGTTCTGTTTTTCCCGGGGCTCCGTCTATTCAGACATCCTGATCTGTCATTTTGCAACACTTTGTGAAATGCTTGACAGATAACGGTTTTGACAAGTACTGGACATCAGCAGCAATTCAGAATAAGCAGTGTATATTTCTCCAGGTAAAGTGACAAAATGTCTAAAAGCGTAAGAAGTAGTGTGCAACCTTCAATCACTTCTAATATTGTGGAGAAAGACTATTTCATATTCTAATTTTTTCCTTCAGTTATTTGGGCTTGAAAGCAGACAAAAAGGTTGCGATAAAAATATGAAGGGGTGGAAATATCAATATTTAGAGGCTTATTTTCAGTGGAGTAAGCCCGGATTACACTAGAAATGTAAACCAGTGCCCTGGCTTTTAGCATGATCTACTTGTATACATTGTCTACAAGATTCTTCTATATTATGTTGCTTGTTTGCACATTGTTTGATTTGCTGGGGATGTTAAACATTTCATATAATTATTTTGCATCTGTATTCATTCAAGAAACAGCTGTTGAAAGTATAGAGATTGCAAAATGGCACAGCCTGGAGATGTTCTTGTTCATTCTGCTAAGTTCCTTTTGATGTGATACCTACTGGCAGGGTTGTGTTTTGAATTCAACTTCTTTGACAGCCATCAGCCCTACTGACCAGTGGTTTTATATTTTATTCAAAAGAGAAAAATGAGAAAGAAAAATATTTTCATAACTCAGATTTTTTTTTTTCGGTTATGGGATCGAAGGCCCCTGCCAACAATGATCTAAATCAACACCATGCCAACATGTTCCATAGTACGAAGGTCACTCAAACATCTGGCCCCACAGTTTTGTTCTTTAAGGTTTGTCACTGGGCAGCATCTGTTTATGGATTCTTTCTCAACCCCTCTTTGATCACTTTGACAGCAAAAAGAAGCTTCTATCACCCTTGATGTGTTAGGATAAAAATATCAGGCCCATGAATCATTGTAAAACTGGTTGTGAGATGCTGCCTCCTCTACTATCAATTCCATGTTCTTTGAATAACATTATGATGGGGATACTCAAGTGAATGAAGTATGCAGGTTAAAATATTAGATACTCTGAGTAATTCACGCTAATGAATTATTGCATTATGCAAAACACATATTTTTCAGTGATTGGTGGAACAGCTTAACATACTTTTTTTGCAAAAAAACGTATTGACTTAATACCCTGTATTTTTTTTCATTTTTTGACTAGCACTTGCTTATTTCCTGTGACTTTTTTACAACAGAGTATTTTTTGACCTCTCTGTGCGCTTTTGTGTCTTCAAGTTCTTTGGTGGTGTGAACAGGTTTCTACAGACTTGTTCGCTATGCAGGTGGCCCATGTGTTTTTGGTTTTATGATTTATGGCTGTTATACTGTACCATGCAGGGATTGTCTGTTTGTTATGCACTCCCCATGTGTTGAGGCTGTTTAACAGCCGAAATCATGCAGCTGCAGAGACTCAAACATAATATACGAGCGCACCCAGATGCTCGGATAAGACGTTATCTGAGCACGTTCGCTTATTACTAGTGATCAGTGCATAGCTAGAAGTGTATATGGTCGATGTCATAAATTGTGATGGCTTCTATGTTGCTTTGTGACCATAATCATCAGATTAGAATAGTAGATTTCTATATATGACTTTTTTTCTGTTACCAAAATATAATTCTAGCTCTCTTCTGCAGTAGACCTATTTGCTATGGGCTCTGGGGTTAGGGAATAATGCTTTATTTGGAAATGTGAGAATCTCAACTGACCAGATGAAAATCAAAAGCTTTTAGATAAGTGGACAGTAATCACTCCACTGATTGATGGAATACTGTAATGAGTAAGGGCAGAGTAGAGTCCAAACTTTAAAGAAATTTGAACACCACAGACATCAAGCCAATCGAGGCGCTAAGCATTCTATTTAAATTGCTAATTGTATGGCCATATTGTAGGTTTTTAATACCCTAGTTCCTTGAATGTTACACCTAGTTCCTGTATTGAAATTCCTAGTCTTGACCCATTGCTATTCTGGACTGTGTTCCTGTGTTGACTTAGTACTTATAAGCTCATAAACTGTAAATTTTTGTACCTCAATTTATACTATCTTCCATTTTTTTTAAAGGCTCATTAAGACGTCCATTTTTCATGTACATGTTCTGTGCTTTTCATGTCCAGGTCATAAACATGTCCATTTTTGATCAAAGCCACAGACTCAGGTCTGTCGGACAATGAAAAATCAATGTCAGCACAGATTGTCAATCTAAAAATGTACACAAATATGAATCCCATCAAAAAAGATACACACATTCCTAATCTATGTCACATGTGAAAAGTTTTCTGTGGTGCAGAAATTGGTCTATCCTGGTGGGAATTTCCAAATGCAACCAACTAATCTTTTGGTCGTTAAATTTCAGCGTCCAAAAGTGGCTTATAAAATAGATGGAGAAAAGGTGATTAATTTAATGATGACACAAACATATCACAGTCCATAGATTTTCAAACATCTGGTGTTTTATTTCATGTCTAAAACTACACGTTTGGGGGCTCTCTTTTCACTTACCTAAAGGGACCATGGTGCCCTGAACTCAGTGGCAAACCATCTATATTCACAGACAATGCAGCCACTATAGGCCCTGTGAGTCGTGGGGGACTAATGCAATCCACACTGTCCGTCGTCACAATTTTCTCTGAATCCAGATCTTCAGAATGCAGATACCATTGAATAGAATGGTGAATCAGGGAGAGAATGGCTCACTGATCCATCATTCAGCCTGCATCTAGGATTTAGTACACTGTACAGGGTCTGTCATATTGAGTAAGGGGCTCTGGGGATCATCATACTGAGTGGGGAGCTGTAGGGACTCTCATACTAAGTGGGGCCATCACTGATTGAAGGATGGGCTACAGGTGCCATCAAACTGAGTTAGGTGCTGGGGGGGGCATCAAACTGACTGAGGGACAGTGGGAGCCTACAAAATATTTTGAGCACTGTGGGGGCCTTCATACAGAGTTTGGGATTGTGGTGGTTGTCATACTAAGTGGTGGACTATGGGGAATATCAAACTAAGAGAGGGACTGTGGGAGCCATTATATTTCTTGAGGGACCATGATACTGAGTTGAAACTGTGGAAGCATCGTATTAAGAGGCTAATATACTATGTGTGAGGGGGGCTCTAAGAGCCATGATAATGTGTGGGGGCCTATAGGAGTAGCATAATGAGTGGAGGCCATCATACTGAGTAGGAACTGTGGGAGTATCATACTGAGGGGCCATCTTATTGTGTGGGGAGCTGTGAGGGAATCACACTTAGTGGGAGCTATTATAATGACAGGTCATCATACTGTGTGGTGGTCAAGATACTGTGTGTAAGGGATCTATGGGGACATTTTACTACAGGGGGCACATTAGGAGCATCATGCTGTGGGGGTATTTTACTGTGATGGTGATAGGGCACTGTAGGCATGATGAGCTTTGGTGGAAGCACTGTGGAGTCATCATAGTGTGTATGTGAAGGGTGTTATGGGGTTAATTTTTGAGGAGGAATTGGCTGTGGGCATATTATACTCTGTGTATGTGGATAAGGCCATGTTCACATGTTCAGTATTTGGTCAGTATTTTACATCAGTAATTGTAAGCCAAAATCAGGAGTAGAACAATTAGAGGAAAAATATAATAGAAACCCGTCACCACTTCTGTTGTTTTCACCCACTCCTGATTTTGGTCTACAAATACTGATATAAAATACTGACCAAATAGTGAACATGTGAAGGTAACCTGAGGGCATTTTTGGCACCATCATTCTCTATAATGGCCATGAAAGACCTATCTTGGGTGAGAAAACTAAGTTGCATCAATAGAGGCATTATAGCTTTGGACATGGCACAATAAATGTTCCTCTCCCTGTTTATAAAAGTTCGCAGATATGACCCCCTACTCCACTGACTGTTGTTTGGGAGGAGAGGGGGGTTGAATTAAAACTTTTACTGGGGGGTTCATGATTTCTATGTATGCTCCTCCCTGAACTTGCAGTTTTTACTGAGACATGAAATGAGCACCAGATGTATGAAAAGCTGTGAACCTTGGTATGTTGAGTCTCCTAGGCTCCTATTTTGGATAAAACATTTACTCTTCAGTGATGGTGCGACCCATAATATGTACCAAGGTAGCAAAATACTGGCTGCAACTACCCACTGCTCTTCCAATATGCTGTATGATAGAGTTGTACCTATCAAGCACAGCTAGATCCATAACCGCAGTGTATGGATCCAATTTAGCACCTTCTATTAGTTAATTTCTTTTTTTGCAAGCCATTTCTTTTTTAAGTTCAGCATGACAGCTGTTAGATTGGCAGTCAATTATTTGTTTGACCCTTCATTCCGATGATGCCTAGTGTTTTGAGTTATAATATACATGCTACCCACTCTATTCCTTCTTTGTGCATGCGCAATTCTCAATGCTGGGCCATCTGACCACATCACCATACATATGCATGACAGGTGTCCTTTCCTCAGCAATTTAAGTAAAGGATTTGTCCTGGTAAAATAGAATGAAATTACATTTTATCATTGGCTTGCTTTATTATAAAAAAAAAATCAAATTAAGCTATACTCAATTACCGGAACTTACTGGGATCCAGCGCATACTGTTTGATGGTCTGCATTCACACTGTCAGGTAGTCATCACCATTCAAAACCAGGATCCCCTGGAACCTGTGTTTGGCTGCCGTGTTCAGATGACTTCTGCAGCACTTCGTCATTTGCGTTACTGATGATGTACTGCGGATGTGCCCTGCACTGGATTACGGCAATTTTTTAATGTAGGAAATCTCCAAATATTTCAATTTTGGCCCCATCAAATGATATGAACACCATAATTGGCATCTTTGGATTATAAATATTTTCCTGCGCATATAGCCTAGGAAGCACTGATGTGCTTGTATATTTTCCGGCTTCAGTTGTATAATTTTTCAAGCTTTTGGACGTTTTTATCACAGATATCTTATTCTTTTTTAGACAATTATAACCATAAATTCTTTTTATTTTTTTTTAATTGTTGAATGGTCCAGAAAAAAGCAATACTCACAAAAAATAAGCTTCACCTGTGCTAACAGTTGTGAACATTGACAGGTATTGCTTCTGCTTATTTAAGTCTTGAAAGAGACAAACCTTTAGGGGTTCTGTACATCCTGACGGGAACTCTGAAATGTTTAAATCTCACAATCGACTTCTCCAATCCTCATGAGCTGTTTTGACATGTTCATGATAATTTTTTTTTGTTTTGCATTTGACTCAATAAATTGACATTTACAAACCTAGGCATTGCCTACTTCTACATTGTCACTGCTTGTAATCTTTTGAATTGAACTATTCTGCCAGTAAATATTTTTTTTCCTCTTTCTTCTGGGAAATCAAATTGAGCTTTAAATCAACTACATTTACGGAATGTCCATGCCAGGATTTCGAAACGAACACATTTCTGTCTGACAAGCTACATTTTTTAGGCCTAGAGCAGACACTTTGCTTCTCTAGTCAGTCACGTTTACGGGTGAATATGAATATTGAACTTTTGTGTATTGGTAGAGCTGACATGAGGCAGCATCGGGACTCTCTTGTGTACCCAATTAAAACTTTCTTGGTTTCAGAGATTATTAGAAAATAACAATCATATACATTTTGGATTAGAAAAAAATATAGGTCAGACAAAGAAAAATATCTTGGAAATACAAAGTATCATTCAGCTTAGTTATGATGATGATGAATTGTATAATTTTCTAGACCTCCTTGGATTAATGTTAATCCTATGAAAAAGATTACTATTCCTCTAAATCTCTTCGCAGACATTGGGTAAGCAGGATACTTGTACTCTTGTTTAGTAATATTTGTATGTAAATCATTCATCATGTAATGTTATGGAATAGAAACTACTGTTGAACGTCAGCTAGTTTAAACACTTCACATTTTTGTGCTATTTTTGAAGAAGGTTTTTTTTTTTCTAAAATGAGCAATTTCCATATGTCAAATAAGGATGAAGGGGGATGGGGTTAAAATACATTTTTGGAGTGTTAGACATATTTATTGCATTATGTGGCAGATGGTAGGATGAAAAAGTTTTTTTTTTTTTGCTAGAAGACACAAGTGTCAAAACTATTTTTGCTCCTTGTGAATCTTCTTTTTTTTAACATACTTGTCAAATGTATCAGTGTTTGAGTCATTGACCCCAAATACACCAACCAATGCATTTTTGAATGTAATTCCAGTGTAACTTGACATTGATCTTCTTTCTTTTGGTGGTCTAAGGCCATGTTCACACTATGCGGTTTTTACTGCGGAACCGCGGCGATTTTGCCGCTGCGGGTCCGCAGCTGTTTTCCATGCAGGGTACAGTACAATGTTACCCTATGGAAAACAGAAACCGCAGTGCACATGATGCGGAAAAACCCGAAAAAAACCGCGCTGAATTGCTGCGGAAACAAAGAAGGACCATGTCACTTCTTTGTGCAGAATCGCAGCGATTCTGCACCCATAGAAATGCATTGATCCACTTACTTCCCGCATGGGGCTGTGCACACCATGCGGGAAGTAAGCAGATAATGTGCGGGTTACACCCGGGGTGGAGGAGAGGAGACTCTCCTCCAGGTCCCGGGAACCATATTTGTATTAAAAAAAAGAATTAAAATAAAAAAATCATGATATACTCACCTCTGAAGTCTCAGCGCTGCACGCGGCCGTCCGGTCTCAGGTTTGCTATGCGACCAGGACCTTCGGTGACGTCGCGGTCACATGACCGTGACGTCACCGAAGGTCCTGGTCGCACAGCATCTTTGGAACCGGACCGCCGCCTGCAGCGCCGAGGAGATCGGGACGTCAGATTTTATTTTTTTATTTTTAACACTACTATTGATGCTGCATATTGCTGCATATGCAGCATCAATAGTAGGGGTAAAATCCCGCAGCGGAACCCGCAGCGGAACCCGCAGGACAAACCGCGATAAATCTGCAGGGATAACCGCAGCGGGTTTGCCCTGCAGATTTATCAAATCCGCTGCGGGAGAACCCGCAGGATAAAAAGGAACGTGTGAATGTGGCCTAAGGGTGGTTTCACACTTGCGTTTTTGTCTGCAGCGTTTTTTTCCCTATATTTAACATTGAAAATGCATGCTTTTTTTGTGTACGCGTTTGGTCGCGTTTTCAATCGCATGCATTTTTTTACTGCATGCGTTCATTTTCAAAAATGCAACTTGTAGTATTTTTGAGAGGCGTTTTTTGGACACAAAAAAATGCATGCGTTTTCATGCGTTTTTTGGGGGTCAAAAAACACATTGGAGTCAATGGGAACGCATGCTTTTTTTGTGCATGCGTTTGCATGCGTCAAAAACGCATGCATTTTTAAAAAAACAAAACAAAAACACACTGATAAACCACCCCACACCATAAAATTGATAAAGGGATCCTACCCCTAACCCTAACCCTACCCCTAACCCTAACCCTACCCCTAACCCTACCCCTAACCCTACCCCTAACCCTACCCCTAACCCTACCCCTAACCCTAACCCTAATCCCTTTAAGAATAGGGTTAGGGTTAGGGGTAGGGTTAGGGGTAGGGTTAGGGTTAGGGTTAGGGGTAGGGGTAGGTTTAGGGTTAGGGGTAGGGTTAGGGTTAGGATCCCATTAGGGTTAGGGTTAGGGGTAGGGTTAGGATCCCTTTAGGGTTCGGGTTAGGGTTAGGATCCCTACCCCTAACCCTACCCCTAACCCTAACCCTAGCTCTTTCTGTTTATAGTTGGTTTTTTACTTTATTTTGATGATTGGCAGCTATCACACATTTATCTGCATGCGTTTAAAAAACGCAAACGCATGAAAAAACGCATGTAAACGCGTCAAAACGCCGCGTTTTTTTCACCACATGCAAAAACGCATGCGTCAAAAAAACGCAGCGTTTGCACATGTTTACATGCATATTTTCACCATGCGTTTTTTTTTTAAACGCATGCGTTTTGAAACGCAAGTGTGAAACCAGCCTTATTCATTGAAATATACTGTACATAGTACTCCTCAGATATGTGAAAAACTGTGTATAACATTTTAAGAGCTACATATATTTCCCTTGATGGGAAGCATTTTTAAATAGAAATGGCTCGCTGAATGATTAGGCTTTGTTCATATGTGGCAGAAAATTTTCACGATGAATTTAGCTGCCAATAAATGAGCAAAGTTTACGTAACAAATGCTGCATGTATTTAAAAGTGAAATTGTCCATGGATTTCATCAAGTGAAATCTGCAGCGAAAATCAACACAAGAATGAGCATCTTACAGATGTGAAAACTCACATCAAGCTCTGATTTTCATGCCATTTTTTTCAGCTACATGTAGATAGGGTTTCGAAAACTATAGTCCACACAACAAATCCTCTGCAAATCTTGAATATGTGAAACTACCTTCAAAGCATATTGACACCCTCATGCCTTCGTGGCAAAAGGGGCTTGTTTAGATGTTGATGTGCAGAGGAACTCATTGAAAAAGAAATATAGGATAATAAAGGATATAATGGCTCTTGGTGATAGAGTATACTTCCATCATTCGTTAATCTGAATAAACTACAGTAGTTCACAGAGGTTAGCTAAACAAGTTTACACAGAACTACACAGTACGGCTGGGGTCATACTACTGTAGACTACAGGCGAGTGCTATGCGAGAAAACATCACATAGCACTCAGACCAGAGTTAGTTTATGGGGTAGCTCACATCACGGTTTATTTTTTCGGGCGTATTCAGCGTGCGTGTAAAATCATAGCAGGTAGCAATTGTCACCGAGACTCAGCTGAGACTCGCCAATGCAAGCCTATGGGTGCAAGAAAATAATCGCACAGCACTTGGACCATGCAATTGCTGTCCAATATTTACACACCGGTGTCCTTTGAAAAGCCGGCAATTCACGTGCCGCATACAGTAAAATCACACTGGCAGGTGAGAATAGAAAAGATAGAATAGATATATACGCATAGAATACGTAGGTGTATAGGTATCAGTGACACACATACATATATAAATATATTTATATGTATATATATATATTGCATAGATAGATAGAGTAAAAGCTGGCAATTCATGTGCCGTGTACTGTAAAATCACTTTATATGCCGCCAGGATAGAAAAGATGGATTACATACAGTAAATACAAATGGAATAGGTAGATATATAGATGTCTGTGACAAATACAATTAGTACAGTGTGTGCAGCTTACTGTACATGCACTTCATTAATAAAATATTATTTTTCAGGAAAAAATGGCGTAACCAGCAGAGGGAAAGCCGACGGCTGGGGGCTGATGTTTATAGCCTGAGAAGGGGGTAATACCGATTGAGCTTCCCAGGCTATTAATATCAGCTCACAGCTGTATAACTAGCCTTTACTGGCTATTAAAATGGGAGGCCCCCCAAAAAATGATGTGGGATCCCCATATAATTAATAGCCAGCAAAGGCTATGCAGACAGCTGCGGGTTGATATTAATAGCCTAGGAAGGGGCCATGGGTACTTGCCCCCCCAAGCTAAAGAAATCAGCTCTCAGGTGCCCCAGAAAAGGCTCATCTCTAAGATGCACCAATTCTGGCACTTAGCCTCGCTCTTCCCACTTGCCTTGTAGCGCTGGCAAGTGGGGGGGATAGTTGGGGGGTTGATGTCACCTTTGTATTGTCAGGTGGCATCATGCCCTGAGGTTATTAACCCCATAGTCACATTGTAAGAAAACACAGACACCCAGAAAAAAGTCATTTAATTGAAAGAATGACACAGACTCCTTTAATAATCTTAATTAAACCATACTTATGACCTTGCCCATTCCCCCAATGCCCTCGCCATCTGCAAAAGAGTTAAAAAAACAAACAATATTCCTCACCTTTCTGTAGAGATGCTGCTAATCCATTTGTCCAATGACGGGTCTAGCTCTGCTACATCTAGATGGCAGGTTGCATGGTTGCATGATGCGACCATACAGCCTGTCATCCAGCAGACATTGAGCACCATGTGCTCAGTGTCTCTCTGTGAATTCCTGTTACCTATCTGACGACACCACAAGCGTGAGAAAGTTCTCCTGCTCATGGTGCCATCTGACAGGTTCTGCGAGTTCACAGCCAATGAACTTACTTCACCTCTCTGACGTCAGCTGTTAGAGGCACATGTCAGCTGTTCAAAATAGCTGTTATGTGTCGGAAAAGATGTGGGCTCAGTGCCGGATCCAACATCAAAGGGAGGGAGTCCGACATCGGCGTACTATTATGCCTGATATCAGAAAGGAGTTAAACTATTTAACTTTACAGACCCCATAAATCATCGAGTAAGCTTGTTTTAAAGATAGGATCTGTAACCCTTAATTCTCTTCAAACTTTTTGAAGCTGATTTCTGACCAAATGTAAGTTCAATTGTAAGTCTCCTACAAATCAGCTTAACAGATCAATCTGGGGAAGAGTGGTAAGAGCTACACACCTGCCACAAAACAAGCTCACTGATGGATTTTACCATTAAGTCATTCTTCAGTATGGTGTGCACTGTGATACATAGAGGTTATAGATGCCAATGTTTGACATTTTTAGTGAAACCCTATTTCAAAAATTATATTTAGCCAAAAATGATTTTAAGTAGCACAAAATGTACAAAAAATGTGTCTATATTGTTTACTATTTATCAGGTTACTCAATGGCTGAATAGTCCTTTTACTTAAAAAAAGTCAATATTCTTGTTATGCAAATTGCCTCTTCTGAGAAAAAGAGGACTGGAACTCTATAGCGCCACCTGTTGGAAGTAGTGATCCTACAAGTCACAATCAACCCTTTAACGAGTCTTGCAATATGACTTAGGATAAATCGCCAAATAAGTATCTCAATTCAAAGACATGGTGTTTCGGCCTCTTGGCGCTCATTAGTGCGAAGCATGCGAACTGATTTGGCTAGCTGTGAGGCTCTGGACTGAGGTCCAAGGGGTAAGGTTTCTCCTTGTGGAGAGTGACATACCAGCTCTGGCATATTCTGGTTAGTGATTTGAAACTTCATGAAGATGGTATTTTAGCCTGTTACTCTCCTGACCCCACTCATCATTATACCTATGTTAATTTCATAAGCTCCAAAATTAGCCCTCATGATGAACATTGGATTTGGAGACAATCCAGGATTATTGAGAAAAAATGCAGGGGAGACGAACACCCTTTCCTTGACATACAGATTGTGCTATGTAGTTTATTTTTTAAAAAGAGCTTGATGCGAGAAAGAAACACGTAAAAATATAAGCTGCAAAATTGCTATTCCACTCTGGAACTGCTTCCTTCATCCTGCAGCGCGGTCTACTCTGAAACGTCAAATCTCCTTTTTTCTATTAATACAGGATTATTATCTCAAGAACCTATAGGCACAGATTGTTTCTCACCTTAGACTCCACCCATTAATTGGTCACAGCTTTAAAATATTTGACTGTTCTTGAAAATAAACATTCAGCTTTACTTCTCACATCACCTAGCACCCTCTGAAGCTATATAATTACACATAATATACCAATTAATGCACACTGTTTAGTTTATACATTATTCATATGTAAATGTTCCTTTCTGCAGCATGCTTTCCCCCAAGGCCGCTCATAGGCACATGCCTATTGTACCTATAGATAAATTTGACCCTAATTGGAGGTCTATCTGTCACATTCGTACAGCTGTTTCCTTGAAAATTATTAATAGTTATAAATTTATTTTTTCATTAGCTATTGAGAAAATTGAGAATAATAGGTAATATATTAATTTATTTTTCCTCTTTAACAATGAAATAGAAGTGCAATTGTTTCCTATAGTGATCTTGAAGCTTGATTTTACCTTTTTGTGCTTTATTTCTCTTTGGGTTGGAAATTGTTTCAACGTTTCTTTGTAGTACTAAATGGTGGTCCCTTTCTAGTCATTTGATATCTTAATTGGGTTCTTGTGGAAGAGACAAATTTGATGGTACATGTTGTACCGCTAGATTAACAGTGTTGGGTGGAATAGGCTTCCAATGTCGTTAAAAGAATTGCAATAACTTAACAAAAATGATTCTTTAAAAATATTCTATGGTTTTGTAATTTTGTAGTTGATTCACCAATCACAAT
Organism: Ranitomeya imitator; assembly: GCF_032444005.1. Lineage (NCBI taxonomy): Eukaryota > Metazoa > Chordata > Amphibia > Anura > Dendrobatidae > Ranitomeya > Ranitomeya imitator. The sequence continues at coordinate 445,492,630 of NC_091287.1, read as the reverse complement.
TCCGTTCCTTTGTCCCCTACTTCTTTGCTAACATTATAAGTTCAAATTGAGCATGAAACTACAGGATCCGATTCCACACAGGAATACATCGGCTGCATAGGAGCTGTATGAATATACAATGGTGTGAAAGTGTTTGCCTCCTTCCTGATTTCCTATTTTTTCTCATGTTTGTCACACTTAAATGTTTCAGATCACCATACAAATTTAAATATTAGAGAAAGATGACACAAGTAAACACAAAATGCAGTTTTGAGAATCATCAAGATGTTGTCTGGCAAAACTGAGAAAAGCCTTTATATTCTTATTGCTCAGCATTTGTTTTCGTCTTGGAACTCTGCCATGCAGCCCATTTTTGCCCAGTCTCTTTCATATGCAGTTCTTTGGATGTTGTTCTGGGGTATTTTGTGACATCTTGGATGAGAAGTCGCTGCCCCCTTGGGTTAATTTTGGTCAGCTGGTCACTACTGAGAAGGTTCACCACTGTTTCATGTATTCGCCATTTGTGGATTATGGCTCTCACTGATGTTCTCTGGAGCCCAAAAGCTTTAGAAATGGCTTTATAACCTTTTCCAGACTGATAGATCTCAATTACTCAGTTTCTCATTCGTTCTAGAATTTGTTTTGGTTCTCTAGCTTTTGAGGACCTTTTGATCTACTTCACTTTGTCAGGCAGGTCCAATTTAAGTGATTTCTAGATTGAGAACAGGTGTTGCATTAATTGGTCCTGAGTGTGGCTAGGGAATTTTAACTCAGCTTCCCAAAGATGTGACAAACCATAGTTAATTTATGTTTTAAGGGGAGCAATCACTTTTTCACAGGGCCCTGTAGGTTTTAATTTATTTTTCCCTTAATAATAAAACCCTTCATTTAATAACTGCATTTTGTGTTTACTTGTGTTTTCTTTGTCTAATATTTATATTTGTTTGATGATCTAAAACATTGAAGTGTGACAAACATGAAAAACAATAGTAAATCAGGAAGGGACAAACAACAATTACAAACACCACACTAAAAATGTCCACACTATATCCACGCTCAAGATGAACCCTGAACTGTGTGCCTGCTTGGCTGCGGAGGTTGGCACCCTATGACAACCCACGCAAGAATGGCGCCCCCTTCACTGATGGCGGACCCTACTGTCTTATTATACCCTATCGATAAGTGCCAGCTGATCTACTTTTACAAGATATGAGGACAGTATCCAAATAGAACGGGTCAGAAAGAAAGGCAGTGCCCCTGAATATATAAATCAGTTCAGGGAAAATAGTGAATTTCCATGCCTGATAAAAAATAAAAATGATGCATAGCAAAAATGAATAAGATAAGTAAGCCTTTTCTAATCTGTACCTCCGCTGTTTCCTGCCTGTCAGTGGAGGTTGGCACCCTATTTGTCAGTGGACATGGTGCCTCCACTCCACGGCAGCTAGCTCTATAAGACACTTATGATACACAGGCCAGATTAAACACTTTTAAACACTTATAAAACAGTTATAAAGGGTGCTTCAACCAAAATAGAAGAGCATCAACCTTTTACGCCCCCCGAAGAAGCAAATGTGCGAACCGCGTTGGGATCCCTCTTCCCGCATTCAGGTACAGGATGGCTCACTTTATCCTCTTTTTACTATCTTAGAATTTAGCATTCTTGTGCTATTTAACTCTTTACCTATTTTTGACTTATTGTGCTATATGACTTACATGTATTTGAGATCAGTATTCCCGTAGCTGATACCAATAGTGTATTTCCCACTTGGGACATATTCAATTGTATATGCCACTAAGGCATACATTATTTAGGATTTATTGCACTTTGGCACGATGCACTTTTTAAATGTTTTGTATGATATTGTTTGAGCCTTGACCAACTAGGCAATATTTTATATTGTAATTTTTTTACACTTGCAATATACTTCCCTTTCTCTTTTTTGATTTTAATGACATGCAGACTCTCTTAAACTATGTATTTATTATACTGTGGCCATAGGTCCTTATTATAGCACATTATGTGATATCTGAGAAGAGTGCCTATATATTGTCTGCATTTGTCATACTGTTCTAGTGGTCATTTTTATTATTATCATTTTTGCCAATCCTGTTTCCTCTATGTGGTACTAGGCTGTTATCTGTTACCTTTTTCAACTGCGTCTACATGATATATATCCTTATTTCTTGTTTTTTAACGTGTTTTTCAATAAAAGCTTATATTATATATATTTAGTTCTTGTGCCTATTTGCTTTTTTGCTTGTTTTGGTTTCCTGACACCCTACTTGTCAACGGACATGGCGCCTCCACTCCACGGCAGCTAGACCTATGAGACCCTTATGATACACAGGCCAGATTAAACACTTTTAAACACTTATAAACACTTATAAAGGGTGCTTCAACCAAAATAGAACAGCATCAACTTTCACCATCATCAGTTATTCAAATGGCCCATAGATTAAGTTGATATAGACATTAAAATGAAAAAATGAATAAGAGGAGTACTTATCAAAATAGATGTCATAAAACCTCTACGCGTTTCTCCACACGGCTCATTAGGAGGTTGGATAGATAGATAATGCATTGTAATGTCTATATCAACTTAATCCATGGGCCATTTGAATAACTGATGATGGTGAAAGTTGATGCTGTTCTATTTTGGTTGAAGCACCCTTTATAAGTGTTTAATCTCTTCTCATTAGAGGAGTGGTTCTGCAGGGGGTGACAATAGACCATTTCTTCTCATGCTTTTTGGCTGTTGTTTTGGTCACTTTTGTATTTTGTCATTGCTCTCACCCCTAGAGGTACTGTACACTAGCATGAGGCAGTGTCTACAACCCACAGAAGTTGCTCAGGTTATGCAGCTCTTCCAGGATGGCATATCAATTCAAGCTGTGGCAAGAAGGGTAGCTATGTCGGTCAGCACAATGTTCAGGCGATGGAGAAGATACCAGGAGACAGGCCAGTACACCAGGAGCTGTGGAGGGGGCCATAGGAGGACAACAACCCAGCAGCAAGACTGCTACCTCCTCTTTTGTGCAAGGAGGAGCAGTGCCAGAGCCCTGCAAAATGGCTTTCCGCAGGTCACTACCATCCATGTATCTGCTCAAACTGTCAGAAAAAGACTCCATGAGGGTGGTATGAGGACCCGACATCCACAGGTGGGTGTTGTACTTACAGCCCAACACCTTGCAGGATGATTGGCATTTGCCAGAGAAAACCAAGATTGGCAGATTTGACATTGATGCCCTGTAAGAGCCATAGAGTACAGAAGTCCCAATATATAAAAAGTGACAATTTTCATTTCACAAAATTAATGTAACAATAATAGACACTAATAACAGAAAAGGCATTGGACAAGTGGCGCACGGTGTGAAAAAGAAACCATTGTACGGTTCCACACATTAAAAGTATCAGGCACGGGGTAGATCAAAACACATTTCTAATATTGATATGAAGCATAAACGTAGAGCTGTAAACATTGGTCTCTGGTGCAAGCCAAGGGACCGAGGTAATCAATATGCTAATAGAGTGTGCATATAGCAAAGAGGTATTCACCCAATCAAATGATTATATAAACAGATAGAAAACTGCTTTAGAAATGGTCTCACAAATCTGTTGCGCAGCAAAATCAATTCAGTATACATGTAAATGCACAAGAGATAATCTCACCCTTAATGGCCTGTGTGTGGTCACGTCTAACAATGGACGACAGCCCCAAAGCGCGTTTCGCGTGGGCTTCCTCGGGGGGTTGTAGATAAGCTCCTGATGCTGGTGGGCTTAGCTCACCTTCGATTTTGGGGGTGACAATGTTTTATGTTTTTAAAAATATTTTTAGCTGTTATTCCAAGACTTTACTGCTAGTCTTTACTGCCAGTCATGTCTTAACTGGCAGCATTATAGGACATCCCTAAGGACATTACAAATGCCCCTATTTGTCACTATACACTGATCAGCACTGGTGACCACACTGAATTATCAAAGGGAACCTCTCACCAAGTTTGCTAGCTTATGTGGGATCAGCATGATAATGGTGCTGAGACTGATTTTAGCGATGATTAACTTGCTGGTCTGCTAGCTGTCAATTCTTTAAAATCATAGTTTTATCTATTGCATATCTAGCAATTCTCTGAATATTGAGCTCTGCATAACTCCACAGAAACCACTGGTTGACTGCTTTGTGTGTACCCTGTGCATAGGCAGTAAGTTACCAATCAATATTGAAGATGTGGTTATACAGAGCTCATGAATATGTATGACTACATGGCATCAGATTTAGGCTAGGTTCACATTGCGTTAATGGGTTAATGCTAACGGACTGCGTTGCACGGCGAAAATGTCACAATTAACGCCGTGCAACGGGTCCGTTAGCGCACCCATTGACAGCAATGTGATTTTTAGCTGAAGCGCATCGCTAGCGTATGCCATTTTCGGCACGCGCTACCAATGTGCCGTTCTTTTGTGACGGACCTGGGACGCTGCTTGCAGCATCCGAGGTGCATCTCAGGCCGGTTCCTCTCTAGCGCAGATCGGGGACCTGCGCTAGCGGGGAGGGTGAATGCTGACCCTCTAGAAACATTGTGTTAGCGCAATCCGCTAGCGCTATGCGCTTAACGGATTGCCCTAACGCAATGTGAACCTAGCCTTACAAGGCCTATAGTGGTAATCTCCTGATAAAAAAGTGATTCTATCAAAACTACAGCAAGCAGCCCAGTAACTGACACATCATCGGAATCAAGGTTGTGGTATCTATATTATGCTATTCTCATATTAGGTTAAAAAAAAAAAGCTTGGTAACAAATTCCATTTAGATGGAGTAACCACACCCCCCATTAATGTTGCTGCATTCTATAGTAATCAAAGGCGTTAAATGGCCATGATCAGAGTTTTGTGGGAGAGGCTGTCAGTCTTTGCTGCCCCTAGCTGCCTAGAGATTGCCGCAGTTATAAAAGTTAGCACTGCAGGCTAACACATCAGTCATATATTTATGCATGGTGCAGGAAAGAGTTAAAAGTCAAAAAAAATCCTGACTTTATATTCAAATCTTGCTCCTGCAATGTTCCATTGTAAGAAGCAGGAAGAAAAGCTATTGTGCAAGTGACTGCAAGTATGCAGATTGCATGTGAGAGGTCAGTTGATGACTGCTTAAACCAGTAAGCAGAACCTGGAAAACCCCTCTAAGTACAGTCCATGGTCAGGTTCCTTAAACAAATGTGAGAAGGCATAAGCATTCATTGTAGACGCTTTATGCTTTTTTAAATTTTACATTTCTATAGTTTAATAAGGATATATAACATTATTAAACAATGACCATAATCTTTGCTTCTCCTTGTATGAATGATTATATACAGATTTTTATCTAATATATAAAGCTGAATGTGTGTGTGTGTGTGTGTGTGTGTGTGTGTGTGTGTGTGTGTGTGTGTGTATGTCCGGGATTGGCATCTGCACCGTCGCAGCTACAGCCACAAAATTTTGCACAGTCACACGTCTGGACCCTGAGAGCGTCATAGGCTATGTTGTGAGGTGAAATTTTAACCCCGCGCTTTCCAATTCACCAAACAATTTTGCCCCTATCTACATAATGGGAAAAAAGTGAAAGGAAAAGTGTTGGAGGCGTCGCAGCTACAGCCACAAAATTTTGCACAGTCACACGTCTGGACCCCGAGAGCGTCATAGGCTATGTTGTGAGGTGAAATTTTAACCCCGCGCGTTCCAATTCACCAAACAATTTTGCCCCTATCTACATAATGGGGAAAAAAGTGAAAGGAAAAGTGTTGGAGGCGTCAAAGCTACAGCCACAAAATTTTGCACAGTCACACGTCTGGACCCTGAGAGCGTCATAGGCTTTGTTGTGAGGTGAAATTTTAACCCCGCGCATTCCAATTCACCAAACAATTTTGCCCCTATCTACATAATGGGGAAAAAAGTGAAAGGAAAAGTGTTGGAGGCGTCAAAGCTACAGCCACAAAATTTTGCACAGTCACACGTCTGGACCCCGAGAGCGTCATAGGCTATGTTGTGAGGTGAAATTTTAACCCCGTGCTTTCCAATTCACCAAACAATTTTGCCCCTATCTACATAATGGGAAAAAATGAAAGGAAAAGTGTTGGAGGCAAATTGACAGCTGCCAGATGTGAACAAGGGGGACTTAAAGAATGAGAGCGATGGCGCCAAAGAGTATATACCATACAGTTGCTAAGGTGGGGCCCCGACATGGGATACTCACCACACACGGGGATATGAACACACACACAAAATGTGCCACACACTACCACGTGCTTCAACACATATCACCCTCAGCACACATTTCACCACACATTCTCCAACCTCGCCACATAAAAGTCGAAACACAAAAGTCGCCGCTCAAAAGTCGCCACGCGCAGAACTCGCCACATGCAAAAACTAGGCTCTTGCAAAACTCACCACAAGTGCAAAACTCACCTCATGGAAAACTCGCCACACGCAAAACTTGCACATGCGGAAAAATTGCCACATGCACAAAAGTTGCAACACATGCAAAATTTGCCTCACACAAAACTTGCACATACTCAAAAGGCACCACACAAAACTCGCCACGCGCAAAACTCGCCATGCGCAAAACTTGCTGCACACAAGTTGCTACACTAACCTGTCACATGCAACTCGACACACAAAAAGTTGCTACACGCATGTTGCCACACAAAACTCATCTCACAAAAGTCGCTACATGCATGTCGCCACACGCAACTCAACACACACAACTTGACAAACGAAACTCACCCTAAAACACACACAAGTCTGGTCTTATCCTTCAAAAATAAAAATCTGATTAATAAGCAGACAAACTACAACAAATGTTCCATATAGGAAATACGGCAGCTGTCAGTCACATGACCTGTCTATTATGTGTATGTGTGAGCTAATATATACTGCCAGGGGGAGGGCTTCCTGTTGGCTGGGGATTTATCAGGCTGCCAATTTAGCTTACAAATACTGAGGTAAAAATACTGAGCAAATAACGTGTGAACGAGGTCTAATACAGGAGGAGATGACACACAGGTATATACTATATACAGGAGGAGATGACACACAGATATATACTACTGTATACACAGGAGAGATGACACACAGGTATATACTATATAGAGGAGGAGATGACATACAGGTACATACTATATACAGGAGGAGATGACACACAGGTATATACTATATACAGGAGGAGATGACATACAGGTATATGCTATATATAGAAGATGACATGCAGGTATATACTATATACAGGAGGAGATGACACACAGATATATACTATATACAGGGGAGATGACACACAGGTATATACTATATACAGGAGGAGATGACATACAGGTATATACTATATATAGAAGGAGATGACATTCAGGTATATACTATATATAGGGGAGATGACACACAGCAGGTATATAATATATACAGGGGAGATGACATACAGGTATATACTATATACAGGAGATGACATACAGATGTATACTATATATAAGGGAGATGACAAACATGTATATACTGAGGTGATGAGGTGAAAATGAGAGGTGTGAGGTGAAAATGAAAAAGTGTGAGTGCAAAATGAGAGGAGTGAGGAAAAATAATGGAGTGATCAGAAAATGACAGATGTGAGGTTGAAATGACAAGTGTTAGGGGGGAATGAGAGGAATGAGGGGGAAAATGAGAGATGTGAGGGAGAAAATGAGAGATGTGAGGGGGGAAATGAAAGATGTGATTGGGAAAATGAGAGGCGTGATGGGAAAATAAGAGAAGTGAGGTGCTATAACTAACCACAGATATTTACTATGCCCAGGCAACGCCAGGCTCTTCAGCTAGTATCTCTATATTTCTGATTCTCCGAGGATTTCAAGATCTTCCTCCCCACCCTGTAGTTTCCTTATACACTTCAGAAAACATTGACAGGTTAATTGGCTTCTAATGAAATTGGTCATAGTGTGCTTTTGATATCAGGAAATTAGATTGTGAGATCCACTGGGGACAGATGTAAATGGAGACAATCTCTGCTGCAGAACATCGTATCATAAGATGGAAATAATCTAAAAAATGAGCTTCACAAATATAACTTCAAATTCCTCCAGCATTGTTCTCCACTATGTATAGATTTACATGCATTGTATAAGGGATACCCGGCATTGTTTTGGATCAGCTCCATCTATTTTTCTTTGCGGTGACCTAATTTGTAATTAGCTCCCTTTAGTTGTATCGATGGCTCATTTATGTGGTTGATGTGTCATCTCACACAGTGTGCAACGTGAGCCTCGGTTGGAAGAATTGTAAGCCCAGACATTTGTTGATAAATCTTTTGTAATATAGCCTTACTGATTTATGAGAATATCTCTTTTTATGGAAAATACATGAAATGGTACTTTCCTTTCGGAGGCATAGATTGATGCTGTGACATGGTGTTTTACGGTGTTGAGCTTATCAGTTTTGAGTTAACCATATCTGATGCAAACGATGACCCTTCCGTCTCTGTGATTTGAGTCCACAGACTCTTGAGCATTAAGTTAATTTTCCCCTGGATTTCTGAGCTGCGTCCTTCTTACCCCGCGGAAACACTGTGAAGTATACAGGTTTTGACCGAATGACAGAGCATAGAGGGTGAAATTAGATGCATTAAATTAGAATATGACAAAAAAGCCTATCTAAATATCTGTCACAATTTTACTTTTTGTCCAAACCAGCAACCAGTAATGAGCCCATCTCTGAAGCTTGGTAGCCAAATGGAAAGTGGAGGAGAAATAACTTTGATGAGCTGTGACTTGCGGTGCTTTGTGGTTTTTCTTCTTTTAGATTATGTGTTGCATTTGTTTTTTTTGGGGGGGGAGTGTTGTTTCAGCATTGTTTGTATAAAATAACAAAGGTATAATATTTTATATTGAGTTATTCTGGAAAATTCCTTCACGTGAATGTTGAACATAATCAAAGGTTCAATATGTGCTTCAGATTAGGAAGGAGCTTTGTTGGGTTTCGCAAGTTATGATTTTGAATGGAGAACAAAGAGTTACGAAATGCCATCAAATTTTTGTGCAGCACATGATAGTGGTAAGCTGGTGATCCCCTGATCTTTGATTACATCCTGGCTAGTAAATATCTTGTGATTAATCAAAATGGCTTGTTCTGCGTGTAGTGTAAGTCACCTTCACAGATGGGATGTATTCTGTTCGAATATTTGTATTAATCCTGTCTAAAATAGACATGCTCTGTGTTACTGACTTTAAATCGGATTGTACCGGCTAAACAGCTGTAATAAGAAAAGAAATGGAATTTTCAGCTTCCGAATATGACAGAAGACCTACATACAGAAACACGGAATTTGTACAATAGATCAGAACAGTCTGTGTAGTAAAATGCTGCATGAGATCGATGGAACATCCCTTATTAAGGAGATACACGTCTTTGACTCCTAATTATCTAAATCCATTATAATTGCCTTATCATGACAAGCAGTTTCCTTTGACATGCTAAATGCCCGACTGCCAGCACAGGCAGGAAAAAGAATTATCTGTAAAAAAAAAAAAAAAAAAAAAAAAAAGAAGCTTGCATGACGTTTGTCTCAGTTCTCCCAAATCCTTATGATTCAAAAAAAGAAAAAAAGAAAAACAAACAATATTGTATAAAAGTTGGATAAGGCTACGATTTATACATGTAGTACCTCTAAATAAGAAATCTACTATAGGTGATATTTTATAAATGAAATATCTAACATAGTAAGCATTTGGATGTCTGTGTATGTTTTAAGTAATCTAAAATGATTTTAAAATAATATTAATAGTAATGCTAAAAATAATCATCAATAAAACCATGAATTCCTTCTTTTAGGAAAGTAGGAGAACCCCCTTTGGAAAATGGATGGATCCCTTTTATCGGTTTAGCTTTCGAGTTCAGTAGAGATCCTTTAAAAATGCTGATCTCACAGCAAGAGAAACATGGAGACATATTTACAGTCCACCTCGCAGGTAAGAAATATTATTTGAATGACTTCAGATGTAAATATAAATTTACGCAGACATAGATATATCTTACCGTGACTATACTATATACCGTATATCAGATCGTCTTGAAATAAATATTTCTAATGCTGAAAGACAGGGGAAAAAGTATATACACCTTGAATGTTATTATTTGGAGCTATTATATTGTGAGTTTTTACTTGATGTACAGTATACTGTCAAATTAATAAAATGAAATGTTATTAATTTGTATACTGATAAATTCCATAGTTAATTATGTTATTGGGATCAAAAATACAATGCAATTTAATATTAGAATACACCATTGTATAAACTATAAGAACAGAAGAAATCACCTATAAATTACATAAGTTTTTATGTTGCTTTAATCAATTTTTGACAAGAAAATACACTTTGAGTTTTCAGATCTTTTAATACATTTTTGAAACATCTCACATACAATTAACATATAAAATCTGGAGAGTCTATCATAGTGGCTCCATTTTATTTTTGCTGGAAAAAAACAGCCAAAGAGTTATGTTGAACATTAAATAATGATGACCATTAAAACCATACAATATATTAATACTCCATAAATGTAGTAGTTTACAGTTTATGTAGATATACGAGTGGTTTCACGATTTTGATGCTGGTCCTGTCAACAATTTTGATCAACTGATATTGTTTTAATTATAAACCTTCAAAGTTGTTCATTTGGAAAATGCAGAACGATGCATCGAGGTCCTGGCATCACCCCATGCCGATGATACGATTTTGCTGATTGTACTTTCCAATGGGATGAGCAAATGATTGTCATTGTGAGAAGTCTCAAGGGACATGGATGTCATCTTAATAAAGAAATTAAAAAGCACATCTTTCCATGAGAAACAATGTAAATTCCTGACCTGTCGTAGAAAATAGTTCTCTAATTGGTTTTGTGTGGTGGTGCAGCAGAATCATTTTCCTCAGACGTCATCCCCGCGAAGCACTACTGTACATCATTGTCAACCATTCACTGAAATCTTCCTAATAAGAGACCGATTACGTAAATTTGATAGGCCTACAAGAATGAGCGAGGTATAGTGTATGATAGTATCTCCAGAGACATTATTTTGTATAAGGATCAAGAGAAAGTAGACAGCTCTCTAAATATCTTCAGGGATCTTACAGAGTCTTGTATCTTGTCCTTTGTAGAAATGACAGAGCGCATATGGGTTTTTTGGAATGAAGAATTTCATCTTAGATTAGCTTGGATGACTCTTTCCTAGTAGTGTTTTTCCATAGATAGACTACGTTGGAAGGCCAGCACAGTACCTGGGAAGCGTTTAATCCTACCAGTCTGGAAGCATTTTTAACCCTAATTGATGTTTTTGTAACAAATGAAGCAGAAAGTTATCATGTTTCTTTCCTTTTGGTTGCATCCCTGCACAGCAGGGTGAAAACCAAGAATCACAGTGGCACATGATCCCTTTGTGACTAGTCTTAGCTCCACAATAACGATTGTCATGTATTCATTTAATAACACCATTTATATGATTTTTATGTAGTTTTAATAACAATAATAATAATAATAATAATAATCTTTATATAGCGCCAACATATTCCACATCGCTTTACAGTTTGACATTTTCAAACACAACAGTCATAAGTAACAATGTTAACAATACAATAATTAAAGCAAACTAGGCCGACTCTGCTCGTTAGAGCTTACAATCTACAATGAGGTTAGGGAGATACAAAGTACAGGTGTGTATCTACAATGATGGCGCAGCCATAATTTTGAGAAGCAAAGATAGAAAATTGGCAATTTCCAATAATAAACTCTTGTAGTAAATAAGTATTTTTTACCACAATACATTCCTCAACATTGAAACTGCAATGCTAACTAGGAAAAGACATGGAATAATGGAAATCACAGTAGTGATACACACATTAATGTTATACAAATGATGGAAAAATTAAAAGAAAATTTCCAAAACAGATTGATTTATTCAGAATTGTATATGAAAGCCACTTGCTGAAATATATGCACTTACACGCCTCGGTATGCTAAAAATTAGTTCACTAATTTTTGTCTGAGGAATATTCCACCCACCATGCTGAATGCACTTGGGCTTGTCACTCATCAAGATCAGCTGCTGGCTGCTCCCTTGACCACCAATCATGTCCCAGATGTCCTTGCTGGAGAAAATTCTGGAGACTCTCCAAGCCATGGTAGCAAGTTTAGTCTATGTAGACTGTTCACCATAGCACAAATAAAATTTTGCCTAGCATTGTTGTGATGAAAAACAGCTCCTGGAACTCTGGAGAAATGTTTGTACCACTGGTTCAACCACCAAACCAATGGAACAGCGATCTGGTAGTGTATCTGGAATGAAGAATAGAGGGGTACAGCTACCGTACATTATTTCAATACACAACTGTAATCCCGGGAGTAGGACAAGTGTGACAATCCCTCCACTCCCTTTTGAGTGCCTCTTCATGGTGTTTCTCACATGGTCTTCAGGTGGAGACGAAAGGTTGTAATGGAGCAAAGGAGACTAGAATGGAGATCTATCCTCTTCAGAGATGAGTCCTACTTTTGTCTTGGATGTAAGGATAGCTGGAGATTGGTCTGGACCACATCATGAAGATATCTTCACAAGGAAACTTCACACAAGTCTTTTTCCAGCTGTCATGATATGGGGTGGCTTAATGTACATTATATTTTTTATTCCAGATAGAGTAACAGCTCAGCTTTGAATTACTTTGGTCGTGGAACCCCAGTAGTTGTTTTTCTACACAACAATACCAAACTCTGATACCGTGTGCAACCTGTATCACCTAAACATGATACCATGACTTGCAGTGATGACAGATTTGTCTTTCATCAAGCACATCTGGAATTTCATTGGTTAGCAATTGCAAAGGGAGCTTCCAGCAGCAGAACTTGATGATTTGTGACCTCTTCTAGTCTTCTTGACAGATAAATGTAACAGCACAGCATCAATTTCTCCAATGTGTCCCAAGAGCTGTTTTTTAACACAACTATGCCAGGCTGCATGTTGCCCGTGCTACTGCGAGCAGCCTATATGTGCTACCATTGCCTACAGCATCTTGGGATTTGTCTCTACATTGAGCACATCTAGTACCTAATTGGTTAGCAATTGCAAAAGAAGCTGCCAACAGTGGATCTTGATGATTTACATGTCCAAGTGCAAGCACCATGGCAGGTCATTCCACAGACAACCAATCCTAACCTCACTGATAGCATCCAAGGTATGTGTGTTTATTTATGCATGTGGTGCTCATACTTAAGGCTGAATAAATCAATGTGTTTGGAAAATTTTGTTTTATTTGAAATTGCTACTCCAAGAAAGAAAAGTTGTGATATTAAAGAAATTGGAAAAGTTAAAAGGGGTGGCCTGAAAGTAAAACCTTTAAATCCTAAATGCCTTTTGCCAGATCTCCACCAAAACCTGCTCCTGAGACTTCTGCTGCTGTTGCCAGGTGCCACTGTATTCACTCTGTGGGCAGCGCTGGTGATAGAAATGCCAGAAACAGAAACTCTGGACTGCAGGCCCTGTCCAGCAACTAAGGATAGAGTGGTTGGGATCTGTAGTGCCATCCAGTCTCAGTAAGGATGTGTGTGGTGTCCAGCTGAAGTTATTAGCTCCTCGCACCAGACAATTGGAGAGCACCACGCCCTTCTAAAGCTTCCACCTTGCTGCTGGAAGCTGCTAGATATAGCATTGTGTTTCCCTAGCTAGTTTTATGTCTGGTACTTCTTTTTTGTTTAGTGTATTCCTGTTTTTACTCTGACTTGTTTCTAACTTCTTACTAATCCTGATTTTGCCCTTGATGTGGCCTCTTGGCTCTGACCCTGCTTGGTCACCGTTCCTATCTCTGGGTGGCAGGCCTTCTATGGTTCCATTGGGGTCTGTTGAAAAACCAGATTCCTGTACAGGAGTTAAAGGGTATTGAGATGGATTTCTCTGGAGACTGCCAGTCAGAGTGGCTTTTGCCAAGTTTGTCCGAGGCAGCCTTTTGAGCCTAAGACTTCAGGCAGATCTTACACCTGTCTATTTAATGTAATAATCTAATCACTTTTCTTATACACTTTGATTAAAAAATTCCTACAGTTCCCTCTCAAACTGTTTTATTTTATTATTTTTTTACTACTTTCTCTTCTGACACTTCGTTTTAGTATCCCAGTGCATGCTGGGATAGTCCCAGAAAGGAGGCGCATCAATGGCATCCATTTTAGGGATTAGGCTAATCGCTGTTCTACTAAGCATGCATTGTATGTCAATTCCGACATACGCTCAGTAAATTCTGTCAGTAGACTCTGTCACTACCTTTCCAGCACTGTCACCCCAGCTATCTTCAAACAATTTGCAATTGTAAAAGATCTTCAATTTAGATTCTCAGGATATGCTGCCACTGTGCAATATGCACAGTGATTGTGCACTCTTTTACAGGCTCTGACCAGAAATAATGAGTTGGGAAGAGAGTGCACTGTCACTGTGCATTGTAAAGTTACCTGGCCTTGCAAGAAGGGCAGACACCAGCACTGCTCCCACAAGTCACGTAATTTAGATTCCCTGTTCCTCGTGCAAACATCTCCAAGATTTCTGTCATGCTTCCCTTGTGCTATGAAATTCAATACCAATCTAACCAATCAGACTCTCTCACCTTTCAAACCATTTAAACTCACTTCTTCTAGAAAGCCTACAACTTGCAATAACCGTGTTGCCATGACTCTGACATAACAGCATCCTCTACCCTCACTGTCACTTACTTAGGCTACGTTCAGACTAGCGTTGTGCTAGTGTGCGTCTGGTTAGCGTCGGGCGACGCAGCGGCGACGCACGCGTCATGCGCCCCTATGTTTAACATGGGGGACGCATGCGTTTTTGTTTGTTGCATTTTGCGAACCATGCGTCTTTTTTGCCGCAAGCGTCGGACCAAGAAAACGCAACAAGTTGCATTTTTCTTGCGTCCGATTTTCGGCAAAAAACGACGCACGCGTCGCAAAACGCAGCGTTTTTGCGTGCGTTTTGCCCCGTTTTTGCGTGCGTTGTGCGTTGCGTCGCCAACGCAGCGGCGCACAACGCTAGTCTGAACGTAGCCTTAGTCATGTTTAGTTATACTTTTGTACCTTGTAATATATTGTTAGCTGATTGTCATGTATTATAAACCTTGTTTTCACATGGTAAAAATTATGCACTTCACTCAATCATCAGAAATAAAATCCTCACCCTTAGCTTTGAGGAAATTAATGGAAATATCTGTCTTGTTCCCTGGGAATAGTTTTTTAAGACGTCGATCATTTGATGTGGCTTCAAAAATCATTCAATGTAGACAAAAACTAAAGTAGTTATTATGGAGACAAAATTGTTTAGTAATGTCCTAAGACACTGCAGCCAATAACTTGGCTGCTTACACACAAAACAATGCGTTGTATATCATTGTGTATAACAATATGCTTTATGTCTCTTTTAATGGTCTTTAGTAACGCAAACAAGAACTGAGCATTAGTGCTTTATTCATTATTTGTGATTTTATAAGGAAAAAAATATGTCTTTCAAATTTTACAATGAGACAACAATATAATAGATGTAAAGGAGATAGATAAGTCGAAAACAAAAGATTTGCAAGATATGCATGAAAAATTTATACTAAACTGTAACATAGTCAATTAGCAGATAAATGAGCATTCATTCAAGTACGTTTAATGAAGCAAGTCACAAATGATTGACTTGTGAAAGATTTATGTATTTTCAAATGAATATATTAACAAGTCACATTTTCGGATGTAAACCGATTGTTTGGTGGAGCTTTCATATTAACATTATTTTTTTCACTCAATATTGAGCAGAATTAAATCTGTTGACTAGATGCAACTGCTAATACATGTTAGGGTAGGACTTATTGTGATATGTATTCTTACCTGTAGCAGCAAATCAAAGGTATTTTCTGGTTATTCAGCCTCTGTACCTTGATTAACAGCTTCCAACACATTATGATGCCCCCACAGTCCCCACACAGCCCCATTACACAGTATTTATTTATTATGCTTTGCTTATATAGTGCTACCTTAGTTCTCAGGGCTTAAGGCTATGTGCACACGTAAGAAAAGAGGTGCAGAATTTTCTGCACAAAATCCGCATCTCCCGGCAGAATCCGCAGCTGCGGATTTGCTGCGGTTTTTATGCTGTTTTAGTGCGTTTTTTGTGCGGAATTGATGCAGATTTTGTGCGGATTTTCTGCAGTTTTTACCACTGCGGATTTCTATTAATGGAGGGGTGCAGAAACACTGCAGAACTGCACAAAAGAAGTGACATGCACTTCTTTGAAATCTGCAGCGTTTCTGCGCTGATTTTTCTGCACCATGTGCACACCTTTTTTTTTCACATTGATTTACATTGTACTGTAAATCACAGTGCAGATCTGCAGCATTTCTGTGCGAAAAAAAAACTGCCGTTCTGCACTAAATCTGCATCGTGTGCACACAGGTTTACAGACATTATCATTGCTTTCCCCAATGGGGTTCACAATCTAAATTCCCTATCAGTATGTCTTTGGAATGTGGAAGGAAACCGGTGTACCCGGAGGAAACCCACGCAAACACGGGGAGAACATACAAACTCCTTGCAGATGTTGCCCTTGGTAAGATTTGAACCCTAGCACTGCAATCTGCAGTGCTAACCACTGAGCCACCATGCTGCCCCTTACAGTATGACATCCACGCACAGCCTCCCTAGACAGAGTATTTCCACAAAGTCCCACTGCACAGTATAATGTTCCCACAAAGCCCTCTAACAGTATGATGTTCCTTCACACAATATGTCAACACAGACCGCCCCACACAGTATAGCGTTCCCACACAGCCCCATTACACAGTGTGAAACCCCAGACAACCCCCACACAGGATAATAGCCCCAAACAGCTTTCTTGCACAGTATTATGTTACCACACAGCCCCCTTGCACAGTATTATGTCCTCGCAGTTTCCCACATTATACTGTCAATTATAAGATAAAAATAAAGTTACTCACCTAACCCCAGTCCTCAGATCCACTGGTCTGTGATTGGTACTGAGGCAAAGTTGGCCCAATTTAGCTACGTTATCATGCTTGCTGTGTCCTCGGACGCACAGGCTCAATGATGGAATAGGGAGCTGTCGGCTTCCAGTTCCATCATCATTCTCATGGGTAACTACACCCTAAGGATTCAGAACCAGTGGAAGTGAGACGCCAGGTGGGAGCGGCTGCATGGTAGAAGATGTGGCTGTATCCAGTCCTTTGACTGTCCCTATTGCACTTTGTAAAGATTATTATTTGCTGAGTTGTTCTCTACAATATGCAGTTTGTGTCTCAGGTTTGCCTGAATTAGAAAATAAACAAAATACTTGACAGGAGTAGAAAAATTAAAGCTCTATGCTACATTTTGCAAAATATTAATTTCCCATACATATAACAGTAATAAAGATTTTTTTGCAGCACGCTACAATAAATTACAGTGAAATTACATCCAGATAAAGAAAGAGGACGCGAATAGCTTGCGATCTTCTAAATATTATTAATTTCTCCTTCCTATGCATGGTAACTTCATGGCAATAGAAACTTCCCCTCTTCTGTTCGCTTCTTAATTGTAGCTGGTAGTCTATATATAACTTTAAATAATATAAGCTGTGTGCTAGTTGGACCTTGGTATGGTTACTTTTTGGTCATATTAAAGTCAATTAAGGCTCTGCACACACTAGCGGTAGACCTCATCACAGAGGGTTTGTATTTTAAGCTACACTACATCCATAAACTTATGCGAATCTGACACATTTTAAGATTTTCTAATGAAAACCCAGCACATACAAAATCGGTTGGTGTCGTCCAAGCAATGGTTCGGCATCTATCTGTCCCAAGTCCTTCAAGCACATGTTCTCTACTGCCAGACTCCTCTGATGGTGGTTTATGTCTCCAAGAACAAATGGATCGGTAGTTCGAAATCAGACAAGCCTGATCCTTCTCGCTCCGAAGATCATCTGTCAGTGGACAGTCGAGAGGCCCCATACACATTAGACTGGCGGTTGAGTCCACTGATATCTAGTATGTATGAGGGTCTCGAGTTGGCACCGTTTAGACAGAATACCATTGACAGTTGCGCTAGATTTTTCCTCGTACAGAAAATGGAACCTGTAGAAAGTTCACTGACCCAATATAAGAAAATAGGCTGTCATGTGATCTGTATCCTAACCATAGTCCCATAACACTCGTGTGAACCGTTTCCTAGACAGTTTACCAATGGTTGATTAAATTGTATATGAACAATGGAGCCTTTGAATAGTCCCAAGATTCCTAAAGATAAAAACCCTTTTTCCTTTATTCGCTTTAAAACAAAGTTGAACATTTGGATGCATACTCCTGGAAATTCACTTGCCAAATTCATTTTTTTTTTCATATCTCATTAGATCTGTTTATGACATCAAATTCATATTGACACCTACATAGATAGTTTTTAACCCCTACTCAATGTAGAATGAAACATATGAGCTGCTAAACAGACCCCAATACTTTATTTTAAATCTGTTTTCTTTAATTACTTGGTATATATTAGAAAGAGACTTTTATTTCGAGTTTGTAGCCAGCAGATGGTGGACAGATGGTTCATCTTAATATTAATAATAATAACAAAATAACTTCAAATGTTTACATTTTATATTAAAAAATAAAACCTGATAATTTCCCAGTATATATTCCACATATAACTTTAAAAACATTGAGATGATACAATGAAAGTCAAGTCAGGGGCAGTAATTCTACAAGATGGATAAGCAGCCTTGTAGACAATGCTGGAACGTTCCTTGTGCAGCAGATGCAATACTCTGCTCCTTATCTGCTAATTGTATGTTACATGTATATTATTTAGCGTGCCGATGATCTGTCAGTCTCTCACATGATGGCATCCCAGCTCTTCACAATCTAAGTGCCACTTCCTCCCTTGCTCTTTCCAAACATAATGTTGGCTTTAAGTCATGGATGCTGTGCATTAAGCCATTTGTTTTGTAGCTCTTTCTATTATCACCCCAAGGTTCTAATCCATTCTGCTACCTGCCAAAAAAGACTGTTTAGCATGTGCTTGGAAAAATTCTATCCTTTTTAGCTTAGCACATATTTGCCTTTGTTCTGCCAGGCATAATAATGACAGACTTATTATGCATATTACACTTTCACGGATGTTTTTCAAAAAGTGCGGTCCTAATGTTTTTAGTAATAAATTATCTTCATTTAATTCAGAATATTTCAGCTTTTTACAAACAAAATGAGACTTGAAGTTGCAATATGATATTGTAGTAATGGACAAAATATAGTAGCATTATTTGGGCTAGGTTCACACTTCCTGTAGTATAGTTTGTGTTGAAAATCGATTATTATAGACCTATAGATCTTATTAATTTTTATGACTTTGTGATTTGTCTGGATCTCTGTTCTGATATGATAATTTTCTCGCATTTTTTTACATAGTTTAAGTCAATGGGTGTCAAAATTTTCTTAGTATTTCAGTTTGGCAAATTTGTACATCTGTATTACCGGTGCAAGTTCTGATGGTATGACTGTGAGTCTACAAACCAAAGCATCATACATCCTAAATATCATTGTAATACTCTTTCAATACTCTTGTTTAAAGCTGGCTTTTATTTAAGTTGTTAAACACAAAAACATAAGTCATATAAATAAACGTAAGTTTGAATATTGAAACTGACATTATTTTGACAAGATAAAATGTTAAAGTGAATATTATAGTGTGTATTTCAAATAATACTGGATTTTATTTGATATAACTAAAGATTACCAAATATATTGAAATTTTTATTTGCCAGGTTCAATGTATTTTTCTCAAAAATTTGATTAGCTGCTAATCGATTCGTAGTGAATAGAAATACTGCAAAACAACCTCTAAATGGACTGAAAGCCAAGTATAACACCCAAAGATCTCTTTTCAATTTCTGTAACAAAAGCACACCCTTAATAATGTCAAACTAACCTCAACATGCGTCCTAACTTATGTTTGATGGACCAATTTTTAATTTTATTAAAAAAAATAAATCATTTGTGACTGGGCAGACTGTTCTGCGCAGAAAACTGACTTAAACTGATGGTGACTCTGGCAGAGGTAATGACAGAAAAACGACTGGCACATCCAAACTAGTGTGAATAGGTGCATACCAGGAGCAGCTACCTCCATATATAATATACAAAAAAAGGTTGCACTCTATCGTGCCAAAACACGTCAAATATGAAATACATATTTGGTTGACGAGCTCACACTATTTGGCCAAATTCTGTGCTAAGCGTCTCAAATTTTTTTTCCTAATGTTCAAAAAGCCATTTTGCTATTCATATTGTTAGGACTGGCGGAACGCACCAAGAAAGATGTAATAGATGCGTTCGCAGTCCGGGGTCCACCGTGCAGGTAAAAACCTGCTGCTAGTAAATGGCAGCGTAATATGGCGGTGGAAGCGAACCCGGTAAAACCACAGGTCCGCAATACCGCACTAAAGAGTGCAAGCAAGGAGTCAGCGAACACAACCCCAAGACACAGGATTGAAGTCCGATTAGACCACTTGCTGACACAACACCGCAACAGGGTGTGTTAAGCAACTCTTATAATTAGAGCACCGAAGTGTGAACTGTGCCGTGCTGGCAGGCACCACTAAGCACCCAGACGTGGGTCAGGAAGCGCACTACTGGCGCGTGGCGCCGCACTGGCGGTCACAGCAATAGACGCTGATACGTGTGTGACACGTTGAGTGATAAGTCGGGCGCTAGATAGCAGCCATACTCCATACGCGAACAGTCATACAATAGGGTAGGGGTATTTAATGAACGACTTGCACTCACAACAAACACACGTATTCAATTGTAAGACAATACTAGCGCATGGCCGTGCGGTCATGCGCAGTTTATATAGCAGCAGCACAGGAAGTGGCTACAGTACCTTTGCCCTTCCAAGACCTGCCAAAAGGACCAATGGAATGTGTTGCAGAGCCTGAGCACATGACCCTCGATCTCCAACGGGAGATCTTACCCTGGACATGCTCAGTACGTGCAGACAAGGACTTAGCCCCAGAGAAGTCCGCTCGCTGCTGACCAGCACTGACTTTAATGGCAGAGACTGGAGAAGCAGCAGTAACTCTCAGAACAGAGTGAGAATGAGCAAGACGCTGGGACCGACGTCTCTGCTGAGCAGACTCCACTGTGGCTGGACAAGAATGGGAGACCGCAGCGGAGGTGGCTCGAGATTCCCCCTGTGCAGAAGCGGGAACTCGACCCCTAACATTACCCCCCCTCCTAGGCCCCCCCCCTCCTTGGGCCTCGCTACGTTCGAAGGCAGCAATGAGCTGCGGAGCCTGAATGTGATCAGCAGGCTCCCAGGATCTATCCTCAGGACCGTAACCCCTCCAATCCACCAAATAAAATTTTTTGCCACGAACCACCTTGTACCCCAAGATAGCGTTCACCTCGTAATCGTCCGTAGACGAACCCGACGTCCCAGTAGATGACTCAGAAAACCGGGACATGTAGATGGGCTTAAGGAGGGACACGTGAAAGGTGTCGGTGATACCTAGGCGTGGAGGAAGGGCCAGACGGTAAACCACAGGATTAACCTGGTCGAGGACCTTAAAAGGACCTAAGTAGCGAGGTGCAAACTTGGTAGACTCAACTCGCAGCCTGATGTTACGGGCGGAGAGCCACACTAAGTCACCAGGAGCAAAGGTTGGAGCGGGGCGCCGATGTGCGTCGGCGGAGGACCTCATTCTCTCCTTGGAAGCCTGAATGGCATCCTGAGTGCGATCCCAAATGTCCCGTGCCTCCACAGCCCAGTCTGCCACCCTGGAATCGGCAGAAGACACGGGCATGGGCACAGGTACCCGCGGATGCTGACCATAGTTAAGGAGGAATGGAGTCTGTCCAGTGGAATCAGCGACGGCATTGTTAAGAGCAAACTCCGCCCACGGTAGCAAAGATGCCCAGTCATCCTGCTTAGCCGAAACAAAATGTCGCAGATATGTGACCAAGGTCTGGTTGGCTCTCTCTACCAACCCATTCGTCTCGGGATAAGCCGAAGAGAGATTCAACTCGATACTGAGAAGACGACATAGCTCTCTCCAGAACCGAGACGCAAACTGGGGACCTCGGTCACTGACAATTTTGTCTGGCATACCGTGAAGACGAAAGATATGTTTGACAAACAACGCTGCCAAGGCCCGTGCAGAAGGTAACCGGGGAAGCGGCACCAAATGCACCATTTTAGAAAAATGGTCGGTGATTACCCAAATAATGGTACAGCCACGAGACTTGGGCAGACCCACAACAAAATCCATCCCGACCATCTCCCAGGGCCTGTCTGCCACCGGCAGAGGGTATAACAAACCAGCTGGCCGTTGTCGGGAAGACTTATTCTTGGCACAAGAGACACATGCCTGAACGTAGTCTCCGACATCACGAACCATATGTGGCCACCAGTACGTCCTCGCCAGTAGCTCAGATGTCCTTTTTGCCCCAAAGTGTCCACCCACTCTGGATGAATGAGCCCAAGCGAGAACCTCCGGACGCAAATTGATGGGAACAAAAGTCTTGCCCGGGGGCACAGACTCCAGCGAAACCGGAGCTACAGTTCTCAGACTCTCCGAAGGGACAATGAGCCGAGGCTCGTCCTCCTCCTCCTCAGCTGACACGAAGGAGCGAGAGAGAGCGTCAGCACGAATGTTCTTCTCCCCGGCGAGATAATGTAGGGTAAAGTGGAACCGGGAGAAAAACAAGGACCATCTGGCCTGACGAGAATTCAGCCGCTGGGCTGTTTGTAAATAGACCAAATTCTTGTGATCCGTGAAAACTTGGAATGGGAACCGAGCACCCTCCAAGAGATGTCTCCACTCCGAAAAGGCCAACTTCATTGCCAGCAACTCTCTATCCCCGATGGAGTAATTTCTCTCCGCTGGTGTGAAGGTCTTTGAGAAAAAGAAGCATGGGTGCTTCCGACCCTGAGCATCCTTTTGATAGAGGACTGCTCCAGCACCAACGGATGAGGCATCCACTTCCAAAAGGAATGGCTTACCCACATCGGGACGATGTAAGATGGGAGCACTGGCAAAATGGGACTTTATAGAAGAGAAGGCCTTGGAGACCCCGTCGGACCACGATTTGGGATTCGCTCCCTTCTTGGTGAGGGATACCAAGGGAGCTACCAAAGTTGAGAAGTGGGGAATGAACTGGCGATAGTAATTTATGAACCCCATAAAGCGCTGCACCGCTTTAAGAGAATGGGGTTCCTGCCAGTCCATCACTGCTTGTAGTTTGGCAGGATCCATAGCCAATCCCTGGGCCGAGATGATATAGCCCAGGAAAGGCAAGGACTCCTGTTCAAACACACACTTCTCCAACTTTGCATATAAGGAATTCGCCCGTAAGAGTTCGAAGACTCTGCCAACATCTCTCCGGTGGGAGTCAATATCTGGAGAGAAGATGAGAATATCATCCAGATAGACTACAACCGAGGTGGAAAGCATATCCCGGAAGATATCGTTGACAAAGTCCTGAAAAACGGCTGGGGCATTACAGAGCCCGAAGGGCATCACCAGGTACTCATAGTGCCCATCCCTGGTATTGAAAGCCGTTTTCCATTCGTCCCCCTCACGGATGCGAATTAAGTTGTAGGCACCCCGCAGATCTAGTTTGGTGAATATCTTTGCTCCCCTTAGCCTGTCAAAGAGCTCCGATATCAGGGGCAACGGGTACTTATTTTTAATGGTGATAGCATTGAGACCCCTGTAATCAATGCAAGGACGTAATTCCCCATTCTTCTTCTCTACGAAGAAGAATCCCGCCCCTGCAGGAGACACTGACTTCCTAATAAATCCTCTTGCCAAATTCTCCTGGATGTATTGAGACATAGCCTCCGTCTCATGGAGAGAGAGGGGATATACCCTTCCCCGAGGAGGTTCAGCTCCAGGCAAGAGGTCAATAGGACAGTCATAGGGGCGATGAGGCGGTAGAGTCTCTGCTGCCTTTTTAGAGAATACATCTGCATAGCACCAATAGTACCTTGGAAGAGATGAAAGGTCTGCGGGTACCTCGGTAGTAGAGACCTGTACACACTCACTCACACACCTGCCCATACAAGACTTACTCCAACCCAATATTCTCCCTGAGGACCACTCAATATGTGGGGAGTGGTAACGGAGCCAGGGTATTCCCAGTAAAATCTCATCCATCCCCTCGGGTAGGACTAGAAGGGAAATAATCTCCTGGTGGGAAAGGGACATGGACAACGAGAATGGAACCGTCTGGTGTGTGATTTGTTGTGGAAGTGTCGACCCATTCACAACTCTAACAGTTACAGGTTTGGCGAGCATAACAAGTGGTACAGCGTGGCGCAGAGCAAAAGCAGAGGTCATGAAATTTCCCTCTGCTCCTGAATCCACACAAAGCTCGACTGGTAGAGTGGATGAGTCAAACAGGATTGTCCCTTTAAAGGACAGTTTGGAGGAAAAAGCCGCTGTGTCTAGTGAACCTCCCCCTAAAGTTACTAGACGCGATCGTTTTCCCGACCGCCGTGGACATTTATTAGTGTAATGTCCTCGTTGGTGACAATTTTTACAAACCATGGGTACTCGAGCGGCCTGAGACTTAGGTCCCGCTCGAGAAACCTCCATGGGCTCATGGGAGTCGGACGCCAAAACGGAAGATTCAAGAGGTCTGGCGAAGGTGGGAGCCAGTTTAAACCTCTGTCTACACTGGGTCTGCTCTAACCTTCGTTCGTGAAAACGGAGGTCGATGCGGGTAGATAGAGAAATAAGCTCCTCCAGTGTGGCGGGTATCTCCCTGGTGGCTAAGGCGTCCTTCACGTGGTCTGCCAGTCCCCTCCAGAACACCGGAATTAGAACTTTATCCGACCACTCTAACTCCGAGGCTAGAGTCCGGAACTGGATAGCAAACTGACTGACCACGGACGAACCCTGAGTGATTGTCAATAACTGGAGCGCGGTATCGTGTGTAATACGGGGTCCCAAAAAGACCTGCTTCAGAGCATCCAGAAAGAGCGGAGCACTCTGTACCACACGGTCATCACGCTCCCAAAGTGGCGTTGCCCACTCCAACGCCCTGCCCGACAAGAGAGATAAAATAAATCCCACTTTCGCCCGTTCCGTAGGGAAACGCGCCGCCAGGAGCTCAAGGTGTATGGAGCATTGGCTTACGAATCCGCGACATTGTTTACTGTCACCAGCAAACTTGTCAGGAAGCGGGAGACGGGATAAAGTCGGGGCAGAGGTGGCAGCGGACAAACTGGCTGCGGCTACACTTGCAGCCTGAACAGCGACAGTAGTGACATTCACAGCTGAGGTTGAACGCTCTAGAGCCGCCAACCTTCCCTCCAGCTGCTGGATGTACCGCTGTAAACGCTGATCGTCTGCCATTTACTAGCCAGACCCTGGCACTAGTATTCTGTTAGGACTGGCGGAACGCACCAAGAAAGATGTAATAGATGCGTTCGCAGTCCGGGGTCCACCGTGCAGGTAAAAACCTGCTGCTAGTAAATGGCAGCGTAATATGGCGGTGGAAGCGAACCCGGAAAAACCACAGGTCCGCAATACCGCACTAAAGAGTGCAAGCAAGGAGTCAGCGAACACAACCCCAAGACACAGGATTGAAGTCCGATTAGACCACTTGCTGACACAACACCGCAACAAGGTGTGTTAAGCAACTCTTATAATTAGAGCACCGAAGTGCGAACTGTGCCGTGCTGGCAGGCACCACTAAGCACCCAGACGTGGGTCAGGAAGCGCACTACTGGCGCGTGGCGCCGCACTGGCGGTCACAGCAATAGACGCTGATATGTGTGTGACACGTTGAGTGATAAGTCGGGCGCTAGATAGCAGCCATACTCCATACGCGAACAGTCATACAATAGGGTAGGGGTATTTAATGAACGACTTGCACTCACAACAAACACACGTATTCAATTGTAAGACAATACTAGCGCATGGCCGTGCGGTCATGCGCAGTTTATATAGCAGCAGCACAGGAAGTGGCTACAGTACCTTTGCCCTTCCAAGACCTGCCAAAAGGACCAATGGAATGTGCTGCAGAGCCTGAGCACATGACCCTCGATCTCCAACGGGAGATCTTACCCTGGACATGCTCAGTACGTGCAGACAAGGACTTAGCCCCAGAGAAGTCCGCTCGCTGCTGACCAGCACTGACTTTAATGGCAGAGACTGGAGAAGCAGCAGTAACTCTCAGAACAGAGTGAGAATGAGCAAGACGCTGGGACCGACGTCTCTGCTGAGCAGACTCCACTGCGGCTGGACAAGAATGGGAGACCGCAGCGGAGGTGGCTCGAGATTCCCCCTGTGCAGAAGCGGGAACTCGACCCCTAACATGTATTTCATATTTGACGTGTTTTGGCACGATAGAGTGCAACCTTTTTTTGTATATTATATATGGAGGTAGCGGCTCCTGGTATGCACCTATTCACACTAGTTTGGATGTGCCAGTCGTTTTTCTGTCATTTCTATGTTAGCTTACTGACTGAGCACTCCTCCCTTCACCATCTGGTTTTTAATTGCATCTAATCACACTTGGTTCCGGCCAACCCATATGTAGGCTTTGCTGAGAGAGGTGTCCATATTCACCCAAGCATACAGACATTAGCCTTCGGTAAGTGTTCACATTTGGACAGGGAGGTCAGGAACCCATCAGTTTAATGAGACCACCTTGACGATGGTTGATGGGCTCACACTATTTGGCCAAATTCTGTGCAATACGTCTCAAAAATTTTTTCCTAATGTTCAAAAAGCCATTTTGTTATTCATATTTCATATTTGACGTGTTTTGGCACAATAGAGTGCAACCTTTTTTTGTATATCTGGCAGAGGTAACATCATCCTGCTGTGATTAAGACAAGTGATGTGCCTTATATTCCATAATGCCCTTTGGTTCCTCCTCATCATTAGTACTCTTAACAGAGTCAAAGGAACCCAATCGTGGTTTGCATTTGGCACTACTACTACTACTACTACTACTACTACTACTACTACTACTACTACTACTACTACTAGTGGTGCCATTGAGACTGAAGCAAAGCACCAAAAGACAGTTTTTATAGTCCAAAAGGTGAATAAAATTTAATTTATTTTTAATAGTATACAAAACAGGTAAAAGGCATAGCGGGAAAAGTCACACAGCAAAGCAGCACATATAGACAAGGGCAGTTAACAGCACAGGGAGTTAGTCTTAAAAATAGGTATCAAAATAATTCCCCCAATAATAATATAATTATATCCAACAAGGTCAATACACATCACAGCCTACAATGGGCTACCAACAGACCATATGCGCTAACACAGCAGTAAGAGAAAAATATCACTAGAAGGGGGAATAGTAGTGAACATCTGTCAGTGCAGACTCCGAACTCCAATGCGCGTTTCAGAATGATTCCTTCCTCAGGGGTAGGAATCATTCCGAAACACGGGTCGGGGTGGACTGTGGACGGTTTGGAGTTTGGAGTCTGCACTGACAGTATGGTCACTACTTTTTCTCTTGCTGCTGCACTAGCGCATATGGTCTTTTGGTAGCCCATTGTAGGCTGTGATGTCTATAGACCATGTTGGATCTATATAATTATATTATATCTCTTCTCAGACAGATGTTTGTCCAGCCTCTGTCTGAAAACCTCCATTGAAGGAGAACTCACCGCCTCTCTAATATCTAATCTATGTCTTCCCCTTTCTGTTTTATTCCATTGCTTCTCATGTTTCCATGTGCAAATGAGAATAAGGATGATCCATCTAAACTGTGACATCCCTTCATATATTTGTAGAGAGCTACTAAATCTCTTCGTAGCCTTCTTTTTTGCAAGCTGATCAATCCCTTTACATGATCTAGACTCTATGCTTCTCTTAATACATCCCAGAACTGTTTGCATTTTTTGCTGCTGCATCACACTGTTGACTCATGTGCAGTTTGTGATCTATTAATATAACCAGGTCTTTTTCTCATGTGCTTTTTAGCTCTTTTCCTCCCATTCTCATCTTTCTGTAGCATCACTATATGACATCCGTCATTTTTGTGTCTATAAGGATGTGTCTACACATTGCAGAAATACTGTGTTTTTTTGTTTTCTGCAGATATCCGCACAAACTACACAATAACAATCTACTCCCCATTATTTGATGTGTTTTTGGTGCAGATGTGAAGCCGCATTTTAAATGGACTTTTTATAATATAGAAATGCTTTGATTCTGCAGTTTTTTTCATGCTCCACATAGAAGCATCTAGACGGAAAAAAATACCAAAACAGCACAATTCAGCAGTGTCCTTGAGTGCACAGTGGATGCCTTACTTGTTAAATTATTATTATTATACATTTTTATAGCGCCATTTATTCCATGGTGCTTTACATGTGAAAAAGGAGCAAATATAGACAAAATACATTAAACATGAGCAAAAAACAAGGTACACATGTACATAAGGAGAGAGGACCCTGCCCGCCAGGGCTCACAGTCTGCAGGGGATGGGTGAGGATACACTAGGAGAGGGTAGAGATGGTTGTGTGGTGGTTCAGTAGGTTGAGGATCACTGCAGCCTATAGGCTTGTCGGAAGAGGTAACCAGAGGACAAAGATCACAGGAGGGAGGAAAAGTGAATATCTAATTTAATTTTTGCATACATAAATGCTGAAAATTCAGTGTCCAAAACTGACTGTTTTAGCGCGAATTCCACAAAACACAAAAGCAGACTGCTAAAACAAAGTAGTACTTGGCTTCACAAATATATTTTGGAACAGATGGTCCCTTTAACACAGGCAGAATCTAGTAGCATGTTTATTATTTTGGATAATATGGCTGCATGTAGAAAGACATTCATAGCTGTTTAACTATATATCATGACTAATTATAGAGGGCTACCAGTCGGTTAGGGAACTTTTTTTCTACCAAAAATGTGGAATTAAATTCAAAATTGTATCAATCTTACGACTAAACAGCTTTATGCAGGGAACGATTGTGAATCCCACTCATTTGCTGCAACGCAAGATGCATTGACACTCCAACAATGCACATTCAGGCGTATTTGCATATGGCTTCTACACTTAATTTCTCATGGCTGACGCATCAAAACTCTGCAAGCAAGGTATCATTTTTATTGGAGGACATAAACACTTTGATCAATCACCACTGCAATATTCTACTTTTCTGTAGTCCCACCACAGGAGAAACCAAGCACTGCATGGAGCCAATCAGAGGTCATTTAACTGAAAAACAAAAAAAAAATATGACTCTCATTAAAGGGAATCTGTCAGTAGGTTTTTGCTATATAATCACAGAACTGCATAATACACTGTGTGCAGAATTATTAGGCAAGTTGTATTGTAGAGGATTATTTATCAACATCTATGTTCTCAATCAACCCAAATATCACAGCTTAATATTTTTGGAAGTTGGAGTGTTTTTTTTTTTAGATTTGGCTAACTTAGGAGGATATCTTTTTGTGCAGGTAACTATTACTGTGCAGAATTATTAGGCAACTTAATAAAAACCAAATATATTCCCATCTCACTTGTTTATTTTCACGAGGTAAGCCAATATAACTGCACAAAATTTAGAAATAAACATTTCTGACATGCAAAAACAAGACCCAAAACAATTAGTGACCAATATAGCCACCTTTCTTTATGATGACACTAACAGCCTTCCATCCATAGATTCTGTCAGTTGCTTGATCTGTTTACGATCAACATTGCGTGCAGCAGCCACCACAGCCTCCCAGACACTTTTCCGAGAGGTGGACTGTTTTCCCTCCCTGTAGATCTCACATTTTATGAGGGACCACAGGTTCTCTATGGGGTTCAAATCAGGTGAACAAAGGGGCCATGTCATATTTTTTATTCTTTGAGACCTTTACTGGCCAGCCACGCTGTGGAGTAGTTGGAGGCATGTGATGGAGCATTGTCCTGCAGGAAAATCATGTTTTTCCTGAACGATACTGACTTCTTCCTGTACCACTGCTTGAAGAAGTTGTCTTCCAGAAACTGGCAGTAGGTCTGGGAGTTGAGCTTCACTCCATCCTCAACCCGAAATGGTCCCACAAGTTCATCTTTGATGAGACCAGCCCATACCAGTACCCCACCTCCACCTTGCTGGCGTCTGAGTCAGAGTGGAGCTCTCTTCCCTTTACTGATCCAGCCTCTGGCCATCCATCTGGCCCATCAAGAGTCACTCTCAGTTCATCAGTCCATAAAACCTTTGAAAATTCAGTCTTAAGACACTTCTTGGCCCAGTCTTGACATTTTATCTCATGTTTCTTGTTCAAAGGTGGTCGTTTTTCAGCCTTTTTGTTACTCCAGTAACGTTGCAGCTCTGAAATATGGAAAAACTGGTGGCAAATGGCATCTTGGCAGCTTCACGCTTGATTTTCCTCAATTCATGGGCAGTTATTTTGTGCCTTTCTTGCCCAACACGCTTCTTGCGACCCTGTTGGCTGTTTGCCATGAAACACTTGATTGTTCACTGATCACGCTTCAAAAGTTTGGCAATTTCAAGACTGCTGCATCCCTCTGCAAAACATCTCACAATTGACACATTCTCTGCAATCTTTCTAAATACTTTTCACTCTATAGTTACCACCACTGTTTTATTAGATTAAACTAATATTTGGCACTATTATGTGGACACTGTTTAACCCTTTCCCGATGTAGGATGCCACAGTATGTACGTAACTGAGTCCACATCGTACCTGGCACATGTTTGCAGTGTTTTACAGCTGGCATCTGTTTGTAACAGCAGGGACTGCAGCTAGCTCTGAATGCTGCTTTTTAATTACAAAACCTAAGTCAGAAACAAAATGAACACATACACTACCATTCAAAAGTTTAGGGTCACCCAGACAATTTTGTGTATTCCGTAAAAACTCATACTTTTATTAATCAAATGAGTTGCCAAATGAATTTAAAATCTAGTCCAGACATTGACAAGGTTCGAAAACGATTTTTATTTGAAATAACAATTTTCTCCATCAAACTTTGCTTCGTCAAAGAATGCTCCATTTGCAGCAATTACAGCATTGCAGACCTTTGGCATTCTAGCAGTTAATTTGCTGAGGTAATCTGGAGAAATTTCACCCCATGCTTCCAGAAGCCCCTCCCACAAGTTATTTTGGCTTGATGGGCACTTTTTTGTGTTTCTTACGGTCAAGCTGCTCCCACAACAGCTAAATGGGGTTGAGATCTGGTGACTGGGCTGGCCACTTCATTACAGATAGAAAACGAGCTGCCTGCTTCTTCCCTAAATAGTTCTTGCATAGTTTGGAAGTGTGTTTTGGGTCATTGTCCTGTTGTAGGATGAAATTAGCTCCAATCAAGTGCTATCCACAGGGTATGGCATGGTGTTGCAAAATGGAGTGATTGCCTTCCTTATTCAAAATCCCTTTTACCTTGTACAAATCTCCCATTATACCAGCGCCAAAGCAACCCCAGACCATCACATTACCTCCACCATGCTTGACAGATGGTGTCAGGCACTCTTCCAGCATCTTTTCAGATGTTCCGCATCTCACAAAAGTTCTTCTGTGTGATTCAAACACCATAACACTTTTTTTCCAATCTTCCTCTGTCCAATGTCTGTGTTATTTTGCCCATATTAATATTTTCCTTTTATTAGCCAGTCTCATATATGGCTTTTTCTTTGCCACTCTGCCCTGAAGACCAGCATCCCGGAGTCGCCTCTTCCCTGTAGACATTGACACTGGCATGTTGCGTGTACTATGTAATGAAGCTGCCAGTTGAGGACCTGTGAGGCATCAATTTCTCAAACTACAGACTCTAATGTACTTGTCTTGTTGCTCAGCTGTGCAGAGGGGCCTCCCACTTCTCTTTCTACTCTGGTTAGAGCCTGTTTGTTCTCACTTCTGAAGGGAGCAGTACACACCGTTGTAGGAATTATTCAGTTTCTTGCCAATTTCTCGTATGAAATAGCCTTCATTTCTAAGAACAAGAATAGACTGTCGAGTTTCACATGAAAGTTTTTTCTGACTATTTTGAGAGTTTAATGGAACCAACAAATGTAATGCACCAGATTCTCAACTAGCTCAAAGGAAGTTTAGGTTTATAGGTTCTCTAATCAGCCAAACTGTTTTCAGCTGTGCTAACATACTTGCACAACGGTTTTCAAGGGTAGTCTAACCATCTATTAGCCTTCTTACACAGTTAGCAAACACAAAGTACCATAAGAACACTGGAGTGATGGTTGTTGGAAATGGGCCTCTATACATCTATGAAGATATTGCATTACAAACCAGACGTTTGCAGCTAAAATAGCAATTTACCACATTAACAATGTATAGAGTGCATTTCTGAATCATTTAACATTAGCTTCATTGGAAAAAAATGCTTTTCTTTAAAAAATAAGGACATTTCTAAGTGACCCTAAACTTTTGAACAAAAGTGTTCTCTGATGCAAGTAAATGACTAAAAGCAATAATGCATATAAATTATATAGGGTACTTAGTAAACAGCAATTTTCAAACTTTAAAGTTTTCTACTTTTAAATCAGAGAGTCGTGTCACTTAAAATAGCTAAGAATTTAACATTTCCCACGTGTCTATTTTACATCAGCACAATTTTGGAAACATATTTTTTTTTTGTTAGGACGTTATAAGGGTTATAAAAGTTATAAAGGGTTATATATAAGGGTTATAAAAGTTGGCCAGCAATTTCAAATTTTTACAACAAAGTTTACAAAAACTTTTTTTAAGGACCATCTCACATTTAAAGTGACTTTGAGGGGTTGATATGACAGAAAATACCCAAAAGTGACACCATTCTAAAAACTGCACCCCTCAAAGTACTTGAAACCACATTCAATAAGTTTATTATCCGTTCCGGTGCTTCACGAGAATTAAAGCAATGTAGAATGAAAAAAATGATTTAACTTTTTCACAAAAAAATTTACTTTTGACCCAAACTTTTTTATTTTCACAAGGGTATTAGGAGAAAATGGACTTGAACATTCTGCGGTCTCATGAGATAATGATGTAGCGGTCTCGCGAGACTGCTACGTCATCATCTCTCGAGACCGCAATGCATGGCCCGGAGCGTCGCGAGGAACGGGAAAGGCCCCGGAAGGTGAGCATATCACGATTTTTTATTTTTTTTTATTATTTTTAACATTAGATCTTTTTACTATTGATGCTGCATATGCAGCATCGATAGTAAAAAGTTCGTCACATAGGGCTAATAGCAGCGTTAACAGACTGCGTTACATCGCATTATGACGCGGTGTAACGCAGTCGGTTTAACGGACTGCTACAACGCTATGTAGGCGGCGGTGTTATGACCTGGTGGTAAGGACAATAATGGACCTGGTGGTTAAGTGCACACGGAAAGACCTGATAGTTACAATAATACAGGACAAGCTCTGGGACGTGGGAACTCTGCTGACCGCAATCCCTAATCCTATCACACACACTAGAAATAGCCGTGGATTGCTCCTAACGCTCCCTATGCAACTCGTCACAGCCTAAGGAACTAGCTAGCCCTAAAGATAGAAAAATAAGCCTACCTTGCCTCAGAGAAATTCCCCAAAGGAAAAGGCAGCAAACAAGAGAAAAACAAGCAGGAACTTAGCTTCTGCTGGAGAAGACAGGTCACAAGAACGATCCAGGAGCGAACAGACCAATACTGGAATACTGGAACATTGACAGGTGGCATGGAGCAATGATCTAAGTGGAGTTAAATAGAGCAGCCAGCCAACGAATTAACCTCGTCACCTGTGGAAGGAAACTCAGAAGCCGCAGCCCCACTCACAACCACCAGAGGAAGCCCATGGACAGAACCAGCCGAAGTACCATTCATGACCACAGGAGGGAGCTTGACAACAGAATTCACAACAGTACCCCCCCTTGAGGAGGGGTCACCGAACCCTCACCAGAGCCCCCAGGCCGACCAGGATGAGCCAAATGAAAGGCACGGACCAGATCGGCAGCATGAACATCAGAGGCAAAAACCCAGGAATTATCTTCCTGACCATAACCCTTCCACTTGACCAGGTACTGGAGTTTCCATCTCGAAATACGAGAATCCAAAATCTTCTCCACCACATACTCCAACTCCCCCTCAACCAACACTGGGGCAGGAGGATCAACGGATGGAACCACAGGCGCCACGTATCTCCGCAACAAAGACCTATGGAACACATTATGGATGGCAAAAGAAGCTGGAAGGGTCAAACGAAATGACACAGGATTGAGAACCTCAGAAATCTTATGTGGACCAATGAAACGAGGCTTAAACTTAGGAGAGGAAACCTTCATAGGAACATAACGAGACGACAAACAAACCAAATCCCCAACACGAAGTCGGGGACCCACACAGCGCCGGTGGTTAGCAAAATGTTGAGCCTTCTCCTGGGACAATGTCAAATTGTCCACCACATGAGTCCAAATCCGCTGCAACCTATCCACCACAGTATCTACACCAGGACAGTCTGAAGACTCAACCTGCCCTGAAGAGAAACGAGGATGGAAACCAGAATTGCAGAAAAATGGCGAAACCAAAGTGGCCGAGCTGGCCCGATTATTAAGGGCGAACTCAGCCAAAGGCAAAAAGGACACCCAATCATCCTGATCAGCAGAAACAAAGCATCTCAGATATGTTTCCAAAGTCTGATTAGTTCGTTCAGTTTGGCCATTTGTCTGAGGATGGAAAGCCGAGGAAAAAGACAAATCAATGCCCATCCTAGCACAAAAGGATCACCAAAACCTCGAAACAAACTGGGAACCTCTGTCCGAAACGATGTTCTCTGGAATGCCATGTAAACGAACCACATGCTGGAAAAACAATGGCACCAAATCAGAGGAGGAAGGCAATTTAGACAAGGGTACCAAATGGACCATCTTAGAGAAGCGATCACAAACCACCCAAATGACCGACATCTTTTGAGAGACAGGGAGATCCGAAATAAAATCTATAGAAATGTGCGTCCAGGGCCTCTTCGGGACCGGCAAGGGCAAAAGCAACCCACTGGCACGAGAACAGCAGGGCTTAGCCCGAGCACAAGTCCCACAGGACTGCACAAAAGAACGCACATCCCGTGACAAAGACGGCCACCAAAAGGATCTAGCCACCAAATCCCTGGTACCAAAGATTCCAGGATGACCAGCCAACACCGAACAATGAACCTCAAAGATAACTCTACTAGTCCATTTATCAGGGACAAACAGTTTCTCCGTAGGACAACGGTCAGGTCTATCAGCCTGAAATTTTTGCAGCACCCGCCGCAAATCAGGGGAGATGGCAGACAAAATTACCCCCTCTTTGAGAATACCCGCCGGCTCAGGAACTCCCGGAGAGTCGGGCACAAAACTCCTTGACAGGGCATCAGCCTTCACATTCTTAGAGCCCGGAACGTACGAAACCACAAAATCAAAACGGTAGAAAAATAGCGACCATCGAGCCTGTCTAGGATTCAACCGTTTGGCAGACTCGAGATAAGTCAAATTCTTGTAATCCGTCAAGACCACCGCGCAATGCTTGGCTCCTTCAAGCCAATGACGCCACTCCTCGAATGCCCACTTCATGGCCAACAACTCTCGATTGCCAACATCATAATTGCGCTCGGCAGGCGAAAACTTTCTAGAAAAGAAGGCACATGGTTTCATCACCGAGCCATCAGAACTTCTTTGCGACAAAACAGCCCCTGCTCCAATCTCAGAAGAATCAACCTCGACCTGAAACAGGAGCGAAACATCTGGCTGGCACAACACAGGGGCAGAAGAAAAACGACGCTTCAACTCCTGAAAAGCCTCTACAGCCGCAGAGGACCAATTGACCACATCAGCACCTTTCTTGGTCAAATCAGTCACCGGTTTAGCAACACTAGAAAAATTACTGATGAAGCGACGATAAAAATTAGCAAAGCCCAGGAATTTTTGCAGGCTCTTCACAGATGTCAGCTGAGTCCAATCATAACTGGCCTGGACTTTAACAGGGTCCATCTCGATAGTAGAAGGGGAAAAAATGAAACCCAAAAATGAAACCTTCTGAACTCCAAAGAGACACTTTGACCCCTTCACAAATAAAGAATTCGCACGAAGGACCTGGAACACCATTCTGACCTGCTTCACGTGAGACTCCCAATCATCCGAAAAGACCAAAATATCATCCAAATATACAATCAGGAATTTATCCAGGTACTCTCGGAAGATGTCATGCATAAAGGACTGAAATACTGATGGAGCATTGGAAAGCCCGAATGGCATAACCAGGTACTCAAAATGGCCCTCGGGCGTATTAAATGCTGTTTTCCACTCATCGCCCTGTTTAATACGCACAAGATTATACGCCCCTCGAAGATCTATCTTGGTGAACCAACTAGCCCCCTTTAATACGAGCAAACAAATCAGACAGCAGCGGCAAAGGATACTGAAACCTGACTGTAATTTTATTAAGAAGGCGGTAATCAATACAAGGTCTCAAAGAACCATCCTTCTTGGCCACAAAAAAGAACCCTGCTCCCAATGGTGACGACGACGGGCGAATATGACCCTTCTCCAAGGATTCCTTTATATAACTCTGCATAGCGGCGTGTTCTGGCACAGATAAATTGAACAGTCGGCCCTTAGGAAACTTACTACCAGGAATCAAATTAATAGCACAATCGCAATCCCTATGAGGAGGTAGGGCACTGGATTTGGGCTCATCAAATACATCCCGGTAATCCGACAAAAACTCCGGGACTTCAGAAGAATTGGACGACGAAATTGACAAAAATGGAACATCACCATGTACTCCCTGACAACCCCAGTTGGACACAGACATAGATTTCCAATCCAATACTGGATTATCGACCTGTAGCCATGGCAACCTTAAAACGACCACATCATGCAGATTATGCAACACCAAAAAGCGAATATCCTCCTGATGTGCAGGAGCCATGCACATGGTCAATTGGGTCCAGTACTGAGGCTTATTCTTGGCCAAAGGCGTAGCATCAATTCCTCTCAATGGAATAGGATACTGCAAGGGCTCCAAGAAAAAACCACAGCGCCTAGCAAACTCCAAGTCCATCAAATTCAGGGCAGCGCCTGAATCCACAAATGCCATAACAGAATAGGATGACAAAGAGCAAATCAGAGTAACGGACAAAAGAAATTTCGACTGTACCGTACCAATGGTGGCAGACCTAGCAAACCGCTTAGTGCGCTTAGGGCAATCGGAGATAGCATGTGTGGAATCACCACAGTAAAAACACAGCCCATTCCGACGTCTGTGTTCTTGCCGTTCAGCTCTGGTCAAAGTCCTATCACATTGCATAGTCTCAGGTCTATGCTCAGATAATACTGCCAAATGGTGCACAGCTTTACGCTCACGCAAGCGTCGATCGATCTGAATGGCCAAAGACATAGACTCATTCAGACCAGCAGGCATGGGAAATCCCACCATGACATCCTTAAGGGCTTCAGAGAGACCCTTTCTGAAAATTGCTGCCAGGGCGCACTCATTCCACTGAGTGAGTACAGACCACTTTCTAAACTTCTGACAGTACACCTCCGCTTCATCCTGACCCTGACACAGAGCCAGCAAGA
Source organism: Ranitomeya imitator (assembly GCF_032444005.1). NCBI lineage: Eukaryota > Metazoa > Chordata > Amphibia > Anura > Dendrobatidae > Ranitomeya > Ranitomeya imitator. The sequence goes on along the minus strand of NC_091287.1, from coordinate 445,455,057 downwards.
TTTTCTCTGCCTGATCCACTAAATTTGGTTCATCATAAAGCAATCCAAGCACCAGAAAAAACGCATCAACATCACGCAATGCCGGATCTCTGTTATGTTTGCTAATGACAGGTGTTATGAAGGCAATCCAGAAACACAGTGTGCTTAGCGATCAGAGCGCACACAGTGATCTGACAAATATCCAAAAATACAAGAACGAGCTCTGAGACGTGGAAACTCTGTAGACTGCACACCTGATCCTATCCTAAACACAACTAAAAGCGGCTGTGGATTGCGCCTAACAACTACCTAGGCAACTCGGCACAGCCTAAGAAACTAGCTAGCCTGAAGATAGAAAAATAGGCCTGACTTGCCCCAGAGAAATTCCCCAAAGGAAAAGGCAGCCCCCCACATATAATGACTGTGAGTAAGATGAAAAGACAAAACGTAGGGATGAAATAGATTCAGCAAAGTGGGGCCCGATATTCTAGGACAGAGCGAGGACAGTAAAGCGAACTTTGCAGTCTACAAAAAACCCTAAAGCAAAACCACGCAAAGGGGGCAAAAAAAAACCACTGTGCCGAACTAACGGCACGGCGGTACACCCTTTGCGTCTCAGAGCTTCCAGCAAAACAAAAGACAAGCTGGACAGAAAAAAAAGCAACAAAAAAGCAAAAGGCACTTAGCTATACAGAGCAGCAGGTCACAGGAACAATCAGGAGAAGCTCAGATCCAACACTGAAACATTGACAAGGAGCAAGGATAGCAGCATCAGGCGGAGTTAAGTAATGAAGCAGTTAACGAGCTCACCAGAACACCTGAAGGAGGAAGCTCTGAAGCTGCAGTACCACTTGTGACCACAGGAGTGAATTCAGCCACAGAATTCACAACAGATCTCCTGGCGCAAGGGAAAATGCCCAGTCTTGAGGGTCGCCACGTAACAAAGAAATAATGATTTTCACTTGTTGAACAGGGTCACCAGAGGAGCGGGGTTTCAAAGCAAGAAACAATTTACAATTATTTTTGAAATTCAGAAACTTAGATCTATTCCCAAAAAACAAATCAGGAATTGGAATCTTAGGCTCTGACATCGGATTCTGAACCACAAAATCTTGAATGTTTTGTACACTTGCAGTGAGATTATCCATCCAAGAGGACAGACCTTGAATGTCCATCTCTACACCTGTGTCCTGAACCACCCAGAGGTCTAGGGGAAAAGAAAGGCAAAACACAGTGCAAAGAAAAAAAAATGGTCTCAGAACTTCTCTTATCCCTCTATTGAGATGCATTAATACTTTGGGCCACCTGTACTGTTATGACCTGGTGGTTAGGACAATAATGGACCTGGTGGTTAAGTGCACACGGAAAGACCTGATAGTTACAATAATACAGGACAAGCTCTGGGACGTGGGAACTCTGCTGACCGCAATCCCTAATCCTATCACACACACTAGAAATAGCCGTGGATTGCTCCTAACGCTCCCTATGCAACTCGTCACAGCCTAAGGAACTAGCTAGCCCTAAAGATAGAAAAATAAGCCTACCTTGCCTCAGAGAAATTCCCCAAAGGAAAAGGCAGCCCCCCACATATAATGACTGTGAGTTAAGATGAAAATCACAAACACAGAGATGAAATAGATTTAGCAAAGAGAGGCCCGACTTACTGAACAGACAGAGGATAGGAAAGGTGACTATGCGGTCAGCACAAAAAATACAAAAAAACCACGCAGAGGGCACAAAAGACCCTCCGCACCGACTCACGGTGCGGAGGCGCTCCCTCTGCGTCCCAGAGCTTCCAGCAAGCAAGACAAAAATCAAAATAGCAAGCTGGACAGAAAAATAGCAAACAAGAGAAAAACAAGCAGGAACTTAGCTTCTGCTTGAGAAGACAGGTCACAAGAACGATCCAGGAGCGAACAGACCAATACTGGAACATTGACAGGAGGCATGGAGCAATGATCTAAGTGGAATTAAATAGAGCAGCCAGCCAACGAATTAACCTCCTCACCTGTGGAAGGAAACTCAGAAGCCGCAGCCCCACTCACAACCACCATAGGAAGCCCATGGACAGAACCAGCCGAAGTACCATTCATGACCACAGGAGGGAGCTTGACAACAGAATTCACAACACGGCGGGCGCTGACTGTGGGGGGAGTATGGAGCTGGCACTGACGGCAGGGGAGTAGGGAGCTGCTATTTCACAGCCGGACTGTGCCCGTCGCTGATTCAGCGACTTTGGGATTTCCGTGACAGACAGAAAGATGGAAGTTTCCCTTAGACAATTATATAGTAGATACATAGATATTTCTATCCATATATCTATCTGGCTAATTTGACACATCAGGTTTTTGCCATCAGGCACAATCCGGCAAGTTTTGAAAAACGATCCATTTTTTTTTTCAGCTGGATCCGTTTTTTCCCATAGAGTTGTATTAGCGCCTGATAGCCACACGTTCCATCTATTTTTTGCCGGATCTGTCAAAAAAGCTGTTTCCACCGGATGGAAAACACATACAGAGGAACGGTTTTTCTGTCCGGTGAAAAAATGCACAGCGACGGATCCGGCGTAAAACGTAAGAAACTGAGATGTTAAATGATGAATCCGGCCTCCAAATCCGTTTTTTCATGCATGTTTCCATTAAAATCATGCACATTTTCCATTCGCTCTCTTTTTAAAATAAAAAACGGATCAGTTGCATCAGTTTTTCACTATTTGCAACGGAGCCGTTTTTTCAAAAATTCGCCGGATCCTGCCTGACGGTAACAAACTGATGTGTGAAAGTAGCCTAACTATCCATATATCTATCAACATCTATCCATCTAATTCCTTCTATCTATCTAGCTGTCTCAGGCCGGCGTCACACTTGGTGTAGGAAAATACGGTCCGCTTTTTACTGGTGCAATACGCAGAAATGTTCCCAAAACAGTGTTCTGTATGTAATCCATTGTCCGTTGGAAAGGTTGGCAAGACTTTCATTGGCGGAATTTTTGCGCAACACGCTGACAAACGCAGCATGCTGCGATTTTCTGCGCCCGTAAAATGTGAAATATACGGCAGATAGGAGTTGCCCCATAGAGAATCATTTGTCCATGTGCAATGCGTTGTTTTTGCCCCTCTCATATATCCGTAAAACTCTCTAGTGTGACGCCGGCCTCATTCCTTCTATCTATCTATCTATCTATCTATCTATCTATCTATCTGTCTGTCTGTCTGTCTGTCTGTCTATCTATCTATCTATCTATCTATCTTTCTATCTATCTCATTCTTTCTATCTATCTGTCTGTCTGTGTGTAATGGAGTGTGGGTTGGACGAATGTAAAAGAGGAGGTTGGACAAGAAATGACATCACAAATCTTTTTTTTGTCAATAATAGATCTTTATTTAGCTTTCAAAAACGCATACAAATCCACATGGAAGAAATGCAGCAAAAAACGCAGCAAAAACGCAACATAATCGCACCTGCGTTTTCTGGCAAGAGAGGGAAGAATCTGCAGCAGAAATTCCTAAGGCTAATCCGCAACATGTGCACGTACCCTTTTAATGCAAAATTGTCTGGAATCGGTGGCGGGCACCATGTCACGTTTTGAGAGCACCTGATTTGCCTAAACAGTGAAAAAAACCCAATTCTTACTCCAACCCTAACACAGCCCTAAACCCAGTCTTAACCCCAACAAACCCCCAACCCTAACCAAATTCCTAACTCCAATACAACCCTAACCCCTAACCCCAACACAACCCTAGTCCTAACACAACCCTAACCACAAGAAGAAACAAACATGGCACTCATACGATCACAGAAACGGTGGTGCTCAAGTAGAGTATCCAACCCAAAGTACAAATTGTAGAAAAAAACTTGGCACTCAGAGAGAAAAGTGACAAAAATGGAATGTTCCATTTATTGCATCCAGAATTGGCGTTAAACATTTTCGAATGTGGAGCGAAAATGTTTTAATGCCAATTCTGGATGCAATAAATGGAACATTTCATTTTTGTCACTTTTCTCTCTGAGTGCCAAGTTTTTTTCTACAACAACTCTAACCACAACCCCAATGTTAACCACAACCCTAACCCAAACCTTAACCCAAACACAACTCCAGCCCTAACACAATCCTAACCCCAGCTCCAACTCCAACCCAACCTTAACCCTAACTGCATATAATTGAAAAAAGTTAAAATTTTTCATCTTATTATTTTTATGTAACTAAGACTGTGCCATAGGGGGTTTAATTTACAACTTTTTTTTATTTGATCACTGTGATAGGGTCTATCACAGTGATCAAAATGAACCAGTAGGAAACATCTCCTACTGTTGCCGAGGACCGTACAGGAGATCTCAATGGGCGCATGCGACCACCATTTTCTTCCAGGAAGATGACACAGATTGCCAGGGGAGAGAGCAGGAAGATCCGGGATGGTGGAGGTACCGGGGTTAATTGGGGACCCCATTTCTTTCTCCTCTGGTATGCAAGATCATTTCAAAGGAGAGAGAAATGAATGGAAAACTGAACTGTCTTTTTTTTATTCACCAAATAACGGCAATCACATGACAGGGGATGGTAAAAACCAGCTCTGATCATGTTCTCCGGGGTCTCAGCTACTTAAGTATGTAGATGACACTGTCAGCTACGGAGGAATATTAAAAAACTGGTTTCTAACGCATGTGCAGCAGCTTTCATCACTTCCCCCTGATTGTGGTGTGCCAATGGGTCTTTCTGTCGTTTTGGTCTTTCTATGAGGCTCAGCCACAGGGACTTCATAGGAGAGCATCATCTTTACAATATACTGCAATACAAATCGACCAATTAATCATAAGATCAGGTCCTCTAATGAGAAAAAAAGATAAAGGCAAAAAAAAAAAAATTAATTAAATTTAACATATTTTTGGCATTGCCATGTCCGTAAAGAGAAAAACAAATCAAAATGCCAGAATTTTTATTTTTTTGTGACAAATCTCCGTTAAAATGCAATAAAAAGCAATAAAATGTCAGATGTATGCCTCAATGATGGCAATAAAATCATCAACTTTCCATTTAAAAATAAAGACCTCATATAGATCCATGGACTGAAAAAGAAAGAAAACTTCTGGTTTTCAGAAACGGCAACAAAGAGAAAATGTTTTCTTATAAAGTTCAAAACTTTGTTTAGCCACTAATATATATATATATATATGCAAGTTTATAGGGGTTTTGCGTCTTTTTTTTATCATAGCTAAATTTATTTTTGCAATTGGTTTCATATAAAATTTTGCACAATTAGCCTTTGTCTTGCATTGTATATTGCTGACTGCTGAATGAGTTAGCTGAGAGTCCACCAATCTGCCTTTTATGATGGTCTGATAAATAATAATAATCATTTTTATTTATATAGCGCCAACATATTCCGCACCGCTTTACAGTTTAACAGCTTCAAACACAACAGTCATAAGTAACAATGTTAACAATACAATAATTAAAGCAACACAAGACGACCCTGCTTGTGAGAGCTTACAATCCACAATGAGGTGGGGGAGATACAAAGTACAGGTGTGTATTTACAATGATGTATTTACAATGATGGTCCAGCCATCTTCAGCAGGTGGGGGATAGATGGAAGTAGTGAATGGGCTACACACACAAACATAAAATGACTTTGATTAGGGAACGTGATAGGCCGCTCTGAACACAAATGTGTTTTGAGGGAGCGCCTAAAACTTTGCAAATTGTGAATGGTCCTAATATCTTGGGGTAGAGCATTCCAGAGGATTGGCGCAGCAAGGGAGAAGTCTTGGAGTCGGGAGTGGGAGATACGGATTAGTGCAGAGGTTAGTCGAAAGTCATTTGCTGAGCGCAGAGGTCGGTTAGGCCGATAGACAGAAATGAGGGAGGAGATGTAAGGGGGTGCTGCACTGTGGAGAGCTTTGTGGGTGAGAACAAGTGCTTTGAATAGGATTCTATAATGAATGGGCAGCCAGTGTAACTACTGGCGAAGAGCGGACGCGTCCGAGTAATAATTAGCCAGATGGACGACCCTGGCTGCCGCATTGAGGATGGACTGGAGAGGGGAAAGTCGAGTAAGGGGGAGGCCAATTAATAGAGCGTTGCAGTAGGTCAGGCGGGAGTGGATCAGAAAGTTGGTACATCAAAGCTGAATGTTTGAATGTACAGGAAAGAGCCTGTAAAAGCCAAAAGTTACAAAATGTTTAATGAAATCAAAAAAATGTTTTTAGCCCCCTAAAGACATACATTTAAGTAAATGACCGCAAAGGTAAACAACATCCTTAATATTCCCTTAATCATAATGACCTAAAAAATTATGGTGTCAAATATTTTTATTACCACGCATTGATCCACGTATAAACAAGTCCATAAAACCCATGGCTAAACCGCATTTTTTTTTCACACCAATTTACTGTACTTGGAATATTTTTCTTCAGTACATTATATCGTTTTAACAATGGTGTTATTCAAAGCTACAACTTGTCCTGTCAAATCAAGCCCTCATATGGTTATGTTGATGGAAAAATAAATAATACTTATAGCACTGGGAAGAAGGGAGAAAAAAAAAGGAAGGAAAAAGCCAGCTCACCAAAAATTGGAAACAGGTGAACGGAACTCCACCTTGGTCAGACGTGGACAATCAAGTGGAGAAAAAAAAGCAATATTCCAGCTCCTTTGGTAAAATTCTAAATCCTTTATTGGAAACGTTTAAAAAAACATATATATGCATCGTTAAGGATAAGAAGCCAGGAGGTAAAAAGCAACGTGTTTCGATCGCCTCAGTTATTTTTGTCAGGAGCTTCGACAAAGATCACTAAGGTAATCGAAACTCGTCGCTTGTTACCTCCTGTCTTCTCATCCTTCCCTGAGCATCTGCATGGTTTTTTAAAAAAATAACATTTCCAATAAAGGATTTAATATTTTACCAAAGGAGCTGGAACATTGCATTTTTTCTCCAGAAAAAAAACAAAAGTGGAAAAAAGAAGAAAAAAAATTTCTGGGGCATGAAGTGGTTAAAGTGTTTATTGTTCAGTGTAGCAATGTGTTTCTTCCTTTTAAAGAATTCTAATTCGTTTTAAAGATATATTTTTCTTTTGATGTTTTTTATTCCCATCTTTGCCATTTTTGAGCATGTAGTACTTTTTGATTTCCCAACACATTATAGCACACATTATAGCTTCAACCAGGCGGTGTCTCTACAGATGATATTAGAAAGTTGGCAATTAATCTTTACAAATCCTTTTGCTGAATGAAATTGTATTTCTTGGCATACAATTATTAAGTGTATTTGTTATTGATTTAGATAATAATGTCAGGAAACTGACGCCAGTGATCTGTTTTCTCTCAGGCAGATATATTACATTTATCATGGATCCAACCCAGTTCCAGTATGTCATTAGACATGGCAAGAAACTTGACTTCCATGAGTTTTCCCATGAAATGGCATCCAGGACGTTCAACTACCCACGCCTGACACAAGCACAGTACCCCCAGCTCACCGATAATATGCACAAAATATATAAAATCATGCAGGGTAAGGCTTTGGACAAACTTACTGACAGCATGATGAAAAATCTCCAACATGTATTCAAATGGAAATTCTCACAAGCAACAGATTGGAAAACAGAAAAAATGTACCAGTTCTGCTGCTCTATCATGTTCGAAGCCAGTTTTATGACACTCTATGGAAAAGATCCTGTTGCAGATGGTCGTAAAGTTATTAGTGAAATGAGAGAAAAATTTACAAAGTTTGATGCCAAGTTCCCCTATCTTGTTATAAACATACCAATAGCGTTGCTAGGAGATACCAAGAATATTCGCGAAGAATTGATACGTTTCTTCATGCCTAAAAAAATGGACAAATGGTATGACCAGGCCGAAGTTATCGAGGCCCGGAAAGACATTTTGGAACAATACGATGTGCTCAAAGACCGTGACAAAGCAGGTAAGGAAATGACTACTTTGTGTACTAGGCAAAATAATTTATAACAGACCTTTGAAATAAAATGAAAAATTACGTTGCGACCTTGAAACATTTTTTATGCCTTTTTTAACCCCTTCCCGACCTTTGACGCCACGTAGGCGTCATGAAAGTCGGTGCCAATCCGACCCATGACGCCTATGCGGCGTCATGGAAAGATCGCGTCCCTGCAGATCGGGTGAAAGGGTTAACTCCCATTTCACCCGATCTGCAGGGACAGGGGGAGTGGTAGTTTAGCCCAGGGGGGGTGGCTTCACCCCCTCGTGGCTACGATCGCTCTGATTGGCTGTTGAAAGTGAAACTGCCAATCAGAGCGATTTGTAATATTTCACCCATTATAACGGGTGAAATATTACAATCCAGCCATGGCCGATGCTGAAATATCATCGGCCATGGCTGGAAATACTAGTGTTCCCCCACCCCACCCCTCCGATCGCCCCCCCACCCCCCCGATCTGGCCGGTACACTGCTCCGGCTCCCCTCCGCCCTGTGCTCCGCTCCCCCCCGTGCTCGTGTCCGCTCCCCCCGTGCTCCAATCACCCCCCCGTGCTCCAATCACCCCCCCTGCACTCCGATCCACCCCCCCCCGTGCTCCGTTCCACCCCCCCGTGCTCCATTCCAGCCCCCCCGTGCTCCGTTCCACGCCCCCCGCGCTCCGTTCCACCCCTCCCGCGCTCCGATTCCCCCCCCCGTGCTCCGATCCCCCCCCCCGTGCTCCGATCCCCCCCCCCGTGGTCCCCCCCCACCCTATCATACTTACCGATCCAGCCGTGGTCCCGTCCGTCTTCTCCCGGGCGCCGCCATCTTCCAAAATGGCGGGCGCATGTGCAGTGCGCCCGCCGAATCTGCCGGCCGGCAGATTCGTTCCAAAGTGCATTTTGATCACTGAGATATAATCTATCTCAGTGATCAAAATAAAAAAAATAATAAATGACCCCCCCCCTTTGTCACCCCCATAGGTAGGGACAATAAAAAAATAAAGAAATTTTTTTTTTTCCACTAATGTTAGAATAGGGTTAGGGTTAGGGGTAGGGTTAGGGTTAGGGGTAGGGTTAGGGGTAGGGTTAGGGGTAGGGGTAGGGGTAGGGGTAGGGGTAGGGTTAGGGGTAGGGTTAGGGTTAGGGCTAGGGTTAGGGGTAGGGTTAGGGGTAGGGTTAGGGTTAGGAATGTGCACACGTATTCTGGTCCTCTGCGGATTTTTCCGCTGCGGATTTGATAAATCCGCAGTGCTAAACCGCTGCGGATTTATGGTGGATTTACCGCGTTTTTTTCTGCGCATTTCACTGCGGTTTTACAATTGCGATTTTCTATTGGAGCAGTTGTAAAACCGCTGCGGAATCCGCACAAAGAAGTGACATGCTGCGGAATGTAAACCGCTGCGTTTCCGTGCAGTTTTTCCGCAGCATGTGTACAGCGATTTTTGTTTCCCATAGGTTTACATTGAACTGTACACTCATGGGAAACTGCTGCGGATCCGCAGCGTTTTCCGCAGCGTGTGCACATACCTTTAGAATTAGGCTATGTGCACACGGTGCGGATTTGGCTGCGGATTCGCAGCAGTGTTCCATCAGGTTTACAGTACCATGTAAACATATGAAAAACCAAATCCGCTGTGCCCGTGATGCGGAAAATACCGCGCGGGAACGCTGCGTTGTATTTTCCGCAGCATGTGAATTCTTTGTGCGGATTCCGCAGCGTTTTACACCTGTTCCTCAATAGGAATCCGCAGGTGAAATCCGCACAAAAAACACTGGAAATCCGCGGAAAATCCGCAGGTAAAACACAGTGCCTTTTACCCGCAGATTTTTCAAAAATGGTGCGGAAATATCTCACACGAATCCGCAACGTGGGCACATAGCCTTAGGGTTAGGGTTGGAATTAGTGTTGTGGTTAGGGGTGTGTTGGGGTTAGGGTTGTGATTAGGGTTATGGCTACAGTTGGGATTAGGGTTAGGGGTGTGTTGGGGTTAGTGTTGGAGGTAGAATTGAGGGGTTACCACTGTTTAGGCACATCAGGGGTCTCCAAACGCAACATGGCGCCACCATTGATTCCAGCCAATCTCGTATTCAAAAAGTCAAATGGTGCTCCCTCACTTCCGAGCCCTGACGTGTGCCCAAACAGTGGTTTACCCCCACATATGGGGTACCAGCATACTCAGGACAAACTGCGCAACAATTACTGGGGTCCAATTTCTCCTGTTACCCTTGTGAATCTAAAAAAATGCTTGCTAAAACATAATTTTTGAGGAAAGAAAAATGATTTTTTATTTTCACGGATCTGTGTTGTAAACGTCTGTGAAGCACTTGGGGGTTCAAAGTGCTCACCACATATCTAGATAAGTTCCTTGGGGGGTCTAGTTTCTAAAATGGGGTCACTTGTGGGGGGTTTCTACTGTTTAGGCACACCAGGGGCTCTGCAAACGCAACGTGACACCCGCAGACCATTCCATCAAAGTCTGCATTTCAAAAGTCACTACTTCCCTTCTGAGCCCCGACGTGTGCCCAAACAGTGGTTTACCCCCACATATGGGGTATCAGCGTACTCAGGAGAAACTGGACAACAACTTTTGGGGTCCAATTTCTCCTGTAACCCTTGGGAAAATAAAAAATTCTGGGCTAAATAATTATTTTTGAGGAAAGAAAACGTATTTATTATTTTCACGGCTCTGCATTATAAACTTCTATGAAGCACTTGGGGGTTCAAAGTGCTCACCACACATCTAGATAAGTTCCTTTCAGGGTCTAGTTTCCAAAATGGGGTCACTTGTGGGGGGTTTCTACTGTTTAGGCACATCAGGGGCTCTGCAAACGCAACGTGACGCCCGCAGAGCATTCCATCAAAGTCTGCATTTCAAAACGTCACTACTTCAATTCCAAGCCCCGGCATGTGCCCAAACAGTAGTTTACCCCCACATATGGGGTATCACCGTACTCAGGAGAAACTGGACAACAAATATTGGGGTCAAATTTCTCCTGTTACCCTTGGGAAAAATAAAAAACTCTGGGCTAAATAATTATTTTTGAGGAAAGAAAACGTATTTATTATTTTCACGGCTCTGCATTATAAACTTCTATGAAGCACTTGGGGGTTCAAAGTGCTCACCACACATCTAGATAAGTTCCTTTGGGGGTCTAGTTTCCAAAATGGGGTCACTTGTGGGGGGTTTCTACTGTTAAGCCACATCAGGGGCTCTGCAAACGCAACGTGACGCCCACAGAGCATTCCATCAAAGTCTGCATTTCAAAACGTCACTACTTCACTTCCGAGCCCCGGCATGTGCCCAAACAGTGATTTACCCCCACATATGGGGTATCAGCGTACTCAGGAGAAACTGGACAACAACTTTTGGGGTCAAATTTCTCCTGTTACCCTTGGGAAAATAAAAAATTGCAGGCTAAAAGATCATTTTTGAGAAAATAATTTTTTTTTTTTTTTTCATGGCTCTGCGTTATAAACTTCTGTGAAGCACTTGGGGGTTCAAAGTCCTCACCACACATCTAGATTAGTTCCTTTGGGGGTCTAGTTTCTAAAATGGTGTCATTTCTGGGGGATCTCCAATGTTTAGGCACACAGGGGCTCTCCAAACGTGACATGGTGTCCGCTAATGATTGGAGCTAATTTTCCATTTAAAAAGCCAAATGGCGTGCCATCCCTTCCGAGCCCTGCCGTGCGCCCAAACAGTGGTTTACCCCCACATATGGGGTATCAGCGTACTCAGGACAAACTGGACAACAATATTTGGGGTCCAATTTCTCCTATTATCCTTGGCAAAATAGGAAATTCCAGGCTAAAAAATCATTTTTGAGGAAAGAAAAATTATTTTTTATTTTCATGGCTCTGCGTTATAAACTTCTGTGAAGCACCTGGGGGTTTAAAGTGCTCAATATGCATCTAGATAAGTTCCTTGGGGGGTCTAGTTTCCAAAATGGGGTCACTTGTGCGGGAGCTCCAATGTTTAGGCACACAGGGGCTCTCCAAACGCGACATGGTGTCCGCTAACAATTGGAGCTAATTTTCCATTCAAAAAGTCAAATGGCGCGCCTTCTCTTCCGAGCCCTGCCGAGTGCCCAAACAGTGGTTTACCCCCACATATGAGGTATCGGCGTACTCGGGAGAAATTGCCCAACAAATTTTATGATCCATTTTATCCTACTGCCCATGTGAAAATGAAAAAATTGAGGCGAAAAGAATTTTTTTGTGAAAAAAAAGTACTTTTTCATTTTTACAGATCAATTTGTGAAGCACCTGAGGGTTTAAAGTGCTCACTAGGCATCTAAATTAGTTCCTTGGGGGGTCTAGTTTCCAAAATGGGGTCACTTGTGGGGGAGCGCCAATGTTTAGGCACACAGGAGCTATCCAAACGCGACATGGTGTCCGCTAACGATGGAAATAATTTTTCATTCAAAAAGTCAAATGGCGCTCCTTCCCTTCCGAGCCTTACCATGTGCCCAAACAGTGGTTTACCTCCACATGTGAGGTATTGGTGTACTCAGGAGAAATTGCCCAACACATTTTAGGATCCATTTTATCCTGTTGCCCATGTGAAAATGAAAAAATTGAGGCTAAAAGAATTTTTTTGTGAAAAAAAAGTACTTTTTCATTTTTACGGATCAATTTGTGAAGCACCTGGGGGTTCAAAGTGCTCACTATGCATCTAGATAAGTTCCTTGGGGCGTCTAGTTTCCAAAATGGGGTCACTTGTGGGGGAGCTCCAATTTTTAGGCACACGGGGGCTCTCCAAACGTGACATGGTGTCCGCTAAAGAGTGGAGCCAATTTTTGATTCAAAAAGTCAAATGGCGCTCCTTCCCTTCCAAGCCCTGCCGTGCGCCAAAACAGTGGTTTACCCCCACATATGAGGTATCAGCGTACTCAGGACAAATTGGACAACAACTTTCGTGGTTCAGTTTCTCCTTTTACCATTGGGAAAATAAAAAAATTGTTGCTAAAAGATAATTTTTGTGACTAAAAAGTTAAATGTTCATTTTTTCCTTCCATGTTGCTTCTGCTGCTGTGAAGCACCTGAAGGGTTAATAAACTTCTTGAATGTGGTTTTGAGTACCTTGAGGGGTGCAGTTTTTAGAATGGTGTCACTTTTGGGTATTTTCAGCCATATAGACCCCTCAAACTGACTTCAAATGTGAGGTGGTCCCTAAAAAAAATGGTTTTGTAAATTTCGTTGTAAAAATGACAAATCGCTGGTCGAATTTTAACCCTTATAACTTCCTAACAAAAAAAAATTTTGTTTCCAAAATTGTGCTGATGTAAAGTAAACATGTGGGAAATGTTATTTATTAACTATTTTGTGTCACATATCTCTCTGGTTTAACAGAATAAAAATTCAAAATGTGAAAATTGCGAAATTTTCAAAATTTTCGCCAAATTTCCGTGTTTATCACAAATAAATGCAGAATTTATTGACCTAAATTTACCACTAACATGAAGCCCAATATGTCACGAAAAAACAATCTCAGAACCGCTAGGATCCGTTGAAGCGTTCCTGAGTTATTACCTCATAAAGGGACACTGGTCAGAATTGCAAAAAACGGCAAGGTCTTTAAGGTCAAAATAGGCTGGGTCTTGAAGGGGTTAATTGGCTCATGATAAAATGTTTTACTCTCAAACAACCGTATATAATAATTGATTTTTTTTTTTTGCTGAGGTGGTAAAGCAAGATACTTAATAGTGATAATGAGAAAGATTATAACGGAGCTGCATATACTCCCCTTACTACATCTCCCCCCCTCCCACAGACATTACATTTTAAACTATTCTCATTAAGCAGAAAATTAGACTTCAGAAGCCTATTGGTCCTCATTAGCATTCACTGATCCTTGGCTGGGTCTGTGTCCTAACATCTTTTAATTAGCACACTGCAAATCTAATCAGTGTAATAAATGCTATTAATCTTCCTTTTCACTTATTTTCTCTCAGCACATCATTTCGCCTTCCTTTGGGCCTCTGTGGGGAACACGATTCCGGCAACATTCTGGGCCTTGTACTACCTCGTGAAGCACCCAGAAGCACTTGCAGCAGTGCGTGACGAAATTGACCATTTGCTGCAGTCAACAGGTCAAAAGAAGGGACCAAACTATGACATCCATATCACCAGAGAACAGTTGGACAGCCTGATTTTGCTAGGTAATTTATTTAGGTTTTTTTTTTATTTTTTTTATTTTTTGTTGTATCATCGATGCACGATGGAGCAGCACACTCCGTTTGTAACACATTTGTGTTTACTGAGAAGGTGGAGGACACAGCTGCCTAATTGACGCGATAATACCCATTTACATCAATTATAAATTAGGTAGTTTATATCTGCAGATACTTTTGTTGCATGTAAACATTACAGATTGAGCAGTTAACAGTAAAAAGCAAAGGGCTAAATCTGAATTTAACAATAATTAAAAAAAAGTGTCTATTAACTTGATTGAATCCAAGCATCTGCTCAGGGTTTAATACAAATGATATAAATATTAATCGGGGGTTTATAGGCTCCTTTTAGTGTTATTTTTCTTATAAACGTCGCTATAGCAACATGACAAAAATAGTCAATGCAGATTCAGGGGTTTTGGGGTAAACTATTACGTTTTTGCACAAACTTTGCCTTAATCTGTAAAATAAATTAGTGCAGGATTATAGATCATGCGAATGTTCAGACTGGACAAGACCCTCTGATCTGAAAATTGGAATTTCACACTACATTTTAACTTATTTACAGTTTGAAAATGACTATTTACTGCAAATCAATTACTCCATATTATTTAGAGGGTTTGCCTAAGGGATAAAAAAATAATTATTATGATGTACAATGAAAAATTAAATCGTGGCCCCATTATTTTCCAGAAAGATCGATGTAAGTACTTTTATGCCCATAAAAGACAAAAGTATTCTGCGAGTGACACTTTTAGTTGCTAACCAGAAATAATATATATTTGCCAGCTTTCAGAGCACAGAGTCTTTTTCAGGCAGGTTAGCCAATACATGTGTCACTCCTAGAATACTTTGTCTTTTTTGGGCATAAAAGTATTTACATCACATCAATTATAAAATAATTAATGAACAAATACTCAGTTAATCGATGTCCTGACATTCCTATTCCAGCACTTTTCAGTCTCCTGCTGGTCTTTACTTCCTGCTGAAGTGATGGTGTGATGCCAGTGATTGGCTGCAGTGTTCACATATCACATATCCCAGTGACTTCATTGCTTCAGTAGAAAATTGAGACTGTTCGGAGTTTATTTAGTGTTGGTAAAATACGTATATGTATGTATACACAATTTTTTTATTATTTTCAGTCAAAGAAAAAAATTATTTACTTCCCACACAACCCACTTAAAGTGTTATTCCCACAAAGGCAACCCTTTTTTTTAATCATAAGCTTGAGCAAAATCACTCAGCCTTTGTCATTCCTTGGGATCAGCTGAGAATGCTACTGGGAAGCTATGTCTCGGTGAATAGGTAGCATTACATGGAAGCCATCCAAATGGAGGCCAGCAATGTAATACATAAAAGTGCCAACTCTACTATATGAACATTTACAGAGTAACTTTACTATCCACTCCGGACCATAAAGGAAGGTTTCTAATTGGGATAAGCCAATCTATGGTGTCAAATGGTAAAATGATTGGCCTTTGATCTCTTAATGTTTTTATAATTCATGAATAGTGTTGAGCATTCAGGTACTGCAAATATCAGGTATCGGCCGATATTCGCTGTATCGGATTTTCGATACTGAGTTCCGATATTTTTAAGATATCGGATACCGGAATCGGAAGCTTCTATAGTGCAATGATACACTATAATGGAGTGTGGGCGGTGCGTCTGTGCGTGACCTGCCGGGGGTCTATGTGGGCCTGCCGGGGGTCTGTGCGGCTGGCCGGGGGTCTGTGCAGCCTGCCGGGGGTCTTTGCAGCGTGCCGGGGGTCTGTGTGGCCTGCCAGGGGTCAGTGCGGCCTGCCGGGGGTCTGTGCAGCCTGCAGGGGGTCTGTACGGGCCTCTCTGGGTCTGTGCGGCCTGCCAGGGGTCTGTACGGGCCTCTCGGGGGTCTGTGCAGGAGTGCAGGCATTGTCCGATGGGACTACAAGGCTGGCTACAATGGCAGTGATTGACACATTAGCCAATCACGGACAGGAGTAGTCCCATCATCCAGCTAATGTGTTGAATGTAAAAAAAAAAACTACATACTACATACATACAACATACATACTACATACATACATACAACATACATACATACATACTACATACATACATACATACATGCAACATACATACAACATACTGCATACATACAACATACATACAACATGCATACATACCTACTACATACATACAACATACATACTACATACATACATACTACATACTACATACAATACATTCATACATTACATACAATATATACATATAGACATACAGTACATACATCATAGAGTACATACTCACCATCACTTGTCACTTTAATTCCTGAAGCCAGTGTCACCTGTAAAAAAGATTAAAATAACACACAACCAATATACTCGCTGATCCACAGAAATCCACGAGTGTCCCACGACGATCTCCCGTGGAGAATGGCAGCATCAGCTGATGGGACCGCTCTCTAGGGGCCCCAGGAACACAACGACGGGAGGAAGGTATCCTTCCGCATTGTATTCCTGTGCAGCTGTAAAAAAAATAGTCCCTAGTCTAACTTTTGGCATTGCTGTGTGAGAAAGTTTCCCACGCAGCAATTGCCATAAAGTGAGACTTTGAACTCTAGTAACCTCTTAGTGATGCACTGCAGGAGCCATTGTCCTGTGTCACTGAAGGTCCTATAGAGCAGAGACATCACCCGATGTCACTGTTCTATAGGGGAGATCGTCATGGGACACTCGTTATTAATTGGACTACGGCAGACAGGTAGTATACGGTTTATTATTTTACGTTTTTTGCAGGCGCTGAAGTATGGTAAGTATGGTTAAATGAAGAATATTAAAGGGAACCTGTCACCCCGTTTTTTGAGATTGAGCTATAAATACTGTTAAATAGGGCCTGCGCTGTGTGTTCCTATAGTGTATGTAGTGTACCCCGATTCCCCATGTATGCTGAGAAATAACTTACCAAAGTCGCCGTTTTCGCCTGTCAATCAGGCTGGTCAGGTCGGGAGGGCGTGGTGACATCGCTGGTTCTTCCTCAGCTTTACGTTGGTGGCGTAGTGGCGTAGTGGTGAAGACACAGCGCGCGATCTGCGCTGTCATCCCTTTCGTCGGTGGGGGCGGCCATCTTCCTGGGGCCGCGCGTGCGCAGATCGAGTGCTCTGCTGCACGGGGCTTCAGGAAAATGGCCGCGGGATGCCGCGCGTGCGCATTAGAGATCGCGGCGGCCATTTTCCCAAAGCCGAGATGCAAACTCGGCTTTGGGAAAATGGCCGCCGCGATCTCTAATGCGCACGCGCGGCATCCCGCGGCCATTTTCCTGAAGCCCCGTGCAGCAGAGCACTCGATCTGCGCACGCGCGGCCCCAGGAAGATGGCCGCCCCCACCGACGAAAGGGATGACAGCGCAGATCGCGCGCTGTGTCTTCACCACTACGCCACTACGCCACCAACGTAAAGCTGAGGAAGAACCAGCGATGTCACCACGCCCTCCCGACCTGACCAGCCTGATTGACAGGCGAAAACGGCGACTTTGGTAAGTTATTTCTCAGCATACATGGGGAATCGGGGTACACTACATACACTATAGGAACACACAGCGCAGGCCCTATTTAACAGTATTTATATCTCAATCTCAAAAAACGGGGTGACAGGTTCCCTTTAAAATACTTTTTTCCTAATGTGTGTGTGTGTTATTAACCCATTACTAATATTGTTAAATAAGTTAAATTACCATGTTTGAATGGAAGCAGGTGACATACAGAAACATTTTCAAACTGAAAGCATTACTACAGCATGTGTGAAGTTAGAGTGATAAATTCTATCAGAAGTGCAGGTAGATGAAGGGATTATGAGGTATATACACTATTAGGTGCATGGAAATAGGGACAAATGGCATAGCATTATTCCCCTTGATTGAAGAAAAGAATAGCTACTTTTCTACATTTTAAATTTAGTTTATCTATAAAAACTGATCCTTTGCCAATTGAAGTACCAGCAAATTTGGTGTTACAACCAATAATGACCACTATTAACCCCTTTCTGCCAGCTGACGGAATAGTACGTCAGCTGGCAGATCCCCCACTTTGAGGTGGGCTCCGGCGGTGAGCCCACCTCAAAGCCGCGACATGTCAGCTGTTTTGTACAGCTGACATGTGTGCGCAATGAGCGCGAGCGGAATTGCGATCTGCTCGAGCCCATTAACTAGTTAAATGCCGCCATCATGCGCTGACAGCGGCATTTAACTAGCGCTCCCGGCCTTGCGGCCGGAAGTGCTCGCACCGCTGACCCCGTCACCGCTGATCCCGGGTCAGCGGTGCATTTCCATAACAACCAGAGGTCTCCTTGAGACCTCTATGGTTGTTGATGGCCGTTTGCTTTGATCGCCACCCTGTGGTCGGCGTTCAAAGTACACCTGCCTTTCTGCTACATAGAGGTGATCTGTACTTCACCTCTATGTAGCAGAGCCGATCGTGTAGTGCATGCTTCTAGCCTCCTATGGAGGCTATTGAAGCATGCCAAAATTAAAAAAAAAGTGTTTAAAAATATAAAAAAAATAAAAAATATATAAAAGTTCAAATCACCCCCCTTTCGCCCCAATCAAAATAAAACAATAAAAAAAATCAAAAATACACATACTTGGTATCGCCGCGTTCAGAATCATCCGATCTATCAATAAAAACAAAGGATTAACCTGATCGCTAAATGGCGTAGCGAAAAAAAAATCAAAACGCCAAAATTATGTTTTTTTGGTCGCCGCAACATTGCATTAAAATGCAATAACGGGCGATCAAAAAAATGTATCTGCACCAAAATGTCAGCTCTGCCCACAAAAAATAAGCCCTCACCTGACCCCAGATCACGAAAATTGGAGACGCTACGGGTATCAGAAATCACACAATTTTTTTTATTTTTTTTTTAGCAAATTTTTGCATTTTTTTTCACCACTTAGATAAAAAAATAACCTAGACATGTTAGGTGTCTATGAACTCGTAATGACCTGGAGAATCATAATGGCAGGTCAGTTTTAGCATTTGGTGAACCTAGCAAAAAAGCCAAACAAAAAACAAGTGTGATATTGCACTTTTTTTGCAATTTCATCACACTTGGAATTTTTTTCCCGTTTTCTGTTACACGGCACGGTAAAACCAATGATGTTGTTCAAAAGTACAACTCGTCCCGCAAAAAATAAGCCCTCACATGGCCATTTTGATGGAAAAATAAAAAAAGTTATGGCTCTGGGAAGGAGGGGAGCGAAAAACGAAAACGAAAAAACGGAAAAAGCTCCGGGGGTGAAGGGGTTAAAATATATATGTATGGTAGTAATGTTTTTTAACTAATGCAATCTAAGCATGTTTATGATATTGCCAATGCTCATTATCATTATCATACACCAGTACACCTGTATACACCAGTGTTACAGATTACAGATTAGCAAATCTGCCAAAATTTGAACTCTGCAGATCTGCTCAAAATTGTCTGAGAAATGTCTCTGTCCCCGAAGTTGCAGCTACCCAACACTCGTCCGCTGACTTTCTACTTCCCTTTTCTCCTGAACTTCTGGTGCCAGCTACACCTCGATATGAGTTCTGATATTGTTGCGTGCATTGACCAATGTGGTCATGAGAGGCGATGTACATCATAAAGTCATTACCTCGTGACATCAGAACACGCATCAAAACTAAAGCATACATAGTTATTACGATTGAAAACAGACAATTTTCAGTCTGCTCTAAAAGACTAAGCTTTCCCTCTTGATCCCAGTTGTTGATCTACTGGGCCAAACTTTCAGAAAGCAATATGACTAGTGTTGAGCATTCCGATACCGCAAGTATCGGGTATCGTCCGATATTTGCGGTATCGGAATTCCGATCCCGAGTTCCGATATTTTTGCGATATCGGGAATCGGGATCGGGATGAACACTTATGTGTAAAATAAAGAATAAAAATAAAAAATATGAATATACTCACCCTCGGACGCGCCCTGGTTGTAACCGCTGCAACCAGCAGTCTCCGTTCCTAAGAATGAGCGAGTGAAGGACCTGCGATGACGTCGCTGCTTGTGATTGTTCGCGTGAGCGGTCACATGAGCGGTCACGCGACCAATCACAAGCTGCGACATCATCGAAGGTCCTTCACCCGCTCATTCTTAGGAACGGAGGCTGCCGGTTACACCGCTAAGGTCCAGGGTCCGCCGGAGGGGTGAGTATATCCATATTTTTTATTTTTATTCTTCATTTTTTACATTAGTATGGATCCCAGGGCCTGAAGGAGAGTTTCCTCTCCTTCAGACCCTGGGAACCATTTCAGGATACATTCTGATATTTGTGTCCCATTGACTTGTATTGGTATCGGGTATCGGTATCGGCGATATCCGATATTTTTCAGATATCGGCCGATACAATCCGATACCGATACTTTCAAATATCGGAAGGTATCGCTCAACACTAAATATGACACATTTACTTAAGCATTTATTTTGTTCACTACTAAAAATTCAGTCCTTTTTGAAACCATCAACAGTTCCCACTGTGAACACAATTCCACAGATGAATTGTTCTTATGGAAATGAAGCATTGTCTACTCTGGAGATTGAACCTTTATTTCTCCAGATGGAGAGCGTGCCCTCTTCTCATTTACAATCAATTTGTTCAACCTCTATGGGATTGTCGAGCAGGGCTGCCACTAGGAATTTTAGAGCCCCATACTGGCAAAATTTTCAGGGCCCCCTTGAGACTCCGCCCAGGCTCCTTCCCAGCCCTGTCTCCACCCCTTGAACTGTCCACAGCCCCACTGCTCTCTCTTGGAAAAACTCCACTTCTCACCAATCACACATTAACAGTTCCCATCACACATATAACCAGCAGCATTTGTTTTGGCCAAAAGATTTTTTAAAGCCGCCACCATGACATGGTAGACTCTTTTGGCCGGGCTCTACTCTAACCTATTAAACATTTGTTAAAATATGCAATACAAATTAGGTATTTTTTAAAATGTTTTAAATGATCAATAATATCACACACAAGGGACAAATCCCATCATACCATGACCAGACACCATATTACCACCACATACTGACCTATAATACCACATACAAAGAACAAAAACAGTGACCGGATAATATCATATGCAAGGGACAAATACCGCAAAACCATGACTAGACCACATATTACCACCACATGGTGACCAATAATACCACATACAAGGAACAAATACCATCGCACCATGGCTGGACAACATATTACCCCCATTTTGTCACTGAATACTACAATACTGATCAGTAATAAAAAACCCCACAATACTAATATCACCATATGTGTTATTATCCGGTGACCTTGGAGCTGCATGAGAACTTTCACTGGAGAAAGTGGCCACTATACTGACCGCAACCCTGAACTTAACACCGCAACTAGAAGTAGCCGTGGAGTGTACCTAACACACCTAGACACCTCGTCACAGCCGGAGGACTAAATACCCCTAAAGATGGAAATCGGAATACTATCTTGCCTCAGAGAAAATCCCCAAAGGATAGAGAGCCCCCCACAAATATTGGCGGTGAGTCGGAGAGGAAAAAACATACACAGGCAGAAAAAACAGGATTTAGCACAGGAGGCCACTCTAGCTAGATAGGACAGAATAGGACAGAGTTCTGTGCGGTCAGTATTAAAACCCTTCAAAAAATCCACAGCAGAATATACAAAAAACTTCCTACATCCAACTAAAGATGTAGGAGCGTATATCTGCAACTCCAGTGAAACCAACCAGACTGAGAAAACACAGACACAGTCTAATCTGGACAAAAGAAAAACAAACGAACAGTACTGAAAATAAGCACACTGCATGTGTGCCACAGGAAAAGAAACAGACACTTATCTTTGCTGAACTGGCAGATAAGCAGGAGAGGCCAGGCAGAGATCCAACACTTCCAAAGAAACATTGACAACTGGCAAGGGCTAAAGGATTCAGCACACCTAAATATCCCAGTCAGAATTGTAATTATCCGATACACCTGGCCAGGACTGCGAGTCAGAGACAACAGCATTCCCACCAACAACCACTGGAGGGAACCCAAGACCAGAATTCACAACACATATGTGCCATTATATACAGGAGTTCTGTACTTAGTATGCAGTGTAAGTGTAAAGGTAATACAGTGATCACTGGTGACATTGTACACAGGAGCTCTGTATATAGTGTATAATGTAAAGGTAATACAGTGATCACTGGTGACATTGTACACAGGACCACCATATATAGTATACAGTGTATAGTGTTAGTGTATAGGTAACATACTGACTTAACAGTGACGCCTCTAGGTGAAGTCTTTCATCTTAATCCAGCACAGATTGACATCATTTCTTCCAGCCAAGGCTCATCTCTGCAGGAAATAACACAGTTATCTAGAGCACAGCTTGCAGAACACATTACTTATTTTTTTCCCAACTTCTACACTACACCAAATGAAGAAAGAAAGATAACATAGTTTCACTCTGCACAGTAACAGGACCTCCCCCTCATTTAAAACAGTATTCTCAAAAAAGAAAATACATCACTGCAGTAATAATATCCCTTATTTAGCCCCTATGGTAATAATATCCCCCATCCTGCCCTTATGAGTATCCATTCTGCCCCATATAATCTCCCCATCCTGCCCCATCTGTCCCATGATCCTGCCCTGTCTGTCCCATGATCCTGCCCCATATGTCCCATGATCTTGTCCCATGAACCTGCCCCATCTGTCTCCATCCTGCCCCATCTGTCTCCATCCTGACCCATATTCCTGCCCCATCTGTGTCCATCCCGCACCATGTCTCCAATCATGCCCCCTATGTCTCCAATCCTATCCCATATCTTTCATCTTGCCACCATGTCTCCAATCCTGCCCCATGTCCCTAATCCTGCCACAATGTATCCCATCCTGCCCCCTGTGTCTCCAATCCTTCCCCGTGTCTCCAATCCTGCAACCATGTCTCCAATCCTGCCCCCATATTTTTCATCCTGCCACCATGTTTCACTCCTGCCCCCATATCTTTCATCCTGCCACCATGTCTCCAATCCTGCCTCCATATCTTTAAGTCTGCCCCGTGTCTCCAATCCTGCCACCTGTGTCTCCAACCATGCCCCCTGTGTCTCTAATCATGCTCCCTGTGTCTCCAATCCTGTTCCATGTCTCTAATCCTGCCACCAAGTATCCCATCCTGCCCCCTGTGTCTCCAATCCTGCCCTGTGTCTCCAATTCTGCCACCATGTCTCCAATCCTGCCCCCATATTTTTCATCCTGCCACCATGTCTCACTCCTGCCCCCATATCTTCCAGTCTGCCCCATGTCTCCAATCCTGCCCCCTGTGTCTCCAACCTTGCCCCCATGTCTACAATCATGCCCCCATATACTGTAGTTCATCCTGCCCCCATGTCTCCAATCCTACACTCTGTGTCTCCATTCTGACCCTGTGTCTCCAATCATGCCCTACATATCTTTCATCCTGCCCCCTGTGTCTCCAATCATGCCCCCATATCTTTCATCCTGCCCCATGTCTCCATTCTGCCTCGTGACTCCAATCCTGCCCCCTGTGTCTCCATTCTGCTCCCTGTGTCTCCAGTCATGCGCCCCATGTCTCCAATCATGCCCCTGTCTCCATTCATTCCCGTCTCTATTCTGCTCCTGGCAGGATTGACACTTGTCTCCATCCGGCCGGCTGGCTGCTTTCAATAAAAAAAAAAACCTTTCCTCTTATCTTGCCACGCTCCTGCGGCGAGCAATGTTCCCTCAAGGCTGAAAGCACGCACTCGCTAGCGAATGACCATGACATCAGACGTCGGCGACGTGCGCGTTGATGTCAGCTGCCAGCCTCCGATTGGCGGGCGGCTTCATCTATTGCCATGCGGGCCCGGTAAGTAACTGAACCCTGCCTCCGAGACACCACACTGCACCCCGCACTGGCAATATCCTGCCACTGGGGCCCGATCAGCAGAAGAGAAGGGGCCTGATGCGGGCCCCCTCTGCTGACTGGGCCCCATACGCCAGTCAGGGCAGTAATGCCCTGATGGCGGCCCTGTTGTCAAGTACTGATCACTTTCGCTGCAGAGGTGAGAGGTGCAGATGATGTTATGGCCCTGCACAGCTACCAAGATGAGTGTACGATCGGCAGGTATCATGCACATGTCGTATTCTAATTACCATGATAACAGCTGATAGTGTACGAGTATCGGCATGATTGTGAGGTTGTAATGTTATTGGCTCCACTCACCTATAATGCAAAATTGAGCTGTGCTGGACAACCATTATAAGGCCACGTTCACACATTCAGTATTTGGTCGGTATTTTACATCAGTGTTTGTAAGCCAAAACCAGGAGTAGGTGATAAATACACAATTGGCGGCGTGTTTCTATTACACTTTCCCTGTGATTGATCCATTCCTGATTTTTCCTTACAAATACTGAGGTAGAATACTGACCAAATACTAAACATCTGAATGTGAACTAAAGAAAATCATAATTGTTATTTTTTAAGCAATTTCATACCAAATAATATGTTGCTTGCATGCTTTACAGAATATTTTACAACAATTATATCTGTATAGAAAATGCTAATTTTCTAAGAAAATACTTTTAAAAATATTTTATGGGTACAATTTACCAATTTAGACTGCTGAGTGGCTGAAACATCTGAACTTCAGCTATTCTTTTGTCTACAGGCTATTTTTGACCCACAACTGCTGCAACTGTTTTCTATTTTTTTCATAGTGTTCACTCTGATGTATAAATTACTTGTTACCTTTATTATGTGGGTCTATATGATTATTGTGGCAAAAATGTATATACCTTTGCAAAGTAAAAAGAATAATACTATATATTATTTGTTCATCATATTGGTGAAATAATATGGTAATCTTATAGTTTTGGTATTTTTTAGACCCCCAGCTGCTATAGCAATGCATATCAATCGTGGGTTTTCTGTGGTAACAAAAGGAGCTTTCTTCCTTTAAGGAACCTCTTAAATATCACATTTGCTATTGCAGCATCCAAAGGAATAAACAGCTGAGATCACTGCGATCTGTATTCTTGTTTTTTGCAGCAGTGTGTCAGCTGTATGGTAATTCGCCATTCCACAAGATGTAAATATATGGCGGAATGTGGTAACTGACCTGAAATTTGGGCACCTTTTTGTATCTCATAGTATACACTGAAGACTTTTGACCTTTTGAAAAAGAAGTGCTGTGATGAAGAAGAAAAGGAGATTGGTGGTCGTGGGGGATTACCTACTGAGACGAACAGAAGCCGCTATCTGCTGACTGAACATTACCTCATGAGAAATGTGCTGTCTTCCAGGTGCCCAAATCAAAGATGTGTCTGTTAGGGTATCAAGACTCTACAGTGCTACAGACAACAACCCGAGACCACTAATACACATAGAAACAAATGACACAGCAAAAAAGGACCTGGAAACTATATGCAGAGACTTTGAAGACCTAGGCCGGAAAGTGAAGGAACTGGGAACACAGGTCGTCATCTCATCCATCCTCCCAGTTGATGGACATGGACCAAGGGATTGAACAGAATTCTACAGGTGAACAAGTGGCTACGTCGATGGTGCCGTAAGTGACTTTTTGGGTTTCTTGACCATGGAGTGAATAACCTGTATGATGGACTACTTGCTAGAGATGGGTTGCATCTTGCAAAAACAGTAAAACCCACATTTGGTAGACTCCTTGCTACACTCATCAGGAAAGCTGTAAACTAGAGCAATACGGGATGGAAAATATATGGCCAGGAAAAAATATGCAGCTAATGAATTCTTTTGAGAACTCTGCTATTAGCAGTGGAAATAAAGAACAAAAATAACAAACTCTGAATGAAAATAGAGGAGCAAGAGAAACCGACTACAATCTAAAATGTGCCTATACACTTGCACAGAGCATGAGAAACAAACAAGGAGAATTGGAGCTGCTGATACAGGAAGAGAGATATAATGTCATAGGCATCACTGAAACTTGGTGGGATGATACACTTGATTGGAATACAAACCTTGAAGGCTACAACTTATTTATTAAAAACAGGATTAACAAGAGGGGAGGAGGTGTTGCATTGTATGTTAGGAAAATGTATATCTCCACAGATATCCAAGCTTCAGAGAATGGTATCTCTGTAGAAACTGGGTAAGAATGCAAAGAGAGAACAGAAAGGACACTATTGTAGGCATTTACAATAGGTTACATGGACAGACTGAAGATATGGATGAACTCTTTTTACATCAGTTGTCTGTTGTCATGCCGCTCCCGCTCCCCGCACCCTGTCATGCTTACCTGTCCTCGGCGTCCCGGTGCAGCTCCTCTGCTGAAGCGTCTTCTCTCCTGCGCTCGCTCCCGGCTTCTGCAGCTTGTCGGGTGTGCGTGCACGCCGCATTCAGCTCTGCGCGTGCGCGCCTCTAATTCCCCTGCTGGCGCTCCTTCCCGTCCTCTCCATCATCCTGGAGGACTGTAACCCGGAAGTGTCTCCCACGCAGGTATGTAAACCGCTTCCTGCCGCTCCTCAGTGCCTGATGTTCTTTTGTGCAAACAAGTGCTTCTGGCCGCCCGTGGTCTCTGTGCATTCCTTGCCCTCTGACCTTGGGTCTCTTCTTTCCTTTACAGTGCCTTGCCTGTCTCCTGTGTTCTTGCCTTGCTCCCGCCAGCCTCTGTGTCTCCGTAATATTCCCGCCAGTCTCTGTGTCACCATAGTGTTTCTATCAGCTCCCTCGTCTCTGTAGTACCTTGCCATTCCCTGTGTCTCTTCCCTGTTCCCCTCAGTCCCTATGTGGCTGCAGTGATCCCGCCAGTCCTTTGTCTCCATCATACCCGCCAGTTCTTAGACTCTGCAGTTCCCAGCTATCCTGAGTTCCTGCCGTCATCATCAGTCCGTTATTTTCCCCTTTTTCCATCTTGATCCTCCAGCTTCCATAGCGATAGTCCCTCACGGGCCTGCCCCTAACTCTCCCTGTATAGGGGCGGTCCATCTGGTCAGCTCGTCCATGAGGGGTTCGTCGTCATGGTCCAGAGGGTCCACTTTCCATTTTTTATCTACGAATCGTCACATCTATGTTCTCAAAAAAGTACAAGATAGCATTCATGGGAGATTTTAACTATCCAGATATTTGTTAGGAATTTCTCTCAGGCACAAGTAATGGGTCCAGAAAGTTCTTGTCTTATTTTGCTGACAATTTTATCTTTCAAAAGGTAGAAGAGAGAACAAGAGGATCTGCAATCTTGGACCTAATTCTTGCCAACAGGGAAGAAATGGTTGAGGAAGTAAAGGTGACTGGGAATTTAGGAGGCAGCGATCATGCATTCCTCGAATTTTGGATTGCAAGAGGAGGAAGACCAGCATGGACTCAGACTTTAAAGTTGGACTTCAGAATGGCAGTCTTTAATGGAATCAGAAAGAGAGTAGGAAAGATCCAATGGCTGGATTTTCTAAATGTCATAAATGTCTGAAAAGGATGGGAGATTTTGCTAAATGAAATTCTCACTGCACAATTGGTAGCAGTCACGAAAAGAAGGAAGAGTTGGAAGCATTTAAAGAGACCAGGATGGATGAACACAGTTCTTAATCACTTGTTAAAAAGGAAAAAATAAATATACACTAAATGGAAACAGGGGGGATATATCTAAAGAAGAATATAATGCTGTTTGCAGGGAAAGCAGGGCAAGCCTTAGGAGAGCTAAAGCCAGTAATGAATTGAGGCTTGTAGGGAAAACCAAAAGCAATATAAAAGCATTTGGGGGGTATGTCAAAAGCAAAAGAAAAGTCAAAGATGCTAAAGGATTTTTACAGGATGAAAAGGGTGAAGTGGTCAAAATGATGTTGAGAAGGCTGATATTTTAAATTCCTATTTTGCATCTGTGTTCTCTAAGAAAGTAAATGTAACATCAACTGATCTTCATGGTGCCATCATAGGAATAAAAAAATCACACTATCCATAAACAGTGAGATGGTGAGGGAATACTTACCTAATTTACAATAATTTAAATCTCCTGGTCCAGACTAATTACATCCTAGGGTACTGAAAGAGTTAGTAGAGGTAATTGCAGAACCATTTGCCAAAATCCTTGAAAAATCCTGGAGAACAGTAGAAGTCCAAGAAGAATGGAGAAGGGTAGCAAATGTTGTCCCTATTTTCAAAAAAGGAAAGAAGTTGGAGCCAGAAAATGACAGGCCAGTGAGCCTTACTTCTACACCAGGAAAGATCTTTGAACAAATTATTAACAGCATATATGTAAGTACTTGGATAAGAATGCAGTAATTAACCAAAATCGGCATGGGTTTGTAGCAAACAAGTCATGCCAGACTAATCTAATTTCCTTCTATGATGGAATCATTGACTGGCTGGATCAAGGAAGTGTGGCAGATATAGTATATCTCAACTTCAGAAAAGCATATTTCTTACTTTTAGGGACTCTATAGCGACAGGGTCTGTTCCGCAGGACTGGCGCATAGCAAATGTGGTGCCAATATTCAAAAAGAGCTCTAAAAGTGAACCTGGAAATTATAGGCCAGTAAGTCTAATCTCTATTGTTGGTAAAATATTTGAAGGGTTTCTGAGGGATGTTATTCTGGATTATCTCAATGAGAATAACTGTTTAACTCCATATCAGCATGGGTTTATGAGAAATCGCTCCTGTCAAACCAATCTAATCAGTTTTTATGAAGAGGTAAGCTATAGGCTGGACCACGGTGAGTCATTGGACGTGGTATATCTCGATTTTTCCAAAGCGTTTGATACCGTGCCGCACAAGAGGTTGGTACACAAAATGAGAATGCTTGGTCTGGGGGAAATTGTGTGTAAATGGGTTAGTAACTGGCTTAGTGATAGAAAGCAGAGGGTGGTTATAAATGGTATAGTCTCTAACTGGGTCGCTGTGACCAGTGGGGTACCGCAGGGGTCAGTATTGGGACCTGTTCTCTTCAACATATTCATTAATGATCTGGTAGAAGGTTTACACAGTAAAATATCGATATTTGCAGATGATACAAAACTATGTAAAGCAGTTAATACAAGAGAAGATAGTATTCTGCTACAGATGGATCTGGATAAGTTGGAAACTTGGGCTGAAAGGTGGCAGATGAGGTTTAACAATGATAAATGTAAGGTTATACACATGGGAAGAAGGAATCAATGTCACCATTACACACTGAATGGGAAACCACTGGGTAAATCTGACAGGGAGAAGGACTTGGGGATCCTAGTTAATGATAAACTTACCTGGAGCAGCCAGTGCCAGGCAGCAGCTGCCAAGGCAAACAGGATCATGGGGTGCATTAAAAGAGGTCTGGATACACATGATGAGAGCATTATACTGCCTCTGTACAAATCCCTAGTTAGACCGCACATGGAGTACTGTGTCCAGTTTTGGGCACCGGTGCTCAGGAAGGATATAATGGAACTAGAGAGAGTACAAAGGAGGGCAACAAAATTAATAAAGGGGATGGGAGAACTACAATACCCAGATAGATTAGCGAAATTAGGATTATTTAGTCTAGAAAAAAGACGACTGAGGGGCGATCTAATAACCATGTATAAGTATATAAGGGGACAATACAAATATCTCGCTGAGGATCTGTTTATACCAAGGAAGGTGACGGGCACAAGGGGGCATTCTTTGCGTCTGGAGGAGAGAAGGTTTTTCCACCAACATAGAAGAGGATTCTTTACTGTTAGGGCAGTGAGAATCTGGAATTGCTTGCCTGAGGAGGTGGTGATGGCGAACTCAGTCGAGGGGTTCAAGAGAGGCCTGGATGTCTTCCTGGAGCAGAACAATATTGTATCATACAATTAGGTTCTGTAGAAGGACGTAGATCTGGGGATTTATTATGATGGAATATAGGCTGAACTGGATGGACAAATGTCTTTTTTTCGGCCTTACTAACTATGTTACTATGTTACATTTGATAAAGTATCTCATACTATCCTTGTTGAAAAAAATGACCAAGTATGAGATTGACAAGGCTACGGCTAGGTGGATTCATAACTGACTCAGTAATCGTACTCAAAGACTGGTAATGGTTAATAAATGGTTGCACATTCAATTGGAAGAGTGTTTCAAGTGGAGCACCACAAGGCTGTGACCTGGCCCCAGTGTTGTTCAACATTTTTTTTACAAATTATCTAGATAAGGGAACTGAAGGTTAACTAATACATTTGCAGACAATACAAAGCTACGAGGGATGGCTAAAACTAGAGAAGACAGAGAAATGATTCAGAAGGATATAGATAAGCTTGAACAATGGGCAGCAACTAATAGAATGGTATTTAGCATGGAAAAATGCAAAGACTCTACATCTGGGTAAGAAATAAGAAAATTACATATAAGAGCGGGAAGAATAGAACTAAGCAACAGCACATGTAAAAAGTACTTGGGTATACTAATAGATCACAGACTGTACATGAGTCAACAGTGTGATGCAGCAGCAAAAAAGGCAAACACAGTTCTAGGATCTATTAAAAAAAGTATAGCGTCTAGTTTACGTGAGGTAATTACCCCCCTCTACTCCTCCTTGGTCAGGCCTCATCTGGAATAGGGAGTCCAGTTCTGGGCGCCACATTTTAAAAAAGACATTGAAAAACTGGTGCAAATTCTGAGAAGAGCTACCAGTATGGTGAGCAGACTGGAAAGTATGTCCTACGATAAATGGTTAAAGGATCTGGGAATGTTTAACTTGCAAAAAAGATGGCTAAGAGGAGATGTAATAGCTGTAGACAAATATCTGAAATGATGTCACAGTGTGAAGGGATCATCTTTATTCTCATTTGCACATGGAAACATGAGAAGCAATGTAAGGAAACTGAAAGGGAGAATATACAGATTAGATAAAATGTTTTGACAGTGAGGGTGATCAATGAGTGGAACAGGCTGCCATGCGAGGTGGTGAGTTTTCCTTCAATGGGAGTCTTCAAACAGAGGCTGGACAGACATCTGTCTGAGATGGTTTAGTTAATCCTACACTTCATTGATCAAGGGGTTGGACACGATGACTGTTGAGATCCCTTCCAACTGTAACATTCTATGATTCTAGCAATGATAGGTCATCAATATCAGATCTGTAAATTCGATACCCAGTACCCCCACCAATCTGCTGAAGCTCTGTTCAATGTGTACATCCGGCAGCCAGAGCTAATAACAGGTGAATGGTAGAGGTTCCAGGTGTCACCCTGCCCACCTGGATTTCAGTGCTCACGGGTGTGATAAGAAGATTCGGTGAGGACTGGATGGGTGACGGTGTGGAGCAGAGGGGTTAGAGAGGTGAGCAGTGAGACGAGTATAGGATTTTTTTACATTTTAAATGTATTATGTTATTGGGTCTGGAAAGATCCAGGAGAATAATACGTGATATTACATTTTCAGAGAATAACTTCTCATCAAATCAAATTTTCCCACGAAAATCATTGCGAACAAGCGAATTTGAATTTTGCACCTGATCTGCCCATATCTATCCCAAACCTCGCCACAGTCTTCATCCCAACTCTAACCCGTCTCTTCAACCTATCACTAACAAGTGGTGTTTTCCCCTCAAGCTTTAAACATGCCTCAATCACACCTATCCTCAAAAAGCCCTCTCTTGACCCATCCTCTGTATCTAGCTATCGCCCTATATCACTTCTCAAAACTACTGGAACAACAAGTTCATCTTGAACTGTCCTCCCATCTATCTTCCTGCTTCCAATTTGACCACTTACAATCAGGCTTCCGGTCACACCACTCCACTGAAACTGCCCTAGCTAAGGTCACCAATGACCTGTTAACCGCCAAGAGCAAGCGACACTACTCTATCCTCCTCCTTCTGGACCTGTCCTCTGCCTTTGACACAGTGGACCATTCCCTATTACTTCAGACCCTCTCATCCCTTGGCATCACAGACTTGGCCCTATCCTGGATCTTGCCATACATAACTGACCGAACATTCAGCGTCTCCCATTCACACACCACCTCCTCACCTCACCCCCTATCTGTTGGAGTCCCGCAAGGTTCAGTTCTAGGGCCCCTGCTCTTCTCCATTTACACTTTTGGCCTGGGACAGCTCATAGAATCTCACAGTTTTCAGTATCATCCCTATGCTGATGACACACAGATCTAGATCTCTGGACCAGATATCACCACCCTACAAACCAGAATCCCTCAATGTTTATCCGCTATTTCTATTTCTATCTAATTCTCCCCTCTGTCAATCCCTTCACTGGCTCCTCATTACCCAGAGACTCCAGTACAAAAGCCTAACCATGACATACAAAGCCATCCACAACCTGTCTCCTCCATACATCTGTGACCTCATCTCCTGATACTTTCCTGCATGCAACCTCCGATCCTCACAAGATTTCCTTCTCTACTCCCCTCTTATCTCCTCTTCCCACAATCGCATACAAGATTTCTCTCGTGCATCACCCCTACTCTGGAACTCTCTACCACAACATATCAGACTCTCACCTACATCGAAACCTTAAAAAAGAACCTGAAGACCTACCTCTTCCGGCAAGCCTACAACCTGCAGTAATCACCGATCGACCAAACCACTGCACGACCAGCTCTATCCTTACCTACTGTATCCTTACCCATCCCTTGTAGATTGTGAGCCCTCGCGGGCAGGGTCCTCTCTCCTCCTGTACCAGTTGTGACTTGTATTGTTCAAGATTATTGTACCTGTTTTTATTATGTATACCCCTCCTCACATGTAAAGCGCCATGGAATAAATGGCGGTATAATAATAAATAATAATAATAATCTATGCAACAGCATTGTTGCCTCAGGCAATTCCCTTCTCCAGAATATTTGAATTTTTACTTTGGCTCTTGGCTTGTCCCTACATTATGATACACTCGGATTACAAAGCAAAAATCTGGTGACTGATTCCCTTTATGGATAAAAATGTGAGTAAAAAACAACCTGAGGCTGTGAGCAATTCCGAAAAGCTAGAGTGTTTATTCTGAACGAAGTCTTCAAAATAGAGAGGCTGTTTCTTAGTAGTCATTATTTACTAAAGCAATGGAGTCGTACCAAGAATATAGGTTTCTTAACCCTATTATTACTGTAGACTTACCAGCCACTGTCTCCTGCTCTTATCGGTGCCGTTCGTGTTATGATACGGTGGTCTAGGAGCAACATGGAACGAGCTCTGAAGGACGTGGTAACTGTACTGACCGCAGTCCCTAAGCTCAACACAACACTAGAAGTAGCCGTGAAATGCTCCTAACTCTCCCTAGGCATCTCGTCACAGCCTAAGAGCTAACTACCCCTAAAGAAAGAAGCAGGAAAACTATCTTGCCTCAGAGAAAATCCCCAAACGATAGATTAGCCGCCCACAAATAATGACTGTGAGTGGAGAGGGAAAAGACATACACAGAATGAAACCAGGATGAGCACAGGAGGCCAGTCTAGCTAAATAGATAGGACAGGATGGAATACTGTGCAGTCAATATAAAACACTACAAAAATCCACGCAGAGTTTACAAAAAAAAACTCCACACCTGACTAAAGGTGTGGAGGGCAAATCTGCCTCCCAGAGCTTCCAGCTCACACTGATAAGCTGCACAAACAAAGAAAGCACAGAATGGATAAGTCCACAACCTATGGACAGAAAAGAGCAAGCAAAAACTTGGCTTAGCTGAACTGGTCAGGATAACAGGGAACTCCAAAGAGATGTGAATCCAACCAGAAACCATTTACAAGTGGCACTGGCTGAAGACAGAGCCAGACCTAAATAGCCGAGCAGAAGAGAAGAGAAGTGGAGGCAGCTGATGACAGCTAACTCCAAGGAGCAGCCATACCACTAGAAACCACAAGAGGGAGCCCAAAAGCAGAACTCACAAAAGTGCCACTTACAACCACCGGAGGGAGCCCAAGAGCGGAATTCACAACAGTACCCCCCCTTGAGGAGGGGTCACCGAACCCTCACCAGGGCCCCCAGGCCGATCAGGACGAGCCAAGTGAAAAGCACGAACCAAATCGGTGGCATGGACATCGGAGGCAACAACCCAAGAATTATCCTCCTGGCCATAACCCTTCCACTTGACAAGATACTGAAGCCTCCGCCTCGAAAAACGAGAATCCAAAATCTTCTCAACCTCATATTCCAACTCTCCTTCAACCAACACCGGGGCAGGAGGGTCAACCGAGCAAACAACAGGCACCACATATCTCCGCAACAAAGATCTATGGAAAACATTATGAATGGCAAAAGAGGCAGGAAGAGCCAAACGAAAAGACACCGGATTAATAATTTCAGAAATTTTATAAGGACCAATAAACCGAGGCTTAAACTTAGGAGAAGAAACTTTCATAGGAACATGACGAGAAGACAACCAAACCAAATCCCCCACATGAAGCCGGGGACCAACACACCGACGGCGGTTAGCAAAACGTTGAGCCCTTTCCTGAGACAACGTCAAATTGTCCACCACATGAGTCCAAATCTGCTTCAGCCTGTCCACCACAGAATTAACACCAGGACAATCAGAAGGCTCAACCTGCCCAGAAGAAAAACGAGGATGAAAACCAAAATTACAAAAGAAAGGTGAAACCAAAGTAGCCGAACTAGCCC
The DNA here is from genome assembly GCF_032444005.1 of Ranitomeya imitator. Classification (NCBI taxonomy): domain Eukaryota; kingdom Metazoa; phylum Chordata; class Amphibia; order Anura; family Dendrobatidae; genus Ranitomeya; species Ranitomeya imitator. The sequence goes on along the minus strand of NC_091287.1, from coordinate 445,420,420 downwards.
GATTATTAAGGGCAAACTCGGCCAACGGCAAGAAAGACACCCAATCATCCTGATCAGCAGACACAAAGCATCTCAAATAGGTCTCCAAGGTCTGATTAGTTCGCTCAGTTTGGCCATTAGTCTGAGGATGAAACGCCGAAGAAAAAGACAAATCAATGCCCATCCTAGCACAAAAGGCCCGCCAAAATCTAGAGACAAACTGAGAACCTCTGTCAGACACAATATTCTCCGGAATGCCATGCAAACGAACCACATGCTGAAAAAATAATGGAACCAGATCTGAGGAGGAAGGCAACTTAGGCAAAGGTACTAGATGGACCATTTTAGAGAACCGGTCACAAACAACCCAGATAACAGACATCTTCTGGGAAACAGGAAGATCCGAAATAAAATCCATGGAAATATGCGTCCAGGGCCTCTCAGGGACCGGAAAAGGCAAAAGCAACCCACTAGCGTGGGAACAGCAAGGCTTGGCCCGGGCGCAAGTCCCACAGGACGGTACAAAAGCACGCACATCGCGCGACAAGGAAGGCCACCAAAAGGACCTAGCAACCAAATCTCTGGTAGCAAAAATCCCAGGATGACCAGCCAACACTGAACAATGAACCTCAGCAATTACCTTACTTGTCCATCTATCAGGAACAAACAGCTTCCCCACTGGACAGCGGTCAGGCCTATCAGCCTGAAATTCCTGAAGCACCCACCGCAAATCAGGGGAGATAGCAGAAAGAATCACCCCCTCCTTAAGAATGCCAACCGGCTCAAGGACTCCAGGAGAATCAGGCGAAAAACTCCTAGAGAGGGCATCAGCCTTAACATTCTTAGATCCCGGAAGATACGAGACCACAAAATCAAAACAGGAGAAAAACAGGGACCATCGAGCCTGTCTAGGATTCAGCCGCTTGGCCGACTCGAGGTAAATCAGGTTCTTATGATCGGTCAGGACCACAACACAGTGTTTAGCTCCCTCAAGCCAATGTCACCACTCCTCAAACGCCCACTTCATAGCCAACAACTCTTGATTGCCGACATCATAATTGCGTTCCGCAGGCGAAAAATTTCTGGAAAAAAAAGCACACGGTTTCATCAAAGAACCATCAGACTCCTTCTGAGACAAAACGGCCCCTGCCCCAATCTCAGAAGCGTCAACCTCAACCTGAAAAGGAAGAGAAACATCCGGTTGACGCAACACAGGGGCAGAAGTAAATCGGCGTTTAAGCTCCTGAAAGGCCTCAACAGCCTCAGAGGACCAATTAGTCACATCAGCGCCTTTCTTCGTCAAATCAGTAAGGGGCTTAACCACACTGGAAAAATTGGCAATGAAACGGCGATAGAAATTAGCAAAGCCCAAAAATTTTTGAAGACCCTTCACAGATGTGGGTTGGATCCAGTCATGAATAGCTTGGACCTTAACAGGATCCATTTCTATAGACGAGAGAGAAAAAATAAAACCCAAAAAAGAGACCTTCTGAACTCCAAATATGCACTTAGACCCCTTCACGAATAAAGCATTATCACGAAGGATCTGAAACACCATCCTGACCTGCTTCACATGAGACTCCCAATCATCGGAAAAAATCAAAATATCATCCAAATATACGACCATGAATTTATCAAGATAATTGCGGAAAATATCATGCATGAAAGACTGGAACACAGATGGAGCATTAGAGAGCCCAAATGGCATCACAAGTTTTTCAAAATGGCCTTCGGGCATATTAAATGCAGTTTTCCATTCGTCACCCTGTTTAATACGAACAGATATCAAGAGGAAAAGAAAAAAAAAAGACAAACCAAAGCACAGAGAAAAAAAATGGTTCAGAACTTTCTTTTCCTTCTTTTGAGATGCATTTAATTCATTTTTGGCCACTTGTATTGTTATGATACGGTGGTCTAGGAGCAACATGGAACAAGCTCTGAAAGACGTGGTAACTGTACTGACCGCAGTCCCTAAGCTCAACACAACACTAGAAGTAGCCGTGGAATGCTCCTAACTCTCCCTAGGCATCTCGTCTCAGCCTAAGAGCTAACTACCCCTAAAGAAAGAAGCAGGAAAACTATCTTGCCTCAGAGAAAATCCCCAAAGGATAGACTAGCCCCCCACAAATAATGACTGTGAGTGGAGAGGGAAAAGACATACACAGAATGAAACCAGGATGAGCACAGGAGGCCAGTCTAGCTAAATAGATAGGACAGGATGGAATACTGTGCGGTCAGTATAAAACACTACAAAAATCCACGCAGAGTTTGCAAAAAAAAACTCCACACCTGACTGAAGGTGTGGAAGGCAAATCTGCCTCCCAGAGCTTCCAGCAAGACAGAATAAATTCACACTGATAAGCTGCACAAAGAAAGCACAGAATTGGTAAGTCCACAACCTATGGACAGAAAAGAGCAAGCAAAAAACTTAGCTTAGCTGAACTGGTCAGGATAACAGGGAACTCCAAAGAGATGTGAATCCAACCAGAAACCATTTACAAGTGGCAGTGGCTGAAGACAGAGCCAGACCTAAATAGCCGAGCAGAAGAGAAGAGAAGTGGAGGCAGCTGATGACAGCTAACTCCAAGGAGCAGCCATACCACTAGAAACCACAAGAGGGAGCCCAAGAGCAGAACTCACAAACGTGCCACTTACAACCACCGGAGGGAGCCCAAGAGCGGAATTCACAACACGTTCCGGTCCCTATCTATACGCCATCTTGTCACTGCAATTTCTCACTGACCAGAAGTCCGAAGTAACGGTCACAAGTTCTCAATGTAAGTCTATCAGACAATAGTTCTGGCTTTGTTCTGCCTCTCATAGACTTATTTTGAGTTGTGACCTCCAGCTCATCCAGCAAACACTGAAGCAATCTGTTATGTCACAAACAGCTGGAGATCGAGACCAGAGCAGCACTTATAACAGATGAAGATGGCGGCTGGTAAGGATAATACATGGGGCAGGAATTTAGGTTAGTGACACCACTCTGGCGGTAAAATAAAAATAAAAAACAACTCTGGCATGGTGCTTTAAAACCAGGAAAATAGTATTACCTTTTTTCCCCTTTTTAATAATGTGAAACTTGTAATAGATATACAAACAAGCATAAATAAATAACTAGCCACCTAATGGCCATCTGGTATTGACTTTTGGACAGTTCCCAAAAAGCATATATTTATACTAGATGGTGGCCTGATTCTGATGCATTGGGTATTCTAGCATATGTATGTATGTATGTATCTAGCAGCCACATAGTATATAGCACAGGCCACGTAGTATATAGGAGCCATGTAGTATATAGCAGACATGCAGTCTATAACACAGCCACGTAGTATTTAACACAGCCCACTTAATATATACCACAGTCCATGCAGTATATAACACAGCCAACGCAGTATATAACACAGGCCACTCAGTATATAACACAGGCCACACAGTATATAATACAGGCCACGCAGTATATAACAGTGGCCATGCAGTATATTACACAGCCCACGCAGTATATAACACAGCCCACACAGTATATAACACTGCCCACGTAGTATATAAAACTGCTCACGTAGTATATAGCAGTCATGCAGTATATAACACAGCCCATGTAATATATAGCACAGCCCACACAGTATATAACACAGCTCACATAGTATATAACACAGCCCATGCAGTATATATCACTGGCCATGTAGTGTATAGCAGCCACGCAGTATATAACACAGCCCACATAGTATATAGCAGTGTGGGCACCATATCCCTGTTAAAAAAAAAAATAGTTATACACTCACCCGCCGGCGTCCAGCGAAGCTGTCCCGATGCGTGCGCTGCTGCCGCCAGCTTCCATTCCCAGTGATGCATTGCGAAGACCGCTAATTCATCTGGGTAATTTCACAATGCATCTCTGGGAACGGAAGCTGGCGGCAGCCGCGCGCACATCGGCGGACAACGGAAGGTGAGAATAGCAGGTTTTTTGTTTTTTTATTATTTTTAACATTAGATCTTTTTACTATTGATGCTGCATAGGCAGCATCAATAGTAAAAAGTTGGTCATACAGGGTTAATAGCAGTGTTAACGGAGTGTGTTACCCGCGGCATAACGCGGTCCGTTAATGCTGCCATTAACCCTGTGTCAGCGCTGACTGGAGGGGAGTATGGAGTGGGCACCGGGCACTGACTGGACGGAAGTAGGGAGGGACTAGTTCTCGGCCGGACTGTGCCCGTCGCTGATTAATCAAACCAATCAGCGACACGGGATTTCCATTACAGACAGACACAGACGGAAGTACCCCTTAGACAATTATATATATAGATAAAGCTAAGAGCCAAAAGGCTTTTTTATTTTCAATAACGTTTTATTTTGAAGGTCTCATTTTTCAATTTCCTCTAAAAATCTAGAGCATAATTTAGTAGCGTAGAAGTTAACATTTCATTATCCCTCATTAAACACTGTGACTTGGCTTGCATTATAGGATGAAACATCTCTTATTCTCTAATAAGCTGAGATTCAAGATGACACATATTTAACAATGTATTAACTTCTACTCAAGTGTACAAATCCATGCTGCTTACCAACTGTATGTTAATTATATCTGATCTTTTATTTTCCTCCTCTGTTCAGCCCATATCACCCAGTATAAGAAGTGAACTGGAAAACGTTTCCTCTCAAGGTTTTACTACTTACTTGTATATCAGCCATATATCTTCATCCCAATCATGCCATGTTTATTGACCATGTCGCAAGAACACTATTCACATTTTTACAGCAAAAGTATACTGTGGCATAGCTTTTTGCAGACGAAACTTAGCCAAAAGGAATGCCCTCCAGCGGCATGAGTTTTTTAGATTATATATAAAGAGGTTGTCCCATAAACCAAATTTTCCACCAATTCACAGGATAGGTAAAAAACGCATGATTGTTACAATCTGCCTGCTGAGATCCTAACCAATGCCAAGAACAAGGGTTCCAAAGTCCTTTGTGCCCATGTAGCGGTAGAGAGCATGTGCCACCATTACTCCTTTAGGCAATGAATGAGCAATGGATGGATATGTTCACTACCGCTCAGTTGTCAGTGAGGGTTATACGTTTATAATTTATCATACAGATAGTTGATATATCAAAACCAAAGAAATGATTCGGAGCATAAGTTGGTGTATGTGCCATGTGTAAGAACATGTTCACACTGTAGCCATTTCATCAACAAACCCCCACCCGCCCCAAGAAACAAAATGATCATATACCCTATGGTAAGTAAATAAGTAAATTGTAAGAGTACATGTAAATAACAGTGAGTACGTAGTTAACACTATTTTAATTAAATAAAGCATAAAGCCATCCCACCACGACAAGATGTACTCAATCGAGACAGTCCTATCCAGTATTGAAACCTTACCTTGTGTCAGACACCTCAATGTGAATAAGGACAGAGTAGGACAGGCGCCTGACTGTTTAAACACCTGCCCATGGGAAGTTATATACATGAAATGCCTAGCTCAGAAAGGGGGAGCCACACCCCTGTTTGTATAATGTGCAAGAAAGTACAACAAAACCAAATAAATGAGCAAGACCATAAGTTGGTGCATGTGCAATGTGTAAAAAACATGTTCACACTGTGGCCATTTCACAGACAAAACCCAAGAAAAAAACAAGATGAGCAAATACCCTATTGTAAGTAAATAATTAAATAGTAATAGCACATGTAATTAACATAGGGTGTTTAATTAATACTACAGGACGGTCCTGATTGGGTACACCTTGTCGCGGTGTGATGGCTTTTATGCTTTTTTGACCAAAATAGCATTAACTAAGTACCCCATGCTATTTACATATACTATTACTAACTTATTTACGTACTATAGGGTATATGCGGTGTATGCTCATTTTGTTTTTTTTTTCTTGGGTTTAGACAGTTGACATATGTGTTTTATGTCCTTTAAGTTGGAAAAAAAATTCTTCAAGTGTACACCCAAAACATAAAGTAGAATAGTCCGTAGTTTGTGTGGGTTTACAATTTTAGCTGCAGTACGTATTTCTTAGTTGACCAGTGAAGGTGTATTTTAATTATGCAAATGTACCACGGTAAAATTATGTTTTCTTAAATACATCAACTAAACAACAATATTACAAATTTACAATAAATTAATATCATACATTTATGAGGAATTGAATACATATCTTTACATGTATTACCTACAGATGGATACAGACTATACATAAACCACTATTACTCAAAAATAATAACAATAAGGTTTATTGAACAAATGTTAAAAAACATACAAACAAACAGTGATAAATAAATAATAATAATATATATGGTATTCATAGAGAGGATATGCCAAGCAAAAGAGAAAGAGCAGTGGTGGTAAGTCAAAAAAGAAAATCATATAGGGTAATGGGTTCACAATGACCCACAATGCATATAAATCAGCCAATCATCCTATGAATAGCCTAACCATTTCAAAAGACTTTCTCCAAATTGAAGGATCGATCGTTGGGACACTCATATAAAGCTAATAACAGCTCAGTGCTTACCCATCATGTAATCAAGCAGATCACAGACACCACCACAATGGGGCGTGTGGGGCATGCCCAAGTTTGTTCCGATATTCGGATTGCGCTTGGCCATCAATGGGTGCGAGGAAAACATCAGACTGCACTCGGATGACATTGGAGTGCAGTTCAATTTCTACAGACTGACACAATGGAGAAGATGGAAAAATGTTTTTTTCCATCTTCTCCTCATCTGAGAGAATCAGATCACTCTATGCTCACACCCTGATCAAACTCTGATCAGAGTTGTGTAATCGACACAATTTTATCAGATGAGGGAATAATCGGTTGTCTGCACCTAGCATTATTGTGACCTGTGACTCAGATAGAAAAGGGACGTGTCAGTGGTTTTTTTTCTACAGACACACAATCTACATGAGGCCTATCCCTGAGAATTAGTCATTATTATGCACATTTGTGAACCTAAAGTTCCCTGTCTCATAAGAGGGGAAATACATAGTGCTCTAATTTTACATCATTCTGTAAAAGATTTACTGATAGTGATTAATTCAAAGTGAAACAATATTGTTCAACAGTGCAGCCATGTCTGAATCACATCCGGGGAGGATACAAAAATTATGAATTAATGACAGGTTTACAGATAAAAATACTGACTGGGAGGGCACACCACATTCCCTCCCAACACTCCAACGCACGTTTCGCTATCGCTTCATCAGAGACTCAGTTATAACATTGTTTACTGATGATGTATTATACTAAACCGATTAATTATGGTAAATCCTCCCGTTAGTTTATTCCCCCTTTTTAACCTTGTCTTTTATGAATTATATTTTTTTAGTCATTTATCATGATATTTGCTTTCACAATAATAGACTCTTTATATTATACCTTTGCCTTTTTTGAATACATATTGTAGGTTTATGATTTTGGGTATTCGTAGGCTGTCATAATTTATAATTTTGGAATTTCCTTTCTATGTAGGTTTTCTACCCACACTGTAGTCTGACATTGATCTGGACCAGCAGTAAATTTCCCATTTTCTTCATAATAGCAGTAGGAGATATTTATTTATGAGGAACGAGTGTTCTCCATGTTGACAGTAGCATTTTGCTAGATCAAAAGTATGATAATGAACATATTCATGCTGTACTTGTTCTTATTTTCAGGTTAGCCCGTCTTTTAACCTGTTCAAGTTTCCAAAAACACCATGTGGTTAAAAAAAGTGATCTGATAATTCTGTAAGCATCTTCTACTGTGAAGATGCTCTATGTTTCCATCTTTTGAGGAAAGACTCAAAAGATGTCCGGAATATTCCCAGGTGTCTTTTAAAGCATTTTATCAGAGTTTGTGCTTCAAAAACCAATGTTGCTTCATTCTTGTTGAGTTGAGTTAAAAACCGTCTAGAAAATGTCATTGCAAAAGATGCCCAAAAAAGGCTGGGAAAAAGGAGATCGAAAACTTTGAAAAACACTTGGAAAATGATCAGAAAACAATTAATAATACACTTCTAGTCTACACAACTCCAGAGAAAAGGAGCAATCTTTCATTTTTGGCCACTTGAAAAAAGCGCATATACCCTCTAAATATTTTCGTGGCCGGCAGCATTTAAAATATATTGGTAATAGAAAATTCACTACAGAAATGGGGCATTTATTTGGAAGTTCCAACTGCAGTAAAAGGCTGAAGGTAGTAATTGTTGCAGAATCTTACAATGAATAATTCCTTATTCAAGGTCAAATTGCAGTGATTCAATCTAAAATCTGGAATACAAATGTTCCTGTTGGCAAAAGCAACTAAGAGAAGCAAATGATATCTGAGTGAGTTCTTTACTGTAGTCTCATGTTATGTAGCTTATTAGATGTAGCTCAAATCATATAACACATTCAAACTTATCAAATAAAACCATTCTTATAGCTATATATGCAAAGATCAAGTAAAGGCTTCATAGCTGTAAAATATTTCTCTCTACACTGTATATAAATATATATGTACTCTCATAAAAAGTGTGCATCGTTCTGTTATCAGATGAGTTTTACTATTTGTTTATTTTGAGCTGCTACATTAATATGTGGTACAGACGTAATTAATGATTAATGATTGTTATCCTGCAACAGTGTTATCATGACTGCACAAAACAGCCTATTCTGCATGATTCATTTTATGAGTAATTCAAGGCCACTAAGATATGACAAACCGTAGCAGTGAATAGTAATCCAGTCGTTTGGAATACACCTAGAGGCCGGCGTCACACTCAGCGTAGGGAAAAACGGTTCGTATTTACATGCGCAATACGCAGAAATTATCCCAAAACAGTGATCCGTATGTCATCCGTAGGCAGGGTGTGGCAGCGTATTTTACGCATGTCATCCTCCGCATGTAATCCGTATGGCATCCGTACTGCGAGATTTTCTCGCCGGCTTGCAAAATGGACATAGAATGGATCCATGGGCTCAAATATTCATGAAAACATATATACAGTCTATATATATATGTACAGTATATATATATCTAATATATAATTGCCTAGAATACTACTTCCTGCAATTTGTGCCAACTTCCGTGGCTTTGTCCGGAGCTAATGTCCGGAGCTAATGTCCGGAACTAATGTCCGGAAATAAGTGACGTCAACAGTGTCCAGTGTCTGATTGGTTGCCGCCTGCTGCGAGCGACCAATCAGAAACGTGCCGTACTGTGACACACTCCGCCCGCCATTTTGGTGTGATTTTTGAATTTTTACCTCACAGCAAGTTTCTACTGCGTGGAGGCGGGCCCAGTGACGTTGCTCTTCAAGCTCCTGCCGAATTTCATCAAAAAAATGATAATACCATTTACCAAAACTATATATATTTAGTTGTGAAGTGGTTCAGTGACATTTTCACACCAATTTTGAACTTTTGTTTGATGTTTTCTCCATATACTGCCTATTATTTTTGTTCTTTCTTGCTATTATTTATTAATTGTATTATTCTTACATTTGAATAAATAAAGTATATATGGATTCTAGACTCCCGATTCTTTAGAATCAGGCTGCCATCTAGTATATATATATATATATATATATGTCAGTGAGACACATATATACATATATTTATATTTCATATAGCGCTAGATAGCAGAAAAGCCGGTAATTCAATTGCCGGCTTTTGCTATCTCCTTCCCAAACCCGACATGATATTAGACATGGTTTACATACAGTAAACCTTTTCATATCCCTTTTTTTGGCATATTTCTCACTACTAATGTTAGTAGAGTCTGTGTGCAAAATTTGGGGGCTCTAGCTGTTAAAATAAAGGGTTAAATCGCGGAAAAAACTGGCGTGGGCTCCCGCGCAATTTTCTCTGCCAGAGTGGGAAAGCCACTGTCTATGTGTGTAGACATTAATTTTACCTGTTCTATTCTAACCTGTCAGTGTGATTTTACTGTACACCGCACTGAATTACCGGCTGTTTTCTACAACACCGGTGCGTATTTCTCGCAAGTCACACTGATGGTCCGTGTGTAATCCGTATTTTTCTCGCCCCCATAGACTTTCATTGGCATATTTTTTGCGCAATACGCTGACAAACGCAGCATGCTGCGATTTTCTACGCCCGTAAAATACAGCTGAGAAATATACGGCAGATAGGAGCTGCCCCAGAGAAAATCATTGGTCCGTGTGCAATGCGTAGTTTTTGCGACTCTAATACGTCCGTAAAACTCTCTAGTGTGACGCCGGCCATACAGTGCCATGTAAAAGTTTGGGCACCCCTGGTCAAAAATACTGTTAGAGTGAACGGTTAGGCAAGTTGAAGAGGGCTAAAGTTAAAGATAACACATTTACTTTGCATTTTAGGCAATGTGTATATATACATACAGTACAGACCAAAAGTTTGCACACACCTTCTCATTTAAAGATTTTTCTGTATTTTAATGACTATGAAAATTGTACATTCACACTGAAGGCATAAAAACTAACAAAAAAGTGTGAAACAACTGAAAAAATTTCTTATATTTTAGGTTCTTTAACCCCTTTACCCCCAAGGGTGGTTTGCACGTTAATGACCAGGCCAATTTTTACAATTCTGACCACTGTCCCTTTATGAGGTTATAACTCCGAAACGCTTCAACGGATCCTGGTGATTCTGACATTGTTTTCTCGCGACATATTGTACTTCATGATAGTGGTAAAATTTCTTTGATAGTACCTGCGTTTATTTGTGAAAAAAATGGAAATTTGGCGAAAATTTTGAAAATTTCGCAATTTTCAAACTTTTAATTTTTATGCAATTAAATCACAGAGATATGTCACACAAAATACTTAATAAGTAACATTTCCCACATGTCTCCTTTACATCAGCATAATTTTGGAACCAATTTTTTTTTTTGTTAGGGAGTTATAAGGGTTAAAAGTTGACCAGCAATTTCTCATTTTTACAACACCATTTTTTTTTAGGGACCACGTCTCATTTGAAGTCATTTTGAGGGGTCTATATGATAGAAAATGCCCAAGTGTGACACCATTCTAAAAACTGCACCCCTCAAGGTGCTCAAAACCACATTCAAGAAGTTTATTAACCCTTCAGGTGTTTAATAGGAATTTTTGGAATGTTTAAATAAAAATGAACATTTAACTTTTTTACACAAAAAATTTACTTCAGCTCCAATTTGTTTTATTTTACCAAGGGTAACAGGAGAAATTGGACCCAAAAAGTTGTTGTCCAATTTGTCCTGAGTACGCTGATACCCCATATGTGGCAGTAAACCACTGTTTGGGCGCATGGGAGAGCTCGGAAGGGAAGGTGCGCTATTTGACTTTTCAATGCAAAATTGACAGGAATTGAGATGGGACGCCATGTTGCGTTTGGAGAGCCACTGATGTGCCTAAACATTGAAACCCCCCACAAGTGACACCATTTTGGAAAGTAGACCCCCTAAGGAACTTATCTGGATGTGTGGTGAGCACTTTGACCCACCAAGTGCTTCACAGAAGTTTATAATGCAGAACCGTAAAAATAAAAAATCATATTTTTTCACAAAAATTATATTTTTGCCCCCAATTTTTTATTTTTCCAAGGGTAAGAGAAGAAATTGGACCTCAAAAGTTGTTGTCCAATTTGTCCTGAGTACGCTGATACCCCATATGTGGCAGTAAACCACTGTTTGGGCGCATGGGAGAGCTCGGAAGGGAAGGAGCGCAGTTTGACTTTTCAATGCAAAATTGACAGAAATTGAGATGGGACGCCATGTTGCGTTTGGAGAGCCACTGATGTGCCTAAACATTGAAACCCCCCACAAGTGACACCATTTTGGAAAGTAGACCCCCTAAGGAACTTATCTAGAGGTGTGGTGAGCACTTTGACCCACCAAGTGCTTCACAGAAGTTTATAATGCAGAACCGTAAAAATAAAAAATCATATTTGTTCACAAAAATTATATTTTTGCCCCCAATTTTTTATTTTTCCAAGGGTAAGAGAAGAAATTGGACCTCAAAAGTTGTTGTCCAATTTGTCCCGAGTACGCTGATACCCCATATGTGGCAGTAAACCACTGTTTGGGCGCATGGGAGAGCTCGGAAGGGAAGGAGCGCCGTTTGACTTTTCAATGCAAAATTGACAGGAATTGAGATGGGACGCCATGTTGCGTTTGGAGAGCCACTGATGTGCCTAAACATTGAAACCCCCCACAAGTGACACCATTTTGGAAAGTAGACCCCCTAAGGAACTTATCTGGATGTGTGGTGAGCACTTTGACCCACCAAGGGCTTCACAGAAGTTTATAATGCAGAGCCATAAAAATAAAACAAAATTTTTTCCCCACAAAAATTATTTTTTAGCCCCCAGTTTTGTATTTTCCCTAGGGTAACAGGAGAAATTGGACACCAAAAGTTGTTGTCCAATTTGTCCTGAGTACGCTGATATCCCATATGTGGGGGGGAACCACCGTTTGGGCGCATGGGAGGGCTCGGAAGGGAAGGAGCGCCATTTGGAATGCAGACTTAGATGGAATGGTCTGCAGGCATCACATTGCGTTTGCAGAGCCCCTAATGTACCTAAACAGTAGAAACCCCCCACAAGTGACACCATTTTGGAAAGTAGACCCCCTAAGGAACTCATCTTGATGTGTTGTGAGAGCTTTGAACCCCCAAGTATTTCACTACAGTATATAACGCAGAGCCATGCAAATAAAAAATATTTTTTTTTCCACAAAAATTATATTTTAGCCCCCAGTTTTGTATTTTTCCAAGGTTAGCAGGAGAAATTGGACCCTAAATGTTGTTGTCCAATTTGTCCTGAGTACGCTGATACCCGATATGTGGGGGGGAACCACCGTTTGGGCGCATGGGAGGGCTCGGAAGGGAAGGAGCATCATTTGGAATGCAGACTTAGATGGATTGGTCTGCAGGCGTCACATTGCGTTTGCAGAGCCCCTAATGTACCTAAACAGTAGAAACCCCCCACAAGTGACCCCATATTGGAAACTAGACCCCTCAATGAACTTATCTAGATGTGTTGTGAGAACTTTGAACCCCCAAGTGTTTCACTACAGTTTATAACGCAGAGCCGTGAAAATAAAAAATCTTTTTGTTTTCCCACAAAAATTATTTTTTAGCCCCCAGTTTTGTATTTTCCCAAGGGTAACAGGAGAAATTGGTCCACAAAAGTTGTTCTCCAATTTGTCCTGAGTACGCTGATACCCCATATGTTGGGGTAAACCCCTGTTTGGGCACACAGGAGAGCTCGGAAGGGAAGGAGCACTGTTTTACTTTTTCAACGCAGAATTGGCTGGAATTGAGATCGGACGCCATGTCGTGTTTGGAGAGCCCCTGATGTGCCGAAACAGTGGAAACCCCCCAATTATAACTGAAACCCTAATCTAAACACACCCCTAACCCTAATTCCAACGGTAAACCTAACCACACCTCTAACCCTGACACACCCCTAACCCTAATCCCAACCCTATTCCCAACTGTAAATGTAATCTAAACCCTAACCCTAACTTTAGCCCCAACCCTAACTGTAGCCCCAACCCTAACCCTAGCCCTAACCCTAGCCCTAACCCTAGCCCTAACCCTAACCCTAGCCCTAACCCTAGCCCTAACCCTAGCCCTAACCCTAGCCCTAACCCTAACCCTAGCTCTAACCCTAGCCCTAACCCTAGCCCTAACCCTAACCCTAGCCCTAGCCCTAACCCTAGCCCTAACCCTAGCCCTAGCCCTAACCCTAGCCCTAACCCTAGCCCTAACCCTAGCCCTAGCCCTAACCCTAGCCCTAACGGGAAAATGGGAATAAATACATTTTTTTTTATTTTTCCCTAACTAAGGGGGTGATGAAGGGGGGTTTGATTTACTTTTATAGCGAGTTTTTTAGCGGATTTTTATGATTGGCAGCCGTCACACACTGAAAGACCCTTTTTATTGCAAAAAATATTTTTTGCAATACCACATTTTGAGAGCTATAATTTTTCCATATTTTGGTCCACAGAGTCATGTGAGGTCTTGTTTTTTGTGGGACGAGTTGACGTTTTTATTGAAAACATTTTTGGGCACGTGACATTTTTTTATCGCTTTTTATTCCGATTTTTGTGAGGAAGAATGACCAAAAGCCAGCTATTCATGAATTTCTATTGGGGGAGGCGTTTATACCGTTCCGCGTTTGGTAAAATTGATAAATCAGTTTTATTCTTCGGGTCAGTACGATTACAGCGATACCTCATTTATATCATTTTTTTATGGTTTGGTGCTTTTATACGATAAAAACTATTTTACAGAAAAAATAATTATTTTTGCATCGCTTTATTCTCAGGACTATAACTTTTTAATTTTTTTGCTGATGATGCTGCATGGCGGCTCTTTTTTTGCGGGACAATATGACGCTTTCAGCGGTACCATGGTTATTTATATCTGTCCTTTTGATCGCGTGTTATTCCACTTTTTGTTCGGCGGTATGATAATAAAGCGTTGTTTTTTGCCTCGTTTTTTTTTTTTTTTTCTTACGGTGTTTACTGAAGGGGTTAACTAGTGGGACAGTTTAATAGGTCGGGTCGTTACGGACGCGGCGATACTAAATATGTGTACTTTTATTGGTTTTTTTTTTTATTTAGATGAAGAAATGTATTTATGGGAATAATTTTTTTTTTTTTTTTCATTATTTTGGAATATTTTTTTTTATTTTTTTTACACATTTGGAAAAATTTTTTTTTACTTTTTTACTTTGTCCCGGGGGGGACATCACAGATCAGTGATCTGACAGTTTGCACAGCACTCTGTCAGATCACTGATCTGACATGCAGCGCTGCAGCCTTCACAGTGCCTGCTCTAAGCAGGCTCTGTGAAGCCACCTCCCTCCCTGCAGGACCCGGATCCGCGGCCATCTTGGATCCGGGGCTCGAGCAGGGAGGGAGGTGAGGAGACCCTCGCAGCAACGCGATCACATCGCGTTGCTGCGGGGGGCTCAGGGAAGCCCGCAGGGAGCCCCCTCCCTGCGCGGTGCTTCCCTGCACCGCCGGCACATCGCGATCATCTTTGATCGCGGTGTGCCAGGGGTTAATGTGCCGGGGGCGGTCCGTGACCGCTCCTGGCACATAGTGCCGGATGTCAGCTGCGATAAGCAGCTGACACCCGGCCGCGATCGGCCGCGCTCCCCCCGTGAGCGCGGCCGATCGGCTATGACGTACTATCCCGTCCAGGGTCAGATAAGCCCAGGGCACCTCGACGGGATAGTACGTCTAAGGTCACAGAGGGGTTAAAGTAGCCACCTTTTGCTTTGATGACTGCTTTGCACACTCTTGGCATTCTCTTGATGAGCTTCAAGAGGTAGTCACCAGGAATAGTATTCCAACAATCTTGAAGGAGTTCCCAGAGATGCTTAGCACTTGTTGGCCCTTTTGCCTTCACTCTGCGGTCCAGCTCACCCCAAACCATCTCGATTGGGTTCAGGTCTGGTGACTGTGGAGGCCAGGTCATCTGGCGTAGCACCCCATCACTCTCCTTCTTGGTCAAATAGCTCTTACACAGCCTGGAGGTGTGTTTGGGGTCATTGTCCTGTTGAAAAATAAATGATGGTCCAACTAAACGCAAACCGGATGGAATAGCATGCCGCTGCAAAAGGCTGTGGTAGCCATGCTGGTTCAGTATGCCTTCAATTTTGAATAAATCCCCAACAGTGTCACCAGCAAAACACCCCACACCATCACACCTCCTCCTCCATGCTTCACGGTGGGAACCAGGCATGTAGAGTCCATCCATTCATCCATTTTCTGCATCGCACAATGACACCGTGGTTGGAACCAAAGATCTTAAATTTGGACTCATCAGACTAAAGCACAGATTTCCACTGGTCTAATGTCCATTCCTTGTGTTCTTTAGCCCAAACAATCTCTTCTGCTTGTTACCTGTCCTTAGCAGTGGTTTCCTAGCAGCTATTATACCATGAAGGCCTGCTGCACAAAGTCTCCTCTTAACAGTTGTTGTAGAGATGTGTCTGCTGCCAGAACTCTGTGTGGCATTGACCTGGTCTCTAATCTGAGCTGCTGTTAACCTGCGATTTCTGAGGCTGGTGACTCAGATAACTTATCCTCAGAAGCAGAGGTGACTTTTGGTCTTCCTTTTCCTGGGGTAGTCCTCGTGTGAGCCAGTTTCTTTGTAGCGCTTGATGGTTTTTGCCACTGCACTTGGGGACACTTTCAAAGTTTTCCCAATTTTTCATTCTGACTGACCTTCATTTCTTAAAGTAATGATGGCCACTCGTTTTTCTTTACTTAGCTGCTTTTTTCTTGCCATAATACATATTCTATCAGTCTATTCAGTATGACTGTCAGCTGTGTATCCACCAGACTTCTGCTCAACACAACTGATGGTCCCAACACCATTTATAGGGCAAGAAATCCCACTTATTAAACCTGACAGGGCACACCTGTGAATTGAAAATTATTCCCACTGACTACCTCTTGAAGCTCATCAAGAGAATGCCAAGAGTGTGCAAAGCAGTCATCAAAGTGTCTACTTTGAAGAACCTAAAATATAAGACATCATTTCAGTTGTTTCACACTTAAGTATATAATTCCACATGTGTTAATTCATAGCTTTGGTGCCTTCAGTGTGAATTTACAATTTTCATAGTCATGCAAATACAGAAAAATCTTTAAATGAGAAGGTGTGTCCAAACTTTTGGCCTGTACTGTATGTGTATATATATATATATATATATATATATATACACTGTATACAGTATGTGTATAGTGCCTGCTTACAAAATGGCTCTGCCTTGTGGAAAAAATAAATTCAATTAATTATATGTCAAGGCTCCTAACACTATAATACCTGCCTTAGGTGGCTGTTAGCGCGTAGTGGTTAAAGTGCACAACCACTAACGTAGGAGACTGGGGTTCAGTAGTACTATACCATTAGTGGTCCTTGGACAGGGCTACTAACACTAGTGTGCCTACCTCATTAAACATGAGAGTGTCACGAACAAAGAGAATCATGCCAGCTCTGACGCTGCCCGGATTAACACGGTTCACATCAGATGTTGAGGAACGAGGACAACCTGATGATAAATGGGATAAAGGAACAAACCATACATGGACAAGGCAAGAAAACCTGGATCTGAGAAATGCTACTATAACAGCAGACCAATTGAGAGAGGATACATGAAGCACCCATCCTGCACAAACAACTACAGACCGGTCTCCAATCTCCCCTTCATCTCTAAACTCTTGGAGCGCCTGATATACCCCCGCCTTACCCGTTACCTCTCCACTCACTCCCTCCCAGACCCTTCACAGTCCGGTTTCCGCCCCCTACATTCGACAGAAACTGCACTCATCAAAGTGACCAATGACCTTCTGACAGCAAAACGTAATGGTGACCACTCTCTGCTCATTCTTCTCGACCTTTCTGCAGCTTTTGACACTGTTGACCACCCTCTCCTTCTCTCTAGGCTCCAGTCACTAGGCATTAAGTACACTGCTCTCTCCTGGTTCTCCTCCTACCTTTCTGACCGCTCCTTCAGTGTTCTGTTCTCTGGCTCCACTTCATCTCCTCTTCCTCTTGCTGTCGGGGTACCTCAGGGCTCAGTCCTTGGCCCCCTTCTGTTCTCTCTCTACACGGCCCCAATTGGACAGACCATCAGCAGATTTGGCTTTCAGTACCATCTTTATGCCGACGACACACAACTATATATGTCATCCCCTGACCTTACCCCCGCTGTACTACAGAACGCCACTGACTGTCTGTCTGCAGTCTCCAACATCATGTCCGCTCTCTATCTGAAACTCAACCTCTCCAAAACTGAACTCCTTCTGCTCCCACCATCTACTAACCTCCCTAAATCTGACATTTCCCTCTCCGTGGGTGGCACCATAATAACACCCCGGCAGCAGGCGCGCTGTCTGGGTGTTATGTTTGACTCCGATCTCTCCTTCACCTCCCATATACAATCTCTTGCCTGCTCGTGCCGCTTACACCTAAAGAACATCTCTAGAATCCGCCCTTTTCTCACCATGGAGACAGCTAAAACCCTCACTGTCGCCCTGATCCACTCCCGCCTGGACTACTGTAACGCTCTATTAATTGGCCTCCCCCTCACTCGACTTTCCCCTCTCCAGTCCATCCTTAATGCAGCAGCCAGGGTCGTCCATCTGGCTAATCGTTACTCGGACGCGTCCGCTCTTCGCCAGTCATTACACTGGCTACCCATTCATTACAGGATACAATTCAAAGTACTTGTGCTCACCCACAAAGCTCTCCACAGTGCGGCACCCCCTTACATCTCCTCCCTCATTTCTGTCTATCAGCCTAACAGACCACTGCGCTCTGCAAATGACTTTCGATTAACCTCTGCACTAATCCGTACCTCCCACTCCCGACTCCAAGACTTCTCCCGTGCTGCGCCAATCCTCTGGAATGCTCTACCCCAAGATATTAGGACCATCCATAATTTGCATAGTTTTAGGCGCTCACTCAAAACACATTTGTTCAGAGCGGCCTATCACGTTCACTAATCAAAGTCATTTTATGTTTGTGTGTGTGTGTAGCCCATTCACTATCCCCATCTATTCCCCAACCCCTGAAGATGGCTGGACCATGATTGTAAATACATCATTGTAAATACACACCTGTACTTTGCATCTCCCCCACCTCATTGTAGATTGTAAGCTCTCACGAGCAGGGTCGTCTTATTTTGCTTTAATTATTGTATTGTTAACGTTGTTACTTATGACTTTTGTGTTTGAAACTGTTAAACTGTAAAGTGCTGCAGAATATGTTGGCGCTATATAAATAAAGATTATTATTATATTATATGAGGAAACTCTGGATGGATGCAAGACCTGCATGTCCACTGACTGAGAAACAACTAGTCACCCAATGTTTCACTGTCATAAAGACAACCAGCAAGAACAACAGAAGTTTGTGCCCCCCTTGGAAAAGAAGACTGGAGAAAAAGATCAAGGTGACACAAAGGAAAGCAGCCAACTAATAGAAATACAGAAGGGTGTAAAGATCAAAAATAAGACCAAGCTGGACAAGTACAAAGGCCTGACCCCAACTGAAGCCCTAGAGACTGCTAAACAAAAGCTCATAGCACTGGCTGCAAGACTAGGGAGATACACTAGATAAGCTGAGGCCAAGAAGATAAATACCCTGTTCTCCAAAGAACCATCCAATGTGTAATCCCAACTAAAGAGTAACAACACAAAGGCAGCAACTCCACCAATAGTAGAGACTGAACAATACTTGATGAACATATGGGAGAAAGAAAAACAACACCAGTGCAATGTGGCTGCAAGATCTGATAATGAAATACAGCAACCACCTAGAGCAAAAACCAGTCACCATTACAGAAGCAGACATCCAACAGCGGGTCAAGGACATGAAGAGCTGAACAGCACCTGGCCCAGACATGACCCACACCTACTGGCTAAAGAAATTAACAGCGGTGTATGAATGCATGGCAAAGCAGATGAACTAACTACTAGAAGCAAGCCATCACCCAGCTTGGCTAACACAAGGAAGGACAGTGCTGATCATGATGGATCGTCACAAAGGAACAGTTCCATCCACCTACTGCCCAATAAGCTGTCTTACAACAACATGGAAATTTCTGTCAGGCATCATAGACACCAAGCTACAGAACCATATGAAACAATACATTAATCCAGCTCAGAAAGGCATTGGGACCAACACCATAGGCTCTAAACACCAGCTCCTAGTAGATAGAGCAGTCGCTCAAGACTCAAGATCCAGACAGACCAATCTCATCACAGCCTGGATTGACTACAGGAAAGCCTATGACTCAATGCTACACACATGGATCTGTGAATGCTTGGCTCTCGACAATGTCAACAGAAAATTAAGAACCTTCCTAAGAAACTCAATGGGGCTATGGAGAACAAGGTGACACACTTTCCCTATTGCTGATCTACATAGGCTTGAACCCCCTCAGTCAGATAATTACAGAGTCCGGGTATAGATTCAAGTTTCAGAGTGGAAGCATCAAGCTGTATGCAAAAATGAACAAGACATCAATTCACTGATCCACCTGACAAGAAGCTGCAGCCAAGATATTGGGATCTCCCTCGGACTGGAGAAGTGCGGCCGGTTGGTAATAAAGAGAGGCAAAGTAGTCAAGACTGAGGAAGTAGAGTTACCAGCAGGGCACATAGCAGATGTTTAGACATTCTGCAAGTACCTCAGCATCCCACAGGGATACGGTAACCATGATGAAGAGGCAAGGAAAGCAGCAACATCCAAATACCATCAAAGGGTAAGACAGGTCCTGAAGAGCCATCTCAATGGGAAGAATAAAATCTGCACCATCAATACATATGCCCTGCCAGCAATCAGATACCCTGGTGGCATAAGCTGAGGTTGTGAAGACACAAAAGCTCTTCCCAATGCATGGAGGTCTCCACTCTAAGTCTAACACCCAAAGATTGTATACCAACAGAACGGAGGGTGGTCGAGGCTTGATAAGCATCCAAGCCACCATCAAGGATGAAACAAGGAGTATCCAGGAATACATCAGAAAAATGGCACCAAAAGATGAAAATTGGTACAAAAGCAAACACTTAGTACCAGATCCATAGAATCATGAATCTACCACACAAGACAAGACCCAAGGTGCAAAGAAACCTCAGAAATGGTCCAACACATAGTGGTAGGATGCAAAATGCAAGCAGGAACAGCGTATACCGAATGCCACAACAAAGTAGCGGGAATTGTAAACAGGAACATCTGCACAGCATATGGGCTAAGTCCCCCTAAGTCCAGATGGGAGACCCCAGAGAAAGTAGTGGAGAATGAAATGGCTAAAATCGTGTGGGACTTCTACTCAGCATCGAGCTGAATCTCTCTTCAGCACACCATTCCGAGATGAATGGATTGGTATTGAGGGCCAACCAGACCTAGGCAGGATCACTGGGCATCCTTGCTACCATGGCGGGAGTTTGTGCTAAACAACGCCATACTTGACTCCACTGGACAGACCCCATTTCTCCTTAACTACCGCCAGCATCCGTGGGTTCCTGTGCCTATGCCCGTGTCTTCCATCAATTCCAGGGTGGCAGATGGGGCTGTGGAGGCATGTTACATTTGGGACCGCAGTCAGGATGCCATACGGGCTTCCAAGGAGAGAATGAGGTCCTCCGCCGGTGCACATCGGTGTCCGCCTCCTATCTTTGCTCCTGGCAACTTAGTGTGGCTCTCCGCTCGTAACATCAGGCTGCGAGTTGAGTCCACTAAGTTTGCACCTCGCTATTAGGGTCCCTTCAAGGTCCTGGAACAGGTTAACACTGTAGTCTACCGTCTGGCCCTTCCTCTACGCTTAGGTATCACTGACACCTTTCATGTGTCTCTTCTTAAGCCCGTTCACATATCCTGGTTTTCTGAGTCATCTCCTGGGGTATCTGGTTCATCTACAGATGATTTTGAGGTGAACGCTATCTTGGGGTGTAAGGTGGTGCGTGGAAAAAAATGTATATGGTGGATTGGAAGGACTATAGCCTAGAGGACAGGTCCTGGGAGCCTGCTGAGCACATTCGGGCTCCGCAACTCATTGTTGCCTTCGAGCGTAGCGAGGCCCAAGGAGGGGAGGTAATGTTAGATGTCGAGTTCCCGCCACTACACAGGGGGAATCTCGAGCCACCTCCGCTGCGGTCTCCCATTCTTCTTCAGCCACAGTGGAGCCTGCTCAGCAGAGACGTCGGTCCCAGTGTCTGGCTCAGTTAGATACTGTGCGCTTGGTTACTGCTGATCTTCCAGGCTCAGCCATTGTAACCAGCACTGTTCAGCGGCGAGCAGATGTTCCTTCGACTAAGTCCTGTTTTTCCTCTACTGAGCATGCCCAAGGGATGATCTCTCATTGGAGGTCGGGGGTCACATGCTTGGGTCCTGAAGCAGTTCCTATTGTACCAATAGGAAGGTCCTGGAGAGCTTTCTCTATAAAAGGTTCACATGGCTGCGTGGCCATGCGCTAGTATCATCTTATGTTCATGAGAGTATGAGCTTAGCTACTTTGTGGTCTGTGTCAGCATGGGCTCAGGGTCGGCTTTAAGCCACTAGCATTCACCTCCGGAGAGGAGTTTGTTTGTGTGAATTTAGGGCTGGCATATAGCCTCTAGAATTCCGGCACATCCAGAGAGGAGTTGTTTTGTGTACTGTTGCTGACTGTATGACCACTGTATGCTACCTGCTTCATTAGTGAGCTTTGATCCTTTGTGAAGTTAAGCACAGCATTAACTTTAATCCCGGTAACTCGGTGAAGCATCAGAGTTCGCTCCTATACAAACCGGGTAACGGAACCCGTGTCTATTCAGGCGTAGTACCACCATATAGTGCCGCCATTTACTAGCAGCATGTTCCACTCCTGCACGGTGGACCCGGGCTGCGAACACACCTATACTATCTCTATATTTACTCAATGCGTTCCGCCAGCCCTAATATATATATGTATATATATATATATATATATATATATATTGTAATTTTTTAAATTTTAAAAATTATAAAAAGGAAAATTGGCTGATGCTAAAGTTTGGGCACCCTTGAAGATTTGTATGCTCACATAACTGAAAGTTTTACAATGGCCTTCACAGTCCCCTGATCTGAACATCACTGAAAATCTGTGGCTAGACTTCAAAACAGCAGTGCATGCAAGACAACCTGGAATCTCACAGAGCTGGAAGAATTTTCCAAGGAAGAATGGATGAAAATCCCTCAAACAAGAATTGAAATACTCTTGTCTGGCTACAAAAAGTGTTTACAAGCTGTGATACTTGCAAAAAAGTGTGCTAATAGGTACTAACCATGCAGGCTGCCCAAACTTTTGCATTGGCCCATTTTCTTTTTTCTAATTTTTCAAATGAAAAAATGTCAATATATTTTTTTTGGCCTAAACTACAAAGTAAATGTGTGTAAATTTTTAACTTTAGACCCATAGAGATCATTTTGAGCAGGGGTGTGTAAATGTTTACATGCCACAGTACCAAAAATTGCCTCAATACACAGGATCCAATTCAGCAAAGTGTTTTTGCCAGCAATTTGGTGTAAAAGAATTTGATCGGTTTTAAAATCATGCAACTTTTGTCTTTTTATACTAGTCTCACCTGGCTCCCCCAAAATGGATGGCGCTGGTGTGTGACCAGGGACAGAACGGGGTGTGATGCTACAGATTAGTCTACATACATGTGCGCATCTTTCTACAGCCACATCATTGCCCTTCTGAAGACGGATGATCAATAGATTAATTTGCATAAGGAAAACAAAGGTTTTTTTAAACGTGTTTAGTTGACTAAGGATATAAAGTCTTTGCAACTGTATCAAACAGAAAGCTCTGGTGACTGAGATGGTGACCCACATTACAGAACTTAACACTAGAAGTCCCAGAAATTTTGAGCTCCAAAGGTTCCAAAGGTAGAAATGTTAAATGACCCCTCTCTGGGACTTCTAGTGTTAATGCTATGTATTTCATAGTGGGGTCAAAATGAGACTATGTGACCTAAGAGAATTATACCAAGAATTGTCAGATGTGAATTCCGTATAGGAGAACTAGTGAGAGGATAAATAAAAAAAATAAAAAAATTCCTAGAGTCAGGGTTGTATCTGTAGTAGGTGCCGGATTGGAGTTGCACCCAGATGATGAAACTTTGGGGGGCAGCAAAACTAACTTTGATCCATAAGAGAAGACCAATAAAGTTATAGTTGGAGATCTTGTATTGGTGACAACAATTTTCAATTCATGTGATGGCCTGCAATGCTACTTTGAACTAAAATATATCCCAACCTGGCCCAGCTAAAACCTATTACAGAGTGAAAGTCTAACCACAACCCAATTACCCTGGCTCCTTTTATGGCCCACCTAGTGAGATGGATTCACTGAGCAGGTCTGTGTTAATTTATGATCACAGACTACATCAAAACTGAGCTGAGCTTTTGGTTATAAATCAGCTGAGAGGTCCTCAAAAAGTCAGATTTAAGAGTTACAAACTCTCAAGTCCGAACAAGCTGATGGATTCTCAACTTATAACTTATTCTGTGACCTGCAACACGAAGAGAAACTAAAAGCTTGTAACTTTCAAATGGTGAATCATTATTAACAAAATCTAATAGCAAAAAATATTTTTAACCATAAATACATGCATTTAGGGAAAACAAGATTGTCCTCAATGGTGTCCATAACTACTTTTGCCATGCAGGTCTTCAAATGGATAAGCTCCATGGATGAACTTTATTTGAGCAAACTGCAGCTTTTCTGTAGATTTTAACATCCACAATGCATTCGTTATTATGTACAGATTTTTCCAAAACATGTGAATTTGGCAAAATATAAAGTACCATGTTCACATTTGTTGATGGCAGAATGTTGGATTTTGTCCATTTTTTAGGAATGGAATCAACTTGAGGCCTAATTCACACATTCACAAACTCACACTTGGTTGGAGTATGGACCTTGACGTCTGGACAGAGTCTCTTGATTCAAACGCAACAACCTCATAAGCACGTAAAGGGCTGTTAGAATCAGGTCAGGAGATCTGTTGCTGATCTGGACATTATGGTACCTACTTGTACAATATTTCTCATAATCTTAATATCACCAAACTATGACATTTTCTGTATTTGATCATAGTATAGACAATTACAAATGACCATTAAAATGTTGTTACAATTTGCTCTGATTCTACTGAAGAATATTTGACTTTTACTAGCATGATGCACATTTTTTGCTACATTTTCATTTCTTACAATTGAACGCTGCATGATTGGAGTAAAATCATGGGTATGTTAGAGTGGACACGTGTAAATTAAAATAAATTGATGACTATTTTTGTTACATATTATAATAGGAGAGTACGACACTCCTAGATAAGGTGGGTGCCCAGACAGGGACCCAATCCTTTTATAAAATATAGAAAAGAATCCAGCACTCTGTAGGTGATTTCATAAATGTAATTTGACAAAGTCACTGGCAAAGTACTGGAGGGAGATAATGTTTCACAGAGGCTATTAGCTTTAGTGGTTTGAAATCTAGAAGGTTTGCTCCAGCACACTAAGTGCTGAGAGGGGTTATTTGGCTATTTTAATGGCGACGTTTTAGGTGAACAACTGAAGAGCAAGTGGGAGGTTGTTCACCATATCTTCACCCCAGGGTGGTGTTTAGTAGATTAAATAGCAAGCCTTTTGAATCATTAAGTGCCTGGAGTCGAGATCTCCATAGCTCTGTTTATAGCATGGGCTAATGACTGAATCGTGTTGTGTTTGTTTCCCGAGAGGGCGGATCCCTGCAGCAACACTGACTGTGTTGTATATTATGTTTTCTTTTTCCTTAGGCCAGACAGGCCATGTTTATTTTTTTTTAATAACTTTGTACTGGTTTATGCAGCACGCTTAATAAACCAGTGAGAGATTTAAAGAGACAGTGTTCCTTTGTCTACCCCTGTGTGCAGCCGAATAAACCGACTTACCACAATAGATATCCTGCAGAGACAGGCAGTTCCGCTACATGACATTAGTTGCGATTTCTCAAGCTCTGTCTCTCTACAATCAAAAACACATTCAAAAGAAAATATAGAGGTTCGAGCTCAGTTTAGACACCACAGAGCAAGAAAACCTCCTAAAACATACCTTTAAATATTATAGTTAAAAATTTGCGTGACAAAAAATAGCCCTCACATGTAGTAACAAAAAATTAAATAACTCAATAGCATGTATGTAAGAAGACCAGGGGACTAATTTTACCCTTGTAGGCCCTAGTGAGACCCTACCTGTCTGCAGAGGTTGGCAACCTAGTTGTTGACGACATGGCACCCCCGCTCAACATCGGTGTCCCTAAGGTCCCTAGGTCACCCTACCATAACAAAAGATGTGACACACAGAAAAACACACACACAGTAAATGACAGAAAAAATATCCCAAAAACGTGAGAAAATGGCTTATCTCCTAATAAAAAGATGTTAAATGTACTCTCAAATAAGTGGCAGGGTCAGTGCCCACACTCAGATGTTCACTAAATAGTATCCACCTTCTAATATTGTGCAAAAAAAAAATGTTTAGCACAAAAGTCTATGCACGTAGGTACAGATATATAATAGGCTATCTAGCACATACCACCATTTTGTTGGGGTGCGGAATTCAATAAAGCGTTTGTATAGTGAAAAGTGTGCCTTAGTTAGGACATCACAATATAAGTGCAAGCCAATCTTGATCAATTGTGCACAACTTAATTATATAGTGGGCATACCACAGAAAGCCACCTTCTATATGAACAGGTCCATTATCAGTATATGGACATAAGCTCCTAAAAGACGGTGTAATAACTTAAATTGAATAATCAGATATAGACAGTACCACAAAGCAATACAGCACTCGCATGTTAATGCCGGTCATATAAAGTTAGGACTGACTAAATAATACTGCCATGCCCAAGAGCAAAAAAATAAAACTTATCAGCCATAAGTAATCTGCATCCCGACACGTTTCCCCCTCTCAGGATAAATAGAAGGTTCATCAGGGGACAAAAGTGGGGGTTAGCGTCTCCCGCCACGAGCTGAAAGACAAGTGCAATGTGTGGCGTATATTTTTTTGCTATTGGGCATGGCAGTATTATTTAGTCAGTCTTAACTAGTGATGAGCGAATATACTCGTTACTCGAGCTTTCTCGAGCATGCTTGGGTGTCCTCCGAGTATTTTTTAGTGCTCGGAGATTTAGTTTTTCTTTCCGCAGCTGAATGATTTACATCTGTTAGCCAGCATAAGTACATGTGGGGATTCCATAGCAACCAGGCAACCCGCACATGTACTTATGCTGGCTAACAGATGTAAATCATTCAGCTGCGGAAAGAAAAACTAAATCTCCAAGCACTAAAAAATACTGGGAGGACACCCAAGCATGCTCGAGAAATCTCGAGTAACGAGTATATTCGCTCATCACTAGTCTCAACTTTATATGACCGGCATTAACATGTGAGTGCTGTATTGCTTTGTGGTACTGTCTATATCTGATTATTCAATTTAAGTTATTACATCGTCTTTTAGGAGCTTATGTCCATATGCTGATAATGGACCTGTTCATATAGAAGGTGGTTTTCTGTGGTATGCCCACTATATAATTAAGTTGTGCACATTTGATCAAGATTGGCTTGCACTTACATTGTGATTTCCTAAGGCACACTTTTCGCTATACAAACGCTTTTTTTAATTCTGCACCGCAACCCTTGAAAATGGTGGCATGTGCTAGATAGCCTATTATATATCTGTACCTACGTGCATAGACTTTTGTGCTAAACATGTTTTTTTTGCACAATATTAAAAGGTGGATACAATTTAGTGAACATTTGAGTGTGGGCACTGACCCTTCCACTTATTTGACAGTACATTTAACATCATTTTATTACGAGAAAAGCCATTTTCTCACATGTGTTTGAGATATTTTCTCTGTCATTTACTGTGTGTGTGTGTGTGTTTTCCTGTGTGTTACATCTTTTGTTATGGTAGGTGACCTAAGGACTTTAGGGACACTAACGTTGAGTGGGGGCACCATGTCGTCAACAATTAGGATGCCAACCTCCGCAGACAGGTAGGGTCTCACTAGGGCCTACAAGGGTAAAATTAGTCCCCTGGTCTTCTTACATATGCTATTGAGTTATTTAATTTTTGGTTACTACATGTGAGTGCTATTTTTTGTCACGCAAATTTTTAACTATAATATTAAAAGGTATATTTTAGGAGGTTTTCTCTACTCTATCAAGGTCCTGCCCTTTAGTGTGTGTTTAATAAAGGTCTAAATGACCGAAACGTTACTTATTTGTACACAGAGTTTGGACCAGCTTGTTGAAGAAAGTTTCTGCTTTAAAAGCATATACCAGCGAGTGCTGGATTCTTTTGTATGTGATTTTTTTTGTTACATATTTACAATGGATATAAGTAAGGTTCAGCAGAACCATCCTAAAATACTGATGTATTGTGAATGTTTTAGAATTGCATCAATATGGCGCTCATGTGACATAAATATTGTATGATCAGTCATATTATTCTATTAACGTACGTTATGTAAACATGAAGACATAATACGTTTTACAACTGTTTGCACCTCTTATGTCATCTGCATTATTGACTTGTTTATATCCAGGTTAATTAAATTTAACTTACTAACAATAGCCAAATCTGCTAATGAAGCCGATGACCTTTTATTACCTGCAGTCCCTTGTTTTGATCGGGTGATTGACAGCTTGTTGTTTGGCTCCTGTGTTGTATTTGGGCTGACAAGACTTTTCATTTTAACTCAATTTGCCTGCCTATCAGAAGCTGGTGGCAGGCCAGACTCAAGTCACCCAGTTTTGCCTCAGCAGCTTGCTCTGTTTCTCATTAGTACGCATTTATTCAGTGGAAATTGGAAGACAAATGCTTGAAGGCACGTGAACTAAGTATAGCAAATAATGTTTTAAGGCTCACTATTTATATGAACGTTAAAACGAAAAGTCTAATCATAGTCATGATGGAAGACTGCAAAAGAAAAAAAAGAAGAAAGGAACGGCCTGGAAGTGATTCATATAAACAAAGAAAAAAATCAATTGTCTTTGATGAGTTTGATGTTTACTGTATTTTTTTAGCAGTAAAACACGAGAGCGAAATGTGTAAGAAAGAAAGGGGGGTGAGGGTCGTGTTCTTTTGCTGCCTGGTTATCCCTAGGTATTCTTTAAATTGCCTTGTTTGTTCGGCACTAGCACAGAAACAGATGTTGCTGTACTGTGCAAGATGATTTACTGTACCTCGTGGTGCAGAATGGAAGGCGTCCCGAGCTACCCAGCTGGTCTGTTAGTAGCACTCGCTGGTGCCTGCTGAACTATGACAAGTGTGAGAGGCGGCTGTAGGTTTATTGTGATTCCATTCACTCTATATTGTCTGATATTTGCGCAGGTTGAGTCGAATGCTGAGCATTTTCTCTCGGATTGGGAAGAAGGGGGGGGATGCGTTAGTCAACAGACCTAAATAAGTCCCCCTGTCCTTTGGTGATCATAATGTGACTCATTACTGTTGTCATCTAATAATTATCGGCATGATCGCTCGGAGCTACAGCCAAGCTCGTCTTCCACACATAACTGGTACTGGAAGGTAAAACAGATTTGTCATTTACGATCTGACTGCTACGCCACACTGTGCGCTCTATTATTGTGATTAACTTCTGCCTAAGATATGCTTACCCAATTGTCATCTGTGATACTGCGCTGGGCACAGACTGCCACGCTCCCTGGAAAACTGTCAACCAATATGATGCGTCCGCATTACCCCGGCTATAAAATGGAAACCAGCTATTTTATAGCAGCAGCAGGTTCGGGTATATATATTTTTATCCTTTTATTCTTTCTCGCCCTTGTTGAATTCCCGGGGTAAATAATTTTGCTACATATGTCAGCTACCATTTCTAAAACATATATTCCAATTGCATTATCATCTTCGTATTTTTAGGTCTACAGACAGCAGGAAAAAAAAAACGGAGGCTGGGACCATTGATTTGTACCGTGTAAAGTTTTTCGTTGCCAGAGCGCTGCCAGTTGAAATTTATCGTGTCAGGTGCCTTGTGGCTATCCGCAGTAGAGGCCATATTCTGGAACCAGAGTTGTTCCCTGGCTTCGTCACCAACAAGCCGATTTGACTCTGCCTGATTATAGTAACGAAGGCAGTCCAAAAGAATATGCACAGACTCACTGTACGTCACATTGAATCACAGCGCTGGCCACACAGAGCTGACCGCAGCCTCATTTCTTTAGACAAATGCACGCTTAAGGAAAAACCTCCTGCGAGAAAGCATCCAAGGCCACTTTATTTGCTATGCATGCTGCTACAGATTTGATATTTACTGAAAGAACGTTTGTTATTATCTTTTTCACATTCATCGTTTTTCTTGGGGATCTGCTAACCTTTTGAATTATTAACACGTTGCTTATATTTATTTCCCTGTATCACTCTTTTTATTTGGCGCCTGCTTCTGCCAACAAATGACTTTATTTGCTTTATTTTGTTTTAAAAGCCCATTATTAGAGAAGATCAAGCCCCATTATGGCCCCAATATAAGCTGCTGGAAGAACAGTCAGGTTTGATTACTACACGAGAGATGCAGATTTAGACAGCAGCTACATGCTGATATGCCTGCGATCACAATGATTTATGCAAATTATTCATACTAATCCCATTGGGACTTCTCCTCAAACTGCCAGGATAAATTGCCGGAAATTACCCATAAAATCTGTCGTGCTAGGAGCAAAAAGGTGAAGGCCACTGGGAACGCAAGGACATTCGACTTCTAAAACATCTTATGATGCGTCGTACATTTGCGTAAATATATATCATGAATGAATATTTTACCAAAATCTAGGTTTTCACCCGTGTGGCTGGGAACATGATGAGAGGTGTAGTGTAGGTAGGTCAGAGCTACAGCTGAGCTACATGTCCCGGGATTGTTCGTTCCTTATGTAAATGAATGGCATTTTGTATGTGGTCTTAATTATCTCATTGGCAAGGCTTCTAGATTGTGCAGGTTTCCCATAAATGAGAAAGGTATGCTAGAAATGATTCCATACAAAATTCCTTTGGCTATAATTTTTTTATATTTATTAGCCCCTGTAAACTGTAATTGAGACCCTTTATGTGGCTTGCATGCAGTGTTTTGCCTCCAATGTGATTTGCCTGTAACCCTTCGCAGAGAATATACTTCCGTTATGGAGCCCAGTGGGGCCGTCTAGTCACTCGTGATATATTCTCGTAGCAAATCATAACGGAATCATTGTCATAGCCTTATATTTTTTTTTATTTCTCAGGTAGTGCTATCAACGAGTCACTGCGATTATGCTCCGCGTCTATGAACATTCGTGTAGTTCAAGAGGATTTTCTTCTGGAGCTGGAGGATGACCAGTCAGTGAATCTAAGGAAAGGCGATTTTGTAGCCATGTATCCTCCAACGCTGCACAAAGATCCTGAGGTCTTCGAGGATCCCGAGGTAAATATTCAAATTGAGCTTGTCATCAGTCTCCGGGCACAATGCACAGGCTGAATCTTTTACAGTGCATACATTTTCTAATGTTACTCCTTCTTCTGGAAGTAATCTGTCCATATTCAGTCACGGATTTATGGCCCTGCAGGTGGAAAGGCTTGTAGCTAGTAAAAAAAAAAAAAAACTAGTGATGATTTGGACTGCTGGTCCTTTCAGAAAAAATGACAATTGCACATTGAATATCAAAAACTTGAGGCTAAATGTGCACTGTCTATGTCTGTGGATTATTTTATAGCTATAGAAATAATCGGTGGTGGCTTAAACTCCCAAGTAATGGCCAACATTTATTTAATTGCCCCGAGAACATAGAAGTTGCAATCAGAATATGAGCCTTTTTATATCATCATGTGCCGTTTTACATGGGAGCAGTACATGTTATTGTAATGGGAATTTATAGAATTTAAGAACGCAGGTGTCATATAGATGGGAAATATTGAATTATCAATTTATAGTATGCCTTGGGTGAGAAAAGTGGATGCAGCTATCGGGTTATCAGATAAATGACCAGGTGGTGTGTCATCCATCAACATTCACTTGTGTGTCCATATACTCGAATAAAAAGTGCCCAAAAGCGCACAATAGGGCATCACCCAGGCAAAAAAACGTTGTAAATTGTGTGGTATTGCTCACCTAGCTGGACTGTATCAGGCACAACTCCTAGGCAGATAGAGATACCGGCTGCTGCTGCTCTGTACGCTGGAGTAAAACCAGCAGTAATAATAATTAATAATAATTTTTATTTATATAGCGCCAACATATTCCGCAGCACTTTACAATTAATTATTACAGTAAATGCAATAGTAAAAAAGATATACGGATAATTCTGCTGCGCTGCTGGTCAAGAAGATATCCAATACTTTTGAACTAAGAGCAGTTTTATTAATCTAAACATTTCAAAGTTGAACAAACCCCTTCATCAGGAAAAAAATGATTATGCATTGTGGGTATTGTATCCTGATAAAGAAGCTTGTTCAACTCCTAAACGCTTAGATTAATAAAACTGCACTTAATTCAAAACCATCATCCCCATTTGATACCTTCTTGACATCGGTGCAGTGCAGTGAAGCAGATTTATGCATACATCCCTTTCTATTATTGTATAGGGAATAAAAACATTTTGAAAATAAGCTGTATGGATGGAAAAGAGTCTCTGGCTGCAATGTAGTTCAATGAGAGTCCTCATATTCAGACAATGAGTTTCAGCGCCGTTCAAAAAGAGGCACCACACAGTCCCCTCGGTGAGGATTTTCCCACAAACATAATACATTTGAATTAATGATTCTTGGAATAATAATAGCTTCCACAATTTGATGTGTTTTAAAAAAAAAATGTTCCTGTGCTGAGATAATCTTATAAATGTGCCCCTGCTCTGTACTGTGTAATGATTGTGTCTGATCATGCATGGGATCGGAGAAGATTCTTTTTATGAGGCAAAATATTTCACTGCCTGTTTTAAGTAATGTTTTACATGAAAGAAAAAATTGTGATCCATGATGTCCTGTCTGTATACTCTTTCGCTTCCTCCCCGGCCCAGGAGCTGTAGTATGATCAGACCATGTTCCTGTACAGCCAGACACAGACATTACACAGTACACAGCAGGGGCACATTTATAAGATTATCTCAGCACAGGAACATTTTGTTTAACCCCTTAAGCCTAAAGGGTGGTTTGCACGTTAATGACCGGGCCAATTTTTACAATTCTGACCACTGTCCATTTATGAGGTAATAACTCTGGAAGGCTTCAACGGATCCTGATGATTCTGACATTGTTTTCTCGTGATATATTGTACTTGATGATAGTGGTAAAATTTCTTCAATATGACTTGCGCTTATTTGTGAAAAAAATGGAAATTTGGCAAAAATTTAGAAAATTTCACAATTTTCCAACTTTGAATTTTTATGCCCATAAATCACAGAGATATGTCACACAAAATATTTATTAAGTAACATTTTCCACATGACTACTTTACATCAGCACAATTTTGGAACCAACATTTTTTTGTTAGGGAGTTATAAGGGTTAAAAGTTGACCAGCAATTTCTCATTTTTACAACACCAGTTTTTTTAGGGACCACATCTCATTTGAAGTCATTTTGAGGGGTCTATATGATAGAAAATAACCAAGCGTGACACCATTCTAAAAACTGCACCCGTCAAGGTGCTCAAAACCACATTCAAGAAGTTTATTAACTCTTCAGGTGTTTCACAGGAATTTTTGGAATAAAAATGAACATTTAACTTTTTTTCACACAAAATTTACTTCAGCTCCAATTTGATTTATTTTACCAAGGGTAAAAGGAGAAAATGGACCGCAAAAGTTGTTGTGCAATTTGTCCTGAGTACGCTCATACCCCATATGTGGGGGTAAACAACTGTTTGCGCGCATGGCAGAGCTCGGAAGGGAAGGAGCACTATTTGACTTTTCAATGCAAAATTGACTGGAATTGAGATGGGGCGTCATGTTGCATTTGGAGAGCCACTGATATGCCTAAACATTGAAACCCCTCACAAGTGACACCATTTTGGAAAGTAGACCCCCTGAGGAACCTATCTAGATTTGTGGTGAGCACCTTGACCCACCAAGTGCTTCACAGAAGTTTATAATGCAGAGCCGTAAAAATAAAAAATCATATTTTTTCACAAAAATGATATTTTTGCCCCCAATTTTTCATTTTCCCAAGGGTAAGAGAAGAAATTGGACACCAAAAGTTGTTGTGCAATTTGTCCTGAGTACGCTCATGCCCCATATGTGGGGGTAAACCACTGCTTGGGCGCATGGCAGAGCTCAGAAGGGAAGGAGCGCTATTTGACTTTTCAAAGCAAAATTGACTGGAATTGAGATGGGACTCCATGTTGCGTTTGGAGAGCCACTGATGTGCCAAAACATTGAAATCCCCTAAAAGTTACACCCCCTAAGGAACTTATCTAGATGTGTCTTGAGAGCTTTTAACCCCCAAGTGTTTCACTACAGTTTATAACGCAGAGCCGTGAAAATAAAAATTATTTTTTTCCCACAAAAATTATTTTTTAGCCCCCAGTTTTGTATTTTCCCAAGGGTAACAGGAGAAATTGGACCCCAAAAGTTGTTGTCCAATTTGTCCTGAGTACGCTGATACCCCATATGTGGGGGGAACCACCGTTTGGGCGCATGGCAGAGCTCGGAAGGGAAGGAGCGCCATTTGGAATGCAGACTTAGATGATTGGTCTGCAGGCGTCACGTTGCATTTTGCAGAGCCCCTGATGTAACTAATCAGTAGAAACCCCGACAAGTGACCCCATATTGGAAACTAGACCCCCCAAGGAACTTATCTAGATGTGTTGTGAGAACTTTGAACCCCCAAGTGTTTCACTACAGTTTATAACGCAGAAAATAAAAAATAATTTTTTTCCCACAAAAATGTTTTTATAGCCCCTCATTTTTATTTTCCCAAGGGTAACAAGAGAAATTGGACCCCAAAAGTTGTTGTCCAATTTATCCTGACTACACTTATACCCCACATGTTTGTGTAAACCCCTGTTTGGGCACACGGGAGAGCTCAGAAGGGAAGGAGCACTGTTTTACTTTTTCAATGCAGAATTGGCTGGAATTGAGATTGGATGCCATGTCGCATTTGGAGAGCCCCTGATGTGCCTAAACAGTGGAAATCCCCAATTCTAACTGAAAACCTAACCCTAGCCCCAACCCTAACCCTAACCCTAGCCCTAACCCTAACCCTAAGCCTAACCCTAGCCCTAACACTAGCCTTAACCCTACCCCTAACCCTAGCCCTAACCCTAATATTATCCCTAGCCCTAATCCT
This sequence comes from Ranitomeya imitator, assembly GCF_032444005.1. NCBI lineage: Eukaryota > Metazoa > Chordata > Amphibia > Anura > Dendrobatidae > Ranitomeya > Ranitomeya imitator. Next base: position 445,385,620 of record NC_091287.1, on the reverse strand, counting down.
AACCCTAGCCCTAACACTAGCCTTAACCCTAACCCTAACCCTAGCCCTAACCCTAATATTATCCCTAGCCCTAATCCTAACCCTAGCCCTAACACTAGCCTTAACCCTACCCCTAACCCTAGCCCTAACCCTAACCCTAATATTATCCCTAGCCCTAATCCTAACCCTAGCCCTAACTCTAGCCCTAGCCCTAACCCTAATGGGAAAATGGAAATAAATACATTTTTTAAATTTTATTATTTTTCCCTAACTAAGGGGGTGATGAAGGGGGGTTTGATTTACTTTTATAACGCTTTTTTTGCAGATTTTTATGATTGACAGCCATCACAAACTAAAAGACGCTTTTTATTGCAAAAAATAGTTTTTGCATCTCCACATTTTGTGAGCTATAATTTTTCCACATTTTGGTCCACAGAGTCAAGTTAGGTCTCTTTTCAGGCATGTGACATTTTTTGATCGCTTTTTATTCCGATTTTTGTGAGGCAGAATGACCAAAAACCAGCTATTTATGAATTTCTTTTGGGGGGGTGTCCTTTATACCATTCCATGTTTGGTAAAATTGATAAAGCAGTTTTATTGTTCGGGTCAGTATGATTACAGCAATACCTCATTTATATCATTTTTTTTATGTTTTGGCACTTTTATATGATAAAACTATTTTATAGAAAAACTATTTATTTTGCATTGCTTTATTCTGAGGACTATAACTTTTTTATTTTTTCACTGATGATTCTGTATGGCAGCTCGTTTTTTGCGGGACAAGATGATGTTTTCAGAGGTACCATGGTTATTTATATCCGTCTTTTTGATTGCGTTTTATTCCACTTTTTGTTCGGTGGTATGATAATAAAGCGTTATTTTTTGCCTCTTTTTTTACCACATTCACTGAAGGGGTTAACTAGAGGGACAGTTTTATAGATGGGGTCGTTACAGACCCAGCGATACTAAATATGTGTACTTTTATTTTTTTTTATTATTTAGATATAGAAATTTATTTATGGGAACAATATATTTTTTTCTTTATTTAGGAATTTTTTTAAAAATTTTTTGAACATGTGAATATTTTTTTTTCCTTTACAATATTGCCCCGGGGGGGGGGGGGGGGGAAATCATGTTATAGGGTAAGTGTCGCTGATCTGACACTTTGCACAGCACTGTGCTCCGGGGGTCTCAGGGAAGCATGCAGGGATCATGTTTGATCGCAGTGTGCCGGGGGTTAATGTGCCAGGGGCGGTCTGTGACCTCTCCTGGCACATAGGGCCGGATGACACCCGGCCGCGATCAGCCGCGCTTCCCCCGTGAGCACGGCTGATCGCATATGACGTACCAACCCGTCACTGAGAATTAAGTCCCAGGTCACCTCGACGGGATAGTACGTCATATGGGATTAAGGGGTTAAACACATCCAATTGTGGAACTTATTATTCAAAGATCTATTGATTACAATGTTGATTAAAATGAACTTCTCCGTGGAAAACTCCTTTAAATAGGATCACTCTATTGTTGCACTTTTCCCCACAGTCTCTGTCTACAGCTGTGCCCATATAGGCTTATTCGTTGTGGTCCTACTTGTATGCTACAGCTGTAGTGGAATGATTTTCATAACCACTTGCAGGAAAAGATAGCCTTAGTCAGAACTACTTGAAAAGTACTAAATTGTATATAGTATGTTATAAATGGAGTACTCCCATCTTGAGTATTTATGGCATATCCAGTGGATATGCTTCTATTGGAGCTCTGTCAATTTTTGGAATTCTGGTAGAAGTGAGTGGAGAAAGTTTGTTTCTAGAGGCGCAAAACAATCCTTGATTCTGAAATGAAAGCGTGAGCCGCTGCTGTGATTGGAGGTATAAAGTTTCCCTCCAGTAACTGGAGTAAGCTGATGGGACTAATGCTCCCATCAGCCGGCGCCTACTGCCGCTAATAACAGTCAGACTAGGTGGCGGCTGATGGGAGTTTTTATCAGCTGGCGTCTGCGCTCTAAATAAATGATTTAAAAAAAACACAGCGTTGGTTCTCCTGTATTTTTGATAGCCAACCTGGCAAAACTGACAGCTGGGCGCTGCAACCCTCAGCTGTTAGACTTAGCAGGGTTGGTTATCATAAATAGAGGGGTTCCCATTTAAAACAAAATGCGTGGGGTCCCCTTCAATTTTTAACAACCAGCCTTGCTAAAGCAGACAGCTGGGGGCTGGTATTCTCAGGCTGGTAAGGGGCCATGGATATTGACTCCCCCAGACAAAAAACAGCAGCCCACAGCCACTCCTGAAAAGGCACTTCTATTAGATGCGCCAATTCTGGCTCTTTGCCCATTTCTTCCCATTTGCCCTGCCATGGTGGAAAGTGGGGTTCATGTTTGTAGGGTTGATGTCACCTTTGTATTGTCTGGTGACAACAAGCCCACGAATTACTAATGGAGAGGTGTCTCTAAGACACCTCTCCATTACTAATCCTATAATTTTATTGTAAATAAACACACAGCCAGAATAAAGTTTTTTACTTGAAATAAAACAAACCACACTTTTCCTTTTTATTTAAAAATAACAAACACAGTTATACTCACCTAACGCCCATTCCATTGAATTTGTCGTCTCCTGTAATAAAACAAACAAAAAAAACTAATATCCCTCACCTGTCCGAATTTCTGTCCTACGCCTTAATCCATATCTGGGGATGAATAGCTTTCAACCTGGACAGTGCCAAGAAATGACCGTCCTGGCTGAGAACCATTGATTAATGAGCTGCTGTGAGAGCAGCATTATTAGTGAGCAACAGTGATGTCATCAAGGTTACCTCCGGTCACTGAGGCTGTGTTCCCAGCTGGGCCAATGAAATGCAGTGACCACCCTCCGGTGCGATCACCACTAGCACAGTGAGAAAAAGTCTCATGGTGCAAAGGCAAGTATCGTATCGCCATTTTCTGAGGAAGCCGCGAAGTGTGGTAATATGCATGCGGTTCTATTTCCTCCACATACCATGACATGATCAGGTAACCTTTATCCAAATATTTCCACCAACGGGTCATATACAGTCTTACGTACCTATTTCTTTTTGTGTCCTTCCATTTGTTTTTCTGCATCCCCTACCTCTGGGATACTTCTATATTTGCCTCTGCTTTTCCTACTTTCTTACAGGAATTATTCTTTATTTCAGAGGCCCAATGGTTAAGGATTTTGCATTTTCTTTTATTGTCAAGTCCATGGTATATAAACTGTATTTTATAGACTGGCTTTCTACAGTGTGGATAATATTTCAGCACACCCAAGTGCACATAGTGGAGTAGTCTGGAGGGTCCTTATATGGCCCTCCAGTTGTCATGTACTCTTAGCCCTTTTGGGTTTTTTTTAATTGTTTTTAAATGTATTTCTTGTCTTGCTTGCCATTTTGAGCCTCAATAAATTTCATTTTTTTTTATTAATGGTGATCCTTGCCTTCAACACACTTCTTTTTTCTTCTCTCTATTTTTGCCTCCTAAGTGTGTGGCCAGTGACCCTATATATATATATATATATATATATATATATACACATCTTAGTAGTGTCCTCAATTTGTTTCTATTCATGCCTGTCTTAATGAATTGGCCCCCAATAAATTTCAAGAGCATGAAGCTGAGCTGTAACACCTGTCATTGACAATGAACAAAAGTGGCCTTATTTAAGGGGAAACAATAGACTTTGTTTTTCTAACCTCAGGAACGGCAAACTCATTTTGTCTTTGTGGCCTTGAAGATACCGTCACATTTAGCAACGCTGCAGCGATATAGACAACGAGCCAATCGCTGCAGCGTCACTGTTTAGGTCGCTAGGAGACGTCAAACACCGGCAACAGCTGAGCGATGCAGGAGCGATCCAGTGACGTACTTATCGCTCTCGCTGGTTGTTGCTCCATTAAAAACCATTGCGGGCATCGTTGCTTTTGCTGTCAAACATGACGAATCACGCCGACCTGACGACCAAATAAAGTTCCAGACTTTCAGCTACGACCAGCGATGTCACAGCGGGATCCTGATCGCTGCTGCGTGTCAAACACAACGAGATCGCTATCCAGGATGCTGCAACGTCACGGATCGCTGTCGTTCTCGTTGGTAAGTTGCTTAATGTGACGGTACCTTAACAGTACAGAGGTGGATAAATAGCAGGACTCCTTAAATATTGGTTTAGCTGAATATTAGTTCTTAAAAGGGTTTTTTTTAGGTTAGTATAAGTTGTTTATAATGGGTTTATCTACTAATGGACAACTCCTTATTATTGGGTACAAGAAGGCTAAAAAAAAATGGATTCTCATGTCCTGGCTTGGTGGTGCTCTTCCATACTAGTGTTGTGCCCCCGCTAGTCTGCTGGTATTATCATCTGGCGGGGCTGCACATGAGCACTGGAGCCTTTCAGCATCAGATGATCACCTCAGCCTTCACGTTATTCCACTGCTGGATGATGATCCCTCCGGACCGGAAGGGAATACAGTGCTGAGTATGGAGGAGATGTTAAACCTATGCAAACACAGAGAGAATATAGAAAGTCCTTTCAGATGTTGTCCTTGAAGCGCTGGGGTCCTTGGTTTATATCCAAGGACAACATCTGCAAGGAGCTTGTATATTCTCTCTGTGTTTGTGTGAGTACGGAGGGGCATTGTCGAGCCGATTTATAGGGGTTTGTCCATTGATGGACAACCCCATTAAATGTGGAAAAAAAACACAAGATAGATAAATCAGAATTAGGTGTTTTTTTTCACAAGGTTTAAGCTCTGACATCAGTTAGCAATGTGATCTCTTTTTCTCTCACGTCAGGGTTTTAAAATGGATACACATTTGACAATACAAATTGTACACCTTATAAGATAGATGCATTAGACTTGATGAGGCGGGTGTACTTAGTCTTAAAATCTGTATCAGAGATGTTGTATAATCCTATTTGAACATTTTTATTCTAAATATTAAAATGAGCATTTTAAGAGTCCAGCTCTAAAATGCTTACTTTATTAGCAAAATGATATACTACATCAGCCTCATCAGGCCTAAGAGATATATTTAATAATGCATAAAGTTTGTGTTCTAAAGTCTGATGATAGATCTCATTTCTAGGCATAATTCTAATCAGAGATGGACACTAAATTCAAAAGGACCCCTACAGCACATGTCTGGGTCCCTTCACGAGGATAAGTCCATCCTATCTATACATACACATATGTACATCTACACACACTATATGAACATACACCGGTTTCTCAGTAGGTACACGCATACACTGTGTGCACATGTATAAAATATTAATATGTATAGAATATATATGTATATACAACCCCAGTACAGAATATGTAAAGAAAAGTTGAATGCAATGATTTATAAATCTTTTATAGGCATATTTTATTCACAAAAGAACATAAAACACAGATCAGAAGTTGAAAGTTTGGCATTTATTCATTTCATTTGAAAAAAGATTAACTCATTTAGAAATGTATGGCAGCAATACTGTACATCTCAAAAAAGTCAAAACGTGGTTAACAAAAGGCTGGAAAAATAAGGGATATGATGAAAAACATCTGGGGGGGTCAAGATTCAACTTAAGGTACCGTCACACTAGACGATATCGCTAGCGATCTGTGACGTTGCAGCATCCTCGCTAGCGATATCGTCCAGTGTGACAGGCAGCAGCGATCAGGCCCCTGCTGTGATGTCGCTGGTCGGGGAAGAAAGTCCAGAACTTTGTTTCGTCGCTGGATCTCCCGCTGACATCGCTGAATCGGCGTGTGTGACGCCGATTCAGCGGTGTCTTCGCTGGTAACCAGGGTAAACATCGGGTTACTAAGCGCAGGGCCGCGCTTAGTAACCCGATGTTTACCCTGGTTACCATCGTTAAAGTAAAAAAACAACCACTACATACTTATCTACCGCTGTCTGTCCCCGGCGCTCTGCTTCTCTGCACTCCTCCTGTACAGGCTGTGAGCACAGCGGCTGGAAAGCAGAGCGGTGACATCACCGCTCTGCTTTCCGGCTGACCGGCGCTCACAGCCAGAGCAGAGAAGCACAGCGCCGGGGACAGACAGCGGAAGGTAAGTATGTAGTGGTTGTTTTTTTTACTTTAACGATGGTAACCAGGGTAAACATCGGGTTACTAAGCGCGGCCCTGCGCTTAGTAACCCGATGTTTACCCTGGTTACCAGCATCGTTGGTCGCTGGAGAGCTGTCTGTGTGACAGCTCTCCTGCGGCGACCAAACAGCGACGCTGCAGCGATCCGGATCGTTGTCGGTATCGCTGCAGCGTCGCTTAGTGTGATGGTACCTTAAGTGGCATCACTGTGTATAGAACGAGTATGTTAGAGAGGCAGAGTCTCTAGGAAGCAAAATGGTCAGAGGTTCCCCAGTCTGTGAATTGCACACACAAACAGGCATGATTATCATACTCAAATCACTGCATGGGCTACGGAATACTTCCCGAAACCAATGTCTATGAACACAGTTCACTGTGAAAACCACAAATGCAAGTCAAAACTCTATCAAGCAAAGAAGACTCCATCTATTAATGCAATCCAGAAATGCTGCCGTTTTCTCTGGGCCAAAGCTTATTTAAATTGTACTGAGGCAAACTGGAAAAATGGTGTGGACGAATGAATCAAAATGTGAAATTCTTTATGGAAAACATGAAGGTTCTGTTCTGCGGACTATAGAGAAGAAGGACCACCCAGCTTGTTATCAGCACACAGATCAGAAGCCTGCATCTCTGATGTATAGGGTTGCATTGGTGCCTATGGCATGGGCAGCTTAAATTTCATGAAAGGCACTATCAATGCTGAGCATTATATAGAGGCTTTAGACCATCATAAGCTTCCATACAAACAACATATATTTCAGGGCCAGCTTTACACATTTCAGCAAGACAATGGTAAACCACATACTGCATCCATCACAACAGAATGGCTTCACAGGAAAAGAGTTTGGGCGATGAGCCGGTTACCTGCAGTCCAGACCTTTCACCAAAAGAAAATATTTGGTGCATTTTGAAACTAATAATCCAGCAAAGACCCAGAATAGTTGAGCAGATAAAATCCTACATCAGACAAGAATGGGACAACAGTCCTCTCCCACAACTCTAGCAATTGGTCTCCTCACTTGCCAGATGTTTACAGACTCCTCCATTGCCAGTGTCCGCGGGAATTGCAGTGCAATATACAGGTCCTTCTCAAAAAATTAGCATATAGTGTTAAATTTCATTATTTACCATAATGTAATGATTACAATTAAACTTTCATATATTATAGATTCATTATCCACCAACTGAAATTTGTCAGGTCTTTTATTGTTTTAATACTGATGATTTTGGCATACAACTCCTGATAACCCAAAAAACCTGTCTCAATAAATTAGCATATCAAGAAAAGGTTCTCTAAACGACCTATTACCCTAATCTTCTGAATCAACTAATTAACTCTAAACACATGCAAAAGATACCTGAGGCTTTTATAAACTCCCTGCCTGGTTCATTACTCAAAACCCCCATCATGGGTAAGACTAGCGACCTGACAGATGTCAAGAAGGCCATCATTGACACCCTCAAGCAAGAGGGTAAGACCCAGAAAGAAATTTCTCAACAAATAGGCTGTTCCCAGAGTGCTGTATCAAGGCACCTCAATGGTAAGTCTGTTGGAAGGAAACAATGTGGCAGAAAACGCTGTACAACGAGAAGAGGAGACCGGACCCTGAGGAAGATTGTGGAGAAGGACCGATTCCAGACCTTGGGGAACCTGAGGAAGCAGTGGACTGAGTCTGGTGTGGAAACATCCAGAGCCACCGTGCACAGGCGTGTGCAGGAAATGGGCTACAGGTGCCGCATTCCCCAGGTAAAGCCACTTTTGAGCTACAGAGAAGCAGCACTGGACTGTTGCTAAGTGGTCCCAAGTACTTTTTTCTGATGAAAGCAAATTTTGCATGTCATTCGGAAATCAAGGTGCCAGAGTCTGGAGGAAGACTGGGGAGAAGGAAATGCCAAAATGCCTGAAGTCCAGTGTCAAGTACCCACAGTCAGTGATGGTGTGGGGTGCCATGTCAGCTGCTGGTGTTGGTCCACTGTGTTTCATCAAGGGCAGGGTCAATGCAGCTAGCTATCAGGAGATTTTGGAGCACTTCATGCTTCCATCGGCTGAAATGCTTTATGGAGATGAAGATTTCATTTTTCAGCACGACCTGGCACCTGCTCACAGTGCCAAAACCACTGGTAAATGGTTTACTGACCATGGTATTACTGTGCTCAATTGGCCTGCCAACTCTCCTGACCTGAACCCCATAGAGAATCTGTGGGATATTGTGAAGAGAAAGTTGAGAGACGCAAGACCCAACACTCTGGATGAGCTTAAGGCCGCTATTGAAGCATCCTGGGCCTCCATAACATCTCAGCAGTGTCACAGGCTGATTGCCTCCATGCCACGCCGCATTGAAGCAGTCATTTCTGCCAAAGGATTCCCGACCAAGTATTGAGTGCATAACTGAACATTATTATTTGTTGGTTTTTTTGTTTGTTATTAAAAAACACTTTTATTTGATTGGATGGGTGAAATATGCTAATTTATTGAGACAGGTTTTTTGGGTTATCAGGAGTTGTATGCCAAAATCATCAGTATTAAAACAATAAAAGACCTGACAAATTTCAGTTGGTGGATAATGAATCTATAATATATGAAAGTTTAATTGTAATCATTACATTATGGTAAATAATGAAATTTAACACTATATGCTAATTTTTTGAGAAGGACCTGTATCTGAATGCAGTGCAATGTTTCACACACACCCATAGACTTGTATGGGTGCGTGCAATCTGAATTTCGCATGGAATCGCAGCATGCTATGTGCTTATTTTTTCAGATGAGCACATAGTCATAGAATAACATCGGTCCGATTCTTCACAAGTGTGAGCAAGTTAACTTTCATCTTCTTATCTCTGATCTATGTTCAGTTGTGAATAAAATATGATTATAAGACATTTCCAAATCATTACATCTTAGTTTTCTTTAAATTTTACATAGAGTCCCAACTTGTATATTATGCACACATTTACGTATTACGTATGCATCACATGCACACATTTCACAGTCATATCCTATATACTGTACACAACCACATATTCACCAGCATATCTAAAATATGGACAGACTTTACACAAAACACATGTATATGCACATTTCGTGACTCAGACAGCAGTTTAGTAACGTTCATTATGAGGAAAATGGAGAAAAAAAACAATTGTGCCAATTTTATTTAGGCCGTTTACCATTTCCTATAAATCATTTTTTATCTCAGCACTTTAGAAGTTGTTACAATTACAGGAATACAAGATATTTCCATGTTATTTACTGGTTTGTGATTTTTTATTAAATAAATGCATTGTAAAAATGTGATCATTGTTTTTACTTCAATTTTTTTTCTAACTTTCTAGAATAAATAAATCCCTGACTCCCTATTTCTATAATGTACTGGTGTATAGAAATATATCTTTAATGCGCAAATACACTATAAAAAAAAGAAGAATACCATTTAGGTTTTTAGGCAGAGAAAATTAAAAATTAAACCTCTGCTTTAATAAAATCTGTACTGAATATACGAAAGAAGCTTATAAAGATTCATACATCTGTCACTGCTACTAAACTGTAGCATAGAACAGACACTTCTTAGTGTTCACCACAAGTTTTTACATTTATCATGATTAAATGAACAAAAGATGTGAGATAGAAGACACCTGATGTAAAATTCCCATTGTTCTGTGCAATCATAATGGGAGCATTAACTCCTAAACTGTAATATAAAAAGGGGTTTGTTTCAGAGACGTTTTATCAATCTGTAATAGGCAGATTACATAACCATCTGCTATCATCTTCACTTGAGCTCTTGTCTATGAAACAATAATGAAATTGGCAAGTTATGTACTGACAGCTGACGGTATCAAGATGCGGAGTGCAAGTCAGAGCTGACCATTAACTGATCTGCTATTTCATTAATAGGAATAAATATACATAAAAAGGAAAAAAAAACATACCTAATGAGGAATAGTAATGTATTGTAAAAGTTGGTTAAGGAATAGAATCAATGTAACACTTAATTTACAGTGTAATAAATCAGCTGGTATTGCCAGAGAAAGTTGATGCATAACATTGACTGAATGGTTCATACAGCATTGTATAATAGCCACTAAAGTTAATTACAGTTGGTGTCGTACGCAATAATGCTTGCTCCAACTTTTTTAAAGGGAATCTGTCACCAGGTCTTTGCTACCTCATCTGAGAGCAGCATAATGTAGAAAAAGAGACCCTGATTCCAGTGATGTGTCACTTTACTGGAAGTGGCAGCTGTGATGAAATCAGAGTTTTTAGATGTAAAACGTAGCAGAGCTCAGAAAGCTGCCCACACCCACACCGTGCTCTTGCTCTGTATGTATATAGTCTACTGACAATGAGCTGCTTATCAGATTACGGGGCAGAGTCTGACTAGCAGCCCGTGTATAGCAGAGCTGGCAATGATAAACTCCTAGTGATAAAACCTTCATTATAAGTAAATAACAGCACACAGCTTGATAAGTGACACATTGTTGAATTCAGTGCTTCAGCCCCTATGTCCTGCTGTCTTCAGATTACATAGCAAAAACCTGCTTATATATCACCTTTAACTTCATACAGTATAATGAAATAGGTGAAAAGTAGTGATGAGCGAGTGTGCTTGTTATTCGAGTTTTCCGAGCATGCTCGGGTGTTCTCCGGGTATCTTGGGCGTGCTCGTAGATTATGCTTGTGTCGCCGCAGCTGCATGATTTGCAGCTGCTAGACAGTCTGAAATGTAGGGATTCCCTTACAAACAGGCAATCCCTGCAAGACTCATGCAGACCCGTTGAAGCGCAAGGACCGCGCGAAACGGCCGTCGTCTCCCCTGCTCGCACGAGCTCCTTTTCTTCTCCCCCGGCCATGAAGTTTTAATTGTGAAGACTCAATAAAATTTGCTACTTTGAAGATTGGTGAGTGCATCCTGCTTTTTTCTTTTGCTACCCTGAATCCCTGCATGTGTTCAGGTTGTCTAGCAGCCACAAATCATGCAGCTGCGGGGACTCAAACATAGTCTACAAGCACACGCAAGATACCCAGAGAACACCCGAGCATGCTCGGAAAACTCAAGTAACGAGCACACTCGCTCATCACTAGTGAAAAGGTGATCCACAATGTGCAGCAAATCGTGTTACTATGTCCTTTCATAGTGGATTAGCTAGAAATCAATCTGGAGCAAATCTGAAATTAAATCCAGATTGAAAATCCACACCGAAAGTCAACCACCAATTCACAGCAAAATACAACATGCTTTGAAATTTGCACTGATTTATTTTACACCACTGTAGTTTGCTGTGGATCGTAGGTGCAGAATCCGCACAAACAATCTTAATCAGATTCAAGTGACAGCATTGAATTTGGGAGAGCACTTAATAAATACATTTTATAAAAAGGTGAACAATTTTTGACAGCTTGTATGAACATTTGTCATGGAAAAAATGTTTTTAGATTTGTACCTGGAGAGTTTTAGGTGCACTGTGCTGTTAGTTGAATTGTGCATTGCCTGTTTTACTCAAAAAGCCATCTCTGCCTATGATAGACATTCTGGTGGAGCTAAGGGCTATTTCAGAGGTCCATGATTGGTACGATGTCTGATCGCAATGCAAGGAATGGCCGTACAACTCATGACCTGAGCATGGCAGCTTCAAGTATTTCTAGGGTCAGGAGATGTGTGGCCAGTCCGCGCACTGCAAACTGACACTGGACCAATTATCTTGGACATCTGAAAGAGCGCTTAAAGTTCAGAGCTCAAAGAGCACTAAAGTGCTAGACTCAACGCTCAAGAGACAGATTTGTAGGCCATAAAAAGGTTTCTCTCATTTTTTTTTATCCTATGAAGAAGTATCCACTGCTCTCTCAGGAAGGTAAGTTGCAAATAATTTTCAGCGACCCCTGACAAAGACCCGGGAAGGGCCAAACATCCAATTTAACTGTGCCGCTATTTTGTTTCATCTGACAATCCACATTTTGGTGAACGAAGATTTTGACAAATTTGAGAGTATTCAATACCACTTGAATCTATTCGCTCATCTCTGGAGAGGAATGCATTTCCTATCTTTATTCAATTTTGGGCAATCTCTTGCCAAGTAGAACAATCTTTTAATTATGTTATAAAAATGTTGGATACAGCAAATAGCTTTCATTTGTCTACATATGCAAAGTCCAAAATATAACTGTATTTTTTAAGTCCAACATATTTGAGACATATCATTGATCTAATTGAAGCCATCACAAACCACCACGGGCCTAAGGGTACCGTCACACAGTGCAATTTTGATCGCTACGACGGCACGATTCGTGACGTTCGAGCGATATAGTTACGAGATCGCAGTGTCTGACACGCTCCTGCGATCAGGGACCCCGCTGAGAATCGTACGTCGTAGCAGATCGTTTGAAACTTTCTTTCGTCGTCTAGTGTCCCGCTGTGGCGGCATGATCGCATGGTGTAACATATATCGTATACGATGTGCGCATAGTAACCAACAGCTTCTACATCGCACATACGTCATGAAATTATCGCTCCAGCGTCGTACATTGCAAAGTGTGACAGCAGTCTACGACGCTGGAGCGATATTGTTACGACGCTGGAGCGTCACGGATCGTACCGTCGTAGCGATGAAAATTGCACTGTGTGACGGTACCCTAACACACACTTTGTAGGCCAGTTTGTCTTTGTCAGATAATTGGATGTCACAAAAAAAAAATGTACTCATATTTTACTCTTTAAATAAAGAACTTTACATACATTATCATCACAATCTAAATTCCTTATCAGTATGTTTTTGGAAGAATGAGGGAGGAAACCGGAGAGCCCAGAGGAAACCAAAACAACCATGAAGAGAACATGCCATCTCCTTTCAGATGTGGTCATTGGTGGGATTTGAACCCAGGATCCCAGTGTTGCAAAGCAACAATACTAATAACTGAGCTACAGTACCAAGCTGCCCATATGAAGAGAATGTTACATTAGTATTTTTTTTTTTTTTAAAGTCTTTGAATGCTACCCAGAATTTTTTTTTATGTATACATGTTAGGATTCTTATTCTGACTAACTTTACTCTACCTGGCTCATCCCACCATTTAACTTATCTCTTCCTCTACAAAATAATATCACTACAAAATATGGAAATAACTTTCTTTGAATGCCATCACATTAAAAGGGTTCATCTAACTTTTGAAAAAAAAAAAAGCTGTTCAACTCTTCCTTTCTCCAGAAATCCAGCTCTGATGCTACAGTGGCCCCAACAGTCATTGTTTACAACAGTGTTCCCAAACTCCAGTCCTCAGGAGCCCCCAACAGATCATGTTTTAACCCCTTCACCCCGAAGCCTGTTTTTAACTTCCTGACCAGGCCATTTTTTTCAATTCTGACCACTGTCAATTTATGAGGTCATAACTCTGAAACGCTTCAACGGATCCCGGTGATTCTGAGAATGTTTTCTTGAGACATATTGTACTTTATGATAGTGGTAAAATTTCTTCGATATGACTTGCGTTTATTTGTGAAAAAAAACGGAAATTTGGCGAAATTTTTGAAAATTTAGCAATTTTTTTAATTTTAGTTTTTATGCCCTCAAATTAGAGAGTCATATCATACAAAATAGTTAGTAAATAACATAACCCACATGTCTGCTTTACATTAGCACAATTTTGGAAACAATTTTTTTTTGTTAGCAAGTTATAAGGGTTAAAAGTTGACCAGCAATTTCTCATTTTTACAACAAAAATTGCAAAACCATTTTTTTTAAGGACCACCTCACACTTGAAGTGACTTTGAGGGGCCTACATGACAGAAAATGCCCAAAACTGACACCATTCTAAAAACTGCACCCCTCAAGGTACTCAAAACCACATTCAAAAAGTTTATTAACCCTTCAGGTGCTTCACAGGAATTTTTGGAATGTTTAAAAAAAATCGAACATTTAACTTTTTTTCACAAAATTTTTACTTCAGATCCAATTTGTTTTATTTTACCAAGGGTAACAGGAGAAATTGGACCACAAAATTCGTTGCACAATTTGTCCTGAGTACGCTGATACCCCATATGCTGCTCTCGGATCAGCTGATGACATCATGCCAACAGAAATGTCTCAGTCAGCTAATGATGTCATACTAACACAAGTCCCCTGTTGATCACAATAGGTCTGCTGTTGACATTGTACCAATAAAAGAACATATTTAAACTTTGCTCATAAAGAATATTAAACCAAATGACCACAACAAATGTCATGCAGCCTGTATTCTGCACTATAGGTATTTGTATATGCATTTTTTTAAATGTTGGAACACTTGGGGATAATTTGAAACAATGTTGTCAGAAATTTTGAGAAATGTATTACAATCATATCCCAATCCTGCATCTTAGGTATTTTCCCCACCAATTACCTTCATTGCACTCATAATCAAATTTGCTTCTGTAATTAAACAGGATATTGATTTTCAGGAAATTCTGCATTTTACGATTGTTTAAATGGTGATGTTGATAGTGTTGTAATTACCAAAATAATACTTAGTATTTAGCATTCCATTTTAAATTCATGATTTCGAATTAACCTTTAACGTATATGTACTGTATAATTAGCTATATTTATCACTGTTTTTCAGTTTTTCCTGTGAGCAGGAATGTATACTAGATTATTAACCATCTGTCAGCCTAGCATGTTCTTAAAACTGCTGTCCATTAACCAGAACCAATGGCATACAATACAGCTGCCCACGTATACTTGCCAAGTGCTTATGTATATATTTTTATAATCATGTACTACTACTTAATCATTACTAGTTTTTTGTTAAAGTGATATTGTTTTTGTAATAAAGGCAAAATACTTGGGAATAAAACACACATATCCTGTGACTGGGGAAGATTAGTGCAAATATAGACCAATATTTTTAAGAATACTACTACTATGCTATTATAAAAAAAAATAGCATGCAGAGTACCGAGTAACTCTACTGCCTCATTATAGTGAATGGATTCCTCGGGAGTTTCATCTGAATCACATCATTCGAGAGATTTAGATGGAAACCCCAATATAAGTGCTCAGCGTAGAGCGCCGGATAAATGTGATCCCAAACGTTATGTAAAATGTTCCCATTAAAAGCTTCAACTCAATCCCCATAAAAGCAAGTCCCCACTCAGGTCTGTCAACTGTTAACGGAAATATAGGGGGTGTCACGAAAGTGACCGAAGCGGTGTGACACACTCTCACGATAGGTTGGTCACAAGATGGCAAAACACACCAGGGGACACCAGGGACACAATTGCAATGGTGGGTCCTGCGATAGGGAATGGGAAAATGGACACCTCCTGAACTCTCCTAAGGATGTGCCCTGATCTCCCTGACATCCCTGTACAGGTTTTTTCAACCTGTTGCTGAGCAGGATACCTAAGCCCTCGCTTGCCCTGCACCTATCCCTAGGTAGGGAATTGGCAAGTGAGGACACTGGTCCCACCGCTGCACTAATACTACACAAAGTGAAGGTATGACAGACAAGTTAAAGGAAAACAACACTTAGCTCACTGCTACAAACCACAGCACAGCAGGAATGAAACACCAGACTCAGCTGACGAACAACTGCTCCCAGCAAGCTCCTTTTCCCAGCTTGGTCGCTGCAGAATGAACTCTAACACCGACAGTCAGCTGATACATCAGGTGACCTCTTGAAGGATGGTGGGAGTGGTCACCACCCACATCAGCTGACCCAGCAGCAATCCAGTTACACCAGCAGGCCACCGGGGAAACTGCATTAACCCCCGATGACCTAAAAGGAAAAAAGTTTTAATCTGAGGGAAACCAGATCTGCCACAAATCCAAAAATGGATCATGACAGTACCCCCCTTTCAATGAGGGGCCTCTGGACCCTCAACACTGGACCTCACCAATAAACAACCTATGGTGAGGACGTCTTGATTCACCAGAGTTCACCTTGGCAGTCACCTGACCCTCAGGTTTGCAGCACAATGGAGATAGCAACGTAGGTGGCACAAATCTCCAGAGCGCTGACCTGTGGAATGAGTTGTGTACGAGCAATACTGGGGGTAACTCCAGCTGGTAAGTCCCCAGGCTGAGAATGGCCGACACCCGATACGGCCCGATCACCCTAGAACTCCAGATTCCAGTGCCACACTTCCACCTGATGTTTTTGGTGGACACCCATATGTATTCATTCACACACAGGTCCGGGCCTGAACGTTTATTTTCACACATGCATCTGCCACAAGGTGGTGAACTCTTTACAGAACCGACAACAGAGGCGTCCCCCTGTGTCACCAAACTCACACCCCCACTATGCACAGAGGGAACCACCACCCTCCCTGACCCCTCCTCCTAAGAAGACTCTGACACACAGGGTTAGGTTGTAATGAGGGTAGAGTCTTGCCCCTACTCCCTGGCAGCACCTCTGCTGCCCCCACCAGAGAAGAAGAGGAAGATTGTAGAAGGACGGCAGAGATAGTCGTTCCCGGGCAGCAGTCCTTACACTACTGACCCCAGCTGACTACTTCCCTGGACCGCCAATCCATGACTGGGTTGTGTTTTTTCAACCAAGGGTGTTGTGAATTCAGCTTTTGGGCTCCCTCCGGTGGTTGTAGAGGGTAATGCAGTTGTGTCTGGATTGCAGGAGTGGACATGTGTATCTACTAATTGCAGGACTGACTGGGGTATATAGCTTTGCAGGATCCTTTAGTCAGTGCCAGTTGTCCATTGTTCTTGAAGGATTCACTTCCTGCTGGTCTCTCCAGTTTGCTGTGTTTTTCTACAAAGCTAAGTCCTGGCTTTGTTTTTGCTGTCCACCTGCAGTGGACCTTATATTTCTGTACATTTTCATGTTTTTGTCTTGTCCAGCTTGGTCTGTGAAGGATTTTTTGCAGCCTAGCTATTTCTCTGGAGATGCAGATATACCCCCATGTCTTTAGTCAGATGTGGTGATCCATATTTTCTGCGGTGGATATTTTCTAGTGTTTTTATACTGACCGCATAGTACTCTGTTCTATTCTTTCTTTTTAGCTAGTATGGCCTCCTATGCTAAATTCTGATTTCATTTCTACGTATGTTATTTCCCTCTCCTCTCACAGTCAATATTTGTGGGGGGCTATCTATCCTTTGGGGATTTTCTCTGAGGCAAGATAGGTTTCCTGTTTCTGTCTTTAGGGGTAGTTAGATCTTAGGCTGTGCCGAGGGGTCTAGGGAGTGTTAGGTACCCCCCACGGCTGCTTTTAGTTGCGCTGCTAGGTTCAGGGTTTGCGGTCAGTAAACGTACCACCTTCTCCAGAGTACGTCTCATGCTGCTCCAAGGCCACCAAATCATAACACAAGGGAGTCCTAAGATCATGGGAGTTGGCATGCCCTCCAAGACGTGGCATATCAGGGACTCTTCATGACAAGCCCTATATGCAGATGTATATTGTCTACGACTTGGATAATGCTCCCCTGGCTAAGCAGGGCAGAGTCTATGGCCTGGATGCATAGGGGTCTTGCTAGTGTCCTACTCATCATGCCATGGGTCTGGACAAAATGTGCATGCACCGAATTGACTCCTGAACCAGCACCGGAATATTCTCATTTACCCCACCAACAACCACCTCAGCAGGTAAGGTACATTGAGATGAGAAAATGGAGGAAATATACACACCCTGGTCACCTCCCTCCACATGACCAGGGGGTTGTGGCTTTTTAGATGGTGCAGGTACTTTGGCACGCGCCGGGCAGACATTGATGAAATGACCAGTCTGTCCACAGTAAAAACATGCCCCAACTCCACGGTGAACCGCAGGCAACCCCGTTTGGGAACCTACTCCTCCCACCAGCATGGGTTCATCTGCCTGCTCAGGTGTGTCCTCCTCCCTAGCAAGGATTACAGGGTGCACAGTTGGTGCATGCCTCTCCCTCAAGCGTCTATCCACCCGGATGGCATGGGACATGGCGACCTCCAAAGACCTGGGAGCGGCATACTGCACAAGAGTATCCTGCAACCTTGGGGACACACAAGGTAAAGAAAATCAACACTTAGCTCACTGCTGCAAAGCACAGCAAGAATGAAACACCAGACTCAGCTGATGAACAATTGCTCCCAGCAAGCTCCTTTTCCCAACTTGGTCACTGCAGAATGAACTAACACCAACAGTCATCTGATGCATCAGGTGATCTCTTGAAGGATGATGGGAGTGGTCACCACTCACATCAGCTGACCCAGCAGCAATGCTATTACACCAGCAGGCCACGGGGGAAGCTACATTAATCCCCGATGACCTGAAAGGAAAAAAGTTTTAATCTGAGGGAAAACAGATCTGCCACAAATCCAAACATGGATCGTGACAGGGGCTTCCACATTACTGTTTATACCAAAACTCTGAAAAAGCACCAATTATATTGGTAAACACTAATCCACACAGAAAAAAGAAGAATTTATTTTAAAAGCATTGCAATACAACAAACAGTAGCTGTGGTCTTGCCTAGAATCATCAAAATTGGGTACATATGGGGTTCACCATAAAGAATTTCTAATGTACAGTGTACCAAAGGGTAGTTTAGAAGTTATCACAAATTACCAATATGAGGTTGTTGAAATTATTAAAGGTTGGCACCAAATACAATGTGGTAAGAATGCAATATAATACAAAAAATCTCCCAATCTCTTCATACCATGCACTGTCCTCCCTCCCCCACTGCATCTAGTTCACTCTCTGACTTTGAAGCAGTTACAGAAGAAGAAGTAAGCAGGCTCCTTGCATCTTCTCGCCCGACCACTTGCACCAGTGACCCCATTCCGTCACATCTCCTCCAGTCCCTTTCCCCGGCTGTCACCTCTCACCTAACAAAAATATTCAACCTTTCCCTCACTTCCGGTATTTTTCCCTCCTCATTTAAGCATGCCATCATACATCCATTACTTAAAAAACCATCCCTCGATCAAAACTGTGCCGCTAATTATAGACCTGTCTCTAATCTTCCCTTCATCTCTAAACTCCTCGAACGCCTTGTCCACTCCCGTCTTACCCGCTATCTCTCAGATAACTCTCTTCTCGACCCTCTTCAATCTGGCTTCCGCTCTTTACACTCTACTGAAACTGCCCTCACTAAAGTCTCTAATGACCTACTAACAGCTAAATCTAATGGTCACTACTCCATGCTAATTCTCTTGGATCTCTCTGCAGCATTCGACACTGTGGATCATCAGCTCCTCCTCACTATGCTCCGCTCCATCGGCCTCAAGGACACCGTTCTCTCCTGGTTCTCCTCCTATCTCTCTGACCGATCCTTCACTGTATGTTTTGCTGGTTCCTCCTCCTCTCACCTTCCCCTTACTGTTGGGGTTCCTCAAGGATCAGTCCTAGGCCCCCTACTCTTCTCGTTGTATACTGCCCCTATTGGACAAACAATCAGTAGATTTGGTTTCCAGTACCATCTCTATGCTGACGACACCCAATTATACACTTCTGCTCCCGATATCACACTGACCTTTTTAGAAAACACCAGTGATTGTCTTACCGCTGTCTCTAACATCATGTCCTCCCTCTATCTGAAACTAAACCTGTCAAAAACTGAACTCCTCGTGTTCTCTCCCTCTACTAACCTACCTTTGCCTCACATTGCCATCTCCGTGTGCGGTTCCACCATTACTCCAAAGCAACATACCCGCTGCCTTGGGGTCATCCTTGATTCTGACCTTTCATTCACCCCTACATCCGATCACTGGCTCGCTCTTCTTACCTGCATCTCAAAAACATTTCTAGAATTCGCCCTTTTCTTACTTTCGACTCTGCAAAAACTCTTACTGTTTCACTTATTCATTCTCGTCTGGACTATTGTAACTCTCTACTAATCGGCCTCCCTCTTACCAAACTCTCCCCACTCCAATCTGTCCTGAATGCTGCAGCCAGGATCATATTCCTCACCAACCGTTACACCGATGCCTCTACCCTGTGCCAGTCATTACACTGGCTACCCATCCACTCCAGAATCCAGTACAAAACTACTACCCTCATCCACAAAGCACTCCATGGCTCAGCACCACCCTACATCTCCTCCCTGGTATCAGTCTACCACCCTACCCGTGCCCTCCGCTCCGCTAATGACCTCAGGTTAGCATCCTCAATAATCAGAACCTCCCACTCCCGTCTCCAAGACTTTACACGTGCTGCGCCGATTCTTTGGAATGCACTACCTAGGTTAATACGATTAATCCCCAATCCCCACAGTTTTAAGCGTGCCCTAAAAACTCATTTGTTCAGACTGGCCTACCGCCTCAATGCATTAACCTAACGATCCCTGTGTGGCCTATTTATAATAAAAAAAAAAAAAAAAGGTTCCTCGCATCATGTTCTCATACACTTTATGCAGTATTAGCCCTCTGTGTCTGTACTGCTACATACTGGTTCATGCAGCTTTACATGAACACCTGAGCCTTACACTATAGCTGGTCCGAATAACTAAAGCAATTGTTACCATCCACCTCTCGTGTCTCCCCTTTTCCCCATAGTTTGTAAGCTTGCGAGCAGGGCCCTCACTCCTCCTGGTATCTGTTTTGAACTGTATTTCTGTTATGCTGTAATGTCTATTGTCTGTACAAGTCCCCTCTATAATTTGTAAAGCGCTGCGGAATATGTTGGCGCTATATAAATAAAAATTATTATTATTATAAAAAACTCTCAAAAATAAATAACATCAATCTATATATCCCACACTACATTTGGTAAAACTCCCCATAACTCCACATCTTATCAAAGACATGCACCAGATAGAGTACAATAGATATGGGTACGCTTGTAGTATATCTCAACACCCCTCAAAGGATATCAGTATTTTCATCATGATAGCAAAAAAAGATGGAGCTTGCCACAACTGACTGGTAAAACATTTCGAGCATTTGACTGCACACATTGAACGACCTGAGCTTCCGTAGAAAGTACAGTCTGCTCATTCCCTTCTTGTAAACCTTCTCCATTTGATACCTCCAACCAAGTTTGCCGTCAAGGTGAACCACCAAATATTTGTAGCTCTCAACCATCTCCACCTCCTGGCCAGTAATAGTGATTGGTAAGTAATCCTTTTTCCTTCTATAACTCACCACCATCTCCTTGGTTTTCTTCACATTTAGTTCTAGATAGTTAGCCTGGCACCAATCTACAAAGTCAGAAACCACCCTTCTATATTCCTCATCCTACTGGTCCCCCACAATGCCCCCTACAATCACTGAGTCATCTGAGAATTTTTGGAGGTGACAGAGATCTTATTTATACTGAAAGTCAGCTGTATACAATGTGAAGAGGAAGGGCGACAACACTGTACCCTGAGGGGCTCCAACACTGCTTCATACACTGCCAGATACCACCTCCCCCATACTTACAAACTGTGGCCCGTCCGTCATTTAGTCGTTTATCCAGTTCACCATCACCTCATCTACCGCCGTATCAGTCAACTTATTTCGTAGTAAGGGCAGCTGTAAGGTTTTGAAAGCACTTGAGAAGTCAAAGCACATGGCGCACACTACAGTTCCATCATTGTCCAAGAATGAATGTACTGTATATAGCAGAAACAACACACAAGAGCAAGCGTATGCATCACGATAGGGATCACCACAGTATATTAATTAATAGAAAACAACCTTTATTCAAAAGGACAACGTGTACAAAAACATTTAAAAACATCTAAAAACATATCCACAACAATATTGGGTCCACCAAAATAACACAGTAAATATTGACAAAATAGTGCAACCCACACAGCTAGTACAGATATTAAATCTCTATAAAGTATAAATTACCATTAGTACCGATACCGCACCCAATGCCCGTGTGCACATAATAACAGTAAAGATATCCCAAGGTACTGGGCAAGAACGTAATCCCTCATGGGACACAGGCGAGCGTAGTACCCTACATGAATCTCTACCTAATAGGAATATACCTCCAGAAATTCACAAGGCACAATAATTACCCCACTGCGTCCTCCTGAAAGTCCACAGTAGTGTCTTGCCCAGTCCTAATGCCAGCACACCTAAAGGCAATCAAAAGCCAACAGGCCCATCAAGTCGGATCAGTAAAGCTGTGTGGGTGCCAAGACCCACGCGTATCGACGCTCAAGGCATCTTCCTCAAGGTCAATGTACTGGAGGTATATTCCTATTAGGTAGAGATTCATGTAGGGTACTACGCTCGCCTGTGTCCCATGAGGGATTACGTTCTTGCCCAGTACCTTGGGATATCTTTACTGTTATTATGTGCACACGGGCATTGGGTGCGGTATCGGTACTAATGGTAATTTATACTTTATAGAGATTTAATATCTGTACTAGCTGTGTGGGTTGCACTATTTTGTCAATATTTACTGTGTTATTTTGGTGGACCCAATATTGTTGTGGATATGTTTTTAGATGTTTTTAAATGTTTTTGTACACGTTGTCCTTTTGAATAAAGGTTGTTTTCTATTAATTAATATACTGTGGTGATCCCTATCGTGATGCATACGCTTGCTCTTGTGTGTTGCTACTGTTCATTTAGTATGCATGTGGTGATCCCCCTTTATTAGAACATTTTGATGGTGCCCGCTTAAACTATTGTGTATATGTATGTAGCAGAAACACTACCGCATCATCCACCCCCAAACTCTGCTGGTACACAAACTATAGGGGGGTCAGTGTAGGCCCTCACCCTAAAATTCTGTGAAACACCTGTAGTGCCAATATGATTCCTGCACCCGCAGATTAATTCGTTGACAGGTGTAGTTTGTAAAATTGGGTCACTTATGCGGGCTTCTGCTGTTCTGGCACCTCAGGTGCTCTCCCAGTGGGTCATGGCACCCGCAAACAATAACAGTAAAATCTGCACTATCATATGGCGCTCCTTCGCATCTGAGCTTTGTACTGTACCTGAAAACTAGTTCCAGATTACATGTAGGGTATTGGCACCATAATGGTAAAAATATAATTATTCTTTTTTCACAGCCCAATAGTTTAAATTTCTATAAGGGACAAGCAGTGTCAACATGCTCACAGTACCCCTTGATTAATTTATTGAGAGGTTAATTTCTAAAATTGCATCACTGATGGGGGTTTCTGCTGTTCTGGCACCTCAGGGGCTCTGCCAATGTGAGGTGGCACTCTCAAACCATTAGAGCAAAATCTGAACTCCAATATGTCCCTTTTTTCCCTTCTGAGCTTTGCACTGTACCTAAAAAGTAGTTTTCAACCACATATGGGGTATCCGTGTACTCAAGAGAAATTGCACAACTAATTGTATGTTTCAATTATTGTGACACATTTTATGTTAGTTTAGTTACTTTTCTCCAGCTTTTTCTTTAGGTGAATTATTTACCTTCTACAAATTGTGGTCGATAATGAAAATGAAGTTGTTGCATGAAGTTTCTTGCAGAAAATAACTCTCTGAGAGTTTTATCTACTGTGATTGGGATGTGATCACCTGGCATAGAGATTCTCTGAAATTATTCTGTGTAATTTTTCTGTGCATACCGAGTGTGATTACACAGACTGTGAACTCCTGTTGTATGTGCTAAGTGTTTACTGTAATATAGTTTTCAGTGCTGTTTTCTCAGCCATTGTGCAGCCAATGTAGCTTTGGTGGTTCAATAATATACAGCTGAAAAATCATATTTGTACAGTAATATTTTTACATCTAACTAGATTAGGGGCAGACATACCATTGATGCAACCTGTGCAGATGTACAGTGCTTTGAAAAAGTATCCATACCCCGTGAACTTTTCCACATTTTTCTCACGTTGCACCCACAAACTTAAATGTATTTTATTGGGATTTTATGTGATATACCAACACAAAGTAGCAAGTATTTGTGAAATGCAGAGGAAATAATACATGGTTTTCTAATGATTAAAAAAATAGATACATTTTAAAATTGTGACACGGATTTGTATTCAACCCCCTGCAGTCTAATACCCCTAAATAAAATCCTGAGTGACCAATTGCCTCCAGAAGTCACATAATTACCAATTTCCATAAGTATATAACTTATTCTCAGTATAGCTACGGCTGTTCTGTGAAAGCCTCAGAGGATTGATTGAGAACATGAGGGATCATACAGCATCATGAAAACCAAGGAACACACTAGACAGGTCAGAGATAAAGTTGTGGACAAGAGTAAAGCAGGGTTAGGTTATAACAAAAAAATAGCTCAAGCTCTACACATTTCTCAGAAAACTGTTCAATCCATCACCCAAAAATGGAAGGAGTATGGCACATCTGAAAACCTATGGGTGGGTCCTGACTCAGAGTGTGGCACCCTGGGGATTTCCACCGCCCACCTTTCATCATTCTTCACTGTATCACGACTCCTGAGCAGGATACCAGGAGCGGGCAAAAGGTGGGGAAGCACTCCAGGACCACCGTCATTTCACCGCCTAGCATCATTGTTGTGCCTGGCATACACAACTACCAGAAGTGAGTTGAATACCCTTTAACCCTCCACTTGTGTGTGGTGACATTCTTCACATGGAGCGCCATCTCTTTTGGTTTATTTTCCCATGAATAAAGTACATTTTTATCAATAGATCTTGGAATTAAAAAAAAAAATGCCAGAATTGGATGTGTTAAAAAAATGTTCCTGTGCTGAAATAATTTTATAAATGGGGCCCGTGCTGTGTACTGTGTAATGGCTGTGTCTGACCGTGCAGGAACATGGTCTGATCATACCATAGCTCCTCGGCAAGGGAGTAAGAAAAACAGTATACATACATTACAGCATGGGATCCCAGCTGGCTCTTTCTGTGAGGTAAAACATTTCCCTGCCTGTTTTACCTCACAGAGTGAATCAGCTGTGATCCCACTGAGCTCTGAACTTGCAGAGCCACGAGAAGAGCAGGAAAAACATAACAGTGGTTCACAGAAAGAAAAAGAAAGGAGAGGAAAAGTTCAAAAAAGCGTTTGTGAATATTTGTATGTGGGTAGCTGACTGAATTAACACATTTCTCAGCAGTGATCAATAGCTTCAAAATGGAGCATCCATGGCTTCTCTATCAAGTTTATATGTGTTATGATTCCAGTCAAGCTTGATGAACATCCAAGTAGGAGGGCCACAATTTCACAGTAATGGATGATTGAGCTTAAAGTGCTTGAGTTTTTTTTTAAAATAGACAAATAATTAATATAATTATAATTATATTTATTTGTACAATTAAATACAGAATTATTTATTTTCCAGGAATTTAAATATGATCGTTTTGTTGAGGATGGAAAGGAAAAAACAGCCTTTTTCAAAAAGGGCAAAAAACTCAAAACCTTCTTGATGCCGTTTGGTTCTGGAGCCACCAAATGCCCTGGCCGTTTCTTCGCAGTGAACGAAATCAAACAGTTTCTTGCCATTCTTGTCATGTATCTGGATATGGAACTACTTGACTACAAACGAATTGGCCAGGATAACAGTCGGTCAGGACTTGGAATACTTCTGCCCGATTCTGATGTGGACTTTAGTTATAAGCCGCGGAAATTTGATGATTGATTTTCCTATTTCTTTTTTTGTGCTTTAAACTCCAATTTATGATTATCAGTCTAATTCCATGTCCTCATTAGATTTACAAAATTTACAATAGGACACTGTGAACTCTGGGAGAATCGAAGCTCCACATAGAATTGTATTTTATCAAGTTAGCAAATTTTATTCATTGCCTTTCCTTTTAAAATTCAAAATGGCAGACCCTTCATTACTTAAGACAACTCGAAATTTACAGAAATTGTAGAACTAGTTCATGGATAAAATGGAAGTGCTAGACTTTTGACAAGCAGACAATGTAATGGATAAGGACACTCTTGGAAATAGATTTTTAACTTAACTGTATGTATTTTAGGCTAGAAATTATTTTAGCAATTGGGTTTCATTAAAATTTTTACACGGTCTCTTTGTTTCCCTACAAATTTCTGGCTGCTGAAAAAGTTAGCTGAGAATCTATCAGTCAGTTTCTTCTCACAGAAAAGTTTGTAATTCCTTTATCTGTCTTTTCTTCAGCTCCTCTCACCTGAATTATAATAATAAAACTTTGACTTAATCTGTGATCATAAATCAGCACAGGTGAGCCCAGAAAAAGACAGATCAAAGAATGATGTGACAAACAGATTAGTAGGTAACCAATCCATCAGCAACACACAGATTTTAAAAGGCCAATGGCGCAAACATTCAAAAATTATAATTAGACCCAATTGAAAAATGTTTTTGCCCTCAATACACTCATTTAAGTAAACAAAAATGTCCCCAAAAGTGACCATATCCTCTCATTTCTGCTTTCTAGGAAGTCATATATTTAAAGGGTAGCCCCACCCAAAGTGAAAACTATTTAATCTGCAGACCATTTCTTTTCTCCCAAGTTACAGTCTAATTATCAGTCTCTGCCAAGGACTGACTGTGACCAAGGTTGTCGGAGTGGACCCAATTGTATGACACTAATTTTGTATATTCTGGTATTTTCTACAAAAGCAGTGACAACTGGTCCCTGTCACTATTCAGCTTAAATTTTAAAAAAAGTAGAGTGAATGTAATATTGTTTTTTTAAGCATATCAGGTGCACAATTCTGTTATGATTGCTTTTGTTATATCTTTATTGCATTGGGATATCAGTTTTTAGTTTAATATACAGTTTTGAATGTCCTGCAGTTTACAGTAGTTTGGTTTAAAGGGAATCTGTAACCAGGTTTTTGCTATGTAATTTGAGACAAGCATGATGTAGAGACAGAGACCCTGATTCAACTGATGTTTCACTAGCTGGTTGCTGCTTACTTTTTTAGATCTACTACTGCAGATCTACCAGTTTTCTTAGGCTACGTTCACATTAGCGTTCCGCTAATGTGCGTCGCTGTTGCGTCGGCGACGCAGCGGCGACGCAGCGGCGACGCACCCCTATGTTTAACATGGGGGACGCGTGCGTTTTTTTGTTGCGTTTTCCGACACGTGCGTCGTTTTCGACGCTAGCGTCGGACGCAAGAAAATGCAACAAGTTGCATTTTTTGTGCGTCCGATTTTCGTAAAAAAACGACGCACGCGTCGCAAAACGCAGCGTTTTTGCGTGCGTTTGCGCGCGTTTTTGATGCGTCGTGCGTTGCGTCGCCGTTGCGTCGCCGACGCACCGGCGTGCAACGCTAATGTGAACGTAGCCTAAATGCTGAGCTCTATGTAACCGCACCCCCATCACTGATTGGCAGCTTTCTGTATACACTGTGCATAGGCAGAAAGCTGCTAATGAGTGGTTGGGGTGAGGTTATATTTAGCTCATGGATTTGGAAGACTACATGACACAAGACAACTAGCCTTCTAGTGATAATCTCCTGTTGATAGAATGCTGATTTTATTGAAATTGTAGCAAGCAGCCTGGTAAGCAACACATCACAGGAATCAGGGTCTCTGCCCCTACAGTATGCTGCTCTCAGATTATAAACTATGATAGAAAAAGCACGATCAAAAACACCCAACAAAGTTTGTAATGAAAAAATTGTTTACAAATACTTTATTAAATATGAATAAAACAGGATATTTAGCAAGGCCAGGGAGGGAAGCAAAGAACACTCAGGCCACAATGTGCACCAGGAAACGGCAGGGGTACAGGCATGTGAACCATAGAAGTAGTATCAATCAATGTCATAGTTCCAAAAGAGGACTCAGATGAAATCTAATCCGTTGCACCAAAAAGGGTACATATAGACCTATAGCCGGCCATAGCAGGAAGGAAATACCCTCATAAGGAATGTATCTAATAAATACATCAACAGTGGCTGCTATTTTAATTAAACATAATTACCTGCGCAGGCACAGAAAAACCACGGTCCACAGCGTGTACCCACCCCAACGCGCGTTTCGGCGTGATGAGCCTTTCTCAAGGGGTGCTCTCAGATTATGTAGAAAAAACCTGATAGCAGATTCCCTTTAAAGGCTTCACTACATACTGTTTCTACACTGAACTCCGTTGTAAAGTAGTGCTCTTAAGCTCTGTCTAATGGCAACTATAGGAAGACAGATTTCTTTTCATTTATGTATATGGCTATGGGATCTCTAAATCAGGAAAATGTCACAATATATGAAGAATGTACTAAGCGCAGAAATTAGAACAGATGTTAAAAAGGAGGATATTTACATTAATAAGTAACTATTTAATCATATTTTTCAATTTAAAAATTGTGTAAACGAAGATAAGGACATTTCTAATATATCTTATTACTGAAAATGATCCCTTCTCAACTTACTAAATCCTTCTCCTCCTCACTCTCCTATGCCTCATCCCTCCTCCCTCTCCTATGCCTCCTCCCTCCAGGTCTCACTCCTTGTCTCCTGCACTGATTGTTCAATCTTGAATCACAGCTACTCTACACCTTCAGTTTGCAGTTTGCTAATACATCAGGTTATAATTGATTTCTATAGAAGTTAATGGAAGGGGAACAACTGCAAACGAAATAAAGAAACACAAACATGCACTGTTGCTTCTAGCCAGTGCCCAATTGTCTCATCCCAGGGCTGTATTCACAGCAATACTGCACAGTACTGCTCATTACTGCACTCTTCACTTAGCAGTCTACAGTCATCCTCAACACCAAGAAAGCTCCCACTGCATACGTAAAATGATACCAGACAGATACCAATTTCCTCTCTTTTCAGCAGCATATATTGGGGGTTTGTGTATTTTTACTATATGGAATAGCACAACCAGCTGCATTATACAACACAGTGAAGTTCAGTAAAAAAAAATGTACAGCTCTGGCAAAAATTAAGAGACCACTGCAAAATGTTCAGTTTGTCTGATTTTTCTCTTTATAGGTATATTTTTTGAGTAAAATGTAAATTCTTCTTTTATTCTATAATCTTCTGACAACATGTCTCTGAATTTCCGAGCAATAAATTTGGTATTTTTTTTCTGACAAAGAAAAATGGTCAAAATAAAAAAAAACAGTGCTTTCAGACCTCAAATAATGCAAAGAAAACAAGTTCATAATCATTTAGAAACAACAATACTAATGTTTTTACTCAGGAAGAGTTCAGAAATCAATATTTTGTGGAATAACCATGATTTTTAATCACCGCTTTCATGCGTCTTGGCATGCTTTCCACCAGTCTTTTACACTGCTTCTGGCTCAAAAATGTAAGCAGTTCTTCTTTGTTTGATGGCTTGTGACTATCCATCATCCTCTTGATTACATTCCAGAGGTTTTCAATGGGGTTCAGGTCTGAAGTTTGGGCTGCCCATGACAGGGATTTGATGTGGTGGTCTCTTAATTTTTGCTAGAGCTGGGAGATATTCCAATGTATGCATTTAATGGAAGGAAGAGACATGTGGTAGAAAGAGCAAAATGTCCTCCATGCTGCTGCTGCTTTTGTACGTCTGCTGTAGGGAGTAAGGGATCCTCTTCTCTGGGTGTGCTGAACAGGGAAAACATCATGGCAGTTAGTCTCAGTTCACTCTGAAGAGGAGCTCAGGGACAACTGAACATTAGAGATGGGTCTTGCAGAGGGGGGAAACTGATGAAAAATGCTGCATACAAGTCATTTAAAAGGGCAGTTCACTACTGGGACCACCCCTTCTCACTCTGAATATTTGCCCTCGTTAACTGAAAACACTTATACTCACCTCCCATGACAGCACCGTTCCAGCGATATCGGCACTCGTGTTCCCGGGGATCACGTGAAGTTGCTATGTCACGTGAGCCCTGTGCCCAATCAGCGCTGGTGTCACTGTCCCCACCTTCTGACATGAAAGTAATCAACAGGAAGTGAGGGGTCAGTCGCAACTCTCACTTCCTGTTGATTACTTAAAACGTCTGAAGGTGGTGACAGTGACGCCAGCGCTGATTGGATGCAGAGCTCACGTGACATAGCAACTTCACGTGAGCCCCACTGGAACGGCGCCTGCGCGGGAGGTGAGTGCAGGTGCTTTTATTTTAACAGGATCAAACTGAATTTTCCATCTTGGGTGGAGTGACACTTTCAAAGCACACCATAAAAATACCCTTCAATAACGTCATTTCCTGATTAGCACAAGCGCTCGGAGCTTCATTTTGGCCAATTTTTGGCCTGATATATTGAGCTGTGTTTTCCATGACCTTCTTTACAACAGGTCGTGCACAGCCCATATCTATATCCATAGCCAGCATAGGAAACCGTTTTTGTCTCATCATTACTTATTGTGAGAGCTCCTGGTCTTTAGACATGAGCAGGTAACTTTTTTTTACTGTTTTTTTTAGTATATTACATTTATTTGGCTTCCATGCCCCATAGCTAGGAAGGAAGAGGAAGACTCAGGCTTTTTATATGGCCTCATGCAATAAGCAGACAGGGCTGCAGGTATCGGAGGCGGTGCAGAGGAAACATTGGAGGTTAACAGATTGCTGTTCATATGTTACTGAGGCTTTTTGACTTTGAAAACAAAAAAACAATTGATTGTTATGGATAACATTATTCTATTTTTCCTTGAACTCATTTTGAAAAATCTCCCCGTTATGCTTGAAAATGGTTAAAAGAAAAACAATGACCTCAAGTTTTAGGGTTTTTTTTTTCTGTTAATGTGCACTTTAAAACTAAATTCTAAAAGCCACTGAAAATGTAAAGAATAAAAAACGTAATTACTGTTACTTTGGAAAAAGTGTAAAATTTATATATAAAAAAAACAGTGATTTAAATAAATTAAATATTAAAAAAGACCAAAAATTATGAAATAATTTTGACAAGTTGATTCATGAAAGCATTATGACTTTACACTGATAGGCTATGTGCACACGTTGCGGATTGGGGTGCAGAATTTTCTGCACAAAATCCGCATCTCTTGGCAGAAATCGTAGGGGCAGATTTGCCGTGGATTTTGTGCGGTTTGGATGCGGAATTTATGCGGATTTTGTGCGGATTTTCTGCGGTTTTTACCACTGCGGATTTCTATAATGTAAGTGTGCAGAAACGCTGCAGATTCACACAAAAGAAGTGACATGCGCTTCTTTTCAATCTGCAGCGTTTCCGCACGGATTTTTCCGCACCATTAGCAGAGCTCTTTTTTTCCCCTATTGATTTACATTGTACTGTAAATCACAGTGCAGAACTGCAGCGTTTCTGCGCGGAAAAATCAGCTGCGGATCCGCACCAATTCCGCATCGTGTGCACACAGCCTAAGATGACAGGGTACTTAGATTTGTGGTTGCCTGCGTCCGCATAGTGCAGCTTGCTAAAAGTCCTTAATAGCATTTCCCAGTAAAAAAAAATTAAAATTAAAAATAATCCTTAATAACTTTAAGAGTTTTGTTGTTGTCATCTTCTGTCTGGTAGTTGTAGTTTCTGTTAAGCTTTTTATTAGTCAAAGGAATCTCATCGCCCATTGAAACTGGCCATTAAATTTTTTAGGAAGTCGGTGGGATTTGAAAATCCAAATAACTAAGCATTTTATGGAAAGAATGCGCTCACAATTTTTTACTTTTTGTATCTCACTGATGCACTCAAAACAGTAAAAATGGCCCCTCAAAGGGGTTTTCTGTTTTATGTAATAAAAACCTAATCACTATGTAAT
Organism: Ranitomeya imitator; assembly: GCF_032444005.1. Taxonomy (NCBI): domain Eukaryota; kingdom Metazoa; phylum Chordata; class Amphibia; order Anura; family Dendrobatidae; genus Ranitomeya; species Ranitomeya imitator. The sequence goes on along the minus strand of NC_091287.1, from coordinate 445,354,061 downwards.
GAACCATTACGCGAAACTCTAATCTAGTCTTTCTCTTTTTAACCTTTTTAGTCTTTGCTGTTAGTGAATAGAAACATATGTTTCCTCAAACCTATTTTCATCATCTCCAACTGACCAAGTACATGACTTGTTGATTAGGTCTCAAGTTAAGACCTCGTTCAGACAAGCGCATTATACATATGTGTGTACTACGGTCAGCACACAGATAGCACGAGGACCACTTGTCGCCGGTGTGATGGTGAACGTGGCCGATTTTCCGCAAGGACCAAAAAGTGCAGTATGCACTATGCCAGATGAATTTATGGTCCAGACTAGTGCATCTAAATAGTAGCCAGCTCCTGCTCTCGTTCACTATGTAGGCAAAAGCATAGAGCCAGTCATGTCCATAATTTTCTGAGGGCCAAGCTCCAACAAGCCAAGCAACAAGACGTACATTTGCTGTCCATGTTCAAATCAGGTATCACAATATGGACATGCGGGTGGAATACAATTAACCATAAATGAAAATTATCATTTTTTTCTGGATGAAAATTGGACAATTTTCGTATACTTGTCTGAACATGGCCTAAACAATGCATCGGTTGAACATAAACTAAAAAATATTAGAAGTTATATCTTACATCCAGCAAACTAGCCTAAAAAAGGTTGGGTTTGTTAACATTTTCATAAAAAGAGTTGATTTTTTGTTGTTGTCTGGGTGTTCATATGGGGATTAAATGATCTATGATATATGGAATACATGTTTGTTATTAGTCAGGATTTATGTAATACATTATATACAATATTTTTGATAAGTTCTCTGATAATTAATAATAGATTTCAATGAATAAAAATGTGAAGTATGTAATAAATGGGAATTTGTTCAACGTAATGAAATTACAGATATGGGAACATGACAAATTTATAGATATTCAAAATTTGAAAAATCGATATGATTTGAGAAAATGTGCTGTTTAGATAAAATTGTTTCTGGATTACTTTTTGAACTGACTTTGACTCTGTATCCACCATTTCTAGAATGCCTTTTTCTTCCATTGGTCTCTTTGTTTCTTCCGGACAATCCTTCTTCGGGGAGTCCTTGGTATCAATCAGACGTTCCAAGGCTCTGTACACACAGAGTTTATTTTGAGGCTTTCAAATACAATGGCCTCATAGGTCACATAAGGAATCAGAAGCATCTGAACGGAGGTGTGCGCCTCCATGTGGGCCTCACAACAAATCTTACTCCAATCATGACTTGGAGTAAGATTTGGGACGTAGCAAATGCTGTAGCTCGTCATAAATTTGATGAGTGGAGGGTGCAGTGCCCCTTCATGCCTCGGATCAACCCTCTTTGTAGGAGCTAGACAAAAATGATGTGAGAATGATAAAGCCACAAAGCTTTAGCGCTGCCTTGAATTTTGTAAAAGCTTTGCAACTTTTCAAAGCCCTTAACGTCAGAATTCTGGCATCAAAGCTTTGATGAATCAGACCCAATGTGTTTCCTACTGGAAGCGGCTTCAGGATATTCTACTTATTGGGATTAGTTTTTGGAGAAGTTTTTCATTTCCTGAAGAGAAGTTTTTTTTTGTTCCTGCAACAATTTATGCCGCCTTTTGATTGGACAGTGCCAATTTTGTAGTAAATTCCATCAGGAATCGCTTCAAAGAAGTATAATTCACTTTCTTTTTCAACCAGTCATTTTTCAAAACCTTAAGTGGAAAATATACTCAAACGACTGAATAAATGAATAGGAAAGTGGTTTTACAAAAGAGATTAACTGGAAGGGTTTTCCTAGGATATTTGAGTGATATTTTAGGCATTTTTCAAAGTGGACCTGCTGCCAAAAACATCTCAAATAACTCAGCTGTTTTGTACAGCTGACATGTGCACGCAATAGCGGCGGGTGAAATCGCGATTCACCCACCGCTATTAACCTGTTAAATGCCGCTGTCAAACGCTGCCGGCGGCATTTAACTGGCGCTTCCGGCTGCGCGGCCGGAAATGAGCGCATCGCCGAACCCCCGTCACATGATCGGGGGTCGGTGATGCATCAGGATGGTAACCATGGAGGTCCTTGAGACCCCTGTGGTTACTGATGCCGACCTGCTATGAGCGCCCCCCTGTGGTCGGCGCTCACAGCACACCTGCATTTCAGCTACATACTGTAGCAGCGATCTGATGATCGCTGCTATGTAGCAGAGCCGATCAGGCTATGCCAGCTTCTAGCCTCCCGTTGAGGCTATTGAAGCATGGCACAAGTGAAAAAAAGTTTTTAAAAATATGAAAAAAATAAAAAATATATAAAAGTTTAAATCACCCCCCTTTCGCCCCATCCAAAATAAAACAATAAAATAAATCAAACCTACACATATTTGGTATCACCGCGTTCAGAATCGCCCGATCTATAAAAAAAAGCATTAACCTGATCGCTAAACGGTGTAGCGAGAAAAAAATTAGAAACGCCGGAATTACTTTTTTTTGGTCGCCGCGACATTGCATTAAAATGCAATAACGGGCAATCAAAAGAACGTATCAGCACAAACGTGGTATCATTAAAAACATCATCTCAGCATGCAAAAAATAAGCCCTCACTAGACCCCATATCAGGAAAAATGGAGACGCTACAGCGAAGTACAGCCAAGAAGCAACGAAGAGTGGTGGTGGTGGGAGACTCACTACTGAGAGGCACCGAAGCAGCCATCTGCAGACCGGACATAACTGCAAGAGAAGTATGCTGCCTTCCAGGTGCGATGATCAAGGATGTGACCGATAGGATACCAAAGCTCTTCAGCTCCAAGGACGTTCACCCATTTCTTCTGATACATGTTGGCACCAATGACACGGCAAGGAAGGACCTACCGACAATCTGCAAGGACTTTGAAGAGTTGGGGAAGAAAGTAAAGGAACTGGATGCACAGGTAGTTTTTTCTTCTATCCTTCCAGTAGACGGGCATGGCACCAGGAGATGGAACAGGATCCTTGATGCAAACAACTGGCTAAGACGATGGTGCAGACAACAAGGATTTGGATTCCTGGACCACGGTGTGAATTACTGGTATGATGGACTCCTCGCCAGAGACGGACTACACCTCAACAAACCTGGGAAACACACATTCGCCAGAAGACTCGCTACACTCATCAGGAGGGCGTTAAACTAGAAGAAGAGGGGACGGGAAGAAAAACATTAGACTCGAACAAAGACGACCCAGGAAAACATACTCAGAAGGGAGGTAAGAACATTTCTAAAACAATCCACAGTGAGGAGATTGGAACAAAACAAAATCCTCTAAACTGCATGCTCGCAAACGCCAGAAGCCTGACAAACAAGATGGAAGAACTAGAAGCAGAAATATCTACAGGTAACTTTGACATAGTGGGAATAACCGAGACATGGTTAGATGAAAGCTATGACTGGGCAGTTAACTTACAGGGTTACAGTCTGTTTAGAAAGGATCGTAAAAATCGGAGAGGAGGAGGGGTTTGTCTCTATGTAAAGTCTTGTCTAAAGTCCACTTTAAGGGAGGATATTAGCGAAGGGAATGAGGATGTCGAGTCCATATGGGTTGAAATTCATGGAGGGAAAAATGGTAACAAAATTCTCATTGGGGTCTGTTACAAACCCCCAAATATAACAGAAAGCATGGAAAGTCTACTTCTAAAGCAGATAGATGAAGCTGCAACCCATAATGAGGTCCTGGTTATGGGGGACTTTAACTACCCGGATATTAACTGGGAAACAGAAACCTGTGAAACCCATAAAGGCAACAGGTTTCTGCTAATAACCAAGAAAAATTATCTTTCACAATTGGTGCAGAATCCAACCAGAGGAGCAGCACTTTTAGACCTAATACTATCTAATAGACCTGACAGAATAACAAATCTGCAGGTGGTTGGGCATTTAGGAAATAGCGACCACAATATTGTGCAGTTTCACCTGTCTTTCACTAGGGGGACTTGTCAGGGAGTCACAAAAACATTGAACTTTAGGAAGGCAAAGTTTGAACAGCTTAGAGATGCCCTTAATCTGGTAGACTGGGACAATATCCTCAGAAATGAGAATACAGATAATAAATGGGAAATGTTTAAGAACATCCTAAATAGGCAGTGTAAGCGGTTTATACCTTGTGGGAATAAAACGACTAGAAATAGGAAAAACCCAATGTGGCTAAACAAAGAAGTAAGACAGGCAATTAACAGTAAAAAGAAAGCATTTGCACTACTAAAGCAGGATGGCACCATTGAAGCTCTAAAAAACTATAGGGAGAAAAATACTTTATCTAAAAAACTAATTAAAGCTGCCAAAAAGGAAACAGAGAAGCACATTGCTAAGGAGAGTAAAACTAATCCCAAACTGTTCTTCAACTATATCAATAGTAAAAGAATAAAAACTGAAAATGTAGGCCCCTTAAAAAATAGTGAGGAAAGAATGGTTGTAGATGACGAGGAAAAAGCTAACATATTAAACACCTTCTTCTCCACGGTATTCACGGTGGAAAATGAAATGCTAGGTGAAATCCCAAGAAACAATGAAAACCCTATATTAAGGGTCACCAATCTAACCCAAGAAGAGGTGCGAAACCGGCTAAATAAGATTAAAATAGATAAATCTCCGGGTCCGGATGGCATACACCCACGAGTACTAAGAGAACTAAGTAATGTAATAGATAAACCATTATTTCTTATTTTTAGTGACTCTATAGCGACAGGGTCTGTTCCGCAGGACTGGTGCATAGCAAATGTGGTGCCAATATTCAAAAAGGGCTCTAAAAGTGAACCTGGAAATTATAGGCCAGTAAGTCTAACCTCTATTGTTGGTAAAATATTTGAAGGGTTTCTGAGGGATGTTATTCTGGATTATCTCAATGAGAATAACTGTTTAACTCCATATCAGCATGGGTTTATGAGAAATCGCTCCTGTCAAACCAATCTAATCAGTTTTTATGAAGAGGTAAGCTATAGACTGGACCACGGTGATTCATTGGACGTGGTATATCTCGATTTTTCCAAAGCGTTTGATACCGTGCCGCACAAGAGGTTGGTACACAAAATGAGAATGCTTGGCCTGGGGGAAAATGTGTGTAAATGGGTTAGTAACTGGCTTAGTGATAGAAAGCAGAGGGTGGTTATAAATGGTATAGTCTCTAACTGGGTCGCTGTGACCAGTGGGGTACCGCAGGGGTCAGTATTGGGACCTGTTCTCTTCAACATATTCATTAATGATCTGGTAGAAGGTTTACACAGTAAAATATCGATATTTGCAGATGATACAAAACTATGTAAAGCAGTTAATACAAGAGAAGATAGTATTCTGCTACAGATGGATCTGGATAAGTTGGAAACTTGGGCTGAAAGGTGGCAGATGAGGTTTAACAATGATAAATGTAAGGTTATACACATGGGAAGAGGGAATCAATATCACCATTACACACTGAACGGGAAACCACTGGGTAAATCTGACAGGGAGAAGGACTTGGGGATCCTAGTTAATGATAAACTTACCTGGAGCAGCCAGTGCCAGGCAGCAGCTGCCAAGGCAAACAGGATCATGGGGTGCATTAAAAGAGGTCTGGATACACATGATGAGAGCATTATACTGCCTCTGTACAAATCCCTAGTTAGACCGCACATGGAGTACTGTGTCCAGTTTTGGGCACCGGTGCTCAGGAAGGATATAATGGAACTAGAGAGAGTACAAAGGAGGGCAACAAAATTAATAAAGGGGATGGGAGAACTACAATACCCAGATAGATTAGCGAAATTAGGATTATTTAGTCTAGAAAAAAGACGACTGAGGGGCGATCTAATAACCATGTATAAGTATATAAGGGGACAATACAAATATCTCGCTGAGGATCTGTTTATACCAAGGAAGGTGACGGGCACAAGGGGGCATTCTTTGCGTCTGGAGGAGAGAAGGTTTTTCCACCAACATAGAAGAGGATTCTTTACTGTTAGGGCAGTGAGAATCTGGAATTGCTTGCCTGAGGAGGTGGTGATGGCGAACTCAGTCGAGGGGTTCAAGAGAGGCCTGGATGTCTTCCTGGAGCAGAACAATATTGTATCATACAATTATTAGGTTCTGTAGAAGGACGTAGATCTGGGTATTTATTATGATGGAATATAGGCTGAACTGGATGGACAAATGTCTTTTTTCGGCCTTACTAACTATGTTACTATGTTACAGGTATCGGAAAATGGCACTTTTTTTTTTAAGCAAAGTTTTGATTTTTTTTCACCAATTAGATAAAAAATAACCTAGACATGTTAGGAGTCTAGGAACTCGAAATTACCTGGAGAATTATAATATCAGATCAGTTTTAGCATTTAGTGAACCTAGCAGAAAAGCCAAACAAAAAAGTGTGGAATTGCACTTTTTTTTGCAATTTCACCGCACTTGGAATTTTTCTAGTACAAGACATGGTAAAACCAATGGTGTCCCACTAAATCAAGTTCTCACATAGCCATATTGATGGAAAAATAAAAAAGTTATGGCTCTGGGAAGGAGGGGAGTGAAAAACGAAAACACAAAAACGAAAAAGGGCCATGGCGGGAAGGGGTTAAAGAAAAATTCTACTTGCTGTCCCTCTTTAATTAGCCTGCTTTGCTCGTTCCTCATTTAGGGGAAATTTCCACTTCATGCCACCTATTCTGATTGACCTCAGCCTGCAAGACTCATAAATTTTCTTCATGCAAAAAGTTAACAGTTAACAATGTCCAGAACTATTACTGGTGCTTTATCTATGGGAATAGTTCATGAAGTAGGACAAATCTGAAATTCGTTAAACACAAAATATACATTAAAGGGAATATGTCAGCAGGTTTTGCTATGTAATCTGAGGACAGCATGAGGTAGGGGTTAAAACACAGAATTCAAGGATGTGCCACTTATCAAGCTGTGCACTGTTGCTTAATTACAATGAAGGTGTTATCATTAGGATATTATCATTGCCAGGTCTGATGTGCATGCAACCGCAACAGCTAATTCGACTCCGCCCCCTTCTGCGATAAGCAGCTCACTGTCAATAGACAATGTGCATATAGAGCTTGGTGTGGGTGGGGAGAGCTGTGGTGTGGGCGGGGTTAGCTTTTTCTTCTTTCTAAATCTAAAAACTCTTATTGTGTCAGAACGGCTACACCCAGTCATCTAAGTCAATGTTCCCAACTCCAGTCCTCAAGGCCCACCAACAGGTCATGTTTTCAGGATTTCCTTTCTATTGCACAGGTGAAGCAATTATCACCTGGGCAATACTAAGGAAATTCTGAAAACATGGTCTGTTGGTGGGCCTTGAGGACCGAAGTTGGGGACCCCTGATCTAAGTGATACATCTTTGGATTCAGGTCTCTTTCCCTACATCAGGCTTCTCTCAGATGAGGTAGCAAAAAACTGCTGACAGATTCCATTTAACTCGTTTGCTTTAACTTTAAGATTTCTATCAACAGCGTTTTTCAATCACGTACAACCAATTTTTAAAGGGCTACAGGAAATTATTGATTTATTTTGTTAACTATAATGATAATTTTATTTTTCCATGTTAATGTTTGTTTTATTTAGTCAAAGATAATAAATTCTTATGTATTGTGTTTTAAAATGACTTATTTTCTGATTGCAATAAACAGCACACTGTTGTGTCATATCTGAGTCCAAGGTTTTATTAAATCAAATGGTTACGGGCACATAAATAGTCACTTTAGAAAAACTCAAGAAGTATAAAATATATTGAATTTCTTATGTATTTGATAGTAGATTTCTTCCATCCCTCCCTCCCCTGCTCCTTTTAACCCTCCCTCCTTTCCTTCCTTCCTTCCTACCTTCCTTCCCTTTGTTTGGGAGTACATCAGCATGGCTTCCATATTCCACAGTACAGTGTCACCCCGGCCTAGGGGTTGTTTTGGGTATTGCAGGTTAGCTCTATTGAAGTGAGTGGTGCAGATCTTCAACACCACACATGACCTGTAGACAGGGGTGCTACTATTTGGGAGGCTTTTGGAAGTAGACAGCCAAGCTTTGATACTCTTTAACGACCCCTTTGAGTTTTCTTCCTTCCATTTCTATACTTTTTTTTATCTTTGACTTTAAAATGGATAGATTTTTTACTCACATTGTTTTTTTGTGACTTAGAGCCATTTTCACCCTTTTATTGTTTGCTGCAGCTAGTGGTTCCCACACAGCACTGTACTATCATAGCCTAGTGATGATCTATATGCAGGAATGTAATATACAGCTGCCTACTCTAATAGCTGGGATCGGAAGTAAGTTTAATAGTTATTTTGTTTTTCAAAATCGACACAAAAAAAATAAATAGTTAAAATTTAGGTACCTGAAAAAGGTTGCTTGTTTAATCTCTTCCTAAAATGACCATGACAACTAAGTGTTCAAACAGACGTGAAGGGTTTTCATCCATTACCCTATCCCTTTCATTTAAATGCTCGGTGCCAATGGGTTGTCACAGCATCTGAAAGACTAATGGAGGACTATAAAATTGCAATACACAACAGTGAACAAATATGGCAGTGTATTGCAGAAGTGACTCACTATACAATATTAAAAGAAAAAAGAAAAGAAAAAAAAAAAAATATATATATATATATATACATATAAATAGGTAAATGGGTAATCAAAAAACATAAAGGTTCCTACTTCCCCATTTTGTCTATTCTGTAAATACATTTTTATAGCAAAATTAAAACCCAATAGGAATTTTAATTTTGTGAAACATATACTTCCTATAAAACTAAATTTTATATTAAAATTTACCAACACAAATTGACATACATAATAAAAGGAACTCAAGATATTGGGTCTTAATAGACCTATCATACAATATTGTAGTCCAAAAAATGTGGATATAAATTAATCCACCTAAAAAATACAATGGAACACCATTCACCTGGTGAATTCCTGATCTAGTAGCCTAAACTGGTACTGCCTAGCCGCGAAGGTTGGCACTCAGTGCAAGGTGAGATTTGGCAGCCCCGATCAAATGGTGGCTCTCCCTAAAATACCCCATGCAAACCCTGCTGTACATGAAGAAATCCATATAAATAATTAATGATAGTTGCAGCAGTGGAGCAAAACATATACAGTATGTTAATGGCTCAGAGTCGATAGTATATAAAAAAGATTAAAGATAAAGAGATAATGACTTTTCATTCATTGTGCCTCAACACGTTTCCCCATATATAAGGTTCATCAGGAGGCTTGATGTATGTAGGATTATGCATTGAAGGTGTCACAGGCTCATTCTGGTGTGCCTAATGTTATTCCAGGTAAGCTTTAAATATCCCTCCATATTCAAGGCATTGTTATTTTCCACCTACACAGTGAAGATCCTATTCAGCAATGCAGGTCCATTCTGTCCCCATAAAGGTAAGTTTTCAGGCGCAAATATACTAAACCATAGAGGTTTTATTGACCGTACCAGAACAGGGCATTCGTTCTCCTGTTATATGTGCATACACTATGATGTAATCTACGGTGGTAATAGTGTGTTCCATGCTGGAGTGCACAAAGAAATATGCTTATATCGGTCCTGATATGTGGTACACTTTGTGTGCATACATATGCATTCCAAATCAGAGAGCAGGGCGATTCACCTTATCTGCATATATGGTAAGTGTTACCTATATTATGGACACATTTCTGATGACTTAGACTAGATATACAAACTCCCCTCTCCCGCTCTCTGACCACAACCTTCTTTCATTCTCTATCAAGAACTGCCGTCCCGCTCAGTTCAACTCGGCACAGACGGCGACAACCGTGGCACACGCTGCAAACACGTTTCCTGCAGCGGTGCTCCAGGTGCTCCAAACGTCTGCGGAGAAAATCTAATCTACCCGAAGATTTCATCCATTATAAGTTCATGCTTAAAACATACAACTCTGCCCTTCACCTCTCCAAGCAAACCTATTTCAACACCCTCATCACCTCACTGTCCAACAACCCTAAACGTCTCTTTGACACTTTTCATTCCCTACTCAACCCAAGAGTGCAGGCCCCAACCACGGATCTCCGTGCTGACGATCTGGTCAATTACTTCAAAGAAAAAATTGACCACATCCGACAGGAAATTATCTCCCAATCCCTTCATACTATGCACTGTCCACCCTCCCCCACTGCATCTAGTTCACTCCCTGACTTTGAACCAGTTACAGAAGAAGAAGTAATCAGGCTCCTTGCATCTTCTCACCCGACCACTTGCACGAGTGACCCCATTCCGTCACATCTCCTCCAGTCCCTTTCCCCTGCTGTCACCTCTCACCTAACAAAAATATTCAGCCTTTCTCTCTCTTCCAGTATCTTTCCCTCCTCATTTAAGCATGCCATCATACATCCATTACTTAAAAAACCATCCCTCGACCAAAACTGTGCCGCTAACTATAGATCTGTCTCTAATCTTCTACTCATTCTGTAAACTCCTCGAACATCTGGTCCACTCCCGTCTTATCCTCTATCTCTCAGATAACTCTCTTCTCGACCCTCTTCAATCTGGTTTCCGCTCTTAACACTCTACTGAAACTGCCCTCACTAAAGTCTCTAATCATCTACTAACTGCTAAATCTAATGGCCACTACTCCATGCTAATTCTCTTGAATCTGTCCGCAGTATTCAATACTGTGGATCATCAGCTGCTCCTCACTATGCTACACTCCATCAGCCTCAAGGACACCATTCTCTTCTGGTTCTCCTCCTATCTCCCTGACCGATCCTTCACTGTATCTTTTGCTGGTTCCTCATCCTCTCACCTTCCCCTTACTGTTGAGGTTCCTCAAGGATCAGTCCTAGGCCCCCTCCTCTGCTCCTTGTATACTGCCCCTATTGGACAAACTATCAGTAGATTTAGTTTCCAGTACCATCTCTATGCTGATGACACGCAATTATACACTTCTTCTCCAGATATGACAGATAGAAAATACTAGCGATTGTCTTACCACTGTCTCTAACATCATGTCCTCCCTCTATGTCCTCCCTCTATCTGAAACTGAAAATGTCAAAAACAGAAGTCCTCGTGTTCTCTCCCTCTATTAACCTACCTTTGCCTGGCACTGCCATCTCTGTGTGTGGTTCGACCATGACTCCCAAGCAACAAGCCCACTGCCTTGGGGTCATACTTGATTTCGAGCTTTCATTCACCCCTCATATCCAATCATTGGCTCGCTCTTCTTTTCTGCATCTCAAAAACATTTCTAGAATTCACCCTTTTCTTAATTTCGACTCTGCAAAAACTCTTACTGTTTCTCTTATTCATTCTCGTCTGGACTATTGTAACTCTCTACTAATCGGCCTGCCTCTTACCAAATTCTCCAATCTGCCAGGATCATATTCCTCATCAATCGTTATACCGATGCCTCTATCTTGTGCCAGTCATTACACTGTTTACCCACCCACTCCAGAATCCAGTACAAAACTATTACCCTCATCCACAAAGCTCTCCATGACTCAGCACCACCCTACATCTCCTCCCTGGTCTCAGCCTACCACCCTAACCGTGCTCTCCGTTCTACTAATGACCTGAGTGTTAGGACTGGCGGAACGCACCAAGACAGATGATATAGATGCGTTTGCAGTCCGGGGTCCACCGTGCAGGTGAAAACCTGCTGCTAGCAAATTGCAGACTATATGGCGGTACACTAAAGTACACACACGTGGGTTAAACCTCACCCAGTGTGAAAGAAGCAATCCTGTTAAGTCACAGGACCGCAGTACCGCACCTAAAGCGCAAGCAAGTAGTCAGCGTACTTAACCCCAGCCGGGATTGAAGTCCGATTAGACCCTTGCTGGCACTACACCAAAACTGGGCGTGAAAGGAAACTAAAATAGAAATATAAGGAGTGCGAGCAATGCCGCACTGACAGATGCCACCAACCACACAGGCTTGGGTATGGAAAGCGCAAGGCGCCGTACAGGCGGACACAGCAAGAGGACGCTGTAATGTGTGTATCGTGCAGATGATTAGTCGGGCGCTAGATAGCTACCAACATCCGCGAGCAGACAACAACTCTAGGGAGGGATACTTAGGAGCTTTCATCCATCGACATTCATCCATCTACACACACACATATATCATTATAAGACAATACTAGCGCATGGCCGTGCGGTCATGCGCAGTTTATATAGTTGCAGCACAGGAAGTGGCTACAGCACTTTTGCCCTTCCAAGACCTGCCAAGAGGACCAATGGAATGTGCTGCAGAGCCTGAGCACATGACCCTCGATCTCCAACGGGAGATCTTACCCTGGGCATGCTCAGTACGTGCAGACAAGGACTTAGTCCCAGAGAAGTCCGCTCGCTGCTGACCAGCACTGACTTTAATGGCAGAGACTGGAGAAGCAGCAGCAACTCTCAGAACAGAGTGAGAATGAGCAAAACGCTGGGACCGACGTCTTTGCTGAGCAGACTCCACTGCGGCTGGATAAGAATGGGAGACCGTAGCGGAGGTGGCTCGAGATTCCCCCTGTGCAGAAGCGGGAACTCGACCCCTAACATTACCCCCCCTCCTAGGGCCCCCCCCCTCCCTGGGCCTCGCTACGTTCGAAGGCAGCAATGAGCTGCGGAGCCCAGATGTGCTCAGCAGGCTCCCAGGATCTATCCTCAGGACCGCAACCCCTCCAGTCCACCAAATAAAATTTATTGCCACTTACCAGCTTGAAGCCCAGGATAGCGTTCACCTCATAATCGTCCGTAGACAAACCCGACGTCCCAGTAGAGAACTCAGAAAACCGGGACATGTAGACGGGCTTAAGGAGGGACACATGAAAGGTGTCAGTGATACCAAGGCGTGGAGGAAGGGCAAGGCGGTAGACCACAGGATTAACCCGTTCGAGGACCTTAAAAGGACCTAAGTAGCGAGGTGCAAACTTGGTAGACTCTACTCGCAACCTGATATTACGGGCGGAGAGCCACACCAAATCGCCAGGAGCAAAGGTTGGAGCGGGGCGCCGATGTGCATCGGGGAGGACCTCATTTTCTCCTTGGAAGCCCGAATGGCATCCTGAGTGCGATCCCAAATGTCCCGTGCCTCCACAGCCCAGTCTGCCACCCTGGAATCGGCGGAAGACACGGGCATGGGCACAGGTACCCGCGGATGCTGACCATAGTTAAGGAGGAATGGAGTCTGTCCAGTGGAATCAGCGACAGCATTGTTAAGAGCAAACTCCGCCCACGGTAGCAAAGATGCCCAGTCGTCCTGCTTAGCAGAAACAAAATGTCGCAGATATGTGACCAAGGTCTGGTTGGCTCTCTCTACCAACCCATTCGTCTCGGGATGATAAGCCGAAGAGAGATTCAACTCGATACTGAGAAGACGACAAAGCTCTCTCCAGAACCGAGACGCAAACTGGGGACCTCGGTCACTGACAATTTTGTCTGGCATACCGTGAAGACGAAAGATGTGTTTAACAAACAACGCTGCCAAGGCCCGTGCAGAAGGTAACCGGGGAAGCGGCACCAAATGCACCATTTTAGAAAAATGGTCGGTGATTACCCAAATAATGGTACAGTCACGAGACTTGGGCAGACCCACTACAAAATCCATCCTGACCATCTCCCAGGGCCTGTCTGCCACCGGCAGAGGGTATAACAAACCAGCTGGCCGTTGTCGGGAAGACTTATTCTTGGCACAAGAGACACATGCCTGAACGTAGTCTCCGACGTCACAAACCATATGTGGCCACCAGTACATTCTTGCCAGTAACTCAGATGTCCTTTTCGGCCCAAAGTGTCCACCCACTCTGGACGAATGAGCCCAAGAGAGAACCTCTGGTCGCAAATTGATGGGAACAAAAGTCTTGCCCGGGGGCACAGACTCTAGCGAAACCGGAGCTACAGTTCTCAGACTCTCCGAAGGGACAATGAGCCGAGGCTCGTCCTCCTCCTCCTCAGCTGACACGAAGGAGCGAGAGAGAGCGTCAGCACGAATGTTCTTCTCCCCGGCGAGATAATGTAGGGTAAAGTGGAACCGGGAGAAAAACAAGGACCATCTGGCCTGACGAGAATTCAGCCGCTGGGCTGTTTGTAAATAGACCAAATTCTTGTGATCCGTGAAAACTTGGAATGGGAACCGAGCACCCTCCAAGAGATGTCTCCACTCCGAAAAGGCCAACTTCATTGCCAGCAACTCCCTATCCCCGATGGAGTAATTTCTCTCCGCTGGTGTGAAGGTCTTAGAGAAAAAGAAGCATGGGTGCTTCCGACCCTGAGCATCCTTTTGATAGAGGACTGCTCCAGCACCAACGGATGAGGCATCCACCTCCAAAAGGAATGGCTTACCCACATCGGGACGATGTAAGATGGGAGCGCTAGCAAAATGGGACTTTATAGAAGTGAAGGCCTTGGAGACCCCTTCGGACCATGATTTGGGATTCGCTCCCTTCTTGGTGAGGGATACCAAGGGAGCTACCAAAGTTGAGAAGTGGGGAATGAACTGGCGATAGTAATTTATGAACCCCATAAAGCGCTGCACCGCTTTAAGAGAATGGGGTTCCTGCCAGTCCATCACTGCTTGTAGTTTGGCAGGATCCATAGCCAATCCCTGGGCCGAGATGATATAGCCCAGGAAAGGCAAGGACTCCTGCTCAAACACACACTTCTCCAACTTTGCATATAAGGAATTCGCCCGTTAGAGTTCGAAGACTCTGCCAACATCTCTCCGGTGGGAGTGAATATCTGGAGAGAAGATGAGAATATCATCCAGATAGACTACGACCGAGGTAGAAAGCATATCCCGGAAGATATCGTTGACAAAGTCCTGAAAAACGGCTGGGGCATTACAGAGCCCGAAAGGCATCACCAGGTACTCATAGTGCCCATCCCTGGTATTGAAAGCCGTTTTCCATTCGTCCCCCTCACGGATGCGAATCAGATTGTAGGCTGTTGTGAATTCTGTGGCAGAGTTCACTCCTGTGGTCACAAGTGGTACTTCGGCTGATTCTCTCTGGGAGCTTCCGTTTGTGGAGGAAAGTGTTACTGCAGCTTCTGAGTTTCCTCCCTCAGGTGATCTGGTGAGGTCGTTAGCTGCTTCTCTACTTAACTCCACCTGATGCTTTGATCCATGCTTCCTGTCAATGTTCCAGTGTTGGACTTGTGTTTCTCTGGATCATTCCTGTGGCCTGCTACTCTGCATAGCTAAGTGCTTCTCTGCTATTTGTTGCTATTTTTTCTGTCCAGCTTGTCTATTTGTTTTGCTGGAAGCTCTGGGACGCAAAGGGTGTACCTCCGTGCCGTTTTTTTGCCCCCTTTGCGTGGTTTTCTTTAGGGTTTTGTGTAGACCGCAAAGTTATCTTTTCTATCCTCGTTCTGTCTAGAATATCGGGCCTCACTTTGCTGAATCTATTTCATCCCTACGTTTGTCTTTTCATCTTACTCACAGTCATTATATATGGGGGGCTGCCTTTTCCTTTGGGGTATTTCTCTGAGGCAAGGTAGGCTTATTTTTCTATCTTCAGGCTAGTTAGTTTCTCAGGCTGTGCCGAGTTGCATAGGGAGCTTTAGGCGCAATCCACAGCTGCCTCTAGTTGTGTTTGGAGAGGATCAGGAATTGCGGTCTACAGAGTTTCCACGTCTCAGAGCTCGTTCTATTATTTTGGGTTATTGTCAGATCACTGTATGTGCTCTGATCGCTATGTACATTGTGTTACTGAATTGCCTTTCATAACAGTACAGGAAGCCAAAAGTACCAATGATTCTCA
This sequence comes from Ranitomeya imitator, assembly GCF_032444005.1. Taxonomy (NCBI): domain Eukaryota; kingdom Metazoa; phylum Chordata; class Amphibia; order Anura; family Dendrobatidae; genus Ranitomeya; species Ranitomeya imitator. The sequence goes on along the minus strand of NC_091287.1, from coordinate 445,338,392 downwards.
ATAGAGGGATAAAAGAAGTTCTGAGACCATTTTTTTTCCTTTGCACTGTGATTTGTCTTTTTTTTCCCCTAGACATTTGGGTGGTTCAGGACACAGGTGTTACAATGGACATTAAAGGTCTGTCTTCATGTGTAGATCAGCTCACGGCAAGAGTTCAAGATATTCAAAATTTTGTGGTTCAGAATTCTTTGTTACCGAGAATTCCTATTCCAGATTTGTTTTTTTGGAGATAGAACTAAATTTCTGAGTTTCAAGAATAATTGTAAACTGTTTCTGGCTTTGAAACCTCGCTCCTCTGGTGACTCAGCGCAACAGGTTAGGATCGTCATTTCTTTTTTGCGTGGCGACCCTCAGGACTGGGCATTTTCTCTTGCGTCAGGAGATCCTGCATTGAGTGATATCGATGCGTTTTTCCTGGCGCTTGGATTGCTGTACGATGAGCCTAATTCAGTAGATCAGGCAGAAAAAAATTAGCTGGCTCTTGGTCAGGCTCAGGATGAGATAGAGCTATATTGCCAGAAATTTAGAAAATGGTCCGTGCTCACTCAATGGAATGAATCTGCGCTTGCAGCCATTTTCAGAAAGGGTCTCTCTGAAGCCATTAAGGATGTCATGGTGGGATTTCCTATGCCCGCTGGTTTGAATGAGTCTATGTCTTTGGCCATTCAGATCGGTCGACGCTTGCGTGAGCGTAAATCTGTGTACCATTTGGCGGTATTACCTGAGATTAAACCTGAGCCTATGCAGCACGATAGGACTATGACCAGAGTTGAACGGCAAGAACACAGACGTCTGAATGGGCTGTGTTTCTACTGTGGTGATTCCACTCATGCTATCTCTGATTGTCCTAAGCGCACTAAGCGGTTCGCTAGGTCTGCCGCCATTGGTACTGTACAGTCAAAATTTCTTCTGTCCGTTACCTTGATATGCTCCTTGTCGTCATATTCTGTCATGGCGTTTGTGGATTCAGGCGCTGCCCTGAATTTGATGGACTTGGATTATGCTAAACGTTGTGGATTTTTATTGGAGCCCTTGCAGTGTCCTATTCCATTGAGAGGAATTGATGCTACACCTTTGGCCAAGAATAAGCCTCAATACTGGACCCAGCTGACCATGTGCATGGCTCCTGCACATCAGGAGGTTATTCGCTTTCTGGTGTTGCATAATCTGCATGATGTGGTCGTGTTGGGGTTGCCATGGCTACAAGCCCATAATCCAGTATTGGATTGGAATTCCATGTTGGTGTCCAGCTGGGGTTGTCAGAGGGTACATGGTGATGTTCCATTTCTGTCAATTTCGTCATCCACCCCTTCTGAGGTTCCAGAGTTCTTGTCTGATTACCGGGATGTATTTGATGAGCCCAAGTCCGATGCCCTGCCTCCGCATAGGGATTGTGATTGTGCTATCAATTTGATTCCTGGTAGTAAATTCCCAAAAGGTCGACTGTTTAATTTATCCGTGCCTGAGCACACCGCTATGCGCAGTTATGTGAAGGAATCCCTAGAGAAGAGGCATATTCGCCCGTCATCGTCGCCATTAGGAGCAGGGTTCTTTTTTGTAGCCAAGAAGGATGGTTCGCTGAGACCGTGTATAGATTACCGCCTTCTTAATAAGATCACTGTTAAATTTCAGTACCCCTTGCCATTGTTATCTGATTTGTTTGCTCGGATTAAGGGGGCTAGCTGGTTCACTAAGATAGATCTTCGTGGTGCGTATAATCTGGTGAGAATCAGGCAAGGCGATGAATGGAAAACTGCATTTAATATGCCCGAGGGTCATTTTGAGTATCTAGTGATGCCGTTCGGACTTGCCAATGCTCCATCAGTGTTTCAATCCTTTATGCATGACATCTTCCGTGAGTACCTGGATAAATTCCTGATTGTGTACTTGGATGACATTTTGATCTTCTCGGATGATTGGGAGTCTCATGTGAAGCAGGTCAGAACGGTTTTTCAGGTCCTGCGTGCTAATTCTTTGTTTGTGAAGGGATCAAAGTGTCTCTTTGGTGTGCAGAAGGTTTCATTTTTGGGGTTCATCTTTTCCCCTTCTACTATCGAGATGGATCCGGTTAAGGTCCAAGCCATCCATGATTGGACTCAGCTGACATCTCTGAAAAGTCTGCAAAAGTTCCTGGGCTTTGCTAATTTTTATCGTCGCTTCATCTGCAATTTTTCTAGTGTTGCCAAACCATTGACCGATTTGACCAAGAAGGGTGCTGATTTGGTCAATTGGTCTTCTGCTGCTGTGGAAGCTTTTCAAGAGTTGAAGCGTCGTTTTTCTTCTGCCCCTGTGTTGTGTCAACCAGATGTTTCTCTTCCGTTCCAGGTCGAGGTTGATGCTTCTGAGATTGGAGCAGGGGCTGTTTTGTCACAGAGAGGTTCTGGTTGCTCAGTGATGAAACCATGCGCTTCCTTTTCCAGGAAGTTTTCGCCTGCTGAGCGAAATTATGATGTGGGCAACCGAGAGTTGCTGGCCATGAAGTGGGCATTCGAGGAGTGGCGTCATTGGCTTGAAGGAGCTAAGCATCGCGTGGTGGTATTGACTGATCATAAGAACTTGACTTATCTCGAGTCTGCCAAGCGCTTGAATCCTAGACAAGCTCGTTGGTCGTTGTTTTTTGCCCGTTTTGACTTTGTGATTTCGTACCTTCCGGGCTCTAAAAATGTGAAGGCGGATGCTCTGTCTAGGAGTTTTGTGCCCGACTCTCCGGGTTTTTCTGAGCCGGCGGGTATCCTCAAGGAAGGAGTAATTGTGTCTGCCATCTCCCCTGATTTGCGGCGAGTGCTGCAAAAATTTCAGGCTAATAAACCTGATCGTTGCCCAGCGGAGAAACTGTTTGTCCCTGATAGGTGGACGAATAGAGTTATCTCTGAGGTTCATTGTTCGGTCTTGGCTGGTCATCCTGGAATCTTTGGTACCAGAGAGTTAGTGGCTTGATCCTTTTGGTGGCCATCTCTGTCGCGGGATGTGCGTACTTTTGTGCAGTCCTGTGGGATTTGTGCTCGGGCTAAGCCCTGCTGTTCTCGTGCCAGTGGGTTGCTTTTGCCCTTGCCAGTCCCGAAGAGGCCTTGGACACATATCTCTATGGATTTTATTTCAGATCTTCCCGTTTCTCAAAAGATATCAGTCATTTGGGTGGTCTGTGATCGCTTTTCTAAGATGGTCCATTTGGTACCCTTGTCTAAATTGCCTTCCTCCTCTGATTTGGTGCCTTCGTTCTTCCAGCATGTGGTTCGTTTACATGGCATTCCAGAGAATATCGTTTCTGACAGAGGTTCCCAGTTTGTTTCGAGGTTTTGGCGAGCTTTTTGTGGTAGGATGGGCATTGACTTGTCTTTTTCCTCAGCTTTCCATCCTCAGACTAATGGCCAGACCGAACGAACTAATCAGACCTTGGAAACATATCTGAGATGTTTTGTTTCTGCTGATCAGGATGACTGGGTGTCCTTTTTGCCTTTGGCTGAGTTCGCCCTTAATAATCGGGCCAGTTCGGCTACCTTGGTTTCGCCGTTTTTCTGCAATTCTGGGTTCCATCCTCGTTTCTCGTCAGGACAGGTTGAGTGTTCGGACTGTCCTGGTGTGGATACTGTGGTGGACAGGTTGCAGCAGATTTGGACTCAGGTAGTGTACAATTTGACCTTGTCCCAGGAGAAGGCTCAACTTTTCGCTAATCGCAGACGCCGTGTGGGGATCTGGTTTGGTTATCTTCTCGTCATATTCCTATGAAGGTTTCCTCTCCTAAGTTTAAACCTCGTTTTATTGGTCCGTATAGGATTTCTGAGGTTCTTAATCCTGTGTCTTTTCGTCTGACCCTTCCAGATTCTTTTTCCATACATAACGTATTCCATAGGTCATTGTTGCGGAGATACGTGGCACCTATGGTTCCATCTGTTGACCCTCCTGCCCCGGTTTTGGTGGAGGGGGAGTTGGAGTATATTGTGGAGAAGATTTTGGATTCTCGTGTTTCAAGACGGAAACTCCAGTATCTGGTTAAATGGAAGGGTTATGCTCACGAAGATAATTCCTGGGTTTTTGCCTCTGATGTCCATGCTCCCGATCTTGTTCGTGCCTTTCATGTGGCTCATCCTGGTCGGCCTGGGGGCTCTGGTGAGGGTTCGGTGACCCCTCCTCAAGGAGGGGGTACTGTTGTGAATTCTGTGGCAGAGCTCCCTCCTGTGGTCACAAGTGGTACTTCGGCTGATTCTCTCTGGGAGCTTCCGTTTATGGAGGAAAGTGTTACTGCAGCTTCTGAGTTTCCTCCCTCAGGTGATCTGTTGAGGTCGTTAGCTGCTTCTCTACTTTACTCCACCTGATGCTTTGATCCATGCTTCCTGTCAATGTTCCAGTATTGGACTTGTGTTTCTCTGGATCGTTCCTGTGGCCTGCTGCTCTGCATAGCTAAGTTTTCCTTTGCTATTTTGTTCGCTTTTCTTCTGTCCAGCTTATCTATTTGTTTGCTGGAAGCTCTGGGACGCAGAGGGTGTACCTCCGTGCCGTTAGTTCGGTACGTAGGGGTTTTTTTTTGCCCCCTTTGCGTGGTTTTTAGGGTTTTGTGTTGACCGCAAAGTTTCCTTTCCTATCCTCGCTCTGTTCAGTAAGTCGGGCCTCACTTTGCTAAATCTATTTCATCTCTACGTTTGTCTTTTCATCTTAACTCACAGTCATTATATGTGGGGGGCTGCCTTTTCCTTTGGGGTATTTCTCTGAGGCAAGGTAGGCTTATTTTCTATCTTCAGGCTAGCTAGTTTCTCAGGCTGTGCCGAGTTGCATAGGGAGCGTTAGGTGCAATCCACGGCTGCCTCTAGTGTTGTTGGAGAGGATCAGGGATTGCGGTCAACAGAGTTCCCACGTCTCAGAGCTCGTTCTATGTTTTTGGGTTATTGTCAGATCACTGTATGTGCTCTGACCTCTATGTCCACTGTGGTACTGAATTGCCTAATCATAACATACATCATCATGCTATGCCTGAGATGAGTGATATGACATATTTCCCAATATGCCCTATGCTTCCTCACCATTGATACTCATTCTTGTGGCAAAGGAAATCAGGTATGACTTGCACTTGGTAATACTACTGCCTGGACAGTGTGTAGTATGTATTTTTGCCAAAACAGACCTGCTCATTGCCAAATTGCAAAATTGGATTATTACAACAGGTATGCTGTATAAAATGTGTGTATAATGTTTTAATTTAAAAAAAACAAACATTATTATTTCCCCAACAAAAAACATAACCAAGAAAACTGTGCTATTTGGTAGATACATACTTAGGTCGGTGTCCCACTTGCAACTGCAATGTGAGAAACTCGGGCGAGTCTCTTGCCTCAATACCCGGCAGCACTGGGTCTCTTGCCTCGATAACCGGCACTGCTGCCGACAGTTCGGACCGGAGTGCTCAGCTGCATAGAAATACATGTAGCTGCACACTCCGGTCCCAAGTGCCGGCGGCAGTGCCGGGTATTGAGGCGAGAGACTCGCATTGCAGTTGTAAGTGGGACACCGGCCATAGAAAGAAACTTGCACCAAAAGACAGCAGTATTGTTAGTGCACATAGGCTTGTCCCAATGTACTATTAAAACAGCTTTGCAGCAAAACAGAATAACAAAAATTCCATAACCTAAAAAACCCATGTTCCTAGGTAGGTATATCCATGGAAAGGAAACTGTGCACCAGCCAATAGAATTGGAGCATACACTTTCTAAGTCGGTCTAGTAAAATAGTCATAAAACCTTATTTTTTTTTAATTAAAATAATCCTCCCACCTATGACCAAAAAAGCAATGTAAACCTAAAATGCTATGCTGTTAAGTTCACATAGGTTCATGCATGGAAAGGAAATTGCAGTAACATCATCTAGTATAGTGGTGAAGTTGCTAACTTTGACTATTAAAATGGGTATTCAAAAATTAAACTGTGTCTTTTTTTAATGATCTTTTTGAAAAATAACTCCCCATGGCCTATAGCATAAAGGACCGGACAAGAAGCGTTATGAGGGCTCTCAAAAGAAAGAACCTTCAGCAGACTGCTATATCGGGGTGTTGTAATATTCTAATATTGGACTATTACAACCAGAAAGTGTGCAAAAAAAGGTATTATTATTATTATTATTATTATTATTACTATTATTACTACACGCATACTTTAAATTTATGGTAAGCAGAGATTTTTCTTTTGACTTTTTTTTTTTAAATCATAGATTAAAAAAAAATATATGTTGCCCATCTCAAAAGTCCTGAAGCACACTTTCTCTGTCACACAAGCCTTGGTTTCAGGATTTTTATTCAGAAGCAAAATTAGGACAGATGGGTGTTAAACTGCTCTCCTTGTTTGCAGTGTGTGAACAAGAAAAAAACTGCAGTTATATCAACAATTCACAGTCATAGAGCCTATACAGACCTCACAGGTTGAGACCACTCCTATTTTCGATGTGGTTCAGCACTGCAGTAGTGCACCACAATCAGATTAACCCCTTAATGACAGCCAATACATCTTTTAACAGACCTGAGATATAAGAGAATAGCCTCCCCATACAGGTGACAATCCAGCAGCTGTCGGCTATACAGTAAAGCTGACAACTTGCTGTATATGCCACGATCAGTGTTTGCACCGTCCATATCTGTTTAACCCCATAGATGCTGCTGTAAATAGTGACTACATCATTATAAATGGTTAACAGAGTGTGGGGGCTTCCTCTTTATCCAAATTGGTGACCTCAGATCATGATTTTGTAGTCCTGATATTTGCCATGGCAGTTCATGACCAAATAGCGGCCTTAGAGTCTGACGGCTGTTGTAACCTGTTCCGAAGTTAGGCTAGGGTCACATTGCGTTAGAGCAATCCGTTTAGCGCCTAGCGCTAGAGGATTGCGCTAACGCAATGTGGTTAATAGGGGTCGCGTTAAACATCCCCGCTCTCGCAGCTCTCCGATCTGCAAGAGCGGGGAACGGACCTCGGGCGCGCCTCGGACGCTGCAAACAGCGTCCGCGGTGCGCCACAAAACACCGGCACATCGCTAGCGCGTGCCGAAAATGGCACGCGCTACTGATGCACGTCCCCATTGCTGTTAATGGGCGCACTAACGGACGCGTTGCACGGCGTTAAATTCGCCATGCAACGCTGTCCGTTAGCGCGGTCCCATTAACGCAATGTGACCCTAGCCTTAGAGACTTTTAGGTGGTAAAAATACACATTTTCATTTCTGTCATGCCACTTTGCATTAATTCCTGTAAGGCACCTGAAGGGTTAATAAACTACCTGACAGCAGTTTTCAATATGTCAGGGGGTGCTGTTTTTAAAATGGTATTACTTTGGGGGGTTTCCCAATATATGAGATCCCTAAAGTCACTTCAAACATAGATAAGTCCCTCAAAAAATAAATTTTGTAAATTTCCTTGAAAAAATTAAAAAATGCTGCTACATTTTTAAACCTCCTAAAATGCTAAATAAAATAAAATAACATTTTACAAATGGTGCTGATGTAAAGCAGACATGTGGGAAATGTTATTTATTAATGGTTTGCTGTGGAATGACCATCTGGATTGAAGGAATAATCATTCAAATTTAGAAAATTGCAAATTTTTTAACATTTTTCTAAATTTTTTTATATTTTTTATAAATAAACACAAAACATATTGACCTAAGTTTACCATTATCGTAAAGTGTAATGTGTCAGAAAAAACAATCTCAAAATCACTGGGATTTGTTGAAGCGTTGCGGAGTTATTACCACATAAAGTGACACTGGTCAGATTTCAAAAATTTGGCTCCGTCACTAAGGGGTTAAGGCCGGGATCACACTACAGCGAGATACGGCCGAGTCTCGCATGTGAAAACCACAGAGAGGAGCGTGCGGCCGCATAGCAACACCTGAAGCTGCACGCTCCGCTCCCAAGTGCCAGAGACTTGTATCTTTGGGTTCATCTGAAGGCAATTGTCTATGCTATGAAGATACGAGATGTGCAGCATATGAACCAACGGATAATGGAAGCCTGTGCTAGCATTTCTTCTGCTGTGTTGCTATCAGTGTGTCAAGAGTGGGAGAAGAGGGTTGCATTGACAATCCAACGTAATGGGCAGCACTTTGAACACATTTTATATCTGGTCATAAACTTGTAAATAACTAATGAAAGAATAAAGTTACATTAAAACCAAGCACACCATTGTTTTTCTTGTGAAATTCTCAATAACTTTGATGTGTCACATGACCCTCTTCCCATTGGAAAAAATAAAGTTGGATCCAAAACGGCGACTTCAAAATGGCCACCATGCTCACCACCCATCTTGAAACGTTTCCCCCCTCCCATATACTGATGTGCAACAAACAGGAAGTTGATATCACCAACCATTCCCATTTTATTTAGGTGAAGATTTGCTTCTTTTTTTTATCAGTGAAAAATCACTGTGGGAACATTGATGGTGAAAACTGAAACTTTGACCAAACTCTGATAAAAATCAGATTCAAAACACTGATAAAAAGCAGTCCACTAGAAAAATCACAGCCATCTGAATGAGATCTTAGGCTACAGTCACACATCTCTCTGAGCGTTACCATCCAAGATAAATGGACCAATGTTTTCTCATGTGTCCTCCTCATTGCATCCATTTTTTTCTCATCTCTTTTCTTTTTCTGAAGCACGTAGACTGTCTGAACTTATTTTATTCCATGACTCTTGGCTATGGATCAGTTAAAAATGGAACAAACTCAGATAGAAATCTGAAGCACAAAGTAAGTATTTTCTGTTTAATCCATTTATTTTATAGATCTATTGTCGACAAACTTTAATGGTCAACTCTGATCCTCCAAATGGATAACAATAGGACATGCTGTGAGTCTCACATACTGGATACATGGATCCATTTTTTTAAATGGATATGTATATGGATGGATGGATGAATAAAATTCTATTGATCCGGACTGCAATGCTTTGGCCAGCATTGGGTTCCTTGACCTAAATTCAACAGCCTCATGCACAAATATAAAGTTTGGTGTTGGCAGGTTACACACAGCTCAACAACTGAGCTCTACTAGATCTGCAGCATAGAAAACTGATTTGTCATAACAGCTGCACCCAGCATTCTCAAAATTAGGTCCAGACCCAGAATTAGAGTCTCGGTCTTTACCTCCTGCTGCTGCGAGATTGCATGGCAAAAATCTGCTAACAGATTTACTTTAAGAATTTAAAAGGGGGTCTTCACTCACATAAAAACCCTTCTTAAATGTACAGTCCAAAATAAAATATTAACAACATATCCTCGCCCCCTAGACCAGTACCATGCTAGGAAAGCAGGCGCTGTCTCCTGACACTTGTCTGGGAGGTATGTGTTGCTTGTTTTTCATTTGGGACACTGCAGCATTTAAGAAGGGATTCTACAGTAGTGAACAACCTAAGTAAGGCTGGCCATGCACATGAAATATCACTTGGCCAAAGGTTCCCTTGACATTATCTGTCAGGAAAGAGTTGTGAGACCCTCATACACATCACATGGTTGGCTGATCCCACCGAAATCAGCAGGTTTGACTGAGTTTCATCTAATGTATATGGGGCCTTAAAGAGGACACAACCTTTTTTCATGTTGGACTGGACACATGATGTAATAATGGGATTTGGAGTACAATAAAAACTATTTTTTATTTCACTTCTCCATTCTGGAGGTATTAGCAATCAAAGTATTTTGCACCTAAGCAGAGTTGATGTTTTAAGTCCAAGTGGGCATTACCAGAGATATATAATTGCGGGTGTGTATTTCTTCCTCTTTCTGATGCTGACCAATCTTATACAGGCTGCAATACACTGAGCAGGAAGAACATCCCCCTACAATAGCTTAAAACAGCCTCAGAGTGAGACATGTCATGACAAACAGTCTGCAGAGGGATGACTTGCTGGAGTACAGCAGACCTGAGTGTGATTAACTGACAGTTTTCCGCTCTCATTTCCGGCAGTCACTGTGGGGGAAGAGGTCTTAGTGCGCCAGAAGTTGAGTTTGGCCGGGGTCACACTTGTGAGTGTGATGCGTGAGTCTCTCGCATCAATACCCGGCACTGCTGACGGCACTCGGACAGGAGTGTGCGACTGCATGTATTTCTATGCAGCCACATGCTCCGGTTTTGAGTGCCGGGTATTGATGCGAGAGACTCGCGCAAGTTTCTTGCATCACACTCGCAAGTGTGACCTCGGCCTTTCACTTCAAACACTTCCAGTAGCTCTCCTCTCAAAATCAAATGAGCTTTTATTGGCAGGACCAAATACACATTAGCAATGATAAAGCAAGTAAAGAGATGCCAACTTTCCTGTGCTGCCCCACCCACCACACTGACAGCTGGCAATGAAAGCTGAAAACTTGAAAACTGTTAATCATACTCAGGTCTGCTGTGCTTCAGCACATGTAGTAGTCATTCTGAAGTGAGGAGAGCAGACTGGGTCATTATGTCTCATACAGAGGTTGTTCTAATCTGTATGCCTACTTATAAATGGCAGAACTGGCAGCAGAGGAAAGCTACTGGAAGTGTTTGTAATGAAACTCAGCTCTGCAGCCCCATCTTGCCCCACTACTGACCGCCAGAGACGAGATATGAAACCAGTGAATTAATTAGACTCAGGTCTGCTGTATTCCAGCACATCTGAAACTGAGGCTGTTCCAAGCTGTAGCAAAGAGTGTTTTTCTTTCCCCATTGTGTTGCTTCCTCTATATGATTGGTCATTGCCAGGAAAGGAAAAAGTACATGCACCCACTGAAATTTCTAGTACAACAATTCAACATGAAAAGTTTAGAACTTTGGTGATAAACATTTTTAAGTGGTATATTTGAATAATTATCAATTGTATATTTTATGTATCACTCTATAAAGCAGTGAAAATGATTATGCAAATATTCAATGGGATGATGGCTTGGAGCACAGCACATGGTCATGCTTACATGTAAATTATCTTTATTTGAAATACTTTAATATTTCAACATAAAGTGACTCACAATATCTGACAGAGGTGATATAATGCCCATGAGGTACAACTTGCCCAGCATTTCAATCTTTTGGGATAGTTTCCCTACTATTGATAAAATCACTGGAAAACACACAACTCTGAATTACTCTCCAGTCCTCCTCTGGATAACTTACAATACCTTCCATTCCAAATGCAACAGCCTAGCCTAATACATGATCACAGTCACTAAACTGTTAATTCCACTTTGATGGAAGTCTTAGATATCACTCCATCCCCTTCATTCATATGGTTAAAGGTTTGGATCAATAAAACAGACTCCATGTGCAGGATCGAAGAGCTGTTAAAGAGGTTGTCTACAACTTTTCATTGATGACCTATCCTCAGGATAGATCATCAATGTCTGATCGGTTGAAGTCCGACCCCTGGCACCCCTACCGATCAGCTGATCTCGGTGTCAGCTGCTGGAGCCGCCAGCCGGAGATGCTCAAATGCAGAGCTGCTCCATCATCTTCTATTCAAATCAATGAGGTGGATGTGTAGTACCCTACTATCAGAAGATTGAACAGCTCCTCAATTGAGCAGTTTTGACTGGTAGCCTCCGCTGACACCGAGAACAGCTGATTGGCATGGGTGCTGGGAGTCGGACCCCAACCGATTAGACATTGATGACCTATTCTAAGGACAGGTTGGCTTAGCCTAAGGATAGGTCATCAATGAAAAAGTAGTGGACAACCTCTTTAAGCTATGAACTAGGTGGACATACCTTAAAACCTGACTACACTTGCTAACCTACCCACCTGCAGATATTAGAAGCACACAAGTTATCTAACATGTTCGTTCTCCTGACGTTCACAGCAATTAGTGCTGTCCACCCACGTGTAACACTACTGCACCGTGCATATCTTATTTGAGACACAAGTTTTTTATGATTTGTCACAAATGGGAGCTTTGTCTATAGCTTTTTCTGCATTATTATGTGTTTCTTTACTCGTTCATCTGTCTGAATACCTATAAGGGCCTGAAAAATAATTTATTGTTTCATTTGATATTGATGTATGAATATCACTCGATTCTCTTATTCTCAATAAAAAATATATTTGTCAAGAAAAAATATCTGACATTGGTAATAGCTTGCAACTGTTTCCCTATTTTAAACATGTCAACATTTACAAGAGGGTCTGTAAATGCACAAATTGCTGGTAATAATACGTCCATAACATGATGATATGTCTTCTGACATTTCTTCTACTGCAGAAGTAGCAGAGCTGAGTTGTACATAACTCTTGACTAGTTATGATATTATGAGCATTATTACTAGTTTTACATAGGAATGCAGGGAAATCTATTGCATTGCACCAACATAGACAGTTATGATGCTACATAAATCGTAGCAATATTAAGGCTGTGTTCAAAGAGGGTCTGTCAGCAACGCCTGCTATGTCTATTTCAGTAAATACACGTATTCCTTGTGAAATAAACATTTTAGAACACTTTTTTAGGATTTAATTAAATGTAATAATATACAGATGTGGATAATATTATTGCTACCTTTCTGTTAAAGTAGGAAAAAAATCCAGATGAAATAACTGACAGAAGTGTTTTTCAGTTTAAGTTTACTGAATACCAACTAATGAAAATCAGACATTGCTTTTGTAGTTAAGTTCAACATGAAAAGAAAAAAAAAACAATGAAACTGGGCTGGACAAAAAAGAAGGTTCCCTTAACTTTACCCGTCAATCCAGGACAGCAGGCGGGAAGAAGCTGCTGGGGAACCGCCTGTTTGACTAGTCTACAGTGCTGCTCAGTCCCCAGTGGCTTTTAATGTATGTTTTTCTCTGAAGCATGTTTCAGAGTCAAGCATACCTGGCTTTGATCATGCAGCCAGTGTCTGATACATGCTGCCTGTGGATTGGGCTGGATGTATCAGCTGCCAGATTCACTTTAATGTTTCGTTGCCCAACCTTTTGACACACTCCCTGCAAACACACAATTTCTGTGATTCTCAATGAGACTTTTGCACCTACTCACAGGTATTTTAGCCCACTCCTCATGAGCAAACTGGTCCAGCTGTCTCGGGTGTGAAGGTGCCTTCTCCAGACTGCAAGTGTCAACTCCTTACACAGTTGTTTAATAGGATTTAGATCAGGGCTCATAAAAGGCCACTTCAAATAGTCCAATTATTATTTTCTTTCAGCTATTTTTCGGATGCTTTTAGCTGTGTTTTAGATCATTATCCTGTTGGATGACCCATGACCTGTATTTGAAACCAAGCTTTCTGAAACGGGGCAGCACATTTCACTCCAGAATGCCTTGATAGTCTTGAGATTTCATGGAATCCTACATGAATTCATGACACCCTGTGCCATATGCAGCAAAGTAGCCCCAAAACATAACTAAGCCTTCTCCATGTATCAAAGTAGGCGCAATGTTCTTATCTTTGTAGGCTTCATTTTTGCATCCGTGAACAGAGAGCTGATGTGACTTACCTAAAAGCTCCAGTTTTGTTTCATTTCTCCAAAGAACTTTCTCTCAGAAGCTTTTCGACTTGTCAAATTCTAGTCTTGCTTTTTTATTATTTTCTTTCAACAGTGCTTTCTTCCTCGGTCATCTTCTATGAAGTCCACTTTGACCAAGACTGCGACAGATGGTGCAATCTAAAACTGATGTACCTTAACCTTGGAGCTCACTACTAATTTCTTTGTAAGGTTTTTCAGGCTCCTTGGTTACCATTCATGTTATCAGTCTCTTCAATTTGTCATCAATTTTCCTCTTGCAGCCAGGGAGGTTGGCAACAATCCCATAGACCTTAAACTCTTGAATAAAATGTGCAACTGTAGTAATCAAGCTGTTTTAAGATAATCTTCGAGCTTTTACCTTTAACATTTTTGTCTGCAATGTTTTCCTGAGACAACTCTCTCCTTAGCTTTCTTTGGCCTATGTTTATTGTGGTACACAACGTGATACTAAACAGCACAAAAACTACTTTTCACCCATCAAAAAGGTAGACTGACTGATTACAAGTTTATAGGTACCTTTGATGGTAATCACGGGGTAAACCCTAATTTCACATTTTTCTATGGTCAAATTATTTTCAATCTTTTCTAGAGGTACTATCATTTTTGTCCAGGCAATATTCATTAATTTGTTTTTATTGTTTTTTTTTTCTGTAGAACCACAATTCAAAAAGCTCAATTACTAAGGTTTTTAGCATTATTATATCTACATTTATATCTGTTTTTTTAAGTTTCCATCAGCACCCCCTGTAGAGGCCAATTCCACTTGAAACAGCAAGGCCCCATACACACTGCCATGTAACAGAGCTGTGTTTCATCGATCAGTTAGGCTATTCACTAAGTTTTTTCAGCAGATCCTCTCCAAAATCCCCCCCAAAAACCACTACAAACAGTAGAAAACTCTTACTATTCATTTATTAGCTGTTGAGATGAGATTTTTAGAGTTGTTTTTCTTTTCCTTAAACTGTAAAGGGCTGCGGAATATGTTGGCACTATATAAATAAAGATTATTATTATTTTCCTGAAGAGGTTTTGAAAAGAACCCTATAACAAAAAGTGCATGTCACTACTTTGAAGCACATCCTGCGGGAATCCGCTCTGAACAAAGTAACATAGTAACATAGTAACATAGTTCGTAAGGCCGAAAAAAGACATTTGTCCATCCAGTTCAGCCTATATTCCATCATAATAAATCCCCAGATCTACTTCCTTCTACAGAACCTAATAATTGTATGATACAATATTGTTCTGCTCCAGGAAAAGTACTGTCCAATCAAAAAGTTGCAAAAAAATGCTTCATTAAAAAAACTCCTGCAAAATCTCAACAAAAAAAGGAATGTTTCATGGATTGGTTTCCCCATGAAAAACTAGAAACTAGAAGTTTTATGAGGGACTGTCCTCTTTTGAAAAATCTTGGTCTCGGTTTCAGTTTGTTATAAAAAAGAAAATAAAGTTATTCTTTACTCACTGCCCCCAGGTCCAACATTGAGTCTCCACATTTTGTCAACATTGTGGCAGCTAATCAGTTAACTCAGCAGCTCTGAGCAAGTCGTTTCACCTAAATGTGAAGGCTCAAGGGTGCTGAGCTCACTGATTGGCTGCTGCGCTGTTGACGCAACGTCAGAGCTACAGCCATTATCAGATGCCGGGAGCAGCCGCAGAGACTCACCACTGGACCGAGGGACAATGAGTAAAAAGGTTTTTGCTTTTTTTTCTTATAACAAACTGTCTCCAGGGACCAAGATTTTATGAAAGGTGACAACCCCTTCGATGTCTCAAAAAAAACTTTGTATGGAGGTAGCCTAATTACACACCATTAGACTTCTACGGGTCTCTGTGATTATGGTAAATCATGGAGGCAACACATGGTGATAAGCAAAAAGGTCCACGTGTGTTACAAATTTGTTCACTTTTGTAGCTCATCAGATATTTAATAAAAGTAGTGATGAGCGAATGTGCTGGGATACTGTGTTATCTGAGCATACTCTGATGCTGAGTGACTTTGGCGTACTCGAAAAAGGTGTTTGAGTTCCCGTGCCGCACGTCTCATGAGTGCTCGATAGTCGCAACACATGCAGGGATTGCCTAACAGGCAACAGCCATGAGACATGCAGGCGCAGGGACTCGAACATATTTTTGAGCACGCCGAAGTCACTCGGTTAGCACCCGAGCATGATCGGATCCCACCTTATCCCAACACATTCGCTCAACACTAAATAACAGTCATTTTTAATGTAGCCTTTCATCAGAATGTGAGTGAGATCAGGAGTCATCACATCTACAGAGATCTGCTGGCTCATATCCACGAGCTGCAAATCCCAAATGCGACTTGGCTAATATCTATAGTCACCGGCTCCTCTCACCTCTTGATACAAAGGGAGCAAAACCAGATTACCCCTTTACATTTTTTGTCCTCTACTAAGACTCCCATCAACTTGCATTGCCGATTTTGATCCGACGCTCATATCAAAATTAGACGTCTCCAATTTTTTCTGCCGACCACTCGGCACAAATAGGTCGTGTGCTTGAGCCAAACCATGACGTGTTGGCCACTGCAGTTACAGTGGTCATATGTCTTTATGGACATTATGGAGGTCTTTATGGACCTCCTGGTTGGAGGTCTGGGAAGCATTGGCACAGGAGAGACAAGGGACTGGGGACTGGTATGGAGGATGTTACTTATTTTATTAGTAGTAGCAGTAGTACTTAAGGTTTTTTTTTTACATTTTAATAGTGGCTAAATAACTACATTATTTCCAAATCCATATTTTATGGATATATATAAGGATATATGGATGTCTTATAAAAGGTATATAAGGTATATAAAGATATATAAATAATAGTAATAATAATAATTTGATATATATCATTCACATATTCTAGAGTGCTGTGATATATCATCCAAAGATATATCCAATAATAACTTTGTGGTCCAAAGCAAAGACTTACACGTACAGGTGCAGCCCAAAATGTCTCATTATTATGTGGTCATGGAATTTATTCTCTTTACTACAATCTAATAACATATTGCCTAATAGAAGACTTCTCTATTCATCTATCTATTCATGAATTTTCTATACCATTTTACAATTTCACTTTTTTCATAGCATTTATCACAAGTACTGGGAACAATGTCATACCCAAGACCTGCCATGTTTTGAGCAAAATTGCCACAGAGCCAAAAAAAAAAATACAAAAAACAAAGCACTTTGGACGCAGTGCATTTTACATTTCACTATAGACTTTAATGTCACATCTAGCCACAGTGTTTTGACACAAACACAAAAAAAATTAAAAAACGCAAATAGAAACGCCACAAAAATATAATGGTTGGCAACAAAGCACTGTGATAGAATTTAAGCTGTAAAGGGAGAAAACGCCATTATCAAAGCTTTACATCTAATCATAGATATACTACATGTCAAATAAATATTATATTACACAGAGTGCAAAATTCCTGCGTGCAAGGCGTTCTGCAATTGTAAGTTAGCGAGTGATAATGCTTACAGACTATACTTTCTCCACAAATTCAGGTATCAAGAACTAAAAATATTCTAAGGGTATGTTTCCACGTTCAGGAAACGCTGGGTTTTTTAACGCAGTGTTGAGCCGCAGCATCAAAAACGCAGCGTCCAGATGTTACAGTATAGTGGAGGGGATTTCATGAAATCCTGTCTCCACTATGCATTAAAAGACGCATGCGGCAGACCCACGAAAACGCACATGCGGCGCGTCTTTTAAGAACGCAGCATGTCCTTACATTGCAGAAAAACGCAAGGACAACGCAGGTGACCTGCCAGTGACCTCAGGTGCAGATTTGGTCAGGATTTTACCTGCATAAAATCCTGACCAAATCCTGATGCAATCCTGAATGTGGACACATACCCTAACTGAGTGAAGACATCAAAAAAACATAATGGCCCAATGTGTGCACCATAGTTACTAAAACACTGCTATGTGTAACCATATAAATACCCCACCAAAACAGGTGGGCAAATAGGACAGACCAGAGCTGATATATATATACCCCCCTGTGGTGCAAGCTGCAAGAAATGTGAGGTCTGCTCTGCATGATATACTCATAAATATATGTTAACCATCTAGTATCAGTGTATAAGTCCATATTAGAATCCAACTGCATAAAATAGAAATCTTCCAATAATAGCAAATCAATAAATGTAATCTGAGATTATAATGAATTGTAACTAATATTACACTATCGATACTAATATTATTGCAAAAGTGCATAAATACACACATACTGTATGTATATATATATATATATATATATATATATATATTTGTACATGAATAGATAACTGTCAGTTAGAGTATTATGGAGGAGTAAGCGAGGCAGGGTGCACAGTAAATCCTCAACACATGCCAAAATTGAAAAACCACAACACATTTACTGACCACATTTTGAAGAAAAAAAAAAAACCTAGTCACACAATTTAGATGCAATAGACATTTGCACCAGATGGAGATTTTTGGACTGCACAATATCCAGAATCTGGCTGAAGAGTATGCCACTCAAACACAGCAGGCTTAGGGAATAGTCACCAGCATCTTCCAGAATGATTAGAGATCTGATCACATGCAATTGTCAATTAGAAAATATTATCACAGCTTTTAAATGAGCAGACCATTATTATTTTTTACTTGATTGATAGATAGATAGATAGATAGACGTATAGACAGATAATATAGAGATAGACAGATAAAGAATAGATAGATAATAGACAGATAGATAATACACAGATAGATAGATAGATAGATAGATAGATAGATAGATAGATAGATAGATAGATAGATAGATAGATAGATAGATAGATAGGAGATAGATAGATAGATAGATAGATAGATAGATAGATAGATATTAGATAGATAGATAATTAGATAGATAGATAGATAGATAGAGGATAGATAGATAGATAGATAGATAGATAGATAGATAGATAGATAGATAGATAGATAGACAGATAATTAGATGGATAGATAGATAGATAATAGATAGATAGATAGATATTAGATAGATAATTAGATAGATAGATAGAGGATAGATAGATAGATAGATAGATAGATAGATAGATAGATAGATAATTAGATAGATAGATAGATAATAGATAGATAGATAGATATTAGATAGATAGATAATTAGATAGATAGATAGATAGATAGATAGATAGATAGATGATAGATAGATAGATAGATAGATAGATAGATAGATAGATAGATAGATAGATAGATAATGGATAGATAGATATGAGATAGATAGATAGATAGATAGATAGATAGATAGATAATGGATAGATAGATATGAGATAGATAGATAGATATGAGATAGAGAGATAGATATGAGAGAGCTATATATACAGATAATAAATAGATAGATAGATAATAGATAGATAGATAGATAGATAGATAGATAGATAGATAGATAATAGATAGATAGATAGATAGATAATAGATAGATATATAGATAATAGATAAATAGATAGATAATAGATAGATAACCTTTCGAGTATCAAGCACGTACATATAGATAGATAATAGATAATAGATAGATAGATAATAGATAAATAGATAGATAGATAAATAGATAGATAGATAGATAGATAGATAGATAGATAGATAATAGATACATAGATAGATAAATAGATAGATAAATAGATAGATAATAGATAGATAATAGATAAATAGATAGATAGATAAATAGATAGATAATAGATAAATAGATAGATAAATAGATAGATAAATAGATAGATAGATAGATAGATAATAGATAAATAGATAGATAAATAGATATATAGATAGATAATAGATAAATAGATAGATAAATAGATAGATAGATAGATAGATAGATAGATAGATAGATAGATAGATAGATAATAGATACATAGATAATAGATACATAGATCTATAGATAGATAGATAGATAGATAGATAGATAGATAACCTTTGGAGTATGAAGCAGGTACATATAGATAGATCTGTATACTCTGTATATTCACACAATACTGCTGTTCTCTGCTGATGTATGGAGAACAGATGAGTGTGGATTCCTGTGTGGATTCCTAGATACCTGATCCCCTATTGTAATGTGGGTGCAGTCTATCACCTGTAATTTCCTGGGGGTGCTCCCAAGCACTGGGTGCAGCCATGAGACTGCTGGTCGCCGCTCTCTATTAATTGGAGGAGCTGATGATGATATCTGGGCACCATGTTGGCAGGGTCTGCACCCAGCTTGGCTCTTCCCTGGCACTGGATCTCGTTGTCTTTTATAGGGGCTGCAGGCTCCTCTGTCTACTGATTCTCGGTGCTCTTTATATTTTCTCCTGACTATTTTGCAGATTTGAGCACGTTTCCAGCAAATGTACTGGCCCTTGACATGCACTTGTATTGTGTGGAGTGTGCGGAGTGTCAGAGTGTTAT